>NC_138884.1:57489359-58947192 GCF_965194825.1 Balaenoptera physalus | reverse complement strand
ATATATGTCCATGCCGCTCTCTCACTTTGTCCCAGCTTACCGTCCCCCCTCCCTGTGTCCTCAAGTCCATTCTCTCTGTCTGCGTCTTTATTCTTGTCCTGATACTAGGTTCTTCAGAACCTTTTTTTTTTTTTTAGATTCCATATATATGTGTTAACATACAGTATTTGTTTTTCTCTTTCTGACTTACTTCACTCGGTATGACAGACTCTAGGTCCAACCACCTCACTACAAATAACTCAATTGTGTTTCTTTTTATGGCTGAGTAATATTCCACTGTATATATGTACCACATCTTCTTTATCCATTCATCTGTTGATGGACACTTAGGTTGCTTCGATGTCCTGGCTATTGTAAATAGAGCTGCAATGAACATTGTGGTACATGACTCTTTGAATTACGGTATTCTCAGGGTATATGCCCAGTAGTGGGATTGCTGGGTCATATGGTAGTTCCATTTTTAGTTTTTTAAGGAACTTCCATAGGTTTTCCATAGTTGCTGTATCAATTTACTTTCCCACAAACAGTGCAAGAGGGTTCCCTTTTCTCCACACACTCTCCAGCATTAATTGTTTATAGATTTTCTGATGATGCCCATTCTAACCAGTGTGAGGTGATACCTCATTGTAGTTTTGATTTGCATTTCTCTAATGATTAGTGATGTTGAGCATCCTTTCATGTGTTTGTTGGCAATCTGTATATCTTCTTTGGAGAAATGTCTATTAAGGTCTTCTGCCCATTTTTGGATTGGGTTGATTGTTTTTTTGATATTGAGCTGCATGAGCTGCTTGTAAATTTTGGAGGTTAATCCTTTGTCAGTTGCTTCATTTGCAAATATTTCCTCCCATTTTGAGGGTTGTCTTTTCCTCTTGTTTATGGTTTCCTTTGCTGTGCAAAAGCTTTGAAGTTTCATTAGGTCCCATTTGTTTATTTTTGTATTTATTTCTGGTTCTCTAGGGGTCAAAAAGTATCTTGCTGTGATTTATGTCATAGAGTGTTCTGCCTATATTTTCCTCTAAGAGTTTTATAGTGTCTGGCCTTACATTTAGGTCTTTAATCCATTTTGAGTTTATTTTTGCATATAGTGTTAAGGAGTATTCTAATTTCATTCTTTTAATGATGTAGCTGTCCAGTTTTCCTAGCACCACTTATTGAAGAGGCTGTCTTTTCTCCATTGAATATTCTTGCCTCCTTTATCAAAAATAAGGTGACCATATGTGCGTGGGTTTATCTCTGGGTTTTCTATCCTGTTCCATTGATCTATATTTCTGTTTTTGTGCCAGTACCATGCTATCTTGATTACTGAAGCTTTGTAGTGTAGTCTGAAGTCTGGGAGCCTGATTCCTCCAGCTCCGTTTTTCTTTCTCAAGATTGCTTTAGCTATTTGGGGCCTTTTGTATTTCCATACAAATTGTGAAATTTTTTGTTCTAGTTTTGTGAAAAATGCCACTGGTAGTTTGATAGGGATTGCATTGAATCTGTAGATTGCTTTGGGTAAGAGATTCATTTTCACAATGTTGATTCTTCCAGTCCAAGGACATAGTATATCTCTCCATCTGTTTGTATTATCTTTAATTTCTTTCATCAGTGTCTTATAGTTTTCTGCATAAAGGTCTTTTGTCTCCTTAGGTAGGTTTATTCCTAGGTATTTTATTCTTTTTCTTGCAGTGGTAAATGGGAGTGTTTCCTTCATTTCTCTTTCAGATTTTTCATCATTATTGTATAAGAATGCAAGAGATTTCTGTGCATTCATTTTGTATCCGCTACTTTACCAAATTCGTTTATTAGCTCTAGTAGTTTTCTGGTAGCATCTTTAGGATTCTCTATGTATAGTAGCATGTCCTCTGCAAACAGTGAGAGCTTTACTTCTTCTTTTCCAATTTGGATTCCTTTTATTTCTTTTTCTTCTCTGATTGCTGTAGCTAAAACTTCCAAAACTATGTTGAATAATAGTGGTGAGAGTTGGCAACCTTGTCTTGCTCCTGATCTTAGTGAAATGGTTTCCGTTTTTCACCATTGAGAACAATGTTTGCTGTGGGTTTGTCATATATGGCCTTTATTATGTTGAGGTAAGTTCCTTCTATGCCTACATTCTGGAGGGTTTTTATCATAAATGGGTGTTGAATTTTTCGAAAGCTATTTCTGCACATATTGAGATTATCATATGGTTTTTATCCTTCAGTTTGTTAATATGGTGTATCACATTGATTGATTTGCGTATAATGAAGAATCCTCGCATACCTGGGATAAACTCCACTTGATCATGGTGTATGACCCCTTTAATGTCCTGTTGGATTCTGCTTGCTAGTATTTTGTTGAGGATTTTTGCATCTATGTTCATCAGTGATATTGGCCTGTAGTTTTCTTTCTTTGTGACATCTTTGCCTGGTTTTGGTATCAGGGTGATGGTGGCCTCGTAGAATGAGTTGGAGAGTGTTGCTCCCTCTGTTATATTTTGGAAGAGTTTGAGAATGATAGGTGTTAGCTCTTCTCTAAATGTTTTATAGAATTCGCCTATAAGTTTTTGACTATAATCACTTCAAATATTTTCTCGGGTCCTTTCTCTCCTCTTCTCCTTCTGGGACCCGCATAATGTGAATGTTGGTGCGTTTAATGTTGTCCCAGAGGTTTCTTAGTCTGTCTTCATTTCTTTTCATTCTTTTTTCTTTATTCTGTTCTGCAGCAGTGAATTCCACCATTTTGTCTTCCAGGTCATTTATCTGTTCTTCTGCCTCAGTTATTCTGCTATTGATTCCTTCTAGTGAATTTTTCATTTCAGTTATTGTATTGTTAATCTCTGCTTGTTTGTTCTTTAATTCTTCTAAGTCTTTGTTAAACATTTCTTGCATCTTCTTGATCTTTGCCTCCATTCTTTTTCCGAGGTCCTAGATCATCTTCACTATCATTATTCTGAATTCTTTTTCTGGAAAGTTGCCTATCTCCACTACGTTTAGTTGCTTTTTTTTCTAGGGTTTTATCTTGTTCGTTCATCTAGTACATAGTCCTCTGCCTCTTCATTTTGTCTATCTTTCTGTGAATGTGGTTTTCATTCCAAAGGCTGCAAAATTGTAGTTCTTCTTGCTTCTGCTGTCTGCCCTCTCTGTCAAATTTTTACTGAGTATCTTTTATGTGCTTGGCTTTGGGCAAGATACCAAAGAGACAGATGTGAATAAAAAAAAAACTCCCTGCCTTCATGAAGCTTATATCCTACTTAGGATGAGAATACATACATATATATATATATATATATATATATATATACATACATATATATATGGGAGTGTCCCAGAGATCATCCTTTGGTAGGTGGCTAGGATCCCCTTTTCATCTTGGACTCTGACTTCAAGGCCAGAGAGACTTGTACTTGCTTCACCTTCATTCCTGGCATCTCTGAACTTTGTGTGATCAATAACCTCATGATCATATGTGTTACCATCATGCATAGTCAGGGAAACTGAGTAATTCAAGGAAGTATGAATTTCAGATTTATTGTTAATATATAAAATCACTATTAAATATCCATAGTACTTTTTTGGAGAGAAAATTTCAGTATGTGTTTTCTATGCTGAAATTTTATAAGTTGATTGAGGTATAAATGTACTTGTACTATTATAAGAGTAAAATAATTAGTGATGGTGGTCAAAGTTGTAATTTTATGTAAAAAAACAAACTATTTTCAAATGGTTTAATAGGCAAAACGATTGACAGTTAATACAAATTATGAGAGTGTGTTATCTATATAATTTTAGGAAGAATTTTATATATATCTTTGTACTAACAAATGTTTATAAAAATATTGAATATTATTAAACTGCTAATAATAGTTGAATTGTAATAAGGTAAATAATGATGAGGATGCTTAGGATATATCATTATTATAATCCTTGTAGTTTATATGCTAGTATTCATAACATTAAGCAAAATAATTTCACACATTATTTTGTATCTCTCTCTTTCTCACAGAAAGAGAGACAAAATGAAAAGGTATAGGACTATGCACCAGATGAAGGAACAGGATAAAACCTCAGAAAAACAATTAAATGAAGTGGAGATAGGCAAACTTCCAGAAAAAGATTCAGAATAATGATAGTGAAGATGATCCAGGACCTCAGAAAAAGAATGGAGGGAAAGATCAAGAAGATGCAAGAAATGTTTAACAAAGACCTAGAAGAATTAAAGGACAAACACCTAAAAGAATGAAAGAACAAACAAGCAGAGATGAACAATACAATAAATGAAATGAAAAATTCACTACAAGGAATCAATAGCAGAAAAACTGAGGCAAAAGAACGGATAAGTGACCTGGAAGACAGAATGGTGGAATTCACTGTCGTGGAACAGAATAAAGAAAAAAGAATGAAAAGAAATGAAGACAGACTAAGAGACCTCTGGAACAACATTAATCACACCAGCATTCACATTATAGGGGTCCCAGAAGGAGAAGAGAGAGAGAAAGGACCCAAGAAAATATTTGAAGAGATTATAGTCAAAAATTTCCCTAACATGGAAAACGAAATAGCCACCCAACTCCAAGAAGTGCAGAGACTCCCAGGTAGGATAGACCCAAGGGGAAACATGCCAACACACATAGTAATCAAATTGACAAAAACTGAAGGCAAAGAAAAATTATTAAAAGCAACAAGGGAAAAACGACAAATAAGATACAAGAGAACTCCCATAAGGTTAACAGCTGATTTCTCAGCAGAAACTCTACAACCAGAAGGGAGTGGCACGATATACTTAAAGTGATGAAAGGGAAGAAACTACAGCCAAGATTACTCTACCTGGCAAGGACCTCATTCAGATTCGACAGAGAAATCAAAAGCTTTACAGACAAGCAAAAGCTAAGAGAATTCAGCACCACCAAACCAGCCATACAACAAATGTTAAAGGAACTTCTCTAAGTGGGAAACACAAGAGAAGAAAAGAACCTACAAAAACAAACCCATAACAATTAAGAAAATGATAATAGGAACATACATATCGATAATTACCTTAAATGTGAATGGATTAAATGCTCCAATCAAAAGACACAGGCTCGCTGAATGGATACAAAAACAAGACCCATATATATGCTGTCTACAGGAGACCCATCTCAGACCTAGGGACATAAACAGACTGAAAGTGAGGGGATGGAAAAAGATATTCCATGCAAATGGAAATCAAAAGAAAGCTGGAGTAGCAATACTAATATCAAATAAAATTGACTTTAAAATAATGTTACAAGATACAAGGAAGGTTACTACATAATGATCAAGGGATCAGTCCAAGAAGAAGACATAACAATTGTAAATATTTATGCACCCAACATAGGAGCACCTCAATACATAAGGCAACTGCTGACAGGTCTAAAAGAGGAAATCGACAGTAACACAATAATAGTGGGGGACTTTAACACCTCACTTACACCAATGGACAGATCATCCAGACAGAAAATTAATAAGGAAACACAAGCTTTAACTGACACAATAGACCAGATAGATTTAATTGATATTTATAGGACATTCCATCCAAAAACAGTAGATTACACTTTCTTCTCAAGTGCACACAGAACATTCTCCAGGATAGATCACATCTTGGGTCACAAGTCAAGCCTTGGTAAATTTAAGAAAACTGAAATCATGTCAAGCATCTTTTCTGACCACAACGCTATGAGATTAGAAATAAATTGCCAGGAAAAAAAACCGTAAAAAACACAAACACATGGAGGCTAAACAATACGTTACTAAATAACCAAGAGATCACTGAAAAAATCAAAGAGGAAATCAAAAAATACCTAGAGACAAATGACGACAAAAACACAACGATCTAAAACCTATGGGAGCAACAAAAGCAGTTCTAATAGGGAAGTTTATAACAATACAATCCTACCTCAAGAAACAAGAAAAATCTCAAATAAACAGTCTAACCTCACACGTACAGGAAAAAGAGAAAGAAGAACAAACAAAACCCAAAATTAGTAGAAGGAAAGAAATCATAAAGATCAGAGCAGAAATGAAATAGGAACAAGGAAAACAATAGCAAAGATCAATAAAAGTAAAAGCTGGTTCTTTGAGAAGATAAACTAAATTGATAAACCTTTAGCCAGACTCATCAAGAAAAGAGGGAGAGGACTCAAATCAATAAAATTAGAAATGAAAAAGGAGAAGTTACAACAGACACCACAGAAATACAAAGCATCGTAAGAGACTGCAACAAGCAACTCTATACCAATAAAATGAACAACCTGAAAGAAATGGACAAATTCTTAGAAAGGTATAACCCTCCAAGACTAAACCAGGAAGAAGTAGAAAATATGAACAGACCAATCACAAGCACTGAAATTGAAACTGTGATTTAAAATCTTCCAACAAACAGAAGTCCAGGACCAGATGGCTTCACAGATGAATTCTGTCAAACATTTCAATAGGAGCTAACACCTATCCTTCTCAAACTCTTCCAAAAAATTGCAGAGGAAGGAATACTCCCAAACTCATTCTAAGAGGCCACCATCACCCTGTTACCAAAACCAGACAAAGATACTACAAAAAAAGAAAATTACTGACCAATATCACTGATGAATATAGATGCAAAAATCCTCAACAAAATACTAGCAAACAGCATCCAACAACACATTAAAATGATCATACACCATGTTCAAGTGGGATTTATTCCAGGAATGAAAGGATTCTTCAATATAAGCAAATCATTCAATGTGATACACCATATTAACAAATTGAATAATAGAAACCGTATGATCATCTCAAGAGATGCAGAAAAAGCTTTTGACAAAATTCAACACTCATTTATGATAAAAGCTCTCCAGAAAGTGGGCATAGAGGGAACCTACCTCAACATAATAAAGGGCATATATGGCAAACCCACAGCAAACATCATTCTCAATGGTGAAAAAATGAAAGCATTTCCTCTACGATCAGGAACAAGACAAGGATGTCCATTCTCGCCACTATTATTCAACATAGTTTTGGAAGTCCTAGTCACGGCAATCAAGGAAGAAAAAGAAATAAAAGGAATACAAATTGGAAGAGAAGAAGTAAAATTGTCACTGTTTGCAGATGACATGATATTATGCCTAGAGGATCCTAAAGATGCCACCAGAAAACTACTAGAGCTAATCAATGAATTTGGTAAAGTTGCAGGATACAAAAGTAATGCACAGAAATCTCTTGCATTCCTATACACTAACAACGAAAGATCAGAAGGAGAAATTCAGGAAACAATCCCATTCACCACTGCAACAAAAAGAATAAAATACCTAGGAATAAACCTACCTAAGGAGGTAAAAGACCTGTACTCAGAAAAGTATAAGACACTGATGAAAGAAATCAAAGGACACAAACAGATGGAAAGATATACCATGTTCTTGGACTGGAAGAATCAACATTGTGAAAATGAGTTTACTACCCAAAGCAATCTACAGATTCCATGCAATCCCTATCAAATTACCAATGGCATTTTTTACAGAACTAGAACAAAAAATCTGAAAATTTGTATGGAGACACAAAAGACCCTGAATAGCCAAAGCAATCTTGAGGGAAAAAAGTGGAGCTGGAGGAATCAGACTCTCTGACTTCAGACTATATTACGAAGCTACAGTAATCAAGACAGTATGGTACTGTCACAAAAACAGAAACATAGATCAATGGAACAGGATAGAAAGCCCAGAGATAAACCCATGCACATATGGTCACCTTACTTTTGATACAGGAGGCAAGAATATTCAATGAAGAAAAGACAGTCTCTTCAATAAGTGGTGCTGGGAAAACTGGACAGCTACCTGTAAAAGAATGAAATTAGAACCCTCCCTAACACCATACAAAAAAATAAACTCACAATGGATTAAAGACCTAAATGTAAGGCCAGACACTATAAAACTCTTAGAGGAAAACATAGGCAGAACACTCTATGACATAAATCACAGCAAGATCCTTTTTGACCCACCTCCTAGAGAAATGGAAATAAAAACAGAAATAAACAAGTGGGACCTAATGAAAATTAAAAAATTTTGCACAGCAAAGGAAACTACGAAACAAGATGAAAAGGCAACCCTCAGAATGGGAGAAAATATTTGCAAATGTATCAATGGACAAAGGATTAATCTCCAAAATATATAAACAAGTCATGCAGCTCAACATTAAAAAAACAAACAACCCAATACAAAAATGGGCAGAAGACCTAAATAGACATTTCTCCGAAGAAGATATACAGATTGCTAACAAACACATGAAAGGGTGCTCAACATCATTAATCATTAGAGAAATGCAAATCAAAAGTACAATGAGGTATCACCTTACACCAGTTAGAATGGGCATCATCAGAAAATCTACAAACAACAAATGCTGGAGGGTGTGGAGAAAAGGGAACCCTCTTGTACTGTTGGTGAGAACGTAAATTGATACAGCCACTATGGAGAACAGTATGGAGGTTCCTTAAAAAACTAAAAATAGAATTACCATACGACCCAGCAATCCCACTACTGGGCATATACCCAGAGAAAACCATAATTTAAAAAGACACATACACCCCAATATTCATTGCAGCACTATTTACAATAGCCACATCATGGAAGCAACCTAAATGCCCATCAACAGATGAATGAATAAAGAAGATGTGGTATATACATACAATGGAATATTACTCAGCCATAAAAAGGAATGAAATTAGGTCATTTGTAGAGACGTGGATGGGTCTAGAAACTGCCAGACAGAGTGAAGTAAGTCAGAAAGAGAAAAACAAATATTTTTTTAACATGTTTGTTAACACATATATGTGGAATCTAGAAACACATATATGTGGAATCTCGAAAAATGGTATAGATGAACTGGTTTGCAAGGCAGAAATAGAGACACAGATGTAGAGAACAAATGTATGGACACCAAGGGGGGAAAGTTGGTGGGGGAGGATCAATTGGGAGATTGGGGTTGACATATATACACGAATATGTATAAAATAGATAACTATTAAGAAACTGCTGTATAAAAATAATAATAATAATAAAATAAAATTCAAAAAAGATTTTAAAATATTTGACAAATGAATGAATGAATAGTATGCAGCTGTTATAAAGAATAAAAGCTATCTGTGATAGTTCCTCCTTATCCACAGGGAATACATTCTAAGACCCCCACAGTCAACGCTTGAAACCATAGGTAGTACCAAACCCTATATATATACTATGTATTTTCCTATACATAATACCTATGATAAAATTTAATTTATACATTAGACACAGTAACAGATTAACCACAATAATAAAGTAGAATAATTTTAATGATATACTGTAATAAAAGTTATGTGAATGTGACCCCTCTCTCACTCACTCTCTCTCGAAATATCTTATTTTACAAATTTAATGCCTTTTCTGTCTTAACTAGGCACTTATCCTACACTGTGGCTTAACTTTTGCAGTTTGAGGTGTGACAGCAAAACTAGCACTAATTTCTTTTTATTTCTTCACAATTTCAAAGATAGAAGATTCATTCTTACGGTAGATCTTAGCAAACTCAGCATAAAGTTTTTTTCTTTCTTTTTAAGTCAACAACTTTCAACTTTTCGCTCATAGGAAACACTTAACGGCTTCTCTTTGGCATATATGAATTGCCAACATCACTACTCTTGCACTTTAGGGCCTTTATTACATAAAATAAGGGTGACTTGAACACAGGCACTGTGATACTGCAACAGTCGACCTGATAACCCAGATGGCTAATAAATGACTACTGGGTGGGATACACTGGACAAAGGGATGATTCATGTCCCAGGTGGGACAAAACAAGATAGCAAGAGATTTCATCACACTACTCAGAACAGTGAACAAATTAAAACTTATGCATTGTTTATTTCTGCCATTTTCCATTTAATATTTTTGTACTGCAGTTGGCTGAGGGTAATCGAAATTTTTGAAAGTGAAACCACAACTGTACTTATATTGACCCAAAAAGAGGTCTACAACATACTTACAGAGTACTATGCCTTTTATATAGATAGTTACTTTGCTAGCTATAGTAGCTTTTTTTTTTTTTTCATGCTAGCTATAGTATCTTAATGAACGGGCTTAAAGTGTGGGATACGGGAGGACTTATCAAATACATTTTGAACAAATGAATTAATGAAATGAATTGATTACAATAGTTTCTATATGGTTGCACTCACTTCCTCCAGGCTTTCAATCTTCCAAACTATCCTCTTCCATTCATTCATTCATCCATTTATTAATACGGTCATGCAATCAATGCCATAAGAGTGATGTAACATGCAAATCTGATGACATTTTCCTGCCCAAAATTCTTTAATGGCTCCCTATTACCTCCAGAATACATCCTAGCAGCTGTAATAGGGCACTTAACACTTTTTATCATCTGATCTCAGCAAATCAAAGCAGACATACCTCTTGCAATTGCCCCCTGCCCATTTCCTCATGCCCTCCCCATGCCTTAAGTATTACTAACACAAATTGCTTCTAATTTGCTAAACATACTAATACCATATCCCTTCATTTTTTCTGATGAGTAATCTGTTGCCATTCTTATCTTTGTTCCTCTGTATTTAACATGTCTTTTTTCTCTGTCTGTTTTTAAGTTTTTCTCTTTATCATTGGTTTGAGCAATTTGATTATTACGTGCCTTCGTGTAGCTTTCTTCATATTTCTTGCGCTCAGATTTCATTTAAAGTTTTTATTAAATTTGGAAATTTTTCAGCAATTACGTTTTCAAATATTTTTGTCCCCATCCGCAATCTCTTCTCTCCTATGAGACTCCAATTCCATGTATATTAGCTACTTGAAGTTCTCCCACAGCTACTGATGCTCTTTTCATTTAAAACAATTTTATCTCTCTGGTTTCATTTTGGATAGTTTCTATTTCAGTGTCTCCAAGTTACTTATCTTTTTTTCTTATGTATAATCTCCCATTAAATACATTGTGGTTTTAATCTCAAGCCTTATAGCTTTCATCTCTAGAAGCTCAATTTGGGTCTTTCTTATATCTTCTATTTCTCTACTTAACTGTTTGAACATATGGAATAGCCATAACTGTTTAAATGTACTTGTTTGCTAATTCTGACATCTCTGTCAGTTCCAGGTTGGTTTTGATTGATTAACTATTTTCCTCCTTATAGGTCACGTTTTCCTGCTTCTTTGTATGCCTGGTAATCTTTGTTTGAGTGACAGACTTTGTGAATTTTAACTTGCTGGGTGCTGAGTATTTTTGTACTCGTATAAATATTCAAGAACTATTCCTGGAATGCAGTTAGTTAGTCAGAAACAGTTTGATCTTTATTGGGTCTTGCTTTTATGATTTTCTATGCAGGTCCCAAGTGGTACTCCCATCTAGGATTAATTAATCCCTGCTACTGAGTTTTCAACACAATTGCCCACAAACTATAAATTTTTCCAGTCTGGCTTACGGGAATAAACAATATTCCTGGAACTGTGTTAGTGCCAGGGACTGTTTTCTAATCCTTTTGAATTGTTTCCCCCTCTAACTCCCTTGAGTAGTTTTCTTACACACATACACTGATAAGTAATCTACTGATTATTCAAAGAAAAGCTTTTGCAACTCTCCAGAGTTCTCCCTCTTTGCAGCTAACTCCTCTTTGTTACTTTGTCTTTCAAACTCTAGCTACCTTGGTTTCCCCAGACTCATATTTCCATCTCCTCAATTTAGGAAGTCTGCCAATCTCCACCTGGGTTCCCCCTCTGTTACGTTTTTAATACTCACCTTTATTAATTTTGTCCTTAATGCACACTGAAGTTTTTGGATCAGAGACAGATTTCTCATTATACTCACAGCCAGATCAAGAGAGTAATATTGCTGTGTCACTCCCCCCTATCTCCAAAGTAACATGATGAGAACCAGATATAAAAATTTGTCCTATATGGATGGCAAGCTCACCCCATAGGTGAGGAACACAGAAAAATAAGTTGCCTGTTCTTGTGTACAGGAGAAAGAGGCAGCTGCCTCCCCTTCCACATCTGAGAGTCTCCTTCAAAATGTCTTGCTCTAACCCTTTGGAATGTAAATAAATCTCTCCAGGGAAAAAATAATTCCTATGTCTCCAGATTTACAACTCAGAGATGTTTCCAAGTTCCAGGTTTCATCCCCTCTTGAAAAGTAAACACATATCTCTGGCATTAGGTAAATCCCTCTGGAGATCTCACTCTCTGTACAGTTTTAAATTAACTTCTAAGACTAGCTCTCAGATCACATTCCAAGCTTCAGTAAAATTTGTTCAGAAATCCCTAACTGTGTAGAAACATAAACATATTTTCTCTGTAATCCCACATCCTCCCTATGCCATGACCTGGAAACTCTTAAAACAGTAAGCTGAAACAATTGTATGATTTGTTAGTTTCGCATCTCTCAGGGATCACTGTCCTTTGTTGCATGATGTTCTGTGTCTTGAAAACTGTTGTTCTATATATTTTCTCTAGTCTTATTGGTTGGTCCAGGTGGGAGAGTCAATCTAGTTTCTGTTATTCCATCTTGGAAGGGAGTAAAAGTCCCATGCTGCTTTATGGTTCCTTGACTTTGCACTTACTCTTTCCTCTGTTTAGAATACACTCCACCACCAAAAACAACCCCATTCTTACCATCCACCTGTCAAATTTTACATCTTTCAAGTCTCAGTTCAGGGCACTCACTCATATGTAAGTTTTTCTTGACTCTCTCATGCACATTTGGGTGCCTATAGTGAGCATGGTTGGTTCCTGCAAATACGCATCCTGTCCCCACTTCTAATATAAACTTCATTCTAACATAACCCTTCCCCATGCATCCATGTACTTCGAAAAAGGCTAATCTCATCCCTGCTCCAGATTCTAAGGGTAATTTCATTCTTCTTGGCAGTGATTTGTACCGGATAAGCACATAACCCATGTCTGGCCAATGAGATGAGAGAAGTTGGCTAGTGAACTTCCAGAAAAAGTTTCTTTGCTCCTAAAAAGAGATACAGAAAGAAATGGGTTTTTTTTTTCTTCTTCTACACATTATCATGTTTGGATGCGCTTGGATATTGTGTCTCTTTACTAACAGTCTGAGAATGAAGCCAACACTGTTAGAACAGAAAGGTGGAAAGAATCTGGGTCCTTGATGGCATCCTTGGGCAGGAGAGTCTCTCAACATAGTCACGTGCAATAATAAATTTTCAAATTACTTGACAATTTGAGTTGAGTTTCTATTTCTTTCAGACAAAAACATCCTCACCAATGAACTACCTTTATCCCCAAGCTCCTGTAACATCTTATATGTGTCTGGTTTTCAGTTGTTGGTGGTTGCACATCTATCTTCCCTCTAGACTCCAAGGCTCTTTGAGAACCAAGAGAACGCAGTGCATCTTATCTCTTTAGAACCAGGGCCTGATAGGGATGCAAGGCATGTTGAATGAATGATTGTTCGTGTGTCAGTCTCCTCAAAATGTTGTGAGATTTCTATCAATGCTAATATATTTATATAATAGTATATATTATAAGAATAGTTATTAAAAACTTCACTGTATGCCAACCATGCATAATCTCATGCAATCTTCCCAACAACCCTCCGGAATAGATACAATTACAGTGTTGCATTCATTTTATAGTAGGATAATGAAGGTTGGGAAAGTTCACTAACTTGCCCAATCTTATACAGCTAGGAAGTGATGGAACCTGAACTAGTACCTGTCAGGAGCTCAGCAAAGCTATCAGGTATCAAAGTGGCCAATTAAACCAACAAGCAAAAAAGGAAGTAGCAGTGAACATTTAATCACTCACTACCACAGTACAAGAGGCTCAAACAAGAGAAAGCACCAAGTGCCCCCTATTTCTTTTTCCCCTCTGAAATGGCACACTGGTCAAGAGTCAGGTGAACTCGTGAAGATGGGGTTGCCTCACTGTTGAGGGGCCCCAAACAAAAGGCTCCTGCAGTTTTATGGACCCTGGGGCCAGGGCAGAGGTGGGAAGAGCTAGGAGTATGAAAGTACTGAGTACTGAGTCAGAGTGGGGAAAAGTGTCTTCAAGGTTTCCCCCTCCTCCTACCCCCACCCATAAGGAGGCCTTGGCAGAGACATCTGAAGAAGATCTCAGACCGAGTCCCAAAACAAAGAAACCTAGGATTGAAGGCACCTGGGCCAGGAATGCACAGATGCAAAGAGAATGACCAGCCAGAGGGGCGAGTCTTTGACTGCATCTCCCTTCAGTGAAACTGTTTTGCAAGGGCTATGCACACGTGAGACCTGTCAGGTAGAACCTTTGTATTTGCCTTGTGGTTGGGAACAAAAAAACACACATTGATTTTTTTGGCCAGGAGCCGGACTCCTCAGGACCCAAGTCTCTTAACCACTAGATCCTTTATTTGAGTAAATGACCTTATTTTATTAATTTCTATCTCCCCAGCAAAGTCTAGCACTGGACTTTGGTCCATGATACACATAATAAAGGTGAATTGAATTGAATTGAGTTATAGAGTAGAGACAGGAATAGTTGCTGACATTCAAACACTAGCCAAAGGTTCTGCCATGGTTTAACTGTATTTCTCCTTAAAGGAATAAATTGATACTTCAGAAGCATAACCCATTAGTTCTGGGAAGATATTTTCAGGATCCTGTTAATGAGAGCTCCTCAATAAATTCCAAAATTCTTCAAATAGTTCATATCATGCTCAAATAGTTCATTTATTCCCTTTTTTACCTTGTCACTAAACTCATAAGTATTTCATCAACTGTCATAAAATTCCAGATTCTTTTCCTTTTCAACACAAAGCAAGATATCTAGACACCTAATAAATATTAATTAGTGAAGATGATGAAGGTCAACTTGATACGTTTTTCCCCTAATTGCTTTTGAAGACCCTTAGCATCATTTAGCATTTGATTTGAAAGCTTTGGAAGAGCATATGTCAAATCTATATATTGTTAATTAACATTGCTAGGTATTGCCATCTTTCTTTGTTCAAAAGGCTGTGCTGTCATTAATTACATATTCAGAGTGATGGGAATAGATTTAATTTATTCTAAAAATCCAAATTCATTAAACCATTTCTGTACTGCTGAAATTGAGAGATGGCAGAACTGCATTCTGTTCTAGGGTCATTCTTCTTTCTTCTCCCTCCTTCAGTTGGGATAGTAAAGCAGAGTGATACAAATCAGTTTGCAATGCCAAAGGTAGAAGATATACCTTTTATAGCTATAGAACAACAACAACAACATGAAACCCTATCCTTTAGTGTCTGGTTTCTCATTCTCCACATATTAACACATCCCTAAAGAGAGAAACCCAGAGAAGGTGTTAACTGAGAACACAAAGTGAATTTACACATGCATTTTTAAAAAGGAACCTGTCCTTTATAGAAGTTAAATGTTCTCTGGGATTTGTCAACTTTCCAGAACTTCCCCTTGACCAGGGCTCTCTGACCTTTTTCCACCTCTACTCCCTCTTTCAACGTGAACCAGCCCACTACACACACACACACACACACACACACACACACACACACACACACCCCTCACTATCTTTAAGTCTTTAAGTAGCCAGATTCTCCAGTGGGTGGAAATGACACCTTAAGAACCTGTTAAGTTCACCTGAACCCTAGAGGGAATCAACAGCCGATTAGATGATACAGAAGAATAGATCAGCAATTTGGAAGATAAAATAGTGGAAATCACCCAAGCAATGCCTATCAATAATCATTTTTAATGTAAATAAACTAAATGCTACAATCAAAAGACAGAGTAGCTAAAAGGACAAAAAAAAAAAATGAGACCCATCTATATGCTGCCTACAAAAAATTCATGTCAGATCTAAAGACACACACAGATTGAAAGTGAACTGATGGAAAAAATTCCATACAAATGTAAACAAAAAACATACAGCTGGGCGTAGCAATATGCATATCAGACAAAGTTGTCCTAACCTGTTCAGGTCACCAGAGTAAAGGTGTTACAATTACTGAACAGCCATCCTCCCTAGCATAGTATTCTCACTCTACACTTTCCAAATGTTAGACAATAATTCCAAGAGACACCTAATTTAGCCCTGGGTTTCTAGCTCCACCTGAGTTTTAATTTTTATTTTTTAAAATTTATTTATTTATTTATTTATTTATTTATTTATTTATTTATTTATTTATGGCTGTGTTGGGTCTTCGTTTCTGTGCGAGGCTTTCTCTCGTTGCAGCAAGCAGGGGTCACTCTTCATCGCGGTGCGCGGGCCTTTCACTGTCGCGGCCTCTCTTGTTGCGGAGCACAGGCTCCAGACGCGCAGGCTCAGTAATTGTGGCTCACGGGCCCAGCTGTTCTGTGGCATGTGGGATCGTCCCAGACCAGGGCTCAAACCCGTGTCCCCTGCATTGGCAGGCAGATTCTCAACCACTGCGCCACCAGGGAAGCCCTTTATTTATTTTTTTAAGCTCTCTCTTTTTTTTTTTATGGGGGGGGGGTGAGGGTGGCTGTGTTGAGTCTTAGCTGTGGTATGCGGGATCTAGTTCCCTGACCAGGGATCTAATCCAGGCCCCTGTATTGGGAGCGTGGAGCCTTAACCACTGGACCACCAGGGAAGTCCCCACCTGAGTTTTCAAAGTTTCAGGTTCAGTTTTCTTAACAGATACTTAAAGTAATATTTTACAAAGCAAGTTTCTAGTTTCTCCTCCAATCAGGCTTCTTCACCAGTTAAAGTTATTGTCCTCATTGGGGCCCCTCTTCTCCCTTGTCTGCCTTCCTTTTCCACCATACACCACCCCTTCCTCTCCAAATATTTTGTCTTCTAAGGCATTATGGATCATAGCCTTGTTATCTCATGATCACATAAAAAAGGTAAAAATAGAGGGCAGAGGACATAGAGTAACTGATGCAGCTACTGGCATCTCCCTTTTAATTTGGAAAGGACCTGCACCCTGACACCAGGGTTGGGGTGATATTTTGAACTATGAGAAGAAGGGAGATGGAGAGTTCAAGGGAATAGTGTCTTTTGGTACATAAAGGAGACCTTACTAGAATTGCTCCAAGAATGGAGTCTATGATTTTCTTTTTATTAAATTAGTTGACTGACTAAAGCAAATCACAAATTCCAAAGTGATTCAAATGAAGGAAATATATAAGATTAGCACTGGAAGTTTGCATTTAATTTGGGCATAAACTTCTAATCTTAAACAATCAGAACTAACTCCTTTGATATGCAAAATAGCTCAAAACTATCCTCCTCTGCTTTTCTCTTTCTGGACAGGAGTTTGCACATATTAGAGCCACTTTAGATGATAAAGAACATCCCTTTATATTTCAAAAAATCAATGAAAAAGGAGTCCAAAAACCTGGGCTCTAATTTGCAGTCCCCTTGAATCTGGTGATGTGGATAACCAGCTTTTCTCATTTGCAAAATGAAGATAAGGGCATCTTTATTCACAGAGGTGGTGTACGTAGCCCTTTGTAACCTCTAAAAGGTTACATAAATATAAGGGACCATTAGTATGATGATCCAGGCACATTTCCAAAACACTATCACCACCGTCAAAAAGTTGGGAACTATGGGTTGGTGAGCCAGAGTCAAAGCCACTGGCCTAAGGAAGGAAGATATTTTCTGCATATAACGCATGGGTGTTGCCACCCTGAAAACATAGTCAAGTAAAAAGACTCTGCCAAGAACTGAGACTCGCCCTCATCATTGCTCTGGAAGATGTAAGTCCTGGCAGCGTTCACTGCCTGAATCTTCTAAGCAAAAGAATAATTTTGACCAGAAACACAACGGAAATAGATTTTTTTCACATATATAATAACTACACTAATATCTAACATTTATGAAATACTTGCTATGTGCCAGGGGCTGTTCCAAGCACTTTACTAGTTTTATCTAATTTAATCCTCCCTGCAAAGTAGGTGCTATTATGATTTGCTTCATTTTACAGATGAGACTTATAAAAGCTAAGTAACTTGCCCCAAGTAATACAGAGATTTGAACTAACACTCTTAGCCACTTCTTTACTCTCCCCTCTTTTAAGATCCAGAAAAGATTTCATCTTTTCAGAGAAATGTGGAAAGTCTGAACCCCTCCCCAGGATTCCTGTAAAATCCCAGGGGTGGGACAGGGCAGGGGATGCAAGGGGCATTTCTCCACTCAAGGTTCCCTCTGGCTCTCATCTTCTGCTCATGATCTCCCTGTCTGGGACTATATCAACCCAGAAGTGAACTCAGGCTGCCCGTAATTTCCACCCAAAGATTTGAAGGTTTCCAGAGATATGATTTGCAGTACAGCCCAGTAGTGGAAACAACTTGCAATTTAGTTTTAAACAATTCTGTTTCCATGAGTTCCTGGGCAGTTTCCACAGCTTGGGCTCTTGCCTCCTCCCCTGTTGCTCAGCCCTCCTCTCTCCATCCTTCCCCACCCCCTCTCTTGTCTCATCCTCAAATTCCTGCCCAATCCTGCTGTCATTTTTGTTTCTTAAGTTCCTTCCATCCCATACTCACAGGATCTTACTTTGCCCCCAAGTGATTTATCAAGATATTTTCCTACCGCGGAGCAACTAAGCCGGTACGCCACAACTACTGAGCCTGCACTCTAGAGCCAGTGAGCCACAACTACTGAGCCTGCATGCCACAACTACTGAAGCCCACGTGCCTAGAGCCTGTGCTCCGCAACAAGAGAAGCCACCACGATGAGAAGCCCGCGCACTGCAACGAAGAGTAGCCCCCGCTTGCTGAAACTAGAGAAAGCCCACACGCAGCAACAAAGACCCAACGCAGCCATAAATAAATAAATAAATAAAATAAAAAGCTCTAAAATATATATATATTTTTTCCTAATCAAAGATAGTTCCCTCCATATGAGAAATTACAATGCTAGCGCTGAAGATGAGGATATTTTCACGGTGGTATATATCCATTTAATAAATGTTTACTCCTAGGAAGTAAAAAGACGGTGTGTTAATACATAAAACCAGAGCCATCTTTGATATCTCCAACTCTTGTACTGCTAAACCACTAAAGAATAATTAACAGAGGAAATCATAAACTCAGAGTCACTGTAATTATGATGATCACATTTGTGTAGCTCATTTTAATCTATTATAAACTGATAACAGGAGGAGTACTTTTATACCAAAACATCAAAGTAATCTGTCATTAGGAGAGAAAACAACCTGGTGACATGACAACGTGCCGTGTTTTGGAAAAACTACCTTCTTCACCCAAATATTGTGGCAGTTCCTAAGGCCCATAAGATATCCAGCTCAAAGCTAATTCACTCCAACTGTCAAGACTGTCAGGCCACACTAGCAGCAGCATTGCTGGGTTGTCAATATTTGCTTTACGTTTTCTAACAAAATCAATTGATTGCTCCCACTACACTCCCACTTTGTTAATGAGTTCACAAAATTATAATTTAATCATGGCATAGTGGTAAATTAACTCTGTCATCTTTTTTACTTGCCCACTACGATCACTTTTCATCCATTCTTTCATTAGTTTAGTCATCAAGTATTTATGAAGAGCTTTCTATAGGTAAAGCTTCAGAGATGCAGGTAGGTAGCATGACAGTAAGCTAGTGTGGAAGTCAAGGTTTACAAATATTTTTAACAGAGAATTATAAACGTTATCATTTATTCATTGAACCCATGTTTTGAGGATCTCCAACAGTTCTAGGCATCTACATTATATTAGTTCATTTATCCTTCACAGCGCCACCACCTGGAGGGGAGTATTATTACATTCGTTTTATAGACAATGTAACTAATGATCAAAGAGGTCAAGTAACTTACCCACAGAGATGGGTAAATAAGGGGCAGAGCCCACATCTGAATCCGGGTCTTTGTGACCCCAAGTACTGTGGAAATAAATAATAGGAGGTTGCTAACTAACTTTGTCTGGGCGAGCAGTGAAGACATTTCAGAGGAGCCACTGCTAAACCTGATCTATAAGGAGTCCACCATCTAATAAGGAAAGGGCATGGCGTTTACAGTGAAAAAGTCATATAGACAAAGGCATGATTATGTTGAGCCCTGGCCCTGATTTGATCTTACCAGCACACTGCAGTGGCACACCTCTGATGCTTCCCAGAGTAGACAAGATGCTCCTTGAGGTCAGGGATCATGCTCTATTTATTTGGTAGTCCTCCCAGAGCCCAGCACTGTCTTACAGAGATGGTGCTTCATTGTTGTTTAAAGAGGTGAGTTAGAGAGTGTGAAGTGATATTTCACTTGCATAATACAGTAAAATTTTTCTTGGGAAATGGCTCTAGTTGACATTCCGTCATTTCCATCCCCAACACCAATGTTAATACCTTTTCTCCCAGGTCTTTGTTAAATCACGATGACACCTACTTAGCAAATAGGAGACACATTCCAATTTTTTAAATCTGTGCATAGCAGAACATACCATCAGAGTTTACCTTTTTAAAAGTTATTTTGTACTACTTCTTTTTGAAAGACAGGTAGTTTTATTAAATAAAAAAGGGAGGGCTTCCCTGGTGGCGCAGTGGTTGAGAGTCTGCCTGCCGATGCGGGGGACGCGGGTTCGAGCCCTGGTCTCGGAGGATCCCACATGCCGCGGAGCGACTGGGCCCGTGAGCCACAATTACTGAGCCTGCGCGTCTGGAGCCTGTGCTCCGCAACAAGAGAGGCCGTGATAGTGAGAGGCCCGCGCACCGCGATGAAGAGTGGCCCCCGCTCGCCGCAACTAGAGAAAGCCCTTGCACGGAAACGAAGACCCAACACAACCATAAGTAAATAAATAAAAAAAAAAAAAAGGGAAAAATAACAATAATAATGTTGGTTAAAAAAACAGTGTGAAATGAGATGGAAGGAAGGAAGGAGGGGAGGGGAGGGGAGGGGAGAGGAGGGGAGGGGAGGGGAGAGGAGGGGAGGGAAGGGGAGGGAAGGGGAGGGAAGGGGAGGGGAGGGGAGGGGAGGGGAGGGGAGGGGAGGGGAGGGGAGGGAGAAAGAGAAAGGAAGAAAAAAAGGGAGGGAGGAGAAAGGGGAAAATACAACTTCTGTTATTAAATTTTTACCCTGGGGCATCTTATAGTGTTTATTTCCTAAAGGGTTCCCAGGTTGTTCTTAGAGTGCTGAGTTAATTCTCTTATCTATCTCCTTTTGAGAGATAAGTGCTGGTGTATAATCTTAGCAACATGATTATACCTTTCTGTTATGAGCCAGCAGCCACGAGACTTGGCGCATGATTCAGTCATGATAGAAATAGCTCTGAGCAGACAGCCTGCCTAAGATAGTATATGCAGGTCTACCACATCACCCTTTGTTAATTATTAATCACGGTATTACACCTCTGTAATAATAGCAACAGTGGCTCGCATTACTTATCCAGTTTACTTTGAAGGCAGTTGTACCTCTGTTATCGCTTCACAGTAACTCCATCAGGTCTTTCCCAACTGATGCAGCCAAGGTTCAGGCAAGTAAGAAGTAGGCTCAGGGGGACCAGGCTCCAGGCCTAAACCCAAGTCTCCTGATTCCTGGCTTAAATTTCTTTTCATTCATTCAGTCTCCTTCCCCAAGAAGAAAAACTTACCTTAAGGAATTATATTTCAATTTTTTTCTTTGTTTCTTTCTCTTTCCATTCTCTGTTTCTTTTACACACACATACACACACACACACATTTTGTCCTGCTTTGCATCCTATTCATGTGGCATTAGGTGGTCTCATTATCATTATGATAATGGTTTCTAAAGTGGGTCCTGAGGTTCAGAAGTGTCTCACAAAGCTCATCCCAGCACTCTGCCTGCCTTCAGGCTCCTATTATTAGTTGTTATGGTCAGTGGAGTCTACAATTTCATTTCAGACATGAATTAGCTTTTACTATGTCTTCTTGGCACTAGTCACAGCCACCCTTATCATACATTTGACTAGATTTGGGTTTAGACCCCACCTCCACACCCCCAAAATGAAAAGCACTGCTCTGAGAAGTTTCTGGCCTTGAAACTACCCAACACAATCCCAACCACAGGACCATGGAATGGAAAGGATTATTTTATTATACATGTAAGTCCTCTTGGTATTAAGACTGTATGTAGGCTCTTTTCAACCAGTTGAACTAGTTGGGAATTTTTTATTCCTTCCTCATATATGTTTTGAAAACATCTTAGAATCTCTCCTCTCCTCTGGCTATACTGAGGTGATGGAAGATAAGGAACCCACATGCTGTCTGCAGCCCTTACATTAATCATGTGTGGGAGAGGGTTGGGAGGCGGGGAGGTGGGAATAGAGGCAAGAAGGGCATATGTGACAACAGGGCACAGGTCATTAAGCAGCAGCTGGTGGCCAGTTTGCACAGCTCAACACCTCAAAGGAGACAAGTAATAAATGCCTCCCAAAGTGAACCTGCAATCGTCTGAGAGCAAATGTCTAAGTGGTTAAAGCTGATGGGAAAATGCTACAGGCTGGAGGCACTCCTACAGATCTGACTTGAGACAGGGCTCAGGGCCACCTTCTTCCCTACATACAGCTCCTCCCTATTATTTGTTTTCACAGTTCCACCCAAAGGGTAGCTAGCTTTCCTGTAATATCTCAAGTTCACTATGGTAACTCAAAGTCCCACAAGTTCTTTTGTTTCGACAAAGAGTTATATAGAATCTACCATGTGCCAAGCCTGGTCTTAGGCACTGGGAATCAATAAGGCACAAACCCTGCCCTTGGGAGCTCTCAGTCCAACAGGGGAGACAACAATGTAACATTTATAATCAGGGAGATATTCAAAATATATAACTGGGGCTTCCCTGGTGGCGCAGTGGTTGAGAATCTGCCTGCTAATGCAGGGGACACGGGTTCGAGCCCTGGTCTGGGAAGATCCCACATGCCGCAGAGCAGCTAGGCCCGTGAGCCACAATTACTGAGCCTGCCCGTGAGCCACAATTACTGGAGCCTGTGCCCCGCAACAAGAAAGGCTGCGATAGTGAGAGGCCTGCGTGCCGCGATGAAGAGTGGCCCCCGCTTGCCACAACTAAAGAAAGCCCTCGCATAGAAACGAAGACCCAATACAGCCATAAATAAATAAATAAATAAATAAATAAATAAAATTAAAATATATAACTAACTTCATACTATGGACACCAGCCAGTCAGAGGGATGTTGGCCAGTGCACGTGGGCATCCTGGCTGCAGGCCGGCTCTGCCTCTACTACCACGTGATAAGAACGGTAACAGAGGTCCCTAGAAGATGCTATGGAAGCTTAGAAAAAGCTCAAGCTACGACATGGTCATAATTCTGTCCCTTCGAGAAGGATGGTTTTAGAACAGTAAGGTGAATAATAATAAAGATCCAGTAAGTCTCCTACATACGAACGGGTTCCATTCTGAGAGTGAGTTTGTAAGTCCAATTTGTTTGTAAGTCTAACAAAGTTAGCCTAGGTATCCAACTAACACAATCGACTATATAGTACTGTACTGTAATAGGTTTATAATGCTTTTCACAGAAATAATATATAAAAAACAAACAAACAAAAAATAAAACACTTTTAATTTTACAGTACAGTACCTTGAAAAGTACAGTAGTACAGTACAACAGCTGGCATAAAGCAGCTGGCATCGAGTGAACAGGCAAGAAGAGTTACTGACTGGAGGAGGGAGAGAAGGTGGGAGACAGGAGAGCTGAAGGATTGTCAGCAATAGGAGATGGAGGGCAAACTGCAATGTCATTCATACCTGACGTTGCATCTTTGAAAGTTGGCAACTTGAAGGTTTGTATGTAGGGGACTTACTGTAATGACAAAATTTCCATATTTAGTACCTACCGTGGGCCAGCTCTATGCTAAGAACTTTCCAAGAGGTATTTTATTTGATCCTCACAATATCCCCTTTTAACATATGAGGAAAATGGGACTTAGATCAGGTGAATTACCAAGATCACACAGGTTTTTAACAGGGTTTGCACACAGTTTAAACCCTAACAATCTGACTCCAGAGCTGGCACTTATACCTGAAATTTGAGGTGTTGATTCTTCTGGAAAAAAGAGGTAAGAATGGGTTTCTCACCATTTCCTTACTGCAACAGTGAACTGACAGTATTTTAGGTAGAGATAGATTGGCGAAGTTCTTATTCAAAAAGTCAAACCCAGGTAACATAAGTAAAGGCAAATACAACGTAGGAAAAATCTAACAGTCACTTTTCCTAAGAGCCCTTTAGAATGAAGGACAGGCAGATACAGCCATCAGGCAAACATTGCTTTTTAATCTAAAGAGTCGATCTGTTCCCATTGCCTGATTTACACATACAATCACATCATTTTCTCCTGGAGGCCTTTACAACCAAGGGTGAGGAAATGGCCATGATGTCAGCCCAGGAGAGCTATAGCTTCACTTGAAGGCAAAATAGCAGAATTAAAAAAAAATTATTTTCCAGATGAATTTCTAAAATATACTTCTCATACTGAAGCCTCTAAGTAATAAGAGAAGGGTGAAAATGTCACCAGCAGAACAGATTTTTCATGGTGACCTTCCAAGAGTCCTAAGTTCTCAGGATCACAGGCCACAGGAAATTCATATCTGTGGATTTAATAATAACATCAAAGGATCAAACAGCCTCCCCCATTCTCTTCTGTCAAAATGCAAAGATTTCTGTTTGAAAAAGTAAATCCCAAATGTTGAGGTTAAGGATTTCATTGAGGGAAAACCTACTGCTCTAAAGACAAAAAGAAGAAGAAGGAGAAGGTGGAGGAGGAGGAGGAGGGGGAAGGGGGAGGGGAGGGGGAAGGGGGAGAAGGAGGAGAAGAAGGAGAAGAATAACCCAGAATAGCCAACACAATATTGAAGAAGAACAAAGTTGAAGGGTTGACACTCCTCTACCTGACCTTTATGCTAGGGGAGATGCAGATGTTTTCAGCCAAGAACCTTGCTTGAAACAGCGATCTTATTCAGTCCTATGGCTGAAATCATGTATGTGTTGGTGACTCCAAAGTTTATACCTCTCCCCTAAGTGCCAGACTCATATTTCCAACTGCTTAATCAGCATCTTCACTTGGATATCTCGCTGACATCTCCAACTTAACATGTCTAGATCAGAACTCATAGTTTCATTCCCAAACCCACTCCCAAACCAGTCTTCCCCATCTCAGAAAATGGCATCACTAACCACCTTGGTGTCTAGTCCCCAAACCTAGAAATCATCCTTAAATTACCTCTTTCTCTCAAGCTCCACTTGCCATCAGTTGCCTCTCCTAAACATATGAAAAATTTCTTTACTTCTTTCCATTTCTACTGCTACTATTCTATTTGAAACAACTGTCTTTTGTATACAGTTTACTGCAAAAGCATCACGTCTGGTGGCCTGACTTCTCTTGCCCCTCATCAATCCATTCTACAAGATGATTTCTTTTGTATAAATTTTTTCAAATTTTTATTTTGAACAATCTCAAATTTATAAAAAAAAAGTTGCAAGTGTAGTACGAAGAACTTTTCTTTTCTGAACCATTTTAGAGTTAAGTATGATGCTTATCACCCCTGAATACTTTAATGTAAATTTCTTACAAACAAGGGAATTAACCTATATAATCAAAATACACCTATCAAAACCAGGAAATTAACACTGATACATTGCTACCACCTAATCTACAGACCCCGATAAAGTTTCAGCATTTTTCCCAGTAAGTCATTTATAGGAAAAGATCCAATCCAGAATTATTTGTTGCATTTATTTATTTATTTATTTATTTATTTTTTTTTTTAAATTAATTAAGTTTTTATTTTTGGCTGCATTGGGTCTTCGTTGCTGCACGCGGGCTTTTCTCTACTTGCGGCGAGTGGGGGCTACTCTTCTTTGTGGTGGGCAGGCTTATTGCTGTGGCTTCTCTTGTTGCACAGCATGGGCTCTAGGTGCACGGGCTTCAGTAGTTGTGGCACGTGGGCTCAGTAGTTGTGGCTCGCAGATTCTAGAGCGCAGGCTCAGTAGTTGTGGCCCACAGGTTTAGATGCTCTGCGGCATGTGGGATCTTCCCGGACCAGGGCTCGAACCCGTGTCCCCTGCATTGGCAGGTGGATTCTTAACCACTGCACCACCGGGGAAGCCCTGCATTTATTTTTTTTAATTTTTTTTTTTTTTAGAAACTCATGCCTCACTTTATTCCATTTTCGTTATAGTCTTGTAAAAAAACTAAAACTGTGCAGTACTTATGCATGAATACCCTGTACCACTTCTAAGAAATGCAAAGCACAGATACGATCTCATTGCCTTTCATCAAAACCTCACAGAGTCCCTGTATGAAAGTGCTGTTCTCCCCACTTCAGAGGTGTGTTACAAAGCTAAAAGTTACCAAACGTGTTCATGGCCTGCCATTTTATGTTGCATTTATCTTTCATGTCCCTTTAGTCTCTAACAATCAGGCATGATTCCTCAGTCTTTCTTTAGTTTTCATGACCTTGATACTTTTGAAGATTATAAACCAGTTTTTGTTTTGCTTTAGTTTTCAAAGAGTGTCCCTTTATGCTTTGTCTGATGTTTCCACATGATTAGATTCAGATTACTCACCTTTGGCAGGAAAATCACAGAAATACTTTCCATCACATCCTATCAAGTGCCCCATACTTTTGTCCTCATACTGGTGATGTTCACTTAGATTATTTGATGAAGGTTGTGTGCCAGGCTTTTCTACCCTGAGGTTATCCCCTTTTTCCCTGTAATTAATAAGCATTTTGTGGGGAGCTACTTTGAAACTACATAACTATCCTATTTTAATCAAACTTTCCATTTATATATATTTATTTACTTATTTATACCAGTGTGGACGTATGGATTCCTATTTTATTCAGTGGATTATAAATTTTGCTATCATTTCTTGTTCCCAGTTGCTATCATAATTGTACCCCAGAGAGGGATTTATAATAGGTTTATTCTTGGTCTCCCTCCTGGGAATAGAAGCTGTCTGGAAGAGGAAATTTATGGCAATACTCATTTCTCAGAAGGGTCCGCTTTTAGTTAAATAAAGAAAGCTCCGAGAAGGCTTCTTTCTGCATCTGTTGAATCCCAAATATTTTCAGCTTAAAATAATCTGTATAGCAACTCTGGGGTTCCAAGTGGGTTCCTATACTGCCAAGCTCTTTTCCTAAGTGGTTGTACTATTTTGCATTCCCACCATCAGTGGATAAGAGTTCTGGTTGCCCCACATCCTTGCCAACACTTGATATGGTCAAACTTTAATTTTGCCATTCTAGTGGCTAAGTGTATAGTAGTATCACGTTGTGGTTTCAGTCTGCGTCTCCATAATAACTAATGATGCTGAGCATCTTTTCATGTGGTTACTAGTCATCCATATATTTTCTTTGGTTGAGTGTTTGTTCAAATCTTTTCCCTGTTTTTACTAAGTCATTTGTCATACTATTATTCAGTTTTAGGAGTAATTTATATATTCTAGATACAAGCCCTTTGTCAGATATATGTTTTACAGATATTATCTCCCATTCTGTGCCTTGCATTTTCATTTTCATAAGTGTCTCCTTTTGAAGAGCAAATGTTTTCAATGTTAGTGTTGTAAATTTCTCTCTAAGCTGTATCCCACAAAATTTGATATATCATGATGTCATTGAAATCCACTTCAAAATAGTTTCTGAATCTTAAGTATCCCATTTGTGGGTCCATTACTCACCTCCTTCTTAAACCAAAGCCAGAGAAACAATAACTGCAAACATGAGTGATGACAATCAACAGTTTACAAAACATTTCTTCACTTCATTTAAACCTCACAATACCATTAGTTCCATTTCACAGATGAAGAAACTATAATTTAACCAGGAGATTAAATTTGCTGAAGGTTATCCAAGGTTGAAATATCAGTGAAGACAGATTCAAGCCTTATTCAGGTTATCTGACTCTAAATTCCATTCTCTTGTCATTGTACTCTAACTAGATCTCAAAAGATCTAAGTTAAAATCTTTTTGCAAGTTATGTATCTAAGACAGCTTGCATTTTTTTTTAATTAATTTTTACTGGAGTATAGTTGATTTACAATGTTGTGTTAGTTTCTCCTGTACAGAAAAGTGAATCAGTTATACATATACATATATCCACTCTTTTTTAGATTCTTTTCCCATACAGGTCATTACAGAGTACTGAGTTCCCTGTGCTATACAATAGGTCCTTATTAGTTATCTATTTGATTGATTGATTGATTGATTGATTTTTTACCATCTTTATTGGAGTATAATTACTTTACAATGTTGTGTTAGTTTCTGCTGTATAACAGTGAATCAGCTATACGTATACATATATCCCCATATACCCTCCCTCTTGCATCTCCCTCCCACCCTCCCCATCCCACCCCTCTAGGTGGTCACAAAGCACCGAGCTGATATCCCTGTGCTATGCAGCTGCTTCCCGCTAGCTATCTATTTTACATTTGGCAGTATACATATGTCAGTGTTACTCTCTCACTTTGTCCCAGCATACACTTCCCCCTCCCTGTGTCCTCAACTCCATTCTCTATGTCTACCTCTTTATTCCTGCCCTGCAACTAGGTTCATCAGAACCATTTTTCTTTTTTAGATTCCATATATATTTGTTAGCATACTGTATTTGTTTTTCTCTTTCAGACTTACTTCACTCTGTGTGACAGATTCTAGGTCCATCCACCTCACTACAAATAACTCAGTTTCATTTCTTTTTATGGCTGAGTAATATTCCATTCTACAAATGTGCCATATCTTCTTTATCCATTCATCTGTCGATGGACACTTAGGTTGCGTCCACGTCTTGGCTATTGTAAATAGAGCTGCAATGAACATTGTGGTACACGACTCTTTTTGAATTATGATTTTCTCAGGGTATATGCCCAATAGTGGGACTGATGGGTCGTACGGTAATTCTATTTTTTGTTTTTTAAGGAACCTCCATACTGTTCTCCATAGTGGCTATATCAATTTACATTCCCACCAACGACACAAGAGGGTCCCCTTTTCTCCACACCCTCTCCAGCATTTATTGTTGTAGATTTTTTGATGATGGCCATTCTGACCGATGTGAGGTGAAACCTCATTGTACTTTTGATTTGCAATTCTCTAATGATTAGTGAGGTTGAGCATCCTTTCATGTGTTTGTTGGCAATCTGTATATCTTCTTTGGAGAAATGTCTATTTAGGTATTCCATCCATTTTTGGATTGGGTTGTTTGTTTTTTTGATATTGAGCTGCATGAGCTGCTTGTACATTTTGGAGATTAATCCTTTCTCCGTTGATTCATTTGCAAATATTTTTTCCCAATCTGAGGGCTACTTTTTTGTCTTGTTTATGTTTTCCTTTGCTGTGCAAAAGCTTTTAAGTTTCATTAGGTCCCATTTGTTTATTTTTGTTTTTATTTCCATTTCTCTAGGAGGTGGGTCAAAAAGGATCTTGCTGTGATTTATGCCATAGAGTGTTCTGCCTATGTTTTCCTCTAAGAGTTTTATAGTATCTGACCTTATATTTAGGTCGTTAATCCACTTTGAGTTTATTTTTTGTATGGTGTTAGGGAGTGTTCTAATTTCATTATTTTACATGTAGCTGTTCAGTTTTCCCAGCACCAGTTATTGAAGAAGCTATCTTTTCTCCACTGTATACTCTTGCCTCCTTTATCAAAGATAAGTGACCATATGTGCATGGGTTTATCTCTGGAATTTCTATCCTGTTCCATTGATCTATATTTCTGTTCTTCTGCCAGTACCATACTGTCTTGATTACTCTAGCTTTGTAGTACAGTCTGAAGTCCGGGAGCCTGATTCCTCCAGCTCCGTTTTTCTTTCTCAAGATTGCTTTGGCTATTTGAGGTCTTTTGTGTTTTCCATACAAATTGTGAAATTTTTGGTTCTAGTTCTGTGAAAAATGCCATCGGGAGTTTGATAGGGATTGCACTGAATCTGTAGATTTTTGGGGGTAGTATAGTCATTTTCACAATGTTGATACTTCCAGTCCAAGAACATGGTATATCTCTCCATCTATTTATATCATCTTTAATTTCTTTCATCAGTGTCTTATAGTTTTCTGCATACAGGTCTTTTGCCATCAGGGTGATGGCAGCCTTGTAGAATGAGTTTGGGAGTGTTCCTCCCTGTGGTATATTTTGGAAGAGTTTGAGAAGGATAGGTGTTAGCTCTTCCCTAAATGTCTGATAGCATTCATCTGTGAAGCCATCTGGTCCTGGGCTTTTGTTTGTTGGAAGATTTTTAATCACAGTTTCAATTTCAGTGCTTATGATTGGCCTGTTTATATTGTCTCTTTCTTCCTGGTTCAGTCTTGGAAGGTTGTGTTTTTCTAAGAATTTGTCCATTTCTTCCAGGTTGTCCATTTCATTGGCATATAGTTGCTTGTAGTAATCTCTCATGATCCTTTGCATTTCTGCAGTGTCAGTTGTTACTTCTTCATTTCTAATTCTATTTAATTGACTCTTCTCCCTTTTTTTCTTGATGAGTCTGGCTAATGGTTTATCAATTTTGTTTATCTTCTCAAAGAACCAGCTTTTAGTTTTATTGATCTTTGCTACCGTTTCCTTCATTTCTTTTTCATTTATTTCTGATCTGACCTTTATGATTTCTTTCCTTCTGCTAACTTTGGGGGTTTTTTGTTCTTCTTTCTCTAGTTGCTTTAGGTGTAAGGTTAAGTTGTTTATTTGAGATGTTTCTTGTTTCTTGAGGTAGGATTGTATTGCTATAAATTTCCCTTTTAGAACTGCTTTTGCTGCATCTCATAGGTTTTGGGTTGTTCTGTTTTCATTGTCATTTGTTTCTAGGGATTTTTTGATTTCCTCTTTGATTTCTTCAGTGATCTCTTGGTTATTTAGTAGCATATGGTTTAGCCTCCATGTGTTTGTACTTTTACACATTTTTTTCCTGTAATTGTTATCTAGTTTCATAGAATTGTGGTCAGAAAAGATACTTGATACGATTTCAATTTTCTTAAATTTACCAAGGCTTGATTTGTGACCCAAGATATGATCTATCCTGGAGAATGTTCCATGTGCACTTGCAAAGAAAATGTATTCTGTTGTTTTTGAATGGAATGTCCTATAAATATCAATTAAGTCCACCTTGTCTAAATCATTTAAAGCTTGTGTTTCCTTATTTATTCTCATTTTGGATGATCTGTCCATTGGTGAAAGTGGGGTGTTAAAGTCCCCTACTATGATTGTGTTACTGTTGATTTCCCCTTTTATGGCTTTAGCATTTGCCTTATGTATTGAGGTGCTCCTATGTTGGGTGCATAAATATGTACAATTGTTATATCTTCTTCCTGGGCTGATCCCTTGATTATTATGTAGTGTCCTTCTTTGTCTCTTGTAATAGTCTTTATTTTAAAGTCTATTTTATCTGATATGAGAATTGCTACTCCAGCTTTCTTTTGATTTCCATTTGCATGGAATATCTTTTTGCATCCCCTCACTTTCAGTCTGTATGTGCCTCTAGGTCTGAAGTGGGTCTCTTGTAGACAGCATATATATGGGTCTTGTTTTTGTATCCAGTCAGCCAGTCTGTGTCTTTTGGTTGGAGCATTTAATCCATTTATGTTTAAGGTAATTATCGATATGCATGTTCCTATTACCATTTTCTAATTGTTTTGGGTTTGTTATTGTAGGTCTTTTTCTTCTGTTGTTTTTCCTACCTAGAGAAATTCCTTTAGCATTTGTTGTAGAGGTGGTTTGGTGGTGCTGAATTCTCTTAACTTTTGCTTGTCTGTAAAAGTTTAATTTCTCCATTAATCTGAATGAGGTTGTTGCTGGGTAGAGTAATCTTGGTTGTAGGTTTTTCCCTTTCATCACTTTAAATATATCCTGCCACTCCCTTCTGGTTTGCAGAGTTTCTGCCAAAAGATCACCTGTTAACCTTTTGGGTATTCCCTTATATGTTATTCATTGCTTTTCCCTTGTTGCTTTTAATGTTTTTTCCTTGTATTTAATTTTTGATAGTTTGATTAATATGTGTCTTGGCATGTTTCTCCTTGGGTTTATCCTGTATTGGACTCTCTGCACTTCCTGGACTTGACTGACTATTTCCTTTCCCATATTAGGGAAGTTTTCAACTATAATCTCTTCAAATATTTTCTCTGTCCCTTTCTTTTTCTCTTCTTCTTCTGGGACCCCTATAATTCGAATGTTGGTGTGTTTAATGTTGTCCCAGAGGTCTCTGAGACTGTCCTCAATTTTCTTCATTCTTTTTTCTTTATTCTGGAGTTATTTCCACTATTTTATCTTCCAGGTCACTTATCCGTTCTTCTGCCTCAGTTATCTGGTATTGATTCCTTCTAGAGAATTTTAAATTTCATTTATTGTGTTGTTCATCATTGTTTGTTTGCTCTTTAGTTCTTCTAGGTCCTTGTCAAACGTTTCTTGTATTTTCTCCATTCTATTTCCAAGATTTTGAATCATCTTTACTATCATTACTCTGAATTCTTTTTCAGGTAGACTGCCTATTTCCTCTTCATTTGTTTGGTCTGGTGGGTTTTTACCTTGCTCCTTCATCTGCTGCATATTTCTGTCTTCTCATTTTGTTTAACTTACTGTGTTTGGGGTCTCCTTTTCGCAGGCTGCTGGTTCATAGTTCTTGTTGTTTTTGGTGTCTGCCCCCAGTGGGTAAGGTTGGTTCAGTGAGTTGTGTAGGCTTCCTGTTGGAGGGGACTGGTGCCTGTGTTCTGGAGGATGAGTCTGGATCATGTCTTTCTGGTGGGCAGGACCACGTCCCGTGGTGTGTTTTGGGGTGTCTGTGAACCTATTATGATTTTAGGCAGCCTCTCTGCTAATGGGTGGGGTTGTGCTCCTGTCTTGCTAGTTGTTTGGCATGGGGGCCCAGCACTGTAGCTTGCTGGTCATTGAGTGGAGCTGGGTCTTAGTGTTGAGACGGAGATCTCTGGGAGAGTTCTCGCCGATTGATATTACGTGGGGCCGCGATGTCTCTGGTGGTCCAATGTCCTGAACTCGGCTCTCCCACCTCAGAGGCTCAGACCTGACACCCACCTGGAGCACCAAGACATTGTCAGCCACACGGCTCTTTTCTAAGTGTTTTTCATTAAAACAACTTAATCCAAATCTTCCATGAAGACATCTGGTCATTTCAGCTCTCTTTCATTGTATTTCCTCTTGTGCAAATTCTCACAGTCCCTGCTAATGTTAGAGGGTCTCCCGCAGAGGCGGGGGGCAGTTGTGGTTCACTGCAGGGACTGACAGGTTGTATTTTAAAAGGAGACTTTCAAGGGTATTCAAAGGATTCTCAGATTTCTAACTGTGGTAATATCAGATAAATAGCTACAGAGAGCCAGCAATATCTCTGTCCAGCCAGACCCCTTTGACCTTTGAAATCATCCTCTGATGGCTGCTCTGGGTAATGAAGCCAAGTTCATCCACTGCAATCCAGGTGCTCTGCATTTTATCTCTTGCAGCAATTTCAATGACATAGCAAATGGTTCTCCAAATGGCACTTAGAAGACTCCCCTTGGGAACTCCCTGGGGTTCTGGTCCAATCAGTACTGGTTGGAATGCAGAGACTTGGTTTTCTTAGCAAGCATCTTAAGGTAATTCTGATGCAAGATGTTGGTGGATCACCCTCAACTAGTAGGAAGAGGGTGGAGGGTAGGGATCAGGTGAGAGAAGAGGAAGTGGCAGAGGCAGGTGAAGATGGGTATGAAGTGCTTTGTAAGCTCTCTTGGGAATTTAAATTTTATGCTAAGAGTAGTGAGGAATAACAGCTTTTATGCAGAGGAGTTACCTAACAGATTTAGACTTTAGGAGGATCAGGAAGGTGGAATGTAGAGAATGGACTAATGAGGTCAAAGACAGGAGTCAGGGAGAGCAGTTGGAGGCTGTTACAGCAATTCAGGCAGGAGAGGCTGGTAGCTTGGACTGCAATAGTGGTGGTAGGGATGGAAAGAAAGAAAAAAACTAACATATATGAAGAGCCAACACACAATGAAAGGGTTCAATGAAATGAAAAGAAATATTAAAAAGGAGAATGTAAATTGCTAGGAAGGGTCTATAAACAAAAAGTCAGCATAACTCCAGAAATAATGATCTGGGGTCCGGGGGAGAACCCTTCACCCAGAGGACCTCTTGTATTCTGAAGCTTCCTTGACTCTGTCCTTTCAGACTTGTTTATGTTAATAAAGGGAATTTACTGCCTCAGATCATAAAGGCCACTGCTCAGCCTGAAATCTGTTCAACGACCATGCTAACAACAGGCATATATTTTAACAAAGGCCTCTCACAAGCAGTTTTATGATTCTCTCTCATGAAAGTCCTTCCCAACCTGCCCCATATCCATTATGTTGCACCTTGTTTATGGGCTCAGGTGCTCTGTCCTTCATTATAGCATCACCACTCAGTCTGCTATAAGGCTCGGGAATGAACTTGATCCTGAGTCCAACATGAAATGTATTCAGAGAAACCTTGGCATGGATGGCCACATTTTAGCTGTTCTGTGAACAGCCTTTCATGAGTAATGTAAATCAGATTTGTGGATTTATATATATACACTATATTTATACTGTCCAATAATGTTTTAAATCATATCATATGCCATCTCCCTGAAGCTGGTACAAAAGGTTAACAGGCTCAAATCCCACTGAGGTTGCCTCCCAATTAAGTCAACTATATTTTTAACCCACATGTGGCTTTATTTTTCCAGGCAATCACAGTCCAATAAAGTGATAATAATTTTCTTCGTAGTCAGTTAAAGGAGGAAAATTGCCAGGGAAATAAAGAGATGGTACCTACCAGGAAAGCCTATAAAAGAAAAGGTGGGGGAAATCACTGAACTTACCAAATAAAGTAGAAGATAGCAAAGAGCCTCTGAAACAACAGTTCTCAACCTTGGCCTCTCAGTAGAGTCACCAAGAGCTCTTATAGGCTAAAGAGCCCCACCCATGCCAATTAATGCATATCTCTGCGTGGGGGCCCAGGCAAATGGATGCTTTAAAAACTCTACAAGTACAGTATTTCCAATGTGCAGCACAGAGAACCACTGCTCTAGGAAACATAAGAGGGTTGATATGGACTTTTCAGCATCCAAGAATCCATAACTGACATGCTGTGGGACAAAGATTAATCCAAGAAAATTGTGTCTTCTTTCCCATACTAAAATGTCTAACTTTCCTCTAAGCTAAACATTTAAGAAAAAAATCAATGAATGAAAAATCCTTTTCTAAAACTTTTGTGTTTCAGAAAGGAATATAGCTTCACTGTTTTTTTAAAATATTTTTTAAAACATAAAACAATTTTAGAAATGAGTATAGATTTGCTGCTTTTTCTCATCCTTTAAAAACATGAATCAGATGATGTCATATCCCTGAAGGACTACTCCTTACATTTGCAAGGCCTGGGCAGAGGGACAAATGGAAGCCACATACTGTTTATTTAAATGCTTAAATTGATAGATCAAACTACTAACTTGTTAAATAAAATTTATTCCATCCTCCTACTTTCACAAATGCTCAACATTGCTAATTATTAGAGAAATGCCAATCAAAACTAAAATGAGGTGTACCTCACACCAGTCAGAATGGCTATCATCAAAAAGTCTACAAATAATAAATGCTGGAGAGGGTGTGGAGAAAAGGGAACCCACCTACACTGTTGGTGGGAATGTAAATTGTTGCAACAGCTATGGAGAAGAGTATGGAGGTTCCTTAAAAAACTAAAAATACAACTACCATATGATCCAGCCATCCCACTCCTGGGCATATATCCAGACAAAACTATAATTCAAAAAGATATGGGGCTTCCCTGGTGGCACAGTGTTCAGAATCTGCCTGCCAATGCAGGGGACACAGGTTCAAGCCCTGGTCCAGGAAGATCCCACATGCCGCAGAGCAACTAAGCCTGTGCACCACAACTACTGAGCCTGCGCTCTAGAGCCCGTGAGCCACAACTACTGAAGCCCACGCGCCTAGAGCCTGTGCTCCGCAACAAGAGAAGCCACCACAATGAGAAGCCCACGCTCCGCAACAAAGAGTAGCCCCCACTCGCTGCAACAAGAGAAAGCCCACACACAGCAATGAAGACCCAATGCAGCCAAAAATTTTAAAAATTTTAAATAAAAAAAAATACATGCACCCCTATGTTCATAGCAGCACTATTCACAATAGCCAAGACTTGGAAACAACCTAAATGTCCATCAACAGATGGAGGGATAAAGAAGACGGATAAAGAATATTACTCAGCCATGTAAAAGAGTACAGTATTGCCATTTGCAGCAACATGGGTGGACTTAGAGAATATCATACTAAGTGAAGTAAGTCAGACAGAGAAAGACAAATATTGTATAATATCACTTATATGTGGAATCTAAGAATAAACAAGACAAATGAATTCATTTACAAAACAGAAACAGACTCACAGACATAGAAAACAAACTTGTGCTTACCCAAGGAGAAAGGCAGGAGGATAAATTAGGAGTATGGGATTAACAGATACACACTACTATACATAAAATAAGTAAACAATAAGGATTAACTTTATAGCACAGGGAACTATATACAATATCTTGTAATAACCTACAATGAAAAAGGATCTGAAAAAATACATATATACAACTGAATCACTTTGCTGTACACCTGAAACTAACACATTGTAAATCAACTATACTTCATTAAAAAATCCTAAAATCAAAAGATATGTGTACTTTATTATGAGATCAAAAGCTGGCAATATATCTAAAACATCTGAATTTAATTATTATTACATACATCTGAGTATTCTGTTGATGGGTCAGCAATGTCTGCATGAGTAAAAATGTATATAGCTCATAAATTATCTATTTCCAGCATAAAATTTATTTTTCTTGGCTTCATTCCAGTAAAATCAATAATTATAATATTATAATCAAGATTCTCACATAATTTGTGTTCTCTTGACAGTAATTTCAAACTAGATCCCCTTTCTCTAGTTATGACATAGTTCTTAGCTTTTTTAAATTAATTTCAACTCAGAGAAACTGTCCCCAGAAAGCAACCAGAATTGTCAAAATTCTTAAACCAAAATTTAGAATCAAAAATAAACCTCAAATTTTACATATCATGTTCAAATATCTTACTGGGGTTATACATAATAATTATTATTATTGCATAGAGATTACAAAACATTTTAATTATTTTGTATAAATTGTCACCATTTATATCACTATTTTCACCATACAGCAATACCCGGAACTTGAAGAATCTGTTTCTTGTGTGTGCCTGTGCATGTGTGTGTGTGTGTGTGTGTGTGTGTGTGTGTGTGTGATATATGGTGCCCATTAAAGCATGGAGTCCAGGACAGGAACCCCTCTTATTCGATCTAAAGGCAGAACTGCTTCCCTTCTTATAACCCTTCAATGGCTTCCCTTAGAATTAAACCTAACTCCTTGCCAAGGACCACAAGGCCTTATAAAACCTTCTTATAAGTTCTGGTTTCTGCCCAGCTGAGCCCCTGTCACCCTCCCCTTCTGTCCTTGTTCAGTCTCCTCCAACTACTGTGGTCTCTGGCCTGCACCTAAGACCACAACCTTCTTTCTGCTCAAGAACTTTGTACTTGTTGTTCCTTCAGCCTACCTAGCACAGCTGCCCCCAACTCTATACATGGCTGGCTTCTTTGGGCCCTTGGGGTTTCAACTTAGGGCAGACAGACAGCATCTACAGTAATTAAAGGGACAGATTCTGGAGCTAAACTCTCTGGGTTCAAATTTGGCTCTACTATTTACCATTTGGGTGGTCCTGGGCCAGTCTCCAAATGGCTCCATCTTTCAGCTTCCTGTTTGTAGAGAGGAGACAATCATACTTTTTCATAGGGTTACTGTGTGGATTGAATGAATTACTATAAATAAAATGCTTAGGCCAGGCTTAGCATAGAAAGCATCCAATAAATCACAGCTTAAGAAAGCAAAAATCACCTCCTCAAAGAGCCTTTCCCTAACCACCCAACCTAAAGTAGCATCCCACCAGCACATCCCTATTTCATTTTTTATGGTATTTATCACTATCTAGAAGGGCATTATTTTAATAATTGTTTATTGTCTGTCTCCTTCCTCTAGACTACGAGATTTATGAGAACTGAGTGCTTGTCTGAGAGTTCACTGCTGCATCCTCTTGTGCCTGGCATATAGTAGGGCTTAATAAATATTTGTGGAATAAATTAATTTTTTTTAAAGCATGCCAACTGCCAACCAAATCAGAAATTACATATTTGGGAAGAAAAAACTTACTCTCCTTTCCCAACTAACTTTTCTCAAATTGTGCTCATTTATGATAGGTTAACAGGCATCTATGCAAGGCTGTGGTGAGCTGAAAAGTAGACAGCGAAGGCAACATGAAGGTCATGGTGCCGAAGACGGCTAACCACTCACCAGTAATGAGACATCTTCTAACAGTCCCAAGACGAGTGGAGCCTTTGCAGTTATCCAATTAATTTAGTCAATGGGAACTTCTCACGTGGGGTGTTTGTTATTAATGAGCAAATTGACCAGTAAATGACCAACTTGTGTCTTGTACAGGTGGAGAGAGTTGTAAAGCATGGAGGGAACTTCTTAAGGAAAAAGCAAGAAGCACTGATTTAATAGATCATCAAAATTTATGAAAGAACACCAATCACACCAGGGCTGCCATATGAAATTATACCTTCTAAAATAAGAATCTTGTTGTTCCAGCTTTGAATCCATTTGTTTGCTGACTATTGTCTTGCTTTCCCCAAACATATTTCTTTAGCATGCATGACACTGGCATCAAGCCAGTGATGGTGAGAAAGCAATGAATTCTAGCATAATTTGGGAAATTTTACAGAGAGCTAAGTCTCAAGAGTCTGTGTGACTTGCCCATATAAGGAAGCTGTTTGTTGTCACTGCAGCCCATAGTAACAATCTTCACATCTCTGGCCCCTTGGCCTCCCTGCCCCTCCCACGTTCCTGCAGTTCTCACTTTGCCAGCCCATTCCTACTCTTTAGGCTGGAAAACTGATTTGGATTCCTTCGAGCTCTTGAGGAGAAAAATGAGATAGAAATAAAAATTTAAAACAATGATTATTGGCATTGTGTAGAGAGAAGCCAGGTGTCTGAATTAAAACATATCAGAAATGTATTTAATAATGCCAAAAATAAGTTTTAAAAATAGATCCCAGTTTCTCACTGCTGCAAGGATGGTGAAATGTGTAAGAATGACTCAAACAATTCCAAACGGTGTTATGGTTCCCTGGTCAGTCCACCACAAAGGGTACTATTAATTTATGTAAGCTGAGCACTTCTCCAATATTCAAACACCAATGTCCTGAAAAATAAAATAATGGAAAACTGCATCTCACTGCAGTCACTCACAAACAGCTGCAGGGGTTGTTTTTTGGTTTGGGATTCTTTTTTTTTTTTTTTTTTTTCATTTATTTATTTTTGGCTGCATTGGGTCCTCATTACTGCGAGGGCTTTCTCTAGTTGCGGCAAGCAGGGGCTACTCTTCGTTGCAGTGCGCGGGCTTCTCATTGCAGTGGCTTCTCTTGTTGCGGAGCACGGGCTCTAGGCGCATAGGCTTCAGTAGTTGTGGTGTGTGGGCTCAGTAGTTGTGGTTCCTTTTGGTGGTTTATTGACAATGAAGACCACAAATTTGCTTCATGCTAGAGAAGCTATTACTCCAAATCTTCAAAGGGCAAATGAGAAGAAACACCAGAAATGTTGAGATGTGAATTCACTCATATAGTTACTTTATAGGAAATTTGCAAATGTACTTTACTGTATTATCAGTAGTGGGAAGACAAGGAAAAGAGAGTGAGTTCAGCTATTTATAGTCTGCAGGCACACCCGCAAGGCAGTAAGAACAACAATATAGCACTGATCGATCCTGCCTGGCTCCAAAACTGTTTTGAATCCTGGTTTTGGTTAAAATTTTTCTTCTTTAGCAAGGTGGGGTGGAAGTTGAGCTGATAACAATTAGATCACTCCCATCCAGCCACCCCTTCCCTTCTCTGGGTAGGTCCCGATGAAAGAGAAGCTCTGACCCTGATGTAGTAGCCTTTGGAAAATCACATCTGAGGGACAGGGCTGCCCCATAAGGCTAGACAGTCTGAGAGATGCACAAAGGCTCCTAGCCAGCAAGGTGAAATCTGGCCTAAGTGCCACTCACCAATCACGTGTCTAGCTCAAGACTGTATCCAGCTGGACAGGGCACCTTTGTCTACTTTTCTGCTCAGAGTGCCTTTTTCTATTTCATTAAAAGGGACCATATAGGAGCTTCTACTCTAGTATAAGTCTAAACTCCACCTTTACCTTACTTACACCATGAAGGTTTAGGCTTCCCTCTCCCCATGATTTTTACACACATGTCTGTAATTAACACTTATCACATTGTATTAGTTTATTTGCATATCTGTCTTCCTGTAAGACTGTGAGATTCATGAAAGTAATGATATTCCTCTCTTTATTCTCAGTGCTTAGCATAGAACCTAGTACAAACTAATTTGAAAAATATGCTTGTTCTATGAATGTTTGGAAAGATGGATGGATGGACAGATGAGTGAAATCCCGAAAAGATTTATCAGGAACATGAAAATGGGCTTGGAGTCAGGACAGAGGACTCCACTTCCTGCTCTTTCTCTATCCTTTGACACTACTGGTGAGAGAGCAGAGAATAACAGTCAAAATTGTCAAATGAAGATTTTGTTAATGATAGCATTCCTCACTCAATAAGCCAACACAACTGTGTGCGACTAACACTGTCCTGTACTTTTAGGGGTTGTACTGGGTATTTTCCACTTGCCCCTCCATATCAAATACCCACCCATCTCTATCCCACTTGGTACCCCAGGAGGCTGACCTATATGGACAACATCAAGGGACTTAAAGAACACTTGAGCTAGGGCACTCTGAGGCACGCTATCCCCCTCCCTGGCTTTCCCCCTTCCCCTGCTTCAAAACATATTTTTTCTGAATGTCCCTTTAAGTGAGAGAATATAGAAGTAAATATCACCCTTCCCAAAGTTCCCCTGTACCTCTGGTGGGGACTTTCACTAATTGTGAATTCTCTAATTCACTAATCGTAAGCACGCTAATGCTTTGATGGAAAGCAGCTTTAATGAAGCCTTCTCTTCCTTGGAAACCAGCCGCCAGTGCAGGGCATTGAGTACTTGAACACCAACAGCAGCAAATCCACTCTAAGCACAACGGAACAAACGAATGTCTTTTATTTAACAAATCTGAGTGCCTTTGATCCTTGTGACTTATTATCCTCACTGGAGGCAAGCTGAGGGGTGGGGGGGATAGTCTTTTCTTCTAAATCTTGTTCTCTAATCCGTTGCTTCCCAAATTTTTTCAAAAGAAAGCCTAATATACTATGTATAGTACACAGCAGAACAAATAGTTGAGGTTGTTGGTTGCTATGGACAACCAGCTTGGGGGCTCCAACCCAATATCATCTGTAGTATTAAAGGGGAGCAATATCTTGGCACAGGGCATCCATTTGTGTGGCTCAGTGAAGACACCAGCGCTGGAAATAGACCGTGGCATGAACTGTCTACATCCCTGACACTGGCACTGAACAGTGGACCCAGGAGGCTGCCACTAGAACCACAGCCTCCGTGCCTCTGGAAACTGGATGTCATTGTGGCCACCACTGCTGCCATCTCAGAATGGACTGTGTGTGGTTTATTTCATGAAGCTGGGAAAGTATAGCATTATAAATAACTTTTTTATTTAATGTTCCAAACTCATTCCCATGTTCTAAATTCAAAGCCAAACAACAAGGGATGCAAAGAAGTTTCCCTTTCCCTTTGCACCCCACTGGCCCTCAAACCTTTAGGTAACCACTCCTAAAGTTTATGTATCCTCCCAGATTTTCTTTTTGCAGACATAATGAACACAAATATTTTTATCACTTCCTTTTCTTACACAAATGGTAGAATACTATCCACACACCATGTGTGTCTACGTGCATTCTTTTGCACCTTACTTCTTTTTGCTTACCAAAATATCCACATGAGTACACAGTGTCTTCCCATTCTTTTGTACAGTGGCACAAACTTCCATTGTGTGAATGTACCCCAGTTTATTTTAACCAGTATCTATTGATGTTTATTTGGCTTATTCCCAATTTTTTACTATTGTAAACAGCACTGCATATGTCACTTCTTATATATGTAGATATGCCTTTAGAAGAAATTCCTAGAAACAGGATTGCTGGCTCAAAGTATAAGTGCATTTGTAATTTTGATAAATATTGCCAAATTGCCCTCCATAGAGGTTTATCATTTTGCACCCCTACCAGCCTTGCCAACAGAGTATGTTGTCCAATTTTGGACTTTTGCCATTCTGATAGGTAAAAAATTATATATTAATGTAGTCTTAAACTTCATTTATCTTATTATGAGGGAGGTTTATCATCTTCTCATTTGTGTAAGGCCATCTGCATTTCCTAACTATAACTCCTCTTTTCTCTAGAATTAACTGAAGCTGGTTTCTATCGCTATAGACTGTTACACTGTTTAAAACCGCTTTCTCCAAACCATAATTCAAAAAGAGTCATGTACCACAATGTTCATTGCAGCACTATTTACAATAGCCAGGACATGGAAGTAACCTAAGTATCCATCGACAGATGAATGGATAAAGAAGATGTGGCACATATATACAATGGAATATTACTCAGCCATAAAAAGAAATGAAATTGAGTTATTTGTAGTGAGGTGGATGGACCTAGAGTCTGTCATACAGAGTGAAGTACGTCAGAAAGAGAAAAACAAATACCGTATGCTAACACATATGTATGGAATCTAAAAAAAAAGATGGTTCTGATGAACCTAGGGGCAGGACAGGGATAAAGACACAGACGTAGAGAATGGACTTGAGGACACAGGGAGGGGGAAGGGTAAGCTGGGATGAAGTGAGAGAGTGGCATGGACATATATACACTACCAAATGTAAAATAGATAGCTACTGGGAAGCAGCCGCATAGCACAGGGAGACCAGCTGGGTGCTTTGTGACCACCTAGAGGGGTGGGATAGGGAGGGTGGGAGGGAGATGCAAGAGGGAGGAGATATGGGGATATATGTACACATATAGCTGATTCACTTTGTTATACAGCAGAAACTAACACAACACTGTAAAGCAATTATACTCCAATAAAGATGTTAAAAAACAACAACAACAAAAAACTACAATGAGGTGTCACCTCACACTGGTCAGAATGGCCATCATCAAAAAATAAACACTTTTGATCCCCAAAAAAACCTCTTTCTCCTGGAAGCCACAGTGTTTCCTCATGCATTTGTTTTTATATTTGGCCCTTGAAGGACCCAAGTGGAAGAGCTGGATTTTACCCAAAGTATCCATCCTTCTAGAGATAAAGGAAGAGGAATCAGAAGTGATTGCACGTGTCCTCTACTTCCAGCATGGGCTCCAGCTTCCCAGGCTTTACCAGGTTTTGCTGTTAAGTGCTTGAGTTGGGAATAAGCAATTTGGTAACCTGTTGATATACCATTTTTTTCAAGTTCTAATTCCACTTCATGGTTCAATAACTACAAAACATCCGTAGATGTTACATTCCTATATCTTCTTCCTCTTTGCTTTCTTCTCTTCCTGCGTTTCTTTTATTTTCTACCTTTTGTTATTCCTGAGGATGTCAATCATTAGAAGTTGAGGGGGTGAGTGGAGTTGATAAAACCATCACAATTTTCCTCAATTCTCCTTTACATACATTGTTTCTCCCAATGGATTTCAAAGGCTTCTACAGTCTTGATATTTAACCTGACACCGGCATGGGGATTCCTCCAGGTCAATGTCTCAACTCGGAGGAAATCAGGACTAGGAGGAATCCATGCTGAAGAGACAGGGCTGGAGGGAATTCTCCCGGCCTCAGAGATCAACTCCAACCAAGCAGGCTGAAAAAACCCCAGCAAAGAGCAAGCAATGGACATTACTGAGAGGTTCAAACCAGCAGACAGGATTCAGCACCAGAAAATCTAACCAGATACAGTATTGTTTATTACAGGGAGGCCCCAGCAAACCTGCCCAGACATGGCAGGGTCCCATCAGAGGACATGGGCTGGGATAAATGTAGGATATGGGAACAAACACCAAGAAAGACCAGGGGGTGCTAATACGGTGTTCAGGGTTGAGTAACGGTGGCACAGAACCATTATTCAGTAATGGTGCCACATTGTTTACGTAAATAGAAAAGAACTGTTGAGTGAGGAGTAAAAGAAAAACGTCCTCCAGCCCAGGACAAATTTATAAGAAGAAAAAGAAATGCCATCAAGTGCTACACGGAAACCTAAAACTGGGCCCACATTTTGATATGATCTTCTGATGAAATGTCATTTTAAACATGGCCTATAAAACAAACTATTAAAATTTTAGTCTTTAAGGTGACGTCAGCAAGAGGGCAGAGTAGGAAGCCCTGGGCCCTCTTTCCTCCCACAAATACACTGATTCAGCCCCCATTCACAAATTCCCTCCATGAGAAATCCAGAAATTAATTGAAAGGATTCTGTGCCCGGGATGCAGAAATGAAATCAGGACCTCGAAGAGATATTAGCACTCCATGTTCATAACAGCACTATTCACAATATCCAAGAAGTGGAAATGTAAACGTCCTTTGATAGATGAATAGATAGAGAAAATGTGGTATATACATACGAGAGAATATTATTCAACCTTAAAAAAGAAGGAAATTGTGCAATCTGTAACAACATGGGTGTATCTTGAGGACATTGTAATAAGCGAAGTAAGCCAATCTCAGAAAGACAAATACTGCATGATTCCACTCATCTGAGATATTATCTAAAATAGTCAATTCATAGAATCAAAGAGTAGAATGGTGGTTGCCAGGGGCTGAGGATAGGGAGAAATAAAGAGTTACTAATCAACGAACATAAAGTTCCAGTTAATAAGGTGAATAAGTTCTAGAGATCTGCTGTACAACATTGTACCTCTAGTCAAAAATACTATATTGTACACTTAAAAATTAAGAGGGTAGGTCTCATGTTGTGTTCTTACTACACCAAAAATTTTTTTAAAAGAATGAATTTAAAAAACATCATGTTATACACTTCAATTATGTGCTGTTTATTGTATGTCAATTATATGTCAATAAAGCTATTTTTCCAAAAAAATGAAATATAGAATTGCTGCCTAGAGTCCTATCATTTTTCTGTGATGCACACATACCATTATCACCCATTCTAAATCAAATATTTTCCGTAATTAAAAAAATTAGTCTTGGGCTTCCCTGGTGGCGCAGTGGTTGAGAATCTGCCTGCCAATGCAGGAGACACGGGTTCGAGCCCTGGTCTGGGAAGATCCCACATGCCGTGGAGCAACTGGGCCCGTGAGCCACAACTACTGAGCCTGCGCGTCTGGAGCCTGTGCCCCGCAACGAGAGGGGCCGCGATAGTGAGAGGCCCGCGCACCGCGATGAAGAGTGGCCCCCGCACCGCTATGAAGAGTGGCCCCCGCTTGCTGCAACTAGAGAAAGCTCTCGCACGAAACGAAGACCCAACACAGCCATAAATAAATAAATAAATAAATAAATAAATAAATAAATAAATAAATAAATAAATAACTTTAAAAAAAAATTAGTCTTAAAAAATGACAGAATAATTTGGGCAATAGATTACCTCGTTCCATCACAGAGCCTGGATGAGTAAGGCTCAAGACCAAGGTGACAGTCAAGAGTGGTGAGAGGTGGGAACTGGGAGTGCCACAGCACACATCACTTGGTAATTAAAAAAATAAAAGCAGCATAATGTTTTTCATATCGAACGACTCTGAAGAGAGCCATGTCAAAACATTCTGCTTCACCAGGACTCTCTCCAGGTACACTAGAGCCCCACGACTAGTGGGCCTCCAAAGGCCACCCACAGAGGGTATGGCACTTGGGAGCCCTGGAGTTGAGGTCAAATCTGCAGATGAACAGGGTTATGTCAACCTGCACCAAACACATTGTACCATCAGAGTCCCCTGAGAACAAGGACAGCCCCGGACCTGCAGAGAGAAATTTATAAGGACAAACTTGAGAGACCAAAAGAAGCACATGGACCATCTCTTTTCCCTCCAATCCAGAGCCAGCGTCTGGCCGTCATGCGCAGCTGGTCTCGCTCACAGGCCCAGCCAGATTTCCCACGATGAATCATAGAGAACACAGTAACTGATACTTATCTGGATTACATCAGATCTCATGGAACTTTTGTATATGACAGTTGATTACATAAGATTGTAACAGTCCACATGGAAAGCACTTACTTATTTTACATTCCTTCATTGTTTTCTTTACTGTATCTCAGGGTGTATGTAAAATTGCAATTCAAAATAGTCTTTCCCAATGCAGAAGCGAAACAACCTACCTGTTTGAACTTCCTTTCCTCAGAGTCTAGATGACAGAAAGAATTCAGATTTCAGCTAAGTATAAAATAATTTGTCTATTATAACGAGATCATTCCAAGTGATTAACTTTCTATTTATTTCTTTCTCGCTTTCTATCATAAGTACGTTTCATGTGGCTCCCTCAAATGAAACTGTCCCTCTCACACAAATAGGACCTTGGACACTAGCTACTGTCGCAAGCACGGCCTCCCTAGTGTCTCATTAGGGTTAGGCTTTTGGCAGCTGGGCCTGTCAATAACATTACTTCATTAGGTCAAGCTCACGAGGTTTCGTTTTTGCGGTTTTTTCTGGTCTAAACGCTTTAATCCAGGCATTTGCAAACCAGCCATAACAGAGTGTCCGCTGAGCATTCAGCAGACATTAACGAATTCATTTGCTACACCTTCCCCTTTGGGGGTACTGGCATGTAATACAATACCTGCCAGGACACTCTTGCAGAATCTCAGGAAGAGTTTTGACAGGATACTATTATTGGGTCTTGATAATTTATTAAAACCACCTGGTTTCAGATATCCAACTCTGGATAATACCTAAATGTGTTATTTTGAAAACTTTCAAGCCTACAAAAAAAGTGAGGGAATAGTACAAGGACCATTCATATACCTTTCTTCTAGATTCACTGATTTTAAACATTTTGTCACATTTGCTTTATCTCTCTCTCGGGGTGTGTGCGTGTGTGTGTGTGTGTGCGTATGTGTATAATACCATTTTAAAATAAATTGCAGACACATGATACTTCAACCCTAAGTATTTCATCACTTATCTCTCAATAAGAACATTCTCCTGCATAAGCACAATATCATTATTGTACTCAAAGTGTTTAACCTTGACACAATATCATCCAATATACAGTCCATGTTCAAACTTTTCCAATTGACCTGATAAAGTACTTAAAGCTGTTTTTCTTTTTTTAAAATCCAGGATCCAATCAAGGATGACGTATTTCATTTTGTTACCATGTCTTTCTAGTTTCCTTTCATGTGAAACACTTCTCCTTCTCCCCCCAATTTTTTTTTTTTTTTTTTGGTCTTTTATCACATTAGTATTTTTGAAGAGTCCAGGTCAGTTGTTTTGTAAAATGTTCCACAATCTGGATTTGCCTGATCGTTTCCCTATGATTCAATTCAGGTTGAACATTTTTGGCAAGATTTTGGCAACATTATGTAAGTGCTGTTGTGCATCCCCATTACATCACTCTAGAAGACATAAAATGTCTCATTATCCATGATGCTAAGTCTGATCGCCTGGTGAAAGAGTCTGCCATATTTTTTCATTGGAAAGGTACTTTAATCCTTTGTAATAAATAAAATAATAAATGACACTTTGAGATGATGTGCATATTCACATATATATGACATTTTTTAGAGCAGTTTGAGGTTCACAGTAACATTGAGTAGAAGATACAGAGGTTTCCCATATAACCCCTCCCCACACACACGCATCACCTCCCCCATTATCAACGTCTCCCACCAGAGGGGTCCATTTATTACAGTTGGTGATCCTACATTGACACAATTATCACCCAAAGCAGAGCGTACACTCTATGGGTTTGGATAAATATATAATGACATGGATCCACCATTATAGCACCATACAGAGTAGTTTCACTGCCCTAAAAATCCTCTGTGCTCATCTTTCCCTCTCCACTAACACTGGCAACCACTGATTTTTTACCGTCTCCATAGTTTTGCCTTTTCCAGAATGTCATATAGCTGAAATCATACAGTATGTAACTTTTCCAGATTGGCTTATTTCCCTTAGTAATATGCATTTAAAATTCCTCCCTGTCTTTCTTTTTTTAATTGGAGTATAATTGACTTACAATATTATTTTAGTTTGAGGTGTGTAACATAGCGATTTGATATTTTTATAGATTACACACCACACAAAGTTATTACAGTATTATTGACTATATTCCCTGTGCTATACGTTACATTCCTGTGACTTATCTACTTTTATAACTGGCAATTTGTACCTCTTAATCCCCTTCATCTATTTTGCCCTTCTCCCCACCCCTCTCCCCTCTGGCAACCACTAACTTGTTCTCTGTATCTGTGAGTCTGTTTCTGTTGTGTTATATTTGTTCATTTGTTTTGTTTTTTAGATTCCACATACAAGTGAAATCATACCATAGTTGTCTTTCTCTGTCTTATTTCACTTCTCATAATACCCTCTAGGTCCATCTGTGTTGTTGCAGTGGCAAGATTTCATTCTTTTTTATGGCTGAGTAATATTCCATTGTGTATATATATATATATATATATATATATATATATATATATATACCACATCTTCTTTATCCACTCACCTGTCAATGGACACTTAGGTTGCATAGCTCATTTCATTTTAATGCTGAATGATATTCCATCATCTGGATATATTATGGTTTATTTATCCATTCACTTACTGAAGGACACTAAGTTTTGGCCATTATGAATAAAGCTGTTATAAAATCTGTGTACAGGGTTTTGTGTGAACATAAGTTATCAACTCCTTTGGATAAATACCGAGGAGTACATCTTCTTGCATCGACTGTTATAATGTTGGTGGCAAAACAATGATTTCCTAATGCAGTCACCCTTTCCGCAGGGACTAGTTGCCATTCTTTTATAAAGAAGAGCTTTTACTGCACCCCACCACCACGACTATTTTTAAAAATCACTACGGAACTTAATTCTTTGAAAATTCAGTATGCTACAATCCATTATTGTGATGCTTGTATTCTTACAAATGCGGTCAGAGGAGACAGCTTAAAGCTAGTAAAATTTATAATTTTACTACACCATTACATATTATAATTCATTACAAGTAAGCAGCCACGCTGTGTTAAAATACTGTTTTGAACCTCCAGTTCCTAATCAGTTGGAAATTAATAATATGACCCAAGTGTTCCCCCCGCCCCAAGCACTCCACCTTCCAGAACCCTTCTTTTCCTTATTTTTCAAATAAAATAACGCATGCTCCCATCCCACAATATTGTAGGAAATCCAGCAACATCCCCAATATTTTCAAAGGTTGGGGCTGTGAGAAGGAGAAATAGTCTCCTCTGATTACCTATCTCCTTTCACAGCCAACCCAATTCTCCATCACCTCCAGCCAATCCAATGGCTCTTGTGCATGTTGCCATATTTCGCCCACCCATGGATTCAGCACCTTCTTCATTTCTCAAGTCTTAGCTGAAAATATACAGTTATCAAAACATCAAATAGGAAGTAACTTAATATTCCACATCAGATATCATTGCTCTAGGACTCTTCTCTGAGCTCCCTTCCTGGGCTGCTCATTGCTTTCATTCTCCCTATTCGGTCTACCATAGCTCCTTTCAGCATCATCTCCACCTCTAAGACAAGCACCAGGCACCATGCAAATGGAGTGACTGCAGCAAAACACTTCATTCATGGGCTAAGTCTAGAGTCACTCAATAGTTTTGAAGTTCCCCAGTGGAGAGCATCCTTTTTCTCTTTGACTCATTCATCTTACCTATGTATATCCTTTCAATCACCTTCCTGCCTCCTCACCTTGGCAACCCATCCTTGCATCATCTTCACTAATGCCCTCCTGTCTCTACTGCCAATCCCAGGTGGCCGTCCCTCCTAGCTCACCCCAGCGTCAGAATAAGACTCTTAGCAGCCCTATTCTTTTGGTTATCTGCTCCTTATGGCCATCTCTCCTATTCTCCCATCACTTGTTCACAGCTTTCTCTGTGGAAAAGCTGTCAACCTGCTGCACTGAACCCACTTCTTACAAACTGACTGTTAAAGTTTCCATTGTGACCAACCCAGCTCATCTGACTCTTTGCATGATAGGAGGGGCTGTTGAGTCATAATTGCAAATATGAGTCAGAACATTCCAGCTCCCAGGAGGAGAGACACGAGAAATATTATCCCTCCCAGGAAATAAACACATGATAAATATGTGGAGTCAACCCCTTACTTCAAATATCATACACATTCACACACACGTGTGCGCACACACATACTTTCTCTTTATGTTACTCCTACCTATAGAATCTAGAGGAGAGAAGTGAGTAAAAATTGCCATTAAAGAGATAAGGAATTCCCTGGTGGTGCAGTGGTTAAGAATCCTCCTGCCAATGCAGGACACATAGTTTCGAGCCCTGGTCCGGGAGGATCCCACATGCCGTGGAGCAACTAACCCCATGCGCCACAACTACTGAGCCCGCGCTCTAGAGCCTGTGAGCCACAGCTACTGAGCCCACACGCCACAACTACTGAAGCCTGCACACCTAGAGCCCGTGCTCCTCAACAAGAGAAGCCACCGCAATGAGAAGCCCACGCACTGGAAAAGTAGCCCCCGCTCGCCACAACTAGGGAAAGCCTGAACTCAGCAATGAAGAACGAATGCAGCCAAAAATATAATTAATTAATTAATTAATTAAAAGAGGTAAGAAAGTCAATGGTCTGAATTGCAGCATACACAAGTGACAGCTCCACCAAGTAGCAATGACTTTGCTGAGTCATTGTGAATATTCTACCTCATTTGGTACATATAACCTGGCTCAGTGCCACGGCAGTGAGAACCTTCAGACAAACAATTACAAGCAAGATAATGACCAGGAAACAGAGGTCTGGTCTCAGCCTTGGGTCTAGATTACACTGAGCTTCAGTGAAATATAAAACAATCATTAATAATGTGAGTCCATTTATTGGTGGAAGAATTTTAATAAGTAAATACAATCAGGAGGTTGAGGAGTAATTAATCAGTAATACCCTTTGTGGTAGGCAGAATAAGGCCCATAGCAAAGACGTCCAGTTCCTACTTCCCAGAACCTGTTACCTTACAGGGCAAAAGAGACTTTGTTAAAGATCTTGAGATGGGCAGATTATCCTGGAATATCCAGGTGGGCCCTATTTAATCACAAGAGTCCTTAAAAGATAGAAGAAGGAAGAAGGTCAGAGTTAAGAGATTTGAAGATGCTACACTGCTGGATTTGAAAATAGAGGAAGGGGCCATGAACCAAGGAATGCAGGTAGCCTCTAGAAGTTGAAATAGGCAAGGAAAAGGCTCTCAAAGCTTCCAGAGCCTCCAGAAGGAATGCAGTCGATAACTCCTTGCTTTTAGCCCAATGAGACGAATTTCTGCTTCTGATCTCCAGAATTATAACATAATAAGTTTGTATTGTCTTAAGCCACTAAGCTTGTAGTAATATGTTACAGCAGCAATAGGAAACTAATACACCCTTCTTCCCCTGTCGAGTTCTGAACTAATTAGGAGAAAGTCAAGGAATAAGACACAGAGCAAGACATCACCTTTATTGCTGATAAAGCTGAGAGTAGAAAGGTAGATAAAGATAAAGGTTCTCCTAAACCAAACCCTAGATTAGACAGCCTTCACTACCAGCCAAGTGCCATCTGGGACCAGGCCTTGAAAAATCTATGGCAGAAGGGACATCAAAACCCAACCAGCTTCATGGTTCAAGAAGACCACAATATCACAGTCACATCCAAATGCAAAAGAAGGCAGCTTCCACTTACCCATCTCTTTTTACCAGGAGAATAATCTTTCCCAGATGTCCCTCCCTGGAAATTTTCCCAGAAGGTCCCCTCAGGGACCACTGACAAGGATAGTTCTCATGGCCAAGCTCAAGCTGCAAGAAGGCAAGGGAAACAAGCACTGGAATTTTCAACCTCAATAGTGATAAGTAGGCACTTCCAGCAAAGAACTAGGTACCTACATCAGTGAGAGACGAGAATTGGAGAAAATGGTGCTGAGCCCCTTAGAAAAGGCTATAAGTTCAAGCTGAAAGGGCACATATCTAGACTTTGAGATCATGTGTACCCTTGCTCTGACACTTACGTTCGCTCCAGTTTCTCTCCCCAATCCATTGTTACCTCTTTAGTCAATTATTTCCAAAGATCTTTATGGAGTGAGTTTTCTTATTTTCAAGGAAATTTAAATTATTGTAGGAAAATAGAAAATACTAATTAGTAAAGACTAAAAAAATGTAAGTGATACTACTCTGAAATAATTACCATTAATGTTAATACTTTGGTGTATATTTCTTTAAACAATTCTATAATAATGTATATACATACTTTTTCAAAGTTTTTTTTATAGCTCTTTCTTTCATTGCAATACTTACAAAAATACAAGAAAAATTACTGTGCTTAACATTAAAGGTCAAACTATTTTGGAAAGCAAATTGAACTATTTAGAAAGTAACCAATGCCAACTGATAAACAAAAATAATAGGAAAAAGAAATAGTTTGAATAGTGTCAATTTAAAGTTAATTCATCAAGTTTATATATCAGGAAGTGTGAAGCTACATAGTATTTGGCTGACGTGTAATGTTTGGTGAAATTAATTTCCAGCCCAGCATTTGAAACAATATACCATTAGCTCTGCATGCATACCCAGGTTTACTTCGACTATTACAGGTATAAATCGTTCCTTCTATACACTGTTGTGAATAATGCTGTAGCATTAAAAGGATTTAGTGTATTCAGTGTTCCAGTTTGCAAAAACATCCACATAAATAGCACCTTCATCTTTCAGAGCTTTCTTTGAGCTTATATCTCAAGTAACATATTCAAATTCCTTCTAAAAAGTCATTTCTCAAGTTGCAAATATAATTTTTAATTAATTAGCATCACAGAAATATTTTCCTTGCACTTACGGGAAACACCTGCCCACATCTCACATATCTCAGCTATCGTGACAGCTTGATACAGTGATTTTGACCAGCCATCATGACTTTGCCCCTTTAATGCAGCTGTTTGGCCATGGGGATGTTTTGATGTTGTTCAAATTCCAGCTGTGCCATTTATTAGATGTTTTCTTGTAATATATGGCTTAGTCTTTATAAAGATTCCATTTTCTCACTTGTAGGATGGAAATAATATTCTCTACCTCAGAGGCTTGTAGTGAAAATTAAATTAAGTACTATTAAGTGCTTTTGTTAATGCCTGGGACATACTAGTTGCTCAATAAATAGTGGCAATCACAAAATTATTGGTGGTGGTATTGATGATGGTGATGAAGGGACAGCAAAAGCATGTGAAAAAGTAGAACCAAAATGATGCTCTCCTCTTATCCGAGGGTCAGGTACAGGAATCCCTAAATATAAGCATGTTCGATAACCTTAATTATCAACTTCCAGAATTAAGTTGAGAAAATTAAATTTACATAAACTGCAGCATCAAAAGAACGTAGAAGAGTATGATCAGGTATTCGGTAGTGACACTTCCTGACAAATTATGACACCATAGACCAGATGTACTTTTCACACCTATCTCCTGCCTCAACTTAATGAATGAATTGATTGATTTTTAATGTATTGGTGACTCACTTTTTGCCAGGTATTTGCTAGATGCTCCTGTTTTTGCCTTGTTATGCCAAAAGTTCTAGACACTATTAATGAAAAGTCAAGGTAAGCCCAGCCATAGAAGAAATGTTTATGGCATAGAGGTGGGCATATAGAAAGGGAAAAAATTAATGGTGAGGGAGAGACTGTATTTTGGTAAATGCTATAAACTTATGAACTGGAACAAAGATTAAAAAGGAACAACTATTGTTCCCGGAGAACTCTTATGAAAATCTTAAACACCAGCATACATACAGCACTAGGAACATATGTGTCTACTTAAAAAGATTCTCCAGAAACAAGTGGCAGCTTCGACCGGTCCAGGGTCAAACTTGGTATTATAGCATTTCCCTGTAAAAAAAGGAATCAGAGTAGAAAGCTTTTGATGTTGACGTCTACTGGGAAACTGTTCCACTGCTATGGCTCCCATTCAATTCTATCCTCATAAAAGGAACAGAGAAGGGAAAAAAAAGAACAGAGAAGAAAAACAACCTCATTGTTGCATAAATTAGAGACAAGAAAAATTAGGTATGGTTTTTGCTGAGAGGGTAAAAAGGAAAATAATTCTTGTAAGAGGCAAGGATTTGTTCTTCTCAAATGAAATTGCACAGTTTAAGAAAGAGGGTGCAACTACAAATTATCTACCACTCCATGAGAGGAAACATGAAGGCAGCCAATAATTCAGATCTATTAAATTTAAAGCTACTTAGTCTCTCTCTTACGTGGTCACAATGGCAACAGATTGTCTGCAATGTGGTTTATCCGGCATGTGAGGCATGGTATGCCCATGATCGTGCATATACACGTGGGTACAAAATTTTTAGCCAGCAGCTGATGGAAAAACATTTGTCGGCAGTGTTTTGAAAATTCTATCTTGGATGACATGCTTGATGGACTTTTGACACTCTTGTCTACAAATGTAGATCTGGCTGGCTTAGTGACAAGAATATGGGTGAAAATTTGATTTGGGCTCAGTGTAACCATGTAAGCTTATGTCCATTTGTCTCCTTCAGTACTAGTGACATATCCTACTCAACAGATGGGGCAGGGTGTGGGGCTGAGAACCAAAGAATGATCATGACTCACATTGTCTGTCTCACAGTCACATCTTTGAAAAAGTTTTAACACTCGTTGATCAGAGCATTTTGATGTTTTGCATTTGGTTGAAGGCTCTTTGGTTTTGAAGTAGGCTGTCAATTCTCAATTTCTTGAACACAGGAGTATATAAGGAAGGGAATTTGGACCCTTGGTGTTCTTGCCTGAAGCCATCAGATTAGGTAGTATTAAATTAGGTAATATTTAATATTAGTCAATATTAAATTGACTTAGTACATTTACAAATTCCAGACTGAGAATTTATATGACTTAAAAGTTTCTCAGATCAAGGTTGAAATGGGGGAGCTTTTCAATGACTGGGTTTAATGAGTGAATGAGTGCACACACACACACACACACACACACACACACAAGCGCACTCACAGAGTCACTCAATGTCAACCCTAGACTGATCAGTTCTCTCCAGTACAGGCTCTCTGTCAGAAAGAAAGAAAAAGAAGGGGAAAGGGAGGGAGGGAGGCAGAAGGGAAAGATGAAAGAAGAGGTTTGCACATGAAAACGTAAATTTCCAAAGTGGATAAAATTCCTGAAAAATTAAGTACAAATCAAACCAAATTTTAGGAAATCACTTCATATTTCTCCACAGATTTATAGCATTATTCAGAAATGCTTTATTGGGTTTCTAATTAGTTTTCAATGTCTAAAAGCTCTTATTACATGAACTTTAATTTTTTGTGAATGCTCCACGTAAACTGTATTTCAAAGATGGTGCAGCATGGTGGTTAAGACAGATCTGTGTTACAATTCTGGCTCTGTCCATACTCTGTGTAATTTACAAAAGTTATCTAACCACTCATCAGTAAAGAAGGCATCGTCATACTCAGCGCTTCTAGACTCAGTGAGGATAAAGTAAACTCCTGCATGTAAATGCCCAGTACAGCGTCTTGTCCAGAATAACATTTGAGAAATGTTAACTGCCTGCTAAACCCCAGCTCTCAACCTTGCTACATATTAGAACCTGGGTAGCTTTTACAAACACTGATACCCAGGCCCCTTCCCATTCCAGTGGAATCGGAATCTCTTGGGGTGGGGCGTGGGCACCTACATTTTTAATGCTCTCTTGGTTATTGTCACATGCCACAGGATTAAAATGCACTTAAAGCATTTGATAAGCAAGGGCTTGTGTCTATTTTGTTCGCCACTGCATACCCAGGACCTACCCCAGTTCTCAGTATAGGGAAGGCACTCAGTATATATGTTGAAAGAATGAATAAAACAAGGTCTATCTGTTCAACATATTCCAAGGTAAATTAACAACAAATACCAATACTTGGAGTATTTATGAGCCAAGAAAAGTCCAGTGCCTGGACAGAAAGTTGAGTACCCCAAAGCTTCCATATCTAATTTCCAAGCAACAAAGGGATGTGCCTTTGCAGTCATCTTTGTATTATTTTGGGTAAAATACGAAGTGGATAATTCTCTTTAATCAGTAAAGCAACTAAGAACAGTCTGTGCAACAGCTTCTAAAAACCTTACACTAGAGGAGTGGTGCTCAACTTTTTTGTCTTCAAAACATACTTATGAACACAAGACTCTTTGTCCACATTCAAGATGGAATTAAAAGCTTCAAAGCAACAACAAATAAGCCAGAAACAATTACAATATAATCATTATTATGACTGAAAAGTGTCTCACAGATTTATAAAAATTCACTTGGTTGTCCAATCATTTATTCTGTCTTATAGCAGAGTGTCACTGTTCTAGAAGAATTCTTGATTGCCTGTAATTTCCTCTCTTATAAACTCATGAGACAAAGTTCTCACACATTCCAATAAGCATTCAATGGATTTTCAATGCCATTTTTACCTCTTACTAATAGCAAATTGTACTGCCTGCTAAATTGTACTCCCTGCTATATGTATCCCTGCTATATATGCTGTTCAAGGTTACATCTGATAGATACCGTCAAGACAGTAAGTAAGCTCATTTGTAGCAAAAGGAAACATTATTCACTGGTTGCATTAGTCTGCTACATCTATAATAATGCTATGTAAAAATACATCCCCAAACTCAGCATTTTACAATAACAAGCATTTCTTCTCTTGCTCTGGGATGGCAGGGCAGCTACAGTTTGACTAATCTAGGCAGGGTTCAGCTGAGCAGTTCTACTTCATGTCTCAGGTCAACTAGGCATGGCTTCAGGCTGTGAGTTGCAGAACTATTCTACATGTCATATTGTGGCACCCAGGTAAAAGGGACATGTTTTCTTGTAACAGATGACCAGAATGCAAGAGGAGCAAGCCCAACCACACAAGCACATTTCAAGCATCTGTTTATGTCACATCTGACTACATCTCAATGGTCAGAACAAGTCAGATGGTCAATCCCAAAAATCAAGGTGAAAGGAAAGAAGTATCCTCCCTCCATTATGAAACCACGGCAAGAATATGGATGTATGCTTCTGTTAGTGAGAAGTAAAGAATTCAATCTACTAATGTAGATTGAGAAAAATGTAGGGGCACATAGGTTGAGAATCCCTGCTGTAAGAGACTGGAGACTATGACAAGCAACATTATTCACCATACTTGGACTGGGTAGGTGGATACCTTCCAGATTGGTTTTTCCTAAAACATCAAAAGGACTCTCTGCCTGCTGGCATTTAAATTTTCATTAGTAGAATCTCGTGTTGGTTAAACAACCAAGATTAGAGAATCAGTTCTGGAAGACTCCAGTAAAACTTAGAATATATGCTGGGAGGCAGAATAATGGAATGTGTGCCCAGAACCAGGCACAACTAGGTTTGAATCTTGGCTCCAACACTTACAGGTAAGTTGATTAAATTTCTGAATCCTCATGGTTTTTGTTTGCTAGGTTGTTTTGGTTGTTGTCGTTTTGTTTCATTTACCTCTATAAATTGGAAATAGTACTTATCTCCCGGAATGGTAGTGAGGATCAAATGAGCAAACGTAAGAACAACATCTGTTACCTGATTGGTGCTCAATTTATGTTAGTTTCCTTTCACCACTGGCACTAGGACCCACTCATGGGATTGGCTGTTTATTTTCTTAATAGCAGAAGAGAGGGAAGAGAGGTGGTGATTATACATCCTGAATATTCTGGCACAGTCTTTCTCTTACTAAGCGTGCCTATCACACAAGGCATTCTTATTTAGAAAACACCATCATTCTTAGATGGATGACCTGGCAATTTCATATGAGAAAGAAGGTATTCATCACCATCTCCCCGAATCCCCTCTCATCTAACTCTAAGACATATTTTATTAAATATCCTTTACTCTGTAAAGGTTTCCCTGATCCTGCTCTGTTCCCAGCTGGGCGGGGTACCCCTCCTACATGCTCATAGCATGCTGTAATTCTCCATCTCGACATTTATCATGCCATATTTCAATTGCGCATTTATGTGGCTCTCCCTTATGTTCTAAACTCCTGCCTATCTTGTTCATTGTGCTTTGTAGCATATAGGAGACACTAATATACATCTATTATTGTTGCCTGGCCTACATCCAATCGTTCTTGTGATCTCTCCTTAGTGACGTTAATTTTTACCCTTGGATTTAGCCTTGACTGAGAATCCACCCATAGACCTTTCACTAAAATAAAACAACAAATTCCCTTTTTTGCTTGAAACAGTTTGAACTAGGTTTGGAACTTTCGAAGGAAACAATTCCAACGTATAGAAATACTGGTTCCTGGCAATGGGGTATTGCCGGTTATGGACATAAAATACAGAATTTGGGGAGTTCATGAGGGGTGGACTCTTTCTCTTCTGCCCCCAAGTGGGAATTAAGATTGAGTCCGTTAATCTGAGGGCCAGGGACATGGGCAGGTCACTGGCCCTGTTGCTCTGAGAAGCCTGGAACAACAGACCAAGAGGACCAGGGGCTTGAAGGACACCAAAAAGACAGGAAGTGGGAAATGCAGAGGACACTGAAAACTAACTTCCCCAGTCCCATCATTTGGTGTAGGAATCAACGTGCCCTTCCCACGGGACACAACACAGTCTGCTGCTGATGATGGGAGAAGAGGATCGACTCCTTCTGCTTCAGGAAGAAGCTGATGTGTGTTTGCAGGAGTGTATGGAACTAATTAGGACCGTGACATTCCCGGTGTAGTCTGGTCACAGGGCTGCCTGTGTGCCTTTGTCGTTGGCGTGATACAGCTGCTCCGGCGTGTTTGCTCAGAAAGTAAGATCAGACACCTAATCCTCTTCCACAAGCCGTTACACGTTAGAAATGCCTAATTCTCCCCAGCCTGCCCAGAATCTTCAGACTTGTCATATTTGTTTCCATTCACATCAGCGGGGATTTTTTTCTCTCCCCCTTCCATTTCCACAGCATCATAAACCTCCACATGGTTAAGGGATTTCAAAGAGCAGCGACGTATTGCATGACTTATTAAGTAATTTGATAGTCTTAACCTCATTTTACATTCAAAGTAATGGGGTGAGCACAAAGAAAATGACCCTTCCTGGATCCCCTTATGGCTGTGTGGTCGCTGACAACGTACCAGGGAACACCTGGGACACAGTGGTTGATGCACATTGGTTAGAGCCAGAATTTGCGACAGAGACAAGGATCTGAGCACTGGGGCTTTGCACATATAAAGCGCACTCTTGACAAATATAAAAATACATCCCTTTCCAATTTCTTTCTGTATATAGGCAGAGCGGGGAGCAAAGCAAGGGCAGAATTAAGTCCCTGAAATCAACAACTGCTGATTTCTGATCAGGGTCAAATCCAGGAGCGCTATGGTTTTCAAATCGTGTTGTTCAATCTCTCTTCTCTCAAGTGTGGGTCTAGCAAGAGTCCACTGGGGCTCCATGAAGACTAACTGATTATTTCTTACCACCAGCAGTATTTCGTTTGAGGGTAATAATAATTCCTTCTTTCTCTTTTCTCATTTTTTAATGAACCAAGATTTTAGGAAAATAATTAGGCAAGGGTTTCAGCAAATTGCTATTGTTTTTTAACATGAGTTGTGTTATATGGGATTAAATATTCTCTCAAAGAATTCTGTAGTTTTTAAAAGTTTGACTGTGGCTACATCAAGGTATTTTCTCAGTCCTATGACTTCTGACTTCAGGGTGATCCTTATGAACTAGAACAGATTCTGCCTAAAAGGTGTGGCCTCTGTCTATTCACTTCATTACTGGCTTTCATCTTACCCCTTTACTTCCCACCTTCCTGCTAAAAACACAGAAACTCTACTAAATGAAACTCAAAATATGTCCAAATATAAATAGACAAGTATTTACTTCTCCATTCTAAGCCAAGTCTCACGATGGTCAGTGACAGAAACCGAAGTCAAACTAGCTGAGACAAAAGCAGAATATCTTGGCTAGTTCAGGTATTCACAGGCTGGGCAGCCAGGAAGCCAGGCTGAGGGCTGAGCAAACAACTGGTAAACAGGCACAGAGATGCCGTAGACTGGGTGGCTGAAACATTTATTCTCTCATGGCTCTGGAGGCTGGAAGTCCAAGATCAGAGCGCTAGCATGATTGGATTCTGGTGAGAAATATCTTCCTGGCTTGCAGATGGCCACTTTCTCATGGTATATTCATGTGGCTCTCCTGGTATGTGCACTTGGGGAGAGGGAGATATCTCTCTCCGCCTCCTCTCCTTATAAGGGCACTAATCCCATAATGAGGACTCCATCATTAGGCCCTCATCTAAACCTCATCTCCCAAAGGTCCCGCCCCAAATACTATCACGCTGGGAGTCAGGGCTTCAAATATGACTTCTGGGGGACACAAACATTAAGTCCATAACTCTTGGTCTCTCTCTCCTTCTCTCGCTCTCTCCCACACACACACACACACACACACACGCACGCACACATACATTTCTGCTAAAATCTATCTTTCAGTCTCATTTTCTCCTACTCCAGCTTGGCAAGAGACCTAAACGCTGAATCCTCCAAAGTCTCCTATCTCCATTCCCAGACTAGAAATACTAGTTACTCTCCCTGGTCCAGTGTTCAAAACCCCTGGAGAAAGGCATTGTTTGGTCCAGCTTGGCTCTGACGACATCCCTGGAAAAAGCAACAGTAGCCAACAAGTGGATCTGGAAGAAGACAGAACCGCCCACTCACCCGAAGGGGTTAGACAGAGGAAGGAGTGTCCATAGAGGCCATATGTGTAGGCTTTACAACTGATGTTCATAAACACTAGTTAGAGATTCTGGAGCAATCTGACAATCATTTAAAATAGCAGGATACTAAATATATCTATCGTATAATAATCCTGTTATAAAAAATGTAAGCTTGGTGTATACTTGATTAGGGCAGAAACTTCACCTTATTCATGGTTTTATCTGAGTCCAGTGCTTAGCACAACACAGATGCTCAACAAATCCTTGTTAACTGAAACTGTACATTTAGTTATGAATGAAACCATGCTTTATACATAACGTGATACCACTTGTTAACGGAAACTATATACACCAAATACTAAAGGCAATCATCTCTCAATGTGAGACTGCAGAAATTTTTAATTTTTTCCTTAATATATTTTTCTGAATTTTAAAATGTTCTACCGTAAACCTGTGTTACTTTTAAAATCAGAAAAGCAATGTTACTTTTAAAGAAACTTCATGAGAAAACGAGTATTTTGCGTTTTGATGGAAAGAAAAATCGGGCTGCTGTCAAGTCCCCTTGACAGCAATCAGCAGTTTTTCCCTGAGAGGCCCTGGGGATGGTGATGTGCAGTGTCACCTCCTCCAGCCTAAATCAGGCCACCTGGGAGTGGGGGGAGAGTGGGCAGGGGCTCCTGGGAAGAAAGAGCTTGTTCAAAGCTGTTCTCCCCTGATGTGAAGAGAACAGAGGCAGGACCGGGGCTCCCAGGCCCACTGTCGGGGAACACCTCCCAACACAGCGTCTCAGGGCTATTTCCAGCTCCTCCAGTGGCCGCAGCCGAGAAAGAGAGGAACTGAAAGGCACAAGGACTAACTGATGTGAAGCTGCCGGCCTAACCTCTATGAAAAGAAGTCAGCTTGTTCTCCCCCAAAGAACTCGTGGTGATCGCCTAGTGCATGCCTCATTTTCCAGGAAGAAACTGAAGGGCAGAGGGGTGAAGTGACTTTTGGAATGTTATTTAAACCACCTGAACCTTCTTTCTTTATCCGTCTGGAACCAAAAAAGACTGGCCTTAGTGTACCCCACTTAAGGTTCATCTCAGCATCCTAAAGAGACACAGGTCCAAAGGCCTTGAAGAATGATGTTGATCTTGTGTGGTAGAGAGCAAAGGGGGAGGGGTATTCCACTGGCAGAGCACCTGGACAGTTGCCCTAAAAATCTCTTTCACGTCTCCCTCCTTGAAGCCCTGTGCCTGACTGCTTTTGTTGCAGTTGCCCACCTAAAATTCCCACCCCAGCTGGCTTTCCTCCACCCTGGCTAGCTTCTCCTCCTGCTCCGAGACATTTTCCCCAGGGATCTGCATGCTTTATTGTGCAACTCAACTCAACTTGGCCTCTTCTGACCCTCCCTCCCCTTCTCACCCATCAGCACAACAAAGGGCCAGCTGCTGACCAGGCAATCAGCACAAAACAAAACCCAAAAAAGGATTTTAAACATGCATAATTTATTGGGTTTTTCTTTTATCGTTCACACATGTAAGAGGTGCTAACGATACCTACTTCACGGAGTATTTCTCACAGACAAATAAACAAGGTAACCTAAGTGAAGCGCTTGGCACACTGTGGATGCACGATAACGGTGCCTTCCTTCCTTCTTCTCTAGGCACAGGACACTTGGCCAGTCAGTTCAACTACAGGAAAACAACTGAACATTGGCGGCCCTCTGAGCACTTCTATTTCCCTTAGGGAGTGGCGCTAGACAAAACTGCAACTTCATTTTAGCACTCTTATATCCAAACACCTTGTGGCTCCCTCTGTATCTGTTTATTTTCTCCCTGGCCCCTTCCCAGTCTTTTGTCCTATTTTCTTAAGGTCTCTGTAGAATGGCTGGCAAGTAGGACTGATGAGAAGTACTGCCCCTGTCCTCCACCCAGCTTCCCCATCATAAACTCTCAAAGACCCATAGACTTCCCCATAGTACTCATCACAATTACAAACCACTGTTTATATACTTGTCGCCTCTGACGGGTATACACTCCAGGACAGGAATCCCAGTGTCTTACTATTTGTTGTATCCCATGATGATGTCCTATCATGATGTGATACCATAGTATCTGGCAAAGAAAAGGAAGGAGGGAAGGAAGGAAGGGAGGAACTGAGGAAGGGAGGAAGGAAGTTGGGTACATGCACAGTGATCTCAAGAAAAGACCTTTCCACCCAAAGAAGTTTGAACTCATGTTGCTTTATGCCCTGTTCCTGACCTTCTAAGACACTTCCCAGTCAATACAAGGACCAGTAATACCAGCCTACTACATCTACTCCACCTCCCCACCTTGTTATCCATCCAACCGCTTCTACCATTTTGTCTCTGGTGCTGCAGAGCTATCTTTATAGATGTATGTGTGTCAGGGGGAGGGGGGCATTGTAGCAAAAGAATTTAGAATCAGCTCGAGGCATCCTGTATTTGAGTCCTTTGCTGCTCTGCCTGTTGCTTAGCCATCCTCTCTCACAGCTCTGCCCTCCTCTGGGACCCCTCCCTTTCAGAATCCTTACCCACTTTCCACCCCCAACTTTCCACCTCTTTCTTTATGCAGAGGAATTCATCTCTCCTCCATCTCTGCGGTCTAAATGCTTATTGGGAAGGAGCAGACAGTTTACACATCCAGGAGTATGCCACAACTTTGAACCACAGCCTGCAAGGGCTTAACACAATTGTTAACCAAGAGCTGTCTTTCTCTCCACTGTCTCTGAGGAGACCCAGAACGTGTCTGTAAAGCGTCCAGCCCCAGTAACAGTTATTCATCTCTTTTTCTCTCACCCAGCCCTTACTCTTCCTTTAAGGATATTTATTATGTAACCTATAATGGAAAATAATCTACAATAGAATAGATATATATATACACATATATATAAATAACTGAATCACTTTGTTGTGCACCTGAAATTAACACAACATTGCAAATCAACTATATTTCAATTAAAAAAAGAAAAAGAAAAAAAGGATATTTATTGTGCGAATATCTTTCTCTCTCATAAAAGTCAGATGTCTTTTCTTAAATTTTCTATTACATATACACAAATATGGTTTTCTATAAATGCATTGATGTGATCATACTAGAGTTGTTTCTAGTACAGTGTTTTCAATTTTTCTTTCTCTATATTGCTTGGTTTTCTCTTTTTCCCTCCTTCTCTCATCGTCATCCATGTTAACTACCTAGGATATTTATCTTTCTCCATTTGTCTTCATGCTTATACAATTATATGTAAACATCTCTCTATATATAAACATGTGGCAGGAATGCATTTTTGTTTTATAAGGATAAGATCATATTTTACAAACTTTTCTGAACCTTGCTTTTCTCATGCAACAATAACTCACGGAAATCCCTTCCAAGCACCTGATATTGGTCTAATTTTTTTGGTTTAATGGAAACATTATATTACATGGGATGAATGTTCCATAATTTATTCACCATTGCCCTGTTGACACACATTCATTTTCTTCCAGCTTTTACCCAGCTTTATGCTGTTAGAAATATCCTTGAGCATATATTCTTAAATCCTGGTGCTTTTCTTTGAACAGTCTCAGAAGTAAGATTTGCTAGGTCAAGCAATATATGTATTTTTAATTTTTAATAGCTATTTCTAGTTTATTTTCAAAAAAAGACTGTAACAATCCACATTTCCATCAGCAAAGTATAAGAATATTCTTTTCCCCACGTGCCTGGCAGGAGTGGATGTCACTCATAAAGTTCCGACGTTCTGTTAGGTGTAAGGCTATCTATGACCTTGTTGCTTTAATTTGCATTTCCTCAGGCTCTAGTGAGTTTGAGCATCTTCATTCTTTCACGAATTGCCTCTGAATATCCTTTGTCCATTTTTCCATGGAGTGTTTATCTCCTTGTCAATCTGTAAGAGTTCTTTTTGCGTTACCCCTTTGTTCATCCTTTACATTACATGTAGTTTTCCAAATCTATTTTTTATTTATCGACTTTGTTTATAGTAGCTGTTTCCATGCAAAAGCATTTTTCTTTTTCACTTTTATATAGTTTGTCTTTTTTTATAACTTCAGAATGTTCAGTCTTGTTTAAAATCTTCTCATGTCCAAAATGTGCATGTTGGTATCTCTTAGCTTTTCTTGCAGGTACTTTTAAAATTTGTTTTATTACCTACATTTAAAATTTCAATCTATATGGTAATAAGAAAAATTGTCCAAAACTTGGAAATACAGCAAAAGAATGACTGCATGTCCCTTCATTGTCATATGAGAGCGCTAACAGCCCCATTCAATGATTATTTAATTCTCTAGGTCCTAGAGATAAGGAAATGTGCCATTCCTGATCTGTGATTTACTATTGATTAAGACCCAGACTCTATGACTTTTCATGTTAACTTGCAGGTTTTTCTCCAATAGAGGTGCAAATTATTTCTGTCCAAGAGAGAAAATAAGTCAGTTTTATTTCCCTATAGGACATTAACCACTCTTGTCTCTAACTTAGTAAGCTTGTTCCAGCCTGCTTTTCTCAACTAATTGTTTAAATCTCTGTTCTCCAAATGCTTTTTGAACCGGTTTTACCATCCTGCTGGCTCCCTCATTCATACATTACATAAATCTTTGACTTGTGTTCAATTTATAGTCATATGAGTGTCATGTTTTAACTTTGTATGCTTTGAAACTGGAATGTATTTTTGTATACGATGCGAGAGAGGTTTAATTTTATTTTCCTCGACATGAATGATCAGTGTGCCAGCTCTAAATAATCTATCCTTCTCTCTAAATAGCAATACTTAACTTTTCCACACCTAGAATAAAACTTGCTATAGAATAGGCATGCAATAAACATACTTTAGATGAGTATGGCATATTTTTATACGTACTCAGTTCTACCTCTTGATTCTCTATTCAGCTCTTCTGCACTATTAGTCTATTCCTTTTCCAAGACCATTGACTTGTTTACTGTGGCGTTATAGTATGATCTGATGTTTGAGAAGACAGCAACTTTTGGTTAGTTTTCTTTTTCAAAATTTCTCCTCTATTCATGAGTATTTATCCTTTCATGTAAACTTTAAGTTCACTTTATCCAACTCTAAAAAGAAAATCCCTTTTGGAGTTTTACTGAGCACTGTAGATTTATCTATTAAATCTGATAAAATTGATATTTGTTATTTAAGGCCTTTCTGTCTTAGAACATGGTATATCTTTCCATTTGTTCAACTCTTGCTTTATGTCTTTCAATAACAATTTTATGATTTTCTTTATATAGGTCTTTTATTTTGTTATTTTGATTGCTAAGCACTTTTTAGATCTTGCTGCTATGTCAAACATGGGACATTTTTTCCCATTTCCATTTTGGGGTGATTTTTGCTAGAACAGAAAAAAACCTTAGATTTTTACATCTTTATCTTGTATGCAAATGCCTTATGAAATTCTCATTATTTTTAATAGTCCATCTGATTTCACATTGGTTTGATCTTTCTCTGGCCCCAGAGTGCTTTCAGAGTAGAAACAAACCAAGAGTCCACATGATTTCTTTTCTGTATATAAGCACTTACATCACCTGACAACCTATCCTTTAACACACTCAATATTTTCTTTTTCTTAGTGCTCTAAAACTTGCTGTAAATGTACTTATTTTTGTCTATTGAAGGGGTGCAGAATATGCCACCCCAATATATGTCACTTTGGTGTGTGGATTATTTTGAACTAAAGGTAATGAAGACCCAGGAGACTCGGGAAAAACTTTTACCTCTCCCTTAACTGCCTAAAAATTTAGACCGGGGGCCTGACCCAGAAAGAGCGTTATTACCAGAGATAACTTTTTTATCTGAAAGACCTATCTACATGGCAGGGAAAACATCTGCTCTTCTTATCATCATGTGAATGACCCTCCTCCCCTCTGAAGCCCCAGATCCCATCCTATTCCTTAGCTCAGGACAGCATATAAGCCTCAACTGCCCGACTTGCCTTTGAGTCTCATTGTCTTTGTGGCGCTCCTGTACATACAAAATTAAATGTGTTTTTCTCCTGTTAATCTGCCTTACATCATTTCTACTGTAGGACCAGGCAAAGAACCTAGAAGGGAAGAAGGGAAAACTCTTCCTCCCCTACACTGTTTAAGTTGTACCCAAGAGAAAAGAAAGAGCCCTACAGAAATACCATCCACAAGGAGACTGTCTAAATGTAAAAAGCCCTGGAGATATGCTAGATCTGGAAAAAAATATAATCCAAAAGAGGCAATGGAAAAAGGAGACAATGGAAAAATACAATTAGGATCATAGTTAGGGGAAAGTGCTGTAGATCAGGACTGAGATGACATAGCATTGAAAAGGACTGGTAACAAAGTAAGAAGACAGAGGGTCTGGGAGCAGGGTAGGATGGGGAACCAAAAATAGGTCAGGGAAAGTTTTCTCAGGACTAAGCTGTGGTCTTGGCAAGGATGCCCAAGGCCTAAGTCTATCTGGTACTGATGATGCTGTTGGAATCCTGTGTAAAATCAAGGATCCGGTGAGTCTTGGAAGCATTGTGCACATTTTTATTCATTTATTTATTTATTTATTTTACTTTTGGCTACGTTGGGTCTTCATTTCTCTAGTTGCAGCAAGCAGGGGCTACTCTTCGTTGCAGCACACGGGCTTCTCATTGTGGTGGCTTCTCTTGTTGTGGAGCATAGGCTCTCGGCACGCAGGCATCAGTAGTTGTGGCTCGTGGGCTCTAGAGTGCAGGCTCAGTAGTTGTGGCGCACGGGCTTAGTTGCTCCGTGGCATGTGGGATCTTCCCGGACCAGGGCTCGAACCCGTGTCCTCTGCATTAGCGGGCGGATTCTTAACCCCTGAGCCACCAGGGAAGTCCCTGTGCACATTTTTAAAAGGAAAACTGACTTTATGTAGTCTTTAGTACCTTTTGCTTTAGTATCTTTTGCTTTATAATGTTCCTGGCTGTTAATTCTATATGTTTTTTGGTAGTTCTTTTTCCTTCTGGTTTTTAAAATAAAGTAAAAAGGGAAATGTGGTTATCATCTTTTTTATGAGTAAAATATCAGTACTTGGTTTTATGTAATTTAATCATAGCATTATTGTCTATAAAATCAATCACTTTCTGAATTTGAAATAAATTGTGTTTTACATAGGAAAAAGATCTACCAAGAGCACATATGTTTTTCAAATCCATTTGTTCTTCATGTCAGCAATGTTAAAAGAGGCATTTCCAGCTAGCCCATACTTGTTCTAAATGTCACGAGTGACAGGTTTTTATTTTAGAGGAAATATCTTCATTTGCCATCATCTGAGTCAATATTGTTGCAAGGGACATTTGATCAGACTAACGAAACACTTAACTCCTTCAACTTGGGTAAATAGAAGACCAGTGAAATGCTCTGATATCATTTTTCATGGGGCCAAGAAAAGGAATTCTGCAGACAGAACAGCTATATTCTTTTTATACTTTAAAAAAGAACACACAAAGGGAACAGACACTACTTTCACTAGAAATCTAGGCTTAAACCTGGGGTTATCTGACCTTACTTCCCATCAGGTCCCACTGCTTCACTCCAAAAGACAGCCATTTCTTCTTGTGTTGTCATAAGGGCAGACACTGCCCACAAAGCCCAGAGTCTCTGCCGTATTGCTCTACACACCCCTTATCATTCTCTTATCCTTAATTTACCAACCCACCTATTGGGAGAGAGAGTTTTCTGTTCTGGTTACCATGTCCCTAGGCTACTCCACCAGCAAGTGACTTTCAAACTTTTCTGAAAGGGGCCCACAAAAGCAATATTTTCACCACACAACCCAGGAACTAGACAAACACAAAATGACTGAAATAAAAATTTTAAGAGACAATATTTACCCAGACATGTGATGTACTCTAATATTTTCTCTTCTGTTTTATCCTATTCCTGTTTTTTGTTTTTTGTTTTTTTTTTAATGCTGGCCAATCAGACCTACACAATCAGAATTTCAGAATTCAATAATGGGTCACAGACCTCAGGTTGAAGAAAACTGCCTTCATCTGTGCATGAGGAATAACATGGGAGGGAGAAAGATATTCTGAGGGTGAATATCTGGTCATAAGAAAAGAGGTACGGAGCTGGAGGGGATTAAGGGCCACTGAGAACCTGTTCACTGCAGCCGTATCTGTGACAGAGTAAACAACATCCCACCATGGCATTCACAGATTTCTAAAGAGAGTAGGAGGGTGACCCCCAACTTGAAGAATCACTGAACTATAGTAACACCCAGCTTAGATCTACCCTCCTCTCAAGATCTAAAGTCCCAGGTGGGAAAGTCACTCACTCACTAATTCATTCATCCATTATGTAGTCATTGAAAAAAATATATATTAATTGAGCACCTACTGTAAGCCAGAAATATAGAAGCTAACAGGTTCTCTCACTCTCACATGATACACCATATCCTGTCCTCTGTATAGTAAGGCCCATAAGTATCCCTGAACCCTATCATGTAACCAGGAACTGCTCTACATGGTGGGGATGTTGTGGTGAAGAGGATGATGTGTTCCTTAAAAATCATTCATATTTTCTTAGCCCAGTGTTTTTCAACTAGAGTTTGATTTTGCCCTCCAGGGGAAGTCTGGCACTATCTAGAGACATTTGTCGTTGGTGTGACTGGGGTTTGTTACCAGCATCTAGTGGATGGAGGTCTGGGATGCTGTTAAACATCTTCCAGTGAACAGGATGAGCCCCTACAAACAAATATCCAGCCCAAAATGTCAACAGTGCTTGAAAAACCCTGTTTACCCTTTTCCTTTACGATCAGTGTATATATTGTAATATAATGAGATGAGTTTCTGGTAAATCAGTGGCCATGAACAGCACTGTCTTCCTTGGGATGCTAAGTGGCATAGTACAGGTTATAAATAAATCAAAAAATTTAAAGCAGTTGGAAGTGATGGGGAGTAAAGCAAACATTAACCTGTGAGCAGAGGACTGTGCCTGATGGTGCAAGGGTATCAGTATGCACAGGTGTAGTCTGCAGCTAGAGGAAGAGCAGGATGGAATATGCAAACCTAATTAGACAATCCAGGCACGTTTCCTACTCTGACCTTCTTAAACCCCATCTACAATCATATCCACAATCTGATCTCAGTAACCAAAAGATTTAACTCCTACTGGGGAGTGGAAATCTAGCTACATTCACATTTTTCAGGAAGCAACTGACTTCTTAAATAAAAACATTGAACTTTTAAAAACAAGTCAAAGAAAAAGAGTCCATGGAGACAAAGTAGCATTTCAAGCCAATAAAAGCAGGACACCAATGTTTCTAATGCCCAATTTAGGAGGTAAAAAATTATCGTTAAGTGATAATAAACAGCAACAGGTCTAGATCAGGACTGTGTAAATAGCTAAACTTTATCTTTCTCAAGTTATCCAGATTCTGGGGTAAAATAAAGAAATCCAATTGCTTATGAACGCTGAATTGTCCACAGGAAAAGGAACTCTCTGTTCAAGAGTGACCTGCAAAATCAATCTGAAATAACTCTCCTGATCAATCTTTCCAGGAAACCAGATTCTCAGTTTCATTTTTTTAAATTGTCACTTCTGATTTTTAGATATGGCGTTTTGTCTTTGTTTTTTTAAGCCTTTGGTTCTAAGGAGTATTCTTGTTCTTTTAAAAACAGGGGACTAACGCACTGAATGTGAGTTTAGAGGTATTCTCAAAAGTACCCCTTTGACCCTCAAATTCTACAATTCTCGAGTAGAAAATGACGCTTTTAATAGAGCAAAAATTTTGACAGCTCTCTTTTCCCTTGTATTTCTTCCTATTTAAGCAACATCTGCTTTACCCCTGATTGGCCCAACTTTTCAAATGCCTATGTGCTTGTTGAATACATCAAACTCTCCCTTAATTCCCACAATTTGGAAAGGCATGCATTATATTTAAACCCTGAGTACATTACTTGGCACCAGAAATACATAATGCAGTATTTGGAATATGAGGTCTGTTTATAACATTGCTTCTCTGAGGACAAGTTAGAAGATTAGTGACAATTACTATTCCTTATTCACCTTCAGGGTCTCTGACAAGAGAACATAGAACAGGAAGCAATTACAAAGAGCAGGCAGAATGTCAGCAAAGAGGCATAATGTGGCACCTTCCAGAACCACCAAGGAGAAGGACTAAGGAAAATCATCCAAAGTAATTATCCCAGAGACCACTGGGCACAAGGCAAATCTCCTGCAAAATTTCAAGATGCATCCTAATGTCACTGAACCTAGGAGGACTAAAGGAATGTTTGAGGGAATGATCTGATAGAATAAAGAACACAGTTCAGAAAGCTGGCAATTAAATGTGCACCTGTAAATTCACTCTACCTGTGGTGCTGTTTTGCTCACTTCTTTTCTAATCTGCATGTCCTCTCTCTCTCCCTCCCCCTTCTCTCCATGTATCCACATGTATGTTTGTATGAGTACACAAAAAGCTTTTTTTTAATTTTTAAATAAAAGGAATTTCAGAATTTTTATCATCTTCTTGCTTAACCCAATTGCCATGTCTCACGAAGACATTCAATTTTGAAGTGTGTCGGAATAAGTTTCTTAATGAATAAATCTTCTTTAGGGTTACGTTTTTATGCAACTAAATATATAACAGATAGATCCCATCATCCAATTTTAAGACAAATTTCAAAGTTAGTCAAACTACATAGCAGTAGTATCATTTGATTTTTATTAGTTTCCTAAAACTTTTGAGCTGTGAGCATCAGATCATTTCCCAGCAATGAAAACTATAGCTAAGCGTTTGGGATAGCTGCTTAACCTGAAAATTGGTATTATTTTCGCATACATTTGGATTCTGGTGAGATTTTCAATTTGAAGGCATTTGACAAATGTATGGAAATTCCTTTTCTTAAAGAGTTTGGCTTTAAAGGAAAGATTATGAAGGAAAGGTGTTAAAAGTGGGGTGAAGCTTCCTATTATAGCTTAGGCTGCTAAACCTCTTCCCATTTGAAATCTAGGACTCAATTTCAAATTTGTGTTCTGAAACTAATTCCATCATGGAGCTTATTTTGAGCACAACAAGATATCTGGGCTCAAGAGAATTCTAAAAAAGATAATCATAAACAATTATTTAAGAAGATAGTCTTTTAGAATAAAGTCAGGAGTTTTTCACTTTGAGACTCAGGAGTGACCACTCACATTTAAGAAAATGTACACAGTTCACTCCTGTCTCTCAATTCCATAGCTATAGAGTATCTTAGAGATTTTAGGGAGTTGGTCCTTGTCCTCACAGCTAAGACTGCTAATAATCAGGGCCCGAAGGCTCACTCTCCCCCACGCCCACCCAATTACTTAGCCAACCTCAACAGACGCCTCTGTTTTCCCTATCTGATGGGTCTTGAATTAATTCATACTCCCAGATGCTAAAATAATATGAAGACCTATAGTTAAATGAACCACTTGCAGCCCATGGCAATGAATGAGCCTACAGAACTTGTGTAGGAATTTAGAGACTAATCACCTGCCATCTTCATTGATAGTAAGACATTCAAAATGATTGACTTGGTTGGACCATAGTCTGGGCACACCCTTGTACCCTAGCTATCAGCTCAGGTCCTGGTTCTTGAGATCTACGTCACCTCCCCTACACACTCTGCGGTCTCCCCTGGATTGTCCCACCCACTGCTAAGTTTAGATCATCTGCCTATGGATTTCCACGTGTGGTATCTCCACAGCAAAATTAAAACTTCAGCCAATTTGACTTCCCCTCATCACCCAGGGAGCTCCTGGGCTGCCTTTTTCTCAGTCCAAAAAGGTGTGTTTAGACAAAGGAAGTTCATTTCAATATTAGGCTGAAAGGGAACATAACTAGAAAAATTAATATGCAAGAGAAAAAATCATGGTGCATACCAAAGTCAAGAAAAAATTAATCTGAGATTTTCAGTTCTCCTAATTTTAGGAGCAACTATATACATACACCTTCCCAGGTCAGCAATCCCCATTCGTTGAGACAAGACAGGGGGTCCCAGTGAGTCTAATGCACAGCCCCACTGCATTAATCCCAGCAATTTTTAAAAAAATAAAGCTAGCCTCTCTGAAGAATGATTCTCAATAAAAAGCCAGAAGCTTGTCATGAGTGTGAGGGTCATTTCTTCAAAGAGCCCCACTGTATATCCTGAGTGAGTTTCTCACTTCACAGACCATTTTTATCCCCATATTTCTACGACTAGGTGAATGGCAGCCTCCGAGGAAGGCACTACTATACCGTTAGTCTGTTGCACTGTGCACAGCTTGAAACACAACTAATAAATTGCCTGTAAGTTCTTCTCATTCCCTTTAAGCCTTAACTTTCTCAGGGTGCGCGTGGTGCCACTGAGCTGTCAAAACAGCTGTCCCTGGAAAGCCTCTCATTTTTCTCTTAGTGCCAGTTCTTAAAAAGTCACAAAGCAAAAAAATTACCCCCGTAAAATTATAATGGCCAACAGGAACATTCACGGCAGCCCCTCCTCCAGGATCACAGCTGCCACAGCTCACGCCCACGCATTAACCACCCACCTCCCCTCGCTGCGGGGTGCGGGCTCCCGGACCCCACCAACTCAGACTGCTTCTTCCCTCCCCGCCACCAGCCCTGCCCCTGCCAAGGTCACCAGTGACCTAGAAGCTGTAGAATCCAACAGGCAACTTTCACCTTTATTTTTTCTGACCTTGAAGGAGGATGTAACATTTGATTAGTCCCTTCTATGAGAAAAATACTCTCATCAGTTGGGCTCCAAAACATCTCCCCCTGTATCAGGTTTTCATTTCAGTCTCTGCTGTTTCTACTCCTCCAGCCTCTTAAACTATTGGCCCTTCTCTCTCTTAAACCCTTTGCTTTCTTCATTCAGCACCCTCGCCCTACTTCAGAGATTCAATGACTATCAATAGATCAATAACTCCCAAGTGTTTTTCTTTGCTCAGATATCTTTGTCTAGAACCTAGACATCCAACAGCCTCCTAGACATTCCATTTGCATGGTCTTTTGGCAAGTCAAATTTCAAACATTCAGAACTGAATTCCTACTCATCCCTCCAAAGCCTCCCTTCCTCCCCATGTCAGTAAATGACCCCAGATCCACTCAGTCACTCAAGGAGTCAAGGATGAGCCCCTCCTCTCCCCATATTCCTTTCTCCAGGCAATCACTCAATCCAGTCTAGCCCATATCCTACCTCAGCCCACCCGATCGTGCCTCCGCATCCCCTGAGCTCCTCCCACAGCCCCTCACTTGTCCCCTCCAATCAACTCGCCGCTCTCTCTACAAATCTGACCACATCCTACCCCACTTCACCCCCTCTGATGGATTCCCATCGCTTCTTAGGATGAAGAGAAAAACTCGGGTATGGCTTTCCTGGCTCAGCACCACCTGACCACTCCTACTCCCAACTCTCCCTTCCTTCCACTCCCTGCACCCTGCTCACCCCCTTCTCTCTGCCCCAGCCACGTTGGACTGCTTTGTGTCCCTCAGTCTGTCTGCTCTGGTCCTCTTTGGTTCCAGCCTTCCCTCAATGTGCTCCCACCATGCTTCCTCTCCTCTTCCATCTGGCCAACTCCTACTTACTTCAGATCTCAACTGAGATAACACTGCTTCCGCGAGACCCTCCCCAACCCCGGAGATGAAGCTCATTATTTTTGCTGCCTGCTCCCTCAGCCCATGGTGTGTGCCCTTCCCTAATATTCCCCGCACTTGGATTTGTTGATTTAAGGCCCTCTTCTCCACTAGTCTGTGAACTTCATGAGTTCAGGGCACCAGTCTATCTCAAATGTCCCCAGTGCCTAGTACAAAGCCTGGCACATAAATGATGGCCAGTAAACTTCTCATAATTAAGTCGAATTGGATTTTTGAACCTCCCGGGGAGCAGGAGTTACGTTTTTGTTTTCTCTGTTTCTGGTGCACACCTTACATCCGTGTCCATCTATATCCAGAAGGTGGTCTAGGACTGTCACCGGTCTCTTCTATCTTTACCTCTCTCATGCCCACACACTGCTTCACGCATTATAGGTGCTTGGTAAATGTTCAGTGATTGAGTGACAGGAGCTAGCCTCTGCCCAGAGGCCACAGAGAAGAGCCATGAAGCACAGGCTCCGGGTCAACAGCCCTTGGATCGGGTGCATTTATACCACTCATTTTCTTTAAGATTTTAAGCAAGTTACTAAACCTCTCTTAGTAACTTAGAATACCTTCATTTTCCTCAGCTGTAAAATGGGGATAATAATACTACTCACCTAATTGGGATGTTGGGAAGATAAAATGAAATAATGTGTATAAAGCACAGTAATGAATGGTCGCTCATAACAGCAAGCATTCAATAAACAATAGCCATCACTACCGTAACTAACATCATTAGACCAACTGTAAAAGCTAATTATGCCTCTAACAAACAAGGAATTATTAAATAAATGACAGCATGTATATGCCAAGAAACAGTGTGACATCATTAAAAGTGCCTTTAAATAATATTAGTAACATGGGAGAAATGCTTATGGGGTAATGTTAACAAACACATGCTAATTTAATAAATATACATGAAGCATTTAACATGTGCAAGTCACAGTCTTAACTTGAGGCTCTGATTAGTCAACAAGGCAGCATGGACACTGGCCTCATGGAGCTCTATTCTAGTGTGCACGCAGTAACAACTGGCACATTCACTGAAGAAAGTACTATCCCGAGTGAGATATTTACATATGGCTCCCCGCGCAGTATCATCTCAATTACATGAAAAGTGTATGGATAAGTAAATGATTGGAAGGAAATCCAACAAAATATAATAATGTATTTTAGGATTGTGAGTGATTTTTATACACTTTATTGTATTTATATGATATTTACCCAAACCTGTACTAATTTTTTAATATAAACCTATTATATAGTTCTATGAATCTGCCTTTTGGGGGGAAGCCTAGACGGAACTTCTAAATTATTTATCTGGAATCCACTTTCTTTTCTATGGTGTCTTCTTCAGTTTTCATAATAACGTAGGAGGTAGGTCAGACATGACTATCTCAGCTTCCTGCTGTCTCCACACCTGCCTTTCCTCCCTGCAATGCCAAGAAGGCAACGTCAGACAATCAGGTCAAAGGCTGCCTGATTTTAGTTCCTGCACTCTCCTCTAAGCCAAGTCCCTTCTTTGCCACCTTCCTTGTCTGCATCTATACCCTCTGCCTCATCCTGCTCCGGTGTCTCCCAGCCTTAACAACCTTCCTGGACCCTGTGGACCACCTCTAGCTCCCACCCTCTCTTTCTCCTCTCACTCAGAGCTAACATTTTTTAGGAGGCTCTAGACCCCTCCCTCCATTTCCTATTCAGTCTTAAACATTGGCAAATTTGCTTCCACCCACAGCACTCCACTGAAACTGCTCTTGCAAATATCACTCAGAATCTTCATCGCCTCAGGTACAATGGACATTTTGTATCCTTATTTTTAAAAGCCTCTTTGCTGACTTTTTGCGCCAGGAATGCTGTCCCCCAGGCTGTTTGCCTGAAAAACTCCTCGTCTCTTTCACGTCTCAGCCTGAATGGCAGGAGGCCAAAGATGTCTTCCCTACCTCTCTTCTGTGTACCACAATAAAGGCCCTCTTGTTATACACTGGGGCTCTCATGCATTGCTGGTGGAAACAAGGAGTTTCTTATAAACATATACTTAATATATGACCCAGCAATCTCACTCCTAAGCATTTATCCAAGAGAAATGAAAGCATGTGTCCACCCAAAGACCTGGACACAAATGTTTTCTAGCAGCTTTATTTATAATTGCCAAAAACCAGAAACAATCCAAATGTCCCTCAACTGATGAATGGATAAACAAACTGGGGTACATGCATACAATGGAATATTACTCAGCAATAAACATGACATGTGCAACAACATGGATAAATCTCAAAAGCACTTATGGTGAATAAAAGAGGCTAGACACAAAAGGCTACATATTCTATGATTCCCTTTATAGGACATTCTGGAAAAGGCAGAACTACAGGGTTAGAAATTGGATCAGGGATCGCCGGGAGCTCAGTATGGAGGAAAGGGGTTGACTACAAAAGGGCTTAAGGGAACATTTTAAGGGGATGGAAATATCCTATCTCTTCATTGGGGCGGTGGCTATGTGATGATGTGCAATTGTTAAAATTCATACAATTGTACACCTAAAAAGGATAACTTTTACTGTGTGTAAATGCTATCTCGATAAACTCTGCTTTAAAAAAAGAAACAAGTAAAAACTCAGGTCAGGCTCATCTATACAAGAAGACTTCCATGACTCTATCCAACTCACAGACTGGGTTGAGTGACTTCCCTTTGGTTCCTATAGCACCCGGTGTCGATCTGTTTCCCCGTCGTGTCACATTATATTGAAACTATCTGCTTAAAATAAAATTAAATTGTTAAGTATAGTTTTATATCTCTAGCTCTCCTATTGGATGGCGGGCATGTTAAAGTCAGCAACCATATCATATTTGTCTTAATACCCATGCGTCGTACCCTCCTACCCTCAACCTCTCACCCACCCCGTGACTAGCATATTGATCAACCAGTGATCAATGTAGTCTCTCCACCGATTCACTTAGCAGGAGATCCAGTGAAGTCTCCTGCTAAGTTCAGAACCTTTCCTCACAAGTCTGCCTCATCAAATTCTCAGGTTTCTTTTCCTTCCAAGACAATACAACTAAATAATTCTTAATAAGATCTTAATGACTAGTGGTAAATTACCTTTTAAACTATATGTTAAATTTTAGCATAGATTTTCAATATCTTTACTAACAATTATATACTAACAAATTACTTTTTAAGTAGGGAAACATGATGTTATATAATAAGAAATATACATTTGATCTTCATCCCCGATTCCTGACACAGAGCTCCTAAAACCTCTGTAATTTCCTGAGGGATGAGAGGAGTGTCTGTTGTTATTTATAATAAGCTCCTCCCAATCATACCTGAGTTTATGCTAATGAGGTGATTCTTGATGGATCCCTATATAGCTTCAGGATGGGGGCTGGTTGCCAGATGAACCAACCATGTGGTTAGAGGGTTGGAACTTTCAGCCCAAATCCCCAACCTCTGGGGAGGGGAGAGGGGCTGGAGATTGACTTAACCACCAATGGACGATGATTTGATGATTCGTGCCTACATAATGAAACCTCCGTAAAAACCTTAAACAGCAGGGTTCAGAGAGTTTTTGAGTTGGTGAACACATCCATGTGCTGGGAGGGTGGCACATCCCAAACTCCAAAGGGATAGAAGCTCCTGAACTCGGGACACCTCTGGACCTCTCTCTGTGTACCTCTTCATCTGGCTGTTCATCTGTATCTTTATAATACCCTTTATAATAGACCAGTAATAGTAAGGAAAGTGTTTCCCTGAGTTTCATGAGCCATTATAGCAAATTCCCAAATCTGAGGAGGGGGTCATGGAAACCCCCAATTTTTAGCCAAGTTAGACAGAAGTCTGGGTAAACTGGGGACCTAGGATTGGAATCTGAAGTGGGCAGCAGTCTTGTGCGACTGAGCCCTTAACCTGTGGGGTCTGTGCTGACTCCAGGTAGTTAGTGTCGGAATTAGTACATTTTAGGGTACCTAGTTGGTATCTGCAGAGAACTGGAGAATTGCATGGTGTGGAAAAACCCATACATTTGGTGTCAGAAGAGCTGTGACTAAAAAACAGATCTATGACAGAAGCGATGTTGTATTTGAACCTTTTTGATTCCTAATGACCAATTTCCAGAAAGCCTATTATTTTATAGAGAGTAGATGAAATTGGGAAGTGCAGACATGACCCAGCTACTTACATGGCTTCTCAGGTACCATTAGGATCCCTTTCGAGCTTGAATTATAGATCAAAACCAAACCCTTTATCTTAACTGCTTTCTACTGCGAATCCTTCAATTAAAGAGTGGGGAAATATTTCAAGGGAGACATCATGAAAGAATGACATGCTGCTATTATTTCCAATCAGCCCACTAAGGAAGACTTCTTTTCACATATAAGTAGTCTTTTTCAAAGAACTACCAAATCATTCAAGGCTGTGTGATTTATTATGGTGGTTCCCCGCTAGTGGTCAGGCCCTTCCCAAGTAGCCTAGGAGGGAAGCAGGAGTTTCACAACAATTACTAAGAATTCACTTGCCTTCCATTTTATTCTCTTCCTGTAAGGGTGGTGTGCTGGATCCAAGCAAACCCTGCCTACCCCAGATTGTTCACTTCTTGGCCCGCTCAGCACACACCGTGCTCGGGGAAGTCGGACAGAATTCTGCAAAGGAGTCTGCTTGCCTAGTTTTGCCCAATCTAAGCATCAGTGATGGAAGAAGAGACTATCCTGTCCAGATATTTTCCTGGGCAAAGGGCCAATAGCTTTTAACCCCATTCTGAAAGTTCCCATCCTTGGAAAGTTCTTTTTTTAACTTTATAATAGGATATTTATGAAAATTAATGTGAATTAGCAAAAATTTCAATACTAAAAAGAATTATATGTTCAGAACTACAGAATAGATGAGAAGCCCCCTTTAGGATCTATTGTGGGGTGGGGAGTCCATCCCCTAGCCAATAAAGTGTGTGGTTCACCATAGGAATGCCTCCTTTCCCCCTGCCTAGTAGCCCTACGATAGAACATCGTCGAACTTCGTATAGCCATCTTTTTTTATGGTTTACAAAAATGAGCTCATTTGATTTTCATTCCCAGTATGGGATGTAGGAAGAATTTTTGTGTCTATTTCACAAATGAGGAACTAAGGCTCAAAAAAAGTTGGACCAAGGACACATAGCCACTTTCCACTTCCCTTCCATGGAGACCGACTCATTCTCTCTGTAATTTGACGTTATACTGACTCTCTGTCTTTTCCTGTGAAGACTTCCCTTCACTTTCTTTCAGGCAATACTGGCAGAGACTCCTCAGACCTTGATTTGTGTTTAATCCCCTTTCCTTGCTCTGTAAATCAGACATCTAACTGCCTTGTACCTGGCAGGGACCATGCCAGGGCCATCCCAGACCCTGCCTGGGTGACTTCAAGGCTCCTGAATGCTCAGCATTTCGTACCTGGGTCCTTTTTATTTGCTTCTACCTAAACCCATGCTCCTTGAGCCTCATCAGTACCTTGCCAGTTCCCCTACAGCACCTCACTGTCTGTATCTTTCCTCACTCCAACATATGGATCCACCTGATCCCTTGCACCTCAGCCCCAGACATGATCCCAGAAGTCTCAGGACGCCTGTAAGAAGGGATGGGATTATTTGTAGAGAGATCCACTATGTTATGGAAACCCTGCAGTATAGACCCTATTCTTCTCCAAACCCCAACTCTTTCCACACAACAGCCCCTTTCCCACATACTGCCACCTACTTGAGTCTTTGGAGCAACAATCTAATCAGATTAGATAGAATCTGCCTTAAATATCGGTTGATTATTTGACCGTCAGTGGTCCTTTCTACCTCCTAGAACTTATAATAAGCTGATATTCTGCAGTAAGAGACAAGCCAGATGACCTCTGAATCCTCTTCCATTAACAACCAGTTTAAATTCATTTTCTACTGTGAAATCTGGAAAAGGGAAAGAACACAGGCTGAGAATGAGACTTGCCGAAAATTAATGTTTGCAGATTTGATGCTATTTTTGTCACAGAATTAGCATATATTCTGCCTCGTCCAAATAGCTTTCTCCTTCCCCTCTCTGTCCTCTTCCAAAACTTCCAGCATCGGCTGGAATGTAGGACAGAATTTCCCACAACACACAGACAGCACCCATCTGTCACTAATTTCACAAAATGACAAACTGGAATGGCCCAAGAGCCAAAAATTCTATTTTCTTCTTCTTTCTGATATACTAGTTAGGTCAGGGGATTTTCTTTTCCTTCAGTATAAACCAAGCATTTAAAGCAGACTTGAGAAAGGAGAGAGCAGACCCAGAGTATCTCACTGTAATGCTGCTGATGAGAATTTACAAGAAGCTGGACCACTCAGACCAGTCAAACTACAATCAGCCCAGAAAGGAGGTTAGCATGTTTTCGACATAGTGGAAACTACGGCATTTCCCCTGCAAAATATGAACGGAAAGACCCCATCTGAAAGCTAGAGCATCCTTCTAAACTGGAGCAGGTGTATTAAATGTGTCACCACACTGCTGAGTCTTAGTATGGGATGGCAGTCAATGACCTTGTGTCTCAAGACATGGAACTGGGGATGGAAGCTGGCATCTCTGAAACAAAATGATTTCTGGATTCTCTTGTTTTGAGTTCCCTAAAACATAGTGGTGCGGTTTTTTGTGCATCAATAATTCCAAAACATCATGAATGAGGGCCAGGTAGCATTTTCAAATGCTTCACATTTGACTGGATTATTCCTTTGAGGGGATGAATTCTGACGAAAGAGGTAGAATAAAACTCAGGGAGCAGGTATACAGAATGGTCACTCCCCTGAGAAGAAGTATGATGTCCCAAAATAGAGCAGTCCAGAAGGTATTTCATTTGAAATCAGAAATCCTGAGCTTTAATCCTGGGCATTACTTGAAGTGGGCTGAGCCTTAGCTTCACCCACTTGCAAAAATGGGGGGGACGGGCAGAGCATTCCTTAGAGAAGGTGGCAACACAGGTGCTTGAGGAACACAATTAAGATGCAGCACTTGTGTAAATTGATGCAGCCACTATGGAGAACAGTATGGAGGTTCCTTAAAAAACTAAAAATAGATTTACCATATGATCCAGCAATCCCACTACTGGGCGTATACCCAGAGAAAACCATAATTCAAAAAGATACATGCACCCCAATGTTCATTGCAGCACTATTTACAATAGCCAGGTCATGGAAGCAACCTAAATGCCCATCGACAGATGAATGGATAAAGAAGTTGTGGTACATATATACAATGGAATATTACTCAGCCATAAAAAGGAATGAAATTGAGTCATTTGTTGAGACGTGGATGGATCTAGAGACTGTCATACAGAGTGAAGTAAGTCAGAAAGAGAAAAACAAATATCGTATATTAACGCATGTATGTGGAACCTAGAAAAATGGTACAGATGAGCCGGTTTGCAGGGCAGAAGTTGAGACACAGATGTAGAGAACGGACATATGGACACCAAGGGGGGGAAACTGCGGTGGCGTGGGGATGGTGGTGTGCTGAATTGGGCGATTGGGATTGACATGTATACACTGATGTGTATAAAATTGATGCCTAATAAGAACCTGCAGTATAAAAAAACAAACAAACAAAACAACAAATACTAAACTTTCATTGGGTTATTTGTATGGAAATATGTTAATATAAATGTTTCAGACATTACATGAAATTTCTAAAAATCTTATATGTTCTGGTATAATGTTATAAGTCATAATTCTAGTTATTACTTTAAAATGTATATCTCAGAAATAACTAAATTTCCTTGTCAATTGCATTATTATGAACTTTCATCAAATCTTTAACCATGGTCATTTTTAAGTCTTTTGTCATTTACAGACAGTTCTGGGTATACTCTGATGCTTTTGCAAATATGTTCCTATAAAAGGGTTTCATCTTCAAGGAATTCATGGAAAAGACTCTGACAAGTACAGGTTTCTGGTAACTGACTGTACTGCTGAACTGAATGAATAAGCATTTTCAGAACTCTAATGGAAAACTGATGAACTCATAAAAGTGCTAACAAAAGATCAAGGTGAAAAAAAATTAATTACATGGGACTGAGTGAACTGATGAGGATGATTATAATTTTTGTGACTTTCTGTTTGAATTAAAAAAAAAATCCCGGGCTTCCCTGGTGGCGCAGTGGTTGAGAATCTGCCTGCCAATGCAGGCGACACGGGTTCAAGCCCTGGTCTGGGAGGATCCCACATGCCGCGGAGCAACTAGGCCCGTGAGCCACAATTTACTGAGCCTGCGTGTCTGGAGCCTGTGCTCCGCAACAAGAGAGGCCACGACAGTGAGAGGCCCGCGCACGGCGATGAAGAGTGGCCCCCACTTGCCGCAACTAGAGAAAGCCCTCGCACAGAAACGAAGACCCAACACAGCCATAAATAAATAAATAAACCCAAAAAAGTTAAAAAAAAAAAAAAAAAAGACTAGCACAGCACATATTTCTTAAAAAAAAAAAAAATCCCACAAGGACTCAGAGGCAAAGAATATACAAATCAATTTTCACTGCAAAGTAAAGGAGCTGTTACAGTGGAGGATTACTGGACTGAATGTCAATATTATGACATAGTATGAGTGTGTTTCGTGTTTGGTAATTGCAATCATTGTTGCTTTTGTTGTGGTCATCCATTTACAATGCTTGGTGTCAGTCAATTTATCTCTTGTAAAAATAAAATATAGTGTGTGTGTGTGAAAAAAAAAAAAGATGCAGCACTTGATAAAGAAGGACCCAATTAAAAGTTAAGGAAAGTTTCTCTTGACTTTAGGTGGCAAACTCTCTAAATTTGGGCACCCCTGAGATGGGGACTGGCGCACAGGTGGCTTATTTGGCACGTGATCCCAGGGAGCAAGAGAGAGGGATTGGGAGAGTCAGAAAAGGAGGGGAAGCCAACGCAAAGGTTCATTACCAAGGTCACTGCTGTGAGCAACTGGGGCTCAGTTGCATCAGGATCCCTGAAAAGGGTACAGAATGCCTCCCAGAAGGGCTCACCTGAAAGATGGCAGAGCAATTTATCCATCACTCCAGTCCCCACTGGCTGAAGTTTGGCCCAGGGGCACTTACTCTAGCAAGATCCTGCTGCAGCTGGAGAGGATCTGGGTGGGATGAGGAGAAACCCAGGGTGAGAGCTCCAGGAGGGATTCTTGGCGCGCGCGCGCGCACACACACACACACACACACACACACACACACACACACACACACGGTCCAGTGATGTGCGCTCCGTGGAACCAGCTTCCACAGCTGAGGCTAAGATCAGTGGGGTCTGAGGGGCTTCAATGGGGGCACCAGAGTGCTTCCTACCCCAGCCTGAGGCCCTCTCACAGCGTCCCCTTGTTCATCCAATCCTCAGCGGTGGTAAACAACACCTGAGCATCACTTCCCTTATTAGAAGTCATAATGCCTGGATGACCTTGAAGAATCACGTCCCTTCACGTGCAGGCCTTTGCACACACTGCTGCCGATGTTTAGAACCCTCTCCCTGCCCGTTCTTCCCCACCCTACCTTGCTATCTGGACTCAGCTTAAAAATTACGTGTTCCAAGAAGCTTTCCTGGACCCCTAAGGGAGGTCGGTTGCCCAAGCTATGTGCACCCAAGGAACACCGTATGGCTCGTTTGTGCTATTTATCACATTTTATACACATATATATGTTTTTTAAAATATGCGTTTCTCTAATCACGTGCACACATGCGCACGCGCACACACACACCATTCAATCTATCAGTGCTATGAGGTCAAGAAACTTACTCTTACAGACTCACAGATATAGAGAACAAACTAGTAGTTACCCCTGGGGAGAGGGAAAGGGGGAGGGGCAATATAAGGAAAGGGGAATAAGAGGTACAAACTATTAGGTATAAAATAAGCTGCAAGGATATATTGTACAACATGGGGAATATAGCCAATATTTTACAACTGTAAATGGAATATAACCTTTAAAAATTGTGGATCACTATTTTTACACCTGTAACATATAATATTGTACAGCAACTATACTTCAATAAAAAATAAGTAAAAAATTTTTTTAAAAAGAAACTTACTCTTACTCTAGCAGATATATTCCCCAAACCTAGTACAGTGCCCAGCACAAAAGTTAATGAATGCATCTTGTTAAATAGACTAATGAAGGAAAAAATGAATGGATGAGGAAGGCAAAAGCATCTCTCGTCACTCAAATCTGCCTGAAAGTCTACTTTGCTCAAGAGGTCCTATTGCCTTCTCGCTGCTGTGTTGCCTTCAGAGTGATTATTCCAGAACTTTCTCTCCAGGATCTCTTGCCTGGGCCTTGCTGGGAAGAAAAAAGTGCCAGTCAATTGCTATAGAGTTGTCCCCAAGATTTCCATCCTCTGCATCTCTGCTGGGCATGCCCCAGTGGTTATTTTGTTTGCTTGTTTTGAGTGGTGCACACCTAGGGGTAAGCGGCACTGTTAGTTTAATCCTGGCCTTTTGGTTTCCTCCCTGAGCTTCTCACAATAACCCTTTCTTGTTCTAAAGGCAGAGATGATCTCTGTCACTGCCAAACTGCCTACATTCTCCTTACCTTTCTTTCCTCTTCTCCTTGTCACTCTAAAAGGATGACAGCCCTGCCCCAGAGCAGAGACCAGAGGAGGCCAGTGGAAACCCTCTGTAAACAGGAAGCCAAGAACCCTCTTCCCACCCAAAGAAGCCAAGAAAAATGTCTTCTGGGGTGCAATCAGAATCGCAGCCCCTTGGACTCAACTCCCAGAGGACCTAATAATAGCAAGAAGAGGCTAGAACACCCCAGGAGTCAGGAAGTTTCCGCATGAGTGCAGGGAGGGAGATCAGTGCAGTATCAGAGCACAACAGATGACAGGCCACTGTGCCCCCAGAAATGGGCAGAAGACGACAAAGGGGGATCCCAGAGCAGGTTCTGAAGGGCACCAAGTCTGCACGAGGGAAGTCTGCACAGGTCAGTGGATCTGAGCTCAGGTGCACAACTGGGACCTTGGTGGGGGGCAACGTAAGTCCCAACCCTGGCATCACAGACACGTGGCAGGGGTCTGCTTGCCGCTGAGAGTTCATCACACCTCGCTGTTTCTGGTCTTCTCGGTTCCCGCCATCTCTTCCGCTGGGAAGGCTCTACCCCACTGTCTACTCTGCTCCTCTCACCCTGTCCCTGTGCTTGGCTAAATTTACTTATCTTTGCCCCTCTTCTAGGAATTCCTCCCTGAACCCTACAGACTGTGCTCCCTGCCCCTGCACTCACCACATCGCCTGCCTCTCTGCTACCCTGCCAGGACCCAGAGGAGGGAGCCATCTGATTTATCTTTATATCCCCAGGGCCGAAGCAGTGCCTTGCCTAAAGTAGGCCCCTCAATAAACACCAAATAAATGACTTGAATGAATGAATTCACTGACAAGAATTGTTTGGGACCAGATCTTCAAGAAGAGGCAGAAGCTATTTATCAGAAAAGGCACAAAATCAGAGCTAGACCATCGATAGACATATGAGACTGAGTGCCAGAGTCCTGGGCAATTACTCCTTAAAATGCTGCTACCGGAAGTCAAGGTTTGTCTAAGGTTTTGAGATGAAATTGAGTTTATAAATGTTCCACAGCCTCAAGGCTGGGTAGCAGAGACAGAAGCCAGGCAAACTGACAGTATTTGCAATGGGCTGATTCTTTTACTCCCCTGGCTTGGCAAGGGTTGGGGAAAATTTGGAAGCGCCAGATGGATGGGAGGAAAGTGAAGTGGCATTTGTTATTGGGGTAGGATCAGTTCAAATATCATTGATCTGATGAAATCTCTCCAACCTAATTTTTTTCCTTCCTCACTCAATGTGCTCCAGGCCCCTAGGCCTTCTCTCAGTTTGTTGAATATGCCAAGTTCTTTCCTGCCTCAGGACCTTTGGACATACTATTTTCTCTGTCCTGAGTATTCTTCTACTCACACTTTGAAAGATAAACTCCTTCTTCTCTGTAGGTTTTAGCTTAAATGTTAATCTTCAGTGAAGCTTTTCTTGTCTACCTTGTTACAAGTAGGTGCCCCCATCACAGCCTATTTTAGTCTGTTTGGCCTGCTATAACAAAGTACCACAGACTGGGTGGCTTACGAACAACAGAAATTTATTTCTCGCAGTTCTGGAGGCTGGGAAGTCCAAAATCAAGCTGCCAGCTTTGGCATCTGATGAAAACTCACTTCCTGGTTCTTAGATGGTTGTCTTCTGGCTGTGCCCTCACATGTTGGGAGGGGTGAGTGAGCTCACCAGGGTCTCTTTTATAAGGGCACTACCCCCATTTGTAAGAGCTCTGCCCCCATGGCCTAATCACCTGCCAAAGGCCCCATTCCAAATGCCATTACCATTACATTGGCGATTAGGTTTCAACATATGAGTTTGTCGGGGGACACAAACATTCAGTCCATAGCACAATTCATTAATTTCAATCTCTTCTTCATTTTTGCTCTCATCATAGTATTTATACAGTTTGCAATTACTTCATTTATTTTCTATTTACTAGTGGTGCTGGAGGGACCTTCCATACTGGAACATAATTTTCTGAGGTCAGGGATCCCTCCTAGATCAGAGACGTATCTTGTTTCATCTTTAACACCTAACCTGTCACCTGGCACCTGGTAAGAGGTCATTGTTGTCAGTCCCATTGCTGCTGAGTTCATTATTATTGTCAAAATAATTTCTTCAGCATATATAAAACTGAACTGATTCAAGTTATGAGCTTAGGTATGAGCGTCTTTATTTTTCCATATAGTTTGTGTATCTTGTATCAGAAGCATTTCTGAATGCTTGCAGGACCATGTCAGCACTCAGCAATGTATATTAAAAGATGCCATGTACGTCTGAGTTAGCCTTGTGAATAAATCCCTCCTAATAAAAGAAAATGAGCTTTTATGATTAAGGGGTTTAGAAATAATCGAGAGGGTTAAAAATAAAACTAGCGGAGGCAGAGCAGACCAAAGAATAGCTACTGGCAAGCCTTCCAAAATGATGTCCCAGATTATGATTTCATAAGAAAAAATAAAATAATTGCTTGCCAAGCTATATAAAAAGGACGAATTCTGGGAAAACTTAGAAACTAAACATTGATAGGCCTATAGAGTCTAGCTCCTCTCAATAGTGTAAAACTTTTCCATTTTTCCTGGCCATTCTGAGTGCTCCATCCTGAATCTGATTTTCCATCATCGTGGTGACATGGTAGCATCAGTGGTCTGGTCTTCATTACCCAAACCAGGACTGCTAAGTTTAAAAAAAAAAGTTGCCCCAAGGAAACAGAAAATGAGCTCTTCTAGCTTGCAAATACTCCGTGGAGTCCTTGCTCAGAACCTAGGCAATTCCAACCTTAGCCTGTTTATTTGTTTCGTTGTTTCATGTTTGTCTCATCACGGCAGTCAAATCATGTCCCAACTCCTTTAAGCTAGATTTCAAACCTAATGAGTTAGAAACAAAATGTTCCTTCCTACCTAGAATGCTAGCAGCTTTGTCTTCATCTCCAGAAGGCTTAAAAATGAACAGCACTTTCAAAGTCAGAGAACAAACCTTCCTACTCATCCCTGTATTCAGCCCACTCCCACCCAACCTACAAGGTTGAGTCCAGGCCCTGCCATCCATAAGTCTGCTACTGGCCCAGCCCACAGTAATGATCACCCTGAACTCTCTTGGTTGAGCCCCTGTGGCTCAATGTTTCACTGTTCTCTAATTGTATAAGGTAAAGGAGGAACAAAGTGGGAGGTAGTGGGAGAAGCTGGAGAGAAGAGCCAGTAAATCATGCCAAGGACTGTATTTGGCACATTTCACGGCACTCTCGTTTAACCTTGCCACGGCCCTCAGGTAAGAATTATCCTTCATCTTTTTCCAGATGAGAAGACTGAGGCTCAGGAGAGGCTAAGAAACTTGCCCACAGCTCAGAGCCAGGAAAACAAAAAGTCAGGATTTGAACCCAAGTTTCTGACTACACAGTCCCTGCTCTTTCCTCTACGTTATGGAATCAGTTTTAGTTCCTCTTCCACTTCACACCCAAGCACAGGTCATACAAGGAATGAGCCCAGGAAGATGAAGGATATGGAAACCATGGCATGTTTCAAGAATAAACATATCAAGGATCTATTAGGTGTAAAGCAGAGCACTCAGAGCTTTGGAGAAGGGAAAGGGGAGTGTACATTATGGCAGGAGAAAGAGCTAATTACCCAGCATGGGGCGTGTGGTAGAGATGTCTCTGCTAGAGCAAATGCCACATGGAGGTGTGATATCCAGAACAAAGAAGATAATTAAGCCTCTGCAGACTCTCTATTGATCAAAGCACATCTGTAGTGTTGGCTGCAGTTTTAGTCACTGGGGAATGTGTGCTGTGGAATCCACAAGAAAAGCATGAGGATATTCAGTCAGGAAAAGAGAACCCTTTAAGGAATCATGGTTAAATCTTCGAATACTTAAAGGATTATCTTTTGTGAACAAGATACTTGAAAAATTGCTGTGCAACTCTAGAAAACAAAGCCAAAACTAAAGAAGCAATGCTACAGGAAAGCTCATTTCCGCTTTTGCTGTGTGGAAGAAATTTGACAGTTCAAACCATCCAAAAATGGAAGAAACCACCTCCGGACGTTGGCAATTCCCATTGTTGATAGGTTCACACAGCCTGGAACACCATTTATCAAGTATATGGTAGAGGAGATTTGTGGATGAGGCATTAAGAGCAGGCTAAAGACTTCCAAGATCTCATTCAACTCTGATTCTATGACTCTAACTGCATGTAATAGAGTTTTCTCTCATTGCAAGGAAATCTGTATTGGTTTCCTATTTGCCATAACAAATTACCACAAACTTAGTGGCTTAAAACAATACATATTTATTATCTTACCATTCTGTAGATTAGAAGTCTGACACGGGTCTTATGGGGTGAAAATCAAGGTTTCAGCAGGACTGCCTTCCTTTCTGTAAGCTCTAGGGAGAATCCATTCCCTTGCCTTTGCCAGCTTCTTGGCCCATGGCCCCCTTCCTCCAACTTCAAAGCTGCAAAGGCAGGCCAAGTCTCTCATATCACATCACTCCAACCTCCTCGTCTGCCTCTCCTCCATTCTTAAGGACCTTTGTGATCACATTAGGCCCAGCCAGATGATCCAGGATAGTGTCTCTATGTAAAGGTCTTGATTAGCAATTATAATTCCATTTGTAACCTTAATTCCCCTTTTCTATGTAACATAACATATTCAGAGATCCCAGGGATTAGGACATGGTTGACTTGGAGTCGGGGGAGGAAGAGGGCATTATTCTGACTATCCCAGTGACGTTCTGACAAATACCACCAGTACATCCCACGAGTTCAAGTTGGTGTGTGACTCTGCCTTCTCTAACGATCACAGGGGAGAGGATAAGGAATTGGCAAGAGGATATCAGGCCTCCAAGGGTTACTTGAGACTCAGTCTCTAACCCAAACCAACCAAATAAAATGGCAGAAAATATTTGCCTGTTGGGTAGATTTAACCTCTTGATATGCACTACTAAATGACCCAAGTGAACAGCAACCCCCAAACATACCTTGGGACCTAAGGCTTAGATAACTAGACAAAGAAATCACCTAAATTTTTAAAAATGCAGCTCTCCTTTCTTTCCTTTTGTTGCCACCATATACTAGAAACCAGATGCTGCTTCCTTGTACCCTTCCTCCCCCATAGCAGACACTATACTCCTTCACCCTTTCCCACACCTCCACCAGGCTTCAGAAGTCTTCTCCAGCCTGTGCCCCAGGGAGGCACTAGCAAAGATCAGAGTTGGCAAATGACAGGAAAACCTATCTGCCATCTCTTCAGGAAAGGCTCTCTGTTCCATGCATTGAGGTTTAGCATTGCTGTTGTTATTGCTTTAGAAATGACTATGTACAAGGCAATGAACTAGAAATCTTGCATTTAGAAACAAAATGTACAATTCATAATCTTAGCCGGCTATGGAATACAATATATACCACTTATTGCTATTTTGCTTCTTATGAATAGAATTTCTGATCTCACATCACACTTGCCTGTATTTACCTGGAGTTTTATCATTATACTACCTTAGAATCTCCATCACTTGAATCACAATGGAATTCCTGAATTGTTATTTCTTTTTCATAGGCATATTTATTGGGGAGTGTTTTTCTAAGAGTCCTTTTGGTCACCAGAAATGATCTATCAATCAGGACTCTTTCCATTGTGGTTGATAGGAAACTCTTTTGCAACTAGTTGAAGCAAAAAAAAGGGGGATTTATTGGCTAACATCCTGAAAAATCCAGGGGTAAATCTGGCTTTGGCCCTTTCCAGAATCCTCAAAGGATGCTGTTGGACTGTCTCACCCTCATTACCACTTCCCCTCTCTCTCCTGGTTGACTTTATTCTCCTGAATGCTCTAGCCTTGTGGGGACAAGATGGCTCCCAGCAGCTCTGGGCTTACCTCTCATCCTCCCAGAAACCCCAGTAGAAAAGAAAATGCTTCTTCTCTATATCTCCTTCCAAAAGTCCTGGACTGAATTTAATTTTAGCGGCTTATCATTGACCTAGCTCAAGTCGTGTGCTCACCTGTGAACCAATGATTATAACAAAAGAAATTCAAACCTCTGATTAGCCAGCACTCAGCACCTGCCAACTCCTAGAGTAGGGATTGCATTCAGTGCCATTTGAACCACATGAAATAAAAGGAAGGGAGAAATGGATTCCCCAAGGAAAATTGGGATTCTGTTACCAGGAGGGAAAACAGATCCTGGGTAGGGAGGCAATATCAGGCAATCACTATACTTGGGTGACACTCAAGTCAGATTATTAGCTGTTTTCTGATTCAGTATTAGCTGAAAGCAGGACAGGGGAAATAATGTCATCGTTTGAATAGAGGATAGTGTTCAAAGTTTCAACTACAGTCCAAGGAGGTGGGACTTAGAGGGGACACCACAGCATAGGGGCCATGGGCAATTTGCATGACATTTTAGGATGAAAGTCCAGAAGATACTCAACAGCCACTGATAGGGAAGCATTCACCAAATTCACAAGCCTCATTCATTTTGCCTAACCCTGAAATAACTTCTGAACTAAGAAAATAGAAAATAAAATAAGAAGACAAAAGAACCTTGGGTGAGGCAACCTGGCTTTGAGCCCCACTGCTTACCAGTGGTATGGTCTTGAGCATGTCACTTAACCTCTGAAAGCCTCAGTTCTACCTTCTGTAAAATGGGATTGATAATAACTCCTACCTCACAGAGAATTAAATGTGATCATATGTGTGAGGATCATTTCTTAAGACGCTACAACAAACCCTCCCATCCGCATGGCTGTTGCAATGAGACTGCTGCTCCTCTCTTCTATTTACCATCCCTTTGAACCTGGGCCGGCCCTGGGAATTGTTTTGTCCAGTAGAATGAGACAGAGCGATGTGTGGTTTCCAAGCTTAACCTACAAGAGACCTTGTAGCATCCATATTTGCACTTCTGGAAAATCTCTTGGAAGCCAGCCACCATGCCATAAAGAAGCTCAGGCTAGGCTACAGAATAAGGAGAAGCCACTTCAGAGAAAGACTCTGGAGAGTGGGAGGCCATCTTGAATGTTCCAAGCCCAGTTGAGCTCCCAGATGAATGCAGCTGCACAAATATCCTCAGCTGCACCACCTGGAGCAGAAGAACAGCCCAGCTGAGCCCAATCAACCCACAGAATCATGAGAAAAATACAGCATTGTTGTTTTAATTTACTAAGTTTTGCGGTAGCTTATAACACGGAATTGGTAACTAACTCAGACAACATGTAGACAGAGTGTTTCTGTGGTTCTCGCTGTCTTTTCCTCAAGAGGAATGTAATTTGCACTTCAGGCAGAACAATGCCTCATTTGTGGGGCTGCCTCGTGTTTTGCAGGACATTCCGCATCACTGGTCCTTACCTGCTAAATCTCAGTTGTGCTCTCCAGTCACTGAGAGAATCAAAGACATCATCCCCCAGACCCAAACACCGCCTGCTATGAATCAAGTCCAAGAGGAGCACTTACTTCTGGGAGAGTGCGGACTTCAGAGTTTAGCCTCACTAATCACAAGGCAGGAACTGTATTCTTCCTGTGTGTCCTGATCCTCATTATGAGTTGAAATATCTTCCCTGGCATTTCACGCTGCCTTCAAAGAAACGGGCTGCATTAGGTCATAACAAAAATGAGCTTACAATGCCTATAAAATTATATGATACTATTTGATGTAAATAATGCAACCAGATGTGATAAATCTGCATACTTTGGCTTTGAAGGGGCTCCAAAGAAAACTGTCATCTACCACCAAGCACAGTTAATGTAGGAATCATCAGCATTCGTTCTCTAATTTGTCCTATTTATGTAACACTTTGGGGATCTGGAGAAAATAAGTAAATGAACATTATTCTTGGCTGCACTATCATCCTTGTCTTTTTCTCTTGATGAATCTCTGTAATGGAAACTCCTAATTTGACAGATTGACAACACAGGCAGGGTACTGTAGAGATGAAACTTCTCTAAGATAAATATCACTTTCCAGAAGGCAGAAGAGTTCAGAAGTGACCTCCTGAAAGAGACTTGCCATTAGCCATGAATATCTGTTCTTTGTAAACACCAGGGTGGATCAAACCTTTATCTGTTAATTTCACCACAGTTGGATTCCAGAGCTTATATTTTCTTTCCCAAAGAGCTTCAAATTTCCAAGGGCAGCTTCAAAGGCAAGGTTCCATTCAGTCTGAAGTGTCAATACTCCTGTCTTAATAAGATTTAAAATATTCCTTCTACCCCATCCTTTCACCCACACCAATTCCCCCTTTCATATTTCCACTAGTTTATAATCTCATATCCCTGCTGAGGTATCCATTGAAATGGGAATGGTAATTTATTTAAGCATATCTCTGTCAATTTAGCTCTGAACAAAAGGTGCTAGTGTGCTGGACTGGCACACGCCATCCAAAGAGGACACGGGATGCCAAGTTAGAATTTGGAACGAAGCTTCCTAAAATAACAAAACTATCCTTTAAGTCGTTGTAGTTTACTTACTCAAGATTATACAATTTCCCCAGGGATCTTAGGGAAATGGAAGAAAGAAGTAATTAAATTATTAGAAAAAACATAAGGTATTATATAAGACTATGATGTCCTCTATGTTTCTTGTATAGCTATCTGTACATGGTACTACATGTACAAGCTGTACAAGTGGAAGAGGCAAAATGTAGGAGTTCTCAGCTTTGAAAACTAACTGCTAAATTAAGGAAAAAGACAAAGAGGGAGAGAGGGAGAAGAAAACCTAAATACTTGATCTGCTGAAATTTAAACTGCAAATATATTCCTTAGAAAAAATGCATATGCCAGAATTCAAGCAGGTAACAATATGCCACTTTTCATCCTGGTCTATTTTAGAAAAATCTGCTCCTCGGTAAATGAATAATATGTTTATATTTCAAGTATATTTTTAATAGGTAACATTTCAAGCCCATACAACATTTGTTTTAATAGAATTTGATATTTTAAAAATAAGAAAAGAAGAACCTTTCTCTCTTTACAAAAAGATTCACAGCCAGGTTTCATTATGTACTAAGACCCTTTGGGAATTCTAACATGATTACACTTATCAAAAGTTAATGCATATACAAATTTTCAGAATTCTATCTTTTGTGTAAATTGAGCTATAGCCCTCTGGCTAGGGCTATAATCATTTTCAATTCCTGAAATGTTAATCTCTCAAAAGCCCTCTCCTCCTCCCCACCCTAAATCTTCTGTAATTAATCTTCAGTGAGCTCTCCCAGAAGTCTCCTACATCAAAGCCATAACTCTTTTTCCTAGTGCCAACCAAAGAAATACCAAGGGACAGACATTTACTTAATTAGGTAATGTGGTGCCATCAGCCAATCCAGTGAACTGGACATTTCAAACTTCAAAATAACTCAAAGGATTTAAACATCTGACAGCCAATAATATTTACCTGTTGGAACTTCAGATAAAGTATATGCAGTGATCTTTCTTTTTTAAAAAAATTGAACTCTTCTGTCCACTGTGGAATATAAAGAGCATCAGGGCAGTTACGCAGCCTAGATGGAATAAATATAGATCTATTAGCCAACCAAAAGGAGGGAAAGAGGTCAACTTACATTAATTAATCACAGACCTTAGATCTGCCCATGTTTCCACAGCTACAAACTGTGGAGAGAGACAGAAGTCCAAGTCTATCCTAGTCTGAAGCTGAGCTCTCTCAACACAGCCACACTTCCTCCCCATTTTCTTCTAGGAGTTTTCATCTGAATCATGAACATGATAAGTAAATGTGCTTTACGGCTAAATCCTGGTGGGATTGTTGTTGTGTTGTTTTTTTGTTGTGTTTTGTTTTTGTTTTTGTTTTATCAGAGTATAATTGCTTTACAATGTTGTGTTAGTTCCTGCTATACAATGAGGTGAATCAGCTATATGTATACCTATATCCCCTCCCTCTTGGACCTCCCTCCCACCCCCCCCATCCCACCCATCTAGGTCATCACAGAGCACCAAGCTGAGCTTCCTGTGCTTTATAGCATGTTCCCACTAGGTATCTATTTCACACATGGTAGTGTATATAGGTCAATCCTAATCTCCCAATTCATCCCACCCTCCCCTTCCCCCACTGTGTCCACATGTCTGTCCTCTACGTCTATGTCTCTATTCCTGCCCTTCAAATAGGTTCATCTGTACCATTTTTCTAGATTCCACATATATGCATTAACATATGATATTTGTTTTTCTCTTTCTGGCTTACTTCACTCTCTATGACAGACTCTAGGTCCATCCACATCTCTACAAATGACCCAATTTCATCCCTTTTTATGGCTGAGTAATATTGCATTGAATATATGTACCACATCTTCTTTATCCATTCAGCTCTCGATGGAATTTAGGTTGTTTCCATGTCCTGGCTATTGTAAATAGTGCTGCAATGAACGTTGGGGTTTGTTGTTTTGTTTTGAGAGAGGTGCTAATGTAATTAGCTTCCACCAAGCTCATTTCTGTTTCGCTTGATCATGAAATATGCTATATTTTTATTAAAATACAAAGAAAGGGGGAAAGGAAAGGCCATCAGAGAAGCTGAAAGAAATTTAAGCAAACAGGAAGCAGGAAGTGAAGGATAAAGTGAAGCTTGGTGCAGACGAGATAAGCCATGAATGAGGGGAAAAGAAGGGGAGATAAAATGGAAAGATCTAGAGGATGAAAGTACAAGAAGATTTAGGGACTTCCTCCCAGTGGTGGCAGACTGGGTAATTGGGGCCAACTCTCTTGCTGGAGGAAACTAAAATATCTTGGCAAAATAAAAAATCATGATCTTTAAAGTATCAAAAAGCTAAAAAGAGAGTGTGGAATTACCAAGCCAAAATCTACAAGAAAACAGAAATCCAAAGGTATGAGTCTGGCATTTTGCCGAAAGCAAGTTCTCCAATCTAGAAGAGGCAGTAGTTTTGGCATCTTCACAGGGACAAAATGTGCAGTAAGTACTTCTGATAGGGAAACTTATAAAGCTTCATTGAGAGATAGTAGGGGAGACCTAAATAAATGGAGAGGTATATCATGTTCACGGATTGAAAGACACAATATTGTATCAATGCCCCAAGACATAAATAAACCTATGTAACAGAATAGAGACTAGACATCGGCTCATTCATAAATGACAGTTGGTATATTATAGATGTGGCACTCATGGGAGTGGGGAAAGGATGGCTGACACAATTTCATATCCGTATGAGGAAAATGAAGCTTGACTTCCAACCTCATACTCCGTCATTACCTACACGCTACACACACACATTAGAAAATTTCTTGCATTTGTACGTTTGGACGCATGACATCAGAATGTTCATAGAAATACTGTGTGTAAGAGTAAAATTTTTAAAAATCAAAACAATACAAGTCCGTAAAGAGTAGAATGAAGAAATAAAATGTGGAATGTTTAGCCAGTGAAATACTATAGTGCCATGAAAATGAATGTTACAACATGGATTAATCTCAAACATAATGTTAAAAAATTTGGTTACAGAAAAACAAAAATATGATTCTGCTTATACAAGATAAAAAATGTGCAAAACTAAAAATATACTGTTCAAAGATGTAAACATATATCATAAAACTATAGAAAAGTAAGGAACTGATAAATGCAAAATTCAGAAGAGTGGATACCTCTGGAGAAGAAGGATGGAATGCGGAAAGGCACTGACAATAATAGCATGTTGTTCTTTTTCTTAAATCAGGTGGTAGGTGCTAGATAATCTTTGTATTCTGATTATTCTTTCATATGCATTCACAAGTTAATAGAAATGCAACAAATATACACATTGGCCCAATACCAAAGGGCCAAGTTTGAACTCAATATTCAGATGAAGTCAAAACCAAAGCTGGGATCACCATCACAGAATGAAATTCTTGAGACAAGAATACATCTGAAAATTTTTCCACAAAATAAATTGAATCATCACTTCAATCTTATTGCTTAAAACATTACTTCTCAAATGTTTAACATTGGCATTATAGTGCAGAAATAATCATTTTCTAGCTCTGTTGACTTCCAGATTGCTCCTATGTGTGGTCAATGTACCACACACTGACAATATCAAATAGGTTAGCAGAAGAGGAAGATATTTTTTGCCAACTCTAGTCAGAATAGGCTACTGCTGGCAGTAATGTTGCCCTCCCACTCTAGTAGCAACTGGATTCAAGTCATCTTGTCTCCTCTGCACCTTCTGGACTTAAAGATTTGGGCAATAGTAATTATGCAGTCTCCTTGAAGCCACCTCACAAACAGAATCTCTGTGCATTGTTTGAAGAAGATGCTTTCTGAACATTTTCAGAAGCAAAGGAATTTTTTTGCTCTCACTTATACTTTTTTATTTTTAATATTATGCATGAACGTACTACTTTAATTTGCCCTTAAACCTTGGATCTAAAAATGTGGCAAGAGAGCACCATAACTGACTTTCAAGATAACAAAATTGTCTCTGAATTTCTATTCACAACCTTAGCTTTCACTGGATGCACAGCAATTTCAGCATCTTCCCTGGAGAAGCCTAAGAAATGAATCCTTATAGCAGGTATCATGCAGAAATACCTGCCCTCTCAACTCATCCATTCGGTTACTTCTTCAGCAGCATGCAGTTCATTGGCAAATGAACTGTTTTATCTTCAGGAAACCCATTGATTCTAAGTCCTGCTTGTTGGTATTGTTATGTGTTCAGGTAGACTTTTAAACATGTAGTATTTCTTCCATTCTATTTGAATATTTTGTATGAGTATTTGGCAAGGCAATTCCAAAGCTTCTTGGATGTCATGGTGTCTGCCTGCTGAGGAAGGATAGTAAGTGGCCCACTACCTTACCGCCAGTAATCTTATGATGGTACCTCGTACTGTAATTCCTTTCTGAACACACAAGTTAAGGATGTGAACATAGCATCTTATCTTCTAAGTGTTAAATCATTCATACCCTTCATGGCGTTTTTTGCAATGTCAATGACAATACATGATGTTGCATTGAATTTCCTTTCTAAGAATATTTCTTCTATCAGATTTGCTATGTTGTCAACTATTTGAGATCCAGGCATCTCTCAACAAGCTAGTAAGCCAGAAGTGGTCAGTTCAGAAATTCCAGAAATGACACTGGAGTGGGCATTTGGTGATTTGTCTTCTAAAACCGAACACCAAAGCCACAGCTTCAATGCCATATTTTGAGCTGAATCATGAGACCAAATCTAAACTTTAGAACCTTAATAATTTTTAATACAATAATTGCAAAAATAAAGAGATAAAGTTTAAAACCAAAGGGATTCATGTATTCCTTCAACAATTTTTTATTGAGGAATTGCTGCATGCCAGACCTTGTGCCAGGCACTGAGAGTAAGGTAATGAACCAAACAGATCAAAGTCCCTCACCTCATGGGGCTGACGTTTTAGTTTAGAGGGGGTAACGGACAAAAATTAACAACAAATATACAAACAAGTGTCACGTGTTGATAAATGTCATGTGGGAAATTAAGCAAGGAAAAAGAATCACAAGTAGGTGGAGGAGGGGAGGAGGGGAGTGCTATTTCTTAAAGCACGCTTAGGGAAGTCCTTATGGATAAGGTGACATTTGAATAGAGAACGTAAGAAAAACACACTGTACTTGTAAGCTTTCAAAAGCAGCATTTCTTTAAATGAATGTGTAAAGGTACATCAGGCTCATGAAAATAGAGAATAGAGTTTCATAAAATTATTATCAGACAAAAACAGAATTCAAGATCTAAAGTTGTTTATAATAGCAAAAAAAAATGCTAACTTAAAGACTTATTAAAAGGAGAATTGTTAAATAAACTATGGTAAGTTTAAAAAATTAAGTAATGGGTGGCCATTAACGAATGGCACAGCTATCCATATCATATTATTGAATTTCAAAAGTAGATTACATAATATTGGGCTTCCCTGGTGGCGCAGTGGTTGAGAATCTGCCTGCTAATGCAGGGGACACGGGTTCGAGCCCTGGTCTGGGAGGATCCCACATGCCGTGGAGCAACTAGGCCCGTGGGCCACAACTACTGAGCCTGCGCGTCTGGAGCCTGTGCTCCACAAAAAGAGAGGCCACGATAGTGAGAGGCCAGCGCACCACGATGAAGAGTGGCCCCCGCTTGCCACAACTAGAGAAAGCCCTAACATAGAAACGAAGACCCAACACAGCCAAAAATAAATAAATAAATTAAAAATAAAATAAAATAAAATAACAAATGTTGAAGTACAATTGGTATTAAAAAAAAAAGAATTTATAAAAAGTAGATTACATAATATAATATGAAAAAAATAATTATCTATATATGAATTTTTAAAGTCTGGAAGATTATACAACAGACTTTTTTAATAATGGAACATCAGGGGAATAAAATTCTTGGGAGCAACAAGAAGATCTTGGCTTCCACTTACACAAGTCTATATTATTTTAAAATTTTACAACAAACATTTATCATAATAAAATTGCTGCTGCATAAGTGTTTTCAAATAACTCAAGGGAAATCAAATGATTTTATATTGACGAAGAGTACAACTCAAATTAGGGATATTATTTCCATGAACTTTCTTTACATAAAGCAAAAACATTTAATAAGGCAAGAATAAAGTCACATAAATTTAACAACAGTAGAAGGATTTCACTTACCATTCTGATTTTCAACAGACCAACTGGGCAAAATAATGATAAATATGATTTAAATTCTGTCATTAGTAAGACTGATTTAAGTGCTGGTAACTAACCCTCAATTCTATAGACAAAACAACTTACTTTTCAACACCCATGAAAAAAACATAAACATTTGTCACATATTATACTACAAAGAAAGTTTTTATAAATTTCAAAGAGCAGAAGTTGTCTGTCAACTTCTTTGTTCACAATGCAAAAACAATTGGTAAGTTTTTGAAACTGACCAAAACAAAATTTAACCACTTAGAAATTAATTAAAGGCCATTCTCCTAAGTAATTCTTAGGTCAAAGAAGAAAATCAACTCTTACATAATGTTTAATACTAAGTAATAATAATAACACTACATCCTAAAATGTATGAAAGCAACCCTAGCTGTTATCTGAAGGAAATTTATATCACTAAAGGTTTGTACAGAGGAAAGTGGCTCACAATAGAGTACTGAACTAAAGAAGCAAAGAAAAAACAAAATCAATGTAAAAAAAAAAAATCAACGTAAGAAAGAAAGAAATTCGTAAAAGTAGGAATTAGTAAAATAGTGGAATTGATCAAGAGCGATTTCTTTGAAAATACAAATAACATAGAAAACAAAACAATATTTTCAGGTGCTACATGTGAAGATGTTTCCAGGGCTCCATGTTTTAAATTCCTTAAAAAATGACAAAAAATTCATGGAAGAGTTCTGAAAATACTATGTTATTTCTAAACATCAGGTTTCAAGTGAAAAAATAATCCTAGCCCCTGCATCAACACTATTATTCACCCCACCCAGTCATAAGGTAGATGAAGTCTATTATTAACTGCTACATTGGGCGATTGGGATTGGCATGTATACACTGATGTGTATAAAATTGATGACTAATAAGGACCTGCTGTATAAATAAATAAATTAAATTAAATTTAAAAATTAAAAAAAAATTTTTTTTAATTTAAAAAAATAAAAAGAGCTTTGAGTGTGAGCCTCCATCCGGCCTCAAACCCACTATTGACTTGGAAGTGGACAAAAGTACTAAGCTGTTCAATTTAACCTGCGCATAGAAGTCACCGCTTGTATCCCTGTGGGGTGCTGAAGGACATCGTGGTCAGATTCCATTTGTTTCCAAGTATTTTCATCTGTGAAAACTTAGTCCAGTCCAATTGCAAGCATCAATTTCATATATAATTTGGGTTTTCCCTTTCCCCAAAGCACACCGTGCTTGTGGCTCCAGGGACTTGAAACAGAGAAGGGGCACGGTCTCTTCTTTACACTCCTCCTGTTTACCTTTTTAAAGCTTCTAGCTTTTCCAGTGCAGAGGAAAGAAAGAGCACCTGTCTCAGACTGTCTGGTTCCCTGACTGGGAAAGGTCACTTTTCTTTCTTGTTCGTTGCCACAATCCCTCTGACCCACTGTGCCCTCGGAAAGCAAACATCCAAATGCTGATTAAGGCCCAGCCTGTTTCCCTGCTGGGGGAGAGCAAGTTCCCTCGAAATCTTTCACTCACCCTTCTCCTTGGTTCCATCACCAGCAATCCACCGATAGCTTCTGTTGCCAGAGTTCCAGAAGGTCCAGCTGGCAAACTCTTGGGAGAGTGAAGCCCAGCGAATGGCTCAGGCACCCTCGGCAAGGTCCAGTTGACCCATGGGTACCTCATTAGTCGGCCGTGCCACCTGCTGTGAGCTCGGCCCTCTCCGATCACCCCACCCACCACCTGGCCCTGCCATTGCTTTCCAATTCGCTTATCCTCCACTCAGGTAGGGACAGGTGTAGACTGTCAGTTCCACTGCCCAAGCAGATGTCCAAACAGGGAAGGAGGAGCTAGCCTCCTCCACTCATGGGCACCTCCTGATCTTTAAAAATGAGTCTCTTCTCACTGTCCCCACCCTGAGCTTCCGGAAGATGGTAAACCTCTCATCACAAATACCGCATCCTCCAGGAGACCCGGCTCTCAAATGACTCACTCCCTTTCCCAATCCTCTTGTTATACCGGCTGAGGGCGGGCAGCGGACTGGTGGTCGGTGGTTATACCAGTTCTGCCGTATCTTAGAACATCCTGCTCAGAGATGGCCCTTGTTATAATGTTCACTGATTTGTGCTTTGGCCAAAATTCTAAACCAAGGTGAAAAGTCCCATTCAACATCCTATTACAAACACGTAATGATTTCTCCATGAGTCCTACATCATCTATCTAAACAGTGAATTCACTCTTTGATTCTATCCCCTAGTTCAAGGCTCAGTGAACCCTGAACAATGAAATGGACCTGGCTTGTCTCCTGTCAACCTTCACAGCCCCTGTACCCCTTGCCTCTGCCTGGTGGTGTCCCTGAGAGAGGAGGGAGGGAAGCACCACGAACTCTTGCTGAAACAGGTTCTTTAATCATAAATGGTCCCATCTTCTGGTCCTATCACATGGTTACCACCTTTGGAGCAGTGGCTATAAGGTAACCAGCCACACTGTTGGGCCAGAAATGCCAGGTTCCGTCCAATAAGGTATCTAAACCTCCTGGGGTTTGAAGTCAAGGATAAATTAATGACTATTTAGTCGCTGGGAAGAAAACCAGACCCTGGCAGGTAGTCTGACCACACCAAACCCAACTCTCCAGTTCCCTAAGGGGCCTCACATTTCCTAGAAGTTTTCTTACCAGTAAAGTCCTTTCATACCTTATCGCATCACCTCAATCCTTCTACCTGCAAATTGCCCCCAGGAAAAAGAGCACCTCATGGGATGCTGTGTAGGGCCACAGAGAATACAGACCATTCAAAAGAAATTCTCACAGCAGGATGCCGACTGCCTCTTACAAAAGGAAGAAATGACCCCCAAGCTGAGTTAAACCAAAGCCCCAGAGAACCTGCTGCTGAGATGATCAGCTGCTGGGGTAGAATGGCAGCTTGGCATTATCCAAAGTGATCTTGCTTCAAGAATTTGAAAAGCCTTACTTGTAACTGAGTCACGTGCAAGGCAAAGGCTCCACTCTGGTTCACTATTATTTAATTCCTTTCACAGCTCTTCCCCTAACCTCACAAGTGAAAATCATGTGTGATTACTGAGCAAAAGCTGTTATAGGATTTAGTTACTGAGTGAATGCTGATATAAGATTCAATACGATGTAAGGAAAAGAATGAGTTGTTTGATCACTATTATCTATTCCTCTCAGGACATAAGGGTACAGCAAACTAACAGTTAAAGGTCTCTGGTAGGTGAGAGAGCATATACTCTTCTTTTGCTTCTTTATAAGGTATCTCTGCAGATAAGGTAACAATGTAAGAGAAGTTGGAGAAAAGTTTAAATGAGTCTATGGGAGCTGATATTCATTGTGTGACGTATAATGCTAATGTTTGCGGCTCCATGCTGCAATGTGTAACACTAGAGTATCTCTAACTTTGCTTTCCAAATGCTCAACTTGGTTGAATGGTGGCCCCCCAAAAGATATGTCCACATCCTAATACCCAGACTCTGTGAATGTGACATTATTTGGAAAAGGGGTGTTTGCAGATGTAACTAAGTTAAGGATATTTAGATGAGATTCCCCTGGATTATCCAGGAAGGCACTGAATCTAATGACAAGTGTCTTTATAAGAGATAGAAGAGATGATACAGACACACAAAGACAAAGAGCAGAAGCCCATGTGAAGACGGAGGCAGAGATTGTAGTGATGCAGCCACAAGCCAAGGAGTACCTACCGCCATCAGAAGCTGGAATAGGCAAGGAAGGATTCTAGAGCCTTTGGAGGGAGCATGACCTTGATTTCAGAGCTCTGACCTCCGGAACTGTGATAACATGGTTTCCGCTGTTTCAAGCCGCCAAGTTTATAGCAATTTGTTACATTAGCCAAAGGAAACTAACACCCATTATGACATCAACATTATATTCAACCTATTATTGATCAATACATAGTAGAGAATGACAATGGAGGATTGGATTAAGAGGGTGGGTGGGCTGAGTACGTACACAGGTCTGCCCCAAATCCCTAGAAATGACAGAAAAACTTTTGTGTTTATTTTATCTACCATAGATGTACTCTCAGGGAGCCATACATTACTTTTATATATTGCCTATATATAAAAGTAAAATGAGATTGTATTTCAAATAAAAACCAAAGCCCCAAGAGGAGTGATGTCACCAAAATGACACCACCAACATACAAGACCTTACCTTTGTCCCCCAACAAAAATCAACAATTAGACAGCTATCCACAAACGAAAACAGCTCTGGGAGAACCGTGGAGTCCACTTGAAAAACTTCAGCAGAACAGTGGAACAAAAAACCTGAGAATAACCACATAAGAAAAAGAAGGAAGACTGCTTCATTCTGCCTTCAACATCCATCCCATTGCTTAGTGCCAAGAGGGGACTTCCCAGCTAGAAAGAGGAAACGAAGAGCAGGGCAAGCGACTAGATTCCCCAGCCTCTGGGACAGGCGCAAAGGTCCTGCTTTAGTTTCACTCCACCCAGATGGGCAACGCTGAAAGGTACAGAGATGGCTAAGAGCACGGAAGGAAAGTGAGGGCTGCCAAGGGCAGTCACAGAGCTGGAGCGATTGTGGTTCTCAGTGACCTGCAGACAAACCCAGCAGATTTCACCAGTGAAGAGACGAACGGCCCACACAGCCACCACGGACCCCCTGCGGATTTCATCAGCCTTTGCCCCACAGGTATTCATGTTCGCGGATGCCCCCAGCCCTGCAACCCCACTGGAGCCTGGGATTCGCATTGCTCAGGCCTCTGTGTCTCCATGAGTACAAGACCCCAGCCTAGACCCCTGCAGCTGAGCCCCATCGCCACGCACACGCTCAGGGCTAGGTACTCCATCTGTACCTGAAGCCGCCTCCCCCCACCTCCAGGAGACTGCAGCCGCAGGAAAGCACACCGACAGCCAAGATTCCACAGCTGCCCGTGAGCCTGTAGCTGGCCACGGCCCTTGCTGCCTGCCTTGGCCCCCATCACAACATGTGCGTCTGCATCCGGCCCCTGCCACTGCACAGACACCCGCAGCCAAGGACGCGCATTCCACCTGCTCCGGCCATCACCGCTGCCTGCCCTGGTCCCTGTGTTCATGGCAGCATTGCTCAGAATAGCCAAGATACGGAAACAACCTAAGTGTCAATGAATGGGTAAAGAAGATGTGATACATATATATAATGGAATATTATTTGGCCATGAGAAAGAAGGAAATCCTGCCATTTGCAACCACATGGATGAAACTTGGGGAGCATTATGCTAAACGAAATAAGTCAGAGAGAGAAATATTGTTATGATATCACTTACCTGTGGAATCTAAAAAAGCCAGACTCATAGAAACAGAGAGTAGAGTGGTAGTTACCAGGGGCTGGGGGTGGGGGAAATGGGGAGATGTTGGTCAAAGGGTGCAAACTTCCAGCTACAATATTAACAAGTTCTGGGGACCTAATGTACAGCATTATAATTATAGCTAATAATACTGTATTATATTTGAAATTTGCTAATAGAGTAGATCCTAAGTATTCTCATCACAAAAAAGAAATTGTAATTATATGACAGGATGGAGGTGTTAGCTAATGCTATGGTGGTAATCATTTTGCAATGGATAAATGGATCAAATCAACACGTTGTATACTTTAAATTTACACAATATTATATGTCAATTATATCTCAATAAAGCTGGGGGGAAAATTAATTAATTTCAAAAAGTGACCCAAACCTGCACCTCAGAGAACTTCTGCAAAAGACGGCAGCTACTCTGGGGACACTCAGTTCTGAAGTGGTGGATAAGGAGAGCCTACAGGAGCCTGAAGATGAATTCTTGAGGTGATTTGTCGAGGTTCCACCAAAGGTCCATTCGGGAGGTCAGTCATTCTCCCCGTGGGCAGGTGGTGAACTAGTGAGGTCGTTAGTCCCCAGGTAGCAGCAGTGAATGTGGGCTCTTGGCAAGGACCCAGGTTGGATGGTGATGTCTCCACCCCCAAAAGACCAGAATATTCTGAGTGTAGGGAATCCTCCCCTGAAATCACTGGAGACAGTCAGATAAACAGATGGAACATTCAGAGGCATGATAACAGGAACTCCCACATTCATAAATTAGCACACCAATTATAAGAGGAGGGGTCATATAACCAGGAATAACTAATAGTATAAGAAACAGAAATACCGTGAAAGAAGCATCACTGCATAAACTGAGAAACTTATACACAAATGTGACTGACTTGCTAGTTGCCTGACCAATATTCATTCTCCCCTTTTCCTTACTACCAGAATCTTGATTGATTGATTGAACGATTTAACAAAACTCTATCTGTCAACCATGTCAGAGGACATAGATCTGGCCAGTAAGATGAAAGTCTGCTGGATATTTCTGGGTAAGTTTTGCTTCCCTAATTGTAACAGAGAAGACCAGTTGTCTCCTAATATTCATTTTTCTCTTCTTTACTTTATTTCAGAACCCCTAATTTTAGCCAAGCCAATGACAGCGTTAGGGGAGAGGGGACTAAGTTCTGGCCAGTGGATGTAAGTTCATATCCTCCTCACTTTCCCAATTTCTTGGTAGCTGGAATAAAGAAATGATGGCTGGATCTTGAGCAGCCATATTGGGTCAAATTTTTAAAACCACATATTTTGGATGGAAGAACAAAAAGATTAAAGGAACCTAGGTTCCAGCACCATGTGGTGGAATGTCACTTCTGGACCACCTACCTCCAGATTTCATTAATACACAAGATAGGTAAGTTTTTTCTTTAAGTCACTATAATTTGGGAATTTTGTCCTGATGTTTTTTATTCTAATATAGACACCAAACCTTCCTTTGTATTCTATCTTTTCTATTCTGGCCTGAAATGCATACCCAATGCTGTGAAGTGCAAGAGCCACCTTACATCCATGAGAATGAAGTCCACATACTCAGAATTGTAGGCTAAAAAGATGGAAGGAGCCTAATCCCCAGATGACAGCCCTAGATGCTCATTTACGGACTTTTTAATTCATGAGAAAAATACACCTATTACTTGTTCAAGTTACAGTTTATTGTGGTTTCTGTTACTTAAAACTGAATACCATCCTATCTAATACATCTCAAAGGAAAAGAACTTTGAAAAAAATTGTTTGTTGTATCCATGAAATAAGAACAGGCTGTTATGAAAATGAACTGTAATCAGTCTTGAAAATGTAAATGGCCAAATAACAAACTGAATGGACATTGCTGTAGAACAAATTAATGAGCTCTGAGAGCAGATTGAGGAATTCTGTTTCACAGTGAAACAGCCAAAGAAATGGAGCGTATCAACACAGTTGTATTATTTTTCTATGGTATAATAATGAAGTATCACAGGCTGGGTGGCTTAAGCAGCAAAAACTTATTCTCAGTGCTGGAACCTAGAAGTCCAAGATCAAGGTATCGACAAGATTACTCCTTCTGAGAGCTATGAGGAAGAATCTGTTCTATGCCTCTCTTCTAGCTTCTGTTGGTTTACTGGCAACCTTTGGTATTCCTTGGCTTATAGATGAATCACACCAATCTAAGTAGCCTCAGGCTACTTCCTTCTTCTGAACCCCATCGCAGGGTTGTTATGAGGATAAAGTGAGCCAATAACTGTAAAGCACTTAGAAAGGTGCCTGGCACATAGTAAGTGCTCAGTGAATCTTAGCTCTTGCTCCAAACCTGATACCAACTACCTTTACTTAACACACTATTCTACAGGTAGACAATTTAGCCTGAGCTCAGTAGGGTGGTTCATCTGATATTGGCCAGACTTGCTCTTGCAGCTGCAAACAGCTGCAGTCAAATTTAGGTAATTTTGCTTCTGCAGGTTGCCTGATCCAGGATGGTCCCATTGATATATTCGGTGACTGACTACCTGTCACCATGGCCATGGGTCATGTGGCATTTAGTAAGCCTCTTATTGCCCACCAGGCTAGCTTAGCTTTTCACATGGTGGTTAGAGGTTTCCAAAGAGACTGAAGTCTTCTTAATGTCTAGGCTTGGAGTTGGAACAGCATCATGTCCAGTGTATTTTATTGGAACAAATCGCAAGACCAGTTCATATTCAAAGAGTGGGGACATAGACTTCACTTCCTGATGAGAGAATCGAGAGTCACTTTGCAAAACGGCATGCTTCCCGGGAAGAAGAAGAATTGCAGTCATTTATATAAACAATCTACAACATTAAGTTAATATATCTTAACTTAAATCTAAGTATCAAACAAATATTTAAGTAGTTATTAAATGCCAAGACTATATGAAATGGCTTTGTTTTTTTCTTTCCTTTTGAAATTCAAAACTTTATTTGAAAAGAAGCCTTTTAGAAAGAAATTAATTCTTTTGTTCTTAGTAATTGTGTGTTTGTGGGAGAACGTCTGAACACATGTAATAACAAACCATCAAATTCAGCTCATTGATCCTCAGTCTTTTCCATCTATGGCAACATGCTGAACTTATTCTTGAATTTTAATTCCTCTCTGAATAAAACTAAAAAATAAAATTCTAGTTTCGTTTTAAATGCGTAAAGTAAAAGGAAATTTTATCTCCTGATTTTTTTAACTTGTCATGAACATCTTCACAATGTACTAAACCCAACTTTGCAATATACCAATCACATCACCTTCAAAAGTAAAAGAGTAACTTGACTTTTTTTTCCTCTACTTGACAGTAGAAACAATAAATAATAATGAAAATTGGAAAAGAATCTAACAGTGTTCTGGCTCCCAGTCTCTCTTTCTCCAAATGTATAAATCATTATTCAAATGATTAATACATTCATGATCAAGCTTACCAGAATAAATCATTTATAATTCCACCCTTGACTATCTAGATTCATTAGTGCTTTTAAGCAAATTAATGTCTACACTTTCCAGGGCCTAACAAAGTGTTATAGTCTTCCCTATTACTTTACATATTGACTTGCCAATGTTTTTTCTAGTAATAGGATTTGTTTTCTCTCCTCCACTCCCAAATTTGGCATGGTATATATCCACCCTCTTTCTAAGGCCTGGTTCCATATTATGTGGGATAGTAGAAGAGGATCTTTTGAAATACAACTGGAAAAAAGAAGAAACATATCGACTTTTAGCAGAAGAAGAAGAGGAAAAGATGACATGATAGCAAACACTTTTAAGTCACTTAAGACATGCCAGACACTCTTCTAAGTAATTTACACACATTAATTTATTAATCCTCACAAAATCCTACATTATGGATGTATTTATTTTCCTCATTTTATAGAAGAGAAAACTGAGGAACAGAGGTTAAAGCCTTGCCCCAGGTCACACAGCTAATTGGCAGAGCTGGGATTTGGACCCAGGCAATCTCGTTCCAGAGCTCATCAATTTAATCATCACATGATCTCCATAAAAACACCCAGGAAAAAAACCGAAATTATGGGGCTTCCCTGGTGGCGCAGTGGTTGAGAATCTGCCTGCCAATGCAGAGGACACGGGTTTGAGCCCTGGTCTGGGAAGATCCCACATGCCGCGGAGCAACTGGGCCCGTGAGCCACAATTACTGAGCCTGCGCGTCTGGAGCCTGTGCTCCGCAACAGGAGAGGCCGCGATAGTGAGAGGCCCGCGCACCGCAGTGAAGAGTGGCCCCCGCTTGCCACAACTAGAGAAAGCCCTCGCACAGAAACGAAGACCCAACACAGCCAAAAATAAATATAAATAAATTTAAAAAAAAAAAAACCGAAATTATGAAAGATCCAAAGATAGTATAGATACTTGATCCTGAGGCTAGACCAATGAGTGACATTTCCATTCATCCTTTTATATTCCAGTTTCATCCTGGGGAAAATCAAATGCAGCTGAATGACTGATACTCAGGGCCAAAAATAGAGTAGGGATTGAGGTTTAGAGCTGTGGTCATGGGAAGAGGTCTTTGGGGAGACAAGGTGGATCAAGGTGAAGAGAAGGAACCCATAGGGGAGATGCTTGCTCCTGGACTAGATTGGAGGAGGTGGCAGCATTAGGGACCACACAGTATCTAGTGAAGGAGCACCACCCCCATTCAGGATGGTGGAATGAGCTGAATGAAGTAACTGAACCACTCACACTTTCCCACCCCAAGGAGGGACTCAACTTGGATGGATGACCACTGACTTCAGCCTGCAGTAAAGATCTGCCTGCATATCACCTGGATCTGCTAAAATAAAACTTTCCCCCAGTAATGTTCTCTACCACCCCACCCTTCCAAGATTAAGAGCATAAGGAGAGTTATCATACCTTGATAAACTGCAAAACGTCTCTTTCACCTTCTTTCTTTCCCAGTCCTCTCTCCCCTTTACTGTTTGTATTGACATGCAAACAGTCGTTCCCTCCAAATGAAATGCATATGCTAATTTATTTGATGGATGACAAAATAGTTCTAAAACAAAGTACCAATACTCTATAAATGGTCACCAGTAAAGGGTCTTAGACTTTTCCAATAATTTATAGTAATGTCATATACAACGATGACATTATGTTCAGAGGAGCAAACCAGTTATAAGCACAATTAAGATAATCCAAAGAGGGATGAGAGAAAGCAGGATTACATTTCCAGGCAATACAGCACAGATCCCTACAGCCCTGGAGCAAACCTATGACCTATGGCAGAGAACTGCTCTCAGTCTGAAATACATCTCTTGACATTCTACTGGCTAGAGGCTGAGCATCCACATGGGACGAAACAACCTGAGCTGCCCATGACAAGCTGGGCAATGTCACAGTGTCTGTGCTACTTGGAGACCAGGCTTAGGCAGGTCCAGAAGGTGTAACTCACGTGAACAGGAGACCCAGATTCCTACTGCTGTTGGACCGATGCCTCTCCCTCTCCGCATGCACGGTTTCTTGAGAAGCTCTCTGTGAACAAACATCAGAGGAAGGAAAGACTTAGTTCACAGGGGAGTCAGCATGATATGATGGTGTTAGTTGGAAATGTTCTGCTGCCACATTACAGCTTCACTTGGGGACGCCTCAGAAAACGCTGGTGAGGGCAAATCCTCCAGTGGGCAGATTTCCAAGAACTATAGTTGGTTGGAGAGTTGGCCTGAGGTATGGATGTAAACAGGGACTTGGACATTAACAAATGGTTTAGCTAATTGTTCAGGGCCTTGATGGCAGCAGGTCTGAAAGATCAGTTACGGTGAGGTCTGGTGAGAAGGGCTATGGATGGATGGATGAGAGTGGGCACAGAAATGAATGTTTGTGTCTCCTGGGATTGTTCACCAGAAATTATCTACTGCAGAGGAGGAGCTCAGAGAGCGACGGACAAGATGACGCATCCTATGGGTGTCAGCCAAGCTCTGAAGGACACCTCAATATGAACCGAGTGAATGAACCAAGTGTCTGTGGTGGCAGGGATGGCAGCTCTGCATGGCCTCAAAAACATAGGTTCCCTCCCACCAAGACGAATCCAGCTACTGCCACTGCTGAGTACTCAACCCCCAGATGCGGAGACCAATGCTGAGCCCTCAATATGGCACCATTCATCATTAGACACCTTCCACCTTAAAGGGACAGTGCTTTATCTCTATCAGAATCAATATTTACTCCAGATCATGTTCCCTGCCTGCATTGCCTCTGTCAGCTCCAGCATCTGGAGGTTTACAGGATTCCTAACCCACCAACATGGTATTCCATACTATAACACCTCAGACAAAGGGGTCCATTTTAAGGTAAAGGAGGTGTGACAATGGGCACATGACCACAGGATTCACTAGTCCTACTATGTCCCCCATGACCGGAAGCAGAGGACCTGAAAGAACAATGGCAGAGCCTCTGGAAGACTCAGATAAAGAGCCTGCTTGGGATACACAGTTGGGGCACTGTTCTCCAGGGTTAACTATATGCACAGGATCAAATGGCATATAATATATGGTGCTCTGTCTCCGACATCTCAACCCCATGGATCTAGGAACCAAGAGGTGGTGGCAGGAGTTGCTCCTCCCTCTCTTACTCTCCCTAGAAGAATTTTTATTTCTTGTCCTAAAAAGTCAAGCTCTGTGAAGTTAGAGTTTCTATTTCTCTTTGGGGTGGGGAGTGGGGGGAGGTGGCGAACACTTCCACCAAGTGACGCGAGAAGGAGTCCATTGACTTGGAAGCTGTGATTATTAGCACCTGGCCACTTTGGGCTCCTCATGATGATGAACCAGCAGGCAGAGAAAAAGGTACTTGCTGCTGACGTAATCAACAGTGATTACCACGAGGCATTCAGGGTGCTACTACACAATAAGATGAAAGGATTATTTGTTGAACCCAGGGGATTCAGCAGGTCATTTCTTAATACTCACATTGCTCAGTAATAGCTATTCACAGACAGTTACGGTAACTCCGACAGACCACAAAGACAAAGCGACTAAGCACTCAGACCACTTAGGGAGAAAGGGCTGGAACTCCTACCAGACTAGCAACCAAGACCAGCCAATGTGTTTGCCTAAGAAGAAGGAAATCTAAAATGGGTGGTTAAAGAGGCTGGTGATGGGTATCAATTATGTCCTTGGGATCAGCTACAGTTGGTAGCTTAGTTCACTAACCCGCTTTTAGTGTTTTTAGGAGATTGCAAGTGACGTGGATTCTGTGACCAACTGAGTTTGTACCTCCCCTCTCAGGGACAAAATGAGAGCATGTCAGGGACAAAATGAGGGGCAAATGGTCTTGTGAGAAGGTTCACTGCTATGGCATGAGAGCCAGAGCACAGAGGACGGTCTGACAGTGTCTTACACACAGCTGTGTGTCTCCCCGGATCTGTTCAGCCTCATCTGCCTCCTGGGCCCCTGACCACTTCACCGTCCAGCTTTGTTGGCTGTCTTGGCCTCTCTCCGGGTGAAAGCCAGACTCTGATAGAAGCAACAGCTCAGGTCCCTGGATCTAACCCAACCAGACCCACAAAAGCTCTAACTTCTCCAGCAGCTACCCAAAGAAGCCAGGGAGCAAACCCAGAACTGTGCGGGAGTTAGTTCATGCCTCGTGGGGCAAAGAGTAAACAGTAAGAGACGGAAAATGGGAAAGAGCTGTCAGAAGAATTCTTCTCCCCTCCTTTCTCTGAGGTGCTGTGGTCCTCTATGGTTTGGCTGGAAGCATGCCACGTAAGTGAGTACCCAGCTGTGTTTTCTCATGAAGCCGTGGCCAAACCCATAATCGCCACCTTATATCTGCCTCCCCTCCCTCTGTGCCTCACATCCCTTTTCCCTCTTCGTATTCTTCAATTACACGTCCCAGTAAAACTCTAGCCTCTAAAGCTTTGCCTAATTTTCTGTTTTCTAGGGAATATGGGTTGAAAAAGATATGAGACTCAGGGGGCTGTTTCAAATGATGAGGATGCCACCACTGATACCACCTTGCTAAGTCACGTCCTTCAAGTTTGTAAGGATGAGAAAACTAGAACACCACTGCATTAAACTTAGAAATATTTGCCCTAAATTTGATCCTAATTCTGCTACGTACTGTGTGATCTTGAGTGATTCACTGAACCTCTCTGAGCCTCGTTTCTCCATCTGAATCAACAAAGGATCAGCATGACGGGCTTTCAGGGAAGACTGATTGGGGTGCCTCTGAAACCTTGGGCAATTGATATCACATCTCTAAGCCTCAGTTTCCTCATGTGTAAAATGAACTTAGTTACGCAACTGGCGTCACAGGTGTGTTTGGAGGATTAAATGACATCATCACTCATGCAAGCCACTTGTAAAGTCTCTTAGCTATTATTTTCATCTCTGAAAAGGGGTAAAAACTCCCTGCCTGAAATGGTGGTTATGAAGATTCACTGCCTTCTCCAGGCAGCTGTTGGAGCTGATCGGGTGAGGGGTGGGCATCTGAGCTGTGGTAACACATGGCATAACTGTAAAATAATTTTTTTCTGGGAAAAAAACATATCGTGTTATAATTTATGTCTAGTCATTCTTCCCTTCCCTACTGATTAGATGCCTGGACCCCTTTACATTGTCTTCCCAGGCCAGTGAGTTGACGCTGTGTCAACACAGACTTCAACCCGTGTCTCCTCTGACGCCCAACGAAGTTGAGCATTTCCTGCTTTTTCCATCTCCACCCCTCACTTTCATTAGCCCTGGCTGCCCCTGCAGAAGGCAGATACGGCAAGCAACAAAATAATATTGATAATATTTCACTTCTTTATTCGAGTCTTAATTTGAAATAAATACTCCAAAGGCCCAAATTTGAGGAAGATGAGTTCTTGCCCAAGACTTGGGAGGACAGATTCATATCAAGTGCCCTTGTTTTGCTTGACATAAGATTTAAAGTAGCCCCCCCTCTGTGAAATAATTTAAAGTATAAAGAAAATGTGTTAGCCAAAATGCCATGTCAGGACACATTATATAAGATTTTATAGACTTGTGTACAAAATCTGAGTCTGTTAGGCTGGCAAAGGATTCTATTACCCTAGTGATCTGAGAAGCAAGCGTTCATCTATCCCTCCAACAAATAATTATATGAGATGGGAACAGACAAGACCCAGATTTTGCAACAGATCCAGGTTCTTCGGTAATGCAATTAGAGCAGCTACTCTTCCTTTGCACTTGACTCAGTCCTGTTACCAATTACCCATGACCTCAGAGTAGCTAACAACAGCAACTGCCATGGGACCACTGGGATCCAATGCCATGATGATTCATCAAAGATACTGCTTAATGGCTGTTGAATCAAACACTAGAGTCCATAATGACCCTGTCCAGTTCTCATTACCACATTGACCTCACCCTGAAATCCCCCAAAGATATTTATCTCCCAAGAGGTCCCTCTTTGGAGATTGATAATTACCATGAAACACTGTGATTCCTACAATTTATGGTTTATTCCAGACATCCAGCTAATACTGATTCTACTATTTGCCTGGATTAAAGGCTGCCTGTTACCAAGAGACTTTGTAGCAATCTCTCCAGTTAATTAATGTTTTCAGGCACTTGTCTGGAAGACAACAAAAACAGAAGTTGCTATGTAATTGTCATTGTTTACCACAAATTGCAAGGTGCCATCATTATGTTATCCTTTTCACTGTGATCACCGACATCATCATCATCATCATCATTATCAATAGTTAGTAAATGTCCACTTAAATGTACTCTATTTCACTATGTGTTCTAATGTGTCCTACAGCAGAGTTTGCCAAAGAAGGATAATCACGAAAATAGCACACTAGAGTCTTAATACTGTTCCAGTACTTTTTTTAAAAAATCATCATTTTTACTCAGTTTTGGAACCTAAAATTATAGAAGTATAAACACCAGCAAATTATCTCTTTATTCGGTAATCTATATTTTATGGTGTCAGACACATTTAGGCTCTCTAAATATTTGCTAAGAAATGAAAGTATGAATGAAATTAATAAACAAGTATGCAAAAGTTTGTAGCAAAAATATCCAATGAGATCTGAGGCTCCAGATGAAAAAAGGGAGAATAAAAATTAGCTGATGCCTCTTGAGTAGCGGGTGTTCAGGCGCATAGCATCCTCTTCCATTCAACACTGTGTCCAGGGAAAACTGAGTCATATTTTTCCCTTTAAAGGAAAAAGAAATCACAAAAAGGTGGAGCTCAGAGGCTCTCTTGAGCATCATATGATCTGGCATTGTAGTATTTAAACTTTTTCTGTTGGGATGCAACTGATGCTCCCATAGGCGAAACACTCTCATGGATGTATCCAAGGTGGAATGTAATCCCCACCACTTTCTCTCCTCTTCACAAATTGATTGATTGTAAATAAGGGATATAAGCATGACTGTAGGGATAACCTTGAAAAAATTAAAAAGTAAGTCTTTCAAAAATTCTTGGTGCTTGAACTCTAACTAGTAATGAATTATTTGGAAATACATCACAAATGATTGTAACATCGTTGGATCTCTCAGTACAGCAGCTAAAAGACCTGGGTTCTAGGTCCTGCTCATACACTGATTAGCCCTATGATCTAAAGCAAGTCATTTCCCTTCACTGAATCTCAGTTTCTTTATTGTAACATGAGAAGTTTGGACAAGGGTCCCACTTCAGTTCTAATTACTCTACCTGAGGTCCAGTTTAGAGCCCTCCTTGGATTCTGACGTTAGGAGCTAAGTGTGGCCATCCCAGGAAAAGCTAAACAGGACTTGGAGCTTATCAAGGGGTTTTATATCTCTGAAAACAATTTATTCTCCCATCCCTTCTTTTAGTAACTTTTCCTACATCATATAGAAAAGAGTAAATTGGCAACTTTTCTCAAGCACAAGAGATCTCATAGTATGCCTGGGTACTATAAGCTAGCTCTTTGGGAAATTTATTTATTGTTTGCCCAAACTTCCTCCCACTGGGGATCCATCTTCTCCCCTTCTATAATAATCTTGCTCAGTCTTTGTGGTTCAAGTGCAAGTCACCGCACCCTGGAATAGACACGTGACATAAGCCTTACACTTGAAGGACTCTTGATTCTCACAACAGTTTTGTGAGATGGACAGGAGAGGTGTAACTCTGCTTCCTGTTGTAAATGTAAGAAATGTTGTAAATGTAAGAAAACAAATTTGATTGGGTTTCTCCTACACTGTTTGTGGGAATATAAATTGGTGCAGCCACTATGGAGAAGAGTATGGAGGTTCCTTAAAAAACTAAAAATACATGAAAAATACATACATTACCATATGATCCAGCAATCCTACTCCTGGGCATGTATCTGGGGAAAACTGTAACCCAAAAAGATACACGCACCCCAATGTTCATTACAGTGCTATTTACAGTAGCCAAGACATGGAAACAACCTAAATGTCCATCAGTAGATGAATGGATAAAGAAGATGTGGTATACATACACAATGGAGTATAATTTAGCCATAAAAAAAATGAAATAATGCCATTTGCAGCAACCTGGATGGACATAGAGATTAACATCTAAGTGAAGTAAGACAGACAGAGAAAGACAAATATCATATGATAGTGCTTATATGTAGAGTCTAAAAAAAAAAATGATACAAATGAACTTATTTTCAAAACAGAAATAGACTCACAGACATAGAAAACAAACTTATGGTTACCAAAGAGGAAAAGAAATAGATAAATCCCCAGAGGGGAGGGATAAACCAGGAGTTGGGGATTAACATATACACACTACTGTATATAAAATAGATAACCAACAAGGACCTACTGTATAGCACAGGGAACTATACTCAATATTTTGTAATAACCTATAAGGGAAAAGAATCTGAAAAAGAATAGATATATATAACTGAATCACTTTGCTGTACACCTAAAACTAACACAACACTGTAAATCAACTATACTTCAATTTTTTAAAATTAAAAATAAATAAATAAATGAATAAAATAAAAATTTAAAAATTGATTGGGTTTCTTGACTTGATTAAAATCATACATACAGGAGCTGCAGCTACACAAACCCTGGAGTTTCTTTCCACTTCAAGTCTGGTATTCTCTCCATTTCCCCACCAGATCTTGAACCCCTTCACTTGTCATTATATCCTCACCCTGTATACAGAAAGGCAGAGAACTTACCCAAGATCCTGAGAACAAGATTAATATAATCAACCAATATAAGAGAAGAGAGCAGACATTAGCAGAAGCCATTATAAAGATGCACAATGCCTGTCAGGGTAAACATAGGAAGAACAACACTAACTGTAACAATCAATAGTATTGATTTATGGAGCAGAAATGTCATGAGAGGGCAATTTCAACATGGAAAATTTTAAAACAAGGGTCCAAGAAGAAAAATAGGACAGTATTCGTCCAACATTGTCTATGTGAAAAACATAATCAAAAGAGCAAAAACTTTTAGTCAGTAGAAAAATATTCTATGATAAGAGGCAAGGTTGGCTTATCAAAACTCACCATAGCCTATTAAATAAAATATCTCCCGAGATTATCCTCTTCACTTTACTTGGTAGCTGTGTACTACTAATCCATGAAATCAAATATCTAGTCACTTTAATTTAGTTCAACAAACATATTCTGAGTGTCTTCTGTGTACCAGGCATTGTATTAGGGATCGGAGATAAAAAGGATGAACAAGAAATAGTGCCTATATTCAAGGAGGTAGGTAAATAGAGAAAGAAGTTGAGAAAGATGCCTGAGATTCTGACTTGGGCAATTGGTGGATGCCATTAACTTAGGGGATATAAGAAGAGGAGCAGGATAGGAGAGGAGATGGGAAGGGAGGAATTTGGTTTGAGACATCAGATCAGTTAGGAATGCGTTTGTTTCTTGGCTGCAAGAAACAACTTCAAATAGCAGAGTTCAAGCAACAGACATTTAACTACCACAATATGAAATCTGGATAAATGCAGGCCAGGTCAGCACAGTGGTTCAACAATATCAAGGATGCAGGCTCAATCTATGCTTTATTCCACCAGTCTTGTCATGTTGGCATTTTGTCCTCACGCTTGTCACCTCATGTTATAAATTTCAGGGTATATGTCAGTTTTTTGACTAAACTGCCATTTGTCATCCCACTTTTATCACTAAAATGAGTCTCCTAAACTCCAATATATCAAAAATCAACAATTATATGAAATGCATTAATTCAACAAGGAGGATAAGTACCAAAAATGTATAAGCCTCTTCTCTCTCCATCCACTTATTATACAGGTGGTAAGAAAAATAAAAACACAGTCTTGATTGCTAGCTAGTTGTAAATCATCTCCTAGTTCCAAAAAATCAAGCAAACAGCCATTAAGGGCTTCCCTGGTGGCGCAGTGGTTGGGAATCCGCCTGCCAATGCAGGGGACACGGGTTCGAGCCCTGGTCCAGGAGGATCCCACATGCCGCGGAGCAACTAAGTCCGTGTGCCGCAACTACTGAGCCTGCGCTCTAGAGCCCGCGCGCCTAGAGCCCGTGCTCCACAACAAGAGAAGCCACGGCAATGAGAAGCCCGCTCACTGCAACAAAGAGTAGCCCCCGCTCACTGCAGCAAAGAGTAGCCCCCGCTCACCGCAACAGGGGAAAGCCCGCACGCAGCAACGAAGACCCAATGCAGCCAAAAACAATAAATAAATTAAATAAAATAAATTTTTAAAAAAACAGCCATTAAACATGTAAAAATCTAAGAAATAGTTTGCAAATGGCATTTTCTTTAGAAACCCATTTTCTTTCCAGGAGGAAATGGCAGAATGGCAGTCTACAGATTATCTCCACTCTACTTTTCACGTCCATTAGATAGAGCCATGGTGCACCTGTTTAATATAAAGTGCTTTATGAACAGCTGTTTCTTCCCCAAAGTAAACAGGCTGGATATTGAACTAGCCATCTAGTCTGGGCTTGCTGATAGCATAGCATCTTGATTTCCCCAGATGGAAGGCAGTACACATAACTTTATTTATGCATATCACATATATGAGAATAGGGGTTTTTTCATAGACAACTAGGTTAGCCCTTGACTATTTTCCACCAGCACCTGTAAATTCAGGAATGAACTTTGCATATGTATTATTAATGATTCATTAACACTCAACCACTTGAGGAAATTACTGTATTAATGTACATAAATGTTCACTGGAATGTATAAACAGGGTGAGAAACCTAATTCCATTCATTCCAAGTTGTTCTTCTCTTTATCAAAATCAAGGATTTCCAAAGTAGAATTTCTGTTTATGGGAGGAGGGCAAGAAGCAATAAAACACATCCTCCATAGACCAGAATGTCTTGTCCTCTAGAGAGGACACCATCCTCTAGATATGGACCTAGGCAAAATAGTCAAAGAAAAGCCCTGATTTCTGCCCACGACCCTTTTTGGCACCTGCTCACTCAAAGGGCATGCAAACACACACACACGTGCAAACACACCCCAGCAAGCCCTGGTGAGCCTTCTTTGGATAAGCCCCTCTTCCTGAAAAATCAACCCTACTTTCCTTTACCACTCCCTCTAAACTCTTGGTGTCCTCAGAATCTGATCTACCCAGAAGTCAGAAAGAAAGTTAATTGTACTATTTCCACCAGCAGGAGAAGGATTGATAGCACCTCTCCAAAGAGCAGTTGCATTTTAAAAGCATGACTTATTCCACATATATGGAAATCTAACAGTAGACCCCTTGGGCAAAATGTGCTCTATCAGAAGAGTCTTTCTGGTCTCCTCTAATCACATCTTTCTCTACTTTTTTTTTTTTTTTTAAAAAGCTTTTTCAGATGTTTTTACTGTTCTCCAACTAAAACATTTTAACCAAAACAAAGACATCGCACAATACATCCAGAAAATATTATAAGCTGAAAACAAAATAGAGATTTTTTTTCTCCTCAACTGCTGAGCAAGGACAGTTAATGCATAAAATTTGACAGCTCCTTCTGGTGTGTAAACCTCAAAGGCCCATGTTATTAAAGAGTCATAAAACTAAACGGAACCCTAAATACATCTAATAGATTCTCCAAAATACGTGCTTGTGTGGTTGCTTTTGGAAACAGGATGTGCAAAAAAGCTAATTTGGGGAAGTCTTTTTTTTTTTTAATAACTTTATTTTATTTATTTATTTTTGGCTGCCTTGGGTCTTCGCTGCTGAGCGCGGGGCTTTCTCTAGTTGCGGCGAGTGGGGGCTACTCTTCATTGCAGTGCCCGTGCTTCTTATTGAGGTGGCTTCTCTTGTTGTGGAGCACGGGCTCTAGACCCGTGGGCTTCAGTAGTTGTGGCACGCGGGCTCAGTAGTTGTGGCTCACGGGCTTAGTTGCTCCACGGCATGTGGGATCTTCCCAGACCAGGGTTCGAACCCATGTGTCCTGCATTGGCAGGTGGATTCTTAACCACTGTGCCACCAGGGAAGTCCCTGGGGAGGTCTTGATTACCCAGTCCAATGGAGAAGAGCCTCAGAGTAGACCTGTTAAAACTGTGAAGCTAGACATCTAGTTGATTTCGGAATGAGGCCTTTCATGTAGATCTGGGCAAAGCTTTCTAGGCAGAGAAGACAATGATGCAAATGCCCTGAGCAGGGAATGAGTTTGACTTGCCATCAAGCAAAACGGAGATTAATGTTCAGACAAGGAGAGAGCAAGAAGGAAAGTTACAGGTGAGGAAGTCAGAGCACTAGAGTAGAGCTAGAAAATGCAGGGCTTTGTAAGCTGATGGCCTAACATCTACATTCTCAGTATCCATCAGACAAAATATATATCATCAGACAGGTGCCTCTTAAGAAACCAGAAACTACTCTGGATCTTAGAAATAGAGGAAATTGAATTCAGGGGACTGATTAAACAGGTAATAGAAGAACCCAAAAAGCACAGAAGGAAAAGCAAGGCCACAGCAGGACTCCACTATCACCCTGGGGCAGGAGAAATTGTACAAAGATGTGGCATCGTCAGAGCCCAGAAGCACAGGCTACTGGAAGAGATAGGGCCAGGGTGCGGGCTGCCATATACAGAAGGTGGGCATCGTGAAGGAGGCTGTTTCATGGGAGATGAGCCTCACTCAGGACCGCGCAAGAGAAGAAATAAGCGACTTCTCCCCTCCTCTTGACCTATGATCTTCTGCTAGCATCTCCCACTGGCCAAAACTATCTGGAGATATAATTCACTGTGATATAGAGCAGAGCAAGGGAAGGGTAGGAATTGGTTCTGAGAGAAAACAGGTAAATGGCAGGCACGTAGGTCAACTCTAAGAGGAAGAGAAAACTCCCCCTGCCCTTTCCTGATCTAACCATGCAACTTCCCGGCACATCTTTTCTTGTTTATCTGATTGTGTCTGTCTGACCACACAACTCGAGGACACAGCTAAAGGGCAGGGTCATTATCCATAATCATTATGACGGATTCTGTGTGGGAGCCAATAGGTCTCCTCAGAGAATCAGACAGCTGCTATTTCTTGTCAATGGAGAAGATGGTGCCTACAGATGTGAAAGGAGTTCAAACTTAAAAACAAGTCTACCCAACACCTAAAGAAATGATGGAGATTTTCTAAAATCACTGAATGCACCAATTAGTTCTCTTAGTCCCATAATATCAAACTGATTTAATTGCTCCTCCCTAAGTAACAGCATCATCATTACTTTAGCCAGAAACTTGGGGGTCATACTTGTCTCTTTCTTTTTCCCAAATAATGGTTACAAACCAAAGAAATGCCTTTTCTTCTGACAGGCTATTTCCATCACCACATCCACCTGTACACATTTTAGTTTACTATACAAGGAGGATACCGTAGAATCTTTTTTTTAATATATATAACAAAGCTCTCAAATTGCAGGCATGTCACCGTGCTATGCATTTGCTCTTCTGTCACCTTGTGTAAGTCGGCTGAAATTACTTCTCTGATGAAAGGCCCACGAAGAGTTTTCTCTTTGCAGTCATGAGGCAGGTTATAGGGGAGGCAAAAGCAACTTTATGAGATTGATGCCCTTCCTGGGACCCCCATCTACATCTCCTTCGTAATGTCAGTAGCCATGACAACCTCCAGAGAGCCCGGGAAAGCTCGGAGGCAGCCTACATGAGCTCTCTGATTTGCTCCATGGACTTCCAGCCCGAGGATTCAGGCCCCTGCATCTGAGTGAGCCACAGGTGAGAATACAAACCTTTCCTGAGGCCAGTCTTTCCTCAGCATGGCAGCGCTGGCTCAGGGACAGCCATGGCTGCTGCACACTTGACTCTGACCCAGGTTTGCCTTGTCAATCAGCTTTTGCTCCTGACTATGGCTCCCACTCGCTCTTCCTCGTTCTCTGAATTCTCACTAAGCCCTTACCAGAATGCTCTGCCTTGGGTCCTCAGTGTCTGCCCTGACACGCTCCATCCGCGTCCAGCCTTGTCTCCTCTGACCTGAGGCTACCCAGGCCTTTACCCACATCCCTCTCACCCTTACCTCCCTCCTTCCAACAACCAACTGTCCCTTGCCACTACCAGTCATTTACTTGCTGGGGCCATGACGATAAGTGCGTGAGGGAGTAGTTCACACAACCCCCATGGCTAGAAAGTGTTCCTGTCAAAACATTTCAATCGGCTGAAATTAGACTTGGCCAAACCTATCAGCAGCACCATCCCATAGGCAAAAACATATGTGCTTGGTTCTAGGTTTGATTCTACACTCCTGGGTATGACCTTTGGTAAATGATCATAGAATGCATGGCTAGAAAGACCCTTAATCTCATAAGTCCTTAGGTGACGCTTTCTCCACTTTATTAATGGATAATTTTTTTAAGTTAAGATTTTAAGATAGCAAAACTGAGTATTACTCATTTTTTGTCTTTCTAAAAATGACATAGATCCAGACACATGATGAGAACCAAATGTTTGAAGGTAGAAGAAAGGAAGGAGGGAAGGAAGGAGGGGAGAGGGGAAGGAAAGGAGGGAGGGCGGGAAGGGAGATTGGTTCCTACAAAGGCAAATTTTGGGCACATACTAGCCAGGTGGAAATAGAGGTAGCATTGTAGAGATAAAACAAATTACTGAACCAGGAATCAATCAAGAGCCAGGAGCTCTAAACCTGACTCTGCCACCAATTTAGCACATTAATTTGAGACATTCTGTCCCAAATCTCTCTGTAGCTTCATGGTCTGAGAAACGGAATCCAGATTTCATCAGGGTTATCTGGACACTCCTGTCCCTTCTGAGTTTCCTGGAACTTAGCTGATTTTAGATTATGCTTGGTTCCTTCTAGACAGATCTCTGTCAATCAACTCCAGAGGGTCCCTGAGACTTGGGGCCTCTACTCAAGCCTTGCTACAGCACTTGGGTCTTAGAAATGTGACCCCCAACTTGTCAAAGGCCAGCCAAACCTCCTAACCAGTTCCCTGTCCAAGGAATCTGTTCCTTATTCAGATACTCCTCTGTCCCCCTAGTATCCCAGGGGGTTCTGGAAAAATAGCCCCAGGAGCCGCAAATAGCCACTACAAATGGCCCCAGACTTGAAAAACAGGAAATATCAGGCTCCGGGCTTTGAGACCTCATTCTCTAAACTGCCAACAGGTTTACAATTTCCCTTTAAACTTAAAATTCTATTTAGTAATTTCTAGTCTTAGGTTAAAATGACTTATCAGTTTTTAGGGTTCTCTCCATAGTTTTACGTAAGCCACAGGCAGCAGAAAGGATAAAGAACTCATGAAGAGAAGCTTGAGCTCATCACCATGGCATGGGGTTGTATTTCAGAGACTAATGCTTTCACCTACCCCAGAGTCTGTCATGTTGAGCCTCAGTGGAGGAGACTGCTTTATAAAGACATTAACGAACGGAAATGATTCATAAACCCAAAGTAGAAAGAAAATTAAGATTCATAAGCTTCTGTTTCTCCCCATTCAACTATCTCTCCCCTCTCTGGCTGTCCTGGGTGATGGCCCTCCAATGCACACAATGGGGTGGACGGTGCCACTTTCACGCTTCACAGCAGGTGCCCCTCCCCCTCAGCCTTGGGAGAGTCTTTGCCTGTACATGACTTTAGGCTATGAGGTGGGTGTTGCCTTACAGCCCCATCAGGACAATACAAGAAAACTGCCAAAACACTAAAATCCCAATGACGCAGACATCTATGGTATAGAAATGGACAGCACTCGTGTCTCATCTATTCAAGGTTGTTAAATTACATTAAATTTTAGGGTGGGGGGATTATTTTGAATCCTTATCAAGGGTAAGTTCTGAAGCCCATCTGTCATCAGATCCCATCGTCAGTCAGTGAGGTGGAAGAAGAAGGCAGGCCAGACACATGAGACAGGCATCCAAGGGTGCTGGCTCACAATGGGTTCAACATCCCTAGTGATGATAGGATAAGGAGGCTCCGCCTCCATCGCTCCACAGCCAGGACACCCTCCAGACCCCCTGGGGCCCTTGCAGCTCCCTCCCTACAAGACCACAGGACTGCATGAAGGCCTTCTCCCTATATTCTAAAATCTGCCTCCTGTCCCCACTGTCAGACCCTAGCCCGGTCTTAACCGACTTCAGACGCAGAACCTTTGTTTCAGACTCTGTCCTTGATTCATTGCCAACCCCCTCTGGACTTGATACTTTGGACAGTTCCTGTGGACCTTGGACTGTCCTTCACACAGGACGTCGTCTCCATTCCCCTTCACTCCAGGACTGCCCCTGTGGATGGGTCCCACTCCACACCCACATTCAGCTCCAGAATTTGAGTCTGTGCTGAAACCCTGGGACTCCCTGCATGTTGGACAGGAGAGCTCACGCTGGCTGTGCCCAAATACAAAATGGCTCTTGTCACCCTCTCAGGACCTGCAGGCTATCGGCCAAATGCCGCGAGCTTGGGATTCAAAGAAAACTTGCTTTTCAACCCAGTGTGCTTGCACTGGAATCCTGAGAACTCCAGGGATCCCACAAAGTTGTCCCAGTGGTCACCCCAGGGTCAAGGAAGGGTGACAAACAAGATGGGCTCTAAGCGTCCAGCCTCCCTTCACCCAGACCAGCTCTCTCTGATTTGCCCTGCATGTTTACTATTCCCCTATGACTTTATTGAAGGAATAGCTCTATGTTTTTGTGTCCAAGCTACTGCATAAACTTCTTCATGCAAATAATTATAACCAATTTGAATTATGACACTTTTCTTCAATTTTTTAACTCTACCGTTAGTTTTTCTTTTTTTAATAGCTCAAAACTCCTACTAAGTGGATGTAGACTCTTCTACCCACCTCAAGTGCAAAGCCAATTGTTTGAAATCATGGCTGAGTGGGAACAGTCACTCCGGTTTTCTCCTCATTATCACGAAAAAATGCCCATTTTTTTCCTCAGCAAGATCTCTTTAAAGTGTCTATATTTATAACAACATAATTATAACCCATGAGAGAGAAATAAAAATGTTAATGACTATTTTTCCCAAGAAACGGAAAGTCATTCAATGTTTGTGAATAAAATGCTATGGAAATGATCTTAAAAAATAAAAAGATGCACTTAAATTTGACATTGACCTTTTTAGCAGCCAGCCCTAGCTTTTTCTCAGCTGGGAACGGTATGCATCGATATCCACAGCATTCAACAGCAAATCTGCAAATCCCCTTCATTATGTGCTGTCCCTGAGCTGGCAGCATAATCCTCATAAAAAGATGCCACCTCCTCCTCCTTGAAAGTTAACACATCTCCACGGAAGTAAGAGATAGAAACGAAGGTTCTCTTTTTTCCCTCTGCAGACACGAAATAAACGTTTCTCTGAAGAAGACTCAGTGGGAAAGAACAAGCCCTGTTTTCCAAGAATTGACAGCTGGCAGGAAGAAAAAGAAATTCTTCAACCCTCTGGGCTGCCTTGCCACGGTTCCGTTTTTGCCAGACCACACACCTCGTCACAAGCCAGTGTGAGGTAAAGGATTACAAGTCCACACCGTTGCATGTTGGTTCCCTTTCCCTGGGTCCAGCGTTCATCATGATCCAGATTTACCCACTTGCAAAATAACAGGACATGTCCTCACTACCTACAAGTCCACAAAAACAAGTTCGAGCCAGCAATTCTGGCTTCATTCCCTGAAGCCAGGCATGAAGGCTTCCTCAGCCTGGGAAGAGTGGCTTCTCTCCTCTCCTTCCGGTTTCCTAACTGCTCCCTTCCTGGTTCTTTTCCAAACCCACCACATCTACAGACAGCTGCTTCTCCGAGCACACTGAGTGTATTAGACCCCTTTAGTGGCCAGAGTTCCTTTTGATGAGGCCAAAACTACAAAATCTTCTCGTGGTAGATTACTTATCTTTATCGAAGCATAACTTATATAGAAGAGAATCCTTGCCTTCTAGCACATGTCCTCCCTCTTCTGGAATTCTTCAAGGGATGGTGTTATAATTGCACCTCATTTTCCAGCCACCACAACAAAAAACCCTAGTATTTTTTTTTTCTAGAAGTCATTTTTGATGGCTCTGTGATCTTGGACCAAAGGATTATGACTTTATCCTTCAGCTGGTCAGTCTACATTTTTCAGAGTCCCAGAATTCTGCAGAGTGGTTGGGTGGGGGGATGGTAGGGTCTTCCATCCTGCCACCAAAGAAGCCCTATTTTACCTGTGTAATGCACTAGGGTTATGTACCTATGCCCTTAACTAAGGTAGCAAGATACAACCTTCTCCAAACAGAGCCCGTACTATTATATAAAGACACACACACACACACACACACACACACACACACACACACACACAGATGCAAATTGGGCAAAAGAGCTCTTTAGTTATTCCCCTGGGTCCTAAGTCCATCAGAGGGGGATATCAGAGAACCCAGTCTCTCTGGTCTCCCTCGCTCATCGTCTTCTGCCCTCACTGTCCCCTCCATCTCTTCAACCTACTTCCCTCCCCTTAGAATTCTTCTTCTTCCCCTCACTTCTGGGAAAATCGGGGCGGGGTGGGGGGGAGGAGGAGGAGACACCCCACATTCAGTCCTTCTGGAGGTAGAGAGGATGAGAGGAAAGAACTTTCTGCTTCCAGACTCAAAGTGAAATGTCCACAAGAAAAACCTTGCTCTCCTAACATCACTCATTTTCGTAGCAAAATTAAAGGCATTATCATGCCAACAGAGGTCCTTTTCTGTGCAAATACCCTTTTCCACTATCCCAGACTGGTATGGACCAGTGTTCCGAGATGGAGATCTCATAAGGAAAGAAGGCAGGAAAGAAAAAAAAAACCCATGCCCTACCACACTATACACAAAGAGTTTTATTCCAAGAGAAGGCTATTCCTTCAGCCCAGATGCCTGAATGAAGAACACACTTGCGCAGAGTCACAAGCTAAGAACTGACTTTGACCCAGAGTTGGCAAACTGGCATAGCGTGTAGCAAGAATTCGAGCTTTGCCGTTGCGATCCACTAAGATACGGGGGTTGTTTCCACTGCAGTATAACCTAGAAAAGGCTGACATGTACAGAAACGGGTGCTGCTACAAGGACAAACACAAACTTAAGCTATGTGACATTGTCTCTGGGACCAGGTGACAAGTGGTAAGAAACGTTTTTGAAGTGACATGTGCCGTCTCTGAGCAGGAACTTGAAAGCCATTGCATGGGTCCACCCATCATTTCTTTTCTTTCCTCCACTATGAGACCAAGATTGGAGCAGCTTCTCAGCCTGGATCCCAGAATGAAGAAGACACGGGAGCCAACCACAGAGTCATAGCTGTGACACGGACTGAGGAATGCACCTTTGTGGTTTTAAGCATCCCCCCACCAAAAGTCTGAAATGACACATGTACACATCTTCATATCTGTGGGAGAAAAGGAGGGAAGAAGGGAGACAGAGAGAGGATGAGAGGAAGAAAATGTTTAGAATATCAATGACAAGAAACTACAAAGGAAGAGAGATGGTTGGCCTATTGTCTATCACCAAATGGATGCAGACAAGACCTGGATGATAGATGGCGTGAGAAAATGGGAGCATTCCAATGGAAACTGGGTGGGTAGGTCAACTCGGACAAGCAGCTGCTGCCAGAGGCCTAATTGTTTATGGTTCTGAGGGAGACATCACAGTGAACAAGTGAAAAACCATCACACTCACAAAGACTTTTGTCAGCAGTACCCCCAAGCAACCTCTTCCCTCCCCTTCCCATCCCACCAAAAATAAAAGTTCAGCCTAATAATCCATGTACCAGCATCAAGACTGATGAAAACCTGATTCTTTTCCTACAGTGTAAGTGTATTGTGAAATCCTTTTTGGATGCAAAATCCAAACAGTAAAAGTGACAGTGATAGTAAAAGTGCCCTGGTCCACTATAAAACCAGAATACCTCTTTGTATATGGCTATGATGATAAATGGGAAAGATTTTTCACACCATCATCAGAACAGGTGGTGAGTAGGGATGGAGGAGGGAAACAGGCTGGAGCCCTCAGAAAGGGAGGCTTATAAGATTATTTGTTCATCCAAGAGGCGTCAGTATCCTTAAGAAACAAGTGGAGTTGGACAACCTCAGGGGAGAAAAGGCAGAAAAGTCATTCTTGATTCCTCTTTTCTGCTTAGGCCCTATATTCAATCAGTTACCACTTTCTACTAATTCTAACTCCACAGCATGCACCCCATTCACCTCTAGCTCCTCTTCATTTCCCTGACAGTACTGAGCGCATAGCAATAGCTCTTCCCGGACCATCGCAATACTTTCAAGCCATCTCCCTTCTCCCTTGCCCTTACCCATCCATTCTACCTGATGCTGATGGATTAATTCTCCTACAATTCAACAATTCTGATGAGATCACCCCCTGCTCCCTACTGCTATGGACTAAAGTCCCAAATCCCCACCCTAGTTTCCAAACTTCTCCCTAATCTGGCCCCCTTTTCCCTTCACACTCTTGGAAATCTGACCATTCCTTTATACAACCATCATTTTTTCCTTTCTGTACCTTTTTTGAGCTGTTACCTTCCTCCTTTATTTCAAATGTCTAAATCTTACAAATCCTTCAGAACCCAGTTCATTGCCACTTCCTCCTTGAAGCCTTTGGAAACCCTTCCAATCAGCATTGCTCCCCACTCTGACTCACATCCTCTGAGTCTCTTCTAGGATACTCATCCTTCCCCATTGGGGTCATTTGTGCATGCCTTTCTCCCTCTTAGAGTTTGCTGCAAGACAAGAGTCTGTCTTATTCTTTATCCCATGGCAGGTAGAAGGGAGGGGAGCAAGTGAAAGAAAGAAGGACTCTGGTTAGTACCCTGACACCTAAGCACCCAAATGCCCTGAGTAGTCCCCTGACAAACTTAGTTCCTGTTTTCCTGCCTCCCTAGACTTTCCATGCCTTCCCAAAATGTGATGCAGTTATGTTTTCTACTTTCTTCTTCCCCCCTAACGAGCAACCAAAAGCAGACAGGGTCCCAGATTAGGTTGCCAGATCCCTGAGCCTTCAGCAAGGGGCCAGCAGTTTCTTGATGGCAGAGAGAGGGAAGCCAGGAAATAGGGCAGACACAAGAGTCAGGCCAGACTGAGGAAGGGAGGGGGAAGTCGCACAATAGATAAAGCGACTTGCATGAAATTGTAGTGCCAGAACCAGGAAGTAGAGGCATCAAGTCAATTCACATGGCTGCCTCTGCGCTCCAACCTCCAAACAACCAGGTGTCCCAACACCTTCCAGGGACAGAAGCCCAGGGCTCTGAAATGAAGGGTCCTCCCAAGCTCCACAGGCACACCGTCCCGGGAGCAGCCCTAGGGATCAGCGACAGCTTGCTACGTTCCAAGGCCCTCTGTCAAGTCTGCACGTGAATTATTTAATTTAATCCTCAAAATGCCTGCCATTTTACAGGTGAAGAAGTTAAGGCTTGGCCCTGCGGCCCTCTCACAGAGATCCCCGTTTGCTGGAGTTGCTGGGTTTCACTCCGGCAGCTTTGATGTGATGTGTAGGCAGCTCAGATGGCAGAAGGACCTCCTGCCTCTCCCCAGCACCACCCCCCAACCCGTTGCCCTGGAAAGGTCCTCCCAGGAGATGACTGTTTCAGCACAGCTAGCTACATGCAGTCTTTTATTCTATCACCTGTGTGTCTGCCAACTGGCACTTTCAAAGCCCCGGCCCTGATTGTAAAGCTCCCGTGTGACTTAATACGTTTGATTAGTTTTGAGCTCAGGGACAACGGATGCTTCCTATCTTCCATCTGCTGTCATCTTTTCTTCTGTACCTGCCACCTTGCTGATAACAGGGGTGGCAACTTCAGCCAGGGAGTATGTCCTAGTCATTGGTGCTGGGTTTTGGCAGCCTGTCATTCCTCAAGGGCTGGCCTTTAAACCAAAGTCTGATTTCACACTGGTCTCTCATACTGTCCCTGAAGAAATCTTCACTGCCACCCTATTTCCAGGCTCTCTCCACTTATCCTGCAGCCTGTTGCCAAATGCATCTTGCTAACCACTCACTGGCTCTTCGTTGTCTCAATAATTATGGGCAAGGGTTCTCGTTTAACATTTACAGCCCTTTTTGTTCTGGGACAGGCAGCTTCCCAAACTCACCTCCAGCCTCTCCCGTGTAGGCACCCAGGACTCTAGCCAAACCAACCCACAATCCTCTCCTTCAGACTCTAGAAACGCTGGCAGTGCTCTCCCTCTCCATCTCCATCTCTAGAAATCCCAACACCACCTCAAGGCTCGGCCAAAATGCTGAAGCATTTCAGAACTTCCTGAGCTTTCTCCTGATTCCCTACCTGGGTAGGATTTCTCCGACTGATACGACTCTGTGTCTTGTGCCTCTTTAATTGCCCTCATCACATTCTCCCCTCCTCTGTAGCTGCCTACATTCTCTTCTCACTTCCTTTGTCATAAACTGTGGACTCCAAGGCAGACTTTCCTGCGTGCTCAGCCCCAATTCCACCCCCACCACTACCTCAAAATCAGCCACCAGAGCCTCTCACTTCCCAGTGCTCAAAATCTGTTTATTGAATTGCATTACAAATTGTTGAATTGGGTAGATATACTTGACAAAGCTGTTGGAGTTACTCCTTTATCCTGGGGTTTTATCCAGAAGTCTGTTAATTTCCTCTTCCTTGTCCCTCATGCTATCAAGTGGTGATTGTCCAATCTAATCCGGTAACAATCCAGATGTTTCACAACTATCACTTAATATACAAGTGGTTTGAATATCCTGGGAATTTCCAAACAAATTTGTATTCATGTTGTGAAGATAAAATGTGAAGGATACTGAGAAATGGCCTTTTTTTTTTCCCCCTATTGTGTCCCTTCCCAGTCTAGAAGGCCTATGCAAAGCACCAGGCACCAGGCTAGGATGAGGTTCCTTTTATTCCAAAGTTTGCTCTATAGGTTTCACGCTTTCCTTGGATTAGAAAAATGATTAAGTACTTTCTGATCAAAAGGCCTCTGCTTGAATCTAGACTCCAAAAGTAGAGAAATACATAAAAAGAGATGAAACAAAGGATATTAGGACCTCTTCTGCTTAATTATGCTAATCAGAACTGGAAAACAAAAAGCAGCAAAAAAGCACCAAAAGCAAAAGGTCAACCCACAGAATGGGAGAAAATATTTGTAAATCATATATCTGATAAGTGACTTGTATAGAATATATAAAGAACTCTTACAACTCAATAATAATAAAAAAATTATATCCCAGTTTTAAAATGGACAAAGGATCTCAATAGACATTTCTCCAAGGAAGTTATACAAATAGCCAGTAAACACAAAAAAATATGCTCAACACCACTAGTCATTAGGAAAATACAAATCAAAACCACAATGAGATACAACTTCAGACCCAATAGCATGGCTGGAATCAAAAGTGGCGGATAATAATGAGTATTGGTGACGATATGGAGAAACTGGGACCCCCACGCACTGCAGGTGGGAAAGTAAATATGATGCAGCCATTGGGGAAAAAAACTGGCTGGCAGTTCCTCAAATGATTCAACATAGAGTTACCATGTGAGCCAGCAATTCCACTCCTGGGTGTATACCCATGAGAAATGGAAACATATGTCCACACAAAAGCTTGTGCATGAATATTTATAGCAGCAGTATTCATAGTAGCCAAAAGGTGAGAACAACCCAAATGTCCATCGACACTAGAATGGATAAACCAAATGTGGTCTTTCCATGTGAGATATAATTCACATACTATATGATTCACCCATGTAAAATGTAAATGGTTTTTAGTATATTCACAGATATGTGCAACCATCTCCATAATCAATTTTAGAACATATTAATCATCTCAAAAAAAAAAAAAAACAAACCAAAACCCTGTACCCTTTACATGTCATCTCTTATCCCTAATCCTACTTGCCAGCCCTAAGCAACCACTAATCTACATATATAGGCTGCTCAACATCACTAATCATTAGAGAAATGCAAATCAAAACTACAATGAGGTATCAGCTCACACCAGTCAGAATGGCCATCATCAAAAAATCTACAAACAATAAATGCTGGAGAGTGTGTGGAGAAAAGGGAACTCTCTTGCACTGTTGGTGGGAATGTAAATTGATAACAGCCACTATGGAGAACAGTATGGAGGTTCCTTAAAAAACTAAAAATAGAACTACCATATGACCCAGCAATCCCACTACTGGGCATATACCCTGAGAAAACCATAATTCAAAAAGAGTCATGCACCACAATGTTCACTGCAGCTCTATTTACAATAGCCAGGACACGGAAGCAACCTAAGTGTCCATCAATGGATGAATGGATAAAGAAGATGTGACACATATATACAATGGAATATTACTTAACCATAAAATGAAATGAAATAAGGTCATTTGTAGAGACGTGGATGGGTCTAGAAACTGCCATACAGAGTGAAGTAAGTCAGAAAGAGAAAAACAAATACCGTATGCTAACACATATATATGGCATCTAAAAAAAAAACAAAAAAAACAAGTGGTTCTGAAGAACCTAGGGGCAGGACAGGAATAAAGACGCAGATGTAGAGAATGGGCTTGAAGACAAGGGGAGGGGGAAGGGTAAGCTGGGACGAAATGAGATAGTAGCATTGACATATATACACTACCAAATGTAAAATAGATAGCTAGTGGGAAGCAGCCGCATAGCACAGGGAGATCAACTGGGTGCTTTGTGACCACCTAGAGGGGTGGGATAGGGAGGGTGGGAGGGAGACGCAAGAGGAAGGAGATAAGGGATATATGTATACATATAGCTGATTCACTTTGTTATACAGCAGAAACTAACACACAATTGTAAAACAGTTATACTCCAATAAAGATGTTAAAAAAAAAAACAAAACTAAAAGAGCCTTACTCCATAGACAGGCTTTATCAGTCTGGCAGAGACATTGCGGCCAACACTCTAGACTCCATGCAGCTCCTGGTCCATGAAGAGAGAGAGAGAGCATGAGTTCGTCGCTCCCAGTTTCATGGGTGAAATTCTTAATTCTTGGGAAAGGCTTTAGTTGGCCTGACAGGTGTCCAGACAGGTGTCCAATGTCTGCAAACCTCCATGGCCAGAGAATGGAGTGCTATGCGTGACTGGCCAAGCCTGGGTTACATGCCAAAGGGGCGTGGATGCTAAAGGGACCAAAAGAGCAAATGTTCATATACTGGACTTAAAGAAGGTTAGGGAAAATTTTTAATCCACCAAAAAAAAAAAAATGTTGTTTAGGATGGATCTGCTTCCTAAATTAGTCAATGCTCTTATTTGAACAGAACAGAAATTGATTTGAGGAGAAAGACATTTATTGAAATAATATTAGAAAGCTAACAGAATTACCAGGAAAACCAGAGAATAAGGCTCAGAAAACAGGAGGGACACCAACACCACAGCTAAAATCATGCTGGAAATCCATTGCCGAATACTGGATGCCGCAGCTGGTACCTGTGCATTGGACCCCGGATGACACCACTGTCGCCACTGCCACTCTACACCTGTAAACTAGATGGCTCAGTTGCCACCCCACTAGAAAGAATTCTTCCTGGGTGGCCATGTATTCAGCTAAAAAGGGAGGAACCTATTGCTAAAGAATGAGGAGAGAATGGATTTCAGGTAGTCTGACCATATATCCTGGTTGGCCTGGGAGTGTTCCAGATGTCGTCCATTGCCCACTATCCCTATGTCCCTAACAGTTTACCATTTGTCCTGGAATTTTCCTTTTTTTATGAAATTTAATTATCATCAAACATTGTATTAAAATAAGCCAGGAAGGGTTTGGAAGAGTTCCATTTTTCATTTCTGTACCAGGGACCTGTCCAGTAGTATGTGAGATGCATGTGAAGTCTCACATGAACACATGGTGAGATCCAGAAAACAGCTAGCAATAACCCATTTCTCTCTTCTTCATCCTTTGCAGATGCAACAGAGCTAACATCTCCCTGCACGAGCCCAGATGCAGGGAACCCATTGATAAAACAGTGTGTTCAGACAAAAGCATGTTCAAAAGCCAACTCCTCCTGATCTCCAGAAACAGTGGGCAAAGCAGTCGGTGCTACTGTCCCCACCAGCCACTTGATGGATCAGCCAGGTGTGTTGCGACCTGCGCCACAGGCCATGAGGTATGCAAAGCCTCTAGGTCATCGGTTAATGGAGCCAGTGGGAAATGATCGGGTGGGTGCACATGAAATAAATGTGCAGAAATGGAGACTTAGTCTTGACGTGGCGTGTGCAGGGAGTGGTCTGAATTCTCTTGCTACAGGCATTTAATGTTTGGGATAAATCTACAACTGTTGATTTGATTGGTAATAATTTTAATTAATTAGAATTGCAAAATGTTAATTGTTTTGAGAGCCCCCTTTCGTCCTCAGAAGGGTCCCATTTTAGACCATAAATTATATAGGCACAGTAACAATGGGAGGACATCAGCAATATCTGTCAGACTGCCCTTGACTATCCAAAGATCCTTGAGTACCTGAGTACCCAAGGGAGATACAGTAACCACAAAATCTGATCAAGTTAGCATCCAGCTCAGACTCCAGGACCTCTGAGCGCCATGCAGTCTTCCCAATCAGGTCTAAATGCAGCCCCTCATAGGCTGGCAACCTCCAAACTAAGAATCAAGTTAGCTGCCCCCAACATACCCAGTGCACAGTGTCATAGAGTAAGATAGCAACTGTAAGCCCTGCCCTGGCAGTGGAGTAATTTTTTGGTTAGTGTGATGGTTAATTTTATGTCAACTTGACTGGACTAAGAGATTCCCAGATAGCTGGGAAACTATAATTTTTGGATGTGTCTGTGAGGATGTTTCTGGAAGAGATTAGCATTTGAATCAGTAGACAAAGCAAAGAAGATCACCCTCACCAAAGCAAGTGGGCATGACCCAATCTGTTGGGGGCCTGAATAGAGCAAAAATGTGGAGGAAGGGTGACTTTGCTCCCTGCGTGGGTTTGGACATCCATCGTCTCCTGCCCTTGCCCTCGGACACTGGTGTTCCTAGTTCTCAGAACTTCGGACTTGGATGAATTCTTTAAACATCAGCTTCCCTGGTTCTTGGGCTATTGGACTCAGACTGGGACTTAACACTATTGGCTCCCCTAGTTCTCAGGCTTTTGGATTTGGACAGGAACTACACCCCAGCTCGCAGATGGCATACTGTGGGTCTTCTCAGTCTCCATAATCACGTGGGCCAATCCTTCATAATAAGCCTCTTTCTATATATCACTATATATTCTATTGATTCTGTTTCTCAGGAGAGCCTTGACTCTTGACATTCAGCTAGTCTAGCAGCCTCCTTGTTCTACTCTCTGAAAGGAATTTTCTTGCCTACTGGCCTCCATGCCCCTGGTTTTATCTTCTTGGAGATTCTATTTTTGCTTGTCTATTATCCTCCATAGAGACATCTCAGGTGAGTATTGAAGAGTATAAAACAGGCAGGAAGGTGTGATATACAAAGGGAGGGCCTGTCTCCTGCAGCTCTCTTCCAGCTTCCAGGTGGCGTGGAAGGTGCCCAAAAGTTCCCATATGCTCCATGGAGGGTAGTACTGGTGGTTTCAACTGGCCAGCCTGCCAAGGAGATCACTATGACAAAGAAACAGTGACCCTGGCCTGAAGGCTACAGGGTGAATGGTCTGGGCCAGGTACTGGCTAGGACTGACAGCTGGAAGGACCCAACAAAGCTAATAAAAAAAATGGATGACATCAGAAGTAGAAACTAACAGGATGCGCAGAGATGGGAACAGACCAACCACTTCTCGGCGGCTGCCAGCCAGAGCACACCAAGGACTGCCCTGAACCACCAACACTATGAAGCCACCCTCGCGGTCTCATCTTGGAGAGGAACAGATTGATGAAAAAAATCCATAATCCTAAATCATCCAGAAAGACGGAGCTAATCTAAAGAGACTGTTTAAATTATAAGATCAGCCTGAGTGTATCATACAAACCTAAAATTAAGTTCTCACCCATTACCCAGTAGGGCAGAGGACTGACAAGAGCCATCAGATCAGTTTATGTTTACTTTATACACACGCCCATAGTGTGAGGAAATTGGCAACCACATTACAAGGAAAAAGCTTCTGTGTTACAGACATTTTATCATTACAGTTTCATTTGTAGTGAATTTTTAAGAATGTAACCAGCTGTAGCAGTATTTGCAGGAGTAAATTTCCTCACTATAACATATCAAAGACGCTTTCTAGCAGCAGGAAAAATGGGAAATTATGAGAAACTAAAATCTTGAGTGTCGGGCTTCCCTGGTGGTGCAGTGGTTAAGAATCCGCCTGCCAACGCAGGCGACGTGGGTTCGAGCCCTGGTCTGGAAAGATCCCACATGCCGTGGAGCAACTAAGCCTGTGTGCCAAAACTACTGAGCCTGTGCTCTAGAGCCCGAGAGCCACAACTACTGAGCCCGTGTGCCGCAACTACTGAAGCCCACACGCCTAGAGCCCGTGCTCTGCAACAAGAGAAGCCACCGCCATGAGAAGCCTGCGCACCACAATGAAGAGTAGCCCTCGCTCACCGCAACTAGAGAAAGCCCGCGTGCAGCAATGAAGACCCAAAGCAGCCAAAAATAAAAATAAATTAAATAAATTTTTTTTTAAAAACTTTGAGGGCTTCCCTGGTGGTGCAGTGGTTGAGAATCTGCCTGCCAATGCAGGGGACACGGGTTCGAGCCCTGGTCTGGGAATATCCCACATGCCACGGAGCAACTAAGCCCGTGAGCCACAACTACTGAGCCTGCGCGTCTGGAGCCTGTGCTCCGCAACAGGAGAGGCCGCGATAGTGAGAGGCCCGCGCACGGCGATGAAGAGTGGCCCCCGCTCGCCACAACTAGAGAAAGCCCTCGCACAGAAACGAAGACCCAACACAGCCAAAAATTAATTAATTAATTAATTAATTTAAAAAAATTAAAAAAAAAAAAACAAACCTTGAGTGTCGTATAAACTACTTCTACAAAATGTGAGGGGAGGATGGTCAGGAAGATGGCGAAAGAGTAAGATGCGGAGATCATCTTCCTTCCCACAGATACAGTAGAAATACATCTACACGTGGAACTGCTCCTACAGAACACCCACTGAACGCTGGCAGAAGACGTCAGACCTCCCAAAAGGCAAGAAAATCCCCACGTACTTGGGTAGGGCAAAAGAAAAAATAAATAACAGAGACAAAAGAATAGGGATGGGACCTGCACCAGTGGGAGGGAGCTGTGAAGGAGGAAAGGTTTCCACACACACTAGGAAGCCCCTTCATGGGCGGAGACTGCAGGTGGCGGAGGGGAAGCTTCGGAGCCGCGGAGGAGAGCACAGCAACAGGGGTGCGGAGGGCAAAGCGGGGAGATTCCCGCACAGAGGCTCGGCGCCGAGCAGCACTCACCAGCCCGAGAGGCTTGTCTGCTCACCCGCCGGGACGGGCGGGGGGCTGGGAGCTGAGGATCGGGCTTCGGTGCTAGCCGGGAGGGAGTCCGGGAAAAAGTCTGCAGCTGCGGAAGAGGCAAGAGACTTTTTCTTGCCTCTTTGTTTCGCGGCGCGCAAGGAGAGGGGATTCAGAGCTCAGCCTAAACGAACTCCAGAGATGGGTGCGAGCCACGGCTATCAGCGCGGACCCCAGAGGCGGGCGCGAGCCGCAGCTTTCAGCGCAGATCCCACAGCAACAGGGGCGCAGAGGGAAAAACAGAGAGATTCCCGCACAGAGGCTCGGCGCCGAGCACTACTCACCAGCCTGAGAGGCTTGTCTGCTCACCCACCGGGGCGGGTGGGGACTGGGAGCCGAGGCTCGAGCTTCGGTCGGATCGCAGGGAGAGGACTGGGGTTGGCGGCGTGAACACAGCCTGAAGGGGTTAGCGCACCACAGCTGGCTGGGAGGGAGTCCGGGAAAAAGTCTGCAGCCGCCGAAGAGGCAAGAGACTTTTTCTTGCCTCTTTGTTCACGGCGCGCAAGGAGAGGGGATTCAGAGCGCCGCCTAAACGAACTCCAGAGACGGGTGCGAGCCGCGGCGATGAGCGCGGACCCCAGAGACGGGCAGGAGACGCTAAGGCTGCTGCTGCCGCCACCACGAAGCACAGGTCACTCTCCACACCGCCCCTCCCGGGAGCCGGTGCAGCCCGCCACGGCCAGGCTCCCGTGATCCGGGGACAACTTCCCCGGGAGAACGCACGGCGCGCCTGAGGCGGGTGCAACGTCACGCCGGCCTCTGACGCCGCAGGCTCGCCCCGCCTCCTCTGTACCCCTCCCTCCCCCCCGCCTGAGTGAGCCAGAGCCCCCGAAGCAGCTGCTCCTTTAACCCCGTTCTGTCTGGGCGGGGAACAGACGCCCTCAGGCGACCTACATGCAGAGGCGGGTCCAAATCCAAAGCTGAACCCCAGGAGCTGTACGAACAAAGAAGAGAAAAGGAAATCTCTCTCAGCAGCCTCAGAAGCAGCGAATTAAAGCTCCACAAACAACTTGATGTGCCTGCATCTGTTGAATACCTGAATAGACAACGAATCATCCCAAATTCAAGAGGTGGACTTTGGGAGCAGGATATATTAATTTTTCCCCTTTTCCTTTTTGTGTGAGTGTATATGTGTATGCTTCTCGGTGAGATTTTGCCTGTATAGCTTTGCTTTCACCATTAGTCCTAGGGTTAGGTCCGTCCGTTTTTCTGTTTTTTTTATTTTTTACTTAAAAAATTTTTTTATCCTAATAAATGTTTTCTTAATAATTTTTTCCTTATTTTCTATTTTTACAAATTAAAAAAATTTTTTAATAAGTTTTTTCATATTTTTTATTTTAAACAATTAAAAAATTTTTTTCTTAATTTTTTTCTTATTTTTTATTATAAAAAATTAATAAATCTATTTTTAAAAATTAAAAAAACATTTTCTGAATACATTTATTCTTAATAATTTCTTTCTTATTTTTTATTATAATAGCTTTATTTTATTTTATTTTATCCTCTTTCTTTCTTTCTTTCTATTTTTTTCTCCCTTATATTCTGAGCCGTGTGGATGAAAGGCTCTTGGTGCTCCAGCCAGGCATCAGGGCTGTGACTCTGAGGTGGGAGAGCCAACTTCAGGACACTGGTCCACAAGAGACCTCCCAGCTCCACGTAATACCAAACAGCGAAAATCTCTCAGAGATCTCCATCTCAACATCAAGACCCAGCTTCACTCAACGACCAGCAAGCTACAGTGCTGGACACCCTATGCCAAACAACTAGCAAGACAAGAACACAGCCCCATCCATTAGCAGAGAGGCTGCCTAAAATCATAATAAGGCCACAGACACCCCAAAACACACCACCAGATGTGGACGTGCCCACCAGAAAGACAAGATCCAACCTCATCCACCAGAACACAGGCACTAGTCCCCTCCACCAGGAAGCCTACACAACCCACTGAACCAACCTTAGCCACTGGGGACAGATACCAAAAACAACGGGAACTACGAACCTGCAGCCTGTGAAAAGGAGACCCCAAACACAGTAAGATAAGCAAAATGAGAAGACAAAAAAACACACAGCAGGTGAAGGAGCAGGGTCAAAACACACCAGACCTAACAAATGAAGAGGAAATAGGCAGTCTACCTGAAAAAGAATTCAGAATAATGATAGTAAAGATGATCCAAAATCTTGGAAATAGAATAGACAAAATGCAAGAAACATTTAACAAGGATGTGGAAGAACTAAAGAGGAACCAAGCAACAATGAAAAACACAATAAATGAAATTAAAAATACTCTAGATGGGATCAATAGCAGAATAACTGAGGCAGAAGAACGGATAAGTGACCTGGAAGATAAAATAGTGGAAATAACTACTGCAGAGCAGAATAAAGAAAAAAGAATGAAAAGAACTGAGGACAGTCTCAGAGACCTCTGGGACAACATTAAACGCACCAACATTCGAATTATAGGGGTCCCAGAAGAAGAGGAGAAAAAGAAAGGGACTGAGAAAATATTTGAAGAGATTATAGTTGAAAACTTCCCTAATATGGGAAAAGAAATAGTTAATCAAGTCCTGAAAGCACAGAGAGTCCCATACAGAATAAATCCAAGGAGAAACACGCCAAGACACATATTAATCAAACTATCAAAAATTAAATATAAAGAAAACATATTAAAAGCAGCAAGGGAAAAACAACAAATAACACACAAGGGAATCCCCATAAGGTTAACAGCTGATCTTTCAGCAGAAACTCTGCAAGCCAGAAGGGAGTGGCAGGATATACTTAAAGGCATGAAGGAGAAAAACCTACAACCAAGGTTACTCTACCCAGCAAGGATCTCATTCAGATTTGATGGAGAAATTAAAACCTTTACAGACAAGCAAAAGCTGAGAGAGTTCAGCACCACCAAATCAGCTTTACAACAAATGCTAAAGGAACTTCTCTAGGCAAGAAACACAAGAGAAGGAAAACACCTACAATAACAAACCCAAAATATTTAAGAAAATGGGAATAGGAACATACATATCAATAATTACCTTAAATGTAAATGGATTAAATGCTCCCACCAAAAGACACAAACTGGCTGAATGGATACAAAAACAAGACCCATATATATGCTGTCTACAAGAGACCCACTTCAGACCTAGAGACACATACAGACTGAAAGTGAGGGGATGGAAAAAGATAGTCCATGCAAATGGAAATCAAAAGAAAGCTGGAGTAGCAATTCTCATATCAGACGAAATAGACTTTAAAATAAAGACTATTACAAGAGACAAAGAAGGACACTATATAATGATCAAGGGATCGATCCAAGAGGAAGGTATAACAATTGTAAATATTTATGCACCCAACATAGGAGCACCTCAATACATAAGGCAAATACTAACAGCCATAAAAGGGGAAATCGACAGTAACACAATCATAGTAGGGGACTTTAACACCCCACTTTCACCAATGGACAGATCATCCAAAATGAAAATAAATAAGGAAACACAAGCTTTAAATGATACATTAAACAAGATGGACTTAATTGATATTTATAGGACATTCCACCCCAAAACAACAGAATACACATTTTTCTCCAGTGCTCATGGAACATTCTCCAGGATAGATCATATCTTGGGTCACAAATCAAGCCTTGGTAAATTTAAGAAAATTGAAATCGTATCAAGTATCTTTTCTGACCACAACGCTATGAGACTAGATATCAATTACAGGAAAAAATCTGTAAAAAATACAAACACATGGAGGCTACACAATACACTACTTAATAACGAAGTGATCACTGAAGAAATCAAAGGGGAAATCAAAAAATACCTAGAAACAAATGACAATGGAGACACGATGACCCAAAACCTATGGGATGCAGCAAAAGCAGTGCTAAGAGGGAAGTTTATAGCAATACAAGCCTACATCAAGAAACAGGAAACATCTCGAATAAACAACCTAACCTTGCACCTAAAGCAATTAGAGAAAGGAGAGCAAAAAAACCCCAAAGCTAGCAGAAGGAAAGAAATCATAAAGATCAGATCAGAAATAAATGAGAAAGAAATGAAGGAAACAATAGCAAAAATCAATGAAAATAAAAGCTGGTTCTTCGAGAAGTTAAACAAAATTGATAAACCATTAGCCAGACTCATCAAGAGAAAAAGGGAGAAGACTCAAATCAATAGAATTAGAAATGAAAAAGGAGAAGTAACCACTGACACTGCAGAAATACAAATGATCATGAGAGATTACTACAAGCAACTCTATGCCAATAAAATGGACAACTTGGAAGAAATGGACAGATTCTTAGAAATGCACAACCTACCGAGACTGAACCAGGAAGAAATAGAAAATATGAACAGACCAATCACAAGCACTGAAATTGAAACTGTGATTAAAAATCTTCCAACAAACAAAATCCCAGGACCAGATGGCTTCACAGGTGAATTCTATCAAACATTTAGAGAAGAGCTAACACCTATCCTTCTCAAACTCTTCCAAAATATTGCAGAGGGAGGAACACTCCCAAACTCATTCTACGAGGCCACCATCACCCTGATACCAAAACCAGACAAAGATGTCACAAAGAAAGAAAACTACAGGCCAATATCACTGATGAACATAGATGCAAAAATCCTCAACAAAATACTAACAAACAGAATCCAACAGCACATTAAAAGGATTATACACCATGATCAAGTGGGGTTTATTCCAGGAATGCAAGGATTCTTCAATATACGCAAATCAATCAACGTGATACATCATATTAACAAATTGAAGGAGAAAAACCATATGATCATCTCAATAGATGCAGAGAAAGCTTTTGACAAAATTCAACACCCATTTATGATAAAAGCCCTGCAGAAAGTAGGCATAGAGGGAACTTTCCTCAACATAATAAAGGCCATATATGACAAACCCACAGCCAACATTGTCCTCAATGATGAAAAACTGAAACCATTTCCACTAAGATCAGGAACAAGACAAGGTTGCCCACTCTCACCACTATTATTCAACATAGTTTTGGAAGTGTTAGCCACAGCAATCAGAGAAGAAAAAGAAATAAAAGGAATACAAATCAGAAAAGAAGGAGTAAAGCTGTCACTGTTTGCAGATGACATGATACTATACATAGAGAATCCTAAAACTGCCACCAGAAAACTATTAGAGCTAATCAATGAATTTGGTAAAGTAGCAGGATACAAAATTAATGCACAGAAATCTCTTGCATTCCTATATACTAATGATGAAAAATCTGAAAGTGAAATTAAGAAAACACTCCCGTTTACCATTGCAACAAAAAGAATAAAATATCTAGGAATAAACCTACCTAAGGAGACAAAAGACCTGTATGCAGAAAATTATAGGACACTGATGAAAGAAATTAAAGATGATACAAATAGATGGAGAGATATACCATGTTCTTGGATTGGAGGAATCAACATTGTGAAAATGACTCTACTACCCAAAGCAATCTACAGATTCAATGCAATCCCTATCAAACTACCACAGGCATTTTTCACAGAACTAGAACAAAAAATTTCACAATTTGTATGGAGACACAAAAGACCCCAAATAGCCAAAGCAATCTTGAGAACGAAAAATGGAGCTGGGGGATTCAGGCTCCCTGACTTCAGACTTCATTACAAAGCTACAGTAATCAAGACAGTTTGGTACTGGCACAAAAACAGAAATATAGATCAATGGAACAGGATAGAAAGCCCAGAGATAAACCCACGCACATATGGTCACCTTATCTTTGATAAAGGAGGCAAGCATATACAGTGGAGAAAAGACAGTCTCTTCAATAAGTGGTGCTGGGAAAATTTGACAGGTACATGTAAAAGTATGAAATTAGAACACTCCCTGACACCATACACAAAAATAAACTCAAAATGGATTAAAGACCTAAGTGTAAAGCCAGACACTATCAAACTCTTAGAGGAAAACATAGGCAGAACACTCTATGACATAAATCGCAGCAAGATCCTTTTTGACCCACCTCCTAGAGAAATGGAAATAAAAACACAAATAAACAAATGGGACCTAATGAAACTTAAAAGCTTTTGCACAGCAAAGGAAACTATAAACAAGACCAAAAGACAACCCTCAGAGTGGGAGAAAATATTTGCAAATGAAGCAACTGACAAAGGATTAATCTCCAAGATTTACAAGCAGCTCATGCAGCTCAATAACAAAAAAACAAACAACCCAATCCAAAAATGGGCAGAAGACCTAAATAGACATTTCTCCAAAGAAGATATACAGATGGCCAACAGACACATGAAAGAATGCTCAACATCCTTAATCATGAGAGAAATGCAAATCAAAACTACAATGAGGTATCATCTCACACCGGTCAGAATGGCCATCATCAAAAAAATCTAGAAACAATAAATGCTGGAGAGGGTGTGGAGAAAAGGGAACCCTCCTGCACTGTTGGTGGGAATGTAAGTTGATACAGCCACTGTGGAGAACAGTGTGGAGCTTCCTTAAAAAACTAAAAATAGAACTACCATATGACCCAGCAATCCCACTACTGGGCATATACCCTGAGAAAACCATAATTTAAAAAGAGTCATGTACCAAAATGTTCATTGCAGCTCTATTTACAATAGCCAGGACATGGAAGCAACCTAAGTGTCCATCATCGGATGAATGGATAAAGAAGATGTGGCACATATATACAATGGAATATTACTCAGCCATAAAAAGAAATGAAATGGAGGTATTTGTAACGAGGTGGATGGAGTTAGAGTCTGTCATACAGAGTGAAGTAAGTCAGAAAGAGAAAAATAAATACAGTATGCTAACACATATATATGGAATCTAAGGAAAAAAAAAAAAAGGTCATGAAGAACCTAGTGGCAAGATGGGAATAAAGACACAGACCTACTAAAGAATGGACTTGAGGATATGGGGAGGGGGAAGGGTGAGATGTGACAGAGTGAGAGAGTGTCATGGACATATATACACTACCAAATGTGAAATAGATAGCTAGTGGGAAGCAGCCGCATAGCACAGGGAGATCAGCTCGGTGCTTTGTGACCACCTAGAGGGGTGGGATGGGGAGGGTGGGCGGGAGGGAGATGCAAGAGGGCAGAGATATGGGAACATATGTATATGTATAACTGATTCACTTTGTTATAAAGCAGAAACTAACACACCATTGTAAAGCAATTATACTTCAATAAAGATGTTAAAAAAATAAAAAAATAAATAAATGTGAGGTGTGTGTGTGTGTGTACACACACACCATTCATTGAAAACTACAATTGCAAGAGGCTAGTTCTTTTGAGATAGAGAAGTAAGACGGCTCAGAGAGAAACCAGGAGCAGGGCAGCGAGCGACCTTGGTGAGGAGACTGTGAAGTTGTGCTCACACCCATTAGGGCTCCTTGAAGCTGATGCTGTTGATGCCCCGCCCATGTTCCCTGGGCCCATGCTGGAGGTCTCCTGCAGCTCCGGTGGAGAGTTCACTCTCCTGATGGCTTTCTTCATCAAACACCTCCACCTGTCTGCTGAAGACTTTCTCTGGGAGTGTGTCTAGCTCACAGGCAGGGGAGGCTGGAAATGCTGGAGAGTTAACACCCCCAGGACCAACTCTCAACAGTGAGGGATGGAGCTGGCGGATCAATATCCCATCTTCTGCTCCCCTCTGTAGGACATTTCTGGGGTGTGCTCTATGCTGTCTCAGAGGGTCCCCATACAGCAACCCATTCAGTAACTCTCTTGGCTTCCCTCTCTTGTCAGCCTCACTTCTTCACTCCCTCATTGTGCTTCCTGGGATAACCTCCCAAATCAAGCCATGTTTCAGGGTCTGTTTTGGGGGAAACTCAGAAGAAAACAGCAAGACAGAGAGTGCAAGGTGACAGGGCTGACAAGCCCTAGCAATGAGCAAACTGTGGAAAAGATCAGAAACCTCTGCATATAAGATAACTTATAAAGGTTTATGTATCTCTTTGCTCTTTTAAAGTTTTTAATAAGTTCCAGACTACTTTGGCTATGCTGGAGGAAACCAAGGGAAGGGGCTTTTGCTTAGGTATGAATCACAACCTAAAAGCTGAACCAGAAGAGCTGCAGAAACCGAAGGGCTGCATGGCCTGACTATGGTCACAAGAATCAAAATGGGAGCTTCTCAGAGACAGAAGGAGGCTTACTTGATCCAGTCACCTCCTGACCAGCAAATACTCTATTTAGGGTTAAATCTTAGAGGTTGTGAGTTTTACTAATAAAGAAGATATTTCCCAGAATTTGCCTCTCCTAATCCACCACTTTCCTTGTTTTCAAGCAAGTTTCTTTACTGTGCTATGGTGGCGATGAAATTTTACACACAACAAAGCTGAGTACAATTTAGTCCGTAAATTGACAGAAATACTTAAAATGATGAAACAGAATATAGTTGTGGGGTGAAAAATATTCCTCCTGCTGTGAACATCCAACTGCTTCTTTATTCTTTAATACCTTGTTCCAGCAGTGCAGGCCCGCACTGAGAATGTTGTACTAATACAATATTCTTCTGAGATGGTTTGCTGTGGCATTCATATTTTAGCTCACTTGTTGCAGCTATCACATGGAGCCAAAATGGGTGTGCAACTGACAGGTTGTATTGTTGTTGTTCACCTTTCTTCAGATAATTATTCACCTTAAGAATGGTCAGCTCCACTTTCCTGCTGGGTTTAGTCATGTCTAATCCTTTGATCCATTTTTTCCATTGATGTTTCCTTTTTTTGTGACGCTTGCTAATTGAATTTAGATCAGTGCCTACAGTATCTCTGAAGAAAGACACTCAAGGGAATACTTAAGTGTATAATCATATTTTTCTACCCACGTGGCATTCATCATGGTATTATCAATGACTTGCTCAACTTCACAGAGGCATTAGTTTATAAGGTCTGGGTCTGGGTTTAGGGTCCCAGGAGTGCAGCAAGATTTGAATTGTCTACCTAGAATGGCTGAAAACAATGTCATTTAAGAATACAAAGAAAAAATTGTAATCAAGAAGAAAAGTAGAAACCAGACTGGGAGAAGAGTAACTGAGCAGGACCCTATGGGGCGTTCCTGGGAGAGGCCACCCCCCCCCCACCATGTCCTCCACCTGCCTCCTGTTTGTAGAAATACTTTAGTCTCTTAGGCCTTCCCCTAGTTCCAAAGAATTAATTTAATCAGAGAAGGGAGAAAATGCAGAAACAACGGGAAACAGTCAAGCAAAACAAAATAATAACAGTTTGGCCATCAAGTTTCTCCTCAAGGGCTACAGGTAATATTCTGACCCACGTCCTTTGAGCTGTTTTTCAGACACTGAAACCCCCGCTAGGTGGAAGAAGCTAACTGTATGCAGCCCCCAAGCACATAGACCCCAGACTGGCCGGAACCAGGAGGTTGATGAAGCTGACTCCCGATTACCTCACCACTAACCAATCAGAAGAATGTCCACGAGCTGATCACATACCCCACAACCAGCCTCCCTCACTCTGTCTTTAAAAAGCTTTCCCTGAAAGCCATGGGACGGGAGGGCTCAGGTCTTTTGAGCATTAGCTGCCTGGACTCCTTGCTTAGTGCTCTGCAATAAACGCTGCACTTTCCTTCACCACATCCTAGTATCAGTAGATTGGCTTCACTGCAGCCGGGTAAGCAGACCCAAGGTTTGTTCAGTAAAGAGAAACAGTTGCAAACCTTAGGTTTTAGAAGAGATACAGCTCTGAAGATATAAGTAAGTCAGGAGTTAAAAGCTGAGGTTATCAGGAACAGGTCTAGAAGCAGAGTGGTAGGTCAGGTGAGGGACTTGGGACTAAAGCCATGAACAATGCAAAGGTGACAGGGCATCATTTTGTGGTGGGCTACTTTCACGGCTATGGTGATAATTATTTCACCAGTTATCTGCCAATTATTTCCGAGTCTCCTCACTCCTGGGAATAGCATTGAATTGAACTTTCTGGCCCTGTTATGATTGGGTAGAGCCATTTGACTAGTTCTGAACTGAGTTTTAAGCGAATACTATATGTTTCCCTTCCAGGTCAGTGCATCTCATTGCCATTGTAAAACTCACCAGAGCTCTCTTTTTCCTCTGGAATGAGGGGATTGGCAACATCCACGATGGTGACTATATCAGCCTGGGTCCTCAAGTAAGAAAATGTGGAGCGAAGTACCCAACTGATCTGCAATGGATGTATAATATGAGCAAGAAATAAACCTTTGTTGTGTTAAGTAATTGAGATTTTGAAGCTATCTTTTACCACAGGAGACTCTAACCTAGCCTGTCTAATATAGTGACAAAGAGGTGATTCTGCTGGGTTCAAAGATATGAGTTTGCTGAATATTACTCACATTTATACAAGAAGTGTCATGATGTAGTGAAAAGAACATTGAACTAGGATGATTGAACACATGACTGGATGGATGGGTAGATACATAGGTATACAAGACAGACACTGATGGTTAGAGCATAGAACTAGGACTTAGGGATCCTGGGTTTAATCTTACCTTCTATTAACTGCGTAATCTTCAGTATCCTCTCTAATTGAATATCAGTGTCTTCATCCGTATAACAAAAGTAAGAACGCCTACCCAACCTTCTCAAAGGACTGTCTTGATAACTGTGACTGACACACTCCAGGTGGCCCACAATGATCCCTCCTTCCTGGTGTCCATGCCTTTGTTTAATCCCCTCCCCTTGAGTGTGAGCAGGACATGTGATTTACCTCTAACCAATTGAATATGATGAAAATTACAGGTTGCTCTGTGATTATATTATGTTATATAAGACTCCATCTTGCTAGTAGACTCTTTCTAGAAACTCTCTTTGCCAACTTGGTGAAGTCAATGGGCAAGTTGAGAAAGCCCATGTGCCTCCAGGAGCTGAGTGTCTGGTAGCTCAGGGCTCAGCAAGAAACCAGGGCTCTCAGTCCTACAACAACAGGAAATTAATTCTGCCAATAACCTGGATGAGTTGAAATCAGGTTTTTTCCCAGTTGATCCTCCAGATGGGAATGCAGCCTAGCTGACACCTTAATTACACCCTTGTGAGGCCCTCAGCAGAGAACTCAGCTAAGTTGTGCCCAGACTTCTGACCCATAGAAACTGAGAGAATAAACGTGTGCTGTTTTAAACAGTCAAGTTTGTAGTACATTGTTATGCAGTAATGGAAAATGAATGCAACAACTAAATTAGTTAAGATATGTCAAATCATATAATAAACTGGAAAGTGCTAAATACATGTTAGGTATTAGCCTCAGTGTATACTAAAAACTTCATGGAGACTTCACATGGTACAAAGTCCAAAAAGTTACTCATCGCTTTGGGGAATCCACAAGCCATTTTTTAACCAAGTCTTCACATAAACTTCTCCAATTTTCCTTAAAATTACAGCATCTACTCTTTTATTCTGACCTTGAAGTTCTGACAGCTGTGCCACTGATTGCTGTTGGTCTGTGATAGACATAACTTCTATATTGCTGTCAATAAAGACAAAATCTGGGGTTTAACTGCTCTTCCTTAGAGAACTATGAAAAACCCAGGCTATTTTAACTATGGATTCAATTTAACAGTATGCTTCAGCCCAAATTTCAGTGGAATTGCCACTTTCATCATTTTTACTATTACCTTACATGTTGCTATAACTATTAAGAGCATCAGTGAATGCTTGTACTTTGTGTCTAAGTTCTTCATCTGGAGACTTTTTAAATGGATGTTAGATTAATATTGTTGATATCAATATGCCAAATTTCATCTCAATTACAGGGGTATAAATGATATGCTCTCAATTTCTGTTACCAGTAATAACATTCCTTGCCTTCTGTAGCAAATCTCTTTCCAAGAACCCCTGACCCATGTGTAATCAGCTTTGTGGCTCTGAGGTAGGGCAACATAGAGTTTTTCCTTTAATCATTCCAAATCTGCAGTATGATGATTATAATAATGCCCAGGAACAAGTATCCCTTAAGTATCAGGCTCATTGCAGACATTTTACCTAATTCTCAAAACAACCCTGCAAAGTAAGTACTTTCATTTCCATTTTACAGATCTGGAAACTCTGGCTTAGGGAGAATAATTTCGTTACCTGAGGTCACATATCTATAAGTCACTCAACCAAGATTTTAAATCAGATATGTCAGATTACAAAGCCTTCTTCCTTCCTCCACACCCTACGAACCCCTCTAACACTGAAAACTGAGAACACAGCACTAATATAAGACTATTTCCCAGTCTTCTTCCATTCATTAACTTATTTTAATATGTTAGCCCTTCTTACATGGTATCTGTATAATCGTCAGTTCAGAAATAGAGTGGTGTTCAACTCTGTAAAGGAAAGGGAGAAAGATCTTACATTAGTTAGGATTATACTTGGCTGTGAGTGATTAAAAGTAAAAAATTACATTGGCTTAAACAAGACGTGAATTTACTTCTCTTTCATGTAGGCACTCTATGGATTTGGTGATGACTAAATCCAGGATCCATCTCTCAGGAAATTTGCAATCTAAAGGAAAAACTAAACAACTCCTGATAATGGGAAACAGAATGAACACTTTGCTATAATGAAAGTAGGAAAAAGGGGCTAGGGAACACAGAAGAAGTTAGTTCTAACTGGTAGAGTCCGAGAAGACTCCTTTGAGGAAGTGACATTGAATTAAGCTTCACGGTGAGAAAAAAATTCAGTAGACAACAAAGGAATTAGGGAGATAGGTGAGATGCAAGAGGGGGAAAAGGACATTCCATGCTAAACAAATGACAAAAGTAAACAGACATAAAAATGTTAGTTCCTCTGCCATTCATAGAGAGGGGTATGGGTGTAGAAGAGTCTCCTTTTTCTCGTTCCCCCAATATCCATTTTTCCTTTCTTCCATAGTAATAGAATCTTTAGCTAAGTACATGGCCAACCAAACTAAAGACTACATTTCAAGACTCCCGAATAGCTAGATGGACCACGAGACTAAATTCTGGTTAGTGGAATGTGCGCAGATGTATCATAAGGCCTACTGAGAATCATCCTTAAGAAACCAATTAGCACTGCCTTTAGTCTCCTCTACTTCTTCCCTTTTCTTCCTTCCTGCATGCTGGAAAGTGGATGTAGGGTTTGAAGCTTGAGATGCCATCTTGGAACTTGAAGTGACCTGAGACACAGAGGTACCAACATCTTATAATTTCCATAGAGCCTTCCCACGGATCTAGATTGGCTTTTCAGTCGGAAATGGTGTGGGGAAAATACTGTGCCTATCCCTTATTATCAATGATGAGAATGTGCCCTACTGAAGCCAAAATCCTCAGAGCAATGTTGAAAAGAGACACAGGCTCTTTTCAGACAGAGCAGACATCAATCCTAGGTTAGCTCACATTCTTAGCTGTGTTTTTTGAAATATGAAGGGAGTGGATACCTGCTCATAGTAACACAGGTTCAAATCCTCCTTCCCCTCATATCTACTTTCCTCCCCACAGCTCTACTCTCCCTCAATTTCCAAATTCCCCTGAAAATTCTCTCTTAAAAGCTTTTCCAAGTGGGGAGGAGTCAAGATGGCAGTGTGGGAAGACGCAGATTTAGCGTCTCCCCACAACTAGGGCACCTGCCGGCCGCTGGTGGGAGACTCTGACCCCCAAGGAGACGGGAGAAACCCCAGAGTGAACCAGTAGGATGTAGGGGGACCAAGGGGGGAGGAGAAGTGGAAGCCAGACAAGATCAGCGCCCCTGAGGTGGGGAGATCAGGAGAGGCAGGAGGGAGGGGCCCTCTGGGAGGAGTGAGAAAGGAGCAGAGGGCGATTGTCCTGCCCACTTGGGCCCAGGGAGCCTGCTGAGCTCCCAGGCCGATCCCCCCCACCTCCAAACCCCCCTCCAGGCCACGTGGGTCCTGGGGTCATGGGAGGGAGGCTGGGGAGATCAGGAGAGGTAGGCAGGAGGGGCCCTCCCGGAGAGGAGTGGAGGGCGATTGCCCCGCCCACTCGAGCCCAGGAAGCCTGCTGGGTTCCCAGCTGAGGTCCCCTGCCCTCTGAGACCAGGGGTGGGGGGCATGCCTGGGCCCCTTCTGTTCATTGAGCCTAAGCCCCACCCCCCACAGCCCCCAGGGCCTTTTCCAGCCCTGTGGGTCCTGAGCATAGGCCCCGCCCATTGCCCAAACCTCACCCTTGCTTAGGCCCCACTATCCACAGCCAAGGCCTTACCCCCCTACACTGCCCTTTTTTTTTCTTTTCCCTCCTCCTCTTCTGTACTATTGTGGTACTGATGTACCTTCTTGTTGTTGATTCATCTATATTTTTATTTTTACATTCTTTCTAACATATCTGTTAGTTTCCTAGTCTAATTTTATTTTTTACTTTGTTATTGTTCTTTTTTTTTTTTTTTTTGCTGCTCCACACAGCTTGCAGGACCTTAATTCGCAAGCCCAGGGTCGGGCGGAAGCTCCTGCGGTGAGAGCTCCGAGTCTGACCCACTGGACTAAGAGAGAACCTCAGACCCCAGGGAATATTCATCGGAGTGAGGTTTCACAGAGTTCCTCATCTCAGCACCAAGACCCAGCTCTGCCCAATAGCCTACAGACTCCAGTGTTGGAAGCCTAGGTCAAACAACCAGTAAGACAGGAACACAATCCCACTCATTAAAAAAAAAAAAGAGAGAGACAGCAAAAAAACACGTCACAGATGAAGGAGCAAGGTAAAAACCTATAAGACCAAATAAATGAAGAGTAAATAGGCAATCTACCTGAAAAAGAATTCAGAGTAATGATAGTAAAGATGATCCAGAATCTCAGAAATAGAATGTAAGCACAGATTAAGAAAATACAAGAAATGTTTAACAAAGATCTAGAAGAACTAAAGAACAAACAAACAGAGATGAACAACACAATCACTGAAATGAAAAATACACTAGAAGGAATCAATAACAGAATAATGGAGGCAAAAGAATGAATAAGTGAGCTGAAGACAAAATGGTGGAAATAACTGCAGAGGAGCAGAATAAAGAAAAAAGAATGAAAAGAATTGAAGACAATCTCAGAGAACTCTGGGACAACACTAAACGCACCAACATTCGAATTATAGGAGTCCCAGAAAAAGAGAGAAACAGAAAGGGTCTGAGAAAATATTTGAAGAGATTATAGTGGAAAACTTCCCTAACAATGGAAAGGAAATAGTCACCCAAGTCCAGGAAGCACACAGAGTCCCATACAAGATAAACCCTAGGAAAAAAAAACAAAGACACATATTAATCAAACTAACAAAAATTAAATTCAAAGAAAAAATATTAAAAGCAGCAAGGGAAAAACAAAAAAATAACATATAAAGGAATCCTCATAAGGTTATCAGCTGATTTTTCAGTGGAAACTCTGCAGGCCAGAAGGGAGTGGCAGGATATACTTAAAGTGATGAAAGAGAAAAACCTACAACCAAGATTACTCTACCCAGCAAGGATCTCATTCAGATTAGATGGAGAAGTCAAAAGCTTTTCAGACAAACAAAAGCTAAGAGAATTCAACAACACCAAACCAGCTTTACAACAAATGCTAAAGAAATTCTCTAGGCGGGAAACACAAGAGAAGAAAAAGACCCACAAAAACAAACCCAGAACAGTTAAGAAAATGGTAATAGGAACATATATATCGATAATAACCTTGATGTAAATGGATTAAAGGCCCCAACCAAAAGACACAGACTGGCTGAATGGATGCAAAAACAAGACCCATACATATGCTGCCTACAAGAGACCCACTTCAGACCTAGGGACACATACAGACTGAAAGCAAGGGGATGGAAAAAGATATTCCATGCAAATGGATATCAAAAGAAAGCTGAAGTAGCAATACTGTTATGAGATAAAATAGACTTTAAAATAAAGAATGTTACAAGAGATAAGGAGGGACACTACATAATGATCAAAGGATCAATCCAAGAAGAAGATGTAACAATTATAAATGTTTATGCACCCAACGTAGGAGCACCTCAGTACATAAGGCAAATGCTAACAACCATGAAAGGAGAAATCGACAGTAACACAGTAATAGTAGGGGACTTTAACACCCCACTTACACCAATGGACAGATCATCCAAACAGAAAATAAATAAGGAAACACAAGCTTTAAATGACAAAATAGACCAGATAGATCTAATTGGTATTTCTAGAACATTCCACCCCAAAGTGACAGCATACACTTTCTTCTCAAGTGCACACGGAACAGTCTCCAGGACAGATCACATCTTGGGTCACAAATCAAGCTTTGGAAAATTTAAGAAAATTGAAATCATATCAAGCATCTTTTCTGACCACAGTGCTTTGAGATTGGAAATCAATTACAGGAACAAAACTGTAAAACACACAAATACATGGAGGCTAAACAGTGCACTACTAAATAACCAAGAGATCACTGAAGAAATCAAAGAAGAAATTTAAAAATACATAGAAACAAATGACAATGAAAACACAGCAACCCAAAACCTATGGGATGTAGCCAAAGCATTTCTAAGAGGGAAGTTTATAGCAATTAAATCTTACCTCAAGAAACAAGAAAAATCTCAAATAAACTTTCCAACCCTACACTTAAAACAACTAGAGAAAGAAGAACAAAGAAAACCCAAAGTCAGTAGAAGGAAAGAAATCATAAAGATCAGAACATAAAAATAAATGAAATAGAAATGAAGAAAACAATAGCAAAGATCAATAAAACTAAAAGCTGGTTCTTTGGGAAGATAAACAAAATTGATAAACCCTTAGCCAGACTCATCAAGAAAAAAAGGGAGAGGATGAAAATCAATAAAATTAGAAAAGAAAAAGGAGAAATCACAACTGACACCACAGAAATACAAAGGATTATAAGAGACTACTACAAACAACTATATGCCAACAAAATGGACAACCACAAAGAATTGGACAAATTCTTGGAAAGGCACAATTTTCCAAGACTGAACCAGGAAGAATTAGAAAATATAAACAGACCTATCACAAGTAATAAAATTGAAACTGTAATTTAAAATCTTCCAACAAACAAAAGTCCAGGACCAGATGGCTTCACAGGGGAATTCTATCAAACATTTAGAGAAGAGCTAACACCCATCCTTCTCAAACTCTTCCAAAAACTTGCAGTGGGAGAAACCCTCCCAAATTCATTCTACAAAGCCACCATCACCCTGATACCAAAACCAAACAAAGATATCACACAAAAAAGAAAATTATAGATCCATATCACTGATGAACATAGATGCAAAAATCCTGAACAAAATACTAGCAAACAGAATCCAACAACACATTAAAAGGATCATACACCATGATCAAGTGGGGTTTATCCCAGGGATGCAAGGATTCTTCAGTATATGCAAATCAATCAATGTGATACACCACATTAACAAATTAAGGAATAAAAACAATATAATCATCTCAATAGATGCAGAAAAAGCTTTTGACAAAATTCAACACCCATTTATGATAAAAGCTCTCCAGAAAATGGACATAGAGGGAACATACCTCAACATAATAAAGGCCATATATGACAAACCCACAGCAAGCATCATACTCAATGGTGAAAAGCTGAAAACATTTCCACTAAGATCAGGAACAAGACAAGGATGTTCACTCTCACCATTCTTATTCAACATAGTTTTGGAAGTCCTAGCCATGGCCATGAGAGAAGAAAAAGAAATGAAAGGAATACAAATTGCAAAAGAAGAAGTAAAACTGTCACTATTTGCTGATGACATGATACTATACATAGAAAATCCTAAAGATGCCACCAGAAAAGTACTAGAACTAATCAGTGAATTTGGTAAGGTTGCAGGATACAAAATTAATGCACAGAAATCTCTGGCATTCCTATACACCAACAGTGAAAAATCAGAAAGAGAAATTAAGGAAACACTCCCATTTACCACTGCAACAAAAAGAATAAAATACCTAGGAATAAACCTGCCTAAGAAGGTGAAAGACTTGTACTCAGAAAAGTATAAAACACTGATGAAGGAAATCAAAGATGACATAAACAGATGGAGAAACAGTTCTTGAATTGGAAGAATCAATATTGTGAAAATGACTATACGGCCCAAAGCAATCTACAGATTCAATGCAATCCCTATCAAACTACCAATGGCATTCTTCACAGAATTAGAACAAAAAATTAGAACAATTCATATGGAAACATAAAAGACTCCAAATAGCCCTAGCAATCTTGAGAAAGAAAAATGAAGTTGGAAGAATCAGGCTCCTGAACTTCAAACTAAACCACAAAGCTACAGTAATCAAGACAGTATGGTACTGGCACAAAACATAAATATAGATCAATGGTACAGGACAGAATGCCCAGAGATAAACACACATATGGTCACTTAATTTACAACAAAGGAGACAAGAACATACAATGGAGAAAAGACAGCTTTTCAATAAGTGGTGCTGGGAAAACTGGACAGCTACATGTAAAAGAATGAAATTAGAATACTAACTAACACCATACACAGAAATAAACTCCAAATAGATTAAAGACCTAAATGTGAGATCAGACACCATAAAACTTTCAGAGGAAAACATAAGAAAAACACTCCTGGACATAAACCACAGCAAGATCTTTTTTGACCCACCTCCTAGAGTTACAGAAATAAAAACAAAGATAAACAAATGGGACTTAATTAAACTTAAAAGCTTTTGCACAGCACAGGAAACCATAAACAAGACAAAAAGACAACCCTCAGAATGGGAGAAAACATTTGCAAATGAAACAACAGACAAAGGATTAATCTCCAAAATATACAAACAGCTCATGGAGCTCAATATCAAAAAAACAAACAATCCAGTTCAAAAATGGGCAGAAGACCTAAATAGACATTTCACCAAGGACGACATACAGATAGCCAAGAGGCACATGAAAAGATAGTCAACATCACTAATTATTAGAGAAATGTAAATCAAAACTACAATGAGGTTTCACCTCACACCGTTCAGAATGGCCATTATCAAAGCAGCTAGAAACAATAAATGCTGGGAAGGGTGTGGTGAAAAGGGGAATGTTAATTGATATAAACCACAGCGGGAATTGTTGTGGGAATGTAAATTGATACAACCACTGTGGAAAACAGTATGGAAGTTCCTTAAAAAACTAAAAATAGAACTACCATATGACCCAGCAATCCCACTCCGGGCATATACCCTGAGAAAACTGTAATTCAAAGAGAGACATACACCACAATGTTCACTGCAGCACTATTTACAATAGCCAGGACATGGAACCAACCTAAATGTCCATCAACAGATGAATGGATAAAGAAGATGTGGCACATATATACAATGGAATATTACTCAGCCATAAAAAGAAATGAAATTGAGTTTTTTGTAGTGAGGTGGATGGACCTAGAGTCTGTCATACAGAGTGAAGTAAGTCAGAAAGAGAAAAACAAATACCGTATGCTAACGTATATATATGGGATCTAAAAAAAAAAAAAAAATGGTACTGATGAACCTAGCTGCAGGGCAGGAATAAAGAGGTAGACATAGAGAATAGACTTGATGACATGGGGTGGGAGGGCAAAGCTGGGGTGAAGTGAGAGTAGCATCAACATATATACACTACCGAATGTAAAATAGTTGGCTGGTGGGAAGCAGCAGCATAGCACAGGGAGATAGGCTCAGTGCTTTGTGATGACCTTGAGGGGTGGGATAGGGAGGATGGGAGGGAGGCTCAAGAGTGAGGGGATATGGGGACCTGTGTATACATATGGCTGATTTGCTTTGTTGTGCAACAGAAACTAAAACGGTATTGTAAAGCAATTATACTTCAATGAAGATATATTTAAAAAAAAAAAAAGCTTTTCCAGTAGCTTTAGCCCTTGTGCCATTTCTCCTTCTATCCTTCTGAAGACCCCAGGGAGGCAGCAGTGTGATGGGGACACATGTCACCTAATATGCGCTAAGCTCTGGACAGGAAGGTTTCCATTCCATAAGAAACCTAACTGTTTCGGGAAGGGGGACCCCTTCCAGGGCCCGAGAGTGGGCTCTTGTCTAACACTCAGAAATGAAGTTTCCAAGGAGACACACTTGCTGACAAAGCAAGAGACTTTATTGGGAAGGGGCGCCCAGGTGGAGAGCAGCAGGGTAAGGGAAAGCAGGAGAACTGCTCTGCCAGGTGACTGGTAGTCTTGGGTTTTATGGTAATGGGGTTAGTTTCTGGGTTGTCTCTGAGCTGGTGGTGCACGCATCACTCAGCCAAGATGGATTCCAGCGAGACGTATTCTAGGAGGTTGGTGGGACATATGGACTGGCATCTCCTCTCTCCTTTTGACCTTTCCCAAATTTTCCGGTTGGTAGTAGCTTATTAGTTCTGCGTTCCTTACCAGGACCTCCTGATGTAAGATAACTCATGCAAGTGGTTACTGCTGTGCCTGGCCAGGGCGGGTGGTTTCAGTCAGTGGTTCCCCAAACAAAACTAGGAAGAAACACAATTTGTACTACAAAACATTTTTATATACTTCTGTAGAATTCAGTAAGAGGTAATGTTTTCAATCTTAATCTTTGATTCTAACCCCTGAATGTGTCTCCGTTTCAATTAATAGGCAACCAAGAAACCTCTAAAGAAACAATAGAAAATATGTGCATCAGACAATATTGCTTCCCTCCCCAAAAGCCATTTCCTTTTTTTCCTTATGAATAACACTGATTTTGTTCAGATTTGAGGAAGCAATGTGTTCCAGGAAGTTTGGACCCCACCCCAGTCCTAGAACATTAAACATAATTAGTCTGGTCAGTCAAGCTCATCTCATTTCCTTTACCAGTGATTGTTGTGCAAGTGGGCCTATGACCGACTTCTGGTCAAAAGGGCCAGAGGAGAACTTACAAGGGAATTCTCAGAATGATTGTTCTCCATAATTAAAAAAAAAAAAAAAAAAAGCATAAAGGAAGCATTCTCCTTCCTGTTTGGATTCAGTGGTGTGAGGACATGATGCTTAGAGCTGTGGCAGCCATTTTGTGACCATGAAATTAAAATTAAAAGAATCGCAGAGAAGCTGACCCAGAACTCACACAATTGTGCTGCTGAATTAACAAAACTCAGAACCATTATCTCCAGATTTAGGTTATGTAAACAGTTAACTCATTTTTAGGTTTGATTAAATATTCCATTTCATATAGCAAAAAGCATTCTAACTCATAAAATATTCATGAATGACATCCATTTGCTTCTCTTTCACTCAATATTTCAAGGTTATTGAAGTTATTATAAATGAAATCATTGAAATTTATTATAAATAGAATCTTCACTTTTATTTAGGTATAATTATATATTAGATATAATTCATAATCTCTACTGATAACATTTGATAGGTATAATTAGAGTTCTTGGGTATATAAAGCTAAATCTTTACAAAGGTCATCACAGCCAGGTCATTTTACAATGCCTAAAGAAAGTCTTTACCATCTCATTTTCATTTTCTTATCTGCCTGGCTGAATCCATTGACTGTCCAGCCAAAGAGGCTGACAGCCAGGTGGTGTGTCCATTGCGTATGAGTCACGCTCTTGGTGCTTGACTTCAGTGTGGGCGTACAGATGGCCCAAAGCATCTCAACAGGATGAAAAGCCAAGTGGTCAAACTGGAAGATCAGCACAGAGAGCAAAGATAAGACCCTTGTGGAAAGTTTAAAAGTGAGAAACCAACAACAGTGGGGCTGAACTGCTTTTCCCAGCTAATGCAGAGGTTACCCCAGTGCCCCAGGACACAGTGGATGTTTATATGCAGCCTTCTTCATGGCCATTTTTCATTATCTTGGATCTGGAATATCACGTACCCAGCTGTGTAATGTACCTGCCCTAATGTGCAATACATTTATTTTTAACCGCCATTTGTAGATGATTTATCTCAAGCCTGCAAAAGACATAATGAGATAATGTGGTGGAAAGCACTTTGTAAGCTGTGAAGTGCTACAAAAATGTTGCTCTTTTTATTACAACTCTAGATTTTTTTTTTGTTATTTTAAAATACTAAAGTAAGCAATGGCTTTATGAAAACCCTCCCATGGTTCCAGAGAGGCTGCTACTAAGACATTGGGAGCATATCTAGAGGTAAATCTGTGCTAACGGTTTTACCATTTTTATAGGCTAAAATTCTATCCAAGAGACAGAAACAGTTCAGGAATTGCACCTTCTTCCGTTTCTTAAGACAAGTATGTAGTAAGCACTTCCAACCCTGGACAACCGAAGCAGAATAAACCCTTAGATCATCTGTAAAACGGATGCAACACCTGATCTATGTTTGAAGCCAAATCCGGCCTCTGTACCCAATACCAAATTAAATCGTGGAGACAGAGTTTTGCGTGAAGTAGAAAAGAATAGCTTTATTGCTTTGCAGTCAAAGAGGGCCAAAGTGAGCTAATGTCCTCAAAACTATGTGACCCAACCTGGAGGCGGTAGTGAGGAGTTTTATAGTAATGGTTCAAGGAGGGTGTGATCAGCTCGTGGACATTCTTCTGATTGGTTGGTGGTGAGGTAAGTGGGAGCCAGCATCATCAACCTTCTGGTTCCAACCAGTCTGGGGTCTACGAACTTGTGGGAAGCATACCGTTAACTTCTCCCACCTGCTGGTTTCTCCAACCTGCTGGGGGTTTCTGTACCTGCAAAATAGCTCAAAGATGTTGTTATGTATATCCCTTTATGGGAAACCAGGACCGTGCCCTAAGGTTGCACTATTGTTTCTTTTTAAAAAAAAAAATTTTTTTTATTTATTTATTTATGGCTGTGTTGGGTCTTCGTTTCTGTGCGAGGGCTTTCTCTAGTTGTGGCAAGTGGGGGCCACTCTTCATCGCAGTGCGCGGGCCTCTCACTATCGTGGCCTCTCTTGTTGCGGAGCACAGGCTCCAAACGCCCAGGCTCAGTAGTTGTGGCTCACGGGCCCAGCCGCTCCACAGCATGTTGGATCTTCCCAGACCAGGGCTCGAACCCGTGTCCCCTGCACTGGCAGGCAGATTCTCAACCACTGCGCCACCAGGGAAGCCCTATTGTTTCTCTTGACTGTTCCTCTCTTGTCTCTGCATCCCCTCCCTTCCCTCATTAGCAACTGTTTGAACCTGCCCTTTGGAACTCAGGGAAGGTCATGGAGGCTGAATAAAGCCTATTTCCTGTAATCAAGAAACGGGGGACACAGAAAGGCTTTTGTGCCCAGGAACCCCATGGGGTCCTGCTCAGTATCATGTTCTGGTCTCTCTGGTCCCCATGGCAAGCACTGGTAGCCCCAGGATCTAGCTCAGCAGGTGACCAATAAATACATGTTGAACTGAGCTGAATTCATGAAAGAGTGCAAAACTCTTTCTACTCAGAGTCTGGTCCATGAATGAGGTACATCTTCATCATGGGGAACTTGTTACAAGTGCAGACTCTCAGGTCTCACTCCAGACCTACGAAACAGACTGTATTTTCACAAGATTTCAGTGTCCACCTTAAAGTGTGAGAGTTCTGCTGTCTGTAGCAGATGTCATCTGTGCTGCATTCTTGCCCCTTCGGTCCACCCTGGAGGTGACCTGAGACAGTTCCCATGCATGCCTTGCTACACATCTCTCTCTGGTGGCTCTCTGACCCAGGAAAACTGCTGCTAGACTGACATGTGCCAGGCAGACCAGAAGTGCTGGGAACTTAATGTCTTCATGGGGAGAGTGAGTTGATATATGAGCATCACAGTTTTCCTGGCCTTAAATAGGAAAATTCCAAGGCATATTCCACATTGTTTTCAGAGGGTCCTCAGGGATACTAAGCTCCAGTTGCCCATAGAGATAACCCATGTTGGCTTTCGTATCTTCTTCTGTCTCACTTCCCCACACCCTCAGCATTGCTTCCTGGACTCACCTCCCAAACAAACTGCTTTCATTCTAATCCTTGTCTCAGGATCTGCTTTTGGAAGAATTCAAACTAAGACAAGTTACCTTCCACTTCTGATAGTCTATCTTCTCTAGTCTAGCCCCTTATATTAGTCTGTTTGGGCTGCCATAACAAAATACCATAGACTGGTATTATACCATAGGCTTAAACAACAGAAATTGATTTTCTCCCAGTTTTAGAGGCTGGAAGTTTGAGATCAGGGTGCCAACATGGTCGGTTTCTGGTGTGACTACTCTCTTCCAGTTTGCAGAGAGCTGCCTTCTAGCTTGCAACATGACAAGCTAAATAAATACCCACAACTGACGTATCAGGACATTAAACAGGTGATCACCAAGGTACTGTAAGGCCGAGTCCAGGGCAGGAGAGCAGGTGTAGGAACCAGGGTCTCCAGACTCCAAGTCTAGGGCCCTTCCAACACACCAAATGGCTTCTCTTAGTAGTTTTGGTAGGAGCTTTAAGAGTAATAACAAAGCCCAACAAGTTATAACATTACACTAAAAAATGCACCTCATTCTTTGTTCCTCAAACCTCAATCATTCTAATTACATCCAATTCATGACAATTCACAGTAATGAAAGGGAACGTTGACATAAATAATTCAGAAACTCACTAATAATGGGCCCAGCTGTAAGACACTCCTGCCAAGTGAAACATCCCGGGAGGCCACGCCAGCTGGGTAGGTGGCAGGCAGGACTCCCGGTGCATGCAGATGGTCTGCAGTGTAGAGGTGGCCTGCTGCCAGCCTCAAGATCAGTTTTAGGAAAGCATCAGGTTCAGGTCCTTTAGTGGTGAGGACTGAGGAGACCTCTAGTACACGTGGCCAAGAGGCCAAGAAGGCAGTCCAGGGTTTTTAAAGCTGACTAATGCATAAGTCTGTGCAAGTATTCTGCCTGCTTCCTCATCAAAACCCATCACTTCTGTGTTCCAGGAGCTTTGTCTACAGCTGCCCTCATTCCGCACGGCCTCTCCTAGCCTTGGATACTGCTGCAGGAATCTGATGGAGCAGTGAGAGGAATGCCAACCATCCTGCGAAACACCCTCTAGCCACTGGGCAAATTAACTCACTTCAGTATTCTCAATGGAAAATGGGTGAGGTGTTGCAGAATCACCTATTAAGCAACTTCGAGCAACACACACTCTCGTCCTTCGATCCCCTTCCATTTCCCCCTGCCAAGAGCATGACATTGTAAGAAAAGCTTCCCAAGTGGATCTGACTGAAGTCTCCCCCATCACTGGAGCCATAGATCTTTGTTCTGTGCTCTCTCAAAACTTGGAGTTCAATTGAGTCTATGTCTACCTTCTCTGACGCAGACAGGAGCACATTTGACACCACTACTCGGAAAAGCATCAGCAGCCCCATAAATGTTATGCCAAAAACATGTGCATGGCACTAGCCACGGGAATGTACATCAGCCTTTGTTTAGATAAAGCACCAAATATTTGTGTATTCAACATGAACTTGAGTCTGTACCACCACATATGTGAATGCTCCAAGGGAGTAGCTGAGGGGGAGCTAGGGAACCCCAACCAGCATGGCGTCACAGATGCCCTATACGTGGTGTGATTTGAAGCCGACTAATCCAGACTTTAGGAAATGTCCTGTTGTTTGACTACTGTATGATGATTTGTTGGAGCCATAGAACAAGATCATATCTGAATTTGACACCAGTTGTGTCCCACGTCACATGCTCTCAGCCCATCTTTTTACTCCAGTCATTCCTGACACAATCAACTGTGCTCAGAGGTAACCTGACCGCACATTATGTCAGCTGCCTCAATTACACTGCCCACTTTCTGCCCCCAGGCTTCTCTGCCACTGTCAGGCCATGTGAGATGCTGCAGACCAGCACTTCTGATCCCACAGATGTCTGGAAGTGACAGGGAGTTAACACCAGAAAGCAACCCTTGGCCAACTGGGGACGAGAGGCAGAAAACAAATTCTCCCCTTGTGTGTCCCTCAGGGAAATAATCCTGGGGTACATTTCACACAGCTCCTCGAGGGCTCCTGAAGGGATCAAGCCCTGGGGCCCATACTGGAGACCACAAAGCACACTTGGATTGACTTTTTCCCCTTCCCACTTTCATGCTTCCCAATATAAACAACCTGAATGCAAGACCTTGTTTTGGGCACTGATTTCAGAAAGAACCCAGACGAATAGCTGTTACCAAAAGTGGCCCTACAAAGCAGACGCTCGAGATGGGATTCTTGATCTGAGTCTCTTGTGGTCAGAGATAAGGACCACACAGCTGTTGGTAAGTGAGGAGGTAATGACCCTGGCATGCAGTAGCATCACAACAACTGACAGGTCCCTGTGGGGGACTGAGGAAAGGAGCCAAAGGAAGGGAAGCATTGGAGTATGCACTAGCAGTGGCAGACAGCATGGGGCCCAGGATAATTATCATGATTGTGAAGCTGTCTGGTTTTATTTAATAGATTTAGAGACCTTGACAAAAGAAAATGATAGGTTCGGGTTAGCTAACTAGCAATTCAAAGTACACTGGAAAAGTCATAAAATTTCCATGTAGAGTTTAAAGAGACCCTTAAATCCTGCAGTCTATGCTGAAATTCAGGCATAGGATTTAACTGTAAGGGCAGTAGAGCTACAAAGAAAACTGAATGCACAGCCTCAGCAGGTCTCCTATCCAAATTCAGGGCCCGATGTGAAGAGAGGGGGACCTTGAGACATAGAAGAGAGACAGTGTGGAGACACGGCAGGGGTTGGGGGCAGAAGGACCCTGGGCCAGTCTCTGTTCCCAGGACATGCATAACTAGCTTGGGAACACTATGACTTTGGCCATAAAGCCAGTGGAGGCGCTTATCACTGTATTTTGAATTATATTTTGTAATTATACCATTATCTTCATCGTATCCAAAAAAATAGCCTTAGATTTCATTATATATATATAATCTCTATATTTTAATTTTTAAGGAGTTTAAAGAAAAAAGGGGGGTGAAGAACTGGCAAAGGAAGTAACTTAGGAAATCAGAAAGAGCAAAGGCTTTAAAACCACGCAGATGAAGTTTCAAACAGCGTCTATGCTTCTTACTGACTGTTTGCCTTGAGGATATCAGTTTCTTCATCTGTAAAATGGGGCAGATCTTGCTGTGAGCTGTTGGGTTGTTAAACAGAATAAAGTATGTAAAGCTCCTAGCTCATAGAAAGCATTCAAAACATGTTATCTGTATTCACTTTTTTCACTATTTTAAAAATTGAGCCATGTCTTTCAACAGTAAATGAGCACTGACAATTATCAATATTGTATATGTGGTATAAACCAGGAAAATAATTCAATTTACTGGTCTAGATGGAAATTTCCTTACTTTGAGGATAAAATAAGCCAATTTCTCATAATAATAATATAGCAATTCCAACCTGGTTAATTTCCATATAACATGTGAAGCAGTTAACTCATTCTTTAACAATAAATATAGCAAGAGACATTATACTAGAAACCCTTAACTGAGGTTCAGCTTAACTTTTATCGCATTAAACTGCTGAAGAATTTGGACTGTTAGTAGTTTTTAATAATTACTGTCAAGGTTTCAAAGCTCCAAAACTGGCAAGAGTGTTATCTTACTCGAGTTTTAGTGCCATAGCATAACGTGGAGCAGATATTTGGCTACTGTCCGGAGAATCTGATCCTGTAGTCAGAAAATAAGTCAAAACATCCACTTTGGTAGCTAAACTTATGGCAGCAGACTTTGAATTGGCCACTCCATCCTGAATTTTTCCGGGCAATAATCATGCCCAGGAACATGGCTGAGAAGAAGGTTTAGAGTAGCCAAACCAAACAGTAAGAGATGGTTGCATAATTCAGTTCAGAAACCTTTCACGAGACAGAGATTGACAGGGGATTGGATCAGTGTTCTCTAGTTTACAGGCTCCCTTCAGAGAAACCATTTGTAGAGAATTTCTAAAGCAGTGATCCCTGCTGAGAAAAGTCCTTCCAGAAGGAATGTGCAATTCAACTGCCAAGTCTCATCACTTACATGAATGAGTTTTGAGTATTTAAAAATTATCTTAGGTGAATATTTTCTCCATCTAAGAAAAACAGTGCAAAGCACAAGTTATTTAAAAAGCAATACTGACACACTACTATATATAAAATAGATAACCAACAAGGACCTACTGTACAGCACAGGAAACTACTCTCAATATTTTGCAATAACCTATAAGGGAAAAGAATCTGGAAATATATATATATATATGTGTGTGTGTGTGTGTGTGTGTGTATGTATAACTGAATCACTTTGCTGTACACTTGAAACTAACACAACATTGTAAATTAACTATACTTCAATTTAAAAAAAGCAATACTGGTAGGTTAGAAAAGGATCACAGAACAGGTGATAAAGATGGGATTATACAAATGCAAACCCTTTTTTTTTTTTTGAAAGAAAATGTACTGTCATTCATTCTTTCTTTCACTCAACACATGATTATGGAAAGTATATAATGCACCAGCATTAGGAAGGTAAAAACAATTAAAACATAGTTCTTGCCTTCCAGAACTGCACAGTGCACTCTATCTAAAGACAAACTAATAAAATATCATGAAACTATCTTTATATATAAAGAGAATGTAAGAGTACTGGGAAAATAGAGATAACAAAGTTATTGAGTCTGACTGAGTTTTATACATAAAAGATGGGAACAGAAGATGGCGGAGTAGAAGGACGTGCTCTCACGCCCTCTTGCGAGAACACCAGAATCACAACTAACTGCTGAACAATCATTGAAAGGAAGACACTGGAACTCACCAAAAAAGATACCCCACATCCAAAGACAAAGAAGAAGCCACAATGAGACGGTAGGAGGGGTGCAATCACAATAAAATCAAATCCCATAACTGCTGGGAGGGTGACTCACAAACTGGGGAACACTTATACCACAGAAGTCCACCCACTGGAGTCAAGGTTCTGAGACCCACATCAGGCTTCCCAAACTGGGGGTCCGGCAATGGGAAGAGGAATTCCTAGAGAATCAGACTTTGAAGGCTAGTGGGATTTGATTACAGGACTTTGACAGGACTGGGGGAAACAGACACTCCACTCTTGGAGGGCACACACAAAGTACTGTGTGCATCAGGACCCAGGGGAAGGAGCAGTGACCCCATAGGAGACTGAACCAGACCTACCTGCTAGTGTTGGAGGGTCTCCTGCAGAGGTGGCGGGCAGCTGTGGCTCACCAAGGGACAAGGACACTGGCAGCAGAAGTTCTGGGAAATACTCCTTGGCGTGAGCCCTCCAGAATACACCATTAGCCCCACCAAAGAGCCTGAGTAGGCGGCAGTGTTGCATTGCCTCAGGCCAAAAAACCAACAGGGAGGGAACCCAGCCCCACCCATCAGCAGAGAAGCAGATTAAAGTTTTACTGAGCTCTGCCCACCAGAGCAACAGCCAGCTCTACCCACCACCAGTCCCTTCCATCAGGAAACTTGCACAAGCCTCTTAGATAACCTAATCCACCAGAGGGCAGACAGCAGAAGCAAGAAGAAGTACAATCCTGTAGCCTGTGGAACAAAAACTACATTCACAGGAAGATAGACAAGATGAAAAGGCAGAGGGCTATGTACCAGATGAAGGAACAACATAAAACCCAGGAAAAACAACTAAATGAAGTGGAGATAGGCAACCTTCCAGAAAAAGAATTCAGAATAATGATAGTGAAGATGATCCAGGACCTCGGAAAAAGAATGGAGGCGAAGATCAAGAAGATGCAAGAAATGTTTAACAAAGACCTAGAAGAATTAAAGAACAAACAAACAGACATGAACAATACAATAACTGAAATGAAACTACACTAGAAGGAATCAATAGCAGAATAACTGAGGCAGAAGAACGGATAAGTGACCTGGAAGACAGAATGGTGGAATTCACTGCTGCAGAACAGAATAAAGAAAAAAGAATGAAAAGAAATGAAGACAGCCTAAGAGACCTCTGGGACAACATTAAATGCAACAACATTCGCATTATAGGGGTCCCAGAAGGAGAAGAGAGAGGGAAAGGACCCAAGAAAATATTTGAGGAGATTATAGTTGAAAACTTCCCTAACATGGGAAAGTAAATAGCCACCCAAGTACAGGAAGCACAGAGAGTCCCATACAGGATAAACCCAAGGAGAAACACACCGAGACACATAGTAATCAAACTGGCAAAAATTACAGACAAAGAAAAATTATTGGAAGCAGCAAGGGAAAAAAGACAAATACAAAGGAAGTCCCATAAGGTTAACAGCTGATTTCTCAGCAGAAACTCTATAAGCCAGAAGGGAGTGGCATGACATATTTAAAGTGATGAAAGGGAAGAACTTACAACCAAGATTACCCAGCAAGGGTATCGTTCAGATTTGATGGAGAAATCAAAAGCTTTACAGACAAGCAAAAGTTAAGAGAATTCAGCACCAAACCAGCTCTACAACAAATACTAAAAGAACTTCTCTAACTGGGAAACACAAGAGAAGAAAAGGACCTACAAAAGCAAATCCAAAACAAATAAGAAGATGATCATAGGAACATACATATCGATAATTATGTTAAACGTGAATGGATTAAATGCTCCAACCAAAAAGACACAGGCTCGCTGAATGGATACAAAAGCAAGACTCATATATATGCTGTCTACAAGAGACCCACCTCAGACCTAGGGACACATACAGACTGAAAGTGAGGGGATGGAAAAAGATATTCCATGCAAATGGAAATCGAAAGAAAGCTGGAGTAGCAATTCTCATATCAGACAAAATAAACTTTAAAATAAAGACTATTAAAAGAGACAAAGAAGGACACTACATAATGATCAAGGGATCGATCCAAGAAGAAGATATAAAAATTGTAAATATTTATGCACCCAACATAGGAGCACCTCAATACATAAGGCAAATACTAACAGCCATAAAAGGGGAAATCGACAGTAACACAATCATAGTACGGGACTTTAACACCCCACTTTCACCAATGGACAGATCATCCAAAATGAAAATAAATAAGGAAACAGAAGTTATAAATGACACAATAGATCAGATAGATGTAACTGATGTTTATAGGACATTCCATCCAAAAACAGCAGATTACACTTTCTTCTCAAGTGTGCACGGAACATTCTCCAGGATAGATCATATTTTGGGTCACAAATCAAGCCTTGGTAAAATTAAGAAAACTGAAATCATATCAAGCATCTTTTCTGACCACAATGCTATGAGATTAGAAATGAATTACAGGGAAAAAAATGTAAAAAACACAAACACATGGAGGCTAAAAAATACATTACTAAATAACCAAGAGATCACTGAAGAAATCAAAGAGGAAATAAAAAAATACCTAGAGACAAATGACAATGAAAACACGACGATCCAAAACCTATGGGATGCAGCAAAAGCAGTTCTAAGAGGGAATTTTGTAGCAATACAATCCTACCTCAAGAAACAACAAACATCTCGACTAAACAATCTAACCTTACACCTAAAAGAACTAGAGAAAGAAGAACAAACAAAACTCAAATTTAGCAGAAGGCAAGAAATTATAAAGATCAGAGCAGAAATAAATGAAATAGAAACAAAGAAAACAATAGCAAAGATCAATAAAAGTAAAAGCTGGTTCTTTGAGAAGATAAACAAAATTCATAAAGCATTAACCAGACTCATCAAGAAAAAGAGGGAGAGGACTCAAATCAATAAAATTAGAAATGAAAAAGGAGAAATTACAACAGACACTGCAGAAATACAAAGCATTCTAAGAGACTACTACAAGCAACTCTATGCCAATAAAATGGACAACCTGGAAGAAATGGACAAATTCTTAGAAAGGTATAACCTTCCAAAACTGAACCAGAGAGCAATAGAAAATGTGAACAGACCAATCACAAGTAATGAAATTGAAACTGTGAAAAAAAATCTTCCAACAAACAAAAGTCCAGGACCAGATGGCTTCACAGGTGAATTCTATCAAACATTTAGAGAAGCAATAACACCCATCCTTCTCAAACTCTTCCAAAAAATTGCACAGGAAGGAACACTCCCAAACTCATTCTGTAAGGCCACCATCACCCTGATACCAAAATCAGAAAAAGATACTACAAAAAAAGAAAATTACAGACCAATATCACTGATGAATATAGATGCAAAAATCCTCAACAAAATACTAGCAAACAGAATCCAACAACACATTAAAAGGATCATACACCATGATCAAGTGGGATTTATCCCAGAGATGCAAGGATTCTTCAATATATGCAAATCAATCAATGTGATACACCATATTAAAAAATTGAAGAATAAAAACCATATATGATCATCTCAACAGATGCAGAAAATTCAACACCCATTTATGATAAAAGCTCTCCAGAAAGTGGGCATAGAGGGAACCTACCTCAACATAATAAAGGCCGTATACGACAAACCCACAGCAAACATCATTCTCAATGGTGAAAAACTGAAAACATTTCCTCTAAGATCAGGAACAAGACAAGGATGTCCACTCTCACCACTATTATTCAACACAGTTTTGGAAATCCTAGCCACGGCAATCAGAGAAGAAAAAGAAATAAAAGGAATACAAATTGCAAAAGAAGAAGTAAAACTGTCACTGTTGGCAGATGACATGATACTATACATAGAGAATCCTAAAGATGCCACCAGAAAACTACTAGAGCTAATCAATGAATTTGGTAAAATTGCAGGATACAAAATTAATGCACAGAAATCTCTTGCATTCCTATACACTAATGATGAAAAATCTGAAAGAGAAATTAAGGAAACACTCCCATTTACCATTGCAACAAAAAGAATAAAATATCTAGGAATAAACCTACCTAGGGAGACAAAAGACCTGTATGCAGAAAACTCTAAGACATTGATGAAAGAAATTAAAGATGATACCAACAGATGGAGAGATATACCATGTTCTTGGATCGGAAGAATCAATATTGTGAAAATGACTATACTCCCCAAAGCAATCTACAGATTCAGTGCAATCCCTATGAAATCACCAATGCCATTTTTTACAGAACTAGAACAAAAAATCTTAAAATTTCTATGGAAGCACAAAAGACCCCGAATAGTCAAAGCAGTCTTGAGGGAAAAAAACAGAGCTGGAGGAATCAGACTCCCTGACTTCAGACTATACTACAAAGCTACAATAATCAAGACAATATGGTACTGGCACAAAAAACAGAAATATAGATCAATGGAACAGGATAGAAAGCCCAGAGATAAACCCATGCACCTATGGTCAACTAATCTATGACAAAGGAGGCAAGGATATACAATGGAGAAAAGACAGTCTCTTCAATAAGTGGTGCTGGGAAAACTGGACAGCTACATGTAAAAGAATGAAATTAGAACACTCCCTAACACCATACACAAAAATACACTTAAAATGGATTAGAGACCTAAATATAAGACTGGAAACTATAAAACTCTTAGAAGAAAACATAGGAAGACCATAAATCACAGTAAGATCTTTGTTGATCCACCTCCTAGAGTAATGGAAATAAAAACAAAAATAAACAAATGGGACCTAATGCAACTTAAAGTTTTTGCACAGCAAAGGAAACTACAAACAAGACGAAAAGACAACCCTCAGAATGGGAGAAAATATTTGCAAACGAATCAACGGACAAAGAATTAATCTCCAAAATATATAAACAGCTCATGCAGCTCAATATTAATAAAACAAACAACCCAACCCAAAAATGGGCTGAAGACCTAAATAGACATTTCTCCAAAGAAGACATACAGATGGCCAAGAAGCACATGAAATCTGCTCAACATCACTACTTATTAGATAAATGCAAATCAAATTTACAATGAGGTATCACCTCACACCAGTTAGAATGGCATCATCAGAAAATCTACAAACAACAAATGCTGGAGAGGGTGTGGAGAAAAGGGAACCCCCGTGCACTGTTGGTGGGAATGTAAATTGATACAGCCACTATGGAGAACAGTATAAGGTTCCTTAAAAAACTAAAAATACAATTACCATATGACCCAGCAATCCCACTACTGGGTATATACCCAGAGAAAACCATAATTCAAAAAGACACATGCACCCCAATGTTCATTGCAGCACTATTTACAATAACCAGGACATGGGTGCAACCTAAATGCCCATCGACAGACGAATGGATAAAGAAGATGTGGTACATATATACAATGGAATATTACTCAGCCATAAAATGGAACGAAATCGGGTCATTTGTAGAGATGTGATGGATCTAGAGACTGTCATACAGAGTGAAGGAAGTCAGAAAGAGAAAAACAAATATCGTATATTAATGCACATATGTGGAATCTAGAAAAATGGTACAGATGAACCGGTTTGCAGGGCTGAAATAGAGACACAGATGTAGAGAGCAAACGTATGGACACCAATGGGGGAAAGTGGCGGGGGTTGGGGGGGTGGTGTGATGAATTGGGAGATTGGGATTGACATGTATACACTGATGTGTATTAAATGGATAACTAATAAGAACCTGCTGTATAAAAAAATAAAGAAAAGAAAATTTTTTAAAAAAAAAAGAAAAGAAAAATGAAAAAAAAAAGATGGGAACAATAAACAGTACTTACATTGACCAAACCCGAAAGGACTTCTCAGGACACCTGGATTGGGAACATCCTTAAATAAAATAGGTAACTATATTGCTTTTCTTGGTTAAGAGCTGTGACATGATTATGCAGCAGTAAAAGTATTTTTTAAAGTATTGTGAGAGGTAAAAAAGTTGAGGAATTTACCCATGTATGATGGAAGAGCAGGTAAAAAATAGAGTCAGTTATTTCCGTAGCAGTCATATTATTTAATTTGTTTATTTTGACTCATTATTTGGACAAGGAAGAATATTTGAGCAAAGCCCAGCCAGTCAGTTTCCCCCTCAACTAATTTTTTTTTAATTTATTTATTTAATTAATTTTTTTTTTTGGCTGCGGTGGGTCTTTGTTGCTGTGCGCGGTCTTTCTCTGGTGAGCGGGGGGCTACTCTTCGTTGCGGTGAGTGGGCTTCTCATTGCGGTGGCTTCTCTTGTTGCGGAGCACGGGCTCTAGGAGCACGGGCTTCAATTGTTGTGGCTCGCGGGCTCTAGAGCGCAGGCTCAGTAGTTCTGGTGCTTAGTTGCTCCGCGGCATGTGGGATCTTCCCGGACCAGGGCTCGAACCCGTGTCCCTTGCCTCAGCAGGGAGATTCTTAACCACTGCGCCACCAGGGAAGCCACCCTCAACTAATTTTGAACAGGGACCCAGCAACTCCAGTCAGTCAAGCGTTCTCCATCATATATGCTGGGAAGCAGAAAAAGCGGGTCAACATAGAAAAGGGGCAACAAAGCAGAGAGAGAAACTGAGTTGCTAGACTAGGCAACTCCAGGAAAAAAGAAAGAGTGGCTTCCTTTGTTCCTGGCAGGTTTCAAAGCCCTGGTTTCAGTCCCACCTAAGACCCAGCCGTACTACCTTCCTGTGTTGTAGGAGACAACCTTGCATCCATGCAATAAACACCCCCTTTTGGCAAAAATCAGGGTGAGTGATTTGTAGCAAATAAGATTCAGCTACAACACATCACTCCAGCAAGATTGATCTGCTTCCTAAACCCCAAAATGCTGTTGGCATTTCTAACAAATGCAATGTATCCTATCCTTCGAGTCCCACCCCCCAAACCCACCCCACCTCCAACTCAAGTCCCTGGCACTCAATAAAGTCTTCTCCAATCACAGTAGTCAACATGGCTCAATAACTTTTAGATGAACTCCTAAGAAGAGATTGAGGCTGGAAATGAGGTTTTAAGTCTTATTTCACACCACAGCATCTCCCAGATGCACCACAGTGTGAAAAGTCTTCGAAATCTGGCAAACATTTTACACTTACAGCACATCATAATTCAGGCTAACCAAACTTCAAGTGCTCAGTTGCGGCATTTAGCTGGTAGCTACTGAATTGGCCAGTCAGTACAAAGTTAGAGGTTGAATCCAAGCTCTGCCATTTCCTTGCTGTGTGATGCTGAAATGATTGCTTACCCTCTCCAGACCTCATAAAGCTGTTTTGCATATTAAATGATATATTACCTGCAAATCCTTTAGCACAGAAGGCTCTCAATAAACTTTAACCACTAATTTTATCATAAAATACAAGCGTAAACAGAAGGGAGAGTCAGAGAAAACTTACACTTCGGTGGAACCCAATAAAATAATTTAGAATAAAGTAACAAATGAATAAAAATCGTGTATGACTGTTAGAATTTCTGTGTGTTTTGTAGCGTTTAAGAGCTAGTTTGAGATTCAAATCCTGGTTCTGCTGTATGAAATTGGGAAATTTATTTAACCTCTTGATATTTCGGTGCTTCCATCTGTAAAACGGGAATAGTGCCACATATGACTGGTGAGGAGCGATGAGTTAGTAGATGTAAAGCACTTAGAACAGGGGCCAAAAGTAAAGACAAGCAGTAGCTATCATTATCATCATTATCACGATTGCTGTTGTTATCCTACCATCCCAGATAGTTAATGGTAGTGTAATAGTTGAGTCTCAGGTGCTCGGCTTTAACTAAATACAGGCTGACTTTTAGTTGACCTAAAATCAAACAATCCATTGTGCTTATAATCATGAATTTTCTCTATTGGATATAAAGAGCCACACAAGGGCAAAAGCATAATTACAGCAGCCTAATTAGAAACATCCAGTTCACAAACATCAGAATCCCATTCACAATTATAAGTGCTGGGAAATAAAACTAGGATGCTGGGGACCAGGCATATAAAATGAACAATAACCAGATATTGCCTATTGGACCTGCACACTCTTCCATTTCCTTCTCTGTTCTCCCTTATATCACAAGCGCAGAAAGCCTGAGAACTAAATGTCACAAACTCAGTTGCCAGCAGGGTTATGGTTTAGTCCACAACAGTGAGATACACTCATGCAAGACATAGAAGGCAGAAAGGGGATAGAATTACTCTTCTCCATCTGCTAGCTTTAGCAGATACATTGGCTTCATAAATGGGGGGTTTTAATAATAGCTTCCATGTTCCCTTGAAATTCACCCCCTTAGGGCTGCAGAGAAGCTATGAGGCTAGCAGTAGTTTCCTATCAGTTCCGGGCCTCTGGGAGGCATCAGAATCTCTCTGGCCCCTTGGATAGACTATAGCTCTTGTTGTCCTCTTGACTTTGGCTTCTTCTCAGTGATTTCTGTAGGCAGCTTATTCCCCATATTAAGTATTGTTCTGTTTGAAATACCTGGAATGATTTGTTTACCTGCCTGAACCCTAACTGATATTGATGTTTTTCTCTGAAAATTAATCTTGACTCTCAGATCTAGCTGATGCCTTTAAGAGATGCAGGCAATAAAATGTCAGGAATTAACTTTAGAAATTTTAATTAGTTGGCAAAGTTTGATTTCAACAATAGTAACAAAAACAATGAAAAGTAGCAGTCATTGGCATTTCTAAATGACAAATAAATAACTTTTTACAATAAAAGAGATCTCTTTTTCATGACTCTCTCCTTAACTCGAGTCAACCTAAAACCATCTGCTACAAACTGAATGTTGTGTCCCCCCCTAAAATTCATATATTGAAGCCCTAATCCCCAATATGATGGTATTTGGAGGTGGGGCCTCTGGGGGATAATCAGGTTTAGATGAGGTCATGAGGGTAGAGTACTCATGATGGGATTAGTGCCCTCGTAAGAAGAGGAAGAGCCCAGAGTCCCCTCTCTCTCCCCCATGTGAGAACACAGCAAGAAGGCAGCCATCTGCAAACCAGAACTAAGGCTCTAATCAGACACTAAATCTGCTAACACCTTGATCTTGGACTTGCCAGCCTCTGGACTATGAGAAATAAATGTTTGTAATATAAGCCACCCCGTCTGTTATTTTGTTATAGTTGCTGCTCACACTAAGACACCATCTAACACCAAAGCCCATGCTCTTAACCATGAGGTTGTATCTCCACATTGCAGCGTAATTGAGAACCACTGTCAACCATTGGGGAGATAGCCTTGGGCCACATTGGTACCTGTGGTCAGATTCCAGCATCAGTGCCATCACCATGGAAAGATAACTCATCCCATAACTACTCTGCTTAAAATTTTGCTTTCTTGACCATAGGAAACAATAACCATGAGTTAGCATAATTATTCTCATTTCTGGGAACAGGAAGGTTAATGCTGAAAGAATCTACAAGCTGAAAATAAGACTGAGTCAAAGATGGATCCACGTGAACTTAGATTGAAATAAATATGCAGTAAGTGAGATTCCCAGCAGTCATTTTGAAAACCATGCAGCACAACAAGATTTTGTCTCCATCTAATTTAGCAAATATTACCCAAAAATACCCCAAGATTCCCACTCACCCAGGAGAAAGTCCAGGGGTGGGGCCTTCTCTAGAGAACTGGGTTGAACAGAGATGTGGTCAAAGCCTCCTGTCTCGCTAGGCTCCGTCTGCTAATGAGACACAAAGCAGATGGATAAAGCAGCTGGGATTGGAACAGAGTGTTCTTTGAGGCTTCAGGCTCTGTGTTTCCACAGCAACATCATACCTGGAGGAAAGCAGCCCTGTGATGAAGCCCGGCACGTCTGTCTCCATAACGACAAGATCAAGGCAACTTGGCCATGACTCCTCCCTATTCCTCCTCAGTAGTGACCACAGTAACTATGCTACACACCCTCACGTTACAGATAAACAAGCATCCACATTGAAACTTCTCTGATGGTTGTTTTGGTCAGGTTCCCCAGATGCAGACTCTGAAAAGAGGATTTGTGTGATTTATTAAAGAAGTGCTACAAAGGGAAATGAGGGAGGAATCAGGGGTGGGATGGGAAAAGGGGGGGAAGCCAAGCAGCAATATCACCCCAGGCACAATCCCCACAGACAGCAGCTTCAGCCTGTTCTCAGGGAGGAAGTCAGAATATAAGTTACACCATATAGTTGCCTGCTCCCAAATGGGTCACCCCAGGGGACATAATTCCCATGTACTTTCAGCTTTCTGCCTTTTAGGAAAACCAGGCTCTGGGAGCCAGTGAGTCCAGAGAAAGGCTATAAATGCTGTCTTTGGAAAGCACAGAAAACCCAGGTGGTGCACAAAAATAGTAAAATGGTATCCAAGGGGATCTGAGCAGAGCATCACCATTATCCTCTACACTGGAGAAGACTAGTGAATTGTGGAGAGATGGATATAAAAGAAAAGGTGAAGTTGACCATTCTTTCTCATACATCTCAGACAGTGTTTGCCTAGAGTTATCCAGGCTGGGCTTTAATACCAAGGTCAAGCCTTGGTAGCTACTGGTCATCAACATTGTGCCTTGCACAGGAGTAGGAATTATGGAAACATCAAATAACAGGACATGTTATCCCATACAATAAATTGAGATTTATGCTGCCCAACGAGGGAGCATGTTTTGGTGCAAGCAGCAGGAAATTAGGAGTCACAGAACTTTCTTGCATGGCTTCAATGTTGACCACTTGATAGGGACATTAGAGAGAGGATTCAAATATTGGAAAAGGTACTAGAAAAGGATGGCTCCTCAACTCTGACATTCAGGACTTCACAGCCTAGGTTTGATCCTGCTCTATCTCTCACTTTCTGTGTGACCTTAAACATATTCATTAACATCTTTTAACATCAGCTCTTTCTTCTGTAAAATGGAAATGTTAAAACCCACCCTGGTCCTCCACTTCTGGATTTTCTCTATTCTTCCCACTAAGTATGACTAAAAATCCTGGATATTAGATATAAAACTAATATAAGAAAACTCTGAAATGTAGAGAGAAGGCAGACCAGCTAGGGACCTCATGACCTAAAGAATGACACAGTGGTGAATTCCATGGGTTTTCTTCAGCTCCAGACTCGGAGCTGAAGAAGATGGCAACCTGAAAATACCAATGAGCCCTGACAAATGAATCAATAAATAAAATTAAAACAAAAGCTTGCTCACTCTAGCCAAAGGACCAGGAAAGGGGTAATCTAGTAAGACAGAAAACTTTCAGACAATGACTACTCTAGTCCAGCCAAACACCAAAAATACTGTGGTCCCAGCACTATCCATGATAGAAAAAGTAAAGTGGGAAGTTTAGTTTTCCACTCTTGCAAGGATGTAATGAGGCACCCCACCACAACCACCAGGGGCAGAAATCCAACTAGAGAGCCAGGCAATAACAAGCCCACTCCCCCAATGTGTCAGTGGGGACCATGGGATGAGTCAGAACTTCCATCTCCACTTGGCAGTAATGAGCTATCCCCATCTTCCTCTCAGGGGTGGTATCAGAGGTATCTCCTAGTGGAGAGTCAGAACTTTCCTCATCACCCACTGATAACATGGACACCCCACTATTGTGTCGGTGGAGACCATGTGGGGAGATATTACTCCCACCCACCCCCATCCAGGGGTAAAGAGGAGCTCCTTCCCCATCTTGGGTGTCAGTGGAAACTAGATGGAGAACCTGGACTCCTATCTCCACTTAGAAGCAGTGGGGTGGCATCCTCAGAGCAGTGTCAAGAAAGTCTAGCTAAAACAGAAGATTTGAATATGATCCAAGGTCATATAACATGATACAAAAATGTCTAAGTTACAGTTGAAAATCACTCATGATATCAAGAACCAAGATCTTAAACTGAATGAAAAACGTCAATGAGCAGATGCCAAAAATGAGGTGACAGAGATGCTAGATTTTAAAGCAGCCATCAAAAAAATGCTTCATCAAAGAGTTACTAACATGCTTAAAACAAATGCAAAATATGCCTCAGCAAAAAATTAGAAGATATAAAGAAAAAACAAATGAAAATTTTAGAATTATAAAATACGAAAACCAAAATAAAAAGCTCAGTGGATGGTTCATAGCAGAATGGACAGGACAGACAAAGAAGAAAACACAACTCATCCAATATTAGTTAAATAATTTAAATACCCCTATAACTATTATGGAAATAGAATTCATAATTTTAAAACTTCCAAAAAAGAAACATCACTACTTTGGAAAACAGTTTGGTGGTTCCTTATAAAACTAACCACACTCTAACCATATGACCCAACAATCACACTCTTTGGTATTTATCCAAAGGAATTGAAAACTTATGTCCACATAAAAATCTGTACACAGATATTTGTGGCAGCTTTATTCATAATTGTCAAAACTTTGAAGAAATCAAGATATCTGTCAGTAAGTGAATGAATAAACTGTGATACATCCAGACAATGGATTATTTTTCAGCGCTAAAAAGAAAATTAGCTTTCAAGCCATGAGAAGACGTGAAGGAAATTTAAATGCATATTACTAAGTGAAATAAGCCAACCTGAAAATTCTACATACTTATATGAGTTCAACTATATGACATCCTGGAAAAAGCAAAACTATGGAGACAATAAAAAGATCACGGATTGCCAGGAGTTAAGGGGGAGGAAAGGATGAATAGGTGGAGCATATAAATTTTTAGGGCAATGATACTATAACTCTGGATACATGTCATTATAAATTTGTCCAAACCCATAGAGTGTACAACACATGAGTGAACCCTAATGTAACCTACGGGCTCTGAGTGATGATGATGTGTCAATGTAACTTTATCAATTGTAACATATGTACCATTTTGGTGAAGGTTGTTAATAATGGGGGAGGCTATATATGTAAGGGGCAGGGGGTATCTGGGAAACTCTGTACTTTCTGCACAATATTGCTATGAACTTAAACCTGCTCTTAAAAATAAAGTCTACTTTAAAATAAATCAAGTCTATTTTTAAAAACAGATGGATTTTCTGAAGGATTCTACCAAATTTTTAAAGAAAATTTAACCCCAAATCTATACAATCTCTTCTGGAACGTAGAAGAGAAAACTCTCCAATTCGTTTTAGGAAGGAAGTATTATCCTAATACCAAAAAGCAGACAGAGTCAGTACAAAAAAAAAAAAAGAAGAAGAAGAAGAAGATACTACACACCAATTTTGCTCATGAATATAGACATGAAATTCCTTAACAAAATATTAGCATTTAGAATTAAACAATGTGCAAAAAGAATTATCCACCATGTTTAAGTAGATTTTATTCCAGGTATACAAGGCTGGTTCAATATTCAAAAATCAATCAGTGTAGACCAGCAGATTAACAGGCTAAGAGGAAAAATCATATGATCATATCAATGCATAAAAGATATTTGTCAAAATTCAACACTCATTCATGATTAAAAAAACTCTCAGAAAAATAGAAATAGAGGGGAACCTCCTCAACTTAATAAAGAACATCTAACAAAACCCCACAGCTAACATCATACTTAAAGGTAATAGATTAAATGCTTTCACCCAAAATCAGAAACAAGACAAAAATGTCCACTCTCACCATTTTTATTCAACATAGTGCTGGAAGTTCTAACAAATGAAATAAGGCAAGAAAAGGAATTCAAGAAAAGGAACTTTGTAGGAATCTACAAAACTAAAAAACAAACAAACAAAAACCTCTTGAACTAATACGTTATTCAGCAAGATCACAGAGTACAGGATAAATATTGAAAATCAGTTTTATTTCTATACACTAACATGAAAACAAAGACACCAAAATTTAAAAACACAATACCACTGACAATCATTTGAATAATTAAACATTCAGGTATAAATCTAGCAAACCATGCCTGGAAATTTTATGCTGAAAACTACACAACACTAATGAAAAAAAGGCAAAGAAAATCTCAAGAAATATAGAGACACACCATGTTCATGGTCCAGAAAACTCAACATAGTAAAGATGTCAATTTTCCCCAAATAGATATACAAATTTAATGCAATTCCTATTAAAATCCCAGCGAGATCTATTGCATATATAGACAAGATTATTTTAAAATTTATATGTAAATGTAGAGGAATTGGAACAGCTAAAACAATTTTGAAAAAGAAGAAGAAAGTGGAAGGATCCGTCTACTCAATTTCAAGACTTATTATATAGCTACAATAATCAAGACTGTATGGCAATGGCAGAAGGATAGATTTATAGACTAACGGAACAGAACACAGAATCCAGCAATAGACTCAGACAAATATGTCTAATGGATTTTTGATAAAGATGCAAAAGCAATTCAATGGAGGAAAGATAGCCCTTTCACCAAATGGTGCTAGAACAATTAGACATTCATAGGCAAAAAATAAACCATGATGTAAGTTTCACACCTTATACAAAAATTAAGCAAAATAAATCATGGACTTAAATGTAAGACATAAAACTATAAACACTTTTAGAAAAAAAGGTAGAAGAAATCCTTGAAATCTAGAACTAGCAACAAGTTCTTAGACTTGAAACAAGAAGCAAAATCCATAAAAGAAAAAAATTGCTGGGTAAGTAAACTTTGAGCAGAGACCTGAAGCAGGTGAGGCAAAAAAAAATAAATAAAAGATAAATTGTACATCATTAAAGTTTAAAACTTCTGCTCTGTGAAACACCCAGTGAAGAAGATGAAAAGATAAGCTACAAATTTGGAGAAAATATTGAAAACCACATATCTGACAAAGCATGGGTGTCTGTGATATATAAGGAACACACAAAATTCAAAAATAAAAAAACTATCCAGTTAGAACATGGGCAAAATACATGAAGAGACATATCACCAAAGAAGACATACAGATGGCAAATAAACAGATGAAAAGATTTTTAATATCATTAGCCATTAGGAAAATACAAACTAAAACCACAATGAGATATTACTACATACTTATCAGAAAGCCTAAAATACAAAATGCTGAATGCATAAAATAAAATAGCAAGAATAAGTTCTAAATAACAGCAGTTATTACAAATATAAATTGAACTCTTGGTTTATATGGTGGGAAAAAATCCAACAACTGTTACTTACAAGACCCACACTGAAAACAAAACAATGTGGAAAGATTGAAAATAAAGTGATGATTACATACAGTATTTTGCACACAGCACAGATAGATGATAGATAGATAGATAGATAGATAGATAGATAGATAGATAGATAGATAGATAGATAGATAGATAGATGATAGATAGATAGATAATAAAGGACAAAATAAAATCAGCTTGTCAAGTTGAATATTTGCATAACTTATGCTTTAGCAATACCACTCCTAAGTGTGTGCCCAAAGGAAACTCACGTACAGGAAGAGTTCATGACAGCTCTGTTTGTAATAGCAAAAAAGTTAAAATCCTTTGATAGGATGATATTTTCAAATGGTGAAATACGTTACAGCAGTAAAAATTAATGAGATGCAGTAACACAGAGTATGGATGAATATGAGTAGCATAATGTTGAGTGATAAAAGCAGGTCCCAGAAGACTACACACAATGTGCACACTCTTTTTAAAGTTCAAAATCAGATAATAAAAAACAATACTTCGTTTACATATATATAGTACATATATGTATGTATGATGTATGTATACATATATTTCATAAAATAGTTTTTTAAAACAAGGTAATGATATACACAAAATTTAGCATAGCTATTACCATTGAGGGAAATAGGTGGGTGGAATAGGAGGAAGGGGAAGAGAAGCACTAGGTAGATTTAATTGTTACTGTTTTAGTTCTTGAGTCAGGTGGTTAGTTAAAATTTTTTTACTCTTTTTTTTAAAAGGGATGAGAAAAGCTAAACAAGTTAGATATAAACCAGAAGAAATCCAGTATAGCAATTTTAACACTAGACAAAAAAAGAACATATAATATGAAAAACATCATATGGGATATATAGGGGTAATATATATTAGCATCAGGAACAAAGGACCAAGAAGATGCAATGATCATGAACATATATGTACTTAGTAATATAGCTAAAAATATATGGAACAAGAACTGATAGAACAATGAAATAAATTAACCATCTACTTGGAAATTTTTAAGTCACTATTTTCAGAAATTAATAGCTTAAGTAGAAAACAAAAGAGCAAAGATATAGAACACTTAATTCTCAGGTTAAAACTTTAAAAGTTACTAAAATAGATGCAAATTTTATATAACCCATTCCAACCGAATTTGGGGCTTTTCAGAACTGTCTCTTTTTCTTTTCATACATTTCAACATTTAGCCTTGAAAAACTAAAGACTCTTCTAACTCTGGTGAAAAGTCTTTGCAAAATAAGAAGCAAATATTTCCACTTCCCCCAGAAGCTGCCAGAAAAACATAGAATATTCTGCATCATAAAAACTGACCTGACAACTTTAATTATAACAAAGATTTGTAGGACATCCAGACTTCAGAAACTGTTGTTATATCCTGAGGAAATAGTTCCTCATCTCTAAGAGGCTTATAATGCTGATTGGTTGTCTTATAATGTGTTGCCCTGGTGATAATATTTAAAATGGCATCTTAAAGATATAAATACTTGCTGACTTTCTTTGTTAAGCCAGAAAGGGATCATTGGCTCTTAACATGCCTAGAGAAAACAAGTAAAATGACTTTTACGTTTCCATTTTATGCAGAATTTGATTGAAAGTCTCATGTTATTTAAATAAATGACTAACACTTGGGTTAAACAGAAAATTAGAAGCTACTTAGAACTAAATAACAATGAAAGTACCGTACATTAAAATCTGTGAGATGCACCTAAATAATACTTAGAGGGAAATTAATATCTTTGAATATATTGATGGAAGGTTAAAAACAAATGAACTATTCCTCTTCTTCTTCCTCTTCCTTTCTTTTCCATTTTTTTTTTTTCCTGCTTTCCTTTCCTGAACAATTCAGTCCTAAACGTATTAGATGAGCCCACTTCTAAGAGATGTAGGCATCCACACCTCAGGAGTGGGGAGAGGGTGAGCCATGGCAGCCCAGAGCATGGAGTTGGTATCTTAGGAAGATAAGAAGGACAAGAAGCTGCTTAGCCAGGCAGGATAAGAGGTCACCTCCACCTTGAGGCACAGGGAGTCAGAGCCCCAGCAGGGTGAGCAGGGCATCCCCATGGAAGAGCAGCCTTGAACAGGAGGTTGTAATAATGGGTACAGTGAGGAGGGCATCACACAGGGGTGCGCATGATGACAGAGATGAGAAATTGATTGCATAAGGAGGACTAATCATATAAGTAAATAAAGGATGTCCCTGAAGTCTTCATGCAATTTTAAGCTTTAATAACTTCAGAACCATAAATTCTACAAACTTATAAAAAATTAATTTGAATGTTTAAGTATTTTAAATTCTTCTATCTTATTTAAGTTTGTATATTTTGAACAATAAATATTTAATTTTAAATTTTCTTTTCAGTCTCTCTGATTGAAGATGGCAAATAACCAAAATGGGATAAAAATAAAATATATTATTCAAAATTAACACCAAAAATATGTGTAAAAGAAATTTAAACAACTAAACTTTCAAATGAGGATGTAAAGGAAAAAAACTAGATTATATATGTGATGTTGGACTGGAAATGAAGATATTGGTGCAAAATCATGGTCTTCAATTTATAAAAAAAAGAAATTAATAGATGTGTTGGAAAGATATTCCGTGTTCATGGACAGGAAGACTTAATATTGTTAAAATGACCATACTACCCAAAGTAATCTACAGATTTAATACAATCCCTATCAAAATACTCATGACATTTTTCAAAGATCTATAACAAATAATCCTAGAAAACTAGAATAAATAATTTATACGGAACCACAAAAGACCCAGAATTTCCAAAGCAATCTTGAGAATAATAAAGCTAGAGATATCATGCTCCATGACTTCAGACTATACTACAAAGCTACAGTAATCAAACAGCATGGTACTGACACAAAAACAGACACATAGATCAATGGAACAGAATAGAGAGCCCAGAAATAAACCCATGCACATATGGTCAATTAATCTACAACAAAGGAGGCAAGAATATACAATGATGAACAGACAGTCTCTTCAATAAGTGGTGCTGGGAAAACTGGACAGCCACATGCAAAAGAATGAAATTAGAACATTTTCTCACATCACATACAAAAATAAACTCAAAATGGATTAAAGACCTAAATGTAAGACCGGATACTATAAAATTCCTAGAGGAAAACACAGGCAGAACACTCTTTGACATAAATTGCAGCAATATTTTTTTGGATCTGTCTCCTAGAGTGATGGAAATAAAAATAAAAATAAACAAATGGGACCTAATTAAACTTAAAAGTTTTGCACAGCAAAGGAAACCATCGACAAAACACGATTTTAAAATAGGTAGTTACATTAAATGTGTAAATGTAGTCAAAAATGTTTAAGGGAAAAAATACATACACAAGTACATACACACACAATACAACTTCTAAATTCCCAGAATTTTATTACACTATTTTTTCTTCATTTGCAATATTAGATAATCTTAAAATTATATTTGTATATGATATAAGGGTCAAATCTTACTTTCTTCTAAATTTCTTCTAGTTTAATATTTATTAAATAATTCTAACTTCTCCTAACATAATAAAATACCAGTTTCTTGCATTTTAAATTCTCTTATACACTAAGATCTATTTCTGTATTCTCTATTTGACCCATTTATCTATTTGTCTATTCCTATGCCACTGCCATATTGTTTTGACTTGAGTGGCTTCATAGTACATTCTAACATCTGATAAGAGAGTCCCTCCTTTGCTAGTCTATGTTTTCAAACTTTTCTTGATTATTATCAGGCACCTAGTCGTACTCCTAAATTTTAAGATAATTTTACCCAATCCCAAAGAGTTTTTTTAAAACGTCGTTGGTATTCTAATCTAAATTTCATCAGTTTATATTAATTTAGGGAAAATTGACATTTTTATTACATTTCCTTCTCATTTAAAAACATTGTCTTAACCATTTGTTCAAATCCTGTTTTAGGTCATACAAGAAGATTTTATAATTTTCTTCATAGTATTCCTGTGCTTTTCCTTTACAACTTATTTCTAAGTACTTTGTAGTTTTTGTAACTTATGTATAAATGCTATTTTTTGTATTTCCCTTACTCAGTGCTTATTGTTAAAATAGAGGAAATGACCAATTCTTGTATAAGAATCTTGTAGCAATCACCTAACCAAATTTTCTTATTAATTCTTGTGTGGTTTTATTTACTGCTGTCTTGGGTTTTCTAAATATAAAATCATATCATCAGCAAAAAGTGATTGTTTTCACTCTTGTTTTCTAATATTTATATCAATTACTGTATTTTATTGTCTCACTACATCACTAGTACCTCCCAATCAGTTTTAATTATAATGGTGAGAGAGGACATCCCCAACTGGTTCCAAATTTTAATAGAAATAGTTGTTATAATTTGATTTTAGGATTGTCAGGTTTTGGTGCATTGTTTTTATTTTAATTAATTCTGTAGTAAAACTGGAAATAACCAGTCACAATGGTAATTAGTGTGTAAACAAAGACATAGGACTACAGGTGAGAGTCAATCATCAGGTTAGGCTGCATTCATCCCCTAGACCTTCAGTCTAGACAGTGTACAGTTTCCTACTGTTAGGCAAACAACTAAGGTCTCATAGCATCTCATATCACAGTAATTAGGAGAACGTCATGAGCATTTTGTAACATAAAAGAGCTTGGTGGTTAGCTAAAAAAGGATAACTTGTCTGGCTAACTAGTTCTCTGGAAATTTATGTGGTTACCTGGCCAGCTGTTTGCAATCAGCTGCTTAGCAAGTTCAGAATACTTGTATTTTATCATAAAGGTAAGAAAGCTTAATTTTTTAAATAATGGTTGTCAGCTAAAATGTACTACCCCAAAGAATTCCCTTGTTTCCATTTTACTTCTAGTTTAATTGGGAATGAAAGTTAACTTTTATTGAAAACGTCCGTATCTATTAAAATGATTATATGATTTGCTGATATAATAAAGTATGTTGTCAGATTTCTCACTATTGATTATCCTTAAATTCCTAAAATAAAAATATTTGATCAAAATGTATTATTCTTTTGATTCATTACCAGATTATTTTTGCTATTATTTTATGTGTAATTTTTGCATATATATTCATAAAAGAGATTTGTCTATATTTGTCTATATTTTTTCCTACCTTTCTCAGGTTTCAGTATTATAGTTATGATGATTTCATGAAATCATTTGGAGAGATACCTGTCTTTTTACATGGCTTGGAATCACTTGAAAAACAACAGAATTATTCATTCTTTAAAGATTAGATAATTGCTCTGAAACCATCTGTGCCTGGGTCTTTTCAATAGATCTTGAACCATCTTTTCATTCTCATCAGTAGTTTCCCTTTCTTCTTTTTTCAATTTTGATTGTTGATATTTTTCTGCGAAATAAACATTCCTTCTAGTTTTTCAAATTTGTCATAATGAAACTGCATGATCATGAGTTAAAGCAGAGAAATAAAATGAGAGCCAGCCTCAGAAACCCAGCAGCTTCTCTCTTAGTTGTAAAGACTGTTCCTCTCCATCATCAATCTGAGTTCCTACACAGCCTTCAGTTGCTGCTCAGACATAAGCAAGTTTCTCTCAGCCACTTACTGGCCATGTGACCCTCTGTTATGACATCGGATCATGCCACTCTAATCTCATTCCTGGACTGTAAAAGTCTCTTAACTGGTCCCCCGAGACTTGCCCCACTACTGTCTATCCTCCGGACAACCATTAAAATATTCTTTAATAGTATAAATTAGATGAACTATCATACTTAAAACTTTCCAAAGTTTCCCATTGAACCAGAAAAAATATCTGCACTTCTTAATACAGCATTGAAATTCCTACATGAACTGGTCACCCTTCAAACTCTTCATATACATCTCACTCTACTCATACCCCAGCCAACATGGTCCAACCGCTCTGTCCTTTTTCTCTCTCCCTGAAGATGCCAAACTTGCTTCCTTCTCAGGTCCTTTGCATCTGCTGTTCCTTGTGCTTTGAATACATTTCCTCCTTTCTATTTGTCAGTTCTTACCTCAAATGTTACCACCTCAGAAAGGCCTGATCTGACCTCTCTAGCTAGAACAAGCATCCCCAAACCCAGGCACTCTCTTTGACAATATTCTCTTTTATCTTCTTCATAACAATTATCACTACCTATTTCTGTGTTTATTATCTGTCTTCCCCCACTGGAATATAAGCACCCTAAAGGTAGGGACCCCATTTGACTGCTATATCCTTAGTGCCTAGAACAGTGCTTGCCCATAGTAAACATTCAATAAATATGTGTGACTAACCACCTGTTACTTTCTGGATAAAATCCAAACTTATTATGGCAATCGAGTGCTACATCATGTGACCTGGCTAATGTCTTCAGACTCATCTCTTGCTTCTCCACTATGAAGTAGTGCTGGTCTGATAAACTTAAAAGAGTAATTCTGAATAACTCTAAATATATCAAAGATTCACATAAAATCTTTACCACAATCCAAATACCAGAAAGGATGGAAGAAAGGAAGAAGGGAAAGCAGGAGGAAGGAAGGAAGAAAAGAAGGAAGAAGGAAGGAAGGAAGAGAGGGAGGGAGAACAGGAAGAGGAAGGAAGGAAGAAAAGGGGGAAAGGAAACACAGTTGCCATGTGGTGGGCATGTGTCAGGGTGGGTGAAGGATACAAAAGCATCAAAGTAAAGAGCTTTGCTTCTTACAGAGGAGAATTCAAATAAAGAGAAGTAGAATAAAGGACAGGGTAAGTTTCTATTGCACATGGAAAATTATGATGCCTGATAGATGATGTTATAAGTGTTACAAGTAAGCAAGAAAAGTGTTCATAGACACTGATGATTTGCTCTGAGAACTTTACATATACATTTTAGTTCTCCAACTAGAAATTTGGTTTTTCCCAAAAACAAGAACCACCTTTCCTCCTTTCTTCCTTCCTTCATTTTGGTGGAGACCCCAAAGCCTTCAGTGCAGCATTCCACATGTAGTGGAAAATCAATAAGTGCTTATTGAACAGTTAAAGGAATGGATGCATGTCTATGGTTCATGGGGTTGAAAGTGGGTGAGAGGTGGGTTAGTGGATGGCAAGGAAAAGTTGATGCCTTCTTCTGCAAAGTCAAGAGTATCTCCATGGAGGTCGTCCATGGACCCAACCAAGAGTCACGCTTCAGCCACAGAGGAAAGGGCAGTGGAAAATCCTTCCTGACAAGAACAAATATGACACCAAAAGTACTTATCCTTGTAGAGAAAAGGAAACCTGTACCTGGCCCTCTAACTTGAGCCACTGCATGCTTTCAGGGCAGAGAGAGAATTTTCAAGCACCAGAGCAGAAAACACTTAACATAATGATGGGCTGAGTACAATTATCTCCTCTCTCCTCCTATTCCACTGCAGGCAGGAAAATGGCTACCAGGGTCAAGTGGAAGTGAAAGGTGGCCCTGAACAGCAGCCGGAGGGGACCTGCCTGTTTCAACACAGTCTATGGAGAAGCATTTCCAGAGCATCTGACAAATGATGCTAAGTGTCTGGGAACAGCAGGCTGAAGAGGAGAGGCTGCCCATCAGTTCCTGATCTGCTTTAGCATCTGAGCCGCACTTTCTTTTGGGCATGTCAACAGCACTTGTCTCCCTGTAGATGAGTAGCAAGTATGGCTGTTTCAAAAGCAAAAGCATATTCTCAGTTTTAAAGTGAGAGGGGAGGAAAGATAAAGTTCTTTCTTTAAAAATAGGGAAGAACTCATTCTGTTTGTGATCAACTATGTGTGGTCAGTCTAAAGGGTTTCCCTTGAGAGAAATGATCCTGTCCCCAAACCAACATATTCCATTTCACTGAGGACATCCACACTCAGGGAAGCAAGAGGATGGAGGTGCAGGTGCTAACACCATCTCTACGCACAAGATACCAGAAATATAAAATGAAATGGATTTTGAGAAGAAACAGCCAAGTTCCAAGATGGCAGGGATGTTGCCAGAACTGAATTCTTTGTCATAAAATCAATTTAATGGGTTGCAACCCGTATCCCTTCCTTCTTCTTTTTAATGAAAAGGTAAACATACATAATGCTTACTAAGTATCAGACAGTGTTTGAAGCACTTTGTGAATATTAACTTATTTAATCCTTGTACCATCCCTAGGTGGGTACTTTATGCCTCCATTTTATAGATGATGAAACTGAGGCATAAAGAAGCTACATAGCTTGCCCAGAGTCACGCAGCAAAACCAGGATTTAAAATACAAAGACTGGGATAAAATATTTGCAAATGAAGCAACTGACAAGGGATTAACCTCCAAAACATGCAAACAGCTCATGCAGCTCTATATCAAAAAAACAAACAATCCAGTCAAAAAATGGGCAGAAAATCTAAATAGACATTTCCCCAAAGAAGACATACAGATGGGCAAAAAGCACATGAAAAGATGCTCAACATCACTAATCATTAGAGAAATGCAAATCAAAACCACAATGAGGTATCACCTCACACCGGTCAGAATGACCATCATCAGTCTACAAACAATAAATCTACAAACATCAAAAAGTCTACAAACAATAAATGCTGAAGAGGGTGTGAAGAAAAGGGAACCCTCCTACACTGTTGGTGGGGATGTAAACTGGTACAACCACTGTGGAGAAGTATGGAGGCTCCTTAAAAAACTAAAAATAGACCTACCATAGGATCCAGCAATCACACTCCTGGGCATATATCCAGAGAAAACCATAGTTCGAAAAGATACATGCACCCCAATGTTCATGGCAGCACTACTTACAATAGCCAACACATGGAAGCAACCTAAATGTCCATCAACAGATGAACGGGTAAAGAAGATGTGGTATATATACAATGGAATATTACTCAGCCATTAAAAAAACAAAAAACAAAATAATGCCATTTTCAACAGCATTGATGGACCTAGAGATTATCATACTAAGTGAAGTAAGTCAGACAGAGAAAGACAAATATCATATGATATCACTCATATGTGGAATCTAAAAAAAAAAAAATGATACAAACGAACTTATTTACAAAACAGAAACAGACTGACGGACTTTGAAAACAAATTTATGGTTACCAAAGGGGAAACGTGAGGGGGAGGGATAAATTAGGAGTTTGGGATTAACAAATACACACTACTATATATAAAATAGGTAATCAACAAGGACCTACTGTATTGCACAGGGAACTCTACTTAATATTCAGTAATAACCTATATGGGAAAATCTGAAAAAGAATGGATATACGTATATGTATAAATGAATCAATTTGCTGTACCCCTGAAACTAACACAACATTGTAAATCAATTATACTCTAATATAAAATAAAACTTAAAAACAAAGTAAATAAATAAAATAAAATACGAAGACTGCCTCCAGACACCTGGCTATTAACCACGCCATTCTGACTCTCGTGGTTATGACCTGCAAATAACTACCCCAGAACCAAAGGTCTTTAAATAAAAAATACATTGTTAATATTTATTATGGAAAATATCAAATATATAGAAAATCAGAGAAAATAATATAATGAACTCCCTCATAACCCACAGCTTAGCTCCAATAATTATCAAATCATGGCCAATCTTGTTTCATCTAGAGCCTTAGCCCCCAATAATGGATTATTTTGAAGGAAATCCCAGGCATCATATCATCTGGAAGCATTTTGGAGTGCAGTGCTGGCAGATCTTTTATAATAACAGTTTTAGTGAGATATAACTCACATAATCATAAAATTTACCCATTTAAATGTACATTTCAGTGGTTTTTAGTAGATTCACAAAGTTGCACAATTATTACAATCAATTTTAGAACATTTTTATCACTCCAAAAAGAAGTTCCATAACCACTAATAGTCACTGCCCATCCTTCACTTCCCCAGCCCCTGGCAATCACCAATCTACTTTCTATCTCTATGGATTTGTCTATTCTGGACATTTCATATAAATTGAATCATACTATATGTGGTCCTTTGTGATTGGCTTCTTCCACCTAGCTTAACGTTTTCAAAGTTCATCCATGTTGTAGCACGTATCAGTACTTCATTCCCCTTCATGGTTGCATAATATCCCATTATATGGATATACCACATTTTGTTTATCCAATCATCAGTTGATAGACATTTAGGCTGTTTCCACTTTTTGGCTAATATGTGTAAAGCTACTATGAACATTCATGTAAAAGTTTTTGTGTGAACATATGTTTTCAGTCCTCTTAGGTACACATCTAGGAGTGAAATTGCTGGGTAGTATGGTAGCTCTTAGTTTAACCTTTTCAGGAACTGCCAGTCTGTTTTCCAAAGCTGTGGCACCATATCACATTCCCACCATCAATGTATGAGGGTTCTAATTTCTTCACATACTCACCAACACTTGTTATCTGTCTTTTTGATCATAGCCATCCTAGCGGGTGTGAAGTAGTTCCTCACTGTGGTTTTGATTCTCATTTCCCTGATGGCTTATGATGTTGAGAATCTTGTTATATGGCTGGCAAATTGAAACCAGCAGATTCTCACTTTAGGATTCTTTTTGGAACACCTCTTTTAATTCTAAAATGTTTGTTCTCTCTTCTATCAAGAGAATGTTCATACAGTTTGGTATCCTATTTTCTGCTTCTTTCATCCCTGTTCCCCATACTTCCAGCTATTCCAAACTCAGTTTCTAGCTAGAGACTCCATAAAGAGCTACTCTTTCTAAAGTAGTCCATGTTTTATTTCCTTCATAGTATTTATCACTGTCTAAAATAATCGTATTTACTTGTTTATTGTCTGTCTTCCCATACACTGAAACACAGTCATCCCTTGGTATCCACAGAGGTTGGTTCCAGGACCACCACCACCCCCATTCCAGCCCCATGGATACCAGAATTCATGGGTACTCAAGTCCTTTATATAACATGGCATAGTATTTGCATATAACCTACACACATCCTCTCATATACTTCAAATTATCTCTGGATTACTTGTAATAACTAATGTAATGCAAATGCTACATAAATAGCCATAAATACAATGTAAATGCTCTGTAAATAGTTGCCAGTGTGCAGCAAATTCAACTTTGCTTTTTGGGACTTTCTGGAATTTTTTTCCCAAATATTTTTGATGTGTGGCTGGTTGAATCCACAAATGCGGAACGCATGGATACAGAGGGCAGACTGTATTAGCCCCATAAGAGGAAGAGACTGTGTCTATTTGTTTACCACTGTATCCCAGTGCCTAGAATAGAGACATAGCAGAAATTCAATAGATATTTGGTGATTGAGTGAATAGTTAGATTATGGAGTTCTTATTTGATTTTGTTATGCTACATTGCACATAACCTTTCATATAGCTTTTTGAAATAAATTGCATTTCCTAAGGATGGTCTCTGAAATACAGAAGAGTGAAATACATCTTCGTCACACATCTACAAAAGGAAAGATATCAGCAACACTCTAAATGCTTAGTATCTATAAATTGAAATACTGTGCAAGACTTTTAAATGTTTACAGAAAGATTGTACTACTACAAGCATGTTTGCTCTATTACATGAAAAAGAGCAGGATACAAGTATGTATGACTCTATGATTATAAATACGGCTCTTTTTTAATGCTTAGAGATGAGATTGTGAGGACATAAACCAAAATGTTTGCAGCATTGTCTTTGGGTGATATAATTCAAGTCCACTGTTTTTCTCTCTTCCTCTTTCTACTTTTGCATATTTTCTATCATGAACATGTGTTACTCATGATAAGAAACAAAAATAACTTTAAGAAATGCTATAATCTGCATAGAAATCTCACCATAAAAAAGGAGGCATTTTTACTGATTTTTATATGAATCTGAAGCAATAGTTTACAAAATGAAAAAATCAAGTCAGAGTTGTTATTTACATTACCAAACGGAGGAGGGGAGTTTTCTCCTTATAGTAATGTTTTCTCTTTATAGTAATGTTCAGGCTAATAAACAAAAGCTGAATAATAAAATAATCTTCAACCCCTAATAAAGTACTGGATATAAGACAATGTTCGTCAGTCACTATGTGTCTCCTAATGGAAAAACACAACATAACGTACAAATAGTCTTGACAAAAATTTAATTTAAATCTGATCTTCTAGATTAAATAAAACAGACTAAACAAAGCCTATTAAAGGAAATTTTATTTTTACCTTTTTAATCAGAATTTAAAATTCACATGTAGATTGCATTATATTTCTATGGCACTACTGATATTATTGATATTATTCAGATTCTGATTTAAACACAAAAGTTGATATATAGAGAGAGATATATAGATATAATTGTTTATTTCTTCATTGCTTTAGGTGTGATAATATTGTGGTTATGTTTTTTATCTTTTAGAGGTATATCTGAAATACGTAGGGATAATATGATATTATGACTGAGATTTGCTTCAAGATAACGTGAAGGGGGAAAGTGAGTAAGTAAGCGTATAAATAAAGTTGGTCATGTGTTGATCATGTTGAAACTGGGCAATGAATATGGGGTTCACTGTATTAGTTGCTCCACTTTTGCATGTTTTATGTTTTCAATAATAAAAAGTTAGATGGAGGGTAGAGGAGGCTACAACCAGGCTTACTGTTAAGAAGAGCAGGATATGGGCTTCCCTGGTGGCGCAGGGGTTGAGAGTCTGCCTGCCAATGCAGGGGACACGGGCTCGAGCCCTGGTCTGGGAAGATCCCACATGCCGCAGAGCGACTAGGCCCGTGAGCCACAACTACTGAGCCTGCGCGTCTGGAGCCTGTGCTCTGCAACAAGAGAGGCCGCGATAGTGAGAGGCCCGCGCACCGCGATGAAGAGTGGCCCCCGCTTGCCGCAGCTGGGGAAAGCCCTCGCACAGAAACGAAGACCCAACACAGCCAAGAATGGATAGATTAATTAATTAATTACTTAAAAAATAATAATCAAAATAAAATAAATAAAATAAAATAAAAGAAGAGCAGGATAGTAAGTAGTCTGCCACGTCACAGAAGCCTGACCAGTCATGCCTCATTACAGACTCCCTTATCACCTACCCCATCCTCACTTCTCCGTCCTTTTTCTATGCTCATGCTCCTTTCCGTTGTTTAGCTTTTACTTTGGAAATTCAGCCTTGACTTAACTCTCTCATACCAGACCCTCTGGCTGATAGACCTTAACTTCATATTTCAGTTACTATTGCTGGGTAACAAATCATCCCAAAACTTGGTGGGCTAAAACAACAACAATCATTTTCTTATCTCTCATGGTTCTGGGGGTTGACTAGGTTGAGTTGTGTTGTTCTCACTCACAGTCTGTCACATAGTTACAATCAGAAGGTTTCCTCACTCCTAAATCTGGCAATCAATGCTGGCTGTTGGTTGGGATGTCAGCTGAGGCTGTCAGCCAGAACACCTACTGGTTGGGCTCTCCATGTGACCTGGGCTTCCACATAGCACGGTGGTGAGGTACCAAGAGCTAGCATCCCAGTACTACCCCAGAGAGCAAGTCTATCACCTTTATAACCTAGTTTAGGAAACATCACTTCAACCACAGTCACTAGCCACACACATTCACGGGGAGAAAAGTAGGTCCCACGTCTTGATGAGAGGAGTGTCAATGTCACATTGAAAGATGAGCATGTGGAATGAAGATCTTGTTGCAGCCATCTTAGAATATTCAATCTGTCGTATTTTGGGTCCCCCTTGGCACGCACATTAGTTTCTCTGGCTCTGACCAGTTCCCAATTTTCAGCAAGCCGAACAGCACTTTTCCGCTTAGAGCTATCATACATCTGGCCCTTCTCAGCTTGCAGATTCCCCTTGGCACCAAAATTTACATTCCAGCACTGGTGCTGCCGGCTACCCAGACTTCGACCTCCACCCCTGACTGCTCACCATTCCTCCTCCCTCCTCTCTTGCCCATTCCAAGATGTATAAGGACATAGCAGCAGATTACACTGGCCATATACTCTTGAAAATACTCTACCTTTACAAACCTGGCCCAAGGAATACAAATAGGCAGATATGAAATATTGTGGTAACAGACATGCTTAATTAAATTTTACAACTGTTCAAAGACTGTGCATTCTTGATGTTGGCTTGTGTCATTATTTTACAATAGACAATAAAATTTCTCAATGTCAGTATCCTGGGCAAGTTCTTCCTTTTAAGTACCAGGTAGAAAAAAAAAAATCATTCTGTACAAAACATTCCTGTCACCAGAAACGCTGTAGCACTCTCTGCTGTCAGGAAACAAAGTTTAAGGTACTCTGGGTTCATTTTCCCTGCAGGATTCTCCAGCATCTTTGTACCATAGGCTGCCAATCATCTTACCCAGATGCAAAAGCATAAATCAGAAAGGGGAGGAAAATCATGGGGCTTAATTTGGGTAAGATAGTAAAGGTAAAGAATGAAAATCCAATCAGTGTATGTAGCTGAATGGTAATAAGTAGGAAAGGGAAAAGGGAGCCAGGTAGAAAATCTCAAGAGGTAGCAAGCAGATATCAAAGACATCATAATATAGCAATCTCTGTCTAAACTCTTTACGTAAGTAAGGTTAATCTCCACAAATAACCCATGAAACACAGAAAGGTTAAACAAGTTGTCCAGGGTCACATAGCAAGTAAATGGCAGAGCCAGGATACAAATCCCAGCGATCTGTCTCCAGAGTCTGTGTCCTTAACCACTCTGCTCTACTGCCTAAGAAATAAATATGACTACTGTGGGTAGGGGGTACGGGGAGAGTTACTCCTTTAAAGGTAACAAGAATTATTATTAGATATTATTGCTCTTATCTAAAAGAAAACTGATTGTCAGGAAAATTACTTGCCCCAAGCTAAGCAGAGAAATTAGGAAGTAATCCAAGTCCCCTATCCACAATAAAACCATTCTGAAGTTTAGAAGATTCTTTCCCTCCTAAATTTAGGAACAATTTTGTTCTTTTGAGAAATCAAAATGTATTACGATGACCCCAAAAGTAATGCCTCTCATCACAACCTCACTAAAATCCATCAGCTGCTTTTACAAAGAGAATGGATTCCCCCTATAACAAGTTCAAGGTCTACACAACCAGACTGATTCATCCACCAACCAACCAATCAGCTGAGCAGAGTCACTCAGAGTGTTCCAAATCCAAAGGCTGGTTCACTTGCCAAGGGAGAGAAGAAAAATACCTTTCCACATAAAGGACAAGGCAACCAGTTCCTGTCTTCCTCAGTGGAAAAATGAGTCTAACGGGTCTGGGGCAGAGTCAGAGGGATGTCCAAGGGGTTAGATAGCTCTGGGCTGCAGGCTGAATGGAAAGGACCACATTCCTGGTGCTAGAAGAACCTCATGGCTGTGAGGCCCTCTAGGCAGAGCAAGGAGCAAGGCCCAATCCACTTGAGGCCATTTGTCACTGGGCAGACTCCCAAACCCTCCGCAGCCAGAACTCAGATGATAATGGTAGGGCCCAGACTCAGTTCCAGTCACTGGAGACTTGGGGATATTGCTACAGTTCACCGGGAGCACACGCTGGAGATCACCTCAATACTGCAAACAAGAAGGATATGAGCCTTGATGTCTACTGAGGGCCCAGTACACACAGGCACTATTTTTAGTGCTTTAGACTTTATCTTATTTAAACCTCACCACACGAACCCTATGAGGCTGTCACTACCACCCTTATTTCACAAAGAGTAATATGTCTGGGAAGTTAAGAACTGACCAAGGTCACATGCCAGTATGTGTTAGATTAGATTGACAGAATTTGAACTTCTGTCTCTCTGCTTTCAAAGTCCAAGCCATTTCTATTTTATCAGGCTGCTCACAACAACATACAATTCATGATATTGGGCAACTCAGAGTTGTTTCTGGCCCTTCCCCCAAAATTTTAGACTAGCCTAAGAGCCCAAATGTTTGGATATACAAATACACCTAGATTGCAATGCTCACTATGACGTTGGGGAGTACAGCTTAGAGAAGATACTTCTTCTATTTACTCCTCCATGTTTCCCATCTTTCTCCCATATTCCTCATGTCTCCCTTCTCCCAACCCAGATCATCTCTCTTGGTCTGTATGTCTTGGGTTGGTGTTTATCAAAGGGGAACAACACTATTTATTCCGGCCTCCAATGCATGTGCATTGTACAGAGCCTCAGAGGAGATAATGGTGCAGAAAATAACAAGAAACTTTCCCTTTGCAGGGCTGCATAGAAAGCTTGGGCAAGTAAATTGAAGTTTGCTGGGCTTCAGTTTGATCAAGCAAAACCAGAGTGGGCTGCACTATATGGTCTTCCAGGTCTAAAGTCTATGATTCCATTATTTTTTTAAAAATCTGTTTATCTTCACAATGAAATAGCCCCAAAGAAATACATCAACTCACAAAGAAAAAGGTCAAAAGGAGATAGATTAATTCTAACAAATACTGCTCTTTGCCTAGAATATCAACATGATTTAATTAAAAAAAAAAAAAAAAAGTGCCCAGACTTACTCCAGCCAGCACTGCTTCACCCTCAAGATGACAGACTGGAAGGTAGGCTTTGCCTGGTGTCACAGCCCACCATCCCTGGGGGTCAGGCCAAATTTAGAGTCTATAACAGGAAGAGGTTATTTATCTCATCCTCTACAAGCTCCATTTAGCCCACAGGGTCTGACCAGATTCCGATTACCTTCCTTCCATCCAATGGATGCCAGGACAGCAGGGCTATCTCAGGGTCTTTGCAACAGGGCTTCTCCATATTCTTTCCTCAGGTAATCAATCCTGCCCCCTTTGGAAGTATTAAGAAAGCCTCCATCCTTCTCCCCATGGCTTCCCCATTCACCCTACCCCATCAGAGGGAGTTATCTGATAGTGGTGAGATTTGGGAGTCATTGCACATGCATGGTGAGATTTGGGAAAAAGCCACTGCACATGCGTGGTCTAAGCCCTTTCTTGGCTCTAGCCTTGTCCCCAGCAGTTGCAGTGTTTAGGACTCACTGGTCCCCTCCTCAGGACAGAGACTCCCCTGTGGAGTAAAGCCTGCCACAGTGACTGTGTGGGTAAATTCAACTTAGAATAAGGAAGAGAAAACTCAATTTGGCCTTGGTTCCAAGCCTCAATCTCCTTTCCAGCTTTAGCAGCAATATCTCACTCCCATATTTACTTCCAAATTGATTCAGAACTTGATTCAGAACTCTGGAGGAATGTAACTCTCTAGTGCTTTAAGAGAAGGCACAGATCATATTAAGTTCAATATCAGGGACTGTACAATTTGCTCTAAAGGAAATTAGAATTCAACAAGGAGATTAAAGTGTAAATAATCTAAGCAATGCAGACTGGAACAAATGCCAATCAGAGATTTCAAGTAAATGCCGTTGTGATGCCCAGTGGGAGGTGGCGAGAAGGGGGCGGGGGACCACAGTCCAGGGCAGTTGTGGATGGGTCTCCAAAAGAAATCTTTCTGATATTGTGACCAGACCGGGGGAGAATGTCCAGAACTGTCTTTTCCTTTCAAGGTTCTCCAGGCTCAGGCAGGCTCAGTTCCTCGGGGTCTCCACCACATAAGAGGATGAGGAGCAATGGCTGGAATCACAGCAGCCCCTAAAGAGGCTAAAGGAATGTTTTATCATACTTAGCTCATTCTGAATTCTGACTCTAGAAAAACAGAATATGCAAGATGGTAATAAGGACAGAGTGAAAACTGGACAGAATAGCTAAAAGCGGGTGGGTGATTAAGGGAAGTTTTGACTCCAATTTGAGTATCATATTGTTTGCCTCTGGGGGAGGGGGGCAGGGGGAGTGCGACCAGCCTGATGCTTTGATTCTGATCAGAGATTTACAAGAGTAGATGTTTGGCATGCCTAAGCAACAAAATCTGGACAAGGACAATCCTTAATGAACTGGGGAATGGCAAGCATTACAGCAGGGACCCTGTGTATCACCTATCACAGAGTGGGCCTGTTAGTTTCCATCCATAGGAATTTAAGCTTAACTGCTTATTCTAAAATAGAGAACACGTAAGTCACAGGCCTACAAACCTCCCAAAGACTGTAATTTTGTGGTCCCTGTGTGGCAGAACCGAGCCAAAAAGTTGTCCTGAAGAGGCTATTTCTAAAGGGCTCACGACTTACTGAGCCACTTGAGGCTGTTAGAAATCAGCAAAAGCACTCCTGTAACACTACCAGCCACATACCCACCTCTCCTATGCCAGAAACAATTTGAGGTCATTTACCGTTTTACTCATTTTTTTTTTTTAATAATCCAGCTCTAGATATTGTGCCTGGCACACACTTGGTGCGAAGTAAATGCCTGGTAAATGCGATAAATGAGTAGATGAACCTATCGATCAGATTCCAGCATGACTTGATTCCTGTCTTCTAGTTTGAGAAAGATGTGATACTATCATACTTCAATCAATATATCCTAGTACTAACCACTTTTGTCTTTTCAAGGAATTCTTATACATACATGTACACACACAAACTTGTATCAAATTCTTATATACAGTAACACTTGGTAACAATTTTTTTTTTAATGTCACTAGAAATTCAAAAAATTCTTATGAACAAGGTGCTTGAAGACATGAAAACCTCCATCACTATCCTCAGAAAGCAATACAGGCTTTTCTCACCCCCAAGCCCACGGGGTTAGTGTCTGCCACAGCCCACCTTGCTTACCTCCACCTCGCTTGCCCTCCGCAACGCAGCTGGGCTTTCAGTAGCTTTAGCTGTACCCCTACCCCAGCTTTGTGCTTGAGAAGCTTTATATACATACCTTCTCATATACAGCGCTGAAATGAGAAGGGGAAAGACAAAAATTGAACAATAATAAAGGAAATGCTAAGTCCTTTTAAGGCTCATACAGGGTGCTATAGTTTAGAAAAAGGAGAGGTTAAAAAAGAGTTCTCGATGCTAATCAGCAGTAATGGAGAAAGCAAACTTTGAGCTGGACTAGCAAGAGGCAGGCCTTTGACAACTACATTTTTCTGAGAATGAACATTCCTGAAGGAACCACGTGTGCAAAGGCAAAGAGCAAAAATGCAAAGGCAAAGAGCAAAAATTCAAATGAGGTGTGTTTAGAAATATATGTAAATGAAAAATGAACAATAAAACCGAAAAGATAAAACTAGAACAATAGAGGGCAGACAGCAGAAGCAAGAACTACAATCCTGCAGCCTGTGGAACAGAAACCACATTCACAGAAAGATAGACAAGATGAAAAGGCAGAGGGCTATGTACCAGATGAAGGAACAAGATAAAACCCCAGAAAAACAACTAAATGAAGTGGAGATAGGCAATATTCCAGAAAAAGAATTCAGAATGACAGTGAAAAACAGAATAAAGAAAAAAGAATGAAAAGAAATGAAGACAGCCTAAGAGACCTCTGGAACAACATTAAACGCAACAACATTCACATTATAGGGGTCTCAGAAGGAGAAGAGAGAAGGACAAGAGAAAATATTTGAAGAGATTATAGACGAAGACTTCCCTAACATGGGAAAGGAAATAGCCACCCAAGTAGAGGAAGCGCAGCGAGTTCCATACACGATAAACCCAAGGAGAAACACACCGAGACACACAGTAATCAAATTGGCAAAAATTAAAGACAAAGAAAAATTACTGAAAGCAGCAAGGGAAAAATGACAAATAACATACAAGGGAACTCCCATAAGGTTAACAGCTGATTTCTCAGAAGAAACTCTACAAGCTAGAAGGGAGTGGCATGATATACTTAAAGTGATGAAAGGGAAGAACCTACAACCAAGATTACTCTACAAGGCAAGAATCTCATTCAAATTTGATGGAGAAATCAAGCTTCACAGACAAGCAAAAGCTAAGAGAATTCAGCACCACCAAACCAGCTCTACAACAAATGCTAAAGGAACTTCTCTAACTGTGAAACACAAGAGAGGAAAAGGACCTACAAAAACAAACCCAAAACAATTAAGAAAATGGTCATAGGAACATACATATCAATAATTGCCTTAAACGTGAATGGATTAAATGCTCCAACCAAAAGACACAGGTTTGCTGAATGGATACAAAAACAAGACCCATATATATGCTGTCTACAAGAGACCCACTTCAGACCTAGGGACACATACAGACTGAAAGTGAGGGGATGGAAAAAGATATTCCATGCAAATGGAAATTAAAAGAAAGCGGGAGTAGCAATACTCATATCAGATAAAATAGACTTTAAAATAAAGAATGTTACAAGAGACAAGGAAGGACACTACATAATGATCAAGGGATCAATCCAAGAAGAAGATATAACAATTGTAAATATATATGCACCCAACATAGGAGCACCTCAATACATAAGGCAACTACTAAGAGCTCTAAAAGAGGAAACTGACAGTAACAAAATAATAGTGGGGGACTTTAACACCTCACTTACACCAATGGACAGATCATCCAAAATGAAAATAAATAAGGAAACAGAAGCTTTAAATGACACAATAGACCAGATCGATTTAATTGATATTTATAGGACATTCCATCCAAAAACAGCAGATTACACTTTCTTATTAAGTGTGCACAGAACATTCTCCAGGATAGATCACATCTTGGGTCAAAATCAAGCCTCAGTAAATTTAAGAAAACTGAAATCATATCAAGCATCTTTTCTGACCACAACACTATGAGATTAGAAATGAATTACAGGGAAAAAAACGTAAAAAACACAAACACATGGAGGCTAAACAACACATTACTAAATAACCAAGAGATCACTGAAGAAATCAAAGAGGAAATCAAAAAATACCTAGAGACAAATGACAATGAAAACACGACAATCCAAAACCTATGGGATGCAGCAAAAGCAGTTCTAAGAGGGAAGTTTATAGCAATTAAATCTGATCTCAAGAAACAAGAAAAATCTCAAGTAAACAATCTAACCTTACACCTAAAGAAACTAGAGAAAGAAGAACAAACAAAACCCAAAGTTAGCAGAAGGCAAGAAATCATCAAGATCAGAGCAGAAATAAATGAAACAGAAACAAAGAAAACAATAGCAAAAATCAATAACACTAAAAGCTGGTTCTTTGAGAAGATAAACAAAATTGATAAACCATTAGCCAGACTCATCAAGAAAAAGAGGGAGAGGACTCAAATCATTAAAATTAAAAATGAAAAAGGAGAAATTACAAAAGACACTGCAGAAATACAAAGCATCCTAAGAGACTACTACAAGCAACTCTATGCCAATAAAATGGACAACCTGGAAGAAATGGACAAATTCTTAGACAGGTATAACCTTCCAAGATAGAACCAGGAAGAAATAGAAAATATGAACAGACCAATCACAAGTAATGAAATTGAAACTGTGATAAAAAAATCTTCCAACAAACAAAAGTCCAGGACCAGATGGCTTCACAGGTGAATTCTATCAAATTTTAGAAAAGAGCTAACACCAATCCTTCTCAAACTCTTCCAAAAAATTGCAGAGGAAGGAACACTCCCAAACTCATTCTATGAGGCCACCATCACCCTGATACCAAAACCAGACAAAGATACTACAAAAAAAGAAAATTACAGACCAATATCACTGATGAATATAGATGCAAAAACCCTCAACAAAATACTAGCAAACAGAATCCAACAACACATTAAAAGGATCATACACCATGATCAAGTGGGATTTATCCCAGGGATGCAAGGATTCTTCAATATATGCAAATCAATCAATGTGATACACCGTATTAACAAATTTAATAAAAACCACATGATCATCTCAATAGATGCAGAAAAAGCCTTTGACAAAATTCAATACCCATTTATGATAAAAACTCTCCAGAAAGTGGGCATAGAGGGAACCTACCTCAACATAATAAAGGCCATATATGACAAACCCACAGCAAACATCATTCTCAATGGTGAAAAACTGAAAGCATATCCTCTAAGATCAGGAACAAGACAAGGATGTCCACTCTCACCACTATTATTCAACACAGTTTTGGAAGTCCTAGTCACAGCAATCAGAGAGGAAGAAGAAATAAAAGGAATACAAATTGGAAAAGAAGATGTAAAACTGTCACTGTTGCAGATGACATGATACTATACATAGAGAATCCTAAAACTGCCACCAGAAAACTACTACAGCTAATTCATGAATTTGGTAAAGTTGCAGGATACAAAATTAATGCACAGAAATCTCTTGCATTCCTATATACTAATGATGAAAAATCTGAAAGAGAAATTAAGGAAACACTCTCATTTACCACTGAAACAAAAATAATAAAATACCTAGGAATAAACCTACCTAGGGAGACAGAAGACCTGTATGCAGAAAACTATAAGACATTGATGAAAGAAATTAAAGATGATACCAACAGATAGATATACCATGTTCTTGGATTGGAAGAATCAATATTGTGAAAATGACTATACTCCCCAAAGCAATCTACAGATTCAATGCAATCCCTATCAAATTACCAATGGCATTTTTTACGGAACTAGAACAAAAATCTTAAAATTTCTACAGAAACACAAAAGACCCCGAATAGCCAAAGCAGTCTTGAGGGAAAAAAATGGAGCTGGAAGAATCAGACTCCTTGACTTCAGACTATACTACAAAGCTACAGTAATCAAAACAATATGGTACTGGCACAAAAACACAAACATAGATCAATGGAACAAGACAGAAAGCCCAGAGATAAACCCACGCACCTAAGGTCAACTAATCTATGATAAAGGAGGCAAGGATATACAATGGAGAAAAGACAGCCTCTTCAATAAGTGGTGCTGGGAAAACTGGACAGCTACATGTAAAAGAATGAAATTAGAATACTCCCTAACACCACACACAAAAATAAACTCAAAATGGGTTAGAGACCTAAATGTAAGACTGGACACTATAAAACTCTTAGAGGAAAACATAGGAAGAACACTCTTTGACATAAATCACAGCAAGATCTTTTTTCTACCCACCTCCTAGGGTAATGGAAATAAAAACAAAAATAAACAAATGGGACCTAATGAAACTTCAAAGCTTTTGCACAGCAAAGGAAACCATAAACAAGACAAAAAGACAACCCTCAGAATGGGAGAAAATATTTGCAAACAAATCAACGGACAAAGGATTAATCTCCAAAATATGTAAACAGCTCATGCAGCTCAATATTAAAAAAACAAACAACCCAATCCAAAAATGGGCAGAAGACCTAAATAGACATTTCTCCATAGAAGACATACAGATGGCCTAGAAGCACATGAAAAGCTGCTCAACATCACTAATTATTAGAGAAATGCAAATCAAAACTACAATGAGGTATCACCTCACACCAGTTAGAATGGGCATCATCAGAAAATCTACAAACAACAAATGCTGGAGAGGGTGTGGAGAAAAGGGAACCCTCTTGCACTGTTGGTGGGAATGTAAATTGATACAGCCACTATGGAGAACAGTATGGAGGTTCCTTAAAAAACTAAAAATAGAACTACCATATGATCCAGCAATCCCACTACTGGGCATATACCCTGAGAAAACCATAATTCAAAAAGACACATGCACCCCAGTGTTCATTGCAGCACTATTTACAGCCAGGTCATGGAAGCAACCTAAATGCCCATCGACAGACGAATGGATAAAGAAGATGTGGTACATATATACAATGGAATATTACTCAGCCATAAAAGGGAACGAAATTGGGTCATTTGTTGAGACGTGGATGGATCTAGAGACTGTCATACAGTGAAGTCAGAAAGAGGAAAACAAATATCATATATTAACGCATATATGTGGAACCTAGAAAATGGTACAGATGAACCAGTTTGCAGGGCAGAAATTGAGACACAGACATAGAGGACAAACATATGGACAGCAAGGGGGGAAAGCTGTGGGGGGGTGGTGGTGGTGGTGGGATGAATTGGGAGATTGGGATTGACATGTGTACACTGATGTGTATAAAATTGATTACTAGTAAGAACCTGCTGTATAAAAAATAAAATGAAAAAAAATGCTAACTGAATTAATAAAGATTATCAAAAAAAACAAAAAAAAAACTGGAACAATACTGTAAAGATGTCAATGTGTGGAATCTGGGCTTAATCAAATATACGGTAGGGAACCTGTACATTATTCTGACTAAAATTATAACAAGTCTAAGTTTAGGAAAAGTAATCTGGCAAGATGGACGTGAGGGAGACAGAAAGTGAAATCAGATGGAAGACAACCAAGTAGGTATGAAACTATTATGGGAATGAAAACAGATGTGTAAGAACAAATTACAAAGCAGACCTGCCCAAAGGTGGCATGTAATATAAACGATTAACTGGACAAGCACAAGGGAAAAACATTGACATGAAAATGACAATAAGAAATAAGTCCACTTAGTAAGAAATAAATTCAGTGAAATAATACAAATGGCAAAAACTGTAAGAGAACTTAGAGATGATTAAAAAAATGACAGATTTTTGAACATCCATTTCAAGTTAATTCACTTCAAATTAATTTATTCACTACTGAACACCTATCAGGTGTCAAGCACGTATAAGATAGGATGTTGACTCCTTACTACTCACATTTGTTGTGATTCATAACCAAAATTTTTTTAATTAAAAGAAAATTAAATATGTGTACAATATGAAAATAGGTTTTAATGGAAAAAAAACAAGAATGAGTTTAAAAATCTATGACACCATAAACATACTACTTCAAACATGAGCTAAAGTCAATATCATACAGAACTCCACAAACTGGTTAAGAAGACTCTAGAAACTACAAGAGGTAAAAAGTGAACAACCTGATATACACACTTCATTAATGATAAAAGGGGCCAACAGGCTTCCATGCACCAAGAAATTCATAAACATATTGAGTTACTGGTTTTTACAGTAAGTACACTGTACATACAAATTCTGTGGCAAGGCAATCTGACTTATTTTAGGGACAGACAATTCTGCTCTACCTTATTTCAGGGACAGACAATTCTACCATACCACCATACCAAAGATCAGACTAAGCGTTTAACATTCCTACAAGCTTCTTTAAAATCTCTATGAACAAGAAAAGAACGAAGTTATCCATTAAAATATATTAAGAGTAGTCATCTCTGAAAGATAAGGTTTTTTTAACCTTCTTTTCCTCTTTCCTACAATAAAGATATTTTTGAATTAGGACAAGCCAAAAAACTTTTTAAGATTTTCCATTTTAAGTATTATGTACTGAATGCTAAGGAACTTCTGACTGTGAATGAGAACTGTTGAAGGATTTTAAGCATTGAATTGACATGTCATGGACAAACCCTTGAAGAAACCCTTGGTACATAAACTTCAAGGGCATTTGAAAACTGCTTCAAGCACATGACTGGATATCATAAACAAGCTTTTACATTACCAATTCTACATCATTTTGGACAGATTTGCATCCTGAGTTGAAGACATAACTAATCAGATTTAGAGTTAAAAGAAGACATCTAAAAATGGAAGGTCTATCAAATCACAAGCTCCTCCATGACAGATGACTTAGCTATCAAGGGTAGTTTAGCAAAATGGAAGTTTGAGTCAAAGGCAGCATGGTATAGTGGGTTTGGGGTCATAGACCTGGATCTGATTCCCAGCTCCAATACTGAGTGCCTGTCACTAACTCAAGCATGTCATTTAACCTCTGAACTCCAGCCTTCTCATCTATGAAATGACAGCACCTACCCTACAGAATTATGGTAGTGATTAATGCTAATCACTAAGCCTGGCAAACAGTAGATGCTCAAATCAGAATTTTGTTACTATTACAATACTCACTCCTACTCAAAGAGCCAATGATTCTATTATTAAAAGCAACAGTATGATTTAAATTAGTTTAGCAGGATTAGATAACAGAAATAAAAAGTAATACAACTGGAAAACTAGCCTTTCCTTGTCTGTATACTGACTGGTAATACCTAGCAAAATATCCCATTCCTTCCCCAAATCAAGATCAGCACGAGTGCTCTGCCCAGGCGGAGGAAACGGACAAAGGGAGAGAACACAAGAGCAGAACATGGAAGACAGGAAGATAGGATACAATAAAGAAGATCTGGGCCCAAAACTGGAAATCAATACTGCTGCCTTGACTTCCCTGCCAGCCCAGTGGTCAAGATTCCGTGCTTCCACTGCAGGGTGTGCAGGTTCGATCCCTGGTCAGGGAACTAAGATCCCCACAGGCCACACGGAGTGGCCAAAACAAACAGACAAACAAATATTGCTACCTTTGTCCATGTAGAGATTTCAACAAAGAAATAAATGCACCAGAAATGTTAGGATTTTTAGTTAAAAGGCTATCTTCCTTATTCACAGGAGATTCAACTAGCTCAAAGCTGGAAACATAATTGGTGTTTAATAAATACCTGTCGACTGATATGTACACATTTTACTTCCTAACCTAAAGCTTTTTATAAACAGACTAAGTTGGATACTGGGACACTGCTGTAAAAAATGTTCAGGTCATCAAACATTTTTGTGTACCATGTTCCTGAATTAAGAGGTATATTTAATTCCATCACGAGTCCCTGAAAAAGTTACATTTCATGTCCCTTCTACTCATCCATACCTACTTTCAAGCATTTAGAGAAGAAAGAATCCACCCCATTCACAACAAAGACAACCAGTGCATAAAGAAAAACAAGGAAAAAGCTAGTCAAGTGTGAAGGACACTAGAATGTAACACCATGAAGGCAGGGACTTTCATCTGTATTGTTCACTGTTATCTCTATAGCATCTAGAACCATACCCAGCACATAACAGTTGCTCACTAAATAACTGCTGACTGAATGAATAAATTATTCTTTGAAAAAATAATTTTGGACAACCAAAACGATTATTTTCAACGTTGATGGCTTTCTTAAGGCTCAGAAGAGTTCTATTATTTTACCTTTTTCCCAATTACTCTTATGGAAGATTACTTCAAAATAAAGAAAAGAGGATTGCTCTGAGCCAAAAATAGATAGCCTTGGAAAAAAACTTTCTATAAAATACTGTTTCAATATAATTTTATTAGCAGTTATTACATCAAAAGTCACATTTACAGGATCCAAAGGACTGTCTTAGAAAATTCTAAAGTATATGTAATTAGACTTTAACAGTAAGATAGAACATATTCTCATAGCACAGCCCTTAAAAAGTCAAGAATAATACTGAGAATTAAGTACAGTTCTATCAAGAACTAGAAATGAATTCTGTGTGCATAGTGGCACTTAAAACAAAGTTCCATGTAAGTATAATACATCTATGTATGTGAATTTCAGTGGTAAACATTAACTTCCAAACAACTGACACCAAAGGAGTTTCCAATCAAAACACAAGCATGATGGCTTTCATTCAATGTAGAGCTGTGATAATTCTATAAAGAGACTGTGAATCCTTAAGTCCTATGATTTTTACCCTGTGACACTAATACAAAACAAATCAACTCTAATGCACAGATTCTGACACATCATGATAAAAAGATAGCCTTTTTCTACATCAGAAAATGCTGAGTTGTCCAGTGCAGTATAGGCTGGTCATTGCTGATCTACTTAAATTCTATATCCTCCAGACTGAGCAGTATTGTAGGACTCACAAATATTACATTTCATGCCTAATATATGGAACTGGACTGTAGATTTTCCATTGCAATCATTGCAGAGAATCTGAAAAGAGATGAATTAAAATTAAGTATACTAAACCTTATAGATAGAAAGTGGCATTGTCTGCTCAAAACAATTCCTCGAAAATCATACTTAAGATATGAAAACATACCTTTTATTTGTTCACTAAAAACTCTAATAAGAAAGTAGCTTTGGGCTTCCTTGGTGGCGCAGTGGTTGAGAATCTGCCTGCTAATGCAGGGAACACGGGTTCGAGCCCTGGTCTGGGAGGATCCCACATGCCGTGGAGCGGCTGGGCCCGTGAGCCACAATTACTGAGCCTGCGTGTCTGGAGCCTGTGCTCCGCAACAAGAGAGACCGCGATAGTGAGAGGCCCGCGCACAGCGATGAAGAGTGGCCCCCACTTGCCACAACTAGTGAAAGCCCTCGCACAGAAACGAAGACCCAACATAGCCATAAATTAAAAATAAATAAATAAATAAAAATTAAAAAAAAAAAAAAAAAAAAAGAAAGTAGCTTTGAAATCAGAAAATGAAAATGTGGATTTGAGCTAAGAAGTCTTATTTTAAAGTAGTTCCCAAATAGTATAAATAATAGTAGCACAAAAATTAACATAGGCATCATAATCAGATCAAGACCTATACTAATTCAAAACAACACACAATTTCATTATTTTTTGTTGACACTTAGAATATTATCTTAGTTAACAAAACAAATTTTTACATACTTATAATATTTTTGCTTATTCTTTAATATACTAAGTTCCTAGCCTTCCATGCCTCAAAAATGAATTAAAGTCCAAAAGAATACTTTCTAAAGTTGAACAAAGAAAAGCTTTTGGCTCGTCCCTAAAATGACAATAAGATGCCACTTAGGAATTAATCTCTTCTAGTACTGAGATCCTGAAAAATAAAAAAGGTGTTAACCTGAAAAAAGATCAATAAATTACCATGTGAGAAAAGCATTAGCTTTAGAAGAGCCACACCATAATAAGTAGGAAACATCCAAATTTTCTCTAAATTATAATTTGGAAAGTAATTCTTTTAAGAATGTGATCTAAATGTAGAAAATAGATTACTCGTTGCCTAGAGCTAGAGGATTAAGGAATGACTGCTAATGGCTATGGGGTTTCCTTTTGGGGTGATGAAAATATTCTAAAATTGATGGTGGTTATGTTTGCACAACTCCAAGAATACACTAAAAAGCACTGAACTGGACATTTTAAATGGATGAGTTGTATGGTATGTGAATTATATCTCAGTAAGGCTGTTATTTCAAAAAATGATCTAAATAGGACACAGCACACTACAGCCTCTAATAAAACATGACACTACTATCAGTATTACAAAAGTGATCTTTCATTGATCTTACTAACAATTCAATTATCCACATGAATTATGAAATGCTCCAGTGTGAATTAAACAGAAAATAATTTTTATCTGGCTCTGTTAAGTGGTTTTTATCTTTTTGTGTAGAAGTATTTAAAATGAAGATGTTTTGAAAATCTATATGTCGAAAAATTATTAAAGCACCAGAAAGCTATCTACTTTCCAAGTCTAACCTGTAACTGAATGTACTATGCTGAGACTAGATAGCAGCACATCTCAATTAATGGAGAAAAGATGATCATTCTCCACGAGGCAAAAGGCACAGAAATACCTCTTATATTTTAGATTACAGGCTAAGACCAAATAAAGTCTTAGACTAAAAAGGGTAATAAACATTAAAAACCAAGAAGTAATCATTAAAAAAAAATCAGTAAACATGTTTGCCTGAAATAAAATTTAAAATAGTTAAAATTAAAACATAATTAAAATAAAACATCAAACCAGTAATCCACCTCTACTCAGTTACATTACCAACTGACTCTGCTAAGTGATATGTAAATTATTCAGAATAAAGTTTTTGCCTGCCATCTAGTGTTGGGAAGAATTTCACAAAGATATTCTTGGATTTTTTTTCCTGGTCTTTTGAGTTCAGAGTAACTAAAATTTAAAGATTATTCTGTCCTTCCCATTAATCATCACATTGGCATCTACACCCAAATAGTACTTTTTAGACAGATCTGAGCAAAAGGGAAAAAATACACATGAACATCAACAAGGAACCTGAAAAGTATTTTTAAGCATTGATTCTACTCACATCCACAGTCATGTTCTGATATTCTGATGGCATAGGAGTGTGTGCTACCTCATCATCCAGCTGTCTCCAGTACCTAGTCATATCTAAAGCAGAGTGCATACATAATGGACATCTGTAGCCTCTAGGAGAGATAAAAGATTTATTTCCCAAACGTTAAATGGGGAGTATATCAACTCAGGTATACAAGAAGATGCATGCTAACTGGTACATAAACCATCCAAGACAGGTATTATTTTATATTTCAAGATCATCTTACAAATCTGGAAATTTTCATAATATAAAAGTTTTCAATTAAATCCTGTGTCATAGGGTATTTTTTAAACCTACTTCTTTTTCCTCAGTTCTCTAAAATGAAGAGGAATTACTCAATATTCTCTGTAGAATATACTCAATATATTTTAAAAACCAATTAAACTGCTTTTTAGCTAAACAGCCTCAATTTCTTAATCTATTCAAGCAAAGGAGAGATTGTATTCCTTAAAACTTATTCAGATCATATTATTTCCTTTCTAAAAATTCTGAAAAAGTTCCCTTCTATCCGGCTCTTAAAGTTTCTACTCATTAGTTTGCAAGACCAAAATACATTTTACACAGTCTCCTCTTTCCACAGTCTCCTCTTTCCTAACTATTTGTATCTCACTTTAGCATCCTTTCCCCACAACAAAATCAGCATTAGATAAATCTTATCAGCTTTTTTTGACAGGTCATTATACTGGGCCAATAAAACAACTAAGAATTTTGAGCAACATGCCTCAGCATTTTTATTTTTTACAACGCTATGACTGCCTCTGGCAGAGACTGAGCTCCCCAATAAGTATAGCCAGAAAATCAGAGTTATCTGTCTCAAGTTGTGAGATGAGATAAGGCATAACAGAAACATGAGGACAAAGGTATAGTCCTATGCCCCCACCATGCTTTTTGCTCAATTTAATACCACCCATCTACCCAACCCATCTCGAGAGAAATATCTACCATGTTCAATATGGTGCAAGTAACTGCAAGGTTTGCCCATTTCCCCTTCCCCTCAAAAAAACAAAAAAAAGGGAAGAAAAGGAAAGAAAACAGAGGTCTTACAATTACAGTTTTTTTAAATCCCATGAAACACTCACTCTTTCAACATTTCTTCATAACACGTTCTGAAAAATATAACATTATTTTAATAAAGCAAAAAGTACCTCCACTATTTCCAAACATTTTTTAGGAAAAAAACCAAAGCTACTTTACCTGTGTAAAAGATGTCCACATGGCAAGACATGAGCAACAATACGGGATGTGTGAATGTCCTGTAAAAGGAAATGAATGTTAGTGCTTAATTACATGAAGACAATATAAATACCCAGTATTTTAAATTCAAGAGGGGATATTTCCAAAACAAAAAATATTTTAAGCTTACCTCCAAACATATTGGACAATTCTGCCGGGAAACATTTTCAATACACTGTTTAAAAGCAAAACTAAAATTACCAAAGCTTAACTAGATGGAAATGATATAACCATAGTATTAATAATAAAAACTAACTAAGGAAACAATACCAACTTATTAAAGATAATAATGAACATTAATACACGTTTCTTATATGTCAGACAAAAATTGAACAGTTAACCCTCACAACTATGGCTTTGCACATTACCTGAAACAATGAAATTGCTTAATATGTCTTAATTATTCAAATTATCTTCATTTTATATATAAATAATAACAGTTCATATTATAGAGATTGTACTACATGCCATATGCCAAGTTCATTACCTGTATTACCTCAATTAATTCCCACAACACTAAATGAAACAGGTACAATTATTACCCCGTTTTACAGATGATGTATTTGAGGCCTAGAGAAGCTAAAGAACTCCCAAAATTATATGGTAGCAAGAGGTGGAAATATATCTGAGCTCCAACACGGTGCCCACAGGGCCTGAGTTCTTAACTTGACAAGACAGTGTCTGATTAGGTGTGAGGAGGTAACAGAAAAAGCACCAAGCCATGGATGATGCCCAGGCTTTTTAATTAAGCACCTGAGTAGATGATACGACCATTTACTAATATAAACAATAAAAAATAACTGAGAAACAAAATAAAAATACCACAAGAGAAAATGAGTATACAGTTTTCTAAAGACAACACAGCAAGCATATCTTGCTATCACCCTAAACTCAAGTCGTTAAAACCAAACCCAATCTTTTATCTCCTACAAATTCACAATCTATTAATCAAGTACTTTAAGCCAGCACTAAAAACCTTGGGTGTCATCTTTATTCAGCCCCATTGTTTCTCCCTTATACTCGTCACAATATCCCCTATGTTCATTATTCATCTCACCACCTTAGTATTTTAGGCCAGTTATTATCTAGTATCTATTTTTAAAACACCCTCGTTAGTGTCTCCATTCTCTAAATTCTTAGATAGAATCAGTACTATAAACGATAGTTTATTAGATTTTTCTCCTAAGTAATGGAAAATAATTTTTAACAGACCTAGGATCATGACATAAAATTTCTACATCCAAATGAAAAATATGTGTCTAATTATGAAAGGAATACTGAATTTTCTTGGAATGCTGTGTTAACAAAAGGTTACACTGCTCTGTATTTCTCCTGTACCACACTTTTTAAAAGTTATTCTTAAAACCAGTATCAATGATAAGAATCCATAAGCCAATTTAGAAGTTGTCTACATTATACTAATAACTGGTGGAAGTATTCTTACACACCACAGAGAAGAAAAGGAATTGTAGATCAGATATTCTAAGGTGTATACTTTAGAATATCTACTTAATACTGCTTAAAAATAAAAAGCGACACGATTGTACTGGGTAATATCTGAAAATGAGCATGCTTTTAAACAAATGAGGATTTGAGCTGTTTTCAAAAACACTGTAATACTTTTTAAATCATGCAAACTGAATTATATACCTTGTGCTTTCCTTGGAGATTTATTGTGAGGCATAAGTTACATTTCAGACAGTGGAAAAAATCTTCCTTTGGACCAATCCTTAAAAAAGCATGAAAACAAACACGTTTTTTACTACAGTGATAATCTGTTCATCATATATAAGTTTAGTTTCACTGTAAAGAAAGTTCAAACCACACTGAAGAATATGAGTAAACCCCTACCTCCCCAACAGCATTCCCCAAACGTAAAAGCACTATAAGCAGAATGGTACCTACCCTTCCATGTCTTTTTTTCCTATAAAATTGCCCATATATATATATACAGACACACACACTTTGGGTTTTGTTTTTTACATAGATGGATTCTTTCTATATATCCTGTTCTGCAACTTTCTGAAGAAAACAATTATTTCCTGAAGAGCATTCTATGTATGAATACATAGAACCACTTTATTCCTCTCCACAGTTTCATAATATTACATGGTATGGATATATCACAATTTTTTAATATCCTTTTATTGATATAATTTACTATCTTTAGTTCATACAATGATACAATAAATATCTGTATACAGACATCACTCAACCTACATGTTGATGACTTTTTATAAGATTCCTAAAAGTGAAACTATGGGGTCAGAGGGCATTGCATCATCAGTTCTGATGCTGCCAAACTGACCTCCAAAGACAGTACAGTTTATACTCCCACCAACAGTGTGTGACAGCACCCACGTTCCCCACACCCTACCCAACACTGGTTACCTATATGACAGACAAATATGAAAAGTCATTTTAATTTGCATTTCTCAAATGATGAGACAGGGAGCATATTTTAATGTTTATGAACCATTTGGATTTCTCCCGTGGATTGCCTGTTCATGTGTTTGGTTCATTTTTCTACTAGGGTATTTGTCTTTCATCAATTTAAAAGAGCTCTTTTTGGTACTCCCATGGTGGTCCAGTGGTTAAGTCTCCATGCTCCCAAGGCAGGGGGCCCAGGTTCGATCCCTGGTCAGGGAACTAGATTCCACATGCCACAACAAAGATCCCACACGCGGCAACAAAGATCCTGTGTGCCGCAACTAAGGCCCAGCACAGCAAATACATAAATGTTTTTTAAAAAGCTCTTTTTTTTAACTGAAGTATATACTTGATTTACAATATTATATTAGTTTCAAAAATATAGAGCATAGTGATTCAATATTTTCATAGAGGACTTCCCTGGTGGCACAGTGGTTGAGAATCTGCCCTCCAATGCAGGTGACACGGGTTCGATCCCTGGTCCGGGAAGATCCCACATGCCGTGGAGCAACTAAGCCCGTGCACCACAACTACTGAGCCTGAGCTCTAGAGCTTGCGAGCCACAACTACTGAGCCCGCGTGCTGCAACTACTGAAGCCTGCACACCTAGAGCCCGTGCTCCGCAACAAGAGAAGCCACCGCAATGAGAAGCCCGCACACCGCAGCGAAGAGTAGCCCCCGCTCGCCACAACTAAAGAAAGCCTGTATGCAGCAACGAAGACCCAACGCAGCCAAAAATAAATAAAAATTTTAAAAGAATTTTTTCATAGATTACACTCCATTTAAAGTTATTACAAAATAATGGCTATTATTTCCCTGTGCTGTACAATATATCCTTGTTCCTTATCTATTTTATACATAGTAGTTTGCATCTCTTAATCCCTTACCCCGTATCTTGCCCCTCCCCCTTTCTCTCTTCCCACTGGTATCCACTAGTTTGTTTTCTATATCTGTGAGTCTGTTTCTGTTTTGTTATATACATTCATTGTTTTATTTTTTAGAGTCTACATGTAAGTGATAACATACAGCATTTGTCTTTGTCTGGCTTTTCACTAAGCATAATACTCTTTAGGTCCACCCACGGCACTGCAAATGGCAGAATTTCATTCTTTTTCTGTGGCTGAGTAATATTCCTGTGTGTGTGTGTGTGTGTGTGTGTGTGTGTGTGTCTGTGTGTGTGTCTGTGTGTGTGTCTGTGTGTCTGTGTGAGATACTGTTATGAACAGTACCACTTGGGGTGCATGTACCTTTTCAAATTAGTGTTGTCATTTTTTTCGAATATGTACCCAAGAGTGGAATTGCATATAGTATCATATGGTAGTTCTACTTTTAGTTTTTTTGAGGAACCTTATTTAAAGGAGCTCTTCACATATCTTGGGTATTAATCTTTTTCACTTGCATATGTTACAATTATTTTTCTGGTATGTCATCTATCTTTTTTTTACATCTTTTGTCATACAGTCATTTTGATTCTTATGTAATAAAAAGACATACTTCCCTCTATGCCTTATGCTTCTGCCTCTGGTCTTGAAAAGACTTTTGAAACCTATAGGTCATGAACACATTCCTCTCTATATACTTCTAATACTATGGCTTATAATTTTTATATTTTTCTTTCATCCATTTGAAATGTATTAGGTATGGTAAAGGTGAGACGGCTAGTTGTCCCCAAATTTCTCTTATACCTCTTCTTGCACAACAACAGAAACATTTAGCTAGGCACAGGGCTGTCCAGAATAAAAACTATTTTCTAACTTCTCTGAAGGTATGAACAGAAGAGACAAATGAAAGTTCTGTCTCATGTCCTTAGGAGAAAAGGGTATATACCTTCCCTTCACCTATTTCCCCCTTTCCACTGACCAGAATATGGACTCTTCTAAACTATGTAGGCAAGAAAATATCTTATGGATGGCAAAAAATTAAGACGAACCTGGACTTCTGTTTAATTAACTACATGGTTCAGACGTTTCCATAAGAAACATAAACGTCTACCTTTTTCAAAGCACTTGTTAGAGTTTCTGTCACAACATGCTAAAACCATATTCTAATGAATGCACAGTTTTAGTAATCAATTTTTTGTTCCCAAATGGATAATCAATTTTCCTAATGCCCTTTCCTCTGATCTGAAATGCCACTTTTGTTATAAATTCCTATGTATAAATATGTGAATGTACACACACACACTCACAAACACACTGTTCTTCCCTTTATCTATTTGTCTATTCCTGTACAAAGAACACACCATTTGAATTACTCTAACTTTATCATGTTTTGATCATGTGGAAAGGCAATCCTCTCCCTGTTATTCTTCCTTTTCAAAATCAGAATCTGCTTAGCTATGTGAATTTTCTCTTCCAGGTGAAATTTAGAATCAGCCTGTCAAATTCCACAGGTAAAACCCTGCAGGGAGGCTTCCACTACTGCCCAAGACAGAATTAAGAGAGACTGGATCTACCCTCCTGCCTAAAACAACCCCCACAAAACCCAAACAAAATATATGAAACAAGTTTCACTGAACATCAGGCAATGAAGGACAGTGATCTGTGAGATACAGGAAGCAAATTAAGTGAGCCCTACAGCTGCCCCAGTTTACTGCTTAGAGCACTTTCAGGCCAAACAAGTTGAAGGAAGTAAGGCAGAGCCAAAAAGACTTCCTGACTGAGAAGATGGCTGGAGTTCACAGGACAAGAGTACCAGAGAGGACAGAGCTGCACAGGGGCGCCCCTCAGGTATTTAGCAGGATACACATCAGTGCATGCATGTGAGGAAACTACCCAAGGCCAGAGAGAGAACCATCCAAGAGAACTAGAAGGAACAGTGCTCAGCACTCAGACATGGCCAGGATCAGTGTTTACTCCCATCAGCCAGACTGGAAAACCTGAGAACTCATGGGATACTGGGTAGAGTACTCAGGAAGGTACTGAGTAACACCTCAGTAGTGAGGAATAATTATTCCTAGAATAAGCACACCTCCAGATCCATCTAACAAATTATAAAAGCAAGTCCCAGAAGTACCAAACTGTTTCCAAGTAACTTAACTGCATCTCAAAATAAAGCTCACAAAGATTTGTAGGAATATGAAAATATCCCAACAAGGTAAAAATCACAGTGTCTGGTATCCAACAATGACCAGTGACGCAAAGCAGCAGGAAAACCCAACCAAAAAAGAATAATCCATCAATCAAAATCAATCCACAACTGACACAGATGTTAGAATTAGCAGAGGAGGACATTAAACCAATTATTATTACTATATTCCATACGTTCAAATAGTATAGACATGAAAGATATAAAAAAGACCCAAATCAAACTTCTAGAGTTAAAAACTAGAAAAAGTTGTTTGCTTATGATTGATACATCTTTTGGTATGTTTGTTATCCTTCCTTAAAAACAACTACATAAAAGAAAAGAAAGCGATTTAAAATTCTCCAGTGGGAACAAGGAGAAAGGATTAACATAGAATACTTAAGAGCTCCAGCAGTATTGGTAACATTCTATTTCTTAACATGAGTGGCTTGTTATATTAGTATACTTTAAAACATACAGGTTACACATATGCTTACGTATACATCTAACACTTCAGGATTTTTAGAAAGAAAAAAATTCCTATATATCAACATGTCAATAGTACCTTGTCAGTGGGTGACTGGACTTCAGGCTGTTTTATCAATACTTTCATTCTTTCTACTTTTCTGTATTTTCCAATTTTTAAGTCTGTAGTGATTTTATCAAAACTTTTGACAATTTTTTTTTAAACTAATCTTCAAAAAGGAAAAAAATCTACCCTAATTTTTTACCTTAGTTGCCTACAAAACACTTCATATAAAAGCATATTTTCTACCCCAAAGTTAAAATTTAAATAGGCACACAATTGTTGATGGCCTAGTTAAATGATGAAGGCATGAAGAAACTTTTTAGAATAATGGAAATTTTTTTTATCTTGATTTGTGTTGGTAATAACACAGTATATATATTTGTCAAAAGTTACTGAACTGGACACTTAAAATGAATGCATTTTATAAGATGTATCAATAATTATATTCCAACTAAGTTGATTTTAAAAACTACTGTTCCTCAGATATATCAGAAGCAATTAGAAAAGAATACATACAGTACCTACAAATTCCACAGTTTTCACAATGATACTGTTTCTTGTCTTTGTCAAACAGATGGCACATACTGCAATAATATTCTCCAAACAATGTGCTACATTCTTCACAAGTCTGTTGTGCCTAAAAAAAACACGTGTAACTAAAAAATTAGAGTTTATCAAAACATTTTGAATTACTATTTAAATATCCAGAATTTTTATTAATGTACACACAGTTTTATCTTTACAAGTTTTTATACACTGAAATCCAAGATAAGGCTTACTTTAAGAGCTAAAGAAGTCATATTGGCAATACTCTTGATTAAATTTTTAAAACCACCTTAGGATAATTTTTTTAAAAAGAAAGAAAATAGAAATTTGTGATAAAATCTTACCCGTTGGATTTTTTCACAGTTTATGCACTGCACTTCCTTTACTTTAAAGCGATCTAGCAGATGATCTTCACTGTTATCATGACACAACCGGCAAGAATAAAGCTTGTCACAGCATGGTGCCTAATCCCCAAGGGAGAAAAACAGTTACAAGAAGCAAGAAAAAACAAGTTTGCAATGCAAAAAGAAATTTCCTTCCTCCTACTCCTTGGAACAAGGTCAAAAGATTACAACCAATAGATCATTTGGTAAACTGACACTAAACATGACATTTCACTGTTTTCCCTTCAACATCTACATTTCTGTATCAACTTGAACACAACCTTGCAGTTAAAGACAGAAGAACTGTGAAGGATGGAAGTTCCTAGATTGCAAAACTAATCCCACAACACCCTAAACTCATTCTCAGCCTAAATGGCAGGCAGGCAACTTCTACTTAGACATTCCAGATAAATTCATTTACCAACTTCAACCCCGAAGCATTAAATACTATAAAGATTATATTTTAGTCCTCTTAAGTTTACTAACCAACAACTATGTATCTGATACTTTAGAAGATGCAATAAACGTAAAAGACAGTCCTTGTTTTCAAGAGCAGCAAAGACTGCCAGTTGTCCAACAAAATCTACTGTCTCCTTCTTCCTGGGCACACGACTGCCCAGCTATACTACAGTTTCCTTGCTGTTACCTGTGACGAAATGACTAAGTTCTTACCAACAGAATACACACGGAAGAAATCAGGGCCACTCCTGGGCCTGTGTATTAAGAAACTGGGCATGCCTCCTCCTCCGTGGCAAAATAATACAATGGAAAAAACTTGTCCCTAGGATGATCATGTGAAACACAGCCTCATTACCAAACTGGATCATTCACCTTGAATTGTTAGGTGAGAAGAAATAAACTCTTTATTCTTTAACTCACATTACTACTGGGTCTTTCTGTTGCAGCAACTTAGCCTTACTCTAAGTAGTGCATGGAGAAGTCTGCAGGCCAGTAAGGTAACCTGATACTTTCCAGTACACTGTGACCTTTCAGATCCACTCATTTCTGAAGACTTCCAATGCCATGACTTCCTATAACATAGCTCATTCCTTTCTTATTTTAACACTCAACTGGCTCCTTTTCTTTCCAATATTACTCTTGTCCTAAATCTTAGTTATCTGCACATCCAACAGTGATAATCCCTCCAATACCCTGAACTCTCAGTTCCCTTTCTCACTTCCAATGGCCTTGTCCTCCAACCCTCCTCAGCCACATATTCTCAGTCATACCGCAAAACAGTGGTTCTCAAACATCTTGGTCTCAACCCCTTTACATATAGTCTTAAAAATTATGGAGGATCCCAAAGAGCTTTTGTTTATGTGAAATTATATCTATTGACACCTACCATATTATAAATTAAAACTTACAGGTTTTTAAAATATTTATTACTTATTTTTAAAATAATAGCAACAAACCAATTACGTGTTAACATAAATAACATATTTTAATGAAAAACAGCTATATTTTCCCCCCAAATAGGTAGATTCTCATATGTGCTTCTGCATTCACTCAGTTTTGGCTGAACTATATGAAGAAATTTTGGGCTCACACAAATATGTAGTTGGAAGAGGGAGGGGTATTTTAATAACCTTCTTAGAAAATTACGGATATTCTTCTGATACTACACCAAAACTCAACAAATCTTAAGAACAGGTAGTTGCAACATGAAATCTGAAATTCATCAGTGAACTTTTCTCCCTTCCATTGATCTATCTTGCATTGGGAATGGACCTTTTATCCATCCACTGGTCATTTGGAAAATATCAGTTCACTGAATTGCGTAGCTCTTCCCAATGTTCCCACATTTGACGTGCAATATCAAAAAATCACATTTGCTAACATCACTAACCATCTTATCAGAAAACTAAGTATTGTGACGCTTTCAAGCTCAGAGGCTAACACAGGTTTTCCAAAACTCTAATTTTTACATGAAAGCTTGAATTTTATCACTGCTGATTGTTTTCCTTGCAATGACAGTCTCACTTCCCTCCTAGTCGAGAAAATGTCCACCAAATACTCAAGTCTGAATAATCATAGTTCAAGTAAAAAAATGCCCCATTAAAAAAGAAACTCGTTCAGTTCATAATCCAATTGCGCAGAGCTTTTCCTCATAACAAGCACCTAATGTAAGTCTGCAAAAGTGCCTCATGAAAACATCCCATTTCAAACATACAAAAAGACATGTATTCAACAGTTGAAATTTTATACAATTAATAATTTTACTGCTTTCATTCTATCAATGACATTCTTAAGTGAAACTGGCGCTTTTTTTTTTTTAACTATAGGTTTAGTACCGTTCAGTGCCACTGCCTTGATTCATGTTAAGGTGCCAGCAGTTTTAGTCATTAGTTTCACACATGCTAAAAAAGACAAAAATGTCTTAGCAGTACACAGTAGTCTTCTAATGGGCCTCAGGAATTCCCAGGGGTCCCAGCACCCACACTTTAAGAGCCACTGCTTAGAACAAGAACTGAATCCTGTTTGTATCTTAATTGCAAGCATTAAATTCTCTAACCACTACCTCCTCCTTTTCCAACTCATTCCGCTTCTTCCCTTGCACACACCCTAGTTCCTTCCTTCTCTATTTACATACTCACCTACCCAGAAGCCCAACTCTGCTTAAATCCAATTCTCTCCTACTCAACCTGCATAGGAACACCTAAATATGGCTAAAGCAAAAGCACCCCCACACTGGCTGTTCTCACGTTTAAGTCATAACCCCTAATGAAAAGTGGGCTCTTACTACCATGCTTCCCTAGTCAATTCCTTCATTCTTCCACCGTCTAGGACCGAACACCTAGATGATTATTTCGTATCTTCTCCTCTCTCTTCAAACCTCAAAAACCTCTTCTTCCCGCTACACTCTTGCTTATTTCACTATGAAAACAGAAATAATCAAAAGAGAACATTCTCCCATAAACTCTGTCAACCTACTTGCAAATGTACCTCACACTGTCCTTCTGTTACAGTCTACAGTTCATGTTTTTATCTAAGGCCAACTCCTCTCCTTGTACACTGGATCCCATCTTCAGTTTGGCTACTCAGAGACAGGGCTCCTACAGTTTTCCCTCTTCCTCCTGCACGATAAATGTTCTCATTTTGGGGGGTCAGTTCTAAGAATATACATACATGCTGCAACACCTCCCATCTTTCCCTCCCATGGGAAAAAAAGAAAAATCCCATGATCCCACATTTCCCAACAACCACAGCCTCCATTTTTTTTTTTTTTTTTTTTTTGCTCTCTTTTACAGCAAAACTCCAACAATTGTCTATAAAGGCTATGTCCATTTCCACTAATCCCACTCTCTCTTGAATCCACTCCAATCACACTCTGTCCCAACCTCTCCACAGAAACTTTTCTCGTCAAGATCACCAGTGACCTTCGCCTTGCCAAACCTAAAGGCAAACAGCAGCCTTTAATTTAGTTGATTACTTCCTCCTTAAAACTCTTCACTTGGTCTCTGGTATTTAAGGGAAGGGAGGGGGGGGCAAAAAAGCATTTGATACTCAGGGTCAGCTACCTGAGTGCTATGAAACACAGAAGTATTTGTGTGATTTCTTGGGGGGGGGAGAGGAGAGGAGGACGAGGATATTGATTGCAGTTTTAGACCTGAAGTCTGAAACTCTTAACACATCTCAATGGAAATGGAATCACACGGATAGCACTCACTCTCCTTAAACAACACCTGGTGAATGACCACCTTTGCAAGAGCTTTATCCAGTGCAGTGGAGGAATGGTCACCAAACCACCGCCTACAAAAAAGGCTTTAGGTTATCCTTACAAGCCTCGTACTTTTTTATGAAACAGGAACTTCTATCACCCATATTTTCTATGTGGGGCATTAACCAGTAGTTTTTCTCAGAAGTACTGAGTTATCAGAGAGCAGAGCTAAAATTTGGGGGGTAGGGCTGTGGGACTCCAAAGCTCAAGCTTTCTAAGCAAAATATTTAAACCGCTTCTTGCAAGAAAAATTAATGAACTTTAATTGGATGGATGCGAATTTTTAAGATTCTAGATTGACTAGGAATTTTTCTGAAACAGCTAAAGTAACAGTATATGCATACCAGACACTCTCCTATACATCATTCCCTACTTAGTGGCAATTACATGACCAGCTTCCTATTACACACATACGTTTCCTCCTTGGCAGGCTTAGGCATACTCACTGACTCTCAAACGAAGCTGGCAAGCTGTAAAAACTTACTTACGACAGGAGATGAAATCGTATTCTGATTCTCCACTCGCTTACCCCACTTCGCTTATGTCATCACACACCTGAAAGTGATCCTGGAGAAACGCCGGCACAGGCCTGAGGCTGCCTCAGTCTACTTCCAGCAGCGAGAGACTCTAAATAAATGAACCCACTGATAAAGTAACCAATGTGCAAGGCCAGGCTCTTCCCAAGCAAGACGAGCTTTGCTCGCAAAGCACAGCACAAGAGACTAAGTGGGGCCTGTGGTCGCCTTGCCAAAAACGTTCTCTACAGCAGGAACCCAGTGAAAGGGGAAGGTATCCAAACAATAGCTTAACCTCAAACTTCAGCCCAAGCCTAAAACCGCCCTGCCTGCCCACCCCGCCCCCAGCCCAGCCCGGCGGAAGCTCGTAGGGGAAGAGCCCACTTAAGTCCTCACCTTCAGGCGACATCCTCTGTCATAGTGCTCGCAGCCCCGCCGTCCCTGCGCTTGACCGCGGGCGCCGTCTTCCCGTGCCGAGGCCGCCATCTCCTCCTCCTGACCTCAAATTCCACGGACCCTTCCACCAGGACGAAAGCTACGCCCTGAGAAGCATCGCCGCTCTACCCTACCCCCTCCCGCGTACAGCTTCCACCGGAGCCAAGATGGCGGCTGGCTACGTGACCCGGGGCAACCGGATTTCCGGTTCCTGAGCTGACGGGACGGAAGTGAGGGGAAGCGCAATCTCTGTTGTCGGTGTTAGTTGCTGCCTTCGCCGCTAACGGTAATGACTCTTAGGTTGCCTTCCCTTTTCCCCCCTTCGCTACCCGCCCACACCCTGGGCGTGGTTCGGGGCGAGGAGGACCGCAGCGGCGCGGAGACCCCGCTCTCCGGCCGCATCCGCACCTGTGACAGGGCGGCCCCTCCCTCTCCCGGCGGCGGCCGGAGCCTGGAGAAAGGGGCGGAGCTCGGCCCGGCTTCCTGGCTCTGAGCCGGTCCGGCGCGCGCGCCGCCGGCTACTAGGCACCCAGGCGCTTCTCAGCGCCCCGAGCTCCTTTCTCACGTCCTCATCTCCTTTATTTCCTCTTCATACCTTCAGTATATATCCTAACGTTTACTTTGTGGCAGTCACCAGCTACGCCGTGGGGATCAAAGAGAAAAAACGCACGCCCCACCCTGCACTCAGGGAGCTCACAGACTGGTGCCGAGAAAGATGTTCATCGGGGACTCTGAAATAAATGTAGGATTAGAGCTTTGAGAAGTGCTAGGAAGGAGACGTGTGTGCTCCCCTAGAGCTAATCCTAGAGGGGATCTGACTTAATCTGGCTGTCAGGGAAGGTCTCTCTGGGGAAGCAACGCTTGGGCTGGGAGTTCAGCCTAGGTTAGGGTGCCAGGAGGAGTCAGTGTGCCAAGGCGTGGTGGCGAGGGAACAAGGTGCCTGTACGAAGCGGTGGGAGGGACATGTACCGGCCTCCTAAATGGAAACCGGGCGCCTCGGTGCATCGCTAAATATGACGCCTTATTAAAGAGCCAAACCCCTAGAAAATTGTATAAGCAGAGCTGCAGGTTTTGGAAGAAAATATTTCCCTTTGGCTTTCTAACATGATTTCATGTTACCTAAAATATACTGGAAGGTACCGGGAAAGGTAACTCTGTTCTCCTTAGCTTTGGAGTTAACTAACGCTTACCCTTTTAATTTTCTTTCAGTTCTGGTATGAGTTGCTAAAACCATGGTGAAATGTTGCTCGGCCGTTGGATGTGCTTCTCGCTGTTTACCGAATTCCAAGCTAAAAGGACTGACATTTCACGTGTAAGATTCTGCTGTAGTTAAGCCAAGTACTTCTGACTGTTAGAAAAAGCAAAAGACAGTTCTACTTAAATCATCAGTTTTGCAGCCAAATGCTCTGCCCCTGAGCTATACGCCCTAGACGTTCAATTTTGAACTTTGGTTCTAAGGTTCTTTATTTTTTTTTTTTTAACATCTTTATTGGAGTATAATTGCTTTACAATGGTGTGTTAGTTTCTGCTTTATAGCAAAGTGAATCAGTTATACATATACATATATCCCTATATCTCTTCCCTCTTGCATCTCCCTCCCTCCCACCCTCCTTATCCCACCCCACTAGGTGGTCACATCAGGTTCTTTTTAAATAGTCTTTTGAGTTGAATCTGAAATGACAGTGATACTTTTACACTTTTATCATTTCGTTTAGAAGCTTAAGATACCTGCAAAGGTATCACAGGCTGATTAACAAAAATATCATCAACCTCATTTTTGCTAATATTATTACTTTGTATTTTAACATAACTTCTAAGAAGTTCAGTGTTGTTTACGTATAGCTTACAATCTGAAGGATCTTTGCCTAAATATATTCTGAACTTTAGAAATAGATCAAGTTAATGTTGTAGAGAAAAAATATAAATTACAAGTTCAGGATGGTCCTGAATCAAATTACAACCAAGATGGTCCTAATTTAAAATTTTAGTCATTCTTCTAACAGAATAGGAAAGGAGCAATAAGATTTAATAATTATGCATTTGCTAAAGGTTTATTTTGCTGCTTTTGGGCCAGGCACTGTGCTGTGTGCCAGAGAAAGACCTGCTAACTACTTTGCTAGGTATAAGGAAATCAAAAATGAGTATGTGTACCCTACCGTATTCCAAAAAGGATTTGAACCCGCTGGAAAAATTGGAAAAGATATGGTTATTGGCCTCCAGATCTCAAAATAATTCTGATCTCCAGAATTCCAAACTCTGCAGGTGTTCTCTGCATTCATTCACTAAGCATTTATACCCCTGTTTTGTATTAAATGCTGTACTAAGCAATTTTTTTGATGCTGACGGAAGAATGAAAGTGCAAGTATCTCTGTTCATCTGGGATAAATTCCTCAGATAGGAAAAAGGCCCAAGTGATATTCTTTATCATCTACAGATGAAGAAAAACCTTCAATTGTGGATCTTACTAAAAGGTGTTAAATGTCGTTTGAAACTTTTCTTCTTTATAGTATGATGAAAGATGTAAATGAGGGCCATATGCCTGCAGCATGTTTGGTGGAGAAATCTGACTATGAAAACTGAAAGTTAAGAAAGCATGAGTCATGATGGTTTCCTCAATATCCCAGTTCCCAAGAGTAATACCAAGAATCAATTTAGGCACAGCCTTAATTCAAGTATATATCTATAGTGTTTAATTTTAAAATACTTCTTGTATGTTTTTCTAGATTCCCCACAGATGAAAACGTCAAAAGAAAATGGGTATTAGCAATGAAAAGACTTGATGTGAATGCTGTAGACACTTGGGAGCCTAAAAAAGGAGATGTGTTGTGTTCAAGGCACTTTAAGAAGACAGATTTTGACAGAAGTGCTCCAAATATTAAACTGAAACCTGGAGTCATACCTTCTATCTTTGATTCCCCATCTCACTCACAGGTTTGTTTATGAGATACTGCTTACCATCATTACCCACTTTTTATGGTACTATTTAAGAAACTTCACCACACTTGCTACCATTTTTATTGTTTGCTTATTAATTTGAAGCCCATGCTTTAAGTTTTTAGATTTGTAAACTGCTGCTTAAGCTTTTGTCATGAGTTGTAGGAGAATTTTACCAGTATCCACTCAGAAATGTCTGTATATTACTAAGGTTTGGTGAAGCAGGCTACCGTAGGAGTTGGTATAGCTCAAGATTCATGTCTGAAAACTGGAGGAACATGAGAGGGTTGGACTGAAGTTCCAAGCTGGCAGTGCACCTCACACTGCAGCAGAAGTCAAGAGCACAGCCTCTGACAGCCCCGAAGTATACTTTTAGAGCCACACACATTCAAGCTTAAAGCCTAGGTAGGACTAGAAGGTAGAAAACCAAAACAGGAGAAGGAAAGGAGAAGAGACGTCAGAAAAAGACAATTAAAGGATTGTTGAAGTAAACTCTAGTTGAATTCTGTGTTTTTTCCTCAGTGATGTTAGTGCTGTGGGTGGGCTGCTTCACCCTCAGCATCTCACTTGACTTTGTATACCTGAAAGTGTATTCGCGTCCAGAAACTATAGAGACTGACTGATTCCAATGTGGAGAATTCAGGGAGAGCCTGTGGGTTCCCACAACAATAGTCGTGAACCTCCATTGAAAGGTGTCTCCTTCCTGACAGCTGGAAACAAGGGAAGTAGTCTAGAAGAGTGCCTGCTCCCAGGTGGTCTTGGTCATGTTCGCAGGTGTTCATATTGCAGTACCTGAGCTATCCGGTGGAGACTGCCTCACTTTCTTCCATATTAATAAGTGAACAGTATCTTGTGCAATTTGCTCTCAAGGGTTTGTTTCCTATAGCAGGGAGTCATCTGTAATGTTAAGAGGACCTTAAGAAATATGGACATACTAAATCAAATAAACCATAAATTACTAACTTTCAAAAGCTATTTCCTAATAACACATATTTTATTATAGGAAATTAGATGATACAATCAAAAAGAAAATTAAAATTAACAATAATCACGTAATCCAGAAATAATATTGTTAACACTCTGATGTGTATCTTTCCAGTCGTTCATATGTATATGTTTGTATATAAATTCATCTATGTTCATATATTCTTACAAAATAGAATTATACTGTATATGCTTTTTATTTTTTGCTTCACTCTTTCGTTTTTTCAACATTCATATAGTGCTGGCTGTGTGCCAGGCACTATTCTAAGCACTTTACATATATATTAACTCTTTTAGTCCTCAAAACAACCATAAGAGTTAAATACTATTATTATTCTCATTTAACCACTTGAGAAAACTTAGGCTCAGAAAGCTGGAATACATTCCCCAAGTCACACTGCTGTTAAATGGTAGAGGCTGGATTTGAACCCAGGCATTTTGGCTCCAAAGTTCACTCTTAACTTCTGTTTTCCATGATGTTAAATATTTTTCCACAAGGAGACTTCCCTGGTGGTCCACCGGTTAAGACTCCACGCTTCCACTGCAGGGGGCATGGGTTCGATCCCTGATCAGATCCCGCAAGCCATGTGGCATGGCCAAAAGAAAAAAAAAAAAAAGACACGAGGACAGTGTGACAAATGTCCTCTTAAAAATACATATTTTTTCCACAACAATGGCTTTCAAACTTTAGTCTACATAAGAATTATCCAGGGAGCTTGCTTAAAATGCAGAATCCTGTGCCCCTCTCCCAAAGAATTTGATTCAGCAAGTTTGGTTTGGAGTTTAGGAATCTGCACTTTTTAACAAGCACCCGGCATGATTGTGTTGCAGCTCAAGGGATCACGTTTTTAAGAGAAACCTATATGGAACATCAATTTTTTAACTAAACTTTATAGTGAAGTCAACATATATAAAGGCCCACCATAAAGCTTATACCAATCTGCTCCCCTACTAGTTATGCATAAAAGTGTCTGTTCACCCTAATCCTCAATATAAGTTGTGATTTTAACCTTTGGTAAAATTGATAGGCAAAAATGGCATCTTATTGTTTTAATTTATCTCTGAATATTAGAAAATATTAGAATATGAATATTTCTAATATAAATATTAGAAAATGTGTTTCTGCATTTTTTCATGTTTATTAGACGTTTTTATTTCTTCTCATGTGAATTACTTATTCAGATCCTCTTCTATTTTCGTCTTTTTCTAAGCTGTTTTGGAACAACACTAGATATTGAGGCTATGAATCATTTAACTGCCATCTATGTTGCAGTTACTTTTTGTTATTTGTCTTTAGCTCACATTATGGGGTTGGTTTGTTTTGTTTTGTTTGAAATTCAGACTTTTTATTGAGTAGTCCTATATTTTCTCTTGTGCTATCTGACTTTAGCCTTCCCCTTTAAGATTATGTAAATATTTCCAATGTATTTTTCTACTTCCTCATTGTTTTCATTCTTACATAAATTTTCAGTATATAGAATTTCATTGTGACTTATTATACATAAAGGAAATAACTGTTTTTCATAATTAGTTCATTTTTTCATGATTTATAGCCTTTCTCCACTTATTTAGAATGCCACTTTTTATCCTAAAGGCTCTTATCTACATGATCTATTCAGATTTTTCTAAGAGAGTAGTACACTTTTTAAACTATTGTTACTGAGTAGGGTATTTTTAATACTTTGTAGGGTATATCTTCCCTCATTATCACACTTTTTTTTTTTTTTTCCGGAAAAATTCATGTTTCCAGATCAACTTTAGAGTTACTCTGGGGAAGTTTCTTTAAAGTACTCTCAGTGAATTTAAATTATACTGACCTTTAAAAGCAATTTCCATAAAAAGAAATATATTAATTTTACTACATAAAGTTAAGAAGGTTAAAATTTTTCAAAAGGACAGAAAATCTACAATGATTGTTATTAACTATTCTTAACAGGGGAAAAGACAAAAGCTTCATTGTAGGAAAAACTTCACCCTCAAAGCCCTTCCAGTCACAAACCACAATCACCAGCTTGTTGGTGCTTCCTCGTGTATCGAAGAATTCCAGTCCCAGTTCATTTTTGTAAGTAAAATTACTTACTGGGCTAATGTTAATATTGTTAAGATGACCATGTCCTCTCCATTAGGATTAAGTTTTCAAAATCTTATTGAAAAACTAGGAGTTCAGGTGTTTGAGATTTTTTTTTAATATGTAATATCCAGAAATATTGCTTCCCAGGGCCATTATACTTTATATATTTGCAGTAATGATCCACAGGTAGTTAATCTTTTGTTACGTAGTTCAAAGAGTGCTTTCACAAGGATATTTCAACCAATAAAATACAATAATTAATTCCTCCCTTTAGGTACTATAGTTTCTCTATGGAAATATCTAATTTAAAAAATAGTTATGTCTTTAGATTTTCTTAAAGGACAGTCGTACACACACAGTGTTGAAGCTTTATTCATCTCATTGCCTGTTGATGTTAGAACCAGGCCTGGAATCCGGATCTGTTTTACTGTCTTAATTACTATAGCTTTATAATAATTCCTGAAATCAGACAGTGTTAATTTTCCAACTTTGTTCTTTTTCAAAGTTGTTTTGGATATTCTGGGTCCTTTGCATTTTCATATGAATTTTATAATTACTTTGTAAATTTCTACAGAAATCCTGCTGGAGTTTTGACTGGGATTATGTTGAACCTACAGATCTATTTTGGAAGAATTGATGTCATAATAAGACTATTTTAAGTCTTCCAACCCATGAATTAATTGTATCACTTCATTTATTTAGACCTTTAAATTCTCTCAGCAGTGTTTTGTAGTTTTCAGTGTACAGGTCTTTCACTCCTTTTATCAGATTTATCCCTAAATATTTTATATATTTGGATGCTATTATAGACAGTGTTGTTTTATTTACTGTTAATGTAGGGAAATAAATTTACTATATTTTTATTTTTTTTTATACAGCAGGTCCTTATTAGTCATCCATTTTATACACATCACTGTATACATGTCAATCCCTATCTCCCAATTCATCACACCACCACCCCCACCCCCCGCCGCTTTGCCCCCTTGGTGCCATACGTTTGTTCTCTACATCTGTGTCTCAATTTCTGCCCTGCAAACTGGTTCATCTGTACCATTTTTCTAGGTTCCACATATATGCGTTAATATACGATATTTGTTTTTCTCTTTCTGACTTACTTCACTCTGTATGACAGTCTCTAGAACCATCCACGTCTCAACAGATGACCAAATTTCGTTCCTTTTTATGGCTGTATAATATTCCATTGTATATATATACCACGTCTTCTTTATCCATTCGTCTGCTGATGGGCATTTAGGTTGCTTCCATGACCTGGCTACTGTAAATAGTGTTGCGCTGAACATTACGGTGCATGTGTCTTTTTGAATTATGGTTTTCTCTGGGTATATGCCCAGTAGTAGGATTGCTGGGTCATATGGTAATTCTATTTTTAGTTTTTAAAGGAACCTCCATACTGTTCTCCACAGTGTCTGTAACAATTTACGTTCCCACCAACAGTGCAAGAGGGTTCCCTTTTCTCCACACCCTCTCCAGCATTTGTTGTTTGTAGATTTTCTGATGATGCCCATTCTGACTGGTGTGAGGTGATACCCCAATGTAGTTTTGATTTGCATTTCTCTAATAATTAGTGATATCGAGCAGATTTCATGTGCTTCTTGGCCATCAGTATGTCTTTAGAGAAATGTCTATTTAGGTCTTCTGCCCATTTTTGAATTGGGTTTTTTGTTTTTTTAATATTGAGCTGCATGAGCTGTTTATATATTTTGGAGATTGATCCTTTGTCTGTTGATTCGTTTGCAAATATTTTCTCCCATTCTGAGGGTTGTCTTTTCGTCTTGTTTATGGTTTCCTTTGCTGTGCAAAAGCTTTTAAATTTCATTAGGTCCCATTTGTTTATTTGTGTTTTTATTTCCATTACTCTAGGAGGTGGATCAAAAAAGATCTTGCTGTGATTTATGTCAGAGTGTTCTTCCTATGTTTTCCTCTAAGAGTTTTATAGTGTCCGGTCTTACATTTAGGTCTTAAATCCATTTTGAGTTTATTTTTGTGTATGGTGTCAGGGAGTGTTCTAATTTCATTCTTTTACATGTAGCTGTCCAGTTTTCCCAGCACCACTTATTGAAGAGACTGTCTTTTCTCCATTGTATATCCTTGCCTCCTTTGTCGTAGATTAGTTGACCATAGGTGCGTAGGTTTATCTCTGGGCTTTCTATCCTGTTCCATTGATCTGTGTTTCTGTTTTTGTGCCAGTACCATACTGTCTTGATTACTGTAGCTTTGTAGTATAGTCTGAAGTCAGGGAGTCTGATTCCTCCAGCTCCATTTTTTTCCCTCAAGACTGCTTTGGCTATTCGGGGTCTTTTGTGTCTCGATACAAATTTTAAGATTTTTTGTTCTAGTTCCGTAAAGAATGCTATTGGTAGTTTGATAGGGATTGCACTGAATCTGTAGATTGCTTTGGGTAGTATAGTCATTTTCACAATATTGATTCTTCCAATGCAAAAACATGGTATATCTCTCCATCTGTTGGTATCATCTTTAATTTCTTTCATCAATGTCTTATAGTTTTCTTCATACAGGTCTTTTGTCTCCTTAGGTAGGTTTATTCCAAGGTATTTTATTCTTTTTGTTGCAGTGGTAAATGGGAGTGTTTCCTTAATGTCTCTTTCAGATTTTTCATCATTAGTGTATAGGAATGCAAGAGATTTCTGTGCATTAATTTTGTATTAGCTCTAGTAGTTTTCTGGTGGCATCTTTAGGATTCTCTATGTATAGTATCATGTCATCTGCAAACACTGACAGTTTTACTTCTTCTTTTCCAATTTGTATTCCTTTTATTTCTTTTTCTTCTCTGATTGCCGTGGCTAGGACTTCCAAAACTGTGTTGAATAATAGTGGTGAGAGTGGACATCCTTGTCTTGTTCCTGATCTTAGAGGAAATGCTTTCAGTTTTTCACCATTGAGAATGATGTTTGCTGTGGGTTTCTCGTATATGGCCTTTATTATGTTGAGGTAGGTTCCCTCTATGCCCACTTTCTGGAGAGTTTTTATCATAAATGGCTATTGAATTTTGTCAAAGGCTTTTTCTGCATCTATTGAGATGATCATATGGTTTTTATTCTTCAGTTTAATACGGTGTATCACATTGATTGATTTGCGTATATTGAAGAATCCTTGCATCCCTGGGATAAATGCCACTTCATCATGGTGTATGATCCTTTTAATGTGTTGTTGGATTCTGTTTGTTATTATTTTGTTGAGGATTTCTGCATCTATATTCGTCAGTGATATTGGTCTGTAATTTTCTTTTTTTGTAGTAACTTTGTCTGATTTTGGTATCAGGGTGATGGTGGCCTCATAAAATGAGCTTGGGAGTGTTCCTTCCTCTGCAATTTTTTGGAAGAGTTTGAGAAGGATAAGTGTTAGCTCTTCTCTAAATGTTTGATAGAATTCACCTGTGAAGCCATCTGGTCCTGGACTTTTGTTTGTTGGAAGATTTTTAATCACAGTTTCAATTTCGTTACTTGTGATTGGTGTGTTCATATTTTCTATTTCTTCCTGGTTCAGTCTTGGAAGGTTATACCTTTCTAAGAATTTGTCCATTTCTTCCAGGTTGTCCATTTTATTGGCATAGAGTTGCTTGTAGTAGTCTCTTAGGATGCTTTGTATTTCTGCGGTGTCTGTTGTAACTTCTCCTTTTTCATTTCTAATTTTATTGATTTGAGTCCTCTCCCTCTTTTTTTGATGAGTCTGGCTAATGGTTTATCAATTTTGTTTATCTTCTCAAAGAACCAGCTTTTACTTTTATTGATCCTTGCTATTCTTTTCTTTGTTTCTATTTCATTTATTTGTGCTCTGATCTTTATGATTCCTTTCCTTCTGCGAACTTTGGGTTTTGTTTGTTCTTCTTCCTCTAGTTCCTTTAGGTGTAAGGTTAGATTGTTTACTTGAGATTTTTCTTGTTCCTTGAGGTAGGCTTGTATAGCTATAAACTTCCCTCTTAGAACTGCTTTTGCTGCATCCCATAGGTTTTGGATTGTCGTGTGTTCATTGTCATTTGTCTCTAGGTATTTTTTGATTTCCTCTTTGATCTCTTTGGTGATCTCTTGGTTATTTAGTAACGTATTGTTTAGCCTTCATGTGTTTGTGTTTTTTACGTTTTTTTCCCTGTAATTGATTTCTAATCTCATAGTGTTGTGGTCAGAAAAGATGCTTGATATGATTTCAATTTTCTTAAATTTACTGAGGCTTGACTTGTGACCCAAGATGTGATCTATCCTGGTGAATGTTCCATGCACACTTGAGAAGAAAGTGTAATCTGCTGTTTTTGGACGGAATGTCCTATAAATATCAATTAAATCTATCTGGTCTATTGTGTCATTTAAAGCTTCTGTTTCCTTATTTATTTTCATTTGGATGATCTGTCCATTGGTGTAAGTGAGGTGTTAAAGTCCCCCACTATTATTGTGTTACTGTCGATTTCCTCTTTTAGAGCTGTTAGCAGTTGCCTTATGTATTGAGGTGCGCCTATGTTGGGTGCATATATATTTATAATTGTTGTATCTTCTTCTTGGATTGATCCCTTGATCATTATGTAGTGGCCTTCCTTGTCTCTTGTAACATTCTTTATTTTAGAGTCTATTTTATCTGATATGAGTATAGCTACTCCAGCTTTCTTTTGATTTCCATTTGCATGGAATATCTTTTTCCATCCCCTCACTTTCAGTCTGTATGTGTCCCTAGGTCTGAAGTGGGTCTCTTGTAGACAGCATATATATGGGTTTTGTTTTTGTATCCATTCAGCAAGCCTGTGTCTTTTGGTTGGGGCACTTGATCCATTCACGTTTAAGGTAATTATCGATATGTATGTTCCTATGACCATTTTCTTAGTTGTTTTGGGTTTGTTTATGTAGGTCCTTTTCTTTTGTGTTTCCCAGTTAGAGAAGTTCCTTTAGCATTTGTTGTAGAGCTGGTTTGGTGGTGCTGAATTCTCTTAGCTTTTGCTTGTCTGTAAAGCTTTTGATTTCTCCATCAAATTTGAATGAGATCCTTGCCTGGTAGAGTAATCTTGGTTGTAGGTTCTTCCCTTTCATCACTTTAAGTATATCATGCCACTCCCTTCTAGCTTGTAGAGTTTCTTCTGAGAAATCAGCTGTTAACCTTATGGGAGTTCCCTTGTATGTTATTTGTCGTTTTTCCCTTGCTACTTTCAATAATTTTTCTTTGTCTTTAATTTTTGCCAATTTGATTACTATGTGTCTTGATGTGTTTCTCCTTGGGTTTATCGTGTATGGGACTCTCTGCGCTTCCTGGACTTGGGTGGCTATTTCCTTTCCCATGTTAGGGAAGTTTTCGTCTATAATCTCTTCAAATACTTTCTCTTGTCCTTCTCTCTCTCTTCTCCTTCTGGGACCCCTATAATGCGAATGTTGTTGCATTTAATGTTGTCCCAGAGGTCTCTTAGGCTGCCTTCATTTCTTTTCATTCTTTTTCTTTGTTCTGTTCCACAGCAGTGAATTCCACCATTCTGTCTTCCAGGTCACTTATCCGTTCTTCTGCCTCAGTTATTCTGCTATTGATTCCTTCTAGTGTAGTTTTCATTTCAGTTATTGTATTGTTCATCTCTGTTTGTTTGTTCTTTAATTATTCTAGGTCTTTGTTAATCATTTCTTGCATCTTCTCGATCTTTGCCTCCATTCTTTTTCCGAAGTCCTGGATCATCTTCACTATCATTATTCTGAATTCTTTTTCTGGAAGGTTGCCTATCTCCACTTCATTTAGTTGTTTTTCTGGGGGTTTATCTTGTTCCTTCATCTGGTACATAGCCCTCTGCCTTTTCATCTTGTCTATCTTTCTGTGAATGTGGTTTTTGTTCCACAGGGTGCAGGATTGTAGTTCTTCTTGCTTTTGCTGTCTGCTCTCTGTTAAATAAATTGACTTTTGTGTATCGATCTTGTATCTGTCAAACTTGCTAAACTCACATATTAATTATCAAAGCTTTTTTTTAGAGGTTATCAGATTTTCTACATAGACAATCATGGTGTCTGTCATTAAAAACAGTTTTAGGGTATTCCCTGGCAGTCCAGTGTTTTGGACTCCATGCTTGCACTGCCGAGGGCCCAGGTTCAGTTCCTGGTCGGGGAACTAAGATCCCACAAGTGGCGTGGCCAAAAAAAAAAAAAACAGTGTTAATTCTTCCTTTCCAATATGAGTGCCTTTCATTTCTTTTTCTTGCTTTATTGCACTGCCTTGAACCTGCAAGGTTATGCTGAAGAGAAGTACTGAGAAATGATCTTTATGCTTTGCTCCTGATTTTAGGAGGAAGTTGTTCAGTCTTTCACTATTAAAGATATTCATATGATATTAAATATGATGTTAACTGTAGGTTTTTTATAACTGCCCTTTATCAGATTGAGGAAGTACCTTTCAATTTTTTTCTTTCAGTTTTATTGAGATATAATTGACATATAGCCCTGTATAAGTTTAACGTGTACAGTAATGTTTTGATTTACACATATCAGGAAGTGATAATCACAGTGAGTTTAGTGAACATCCATCATCTCATATAAACAAAATTAAAGAAATAGAAAAAAAAATTTTTTCCTGTGATGAGAAGTCTTAGGATATACTCTCTTAACAACTTTCATATGTAACATACAGCAGTGTTAATTATATTTGTCATGTTGTACATTATATCCCTAGTACTTATTTCTCTTATAACTGGAAGTTCTTACCTTTTGACTGCCTTCATCCAATTCTCCCTCCTCCTATCCCCTGCCTCTGATAACCACAAATCTGAACTCTTTTTCTTTGAGTTTGTCTGTTTTTGAAGTATAATTGACCTACAACATTATGTTATTTCCTGTTATACAACATAGTGATTCCATATTTCTATACATTTCAAACTGATCACAATAAGTATAGTTACAATATGTCACCATACAAAGATATTACATAGTTATTGCCTGTATTCCCAACACTTGTACATTTTGTACCTTTGACTCATTTACTTTGTAACTGGAAGTTTGTTTCTCTTAATTCCTCACCTGTTTCTTTCCTCCCCATCCCCTCTAGCAATCACCTGTTTGTTCTCCGTATCTACAACTCTGTTTCTGCTTCATGTTTGTTCATTTGTTTTGTTTTTTAGATTCCATCATACAGTATTTGTCTTTCTCTGTCTGACTTAAATTCACTTAGCATAATACCCTCTAGGTCCATCCATACTGTTACATAGGAAGTGCCTTTCTAATCCTACTTTGCTGAGAATTTTTATCAGAAAGGAATGTTAGTTTTGTCAAATGCCTTTTCTGTGTCTGTTGAGACATCATTTGGGTTTTATTTTTTAGTTTGTTAGTGTGATTAGTTACATTGATTGATTTGTTTTTATTTTTATTTTTTGGCCGCACCACATGGCTTGTGGGATCTTAGTTACCCCACCAGGGATTTGAACCTGGGCCCTCGGCAGTGAAAGCAGAGTCCTAACCACTGGACCACCAGGGAATTCCCCAATTAATTTCTTAATGTTAAACCAGCCTTGCATTCTGGAATAAACCCTACTTCTTCATGATGTTATCCCTTTTATATATTGTTGGATTAGATTTAAAATTTTGTTTAGAATCTTTCTGTGTATGTTCACAAAGAATATTGGCCTATAGTTTTCTTTCCTTTGAATGTCTTTGTCTGGTTTCAGTATCAGAATAATGCTAACCTCAAAGAACAAGTTAGAAAATATTGCTTTATTTTTCAATTTTCTAGAAAAGTTTGTATAGATTTGCAGTTATTTCTTCTATAAATATTTGGTAGAATTCCCCAGTAAAACTATCTGGGACAGTAGTTTTCTTTGTGGGAACGTTTTTTAAGGAGCTTGTTATCTTCCAAGGGATTTGTCCATTTTATTTCAGCTGTCAAGTTTATTAACTTAAAATTATTCAAAACATTTCCTTATTTTTTCAATATCTATAGAATCTGTAGTGATACCATCTGTCTCATTTCTGATATCAGTAATTTGTTTCTGTTCTCTTTTATTGCTGATCAGTCTGCCTAGAGATTTATCAGTTTTATTGATCTTGTCAAGAACTAGCTTTCACTGATTTTTCTCATTTTTCTTTTTTGTTGTTGTTTTTATTTTCTACTTCACTGATTTCCACTCATCTTTATTATTTCCTTTTACTTATTTCAGTAAAATATGCTCATCTTTCTAGTTTCTTAAGATGGAAGCTGAGGTCATTGATTTGAGGCTTCTTCCTTTCTAACGTTAGCATTTAGTGATATTAATTTCTCCTTAAGTATTGCTTTAGCGGCATTCCACAAATTAAATGTGTTTTCATTTTCATTTAGTTCAAAATACTTCCAAATTCCATTTTGATTTGTTCTTTGATCCATGGGTTATTTGGAAGTGTGCTATATAGTTTTCAGATATTGGGGAATTTCCCTGATATCTATTATTAATTTCTAACTTAATTCTTTTGTGGTCAGAGAATATACATTGTGTGACTTGAATGCTTTTAATTCTTTTTTTTGAGACTTATAGCCTACAATATGGTCTGTCTTGGTAAACGTTCTGCATGCATTTGCAAAGAATGTATAGTTTGCTGATGTTAGCCAGAATGTTCTATAAATGTCAATTAGGTCAAATTGATAATGTTCAAATCTGCATTCTTAATTAATTTCTGTCTACTTGTTCTATCTTTTATTGAGAGAGAGCTGTTAATCTTCTAGTATAACTGTGGATTTGTCTCATTCTCCTTAAATTGTCAGGTTTTGCTTGTTACATTTTGCAGCTGTTATTAGGTACTAAATATTTAGTATTCTTATGTCTTGATAAATTAACCCCTTTATTTTTAAGAAATGGCCTCCTTTATCCCTGGTAATATTCATTGCTCTGAAGTCTACTTTGTCTGATGGTAATATATCTACTCTAGTTCTCTGTTAGTGTTATTGTAGTATATCTTTTTCAACTCCTTTACTTTCAACCTGTTTGTGTCTTTTTATCTTTAAAGTGCTTTTTTCTGGGCAGCATGTACTCTTGGGTCTTGATTTTTTTAATATAACCTGATAATTTCTGCCTTTTAATTGGATTATTTAAACTCTATACTTAATGTGATTATTACATTACTTTAAATTTTTTTATATCACATGACTTAATGTGATATGGTTTGGTTTAAATCTGTCATCTTACTTATTTCCTGTTCCATTTGTTCTTTGTTCTCATTTTCTTCTTTTTTTGCCTTCTTTTGGATTAACTGAATTTTTTTTACAATTCCATTTTATCTCCTCTTTTTCACTCATTAGCCATAACTCTTTGATAGTTGCTTCTAGGTTTATAGCATCCATCTTTAATTTACCACAGGCTACATGATAAGTGATATTATTCCACTTAGCATATAGTATATGAATCTTATCATAGTATACTTTATTTCTCCTCTCCAGCCTTTTCTGCTACTGCTATCATACATTTCACTTTACATATGCTATGAACCCCACACTACATTTTATTATTTTTGTTTAAACAGTAAATTATCTTTTAAAGAGATTTAAATAATAGTAAATCTATTATTATATATTATTTATTATGATAATAAATCTATTAAATTTATTATAAATAAATTTAAATTGTAAGTTTTATGTCCAGGTATCCTATTTGATTCTTTTTTAATATCTTTCATGTCTCTGCTTAACTTTTAAACATATATAATACAGTTTTAATAACTTTGTTAATTCCCTTGTCTGCTAATTCTAACATTTGTGAGTTCTGGGTTGGCTTCTATTGATTGGATTATCTCTTATTATGGCTCGTATTTTCCTGCTGCTTTGCGTGCCTGGTAAATTTTGAGTGCCAGATTTTACTTCGCTGGATGTTGGATAGTTTTTTGTCCTGTTTTCTTGAGCTTGGTTATGGAGTTTGGTTATTTGGAAACAATTTGATCCTTTCAGGTTTTGCTTTGTTTTCTTGAGCTTGGTTATGGAGTTTGGTTATTTGGAAACAATTTGATCCTTTCAGGTTTTGCTTTGTTAGGCAGGACTAGAACAGTGCTCAGTCTCGGGCTGTTTGTTCTCCACCACTGAGGCAAGACTTCTGTATACTCTACTCAGTGCCCCATGAATCTGGTCTGGCTGGTGGGAGTAGTGTCTATGCCCTGTGAGCTCAGGGCACTCCTGATCTTTTCTGGTCACTCTTTCCTCAACCTCGAGGAGTTTCCTACAAGGAAATACTTGAGGGGGAGCCTCTGAAGATCTCCAGCGTTCTCTCTCTATGTAGCTCTTTCCTCTCTAATACTTTGCCCTATGAACTGTAGCCACCTTGGTCTCCCTGGATACTTTGCACTATCTCCTCAACTCTATCTACCAAGCTCTACCTGGATTTCCTCCCCTTACACTGAGGCCTAGAACTCTCTCAAGGCAGTAAGCTGGGCAATCATAGGACTCACCTCTTTGTTTCCCATCTCTCTGCAGTATCTGCCTTCGTTGCCTGATGTCTGTTTATCTTCAAACATTTTTACATCTTTTGGCCTTGTGTTGGGGTTTTTTTAGATAGGAGTCAGTCCAGTCTGTGTTATCTCATCTTGGCTGAAAGCAAAGTCCTCTTCACTAATTTTAATATTAAGTAACAGCTTTTCAAAATTATTTTATGTTACACTTATAAGATATGTCAGTGTTGTTTTTGGATGAAGAAAAGTCTACCCAGCAGACATAAACATAACCACAATAAATACTAGAACTTAAATTATCTCTTTAAAACCCCAAGACCAGAGTCCTCTCTAAATCCATAACACCCAGCCTGAGGACCTGCTTCAGTGCTCCTTTCCTGTCATACCTTATAAAGTGAAATATTCATCAAAATAAAGCAATTCCGTTAAAAGTTTAAAAATTTAAGTTTTTGTGATAGGTAAAACTTAAACTTAGCAGCTCCACACTTAGGGACCAAAAGCTGTATAGTCATTGTGAATGTCATGCTGTTCATAAGCAGATACCTACCTCCAGATGAGAAGTACTTCCCATCCACAGGATTCTGTACTCCTCGTGTATGCCTGGCCTTAGACAAAGAGGGAGGCCCTAGGCGCCTGAAATACTGTTCTACCCCCATCCTCTTCCTATGTTCTTTAAACCTCTTAGTATCACCAACTTAAAGATCTTCTCTAAGTATAGTAAGTGGAGAAATAGCTGAGGCCTAGTTATAATTTTTTATCTCACTGCTTGTCTGTCTGGTTTAATAACTTGGTGTTTATGTTTTTAGGAACATAGCTACAGTGTGATGGACAGTCCAAAGAAACTTAAGCATAAGTTAGATCAAGTGATCAGCGAGCTAGAGGATACCAAGAAAAGTCTGCAGAATGTTTTAGGCCGACAAAGACGTTTACAAAAATCACTGAGGAAGACAATCAGGGAATTAAAGGATGAATGTCTCATCAGCCAAGAAACAGCAAATAGACTGGAAGCTTTGTGTTGGGAGTGGTGTCGGGAGAGCATAGAACAAGACTATATTTCATGAAATAATTTCATGTTATGTTCTACCTAAAATTGTTATTGGTACAGCTTTGCAGAAAATGATTACCATCATTAAATAACACCCGTCATTTAGAGTGCTTCTTTGGACCCTCCGCAGCATTACGCGTTAGTGTTATTATCCAAAGGCTTTTTTTTTTTTAAAGATGTGCAGAAATTTGTGCTGGTTCTCATGTTTTTGGGTGACTTGTGACAATTATGTTTTTATAGACCTAAACTAGTGCCAGGTCACTATTGTAAGATGTTAAAAGATCAAGAAGATTCTGTAGGACTAAGGAAATGATTTCAAATCAGCCACATTAGGCTGTAACAGTAGAAACTGGACACTTTAGCAGCATCAGATTTTTGGCTTCAAAGGAGTACCTTTGCTTATGTAGGTTTTATGGTAAGTATGTTGAATTGTACTTTAACTGTATTTTACCACAAAGCAGAATTCATTTATAACACATGTCCATCTTGGATCCAATCCAAGGTGCTTTTGTTATCAGTAATACCAAAAGATCTTTTTACAGGGCATCCCATGGTACTGACCTTGAGAACAACATATGGTGCAGATCTTTTGGCTTTTAAAGTTGTTCAGAGCCAAGTTAAGAAGACCCCTGATGAGGTCTTGTTTTTTCGGTACAGTACATCATTTCTCCTCACTAGGAGTACTTTGATGTTAACCAGCATAGCTTTAACAAATTTTTAAAGAGGGTCATAAATCTGATTTTCAAATGGTTACTCTGACAGTTCTGAACAGTTTGTTTCATGACTGTTATTTCATCATAAAGGTATATCTTCAAAATCTGAATGCCAGTAGTAACTGGATACTTTCAATGCTGTTTTGTATTTTACAGAAAGTAGTGTTACTAACATTTTTTTAAATACGAAATACAGAAGAAACCATTAAAAATAATGATGTGGCTTTTCTAGTTAAAATAGGAATTGGAGAGAGAGTTATAATATTTTCCTGTAATTAGGAGAGTAGATTACTATCCAAGAGCTTTTATTTAGAGAAATAGATAAGTAAACAGCAATTTTAGAATAGCTTCTTACTGAATTTACAAAAGAATAACTCTTCTTAGTTATTTTCTGATTAATCCAAGGGTCAGAAATTTAGGTTTATCTCCCAATTTCTTAGTAAAAACAACTGAAATGAAGAGTCATAAACACTGTGGATCAGAATAAAATTACTAGCCCAAAGCCAAATTCTACTTTGAAGCATGTGTACATTCATGAACTTCATTCACACGTCCATGCTATAATAGTTACAATTTGAATATCAGTTATTTCAATGTGTTAACTAGAAATGAGCTGCATTTTTTGCCAATGTTCATTGTAATTTTATTTGTGTTATATTAATATCAGTAAGGATATGGTCACTTGAATTTTTTTATATTTAAGAATTTTCTGTTTTAATGCACATTACATTTTTATGTAGGATTCCAAACCTTCCCTCTAAATGGGATTTTACCCACATTTGAAAGATTAGCATTATGCTAAGAAGAAATCACGGAGGTCTTATCTTTTTACTACCTTAAAAAAAACTCATTACCTACCCATTATTTATTTGAGTTATTTAATTTTGAATTCATAGTGGACACTCTAATGGGAAGTTTGGGTGTGATCTTAAGTTTTATGGAGATTCTGTGATAGAGATGGAGACTCTTTCCCTCAACCTGATTTTGAGTAAAAAAAAAATTAAAGTCAGTGGACAGTGGAGAAGACTAAGAGGACAGATCCAAGCACAGTATGTCCAAATCCTAGATCTCTACTGGCTGCTTAGAATAAATCAATCCGAGAAGACCTTTCCAAGAATCCGTTCCCAGTTTCTGCCACTATTGTCACAGTTGCCGCAGTCACTTCTACTACTAGTGTTCACAGTGAACTCAGTTTTTGTCTTCTTTTTCGTTGGTCTTAGTATCATCGAGAGAGAGAGAAATGTGGGCAAAGTATTGGTATCATCAAGAACCCAGAGCTGCCCACTTGCCATTTATTTTTATGGAGAAATGATGACCAATAGATAGAAATCTGACATAAGAGATAGGGTCCTCCCCACCTGCCACCCAAACAAATGCCTGAACGTGGTACATCCCTCAGTTTACTGTTCCCAGAGGTTCCAGCTTAGCCTGAGAAGGAACTGTCCTGTGCAGAGCAGAGCCAGTCATCCCCCATCCAGAGGTTCCTTAAGCAGCCAAGGCCAACCTAAGGATATCACTTCGCTTTCAAGCTTGGAATAGCCTCTGGATCCTGGAACAAACCCAACCTCAGCACCAAATCAGGTACAAAGGACTTGATATGGCATTTTTCTCCATATCAAGTTTAAATTTCTGGAAATAGATTTTGGTTGCTAAAGATAATCACAATTATACCATAGTCATTCATTTGAGAAAAGATGAAATGTATTAAAAATATATGTTTAGTTTTAATAAAAAGATAAAATTATTATAGAAATAATTTGAGTGGTGAAGAATCCATTATATATTTGAAGAATAAAATTTTTTTCCAGTAATGTTCTCTGTGGTTTTTATACATTCAGTTATTCAATAAAATGAGCAGAGAAAAATCAAGAGTATGTATACAGTGGTTTTGCTTTAACTTCTACATTTTTTCCTCCACCAATAACTGTAATATCTTAGCGTCTGCTAGGTTAGGTGACCCAAGTAGCAGGCCTGCTTCCACCACAATATGAATCTGCCATAGACCTCTTTCCTGCTTTCAGCCTCGCTCGAAACTGGCAGCCTCATGTCACCAGTATATAATTGAGAGCAGTATTCTTAGATTTGTAATATACTGCCGTCAGAACCCAGAGAGGCTTATCAGGCATTGTGCTTCCTTATTCATAGTGGGAGATGCAAGTTGTACTAATTTGTCTTTTACTTCAGAGGGCATGTCCTAGCATGCCCCTGGTCACTGGACCCTCCTCCCCCAAAATTTTACTCATGTGGTAGGCCCCTGAATTTCATGAGTTTTATCTCACCCTCTAGAGCATATGTACTTTATCAAGGCCTCAAATTTACTAGTCACATCTTGCTCATCCCATTTGATTAACATAATCCATCAATATAGTGAACTAAGTGATTTTCTGTAGAATATCTACCTGGATTAGGTCTCTTTCAGTTATAACAGAAGCAGGAGAGTTATAACGTAGGCTGTTAACATCGCTTTTTACTAATTCCATGTGAATGTGAACAGTTTCTGATCTTGTTTTTTTATAGGGATGGGAAAGCATGCACCCAACCGATCACTGATCGCATACCATGTACCCAGAGCCATGTTAATTGACTCTAGCAAGATGTCACATCTGGCACACAGCCGTAGTCAGGGCTACTACTTGGCTGAATTTGCTTTAGTCTGCTGTCATCCTGCAGCAACTATCTAAATTTGCGGGAACCAGAGTGGTGAATTAAATGGAGATATGATGGGGGCCACTGCTCCTACATCCTGTAAGAGCTGTAAAGGTGGCACACCCCACACACAAATCTGAAGCTGAGGGGTCTGAAAAAAAGGAATTAACATAGCAGGCCTGAGACTGCTGTCCGTAGAAAGACCTGATTGCAAGGTTGGCTCTTGGCTGGCATCTGGGAATTTGGATTTCAGAAGGGTTTCCACCATTCCCTAACTGACAAGAGGGGCTCTCTGTGCCTCAACAGTTTGTAGAAACAATGTGGTTTATGCCGAGCACATTTGATAATGTGCTGATATTGAGGAATATCTTAGGCAAAGAGTACCTACATGAGCAGCCCCCAGGAAAACTTGGACACTGAATCTTCCATGAGCTTCCCTGGTAGGCAGCATTTCCTATGTGTTGTCACAATTCCATGCTACAGGAATTAAGTACTGCACTAAGAGAGGACTCTTGGAAGCTTACACCTGATTACCTTCAGACTTGGATTCCTCAAACTTCATTTCACCATACTTCTAAGAACTGTCACATCTCCCTTTTGGAGATTTGCTCAGGAGAAACAATGGTACCCATGCTCCCACATCCCTCACCTTCCTCCCAGCTGTACTTCTGGTCATAGAATTATGCCTGATGCAAATCAGGAGCTGGAAGAGATGGGAGAAGAAAATGTCAGACCAGTACAAGGAAACCTCAGAAGCAGAAGCCAGATACAATCTGTCATCTAAGAACCGCATGGGGGTCCAGAGTGAGCACCAGGAACAGCAGTTTAAGAGGAAATGCTGAGAACGTAGCACATTCAACAATTTCACAAGTATTTTTCAAGTTTCAGGAACTGTATGCCAGAAAATGTAGGCACTGGAGAACCAATGAAGAAAAGACCAGTTCCTGCCCTCAAGGAAGTTAGAGAATAGTAAGACGTTCCAAAAGTCATAATCCAGGGACACCAAGGAGTGCATTTCAGGAGGATGGGCTGCCTGATGCCTTTCTCCTCACTGTGCCCTGCTTTATTAGTAGACACACATGCACAATAGAATTCATACCGCAACATCTTAAAGTATAAGTGCTTCAGTCTCAGTCTCATTCATTTAATATTTATCTTAGGCACATAAAGAAGTTTATAGACTAGCATATTTAACATCATAACCCATCGAGTGTGCCGCTTTCAAAGCCCCATACACTGCTGCGAGGGATACACAGATGATTAGATGAGGGAATTCACAGCCTACAGGGACGCACATGTATGTAACACAAACACAGAGAAGTGGGCAACATGGCAGGACCGTGGCAATTAAAGTAGGTGACTGAAATTAACGGAGCCTCCAAGTTCCAAACTGGAACTTAAGTGTGTCAGTGTGGGCACCTTAAAAGCTTCTGTCCCAGGGCCTGGATTCTGTTAGCACCTTCCTCAGATGTGAGAGTAGGAGACCCAGCCACCTGGGGAGAACCAAACAGACCTGGGCTCAATTCTCAAGCCTGTCAGTTTATTACATATGGGACCTGGGCCAAGTTACTGAGCTTCTCTATTTACAAAGTGGGCAGTAATACCTTCCTCACCCTGTTGTAGTGAGAATTATATTTAACTGGTTGTAAAACATAGACGATACAATGAGCTTTCCATACATTATTTTTCTCTCTTTAAATGCCATGGCAGGAGCATGGGAAAAGGAGATAAGAACAGGAAGAAGGGCAAAACACAAGAAGGGAAAATGAACTTGATAGGGATATAGGGAATAATAGTAGTACAGGCAACAGTGGCCAGTTGAGCTATTTGTGCCTTAAATAAACTTTCCCTCTCTGTGGCAGCTCAAAAGCAGGCAAGGAACATTGTCCCACTGAAAGGGAAAATTCTATTTAATCATATCCTCCCACGTCAACCCTGAAAAGTCATTTAATCTATCTTAGATATGTCTCCATTCATTCATTTATTCATTCGATTTCATAAAGCACTTAAGACAGTGCTACTCATCATGTGGTTCAGAGACCAGTGTCCAAGTGAAGGAGCTGGCACCAGAAAGTAAATCAACTACATCACCAAGCCCACTATTTAGTCAACATTTTTTCATAGCAAGATTTCCTCCCTGAATGAAACAACGTGTTGATTTACATTGTAGAACGAGGAGCACCTTATCTCATTCTGGACTAGCTACTTTGAGTAGCACTGTCTCAGAGTACCCAGTCACTTACTAAATAGACAGTCTTTGAACTAACCTTAGCTGAGGAGTCCCCGACAGATTTGTGTCAGATAATAAATTTCCCAAATCCTTGTGGTAGAGCTTGTGCAGTTAAAAAATAACATCACATATGACTCAGAAAATCTGGCCTCATGCTTTTTAAAAGAGAAGTGTTTTATCAAACAAAGATAATGAAGCATACAGGCTGTGCAGAATGCTGACCACAAATACTAGAGGTGAGCACCTCGTGGAGATGGGCGTCAGTTGCAGACTTGCCAGCAAAGTGTACTCAGCACAGAATTTAATTAGAAATGAAGGGTACTGGTGCCTATAAAAGAGGTAGACTTTATAATGGTACAAAGTGCTGCCAGGCTATACAGCTGAAAGGAATGACCTCTGAAATCCTGAGGATTTTAAAAAAATGTTTTGGGGCTTCCCTGGTGGCGCAGTGGTTGAGAATCTGCCTGCTAATGCAGGGGACACGGGTTCGAGCCCTGGTCTGGGAAGATCCCGCATGCCGCGGAGCAACTGGGCCCGTGAGCCACAACTACTGAGCCAGCGCGTCTGGAGCCTGTGCTCCGCAACAAGAGAGGCCGCGTTAGTGAGAGGCCCGCGCACCGCGATGAAGAGTGGCCCCTGCTTGCCGCAACTAGAGAAAGCCCTCGCACAGAAACGAAGACCCAACACAGCCATAAATAAATAAATAAATAAAATTTTAAAAAAGCAATGTGAGAACATAATTTTTCATTCACATAGAGGAGTGTTAAGGACCCATTTCTAATTCTAAAACACAACACAAAACAATAGAGAAAAATCCATTTAGTCCAATTCTCTAGGACTAGCCTTAAAACCTTACAAGCAGTGATGCTGGTGTTTCTAATTCCTGCCAGTGGTTCGGTTATATAGAGGAGCATTTAGAAAACAAGTGAAGCACATTTTTCCGTCTAGTCTGACTCATAATTTAGTACAGATCCAGCCTTATATTGTAGCACAACTAAAATAAAGGAACCAATAACGAGAGAGTCACATAAGAAAACACATCTTCTGTGTCCCCATTTCTATAGGAAGTCAGCTATTATAAACAAGCAAGGATTCTCAGTCAGGAGAACCAGGTTCTAAGCGTAAGTCTGTCACAACTTTTACCAGGTCATCTTTACAAGACATGCTACTCTAGGACCAGGTTGCTTGTATCACTGGCTGTACAAGAAAATTAACTTGCCACCCCTATACACAAAATTTCAAAAAGAGAATTAACAGTTTATTTCAAACTTATTTGTTAAAACTGTACAGTGTTGTATACATTATTCATGGTCTCTTAAATAAATTCAAGTAAAAACCATGTGTGGAGCTCAGTAAGATATAATATTTATTAATTTTAAAACATACATACACACAGCAAGCCCACTTCCCCCCACCAGTACATACACATATTTTCTATTAGTAAGTAGCTTAATCATATCCTTGTAGGTGAGACAAAGTAATCTTAAACTGAAAAAAGGGATTATTTTGGTTCAGTGTCTATGGCCCCAATTTGCAAAATCTTCTTTTTCAAGCTCTGCCAAGGTTCTAACCAGATATGATCCTCAAGTCTCAAGTTGGACTCATAGTGAATAACTTTTAGTTCTTTAATTCTAAAGTTCACGAAATGTTTTAATAAACAAAAAAATACCAAAAGCAAATGAGAAGGTAATTGATGTTGGACCCTCAGACACTGGGGTGATATTTTCACACTGATCTTTAAATAAAAATAACATTGCAATAAGCTAGAGAAACACTTGGCTTTTAAGTATTATCTGCTTTCCATGCTAGAGTCTGTTGACAATATTTTTCAGAGTAAAAATAAAATAACAATATTTTAATGTGAAGCCTACAAATACTTATACACTAATTTCGTTCAGCATGTTAGCCACAACAATCTAGTCAAACACCTGGTCAGAGTGTAAAGATAGAGCTTCAAAACCAAGACCAAATTTCAGTTGAACCACCTATAGAATCTACATTGGAGCCCCTTATTTTGCCTCCTCTGGAATGTCCTACTCTTTTGAAAGCCCAAGTGTCTAAGGTCAGAATTTCAATATTAAGCTCCTTAGAGTAATAGAGAAAAGTGCTAGTTAAATGTTTGGGCTAAGTTCTAGCCAATGCCTTTTAGAAAAAACAACATATTGCTCATTGGTTAAGGCAAAAAAAAAAAGTCCACACAAGTTCTGGTCCCCTTAACAACCATCCTCTAAGATAATGAATGCAGAGCACGACTTACAACCCAGAAACCAAAACCTGCAGTCCAATTGGTTTCACTCTCCCACCTAAAAGTTGTGGACCAGTGCATTAGAAAAGATGCGTGGGCTGTAGGTAAATGATTTTGCACCTTGTGAAAAGCTTTGGGGAAGGCCTTGGAGGACCCAAGGAGATAGGAACGTCTCTAGGTTCTGTCTGATATCACCTTCAAACTATCAGTGGGACAAGAGTGAAGTCCTAACAGCGGATATTCCCTCCCCAAAACTTCTCCAGCTGGGGAGTTCCATAGCAACTGGCCCAGAAAAGAGTAATCAGCCCTAGTCAATTGGTAACACAGCTTTCATCCCCAAATTTTGTATGTCTACCTCTTTTTTTTAATGAGAAGCACAGTACACAGCTCCAAGGTAAACGTACAAAATTCTCCTTCACCACTCTTGTTCCAATCATGTTCCTACACACAAGAACATTAGCACCAGAATCTTATAAAACAGAGGACTATCCAATGTCAGAGTCATACTAGGTCATTAGAAATAAAAGGTTTCTTTGCAACATTTGCTTTAGTGTGGTTCTTAGAAGATCAGCAGAGAGGCCAGATTCCCACAACAACACTGATCAAACATCAACAATAATCACCGAAACCAAAGATATACATCTATCCATAGAGAGCAGTTACATTTCTCCTTAAAGCAAGCAAGATTTTGAAATGTGTTTTATAGTTAAGTTAGGGTAAAGGAAACATTTTCTCCTACTGATCCTAGTTTTTTTTCATTTTCTTCAACTGATCCTAGTTTTTATCACCTACCACCACCAAACCACTCCCAAATAAATGTACACATTTATACAAATAACACACAAGATTCATTGCATAAATAACATGACCTTTTAAATGCTTCTCTCTTTCTCCCTTTTTTTTTCACTCACTTTAAATACACGATCTACTAATATTAAATACACATTCATGTAACAAGAACCCTATCACTATTCTTTCATTGGATACATCTTGAAATAGCATCAGTGGACTTGAAAATTGATGGGATAACAGTTGGGAAGGGACAGTTGTTCAATCTTCCTTTGAAACACATGGATGTCTTTGTCTTTTCTTCTTTCTCAGAAAATGTAGGCAGTTCAGAAGTCAAGGCTCAAAACCACAAATCTCTGCTTCTAGGATATCAGCACTTTTGTTGCACAAGGATGTCATCTCAAGTGCTAGGGCAGCATCTAAAAGCAAACGGGGATATATGCCACCAAATAGTTTACATGTATTCTTTCTAGAAATTGATTTCTACCTCACTTGCTTTCTCATATTGTATATATTGACAGTATTGGTAGGTATTACATGGTCTAAGAAAACCTTAGATCATATGTATCAAAAACAAGATTTTAAAGACAGTCTTCAGGATAATTATCCACCAAAACTATCACGTGTAGCACAACATCTCCTTTTGTGTAAATAATGACTAATTTTGACAAAATAGATACAAGTTTTATAGAGCTTGCAGTTTATACAGTACGTATAGCAAATACATTGCAATGACTTCTACTAGGCCCTTGGAAGGGACCTGTAAAAATGAGAAACTAAAACTTAAGATTTGTGCACATCACAGTAAATTCATATTTGATGTCACAGACATTCAAAATGCTTTGTGGAGGTTAACAGGTTAATTCCAGCAACACAGTTATAAGAATGCAGGATTTTATTTTTGAATGACTTGTGTGAACTCACATAGCAAATTATCACCCCAGAAGGTCTGATTTTTTTCTCTTTTTTTTTTTGGTTTTAGTTTTTTAGTACTAAAAACTTATACTTAAAAGGAAGGCAATCGCTTGGTATGGTGCTGATCCCTCTTTATTAGGAAAAAGATTACCAAGCAATCATTTACTCTTTCTTGCTTTACAAACCCAAAGGGCAAATGACTGATACGGGAGATAAGTATATATCCTTCTGGAGCACTTGTCACCCTAAGTTCACATTACTGTATCCAATAAAATACAGGAGATTAGTTTAAAAGCAAGAGATGCAAGCACTATGAAAAGGGATTTCATCCCAGAGACAAAAGCTACTCCTGTTTTTTTAAGTAGTACAACTCTTTGTCTATCAAGAGTTCTCATAGAGTCAATCATTGGAGAATGTTTCAGCTGTAGAATTTGTTGCTTCAGCAAGCTACAAAATATTTCCCATGAAAGGTCACACAGCTTCAAGGGTGAGAAATCAGACCTACCCAGCTCAGAGCCAAAATGAGTCAGTGCTGGTATTCCACTCGAGGCAAATTGGCCTCTGAATCATCTGACAGGGGAGATCCTGATACCTACAAGTTAATAATTGAGCATTATAGAGTCTCAGTAATTGTAAAAGTCCTACTTCCTCAAAATCCCAATTCTTGTTCAAATACCAGATGGATTAGAACTTGAGAACTATTCATAGCTCAAGTTGCTTACACAGAAGAAGATGAAGTAAGGGCTTCATCTTATTCTTTGACCTCTTTGTTGATACATATGTTAAAAGATACTTCTGATGTGCCAGGGCAATGTAAACCCACTATAACCCATGTCTACCTATCACCAAAATAAATGAATAAACAAAACAAAACAAAACTCTTTAGAAAAAATAGAAAAACAACTGAGGATTAAGGACAAGAGTCAAAACTTGGAGATGTATCCCTTCACAAGGGGGTAGGTTTCCAATTTTGTTTGTTTTTCACTTCTGTGACTTTGCCCAAAGGGCAAGCCCTAGTCTCAGAGTCGTAAAGAAGTGCAAGAAGCTAAAAGTCTGAAAGGAACCCCATCTTTATAGTCAGAGAAACCAGAAAAAGGGGTCCCTGCAGGGCAAAAAGTATGGGGGGGGGGGTACTCCAGAGGGAAGAGAACTAGAGAAGGGGACCCTCTAATTCTACGTATAAACCCACAGAAGTCTCAGTCCAGTTCCTGAGGTATGCATGCATGGGATAGCTCCAAACAGCATAGCAATTCTCTAAATTCAATTTAGAGAAGTGAATGAGATTTGAATCACTTGTACAAGCCTCCAACTAAGCCCTGAACTACACAAGTGTAGGACAGATGCAAACTAGGATGACAAAGACTTAGAGAACTGAGATTTAAACCACCTCTCACAGAAGGTAAGGCAGAATTTACAGTGTAAACAAAACTTGGGTGACTGCTTACTTAAATAAAAATTTCAACATTCTCCTGAAGATTATAACAAGACCCAGAGACTATACAGTACAACGTTTACAATATCCGAGATGCAATTCAAAACTACTGGACATAAAAAGATCCAGGAAAGTGTGATTCATTCTCAAGGGAAAAGGCAGTCAAAAGGCAATAATAATAAAGGCAATCCTGAGGTGGCCCAGATGCTGGAAATTTATACATACTTGAAATGAATGAAGAGACAGGAATTCTTAGTAGAGAAATAGAATTTCTAAAAAAGAACTAAGTGGATATTTTAGAACAAATACAAAAAAAAAAATACATTACCTGAAATTTTAAAATTAATAGCAGAATGGAAATGACAAAGTAGTCAAATAACTTGAGGACAGATCAATAGAAATTACTCAATCTGAAAAATAGAGAGAAAAAAGATTGAAGAAAGTGAACAGTCTCAGGAACCTGTGAGAAAAAAACCTACCAGAAGGTCTAACATATATGTCATTCATTAGAACTTCAGAAGTTAGAAGAGAAAGAAATTAGGCAGGAAAAAAATGTTTGAAGAAATAGTGACCAAAAACTTCCCAAATTTGGTAATAGAGATAAATTTACAGATTCAAGAAGCTTAGCAAACTCCAAAAGGATCCACTCAGAGAAAACTATGCCTAGACATATCATATTCAAACTAATGAACACAAAAGGTAAAGATTAGATCCTGAAAGCAGCTAGAGAAAAATGAAACATTACTTACAGGGTAACAATACAAATACCTGAGAATTTCCCACCAGAAATCATAGAGATCAGAAGACAGATAAATAATACCTTTATAGTCCTGAGAGAAAAAGAAATTTTTTAAACCTACCAACTCAAATTCTATATCCAGTGAAAATATATTTCAGGAAAGAAGGCAAAATAATGTCATTCCCAAATGAAAGAAAACTAAAAGAGTTTGTCACCATCAGACCTGCTCTGCAAGAAACACTAAAGGAGGTCTTTCAGAGTGAAGGAAAATAATACCAGAAAATAAAGCTGTAATCTTTAAGAACGAAGAACAACAGACACAGTAGGTAGCTAGGTAAACATAGAAAACTACTTTCTTCTCATAAAATACTTATGACTATTGAAAGCAAAAAGTATAACATAGTATAGTGAGGTTTTCAATGTATGTGAACAAAATACAAATGCAAACTGTAACATAAAGTTCAGGTGGGAGGAACGGAAATACATTTGCAAGGTTTCTACATTTTATAAGTGGTACAATATTTACTCTAAGTAGACTATGAAAGATTAGTTATGTACACTGTAATCCCTAGAGAAGTCACTAAAACATAATGCAAAGAGGTATCTCCAAAAAGCCAATACTAAAAATATTCAAATACAAAAGAAGCCTGGAAAGGGAAAACAGAGGAACAAAAAACAACTAATAAAAAGATAGAGCTAGATCCAAACATATCAATAATCACATTAATGTTAATGGCCTAAATATTTAGCGGTAAGCAGGATTCTAAAGATATTCCACTAAGATTCCTGTCCCTGGCTCGTCAATCAAACTAATTTAGCTGTTGCTGTGAAGGGACTTTGCACACGCAATTAATGCTACTAATCAGCTGACCCTAAGATACGGAGATTATCCTGGTGGGCCCAAGAAATCACATGTGCCCTTAAAATGGGAAGAATGTCAGAAAGATGAGGCAGAAGGGGACGTAAGAGAGAGTCAAGGAGTAAGAAAGATTCAGCCACTGTTGCTGGCTTTGAGGATCATGGAATTAGGCCAGGAGCCAAGGAATGTGAGTGGCCTCAAGAAGCTGAGAATGAGAACAACTCCCAGGTGCCAGCCAGCAGGGAAAGAGGGACCTCAGTCCCACAACCACATGGAACTAGATGCTGACAACAACTTGAATGAGCCTGGAAACGGATACCCACCCCCTCCCCGCCCACCCCCGCCCCGAGCCTCCAGAAGGAAATGCAGCCCTGCTGACATCTTGGTTTCAGCCTATGAGACTCTTAAGGAGAGCAGCAGCTGTGCCTGGACTTCTGACCTATGGAACCTATAATAAATGGAGATTGTTTTAAATTGGTAGTAATTTGTTAGCAGAAATAGAAAACAAACAGACATTCCAATTAAAAGAATCAGAATTGAGAGAATAGCTACCAAGGGAAGACCCTAATTTATATGCTGTTGGCAAAAGAAAACACTTTAAATATAAACCCAGATGGGTTGAAAGTAAATGAAAGTAGAAAGATATACTATGGAAACAAAGAAGTGGAAGTAGGCTGGAGTGACTACTTTAATCTCAAAGAAAATAGACTTCAAGGCACAGAGCACCATGAGAGAAAGAGACATTTCATAATGATAAAAGGGACAATGTATCAGGAAGACAAAGCAAGTATAAATGTGTATATACCTAATAAGACAGATTTAAAATACATGAAGCAAAAATAGACAGATGTAAGAGAAAAATAGACAATTCCACAATCATAGTAAAAGATTTTGACAGCACTCTTTCAGGAACTGATGGAACTAAACAAAAAAATCATCAAGGATATAGAATGTCTAAACAACACTATCAACCTTAATTGGATTTCACATTTATAGAACACTATATCCAACAAGTAAAGAATATACATTATTTTCAAGAGAACAAGGTTCATTCACCAAGATAGACCACGTGCTGGGCCATAAAACACATCTCAGTGAATCTAAAAAAATCAAAATCATACAGAGTATATTCTCTGACCATATGGAACTAAATTACAAATTAATAATAAAATATCTAAGGAACACCCAAATATCTAACTATTAAACAACACATTTCTAAATAATTACTGGATTAAAGAAGAAATTACAAGGAAAAATGTTTTAATGTTTGAATGGAATGATAATGAAAATACAACATACCGAAATCTGTGGGATGAAGAAAACAGTGCTTAGAGGAAAACATCTGAAGCTATGTCTGTAAGTACATAAGACGTGTAAGCATGTAGGGGGTGAGGGAGTGGAGACAGATTCCATGGATTAAGTAATATTTTACTTACAAAATCTATCTTACAGATTGTTCCAGAGGTACATAATAGAGTTTTATAAATGTGAAAATGTTTGTGTTAGGTACAGAAACAAAATGTAGTTCAGTGCATAGATGAATACCATAAAGTAAGACTGCAAGGCAGGTCACAGCCTCTGCCAGCGGGCCTTTTGCTTTCAGTCTCCTGCTCTCTTTCCACTCAGATTTTCCACACATAAGCTCGTGTTACGTTGGTGTTAATTTGTGTTTTTCACTACACCTACTTTCTTCTTTATTTTAAATGCAAATGGAAATTTAACAAATAAACTGAGAGTAAAAGCGCAGAACCAGTTTATAAATATAAAAGGATTAGTTCCAAACAAGAAATAAAAATATTGAAGAAGTGGGAAGGCAGCCAAAGCCTTTCTTCCATTGCATGAAACTAGATTGAGCTATGTCAGCCCTGAAAAGCGATTTGAATAATAGTGTGCTCACAGAGAGCAAGTGGAAAATTCTGCAGCTTTAAAATCCATATTTAAGTTGAGAAGTATACAGGAATTTCCTGAGACTCTGTAGTCCCTAAATGTAAAATCTGTGGCAGTGATTCATCTTCACACAACAGGAATTTGTTTAGCTTTGATGATGTTGTCCCCGAAATTGCTGGCAAGAGATAAGGCAAAAGCAGCAGCAGTCTGTAAATGTTGTTTTCAGAATCACTGGGTAACTGCCTCTGCAATTTGTTATCCTCAACAATATCATTCCCCTTGTTTGCAGAGCTCTACAAAATAATTTAAAGAGTAACAGTAGGAAAAAGCATCGGCATAGAGAAGGAGGCTACATACAGGGGCTGTCTATGAAATGGAAATACTTAAACCATGAGGATGGAGAATTCCAAAACAAAAGTTGCCTAGCATCAAGCAAAGGTGAAAATCTGTTTGAAGAAGGAAAGGGAAAGTTCAATGATTCATATCCCAAGTTTGTAGTTAGTTATGGATGGCTCAGGAGATTAAAAAGTTTGCCAGTTTTCTTAGTGATATGACTGTTGTTGACATAAAAGTAGCAGAAACATAAATATTCTGAAGAGATAAGAGGAATTATAGCAAAAGACTATATGGAATAGAAAATCTTCAGCATGGATGGAATGGATTGCCCCCGGGGAAAAGTGTCAAATGGAGAATACATTTTAAGAGAATAAAAACTATTCCAGAGTTTCACTCTTTGAAAGGTAATAACTTTGGTATTAATGCAGTGAAATATCATAAACTACCATAAAGCCTATAGTTATATTAAAGCGATAGCTGGGCTACACACACACACACACACACACACACAGTTTTTTAATCTATAAAAAAATGATCACTGTAAGCTGGGAATTATTTATGTAAATATATATGTAATAAGGGTACTTAATGCAATGAACCATAAAACAAAATTTAACAAGCAAAATTTTATAGATCCCACTAATAAACCTGCCCAATTCTTAAGAGCAAACTCTCCATAGGACACTTTAAAAGGAAATATGAGAGAGACCCAAGTTCCATGAGTCCTACAGAGAGTATTTCTATACCTGATGTAATGCAGTATTGAAGGTGTGCAAGTCAATAGCGACCAGAGAAGGAATTCGAGATTCTGAAAGATTTTTGTTCTTCTTCTTTATTAGCCTGGAATTTCGAGCTAGATAAAAATAACCATAAACACAGTGAGAAAATCAGATGTTTTTGTTAGTTCTTCACATTCAGTATCTGTCCCTTGGTATGTACTTATTGTACATAAGTCTGTACACTTTCACATACTTAAATATGTAAAGTTACTATACATTTTTAATATTCTATTAGTTTATTTAACATACATTTTAAATAATGTAAACAAAAGGGCTGAAAAAGTAAAAGCGTTACAAACATACCGATGCCTTCCAAGGCTTTTAGTTCAGGCAGATGATTATAGTATAGTTCAGGCAAACGGACATCTCTCTTTGAGTATTCCCTTCTTTTCTTATTTGCCTGAAGTAGACTCTTTTCACTAGCAACCTAATATCATCAGAACGGTTAACACAAATGAATTAGCTTCCAGGTAAGCTTGCCCCCTTTCATAACTACTATGTTCATATCCTAAAATCTATAGAATTGAAAAGCTAGAATAATACAAAATTTGAAGAACACTAATAACATACAAAACAATTTCATCCAGTTATTTCAAACCTCTTCCTCTTTAAATCTATTAAAATTGCTAACAAGCAGATTGGTTGGTTGCCATGAGTTTCTCCTACTCCCTCCACCAACCTTCAGTGTAAGTCCTGGCAAGCAGTACAAGGTTAAAAGATGGGCATCAGTGTCCTGGTCTTTCAGGCCAGCAAGGTCAGGTCTTATGACACTTGCTGGGCTTTTCAGCATAGTTGCTGTTGCCACATGAATTTTGAATAGTTCATCTTGTCATGTACATCACATCTCCTAGCACATTTTTCGCTTTCCCAATAATAATCCTGTTACTCATTTTTTTACATCTGTCCTTGTCTTGCTCCTTACTGTCAGCAAATATTATTTTCCTAGAAATACAGTTTATTAAGTATAAAATTATAACTTCAATTATATTCCTAATCTTTCTAAGCACTATTACTTCATATTTGATAAAGTCTGGAAAAATAATAAAGAGAAGAACAGCACAGTAGCACTGCAACTCTGCACCTTTATGAATTTGACATTTTCCCAATCTATTTCATTTGAGATTCACAGAAACTCTACATTCTTTTCCATATTTTCAAAACAGATGATACACAGAGAGATTATATGATTTACTAAAAGGAAAGAAACCACATATAGATAATGAAATCCTATGTATGTCCATGTATATCCACATATATGTATGTATACTGAAATATACACACAAAGAGTATAATGACAGTGTTAAGCCACTGAGATTCCAGATACCTCGAGTTTAATATTCTGTGAATTATACTACTCTGCCTCCCAGAAAGTCTTCAAAAGTCCTGTAGTGAGCTTTTGAGTGTCTTTCTTTTGGCTGTTTCTCTTTGCTCCTTTTTTTAATAAATTTATTTATTTATTTATTTTTGGCTGCGTTGGGTCTTTGTTGCTGCACACGGGCTTTCTTTAGTTGCAAAGAGTGGGGGCTACTGTTCCTTGCAGTGCGTGGCCTTCCCATTGCGGTGGCTTCTCTTGTTGCGGAGCACGGGCTCTAGGCACGTGGGCTTCAGCAGTTGTGGCACATGGGCTCAGTAGTTGTGGCTCACGGGCTGTAGAGCACAGGCTCAGTAGTGTGGCACACGGGCTTAGTTACTCCGCGGCATGTGGGATCTTCCCGGACCAGGGCTCGAACCCGTGTCCCCTGCATTGGCAGGCGGATTCTCAACCACTGTGCCACCAGGGAAGCCCCCCCTATTTGCTCTTTTAATAGAATGAGTGCTAAGGTTCAAGTTTCAAATCAGCTGTAAAATAAGATAATTAGTTTAAAAAAACTATCTGTAAGTATAAAACAATAAAATAAAATAATGAGTCCAAACTACTAGATTTATATACTCAAAAAGTAACACATGGACTTCCCTGGTGGTGCAGTTGTTAAGAATCTGGCTGCCAATGCAGGGGACACGGGTTCGAGCCCTGGTCCGGGAAGATCCCACATGCTGCAGAGCAACAAAGCCTGTGCGCCACAGCTACTGATCCTGCGCTCTAGAGCCCGCAAGCCACAACTACTGAGTCCGTGCTCCACAACTACTGAAGCCCGCGCGCCTAGAGCCCATGCTCCGCAACAAGAGAAGCCACCGCGATGAGAAGCCCACGCACAGCAATGAAGACCCAACGAGGCTAAAAAAAATAAATAAATAAATTTACCAAAAAGGAAAAAAAAAAAGTGACACATAAAATACATAAGAGATGATTACAATAATATATGTATTCACATCTCAGAATCAGGGCATAAAGCATGGGAGAAGGCTATTGATGTTCAACTTAGAAGTTGAAGAACGTTTAGCCTTAGTTCTTCCTCTGTTAATTTTCATTAAGAAAAGACTCCAGTGGGTCTTCTCCCCACTAATCTTTACCTCCTTTCTTGATTGCCTATTCCAAAGAAGGATAAACAGAAATGAGATCTAAAATGATCAGCCAGCATTGATTATGCAATGCCTGAAAGAAGGCTAATATCAATTCCAGCAAAATGGTATTGAGCCAGCTACTTTAAAAAGCTTTGCCGATCAAAATAATCTTCCAAAGCAGACCAGGAATGTAAAACACAAAAATATCCACAAATAAATGAGTAGGGTATATCAAAAAGGAAAGTATTATGGGTACAGAAATTATAGTCTAAGAATAGTTAAAAGAAAAACAATTGCAATCATGAGAGATATGAAAAGAAGGCTATATTTTTCAGCTCTGAGGATAATGGGAGAGGTAGAGAAGGGAAACGTGTGAGAAAAATACTCTTTTGGGAATACATCCATACCTCCCCTTCCCTGGCAGAAAAATCTATTCACCATGTTTCTTAAGCAGCTTCAATGCGTTAGACACTGTTCTAGGTGTGGGGCAGAGCAGTGAGGAAAACAAACCAAGCACAAATCCTTCCTTGGAAGTTTACATTCGGGGTGGTGGGCAAGGGGAGGGAGAGACAGACAGTATATAAATAAGAGAATAGAGGATGTCAGGTAAGGCAACGCAAAAAAAAAAAATTAAGCAAGGGGAGGGGAGAGAATAATAGGAGACAAAATGAGTTAAAATATTTGGGAAGACCTCACAATAAGGTTTCATGTAAGCCAAGGAGGAGAAAAAGCAAATTCTTTGGATTATCTGGGGAAAGAATGTTCTAAAACAGAGGAAATAGCAAGTACAAAAACCCATATGTGGGAGCATGTCTTGCCATGTTCCAGGAAGAACAAGGAAATCAATGTGGTTGGAATGGAGTGATCAAAAATGAGAGTAGCCAGGGGTGGGATAGAGGGATGAGGGAGTGAGTCACTCAGGGACTAATAGGCCCTAAAAGCACTTTGGTCTTTACTCAGAGATGAGAAGCCAATGGAGGGTTTTGAGTGGAAGAACGACGAAGATTCAACTTAACTTTAAAAAGAAGCATTCTGGCAGCTGTGTTCAGCATAACAATGCTCCTCTGAACCTTCAGAAGACCTCTGAATCTTGACATGCTTCTACTACTGCAATCTGACACTGTTTTAATTTGTTGATTCTCTACTAAACCACGAGATTCCTGAAGAGAAAGACTGACTTATTCTTCTTCAGTGACTTAAACATAATAGATAATCAATATTTATTAAATGAATAAATAGAATATTTCCACCAGAAACCTGGTGTGGGTGAGACAAGACAACTTATCTTCTCATCTACTCTAAAAAAGAACTGATCACCAAGCATTAGGTTAAGAAACTTTACCATTACTGAAAAAATTAAAACAGATGTCATTTTAATAATAACATCTTTTTTTTATTGAAGTATAGTTGATTTACAATGTTGTGTTAATTTCTGCTGTACAGCAAAGTGATTCAGTTATACATATATATGTATCTTTTTTATATTCTTTTCCATTATCTCAGGATATTGAATATAGTTCCCTGTGCTACACAGTAGGATCTTGTTGTTTATCCATTCTATATAATAATAACATCTTATATTTAAATTTCCAGACTTATGAAACTTAAACTTGTCTTTCACCTTTATGATTTTGACACGCTGGGATGATATATCCATAATTAAGTTTCCACTTTATGATACGTCTCCCAATAAAACTCTCAGTTCTTCACTATTATATTCACTATTAATGAAAGTCTAGAAATGACTAATATTTGCTCTTCTGCCTCTGAAATAGTTCACTTACCGATGTGGTCACATTAATATTATAAACTCCTGCTGGAGAATGTTTATTTGGTTTAACAAATGGAATACAATACTTCTTGGTTTTCTCATCCGCTCTGTAACAAAAGCAACAAAAAAATTTGCGTTAGACCCAGCAGTAATTATTTTTTTCAAGCACAAAATCAAAAGACCCAACACCAAGTGACATGCAGTTTAATCAGAATTTAATGCCTATTCTTAAATATACGATGCTCATAGATCTGGTGAAACATTCTGTCCTTTACCACTACCCTCATGCCTCCCACCCAGCCTTCAATGCCAATAAATTACCTTCCTTTCCGCGAAATTCCCAACAGGAGCTTCTTCGTACAATTAAATGCCCACAGCCATGCCATGCGGCAGCAGATGCTCAAAACCAATTATCTCTTTTATAATGACAAACCCCTTTTGTGTTATTAGACTAAATAGCTATAGATTCTCTTCACCTTAAACAATACACCCCTATTTTCTTAGGACTCAGGTAAATTTTTTGATCAAATGCTAATAATTTTTATCACATCAGCCAAGAAGTCTTTTGAAACAGTAACCTGACAAGAATAAAAAGGATTCAGAAACCTGAGAGTAATAACACACGTGGCTGAATTGATAAATATTTGCAATTTGTAAAGATGTCCTTTCCCTAAACAACATTTTGTTCTTATTTTCCTAATTCATACCTGTAACTCTGAACTCTGGAGATAGTTCCCATTCCAGAATTAATAGTGGGAGCCACTGCAGAAAGGTTGTACGTAAGTGGAGGAATCGCCATGCCTGGATTTCTTGTGTGGCCCAGGCTGCCATTGCTGCAATCTCGGAGGCTTGTTGAAGGCACTGTTTTGAGGTGGCTCATCCCATTGTCATTGAGACAGCTGGCATTTGAAGCTCGAGTGACTTTTTCAGCTTTTTCTCCATCCATTTTTGATCCTTTTATTTTAAATGCTTTAGAATCCTTAATTTTGGGATCAGCATTTGTATCCTGTTACAAAAATGTTAATAACATTAATGATCTGAGGAGAATGAAAAATCACCTTTTCCTATAAAGTACTTAGCAACGAAAGCAGAATTCCAGCGATATCACCTTTTTTTAAAGAAATGTTTTGGCTGCGCCGTGCAGCATGTGGGATCTTAGTTCCCTGACCAGAGATCAAACCAGGGCCCCCTGCATTGGAAGTCTTAACCACTGGACTGCCAGGGAAGTCCGAGATATCATCTTCTTGTGCTCCAGTTTTTCTTATTCTACCTATGGAATTATAATTAAACCCGGGATTCTCAGTCAGACATCTATTTCAAATGAAAATGAGACTCACACTAGCTCTGAGATATATATATATACATATCAGATTTAATGATATACACACATATCACATTTATATTTCAGTGGAAAACAATGGAAGAGGACTCAAGCATGCTCGCTTTTGTTCTCATATATTTAGAGTCAGGGAACACAGACTTGAGGACTCTTTCTTCTTCGGGTTCACTTGAGAAAATGGGAGTGGGTTGGTGGTAGACTTGAATTATCTTACCAAGAATAGATTCTGGAGAAATTACCAAGAAAAGTAAACTTCAGATAAATTGAGTACCCAAATCTCAATTTTTAAATGCTCTACTTTATATAAAATTCTAAAAATTATATTTTTCTCTCCTATCATTTAAGGCAAAAAAATGGTGTGTGCATGTGTTTGTGTCCACGTGTTTGCATGTGGGTGTGCACACGTGTGTCTAAATGCTCTTGGATGCGTGTGATTTCCTGACAAGCCCTATTGCACAGACTGGCATACAGTAGGCACTCAGTACATGATATGCTAAGATTTTTTTTAAACAGGTAATGTCTACAGAAAAGATACATTTTTACAAATAAGCTAAAAGTTAACTTGTTAGCCACTCAGGAAACTTTTAAGATCTTCATCATTCCCTGCCCGCCACCCCCCAATTTAAGGATATATTAAATTTAAAATTTGATACACATTAAAACATGGAAATTTACCTGTACCACAAGTGTTTTTCTCTCTTCACCCAAGGAATCATCTTTTTCCTTTTCCTTCTTTCTGTTTTGGGGTTTTTTAGACAAAGAAATGTTTCTGGCATCTTTCTGTACTTTTAACTGCAGTTCCTGAGAAAACCTACATAAAAATACATTTGTCAATAAAATAAGATTGTATGAGACAGATAAATCAAGAAAAAAAATGGTTTTAAAGATATTTATTTTTAAAAATTGAGTATTAAACTCAATTGTGTTATTCAAAACAAGAAATGAGGTAGTCTGCAGAACTGGGAATCCCTGAGAACATTTCAGGAGGTTCACGAGGTCAAAGCTCTTATCTTATTACGAAGGCGACTTCTTTTTCACCACGTTGACATTTGCACTGATGGTATAAAAAGCAATGGGGGGTAAAATTGCAGGTGCCTTACCAAGAATTGAAGCAGTGGCACCAAACTTTACTAGCAGTTATTGTATCCTTCCTAGCCACACATTCTCAGGTTAAAAGGTGGGGGGCAGTTTTGTTTAAGAATGTCCCTGATGGAGCAGTAAAAAAAAAAAAATTTATTTAATTAAATCTAAACCCCTAAACATATCTTTTTCCACATTCTGTGTGACAAAATAGGAATACGCATAAAGTACCTCTGCTACAAATCAAAGTGCAATGGTTGTCTGAAGAAAAGCACTTGTGTAACTGGTTGAGATACAAGCTAAACTAGCCACTTTTTTCTTGGGACAACATTATTACCTGAAAGACTGACAGAAAATAAAATTATTATTATTATTCAGACTTGGGGTATTCAGCAGATATTTTCTTTTAAAAAAAATGAAAAAAGGAGATTGTTACTTCAAGGAAAACAACTGATAATATTTGCATCAATGATAAAATTCAAATTTTTATGGAAAATTAGAATCCTGTTCAACTTGTCTCCACTACCATGAACTTAGCAGATTCCTAATACTAAAGACTTTTCTGATGAGAGAGAATACAACTTTTTGATACTGTATAATGAAATGTCAACATTTTAAAGCTCTGCATAACTTAGCAAAACAATATTTTCCAAATGACTAATGCATCATGCTACAGAAGCATGCATGGGTAAAAGGTCAATTCAAAGTGCAAGTTAGATAAGTGGATTTTAATGTAATGGGATAAGAAGTTCATTGATATGGTTTCAGATTCCACAATGCAAGCAACGTTAAAGAAACTATCACTGTCAGTTCTGGTATAGGATCAAAGAAGAATACCCACAGTAATCTAAAAGGGCTATTAAAATACTCTTCCATTTTCCAACTACATATTTGTGTGAGGCCAGAGTTTCTCCATTTATTTCAACCAAAACAACATATCACAACTAATCGAATGCAGAAGCAAATATGAGAACCCAGCTATCTTTTATGCAGCTAGATAGTAAATAGATTTGCAAAAATATAAAGCAATGTCATTGCCACTCATCTCACTACTTTCTGTTTTGTCAGCTGCACTGATGCCAGCAGCTGGAACAGCACAGGAGACCATGCCAGCCGCTCTGGCACCTACAGGTTTGGCACATCAAGGTCTCCAGCACATCAGCAGCGTCAGCAGTGTCATAGGACTGGGTGTGGTATGAGTTCAGCAGCAACAGGAGATGGCACCTTTGCAAATGCATTAGCACCCAAGATGATGGCATCACACAGCTGGTAGCAACACAGAAATCAGTGACCTGAGTGGTAGATGTCACCGGGGGAGACAGAAAGAAAGCATGAAGGGGCTGTTTCGTGAAAACCAAGAGCCCTAATTTACTGAATGCAGGGGACCACTCTTAGGAATGCATTATTGCTAAGGGTGAATGGAGGTAGGGTGGTAAATATTTGAGCTCCTGTAATAGTAGGTGGGTAGAGTAATAAGAGAAATACTGCTTGTTACTGTTATGTACTGTTATGGGGGCCTTACTTTAACTCTAGGTTGATATGACCTAGAAAACACAGTACTGTACCTCTCAGCAAATCCATCCATATGAAAGAAATCATGGTGCAGGAGCTCAGCACAGAAGGGCCTTTTGTCTGGGTCAATATGTAAGCATTTCTGGGAAACCAAGGAATACATACAGTTCATATCAAAGAAAAACTGCCTACGTTTACATTTCTAAATATAGAAAATTCCTTTTCACAGTCAATGAATTTTAAACATCTATAATAAATGATAAAGAATAAAGCACAAATCTAGACAATGATTGCTAATATCACAAAAAGAAAGAACACCAGACATTCAGTGTCTCTGGACAGAAATATACAAACCTCTTATGAAGTAGTCTTGCCAAAAAATCAACCTGACTCTGATCAAGCTCTAGCTCTGCTGTGAGTTTATACAAAATACAGGACACAAAGGAACATATTAAACCACACTATGTGGAAAATTCTAAGGGACAAACAACCTATTTTCTTTAACAGATAAATGGCAAGGTTTAAACAAAAAACAAAGAGATGAAGAAGAGCTTGTAAATTAAGAATCTTAAAAGACATATCAACTAATTGCAAACTCTAGTCTTCATGTGGATCCTAATTCAAACTATATAAAGAAATTATGAGAAAATTAATGAAATTTTGAGCACTGATTAGACATTTTATGATATTAAAGAATTTTTGTGAGTGTTTAAAATTTAAAGTACTTACAGAATGGAAGGGAAAGAACCTACTCTGTGCTTATTACTGTGCTAGATACTTGACATAGATGATTTTATTTTATCTATGTTCTTTCATTTTATTATAGATTTTATTATATCTTGTTCTGATTCATTGGAACCACTCAGCCAATAAGAATAGAAGGGACTCAATAAGTAGCTTTAAATGAATAAGAAAATTCTACAAATAATTAAGCCATTTATAAGTGAAATAATATAATATCTGGAATTTGCTTCAAAATACTCCCCCCCAAAAAAAGTTGCTGAGTGTGTGGACAGGATAGACGAAATATTTTCCAAATATTGTTAATTGTTGTAGCTAATGACTAGCTCGTGAGGGTTCATTACACCACTGTTTTTTCTACTTTCTTTTCTATGTTTGAAATTTCCTATAATAAAATGTTTAAAAAGTTATATGATTCTACCATAAGGGACATGAGTTGGACAATATTGTTTTACCTTTATCCCCTTTAAATCTCTTCACAGACAGATCATAAAGCTTGTCTCAATGAAAAATATTTGTATCTGTTAGACTATGTAGAAAAGTAACAATGTATTATTCTAAGAACTTGTTATAATTAGTTATAAGCTTACTAAGCTTTTTTTTAATGAGTTATTCGAAGAAGTAAAAAAGCAAAAAATATCTTGGGTAAATGTTATGTGACCCTGCTCTTTTAGAGATACTTAGTTTATCAACACTTTAGGACAATCTTAACTAATACGAAATTTTTGAGCTAATAATTCCAAAAGGTCCACTTTTAGAGACAATTTGATCCAGTGAGAATCTCCCTAATATCTTCCTCAATCAAATACAAGGCAAAGGTGATGATCATTTAAAAATTAGCTTCAGTGAATCTAGTGGTTAAGCAAAAGCCCCTTTTTAACAATACACTACAGGCCATGAGCCTATGCCTTAGACTTTAATATTTTGCTGCTTCTCTACCCTTCTTTTTATTTTCTTACCTTATTTTTCTTCTCTTTTCCACTTACGCAAGGCTTGCATTTTAAATGTTAAACATTAAAAACATCTCATTATGAGAATGTTTTCACACTTAAGACTTGCCAGATAATATGAAATGGTTTCTTAAAACAAGCAAAATTTTCAGGTCTGTATCTCTGAAGTCCCTCCATCCTCACACCCACCAAATAAAACTCTTAATGGACAAAAATTTAAATCATCGGAGGAAACTGTTGTCCTGAAAGATCAACTGGACAAGCAAAAAAGAAGAAAAAATCAAATCTCCATAATGTAAATTCCCTGTCAGAAAGCGCAAAGAAAAAGTACGATTACCTTTGTTAAATCTATCACAACTTCAGGGAGCCTGGGATAGCGTCTTTCAAGAGGAACCGTTTCTTTGATTTCGGGCAACCTTACTCCAGCAAACACAGGGTTTTTATAAAACAGCTCCTGATGTCTTGGAATGAGATTACCTGGCAGTGAGAATGGCACACATATCTGTCATTACGCGTCATGGGACAGGTGGTGTGGAGTAGAGATGAGGGTAACACAGCTGGTAGAGCGGGGACTCTCTCCGCATGCAAAACCAACGAACACAACAGTGCTCTTATTGTGGTGGCGCCTGGCAGTCTTTAGGTGGCTTTGACATAAGTCAACGCGAAAGAAATTAACATTCTTATCTCAACATACTCATTCAGAAAAGTTCACACGCTACTATACATAGAACTGAAGACGCAAGGGAGCATAGGAAAAGCACAGGTAAAGAACATTGTACAATTTCTTAGATATAAGTACCAGCACTGCATTTCTAACTACAAAGCATAAAGTGCTGACCAAAGATGAAAATATTAATAGTCATATGGTGAGAATCTAATCTAGATAAATAAGTTCCACCCTTTGAGAATTTAATTTTTGCCCAGTGTATCTGTATCTAAGGGCTGATTTGATCACTTTTATCTTTTCTCTCAACTTTAATACCTAACCTAATATAAAATATATATGAAAATTCTGCAATAAGAAACCATTGTATTGTTTACTGAACTTCTAACTTGGAAACTAAAATCTAAGAGTTAAATAACCCTCAAGTAATTACCCATTATTTCCATTTTACAAACTCCATCACCCAACAGAAAGTTGATATTTCAACAAATGTAAGATGACTTTGATAGTCTAGCTTTGAAATTCTGTCCAAAGCACTAGCAACAAAAGTCAGAACTGCAGCAAGATTAAATTACTTTGGAAGTCCCTGTGTCTCTCAGTTTGAAGATGAGAATGAGGGTAATAATCATATAACACCAAATGCTTGCTGACCCAAAGATAATATGATCATTTGTATTCTCTCTACATGTGATTTATTGAATGCAAAAGTGCAGAGAGAATGTACAATGTTTGCTCTTTTCTTTAGGGGGGTATTTGGCAGGAGGGCAGGTGAGAGCATGATTAGAACCATATGTCAGATAGACAAAAGCCAGACTGAGAATGACTGAATGAATGAATATATATAAAGAGAGAGATAGATGAGGTTTTCCTACTTGCTCTCTACAACCATTCAAAACACGTGTCATCTTTAATGTACCAACAGCTTGTAAAATAAATATAAACCAACAAAAACACAGGGAAAAAAATCACTAAAATTTAAAATGCAGGTGTATAATCTTACCCAAACACACCATAATATGATATAGCTGATCGATATCAGAATCTCCAGGAAAAAGGGGTTCCCCCATGAGCATTTCAGTTACCAGACAGCCAATGGCCCACACATCAACAGCCCTGAAAGAAAAGCAATGTGGTGTAAAACCTGGCATCCTAATGTTTACTATGACTGAATCTGTTCTGCATATTACTATTTGGTATTCTTGGTACTGAAAAAAGTAGTAGTAAGCCTTAAATTACTCCACAAAATACATTTCCGTATAAACTTAAAGTACTAACTTCCAATTTTACATAAATCAAATTTCCAGAAACTTCAATCATGTGACATGAGGGAAAAGACCTCCGAAGAGTCAAAACAGTTGTTAAGTATACTTTATTCTGAAAATAAGCCTTTTGGGTTTCCATTCAGTGGCTATTCATTTTTTGTTCACACATGATTTTGACAAGGTTCATCAGTCTATCCCACTATACACTGAAAACAGCATACCAGAAGGAGATGGATGTTGCGAACACAAACAACATGGAGAACTGAAAGCTAATAGGGAGAAATAGAGAAACTGTCTTAAAAATCGGTCACAAAAACTTAAAGAATATTCCGGCATCATTACCATAGAGACAACTACCTTGAAATTGCTTAACGCCATAGTGGAATTATAACATGGTACAAAAGTGACAGTATGGCGGTAAAATGAGAGCTCAGAGTAATTAAGAAAATATTAAATGACGTGTACTCTGAAAACAGAGAAATTGCAAAAAAATATTTTAGAATGATTTCTATCAAAATCAGTAAAACTTCCAATCCCTTCCTCTTTGAAGAATTCATTTATGAAGACGATTTATGTTTTTAAAACTATTCACACAGTTCCGTTTCTACCCTCACCCTTGCCCACGCTACTTTGCCTCACTGCAAGTGTCAGACTTACCCGGTCAATGCTACCTCTCTTTACAAGTGATAAATATACCTCTTTCTAACTTACTATTAAAAACAGACCACTTACCTTGATTTCCCTACCTTTAAAATAATTATACTCACGCCAACTTGTTTCACAAGAATGTTTAAAGGGGAAGCACCAAAAATGTTTACAAATAACTTATAAAGTTCTCTAAACTGAAAACTTCCATTCAGTGTTAGAGGGATCTTTCATCATACTAAAAACATGTTCATGTGGAACCTAGAAACATGGTACAGATGAACCGGTTTGCAGGGCAGAAGTTGAGACACAGATGTAGAGAACAAACGTATGGACACCCAGGGGGGAAAACCGCGGTGGGGTGGGGATGGTGGTGTGCTGAATTGGGCGATTGGGATTGACAGGTATACACTGATGTGTATAAAATTGATGACTGATTAAAAAAAAAAAAAGAAATGGGTAATGGAGTTGAATAGACATTTCTCCAAACAAAATGTATAAATGGCCAATAAACACATGAAAACATGTTCAACTTCAAAAAAAAAAAAAAAAAAACATGTTCCATTTTATCAAGAAAAGAGAGTTAAATCTGCCCTCCCCACCGCCCACCTTGCTGATGTCTTACTTGCCATACTTGACATCACCAACCAATAGTTCTGGAGCTCTGTACCATCGGGTTGCCACATAATCAGTATAAACCTCCCCAGGAGCTGCCAGTGTCCGTGCAAATCCAAAATCACATAACTTGACAACACCAGACTGGGAGATTAATATATTCTCTGGCTTTATATCTCTGTGTATGATCTAAGACAAAAAGCAGAGTATGACATATATTGGCACATCAAGTTAAGCAAACTAATTACTTTTGAGCACCTGTCATATGCAGGGCACTGTTTTTGTCCCTATAATAAGTACAAATAAAAGTCTATAAAACTGTTCCTGGCTTTAAAGAACCTGGGACCTAGTTGGCAAAAAAAGAACATTTATGCTTAAAATTTTATTTAAACGATCAAAGATATTGGATGAAATATATATTATTAATTACCAAATCAATTGCTCTGATAAGGACTGCTCTCAAGACTAAGAGAGTAAAGCTGTCATTGAAGACGGGGCTGGTCAGGGAAAATTTTTGTGGAAAAGGGTGGGCTCTAACACAGGTCTTTAACACTAGTGTGACCCGGATAAATGTAGAAATGAAAGGGCAACCCAAGTGAGGGTAACAAAAAGAGCAAAAGAGTGAAGATGGGAATAGATCAGGAGATGCTGGGGAAACGTTTTTTCTGGAGTAGACGTTATGTACTAGGTTATGCCTCAACTGCCACCCTGGGAAGTCTGAGCTTGTGTCAGGGCCATGGGAACCCATGGAAGTGACAAGACCAACAGGGTGTTTAAAGAAGATGTTGGCCATGAACAAGGTAAAGCAGAGAGGGGGACCAGAAGTGGGGAGAACAGCAGTGGGACAACTAGGAAGTGATAAGGGCCTAAACTAGTCTGGGGCTCAAAGGAATGGAAAGGAAGAGGTACAGTGTAGAAATATTTTAAATCAAGAATCAACAACTCTGCTACTACCTACACTGCACATCTAAAAGAACTGAGAGCAGGGATTTGAACAAATATTTGTACACCAATGATCATAGCAGCATGATTCACAATAGCTACAAGGTGGAAACAACCCAAGTGTCAATCAACCGATGAATAACAAAATATGGTATATACACACAATGGCATTTATTAAGCCAAAGAAGGAATGGCATTTTGTTACATGCTATAACATGGATGAACCTTGAAAACATTATGTTAGTAAAATAAGCCAGACATAGAAGGACAAATATTGTATATTCCACTTACACAAGGTACCTAGAATAGGCAAATTCATAGAGACAGAAAATAGAATAGAGGTTACTAAGGGCTGGTGGGAGGGAAAATGGGGTTGTTACTGTTTGATGGTTACAGAGTTTTTGTTGAGGATGATGAAAAAGTTTTGGTTATAGACAGTGGTGATGGTTACACAACACTGTGACTGTATTTAATGCCACTGAACTGCATATTTATAAATGGTTAAAATAAATATTATTTATGTATATTTTACCACAATTAAAAAAAAGAGGAATAAAAAAAAAAAAGAATCAACAGAATTTAGGAAGTAATCTCAGATATTTTACTTAAACCTGGGAATCTAAAAGAACAGTGGGTCCATTACCAAAAATACAAAAGTCTGGAAAAAGTTAGGTTTGATTAAGAATAATTAGTAGTTTAGTTTTAGCCATATAGGCTTTTAAGTGGATTTCTGAGTACCCAAGTGGAGGCACTCATCAAGCAATTATAAATGTAAAGAGGCTAAAACAAGTTCAGTTGGTTATGATTTCTAAAAGACAGACTATGGAAGGAGAAAACAGGACACTGGGAGACAATGTTAAAAATTCTAGAGCTGGGCAAAACAAATTATTAGGCCTAGTTCTCTAATATAAGTAAACTGCATTTTGAAATTTTAAAAAATATATTTATTGTAAACTCAGAGGACCAGCATCCTAATTGGCATTGCTGAGCATTTTGCATAAGCTACCAATTTCTATTACACCCTAGACATCCATGGTAAAGGTCACAGGGCCAGCCCCACATCTACCATTAGCATTTGTTACTTTTATAATCACACAAAAAATGTCACTTAAAACATTTTGTAAAACTGGTAGAATCAATGTGTTAGTTACTCATTTTATACTTTGTGTCATTTTACCTAGAACTGCTTTTCTTTTTTTTTAATTAATTAATTTAGTTAGTTAGTTTTGGCTGCGTTGGGTCTTCATTGCTGCGCACGGGCTTTCTCTAGTTGCGGCGAGCGGGGGCTACTCTTCGTTGTGGTGCGCGGGTTTCTCACTGCGGTGGCTTCACTTGTTGTGGAGCACAGGCTCTAGAGCGCAGGCTCAGTAGTTGTGGCGCGCGGGCTTAGTTGCTTCCCGGCATGTGGGATCTTCCCGGACCAGGGCTCGAATCTGTGTCCCCTGCATTGGCAGGTGGATTCTTAACCACTGCGCCACCAGGGAAGTCCCCTAGAATTTCTTTTATATGATTCTCAAAGGATATAAAATTGTTGTGATAGACAACAGAGTAATAGCAGGGATTTTCATATTTCACAACTAGGCAAGAGAATCTGAACTAACAAACAAATGGATTCTTAGGTGTATGTATCTGCCAACACTCATTACTTAAAGTTTGTGCATTTCACTCAGTAAATGTTACCTCAAAAAAAAAAAAATCTGCAAACTCTAGTTAATGACATGCAGAGCTGAAGTATTTAGAGTTGAAGTCCACAACTTACTTTAAAAAATGCATAAATAAGGGTTTCCCTGGTGGCGCAGTGGTTGAGCGTCTGCCTGCCAATGCAGGGGACACGGGTTCCAGCCCTGGTCCGGGAAGATCCCACATGCCACGGAGCAACTAAGCCCGTGGGCCACAACTACTGAGCCTGCACGTCTGGAGCCTGTGCTCCGCAATGAGAGGCCGCAACAGTGAGAGGCCCACGCACCCCGATGAAGAGTGGCCCCCGCTCGCCACAACTGGAGAAAGCCCTTGCACAGAAACGAAGACCCAACACAGCCAAAAATAAATAAATAAATAAATATATTAAAAAAATAAATAAATTTAAAAAATAAAGACTTAAAAATGCATAAATAAGACAGATTAATAAGTAGATAAATAGATGAACAGATATATAACTACATCATAAAACAAATATAGCAAAGTGTTCACAAGTATAGAATTCAGCGGTAGGTATATGGGTGTCCATTGTACACTCTTCTAACTTTTCAACTTTTTAAATAATTGTTTAAACACTTACATTGTGACTGTGACAAAATCCAATGCCACTGATAATCTGAAACAAATACTTTTGAGCTAGCTGGTAGTCTAGTCCATTTGGAAAGAGCTCCAAGTCATCAAGAACTGTATGGTCAACAAATTCAAAGACTAGGTACCATCGCTTTTTTTTCTTACACACTTCCAACAGATTCACGAGATTTTCATGCCTCAGTTGCTGTTATAAAAAGAAAAATACAGAATAGTTTTTAACAAGATCAAATTACTAGTAATTAGTCACAGTCTAAAAGAGATCTTAGCATGAGAAAAACATGTAAATAAAATGCATAAACGGTATAAATTGTGAAACTATATTTTGGTTTTTAAATTAGAGTCAAAAGGGCTTCCCTGGTGGCGCAGTGGTTGAGAATCTGCCTGCCAATGCAGGGGACACGGGTTCGAGCCCTGGTCTGGGAAGATCCCACATGCCGCGGAGCAACTGGGCCCGTGAGCCACAACTACTGAGCCTGAGCGTCTGGAGCCTCTGCTCCGCAACAAGAGAGGCCGCGATAGTGAGAGGCCCGCGCACCGCGATGAAGAGTGGCCCCCACTCGCCGCAACTGGAGAAAGCCCTCACACAGAAACAAAGACCAAACACAGCCAAAAGTAAAAATAATAAATAAATAAATAAGAGTCAAAAGACCATACTGCTCTATTCTCCTCTCAGAGAACACAATAAAGCCAATGAGAAAAAGAAAGGTAGGTCCATCTTTGATGAAACTAAGAAGGATTTATGACCCCTACCCACAGCAAACGAGGTGGCACTGTCAAGGTCAAACAGGAGTCTAGGAAGATACCAAGAGATCATCTGTGGCTACAAAGCTGGCAGAGCAGAGTTTTCCAAAGTTGGTGACATAACCTGAAAAGAAAAACAACAACAACAAAAAACCTTCTTTGGTATAATGAGAACAGGGCTCATAGACTGTCAGTGAAACCATCTCTAGAACTGAATGGCACCAGGGAACAGGAGGGGAGGGGCTCTGAATAATCACATAGGAACTCATTTGCTGGAAACAATCTGTCAGTGAAGCCAAGTGGAAGGCAAAACAATTCATTATGAACAAACCTGCAACTACAAGTTTCAGAGAAATTAAGGATAACATAAGTCAATCCCACACTCAGCCTTGTGTTGTAAGGAACATCGTTGTGAACCATGGTGGATTCCTGCTAGCCTGGAACAAGACCACAGGTTTTCCTGAAAATGAACCTCCTACAGATAGCTGGTCCAGTAGGGGCTCACTTTGTTACAAGATAAGAAACAATCAAAAAGGAACCAATCCAGTCTCTATTCAAAGATACTATAAGAAAAGAGAAGGAAACACAAATGGCAGATGAACACTCACCAGAAAATGTTGCCTCTTTTTTTTTTTTTTTTTTTTTTTTGCCACACCATGCGGCTTGCGGGATCTTAGTTACCCGAGCAGGGATCGAACCCGAGCCCTCGGCAGTGAAACCACAGAGTCCTAACCACCGGATAGCCAGGAAATTCGCTGTTGCCTCTTTTTTAAAGAGGAGGAAACTACTAGAATACAGTCCTCAAAATCCTCAAGGAAAGAAAGAAAATTTATACCCAAAAAGATTGTCATTCAAGAAAAAGACAGCAGACGGCTTCCCTGGTGGCGCAGTGGTTAGGAATCCGCCTGCCAATGCAGGGGACACGGGTTCATGTCCCGGTCCAGGAGGATCCCACATGCCGCGGAGCGGCTAGGCCCGTGAGCCACAACTACTGAGCCTGCGCGTCTGGAGCCTGTGCTCCGCAATGGGAGAGGCCGCGACAGTGAGAGGCCCGCGCACCGCGATGAAGAGTGGCCCCCACTCGCCGCAACTGGAGAAAGCCCTTGCACAGAAACTAAGACCCAACACATCCAAAAATAAATAAATAAATAAATTTATAAAAAAAAAAAAAGAAAAGAAAAAGACAGCAGAGAAAATTTTCTGAACATGAGCAGTAAATCCATTAGTGTAGGACTAAGTGTTATACAAATGTGGGTATCACAGTTACAAAATAGAAAGTGAATATTTAAAACCTAACAATGTACAAATGATACTAGTAACAAACTTAGGAGAAAGAAGAGAAGATGCAAACAAAATAAGAGAGTATGAAAAAAAAAATAAGAGAGTATGTATGTGGATTTCCTTGTCAATGGGACAGAATTATATTTTTGACCTGAAATTTTTAATTATAAGGTCTAATTATATTTACAGGTTTAATGGTAAGCACTAAGATAAAGAAGACAGCTTCTAAAATCAGATGGTGGATGAATGGGAGAGAGGAGGAAACAGAAATATAATAATTACAAAGGATTAACTATATTATATAACTCTATAGTTATAAAGGTAACAAAAAGTACAAAATAAAGCCTTTCCAACAAAGTATAATTTATAATTGTTATTTAATATTTTATGTAAAAGTTAATCTTCTGAAGACTCAGGGAAATCATTGTAGATTAAAATAAGAAATAAAGATTTGCATTTATAAGAAAAAAAAAGCCTTTCCAAATTACCAAAGGAAACACATCCAATGTTTAAAAAGTAATTGGGGACTTCCCTGGTGGCAGAGTGGTTAAGAATCCACCTGCCAATGCAGCGCACACAGGTTCGAGCCCTGGTCCAGGAAGAAAAAGCCTGCGCTCAGCAACAAAGACCCAACACAGCCAAAAATAAATTTTTTTTAAAAAGTAGACTATATAGAAAAATATTTTTAAAGTAGTAATAAAATACATAATATTATAAATAATAATAACTAACCCCTACATAATGCTTACTATGTTCCATTACCTTAAGGACAAAAACCCTATAAAATAGTTGCAATTATTATCCTGTTTTACAGATGAGGAAACTAAAGCACATAGAGGTTAAGTAACTTGTTCAAGGTCACACAGCAGTAACTAGTAGAGGAGAATTAGAACCCAGGAATTGTAGCCTCTGTCTTTTCCTGAAAACATTTCAGTTTTGTTTAGTTCCTCCTTCATGTCCAGAACATCTGCCTTATAAACACACCCAGACCTGCAGCTGACTTGTATACAAAATATTTAGATTTCTTATTCTTTTTTTTTTTTTTTTTTAGATTTCTTATTCTTAACCACTAAGCCATTCTGACTCTAGAGGGGAAAAAAAGGAAAACTAAGACCAAACTTATGTTACATCATAACTATAAATGGGCTAAACTTAGCTATTAAAACAAAAGATTCCAGGTTGGATCACAAAGCACTTTCCAAATATATTGAGTGAATTAACGCATATCCATACAATGAAATAAAATGCAGCAGTTAAAAAGAACAAGGCAGTTTTATGTCCACGGGTATGCAATAATCACTAAGCTACATTAAGTGGAAAAAAGGCAAGATGCAGGTCAGTGTGTAGAATATGCTGCCATTTGATATATGTACACACACCAGAATTCCTCTGATGGATACAGTTGCTTATGGAAGGTATAACTAAATAGCTGGTACACAAAGGTGTCAGGGAAATACATTTTAATTTTATAGTATATTCATATGTTACCTTTTCAAAAATTAAAATAAGTAGATAAATAAAATTTGTATCAGTGTGTTAAAAGATAAACACGCTAAAATTGACAAGAGTTTATTTGAGCAAACATTGATTTAAACTGGGCAGCACGATACTGAAAGAGGTTAGGAACATTCTACTGGTAGAAGCTAAGGGAAAGGGTTTCCCTGGTGGTACAGTGGTTAAGAATCCGCCTGCCAATGCAGGGCACACAGGTTCGAGCCCTGGTCCAGGAAGATCCCACAGGCCACAGAGCAACTAAGCCCCTGTGCCACCACTACTGAGCCTGCACTCTAGAGCCTGCAAGCCACAGCTACTGAGCCCTCGCGTTGCAACAACTGAAGCCTGCGTACCTAGAGCCCATGCTCCGTAACAAGAGAAGCCACCACAATGAGAAGCCTGCCTGCCACAACGAAGAGTAGCCCCCGCTCCCCACAACTAGAGAAAGCCCGTGCGCAGCAATGAAGACCCAACGCAGCCAAAAATAAATAAATAAATAAATTTATTTTAAAAAGAAAAAAAAGAAGCTAAGGGAAAGGCTTTTATAGAGCAGACATGGAAGCAAAGCAAGTAAATCATTTGATTGGTTCCAGCTTAAGTGGTTGCTTTACTTGGGAAAGCCTAGTTGACTGTTTGTGACTGGTTGTGCTTAACTTACAATGTCTTAACCTTGAGCATTTACAGGAATTGGGTCTGGCTTAGGTTTCCTTTGATTTGTTTACATAGGGTGCCAAGGCATTAGAGCCACCTTAGTCTAATGGCTTATTGTTTCACTTGGTTTTTTATTATAAGTACACACACACACACACACACAAACTTCTAGTAAACTTAAATTTTAATAGGTATGTAGAGAATTCCCTGGCAGTCCAGTGGTTAGGACTCCACACTTTCACTGCTGAGGGCCCAGCTTCAATCCCTGGTCGAGGAACTAAGATTCTGCAAGCCTCGCAGCCAAAAAATTAAAACATAATAAAAGGTATGTAGACTTCCGGTTTCCTGTTCTACATGCCTTTTATTATTTTATAAAAGTAGACTAAAAAATCCACAACTCTTTTTGGATTCATAAGAGATGAGAGGACGTAGGGCAAACCACCGGCTCCAAGACTGGAGAGACAAACCAGCAAACACAGGGAGTCTCTGCTTACTGGAACAGAGACTCACGAGGGCACAGCTCTGTAGGAACCAATGCCAAGGTAGGAAAACCTGAACTGCAATGGATAAGTTATCGGAAGCTCAATGCGGCCAAGCCCGAGAGTTAAAAACTTCAGGGAAATCCACACAACACTGTAAGATGTTATTTCTAGGAGCTCAGCCAAGTTCCGATGGTAAATTTCGGAGAAGAATCTCCTTCAGCTTTCACAGGGAGAGGAAAAAAGGAACCATTTGGAAATACGCCACAGCACTCTGTCCTTAACAAGGCCTGCCCTTGGGGGGAACTAGTTAAGCAGAGCCTAACCAGCTGAGGAAGGGAGATAGCCAACTCCAGCCTACTGTAGCCATCTTATCCCACCTAAGGAGGGGAGAAAAAGCCTGAAGAACACTTGTAAAGTTCACAGGCTAGCGGCATAGGCTCACTGAAAGACTGAGACCTAATCATGGCACTACAGAACATTTCCCTTCCCCCAACCTCACCACCACATTACTAAAAGCCTATTTACAGCACTTCCTTTTACCTGGTACATCATGCCCAGCTCTGAAGAAAAAAATTACAAGGCGTACCAAAAGACAAAAACCACGATTTGAAGACACGGAAAAATCATCAGAAGCAGACGTGGCAGGGATGTAGGAATTATCAGACCAAGAATGTAAAATAACTAGGATTAATTTGCTTAGGGTTCTAATGGGTAAAGTAGACAGCATGCAAGAACAGATGGGCGATGTAAGCAGAGAGATGGAAATCCTAATAAATAATCAAAAGAAATGCTGGAGATTAAAAAAACAAAAAACAGGGACTTCCCTAGCAGTCCAGTGGTTAAGACTCTGCACTCCCAATGCAGGCGGCCCGGGTTCGATCTCTGGTCAGGGAACTAGATCCTGCATGCCGCAACTAAGGAGCCCGCATGCGGCAACTAAGAGCTCTCGTGCCTCAACTAAGACCCGGTGCAGCCAAATAAATAAATAAAAATTAAAAAATAAAAAAAATTTAAAAAACAAAAGCACTGTAACAAAATAAGAATGCCTTTGATTGGCTTATTGGTAGACTGGACACAGCTGATGAAAGAATCTCTGAGCTAGAGGATATCTGAGTAGAATGCTCAAAAACCAAAAAGGGAAGAGAACACGGACTGAAAATCTTCTCAAGCATATAGAAATAGACCTAAGAAGATAGCGAGGAAGAACTGGGTCAAAATCAATAACAGGAGAACAAAGAGAATTAATCTCAGGACTCAAAGCTGATTTTGCTATGAAGTAACAGATATGGAACTGAGGTTAGATTTTTGTGTCCTCTTGGGACTAAGAGGGAAGGAAGAGTCAAGTCTAAATGTCTTGCAAAGGCGGGGTCTTTCAGAAACCACCTCCAGTTTAAGCTGGGACCCTAAGGGCTACACCTTCCCCAGTGAAAATGAACGGAAATGAACCAGTCCAGGCTTCACATCACCTGTACCTTGAACTTGGATTAACATACTAGACTGGGAGCATCCCCATGCACCTGGCAGAAGCAAATGAATATCCTCTCTGGAAGAAGATAACTTTTATCTATCTTAGCCTCAAAACATTTCTACAAATAAATTTCCAAAAACAATATCCAATATAAATAATAATGAAGAACACAGAAAACAAGACACTCTAAGCAAGTACTTTGAACTTACTGAGGAGGCACTGGGCTGGTAGTGTGCCTGTACCAGGACAGGGAAAATTTAATGTAGATCAGTGTAACTAGTAAAGGTAGTTAATCCCTAAGAGGGGTAAGAGGAATCCAAGGGATATGTAAAAATATAGCAGGGGTTTCCCTGGTGGTGCGGTGGTTAAGAATCCACCTACCAATGCAGTGGACACGGGTTCAAGCCCTGGTCCGGGAAGATCCCACATGCCGTGGAGCATCTAAGCCAGTGCGCCACAACTACTGAGCCTGCGCTCTAGAGCCCATGAGCCACAACTACTGAACCCACGTGCCACAACTACTGAGCCTGCGCTCTAGAGCCCGCAAGCCACAACTACTGAAGCCCGTGGGCCTAGAGTCCATGCTCTGCAACAAGAGAAGCCACCGCAATGAGGAGCCCGTGCACTGCAAGGAAGAGTAGCCCCTGCTCGCCGCAACTAGAGAAATGCCCGCGCGCAGCAACGAAAACCCAACGCAGCCAAAAATAAATAAATAAATAAATTTTTTTTTTTAAAAAAGAAAGAAACTCAGGAATAATTGATAAATAGTGAAAAGGATAAATATTAGGTATTTATTCGAAGGAATAAAATCTTACATAGCATATACTCAGATCACAGGGCAACTGGGTCAAAAGTAAATAACCAAGGAGAAAAACCTAGAAATTTTCCACATGTTTGGCAATTAAGGAAAATGAGAAAATATTTTGAACTGCTAATCAAAATTTCTAGGATACATACCAAGCTGTTCTTAGAAGGAAAGTTATAACCTTAAATGCATATATGAGAAAAAAAACCTAGAAATTAAAGAAGTAAGCATATAACTCAGAAGTTTAGGAAAAAGAACTGTAAAATAAACCCAAAATAAGTAGAAGGTATGAAATACTAAAGAACAAAAATTAATGCAATAGAAAAGAAATACACAACAGGGAAGATCAAGAAAGCCAAACATTGATTCTTTCTAAAGATAAATAAAATTGATAAACTTCAGGTTAGACTGATGGGGCGTTGGTGGCAGGAGGGAGTTAACATAGCAGGTCTGAGACTTTTATCCCTAGAAAATTGGCTTGCAAATGAGCCCTTGTTTGCTACCTGGGTACTTGGGTTTCAGCAGTGTTCCTTCATTTCCAGAACTGATAAAGTGGCTCACCGTGCAAACAATATGGTTTATGCTGAATACCTGCATTTCTTCTGAGAGTCTGGGATTTTGTTATGAGCCAGGCAGGGGGTACCTCTGTGACAAGGCCCCAGGAAAATTCTGGGCACTGAGTCTCTAATGAATTTCCTTGGTGGACAATATTTCACACGTGTTGTCATAACTGATTGCTGGAGGAAATAAGTGCATCCTGTGTTAATCCACTGGAAGAAAAGTGACAGGTTTCCTCTGGAATTCACCCCATGTGTCTTTTCCCTTTGCTGATTTTCCTTTATATCTTTTCTCTGTAATAAATCATAGCCAAGAGTACAACTGTTTGCTGAGTGCTGTGAGCCTTCCTAATGAATCATCAAACCTTGCGGTGGTCTTAGAGACCCCCAACACAGTTGTTGGTAGATAGATAGATAGATAGGCAGATAAGAGAGAAGCAACAAATAATATTAAAATCATGTTTATATTCATGAGATAAATGAATATGTATATGTAATCTTGTCGTTTACTGCCAAAAAAAGAAGAAATTTATACTTTAAACCAAGTTATGCATTTTTTTAAAAAAATTACTGTCACTTAAGAAACAACTCATTTTTTTCTCAATTCAAAATATGTGATAACTTACCTTAAGTAACTTGATTTCTCGCATAGCAATTTTTTTAACCATTTTGTCATCATCACTTTCTAAGAACTTCTTAATGGCCACAATTCTTCCACTATCTTTATTCCTACACTTCATCACCATTCCATAGCTCCCTTCTCCAACCAATCCTAGGTTCTCATATTTTTCCATTTTAATTAAAAACCAGTAGGAATTTTTCTTGCTGTGGAAACCAAAACATAGAGTTAATTATGTTGAGTATATTAATTTCCTTCACCCTCCCAAATTAATTCTTCCACACCTGTTTTCCATATTAGTGCAGACACTGCATCGATGGCTGCCCTGTGTAATGTTTCTGCATCTAAGTTATGTTTTCAAAATATTCACATACAGTTCATAATAGACAAGGCAAATGGAATTGAAGCCATTAACTTCAAATTTAAATTACTAAATGTCATGTTAATGAAATTTCAATATATTTTTAATTAAGATAAAGCAATACTTGAACTATTATACAAAACAATAACAGTTTACTTTAGAAAAACACAATTCCTTTTCACTTTAAGGTGAAAAAGGCGCAAGTGAATCTGGTTACAGTGAAGATAAAATTTATTTTTTTACATCAGGTTTAAAAGATCAAAGTTGAGGATCTTTATGCGCTTTCTAGTCTATTGGGAAAAATATTACCAAGTTAACACTAACAACTTCTGATCAACTATTTTTCTTTACTTTTATTACCATAGTAATTAAATTCCTATATTGAACATATAAAATAACAGCAATGACATCACAGTATGTAAGCAGATTTTTAATAGTTAAATGTTAGTGTACCAAATACAGTATTTCAAAAATCCTTTTAATGATTAATCACTGTAAGTATGATTATTTGAATTTTGTGTTTAGAATTCTTTTACATCCCATTATATGACATTTTCTGGATGAAGGCAATCCTAACAAAATCTTTCTTACTTTACTAATAATTGGTGAAGGACCAGCAATCATTCCACTACATATTTTGGTATAGCAAAAGACTTTTCAGCCCAGATACGGTTAGATTTTAATTCATAAGTTTTGATCGCCATGAAATATAAAAGCTAATAAACTACAACTTCAAAGTTAAATTTATTTTTACAATCTGATTGTGAAATTAAATTCCAGAAGCAAAGAATAAAAAATGTTTCTGTTAATCCCAACGTGGTTCTAAAAGTTTTTTGAGGAAAAAAATAGTCTATTGGTAACTATATATTCAAATGATGATTCATAGTTGAATTTTTTTTAACCTGACAATATAAAAACACTCATTCAAAAAACTTGGAAAGAAAAAAAATTCTTACCTATAACATTAGTAGTGTACCTACGGCAACCTAAAATTAATTTACCCAGATTGTGAATTGTGATGTTTTCCTTGCTTCCCTATTGGTACACTGATGACAAAGACAAAACAAATATCCTCTTTGTTCTAGCAAACTGTGATAATCCAATGTATACAATACATTTTCAACAGTTTACATTTGACAATTTAGGGGATATATATATATATAATTATTATATATATATATAATAATATAGTGTATATATATATATAGTTATATATATATAGTATATATACATGGAAAGTCAGAAGACTGATCTTCGGGAGGGAAAAAATAAATAAATCCCAGTCAACACCAACCCAATTATTTCATTATTTTACTACCAGCTTTGATAGTAAGTTCTACTATAAACTGTTTACAGAACAGTGTCTCTGACACTAACTTTCTATACATTTGACATTTTAACTTCCATTTAACCTCTATTAACTTTTTTTTTTTTAACATCTTTATTGGAGTATAATTGCTTTACAATGGTGTGTTAGTTTCTGCTTTATAACAAAGTGAATCAGTTATACTATTAACTATTTTTAAATAAACTGTCAGTGTTTGAAAAAAATTTCTCAATGTAATTCTCTCTCTCCTTTCTTTAATTTTTTTTTCCTTCCACTAAAACAGCATATTTTATTAAGGACTAGACTTTAGGCTTATCATACCAAGGACAAAAATAGCTGGAATCTATAACCTGGATCATTTTAAAACATTTGCAATTAGTGTCCTCAATATTTGGAAATGCAAAGTGAACACAGTTAAAATTACCTTAAGCATGTCTAAGAGGTTCTGAAGCATGTCACAAGCTAACATTCTGCAAGTTGACTACTCCAGGTGTATTCTCCAACCAACTGCACATTTGGTCACAGCACACTGAACACACCTGCTTTTTCAAGTGGCACTTCCCACAAATACTTTAAAAGTATCAAGGCTTAAAAAGCCTCTTGTTTCCTGAAACAGTTACTCATAAACCATAACTTCTCATGCCTTCTACTTGGGAATGTTAAGGGTTATACAAACTAAAAGGAAACCTGGCCAATTGGCAATGTGGTAGTTCTGGACATGTGCCATGGAAGCATATGGTTCTCATACTAATAATTTAGATAATAAAAAAATGCTATTTTTTATTTTGTTAAAGACAGGTTGAAATCTCTTATAGATAAAAGAACGAGATAATAGAAGCTTTCAAAAGTATTATACTTACTGTTTCTTTTAAATCCTTTGGCGTGGAAATACCCAAAGGTTTTCAACTTGGAAACAAAATTGAGGTGAAATGCATCTCGTTCGCAGGTCTAAAAGATGCTGACTAGCAAACTAGCAATTCTACTGCTGTCGCGATTTCTTCCGCAGACACAGTCAGGGGTCCCAGGTGAAGCAGGCAAGGATGCCGACTGGCCTCAACCCACCGCAAGTTCACACTTCGGAGGACCGCGGGCCGCATGCTGTCGTCGTCAAGGCAACGACCTCACTCTGTCCCCAACCATAGGCACAAAGTCTCCAGAGAGAAAAGGCCGGGGTCTAAATGCGTCCACGGCAGGCACCAATACCTGTTAAGGCCAAGGCCTGTAGGGAAGTTAGCTGGGGTGCTAGGGCACCGCCTCCCAGCTCCTAAGGCGCCCGGTCCCTGGAGTCTGTGAACCTGCTCGGCTCTAGCTAGCCCTGGGCCAAGGCTTGGCCACCAAGCTGCAAGGGGCGGATCCTCACCCGCCCGGGCCCGCCCCCGAGTGCGCCAAGCCTCCCGTGTTCTGATTGGCTGGGTTCTGTCGTCGAGATCTCTGATTGGCTTAGCGCCAACCACCCATCTAGTTCACCTGGGGCTTGGCTCAGGTTCTGATCACTGATGCGCAGACGCCAGCATCAGCACACACCTACCTTCTCAAGTAAGGAAGCACCTTTCTGCCTTCACCGGGAGACCGCTCTTCGCGACTGAGGACAACAGGCGATTCTGGTGCTCACGGAGAGGCTAAAAGTGGTGGTGGTTTTGTAGGATTGGGTGAAAATGGAAGGGGGTGACCGTGCAAAGAGCGCCATGAAGCGTTTTTCAAGCTCCTCGGCTGGGCCGGGGAGTGGGCTCTGAAGCCCCTCAACCGGGAAGGTTCGGGCTTGACGGCGATTCGACGCTTCCTTTCCGGTCTGGGCAGTGGGGTCAGTCTGCCAGGTAGGAGATGAGGGTGACAGTCTAGGAGGTGATAAGTAGGCGAGGCAAGGTGTAAGTAGGTAAATGATGACAGAACTGGCGTTAGAAGGGACCCTGGGGAGGACAGCCTGGGCAATGAAAGTGAGGGAAATACTTGGAGATAACAGAAGGGGAAGAGAGGACATGAATGAAATAAGAGGAAAAGGGCTAAGACGGTTCGGGAACTAAAAGACTTGAGCAATACTGGCGTATGACACACAGCCAAATAGGGTGCAGCTGGGGATGCGATGTTTAAGGCACAGACCAACTCAATCCATGATTAGGCAAGACGGGTAGGTCAGAATCATGCACATGCTGAAGTCACACAAGAAACAGGGCTTTCCTCATTTTCAAGGAATTTGGGGTTTAAGCCATACCTCTGCAGTGAGGAAGCCTTAAGCACTCAGTTATTTTCATGTTAAATCATAAAAACTAACCATTTTATAATTCTATTTGGTTTCCATAATACCATGATCCAGTTAGGAGAGTGTCCTGGATAGCAGGTATTTATACCCATAGTCAATATTAAGGTATTAATTCCTTCTTGTATACAAAGAAATAAACATTCTGGTTTATAAATAAGCTTTTGTGAGTTTTCTTAGAATGAATTAATCTTCCAGTGCCGGATCACCTTGATCAAACTGCTTAAAATCCAGTTCCTGAAACTGTAATAATGAGGACCAGACCTGGGACCTGGGTATGGAAAGAATATAATTCTTTAGTCAATGCAAGATGTAATTAGCTCTATCCTTAGGTGTGACCACGTTGGAGGGAGCCATGCCCCATTTAGTTATCTCTATAGGCTATAATAGAATATGATGAACTTCTTTTATATGAGAAGCAGATTCCCTTTTATAAAGTGGCAAATCTGGGTTTGTTAGGCCTGAAGCTTGAGAAGAAGAATGTAAAAATATGTTACTTTTGTAACTTTACAAAAATATTCAACAACATAAACATTTTAAAGGTACCTCTAAGCAAAAGGCCCTGAAGTTTAAAATAACCTGTTTATATCCCACAAGCAACCAAAAGGATAAAGACTAAAAAACTGGATTTGGTGACTAGATAATGCTTGAGAAAACAATTTCAAAAACAATTGAGTTTGAAAGCCAACTGTAAAGGAGGCATAGGGTATTCAAGAATTACACATCCCTCGTGGCCCAGTCCTGCCCCTCAGCCCAGGCCTCCCCCGGGAACCAGGTTGTACCATGTAGGGAAGCGGGGATCTATTCACATACCTCAGGTAACGGAGGTGTGCAGATGGGGGAAGGGACTGCGCAGATCAAAGGCCGGGGGGGGGTGGTCATGGGGATCTCAAAAGGCTTGAGGATGGGGCTGCTTGGGGGGATGGGGAGGAGGCAACCTGGCAGGGGACAAGTGGGGGACCCAGCCAGGTTGAGCCCCTGGGCCCCAGGTCTGTACAATACGGTTTGCTATAAAACTCAAATCTTCTGGGGGGTGGGGGCGGGGAGGCAGAGAATTACACATCCTGGGTAAAGTCATCTATTGATACATGTTTGGTGAAGAGGAGGTAGTATTAGGTAGAAGCAGGATTGGGTTATTGTTTATTTTAAAAAGAAATTTTAAACAAGAAAATCTTTGTAGGGAAAAGGAACGGAGAGGGAGGGGCTTTAAAGAGGCAAGAAAAGGAATAATCAATGAAAAACCAAGGACAGGTAGTGAAGAGAAGGTAATAAAGTATGAAAAGGACTTAGCCTTGAAGAAGTTTCTAGAAAAGAGGGAAAACAGAAAAGTGTAGGACAGACACATTAGCTGGCTTAGATCTTCTCTGTAAAAAAAATTTCTGCAGAAAAAAAGATAATGGTGAGATTGAGGCTCAAGGATATGTGAGCAGAAATTCCTTGAAATAGTTATGAAAGAAGACATTTTGATATGAAAGGAATACGAAATAGTAAAATGTGCCCACTTGAGCATGGACACCATGAATTTACAGTGAAACCAACTGACTCTGTTTCATAGGACTTGGCATCCTCAGGTTCAAGAATGGAGAAAATAGACAGTACGTAAGCTACTTAGGGACGTGGTAGTGCAAGGAGATTAAACAAAAAAGTTAAGAAATCAGGGATGATGGAGAAAGCACAATTGAAATGGTTTGCCGTGGTTCCAGCTAGATCAGAAGACAAATTATGACAAGTTAGCTAATAAGCTGAAAATACAGGGGCACTGAGAAAACGGAGCTCATCATAGGCATGAAGAGTAAGTTTAATGGGAGTGAAATAGGAGAAAAAGTTACTGTCAAAGAAAGCAAGTTGTGAATTTAAGATTTTGGAAATGGCACAAGATGATGATGATGAGTTCTAAAGAGTGGAATGTTTGGCCATTCCTTTGGGTAGCTGAAGTTTATTGAAAAATGTCATTGGAACCGAATTCAAAGAAACTTGAGGTCGCAGTATGAAAAGTCATAACCTTTTCCTAAAGAATCGTAACATGAACAAGTGGGACAATACAGAAGGAGGTTGAAATGCAGATTTTAATCACTAAAGAAAGCGAAATGTTCTAAAAATCTAAAGAAAACACTGTGGGAGTGTATGAGATTGGCAACAAGAAGAAAGCCTGAGAGATGGCAAAGAAACAAAGGTTAAAAAGAGACTAAGGACCATATGACCCAGCAATTCCATTCCTAGGTATAGACCCAAGAAAAATGAAAACACATGTTCATACAAAAACTTGTACATGAATGTTCACAGCAGTACTGATATTCATATGAATTGATTTCATAGTAGCCAAAAAGGTAAACTCAAACGTCCATCAATTGATGAATGGATAAACTGTGCTATATCCATACAATGGAATATTATTCCCCCTTAAAAAGGAACAAAGTATTCATAGATGCTACAACATGGATGAATCTTAAAAACAGTATGCTGGGATTTCCCTGGTGGTCCAGTGGTTAAGACTCCACGCTCCCAGTGCAGGGAGCCCAGGTTTGATCCCTGGTCAGGGAACTAGATCCTTCATGCTGCAACTAAGAGCCGGCATGTCGCAACTAAAGGAGCCCACATGCTACAACTAAAGATCCCACATGCCGCAACTAAGACCTGGCACAGCCAAATAAATAAATATATATATATATATTTTTTAAAGTATGCTGAGCGAAAGATGCCAGACACAAAAGATCACATATTATGTGATTCCACTTATATGAAGTGTTCAGCATAGACAAATTCATACAAACAGAAAGTAGATTAGTAGTTACCAGGGACTGAGGGGGAGATGGGAATGAGGAGTGACTACTAATGGGTATGGGGTTTCTTTTTTTGGCACACTGCATGGCTTGCAGGATCTCAGTTCCCCGACCAGGGATTGAACCCGACCCCAGCAGTGAAAGTGCCGAGTCCTAACCACTGGACCGCCAGGGAATTCCCTGGGGGTTCTTTTTAGGCTAATGAAAATGTTCTGGAATTACACAGTGAATATAGGAAGATAAGAAGTACATAGCCTGCCTAGAAATCTTTTTTCAGTAAATTTATACATTTTAGCTTAGAGTAGCCCAATTCTCTTTCTCACCTTAGCAATCATCTCTGTTAAGTAACTCTTGGCAACAATCATTCTTTACATATCTGGACATCCCCCCAAAAATGTGCTTCATTCAGTTTCTTGCCAAAAAAACAAAAAAAAAAACAAAAAAAAACACCACTTAGGTCTCATGACATACTGATTGATCATGGGTTTTTGGCACACTTCAGTTGAGTTACCAAGTGAAAGGAAGGGCCATAAAATCTTCAGACTACAAAAAAATAAGGTTCTTTATTTTCAGTATATTATTGAGCATACAGCTATGAATACATTCTGACATTCTGTTAAAAAATGGACTGACTCATTTTGAAGTTCTTGTTCTTTGATGGAAGGACATTTGCCTTAGAAGAGAGAATTCTGTTCTCAATCTAGTAATTGATTCATTGACCTCATTACTACATTTAAAAGTGATTAAGACAATCAGATTTGGGGTGTGAAGAAAAAAAAACCCTCCTACACTGTTGGTGGGGATGTAAATTTGTACAGCCACTATGGAGAACAGTACGGAGGTTCCTTAAATAACTAAAAATAGGGACTTCCCTGGTGGCGCAGTGGTTAAGAATCTGCCTGCAAATGCAGGGGACACAGGTTCAATCCCTGATCCAGGAAGATCCCACATGCTGCAGAGCAAGTAAGCCCATGCGCCACAACTACTGAGCCTGCACTCTAGAGCCCACGTGCCACAACTACTGAGCCTGTGTGCCACAACTACTGAAGCCCGTGTGCCTAGAGCCTGTGCTCCACAAGAGAGGCCCCCACTCGCCGCAACTAGAGAAAGCCCGCACGCAGCAACGAAGACCCAACGCAGCCAAAAAAAAAAAAAGCTAAAAATAGACCTACCATATGACCCTGCAATCCCACTCCTGGGCATATATCCAGAGAAAACCATAATTTGAAACAATACATGCACCCCAGTGTTCAGTGCAGCACAATTTACAATAGCCTGGACAAGGAAGCAACCTAAATGTCCACTGACAGAGGAATGGATAAAAACGTTGTGGTACATATATACAATGGAATGTTACTCAGCCATAAAAAAGAATGAAATAGGGCTTCCCTGGTGGCACAGTGGTTAAGAATCTGCCTGCCAACACGGGTTCGAGCCCTGGTCCGGGATGATCCCATATGCCGCGGAGCAACTAAGCCTGTGCGTCACAACTACTGAGCCTGTGCTCTAGAGCCCGCAAGCCACAACTACTGAGCCTGTGTGCTGTAGCTACTGAGCCCATGCACCTTAGAGTCCATGCTCTGAAACAAGAGAATCCACCCCAGTGAGAAGCTGGCGCAGTACAACATAGAGTAGCCCCTGCCCGCCGCAACTAGAGAAAGCCTGTGCACAGCAACGAAGACCCAACACAGCCAAAAATAAATAAATTGATTTAAAAAAAAAATGAAATAATGCCATTTGCAGCAACATGGATGCACCTAGAGATTGTCACACTGAGTGAAGTAAGTCAAAGACAAATATCATATGCTATTGCTTATATGTGGAACCTTAAAAAAATGGTACAAATGAACTTATTTACAAACAGAAATAGAGTCACAGATATAGAAAACAAACTCATGGTTACCAGGGGGGAAAGCAGGCAGGGGGGAGGGATAAACTGGGAGACTGGGATTGACAAATACACACTATCTATAAAATAGATAACTAATAAGGACCTACTGTATAGCACAGGGAACTCTTCTCAATACTCTGTAATGGCCTATATGGGAAAAGAATCTAAAAAAGAGTGGATATATGTATATGTATTACTGATACACTTTGCTGTACAGCAGAAGCCAACACAACATTGTAAATCAACTATACTCTAGTAAAATTTTTTTTTAAAAACATGGAATACTATGCACCTGTAAAAAAGAATGAGCAGGCACTTTGTTTACTGATATGTAATGACCTCCATGATATATGGTGAAATAATAAAAGTAATGTGCGTTTGTACAGCGGGCCACCACTTATGCCTAAAAAGAAAAAAATGTATATTTGTATTCTCTTGGATATAGAAAGATCTCTGGAAGGGTGTACAAAAAAATTAGATAAAAAATGGTTGCCTCTAGTTAGAATTTCGTGGTGGTGGATGGAGGAAGGCTTTTCACTTACAAAACTGTACCTTTTGAAGTGTATTCCATGTGAGTTTTCCCCATTAAAAAAAAAGTAAAATTTTAATGAAAAAAAAAAAAAAAGACAATTAGATTTGGAAACCTAAAGTACAATACACCACTTATTTGGTCAAGTTCAGCATACACCATATTTTATCTGTCAGTCACCAACACAGCTATATCATAACAATATAAACCTGGGAATCCATTCCTCAAATGTTAAAAATAGTATACATTCTGTCTGCACTGATAACAAGACTCTTATAAACTCTCCCTTGATGTTCCCTCTTCCTCTAGCCTCTGCTGCATTCCTGTTCGTATTCATAGCAAAACTACAGAAAAAAAGTCTGTTCATTTCCTACATCCTGTTCTCTCTTGGGCTTTCATCCTTATCACTTCACTGGAATAGCTCTTCCCAGAAGTCACTGAGACCTACACAAAGCCATCTGTGGCAGAGATTACTAGCTACTCACAGTAAACTGGTTCCTTTTTTCTCTATGTATAGCTTGCTTATTTTCTGAAATCTCCACTGCAGTTAGGGGTGATCATGCGACTGAATTCAAGCCAATGGAACATGAGATGTGTACCGTTCCCAGACCTGGCCCATGAAAATCTCCGTTCAAGATCCTCCATGTTGGGGCTTCCCTGGTGGCGCAGTGGTTGAGTCCGCCTGTCAACGCAGGGGACAAGGAGCTCTGGTCCAGGAGGATCACACGTGCTGCAGAGCAGCTAGGCCCACGCGCCACAACTGCTGAAGCCCGCGTGCCTGGAGCCCGTGCTCCGCAATGGGAGAGGCCGCCGAGGTGAGAGGCCCACGCACTGTGGTGAGGAGTGGCCCCCACTCGCCGCAGCTAGAGAGGGCCTGTGTGCAGCAACGAAGACCCAGCGCAGCCAAAAACACATACATAAAATTAAAAAAAAAAAAAAAAGATCCTCTATGTTCCTTTTCCCTCCCAGCTAGCTGTAATGGAGATGAGTATAATGTGATCTTGAAGCCACACTGTGAAGTTAGTAGAGCCTTCATTCATCTGGGTCCCTAAATGATTGAGGGGGAGCCAGACTACTGACCTCTTCGTGACCACTCCGCCTTTTGTTATATGAGGGGGGGAAACTACTGTGTTTGAGCCATTAGACATTTTGGGGTCTATTTATTTTAGCAGTTAGTCCACCCTAATTAATTCACCACCTTCTTTGACCTCTCGGCAGCGTGACACAACTTTCTATACTTTCCAAGACAAATTCTTGAAACTTAGCTTTCCATGACACCAATATTTGCCATATTTTGTCTGTTTTCTATGCATGGTTCTCCTGTTCTAGAACCCTACATGTTGGGAGTGTCGGAGGGCTCAGTCCTCAGCCTCCTCTCTTCTGTACACTCTCTGTCTAGATGATCTCCTCTAACTCAATAGCTGCAAAGACCTCTGCTGACCAATCACAGCACAGAGCTCTCCTCAGAATTCCAAAATCGTACCATACTGCCTGATATTTCTTCTTGGATATTCAATTGGCATATGAAACTTAACATGGATATAAGAGAACTGTTGATCTTCCCTCCACATTTCATTCCTGCTCCTTCTCTATCTCAGTAAGAGTACTGCCCTCCACACCAAGTTGCATAAAAATCCTAGGAGTCATCCTTGAAAATTATCTTTCCCTCACATTCAAAATCCAATTCATAATAAAGTGTTGTAGGTTGTATCCCAAATTATCTTATTAACTGACCATTTATCACCATCTTCACTGCTCCAACCCTAATCCAAGCGACCATCGACATCACCCAACAGCCCTTCCTGACTGGTTCCCTGCTAATTCAGATCACATCATTTCCTTGCTCAGATCCCTACAATCCCAGTTCGAGAGTAAAATCCAACTACAAGGCCATCCTCGATTTAGCTGTTACCTGTCTCTTGATATCAGCTGCTTACTATTGTGGCCACACTGGCGTTAATGCCCTTGAACACTCCAAGCTCCTTCCAAATACAGGGCCTCTGCATTTGTTCTATTTGGAACGCTCTTCCTCCTCAAAGCTGCCTTCTCTTCATTTCAGATCTCACATGTACCTCTTGAGGCCTTTCATTACCACCCCTGGTAGTGATTAAGGAACAGCCCCATTTCTAGTTACTATTACATTCCCTACTAGTTCTATCCCCCACTAGCCAGGTGCTACTGGAAAAGTAACTAACCCCATTGTGCCTGAATGTATCCTTCTGTAAAATAAATAGTACTCCTCACGGGATTGCTGTTGGAACTAAATGAGTTGTATTATGCCCAGGACTAATCAGGACTGAAATTACTTGTTGCTTCCCTCCCTCGAAAACTACAAGCTTCCTGAGGGTAGGCTGTATTTGCTGTATTGCCAACCAGCACCTAGGGAGGTTTCTGGCACATATTAGATGCTAATATTCACTGACTGCTATACAAGTCTTTCTCACTTCCTGTACACATACTGGTTACTTTAGTGCTGTCTTTGAAACATCACTACTCCTTTCTGATAAGTCACCATCCAACTGAAATGTCTCACATCTGTTTTCTATTCCAAGTCACTATCCTCGTCACCATACGCCAGGCAGAGCTTTGTTTTTACCTCTCCAAGCTTTAGTTCACCTCTTCAAAAACACACAATAAATAGATGAACTTAATAGGGTTATCAGATTAAGATATAACATATGTGAAATGACAAGCCCTCAAAAATTATTCCTTTTTCTCAGCTCAGACTCACAGTATTTAACAGCTATTTGATTTCTGTTCCAAGTCTGCACTCTGCCTCATTGCTTAACGCTGTATTTCCTGAATGTAGTAGTTCCTGAATTAATTTTAGGCCTGCTAGTGCTGGAGGCTGTGATTTTCCAATTTTCTGAAATAAAGCCAGGATAAAAATACGTTGCAAAGATTAAACTTTTAGTGCTTAAAACCCATTTTTCCTAAAATCACTCATCTTTTAAAGTAGATCAATTCTTATAGCTAATCCAGTATTTCAAATCATTTCGTACTAGTGTAACCATCATAAACTTTCTGAGCCTGTCTCCCTGACTGTAAAATAGATAACTACACCTTAGTTTGCCTAAATATGAAATCAGATGTAAAGCTACCAGCAGTATGATTCACAGTATATCCTCAAATATTGGAGGAACATCATTTGAGAGATAAAAATGGGTGTAAAGATAACTATTTTACTGGTTACACTATTTTAAAGTGGAAATATCTGATTTTCATTGATTTGTACATTTATGTTAACTATTCAGAACTTGAATCATTCTCAGTTCCTTTCAGACACCTAAATTCAGCTGCCAAAAAATAACCTAAATCTATTACCCTCCCTCAGATATAGTAGTCTTGAACTACCACAACAGGTTCGTTTCCATTCTTATCCTCCTACCATCTAGCCTCTACATGGCGTATCACTCCTATGCTTAATTCTCTTTAATGGCTTCATACTGCAATTAGAAAGAAATCCAAATAAACTGCTTATGTGGGTTAATTACATGATCTAGTCTAATTCACCTGTTAGCATTTTGCCCCCCTTGACCCAAATCCACCTATCCCAGCTTCTTCTCATTACCCTCTAAGTTTTTCCAATTTTCTAAGCTTTACATGTTATCTAGTCCCTCTGAGTGGAGAGCTCCTATGTTTCATGTCAACTCTAGGCATCTAAAGTTGCCACTCAGTTGCTTTGTTTTATCTTACTTTACATCGCATTTACAACTACTCTTCTCCATTGTAAAGTACCTAAGCTCAGACAGAGGGAGACCAATGGACTTGTCTTGCTCATGTATCCTCAACATCAAGAACAGTGCCTGGCACACAGAGGTGCTCAATAAACACTTGATAAACACCATTAAGTGGTCTGTCTTCATTAAAGCAATGTTTAATAGTATAAAGGAAAACACACACACACACACACACACACACACACACACATACACACACCCCAAGGTATTTATAGGGATCTACAGGCTGAATTGTGGATGTTCATTCTTTTGGATTCTCTTTACTTTCTATGATGTGCATACCATGCTCTTGTGTTGTTGTAAAATAAAATATACATAAAACTTGCCACTCTATATACTGTTTTTGAAATTAAAAGGCACAAGTCACAATTACATACCGTCCTATACAGCTTCCTCTTTTCAGGTCCATTTCACACCAAAAGCCAAGAGGTTCCAATAGCACTCCTGCCTCCCCATCATGAAACCTGGTTTTTTATCAGTAATTTGTTCCACATATCACTTTACTTTTCCAATTATGCAAGTGAACAACTTCAGATTCTTAGATACCACCTTTTTCCTCACCAAGACCTGGATGTTTTACCCCCTTTCAAATTCTTTAGGTTTCTAACATCACCACTCTAGTCCAAGCTACTACAACCATTCTACTTTCATAGCTCTTGACTGAACTCCTACAGCATCCTTTCACCTCATTTACTCATTACTTAACTCCTTCAATTAACCCAGAGACCCAACTTATTGAACTCCAGAGATTTCAAAGTAGAATTACCTTCCCGCCACTCAACAAAACCTTCAACTTCCTATTGCTCTTGGGATAAGGACCAACCTCCTTATGGTCTGCCCCCTAGCTACCTTCTTAAATATGCAAACACTCACTTTTAGACCTTTTTAACCCGAGAGCGGGGAACCTTGTTCATTTCATCTTTTATCAACAGTACCTAGAACAGCACCTGGCACTCAGAAGCTCAATAGTTAATGAATTAAATGAGCCAGTGAAAGTTAATCAGAAGAGCATGAACAGATATTCCTGCAGCCTGAAAAATGGATAGAAGGGAGACAAACAGAAAATATTAAGTAGAACAGATGAGACTCCAAACATTTCTAGGTTAAACAGGTCAGAAAAATAGAGATGTTCATTATCAGCGAACCAGGTATGCATGTCACTTAGAAAGAGAAAACACATTGTTTTGGACTTTCGAATTTTGAATTACTGAAGGACTTCAAAAGGGGACAAGGCAAAAAAGGATTAAAAAAAGAAGTGTTTGAAACACAGAATAGGGAGGCAGTAGAAATTCAACTGAGTGAAAAACAGTATCAGGTAACACTTGCTGAGTGCTCAGTACATTGTTTTAGGTGCTTTATGTATTAACTCGCTGAGCCCTCACAATCATCCACCTCATTTTACAAATGACTTAAACAGGAGCTCAGAAAATGTAACCATTGAGTGGTGGAGTTGCCATTCAAGGCCAGGCTGTCTCCAAAGCCCTTCTCTTGACCATCACACTATATGGAATCTACTGAATGGACAATACACTGAAGCTAAGGTACTTCCTGGCCTAAATGAAACCATTCAGAGAAAATCTGTGGGGAAAGAGACTGAGGACAGATGTGTGTGTGTGTGTGTGTGTGTGTTGGGGGGATAATGGTGGTTATGGGGTGATAAAGAGTACAGAAAACAGGAGCAGTTAAAAGAATATTATTAATGTCACAAAACAAAGCATTCCAAGTAGGCAATCAGCTTTATCAAAACTCTGAGGAGATCAAGGACAGGAGTAGTAATCTTTTCTGTGAATGTTTAATCCTAAACCCACATTTATAGTATTTTGTCCAGTATTTGGTAATGCTAAAAACAGACTTCATTTCCTATTATTCTGAAGTATAAGGTGTTTATATACTACATAAATAGACTGGAAGATTTCAGTCTTTGTCAAAAATACCCAGAAACTTCATTACTTAGGAACACTGACTTAATTATGCAAAATTTTTTTTACAACAATTACTCTCTATATGAACCCACTGAAATCCATCACGAAGGGAAATCTCTTTCAGGACATAATAAATAATTCATTTATCCAGTAATTTAAAATAATTTAGAATTCTGGCATTAAATTGATCAAGACTTAATAATTAGAAAGTCTTATGAACACAGAATGAAAAAAAATCAAGTCTTCATCTGTAGTTAAATATAAATGATGAGCAAGCTGTCTTAATTTAAAGGAAAAATATGAACATATATCCACTAAATTTTCATTCACTTTATACAAAGACTATATCATATAACACAGTTAAATGTAGCACCTTGTATGGGTAAAACTTTCAAATATTTTGTTGCATATAAATTTCCTGGACCAAATGATATTTTGCTCCTTCAGATCTGGTTCTGCTTGCAATATTAGTGTCGCATATACATTTTACCCCTTCTAAAATTTTTTTCCACAGCCATAAAATTAGATGTTATTATACATTATAATTAACATTGAAAGGAATTTAATATACATTTATAAAAATCTTAAGTCTTACTGCCCAGGAGTATTTAAATAATGGTGGTTCTGGCTTTTCTTCAGTACAAACCTGTGAAGACCGATTTAAGGAATCGTCATAAACAGTGTTATAAATATATCAGGAAAAATTCACTTTCTTCACCCCTTTTAACAAAGTTCTGAAATTACATATGCCTTATGACTTCATTACTCATTTAAAGTATATATTCATAACTATGACTCTTCTTTCCTTTTTAATATTCCTTTAGAGCTTGACAAATCTGTTCTAATTGCTGAATTGGGTCATGTCCTTAACTTCAGATAACCTCAGTCTTCCCATCCCCTTTCTCTTTTCCTTCTGAGATGAGGTAGCAATCCTTTGGAAAACCCAAGATTTTTATAAAAAATAAATGTTTAGTCGTCTGCTTTACATCATTCTCACCTTCCTTACCACTTATTATTCTGTTCTAACATTCTTTATCTTGTACACCAGCTATCTAACTGAACTGAGATAGGTCTCTAACAATGTTCAAGTCTTACTTAAATGATTTATTTTATATATCAAATTTCACAAATAATAGTTGGTTTTAGAATAATTCCTTATTTTTACTTAGGTTGTGTGAAATGCAATTGGGAGAAAATATTCTGGAACACAAACCTACAGATTAAATTAGGGACATAGATAAATGCTGCAGACATCAGTAGTTTATTGTTTGTTTAGTCCAAACACATTCAAAATGGAAACTCAAAGAATACTTTCCACCTGAAACAATTAAACTAGATACTACTAGCATATAATGCTTAACACATTACAGCAATAAAGATGGTAATCCATTGTCTTCTATACCTACTAAAGCCAAGATGGTAAAGCCAATTTGGTTGCAATAGTGTCATAAGGATAGAATAGAATATTACCATCCAGAAAGAAAAAAAACAAAGAACAAAAAAACAAAACAAAACAAAAAACAGCAAATAACAGTAATGGTAGATGAATACTTTTACTCTGGTTCACTGAAGGGGGACAAAATGTTAAAAGTCCACAGTACTGCAGGTGAACAATCACCATGTAAACTTCTCCATGTGATGTTTTAATGTTTTACTCATGGTATGTAAAGACTGAAGCTGAATGGCTCTTTGCTTTAATTTTCCATTACACTTAACATTTGTCATTACTTTTGGTGCCAGAAGTTTTCATGGGTGGCAGGGCAATATCTTGGATTGGAAATTATATATATATATATATATATATATATGTATATATATATAAAATGGGAAGGAGAAAGAAATGAAAGAGGGAAAATAAGCTACAAAAAACAAAACACTGACAAGAAACCACTCATTTAAAAGCAGTTTGAATAAAGGCTTCAAAACTCAAAAGTAATTTTCTGGTAAGAACTTCAAGTACTATACATCAGAAAGTGTAAAAATATTTCAAACAGGAAAAAAATCCTTAACCCCCCAAAATGGAAACTGAGAAATCTGTGTCCCCAAAATATACGCAATAGTGCAAGACTTTTCTTCGAACATGGAAGACCTCATTCAAGGGGGAAAAAAAGGGACAGATTTAATTTTACTTATATCGCCCAGTACATGAAAAACAAAATATGTGCATCATTTGCTTGTTTACTAAACAGCAAACAGTTCCATAATTCAGAACCAGTTTGCTATTATGTCAAGTGCATTTTTTGTTTGTTTTTACTAAGATAGACTGGAGAAGTCTTCCATGTTAACCAGCAGCTTTAAGTGGTCACACTTATTTACCCCACTCCTAGCCTGAAACATCCAGAAACTAGTAGGTACTAAATGCTCCAAGCATAAAATTGGATATCCTTTGTCATACTTGCGGTTTACTGGAACTTGCTATAAAGACAGACAATAATCCAGCAGCTACAAACTTTGCTCACAGAATTGTTTAGAGATTCATGTAAAAATAAAAGATGTCGTCCCAGACTTAAATTCAGAGCCACTCGGGTGCTGACATCAGTTCAAGAATTGTGCAAAATGAATGACAGTTCCCTGCCCCCCAAACAGAAAATGCAAACACTTAAGAGCTGCTGTTCTTTTCTCCGAAAATTGCAGTATCCTCACTCCAGGTTTACTTGCCATTTATGGAATCTGACTGCTTTTAAAATGTCACTAAAAATGTACATCAAGTTGATTGACTTTTCCAGCACCTCTCAAGTGATACGCTTCAACGTTCACATTCAGGCTAACAGAAAAGTCAACAAGAGACTTACTCAAATAACTGACTTCCTCCTTCCCCCTCCCTCCCAAACACACAAGACTCCCTCCCACAGAGAACACAAAGTTGTTAACTGAAGAACAAGGTAAATAATATGCTAGTCAATTTTACTGATTTTAAAGATACTGCAATTTTTATACACTTCAATGATTTTTCAACATTTTGTAGCTGTTTGGCTTTGCAGCACAGCAATTCATACACTATACTGTACAAAATTACCAGCAAGACTGGAATGATGTATTAATAGAAGGCACCATCATGCTTATTACATTACCAGAGAACAAAATACAGTAAAGACAATTTTCACTGTACACAGCTTAAAGAAAGGAAAAGGGGGAGGAGGAGTGTTTTGAGCAGCCAGCCATCCCTGTGCTGAAGAGGGGCAGGTAGAAAAATCTTAGATATGGAGCTACGAAATCTGGTCTAATATTCAAGACCATAGCATTTGAAGTTCTGATTTTTGTTATTTAGTTCATAACTAAATGATTTCCTTCTGGAATATACTTGTAGTCTTGTTAAGGTTTATGTGTACACACGCTGGTCACAGCAAGCAGGTAAAAATGCCCTCATCATTTCACAACTATGCGCTACTGGAAAAAAAGATGAAAGGTTTTTTCCCCTGTTGCCTCCTTTGCAGATGTCAATGTTAATGAGTTCAGAGTACCCATTAGTGCATTTTGATGAGTGCATAACAAGTTTCTGTTGGTTTGTATTTTTGGGGGGAGCCAAGGAAAAAGGCAAGATTCTCCAATTGCACAAATTGCACTATTTGTGTTTCCAACATTAATAAGCAGAAACAGTAACACTTAAACAAAATGTGCAGCAGAGGATTTTTTTTGACTCAAAGGACCTGAATTCAGTTGGGCATGTCCTTTTAAGTTCATTTTGTTGCAGACAGTTTAAGATATGGTCATTTCTCAGTCCTTAATTCTCCAAGTCTAGATTTATAAATTAACAATGCGAATCCTGTTGTAAAACTGGGGAAATAATGTCCACCTCAATTTAACTGATAACTAAAAGATGCTTTTCACATCAAAGAAATGATCAAAAAGGCTGTGTCACATTCCAAAGCCAAAAAAAAATTAACAAGAATGCAAACACGATGAATAATGTACCACTGCCAAGACTTTGCCAACAGTGGAGCCTCAGCGACGCTGTCCTGTGAAGCGGCCTTCCATCTGCCCGGTTCCTCTCCCGGAGCCAAGTTTCTGTGCCATGCCACCTCTTGGAGGGGGTCCTCTTCCATCCCGGTCCCGCATCATTCCACCGCCCACTATTCCACGGGGACCACCAGGACCTCGATCATTGCGCCTAATATCCCTGCGATCATCACCACCTCGAGTTTCTCGCTCTCTGGCAGCTCTTGTCTTTTTCTCTTCCACATTTAAACGTACTTCCCCTCGAAACATAATTGGCTTTACAAGGGAAGAAAAAATTTTACATGGGCAGGTTAGACAATAATAGTAATGTAGTATCATACATAAGTAAGAAAATCCAGGGAGACAAAAAAACTTTTCATAAAATTCTCAATATGCAATCTATTCCAACCTTCATTACCAGAGCAAATAATGAAATAAATTTAAAACAATCCATACTTCAGACTTTAAAACTACTAACAAATCTTTATTCTTTGCATAAATACCATTTCATTGTAAACTATTTTTAACTTTACCATTTAAAAAAGACTTTCTAAGTAATACTAAATACAACAGGAATAATAAAGTATTGAATTATGCCCTTTAAGTCACTTACTTTTGCAATTAAGATTCTCTGAACTGGTTCAGAGTCATCAAAAACCACAAAACCAAAATTTGGAAGCTTTCCCCCAACACCCTTGGTATTGATGCGAAGTTCCACAACGTTTCCAAAACCTGTGAAAATATACATTACACCAAGGGTTAAATATTTTAACAGAATATTTTGTGACTTTAATTGTTCAGGATGAAATACCTTCATCTCCTTGATCCACTTCAAAACAAAAGTTGCAAGCTGCTATACCCAGTGACAATTAAGGTACATTCACTCTTACAGGTCATTCACTTAAGATGCCAACAAAAACTAGCCTGTTTTGTTACCCTTCTGCATCTTTATTACTCCTTTCAAAAGGGAAGTTACGTACACAGTTTCAGAGAGACAATGTTATTTTCTATTTCTGACTTGAATTTGCCAAATGAATCCCATTTCCAAATCTAAGACTGATTCATCCAGCTCTTTCTTCTAACCTCTACAGAACCAGGCCAGTCAACACTCAGTACAGTCACTGAGAAACATCTGGTATAACCTTCTACTCCCTTCTGATCAAGGTGATTAGTACCTAGAGGTATACATAGTACAGAGAGGTAAATGTTTTTTAAAAAAATCCTCAATACATTATGAAAAGAGTTCTCTTCTCCTTCTGCTTCATTTTACAATAAAGCAAAATAAACTACTTACTCATGAAGAACTCTTTCAGTTCATTTTCATCAATATCATGTGGCAAGTTACCAACAAAGAGTTGATGACTATCTGGATAGCGAATTATTCTACGGTTATCAGCTTCATTCTGTTCAATATCTCCTCTGCCTGAGAAAGGGAATAGAGCAGATTAATTAAAGTCTACAATGTCATACAAAAACTAGCTCAAAGCAATGAATGTAAAAAAAAAAAAAAAAACCCTGATATTCCTGTTTTAGTTTATTTAATCAGATAGTGAGCTCCTTGAACAGAGGTGGAAGTGCCTATTATTAGTAGGTTAGTTAGAAAAAAACATGACACTGACTAGATTGCTGAAGTCCCTTCTTCTAGGTCTTCTGGTCTGATTATATGAAAGCCAAATATTAGCAGTACAAGTATTCCTCCTTAACCAAACTCCTGCCATCACCCAGAAACCAAATAGATTTCAGATAGTGAGGTATACTTGTACTAAATAATTGTTTAGTATTTTGAAATTCACAAATTAATCTTTGGCTGTATGAAATTATAGCCAAATCCATAAATTTAATAGCAATAACATCTCATTTATATAGCCTTTTATACACATAAGAGTGCTCTTTATGTATATATATAAAATCTTATTTGATCTTCCCAATGACACAAGGAACACAATGAGGCATATAAAGAAAGGCATCACACAGGAAAAATTTGTGTAGTAACTGAATGGTGTAAGAGAAGCTCATGATTTAAGGGTCTCACCCAAGATCATAAACTCAATCAGTGACAAAGCTAGGATAAACCCCAGCTCCCATGACTTCTTAATAATAGCACATCAGTTATTTTACTTTTGTGGGAAAAAATTACATTGTCTAAATTTGATGTATACTATCTCCCACCTCCTCCCAAAAGCAATCTAAACATACTTATAGAATTCAAATAGATGTTCTACATATATTAGCTAACAATGGAAACAAGTCAAAAATCATGGCAACTTACTTAATACCTAAGACAATCAAAATAAGAAGAATCAGGGTGTGCTTACTGTTTATCTGTGAAGAGATAAGAGTGCTAAGTAAGAGAGTAGGTTATTGGCAGCTCGGTTTTGAATTCTTAGAACCAGTGACAATAACCAAATAAAATGTGTCTCAAAATTCTTTTACACCTTCAAAATACATGTCTCTATGGCATGTCAACTAATCTTCCCCTAAAAGTTGTTTTGCCCAGGCTATATTTAGCAGGTTACTTAAGCCTTTAAGCAGTTTGGTACTAAAAGGATTTGCATATAAAACACATTATAATTTTTTTTTTAATTTTTTAAGTTCGGTCTTCAACTTTTCAAGTGCTAAGTGATGAAGGCCACAGAAGGGGCTGACTCACCTGGTCTTGGTCCTCTAGGAGGGAAACCAGGTCGTTCTCTAGGTCGCTGTTCACGCACACGAGGTGGCTGAGACTGAACTTCTGGTTTAGCTTCCACTCTCGGCTAAAATACAAGGGAAAAAACACATTATATAGAAACACATTCCACAGGAGAAAAACAACTAAAAAAACAAGGCATAATGGTCATTTTAAGTTCAGAATATTTTTAACGTAGTGTCCTATATATGTGAAACATAAATTTTTATAAAGATATTCTGTACCAATCTAGGACTGTAGGGTAAATTTTATTTTCTCACTCAAGGCTGTAACTCACAATAAGCTGCTTTTTATTTACAACCATATTTTTTCAATAAAGTTACATCCACATTGAGATGGCATAAAAGGTATCGCTACAAAATTCAAAAATGCAAGATGAGCCACTCCATGTAAATACATATACAAAATAAAAAGCCATCTTTATCTTAGGAAGACAAGAATATATGACACATCCTTTCTAATTATCTAGTATGCTGCCCTTCAAATTTAATAGTGCTCAGCAATATCTTCTAAACCCCATCCCATAATTTTTTTAAAAAATCAATATTTTGATAGTTCAAAATATACAATTTAGTGTACTCTAGCGTCTAAAAATACTATCTTGAAGTTAAAATGCACATAAAAAAACAAGAGAGGAACGTGTTGATAGCATCTCAAATAGTCAAAGAAGTCCTTTAGCTCCCTACTGTTCTTCCTAATGGGGGAGGTGTGCATTTATTTAAGGACTGACCCCAACCATGTTTCTTAATTAATTCTTGGGGGTGGCAGGGTAAGTAATAGTTCATTTTAAGGTACCCTCCAAAAGTTTCTGCTAACTGCTAAATTAAACACATTAATTAAAGTAACTATGCTAAAAACAAAATGACATCTGCATCTACTTTTACCTTTTCTTTAATACATTGGCATTTTCAGTATTCCCAACCTTTTCAGGCTGTGTCTATTGCCTAAATATTTATGGTCCGAGGAAGAGACAAAATAATATGCACCTGCAAAGGCTGCTGAAAGCCCTCAGCAGGAATATGAAGACTGTGTCCTCGAATCAGAAAGCTAGTGATGTCAGCCCTATCTTTATGGCTGATCATCTGTGAGTACCTCAGCCCAGGCAGTGGCTCAAACTCCTTCATAATTTGTATCAACTGGGATGTTATAATTTGCAAGGACACATTTTGATACAAAGAGATATGTTTCTTTCAAAAACAACCATTTATTATAAATAATTTCACCTACTGTAACCAAAAGGTATATTATCTCCTACCCTAGCAGTTTTTAACAGATTTGCCTGTTTCTCCCAATTGTTTTTCTTCCATATAGATCTCCCATTTCCGTCAAAATGAAGTTGTTTTCCATGTTCTAGAATTTTGCTAGTTAAAAAAAATTTTTTTAATGTTTAATTTTCCCAGGTTTTTAGTATGTATTTATTCCTACAATGACCATAATCTTAATTTATTTCTACACCAGATAAAGAATCAAGCACAGTGTCATCAAACATAGATGTTCAGTAACTATTGGTTCATTTAAAATTAAATTACATTTTTAGTTCTCTAACACAAAACATGTAGGAGAATGTTCTATGCCTGACCAGGGGACCTAAGTTACAGCCCTGAGACCACTTCTATCTGTATTTAGAATTTAAGACTACATAATAATTTGACCGAAAACTTGATGCCTGAAAAAGGTAGTTATTTAGAAATTTCAGCTAAGCAGGGCAGGGCCTAAAAGCACAACTTACTTCAGTATGAAAGTAAAACAGAATTAAAGGATATTCTCTAACAAAGTCTGATGAAGCTAGTATGTTTAATAAATTAATAAAAATAGCAAATGTACACCTTTTAATTTAAATGTCTCAGAAAAACCTCGACTCATTCAAACCAAGAAAAAGAATTCTGGCTGACTGATTCAGATTCTTTTCAAAACAGATTACTGAAACAAAAATAACTGCAAGTAACAAAACAAGAAAGTTCTTCATTATCCTTTAAGGATTTAAAATTAAAAAACACAAATTTAAGTAAGTGCCAACATCTTACAAATAATCCATACATTAATTTAGCAACCTGACTTTTAGATATTAGATGATGCCAATATAGGAAAAATAAGACCAAAAAAAAAAAAATCAAAATTTCTTTCAGTAACTGATTACTGTATGTCAACTAAGCCAGCTGTACACTTACAATTCTTCAAGCTCAATTTCATTAAAACTATTTGCTCCAAGGAGGTAAAATAACTAAGATACCACAAACTACTTTAGGGCCTTACAATTAATTGCATGCAACCAAAAAGTGTGCTCACATGACAAATTCCACAAATGAAAATCAAATAGAATATGAAATAAACATGAAACCATCAAATCAACTCAACAGCAGGTAAAACCACAACTAATATGTATTTCAACCGCACATAAGCTATTTAAATGAACTAATCGACTTCCACAAAATTTACCAAGAAATTAACTTACCTACTTCTAAATTAATGCCTACCAATACCCTGGAATTAGATTTAATTCTCTTTTTATTAATAATCTATGCTAAAAGTGTTAAGGAAATGGATACTACACCAAAGTGACAAAATAAAATTGAAGGGTTTATTAAATCAAGTGGAAAAAAATCACGAATTCATTCTAACATAGCTTAAGGAGATCAGAAAGTTCTTTTAAAGTTTAAATTATAAATGTTTAAAATTTTGTTTTAATAAGGGGGTAGGGGTAGGTTGGGAAACAGTCTCTTACAATTTTTTTTAAAAACTTAAAAAAAAAAATTTTTTCCCCCTGGACAAGAGCTTAGGATCTAATATAATGTAATTTAGACATGGCTTAGACACAGCACTCTTCTTCTTTGATGTAAACAGAGATACATTCCCCTCCAAGGGCTAAAGAAACCTATAGGCTTCCATGAGTGTCCAACTGCGTAAATTCGAAGCCCTACTATTTTATTTACATAGCTATCTGACCTTGGGTGAAGTACTCTAGCCCTTAATTTACTTATCTGTAAAACAGGAATAATAACAGTAACCATACTCATAGGGTGGTTGTGAGGATTAGATAAGAATAAATATTAAGTGCTAGTGCTTTGCACAATGCCTGGTGCCACACTAAAGGTGTAAGAGGTATAAGCTACTCTAACTTTTATCTAGCAGTGAGTTTAAAATAAATGTGGCCAACTCTCTGAAATCAAGTAACATCCAAAGGATTGCTAATGCAAATCTGATAACAAATCAAGCATTTCAAAAGAAAATCCGTAAGTCACTTATTGAGTCTTCAGATGGGTAGAAAAGCACAGTCAATACCTGGCAAATTAATTTTCTTCGTTAAGACAGAATTCTAGTTTGTGATCTGAGGTAATTACTCAATATTTCCTGAATATCTAGCTGAAAAAAAAAAAGGTATCACGAGGTCATGTATTCTATTACGTAGCAGATTATGCCTACAACACCAGAAAGGCTGTCTAATAATTACTAACTACTTTTGAAATCTCAAAGTTTCACTGTTTAGAGTATATAAAGAGGTATATAAACACAATTTTATGTGCACTAACCATTCTAAATGTAAATTTTCTAGTGGAACGAAGTTTGATTGAAAATGTAGGGGAAAGTACTGGACACCCTTTAACTGTGCCTATTAACTTTAGAATTTAGTTGATTCTACATTACACCTAATAAACTTATTAGGTAGCCAGTGTCTTATGTTCAATGTTTTTGAAAGCTCTGAAATGGGTAGGATGACAGACAAAAAGCAGAATACTAGAACGATCAGTTAAGGTGAACACTACAGTCATAAGTTGGTACAGGCTTCAATTAAACGGTATGAACCACTTACAGACTGAGAGCTTAGGCAGTGTATTTTTTAGAGTTTTTTCTATTTTTAAAAAACAATGATTCTTTATAATGTCATACTACTTTGTGCCTTTCCAAATTTCTTCCCTAAAATATTTTTGCTAAATAAAATTCTAAATTTTTAAAAAGGATATTTTTTTGGTTATTTTAAGAAGGCTTTTAAATGACAATATATATTGGTAAAACTAACTTAATCTGTATTTGACACACCCAAACCCCAAATACCACCTATGTAGATGATGAATGGAGATTTGGCATTTAAAGTGGGTGCACTGACACTTAATACAATTTTTTTTGTATATTTAATCCATAATTTCTGATTGACTCATTTTAAAAAGTATAAAAAAGATAAGCAATTGGCAATGTAACAAGGATACAATCCAATGTGTTCACAGATTGGTTACCTGTGAGACTGGTGCTTTAACATGGGGTGGAATTCCAGAGGAAGAAACAGTACCACTAGGAGGCAGGTTTTTACTGGTCACTGAAGCCCAGGAGAAAGCCTGCAGGAAATGCAACAAACCTAGACTACTAATCATGGAAAACCACCAACATTCCTATAGGGAAACTTCCAAATATATATTTTCTTTTCATTTCTAAACTATTGTTCTATATTGGAGGACTCCTAAAAGAAAGGCACACACACACATGCCAGTCTATGTGCCAGCTTTCGAAATCTCATTATGCAAGATTATTTGACTGTTTTGTCTGAACTACTAAATAAATCCACAAGCAAGTTCCTATATGCTCTAAGGAGATGAGCAAGTGGCAAACAAAACCACTAACAACTACACATGCTAGAAAAATAAGAACCTAATAGAACCAATTTCTTTCCCCTTTTGGGGGAAGATAAAGTGTTGTGACGGTGTCAAGGGGAGAGGGGAAGGATAGGAAAGAAGAAAGTACTAGCTGGAAAGTTTAACAGACATTCACAAATTGAACAAGGAACCTCCTTCTCTCACTACACAAATACACTTTAACCTTCTACTTTACAGAAAGATAAAAGGTGTTTTAGGTACGTTTAAATGATACACTATGGGTGTCACTCATGTTTCCAAGATAGTTTAATTGGTGTAGTAAGGAATTTGTTCCCATTTAAACCAGAAATAACTTGTATCACTTCTCTTAGCAATAGGCCAACTTGTTTTAAGTTGGGAAATTGCATGACTCCTGTTGCATCCGTGCGTAGAGGACTTAATACAGAATGGAAAAGCAACTCTCAGCTTTAGTACATGGACTAGAAGATACTAAACACTGCACACACACAAGGATTAATCTTAAATTTTATCCTGAGGGGTGTTTTTTAGGGGGTGAAAATACAATAAAATTTCCTCAGAATTACCAAACAAAACCCCACAGCTTCTTTCATATACATAAAAACAGCATAGCTTACTATTAAACAATTTAAATAACAGAACAAAGGTCATGCTTCATTAATGGCACCAAATAAGAAAGTGTGATGTTACAGGTCTAAAGAGTTCCTCTGCTCTAACCTTTGGTGGTTCCTGTGGCAGAGAAACAGGTTCAGCAGGAGGAGGAGAAGTAGACTTCTCCTCTAACTCTTCCAAGTTCTTCTCCTCCACTTGTGGTTTCTGCTCTTCAGTCTTTGTTTCAGATTCTGGCTCAGGTTCAGGTTCATGAGAGGATTCTTCCAATGGCTCCTCTATGCCATTACTACAATAAAATGTTTTGTTCACTTTTCAGTATGAGTGAAATGATCAATTCAAAAAAAAGAAAATTCAGCATTTCTCTAATTTGATGGGCATAACTAGTAATAAGCTGTTTTAAAGCAAAAGTCCATTAAGAACTAGAAGGCAGAGGGAATAATACTCTCAAGCAGCATTTCTTTAACCTAATTTAAAAACTGGATTACTAAAAATGTTTACTTTAATACTAACTATAAACAAACCGCATATTTAAAAAATAAAATGCTTACTCTGTGTTGTCCCAAACACAATGCATTATCAGCAAATGATCAGTTTGGGGCCAAAGCAAGTTCAATTTTTGAATTAAATACAACAATGCTTTCCATATAGAATTTACTTTGCATATACACAGTAAATTCTCAAATGCTGGTTTCATAGCTTTAGCAAAAATTTACTTTCAACAATAATTCTAGAAACAAAAACCAGCTTGCAACTACATTATAGTTTAGACCAAATTTGGCCTTGCAGACACTATTCTTACGTCACAGGATGAGCTTCATAGTAACCACTGTTAGCATTTTCTTGCACAGGTTCTGGAGATGGTTGCCTTTCTTCTTGTTCCTCTTCTACTTCATCTTCTGATTCTGGAAATACATAATATACCACATCTCGTTTTAAGAGGCTTTAATACACAATTTGATATACGTATTTTTAATGTTTAAAGAAGTCATATGATATTTCTTACAAAGGCACTTAATTGCAGTATTCCTTGTTCTCTTAAACTGAAGAGCAAGCAAGATGAATTTTGGAATTTACTCTATTTTTTAAAAAGGTCTATTAGTAAAAGGGAAGGGTAGGAAAAAAATGCTATTAAAGTCATAACTCAGTTTCCTTTGTCACATCGATTCAATGGAGGAATAATGGTAAAGAAAAGGAAACAAGCTGATGTATATCAACGCAAGATCAATTAAATAATTATGGTATAGCCAAAAAAAAAAAAAAAAAAAACAACCAGCCAACAAAGATATATTAAGTGAAAAAAAGCAAGCATTGAGCCAGTGTACTTCCACTTTTATAAAAGTACTGGTCAGTAAGGAATACAACAAATTTCTATATTAGGCACCAAACTTTTGGTTATCAATAGAGGATGAGATTGAGGGAAACTTTTTCACTTCCTATGTATGATTTTTATATAATTTCATATAATGAACTATTTCTTTTATAACAACAAGAACAAAAAGGAGAAAAGGGAGTTTGACTCAGTTACAACAGAGGCAAATTTCTTTAGTTTCACACTTTCCATGTCCTTAAAGAGCACTGATACTGACAAAACCCTTGTATCTTCAAAGTAACCTCACCTTCATCAAGTTCTGGTTCAGAATCACCAAATACTTCATCTTCATAACGAAACATATCATTGTGAACATAAAACTTATTTGGAACAGATCCCTATAGGAAAACAACATCCAAGTATTCCATAAATACCCATAAATGTGGTATTACATAAAAAGAACAAGTAAACACAATTTTTATTTTAATAATACAGAAATGATATAGACTGAATATAATTTTCCAAAGTTGAACATGCTATGATGTTAATATAAAGTAAATTACAGAAGATCACTCAAGGAATACTGAAACTCAAGAAATGGCTACTCAATATAAAAGAACCAGGACCAATTAACAAACAGAATTTTTCCATTTTGTTTAACATGTAACCTATAAAATAATAACATAAACATTATTTCTATTAATCATCTATTTACACATTAGTATCAGGATCTCATTTTTACTTCTAAATAGTCAAAGCACACACACAAAGCTCAAATAAATTAATCAACAGGTCCAATACAGATTTCTCAAAAACAGCTACATGCATACCTATACCTGTAAGAAGAAACTCTGGCCACTTCAAGCAACTAGTAACAGTAATGTGAAATCACGTAAGTAAAAATTAACTGAAATGAAAACTTACTTCAGGAGCCAGAACAAAGGTTTGCATAAACTTCCTCTCTGGCTGTCCACTATTAGACAGCAAACCCATGACCTGGACCACTACTCCATCACTCAAGGTTGCATGAGCATCCACATGACGAATTTTAGTATGACATTCGCTGAAGTTCAGAGATAATACTTTGTGGTGTATATCCTTTATTAGGAGAAGAAGGTGGGGTGGAAATACAAACTCATGATACTGCATTACCTATTCAATACTACAGACTTTGATTTCCTCGCAACTCTAGAATATTAACTACTTAATCTCTCTGCCTCATTTGAATTCATTCCACCATGCTATGCATTACTGACAGACTAATGTTCCTAGAACCACTAGTTTCAACATGTCACCTCTCTACACGAGAAATCACAATGGCTGTCTCATATTATAGGCTTTGTGCAGCTTTCTCCCACTGTTCCGTATTAAGTATGTCATTCACGTAAACTGTGTTGACTACTCCTTAACCTCGCAGCTAACTTTACTGCTTGTCTGCTGATGCCATTTCTCCTACTTTCAATTTCCTCTTGTTTGGTAAGGCCAAATCTTATCATTCAGAGTCTACTGGAAGTCCCACATCCTCTACAAAGTCATAAGGAGTATATACTCCTATGCACTCCTGTAACATAAAGTTTAGCCCACATTTCTATAAATGTTATACACTGTCTCAACTATTTCATGTATAAAACACACCAAGGATATTAAAATGTTCCATTTTCTCTTTTGTATCCATGCCAGTGTAATACCCGTGCTTCGTACAAAATTGATGTTTGTAAGAACTCAAAGCACATTCGATGATTACCGTAACATAATTCTAGTATAGCTGATTTCATTCAAGAAGAAATCCATGGGCACAAGAAGCTCTTTTCCAAATCTCTATCTTACCTCAAAAAAAACCTAAAGTAATCTAAAATGCATATGAAATTGATACTTACATTTTGGCCATAAACTGCCTCCTGGGGCTTTCCACTAGCATCTACTCCACCATGAACATAAGAAGAATTCCTGCCATAAAACCTGTAAAACCATTGATAATGATTGACATTCAGTTGTGAAGAGAAGTGTAAGAGGCAGTAGAGTTCTGGTGTCAAACAGACCTAGTTTCCAGGTCTGGCTCTGTCACTCATTAGCTATGTAATCTTGAGACTTACAGTCCTCAAAGTTCAGTTTCCTTGGTTATAAAACGGAACAAGAGTAACTTCTCCACAGAGTTGTTCTAAGGATTAAATGAGTAATGACACAGAATTCTTAGTGTGCCTGGCACACTAAATATACACTCAGTCATTAGTTATTCTCATCTAATTCTTACCATATCTATATTTTGTTAAGTAGAAAAATGAGATATTCAAAATATATTCTAAACACTGATGCTGTAGTTAATTTACCCATTTTTTTCCCCATCAGATACAAAAACTATACAAAAATTATCTAAATTTGTTTGGGAATCAGATACCGTTTAACATTCATTCTACTGAGAGTTCCAAATGATTACTAATTCCAAAGGCTTAGGTTAAAAGTTTAGATATAAATTAATTGAAATAATTCAGAGACTAAGTTAAAAAAAAATTACATTATTTTGGCATCTAATTTCTCAATTATATTTTTATACTGCTCTTAAGTACATGATAAATTAGTGTTTCTCTGGTATTACCTAAAGCAATTAGAATTAATATCTTCCTAAATTAAGGTTATCAACATGCAAAGTTAATTTTTTCGTAAAGAGAACTCAGCTCCTATTGTAACAAAACATGTAAGACTTCCTCCATGCCAAGCAATGTTCTCAGTGCACTGTATACATATTGATTCATTTTACTCTCCTAACAACCTCAGGATTAAGTGCTATTATCTAAATGAACAAACTGAACTTCAGAAGAGGTTAAATTAACTCCTCAAAGGTCACACACCTATCAAGTCGGGGCAGCTGGCTCCAGAGTCCATGCTTTTAACCATTACCTATATTTTTAAGTTTATACTATTTTCTCTCATGTACTACTGGCAAGCATGTAAACAGCTATCATTCTTCTGGAGGACAATTTGGCTGTAAGTGTGTATAAGAAAAGCCTTAGAGATAATCATACCTTTGACTTAACAATTCTACTTCTAGGAACTTAACCTAAGAACATAACTAGAAAGGTGCACAAAAATGCATGTGTAAGGATATTCATTAGTGTTAATAAGTGAAAAATTAAAAACAAACTAAACGTTCAGTAACAGGGAAATCTGTTACATAAGCTAAGTATAAAACAGAAGTTTGTGCTGTTATTTGAAATGATGGTAGAGAGCCTTGTTTTTCCCTGTTTAAAAAAAAAAGCTAAAAATGCTAATGCCTACATTGTGAAGACTAAATTTCAGATAATTAAAGGCCTTATTAACTCCATTCTCCCTCAAACTCACATACCCTGTCAATAAGAATGTTTATTTTTATAATAGAAAATGTACAGGTATTCCTTTTGATTGGGGGGATGGGGACGGGAGGAGGTGGTAGTTATATAAAAAAGTCCCCTGGGATAACATAGGGAATATTACACACAGGTTTAACAATGGAGGGGCATAATGCAAAGTAAAACTTTAGAATGCCCAGCATGATTATAAAGAGAACCTATAGATAACAGAATAAGTCCTTTTAACAGTCTTTCCCACATGAAGTGACAATGGTATATTTATCCTTAACTCACTTGGCTAGTGTGTTCTACAACAAATGCTTGCAGAGCCTAATCCTTACAAAGGTCTCACTTATCTTCCACCTGCTAAAATAAACCAGGTAGAACAAAAATTACAAATACTACTCATAATATAAATCAATTTTATTTCAATCTCTGGGAAAAAAGAACCTTACAGATGTCCAACTCTTGCCAAAATAGTAAACAAGGCTACTGTTGCTGTTTTACCAAGGAATACTATCTTGTGGATCAATCAGAAGGAATTTTCACAAGTATGATCAGTTAACTGATTCATTTCCTAACATTGCTACAGACAACTCAAAAACAAAAACAAAAAAAACCCAAAAAACCCAAAAAACAAACTTAAGCCTGTGATTTCAACAAAGACTAGAACCCATTAGTTGGTCAAGTCTGTGGTTTTTATTAAAAAAAAATGAAATATAAAATACCAAGAGTATGTAATTGTGTATATGTGTGTGATGTGTACAGATGTGAATGTGTTATATAATGGGATATAATGTGAGGTGTTTTTCTTACTGTAGATTTGAGTCAAAAATACTTGAAGAAGACTGGTTTTAAGCCATCAGACTGTTAAAATACTGAGCGTGCTTTGCAAAGGTACTGTCAGGACATGAGAAGACAGGAAAGACAAAATTTATATGTAGTCATATTCAAGAAAATAAAACCAAATAAAAATATAAAATATGCAATTAAAATTTACCTGTGTAAATATTCTGGAGCTTTATTCAGCAAAGTATAATATTGCCTCACAAACTCCCGCCCTACAAGCAGCGGACTGGGCTTCTCCATAACCATTTCTTTGCTGCACAATGTCAAATGCTAAGGGAACAAACATAAGAATAATAACTATTAAAAGTCATCTTTGTTAAATTCCATTAAGTAAATCTTCTTAGCCATTCAAATGAAAATAAAGAAAATATCATTTATTAAAAACTGACTACAACAGCAAAATAATAAATTCCAAACAACTACTACTGATAATCTCCAACATCTGCCATCTCCCCTTTGTCTCTATTTCTTGATCTCCCTATCCTTCAATACAGGGGGAAGTAGCATAGTTCTCTTTCTAATTCTGAAGAGTCCACTGCTGTCTCAGACTAGGGGCACCATAATAAAGTCTTCCCACTCATAGTATCTTTTTCCTTTGGGGACCATTATCTCTTACATTCTTGGATTCAAACAGTTTATTTTTGAAAACTAGGCAGAGGGCAAAAATCAGGACTTGGTGATTACATTTATCATAGACAGTACTGATTCTTCTCTTCTTTGTACTCTCTCCTTTTAGGGATTAATTTCACTGTTTTCAAAATGATAATGATTATGATTAAAAAACAGCAATAACCTCAACACTCAGATAATGGTTTTTTACATTTGGTGGATGTCTTTCCAACCTTTCTTGCTATTAATTACCTAACTACATGCCAGGAACTGTTTACAGTAAATGGGATAACCTAGTGAACAAGACTCTAGCCCTCAGGAGTATATAGTCTGTCATGGAATATAGACAAGCAAACAGGGAACAGAATAGGTTAGGTGCTATGATAAAATATCTCTAAGCCCAAAATCTCAAAGATAAGGTCAAGGAAAGCAAGTACAAAATAAAAATAGAAACACCACCTTTCATCATTTAAAGTAAGTGATTTATATGTTTATAGCCCCCCAAATAGTAAAAATTGTAACATTAGGAATTAGAGAAAAGGGAAGGGAAAAAAAGAGAAAATTTGAATATTACTTGTTTAAATACATATATATACACTATATACGTGTGTGTATCTACTGGGTAAATCAGGATGCAGTTAAAATTCCTGTTAACAAATAAATTTCAACGTAGGTTTCTTTTTCTTTTTCGCAGCACCACGTGGCTTGCAGGATCTTAGTTCCCTGACCAGAGATCGAACCCACAGCCTAGGCAGTGAAAGCGTGGAGTCCTAACCACTGGAGTGCCAGGGAATTCCCTCATAGTAGGTTTCCTTTAAACAAAAAATTTCACAAAGATAGTCCACCATAATCATTACAATTGTGATGCTGTTTTTAATAAAAATCAGATACCAGCCATAATGGAGCCTACAGACAAAACTCTACAATTCTAGTGACTCCCAACTCAACTTTTACATAATGCTCTATTAGGTTCCCCGTTTCTCCTTTTTCAACTGTCTTGCAACTCTCAATCGATATTAAAAAAAATCTGTTTACATTTTTATATAATTCCTAACTCCTTTCAAAAATAATTAACTGCTTCCAGTGGCAGGGTCTGGGGAAGGCACAGTGGCAAGAAGTCCTTGAAGCAGCCCAAGGAGATGGAAGAGGACGATAAGGCTTTCAAGCAGTAACAAAAAAAGGAGCAGAAGAAGCTGGAGCTAGAAGTGAAGGCCGTGGGGAAGGGTCCCCTGGCCACAGGTGGAATTAGGAACTCTGGCAAAAACTAAGCTGTTCTTATGCCTCAGGTGATGGTGATCCTTACTTCCATTGCTAAACACCTGAATTCTCTTCCATAACATCTGTTGCCACCTCTAGCTAGAATGAAGGGTTGGCGTGGAGCCTGTGGCACAGTTTTGTTCTTAAATGTTCATACAGTGGCTCATCTCTTCAGTTCATCCTTAGCCATTTCTACCTTAGCTGTGAGGTCAAAGTAAACCCATCCCAGAATCCTGCCAGTCTGCTCTTCAACCTTTGTTCTACCTTATATTCTGTACCACCTACAATCAAACCAACTCATTAAAAAAAAATAAAAGTTAATCCACAAAGCAGAATCAGATACTGTCATTTCAGGTGCCATTAGTTCCCCCCAAACCGAAAAACCTCCAATAAGGATGAACAAATTCTAATGCATAAAAGTACTCTCAGGACTTCCTTGGTGGCACAGTGGTTAAGAATCCACCTGCCAATGCAGGGGACACGGGTTCGAGCCCTGGTCCGGAAAGATCCCACATGCCGCGGAGCAACTAAGCCCGTGCGCCACAACTACTGAGCCAGTGTGCCTAGAGCCCGTGAGCCACAACTACTGAGTCCGTGTGCCTAGAGCCCGTGCTCTGCAGCAAAAGAAGCCACTGCAAGGAGAAGCCCGCGCACCGCAACGAAGAGTAGCCCCCGCTCACCACAACTAGAGAAAGCTCACACGCAGCAACGAACACCCAATGCAGCCAAAAATAAATTAATTAATTTTTAAAAAAAGAGCAATGCATATCTATTTAGAACAGCAACCTTCAATTTGTTGTGGCACACCACAGAATGAAAGCATCACAAACAAGATCTAAGCACCAGTCACAGAAATAAATGGTAGCTGTGGATTAAGCTTTTTCTCTCCTCAGGCCCCTAAGGTAAGGAGGCAAGTTTTGAAGTTCAGAAGCTATTAAAAGTGACCAAGCATTAAAGAAATGGAAATGCCGCCCACAAAAATTAAAACGTGTATTTACATTATGCTTTAAGGTTTAACAAGTAACTACACATTCCTTTACCTCTGTAAAATAGATAGGATATTAGCTTCATTTACAGAAAAGGAAACCATGTTTTCAGAGCCTAAGGAAAGGATTTCAAGGTCCCTCATTTATAGTTATGAGAGAGGATTTGAAATCAGGTCCCCTCCCTTTAGTGATGTTTTCATTACACTTGCTTAAGAACCACCGCTTATGAAGAACCATCAGGAATGCAAGAATATAAAAAAATTTAAAGTCTAACTGTTAGCTTATTTGATACTGTAGGGAGGAGCCAAAAGGCAGAAAACAGTAACATAACAGGAAATCCAAAACAGTCATCCTAGCATACTACAATAGTATTATCAACATAGAGTAAAATATCTAGAAATTAAGTTAAAAATAAGCTGAAAAACAGCAGTCAAGAAACTGATTCTATTGTTTCTGAAGCCAATCCAGAGTTCTGGGAGATAGAACTTGTTTGTTATGTCAGCCCTTAAATTTTCCCAGTGGAGAGTTAAGTCAAGTTTGTCAATTAAATTCTACTGAATTTAAGTTCAGAAACAACCTAATCTGTAACTATCAAAACCAGCCTTGAAAAGGGGTCATTCCTCACCTCCATACGCACTCAGTGTAAAATATGTGGGAAAAAGTCTTATTTAAAGCAACCTAGAAAATCCTGGTAACAGGCAAACAGCAATAATTCTTCAGGACAAGGAAACTGTTAACCTAAACACACTATTGGTATTTATAGATTTTCAGTAACTGATATGGAGATTTTCATTTCTGATCTCTCATAAATGAAATATGGATAATAAATATATCCTACTACCAAGAGTGCCAATCCTATTCAAACTCAAGAGCTGTCTGCTAACAAACTCAACTGCTCACCTGCTAACTAAACACTCACTCAATTCGACTATCAAATTATTAAAGACTTATTTTCTTCTCCTTCCATTTTTGATCCCCATCCACCCCACAAGCATTCTGGTTCTTTCCTCTTGCTACTTGTTCACCATTGACAAACATCTCAACCTCTGAATATTCAGCAACCTGAACCATAACAGCTCTTAAATAGTAAACAATCCATTTGAGGTCCTTATCCTCCCTACAATTCGTGGACAACCTTTCAGAATTAAACAGCCTCTAGTGATTAAATCATAACACAAGGATACACATGAATAATCCTGAATATTTAAGAAAATGGGAAGATAATATCATCAAAGAAACAACACAGAATTCAGTACTAAGAATTTCAAACTAATCATACAGTCTATTTTTTGAGACCAGGAATTTTGGACATCCAAAGGACCACTGGATACTAATAGGGTCAACTGTTTAGAAACTGTTCACATGCCTAAGGCTATATTAACTGCCAAATATGGAGCTGGACAAGGAATTCCCATCTTCTTCCCCTCTAGCATACGGGGCTCCCCTAACTGCAGTTAATGATTCACAGATCCAGGTACATGCAATGCTAACATCTGGAAGACTAACACGAGGTGTTAAAACCAGTATTTTAGCACAAGTTATTATCACAACAATCATATGGGGGGAAAGAGGGAACAACTTTGCTATTATTCCAGCTTTGGTGCATGTGGGTTCTGTGGGTTTTTGTTTTTGCTTGATTTTTAAGACAGCAAAGGTACTGCCCCTCCAAAAAAAAAAATCTGTTAAGAAAGTAGGCATACACTGGAGGAAAAAAATTGATCTATGCGGAAAATTGTAGACGCATATCTATACTTGCCCCAAAGCGGCACAGGGCCATCTTAAATCTGCCTTTAGAGATGCAGGTAAAATTCGATCAGATTCGACTAACAATATTAACACAATCTACGGACGCTATGTTCCTCCCCTTGACTATCCTTCCCACCCTCCCCAAGAAGACATGGGGGAAGAGGAAGAAACCCGCTCCCCAAAGCACTCAAACATCTCTTCTATTCCTGGGTCAGCAAGAGATCGCCTACATAAAAAGGGCACGGAGAAGGCGTACGTTATATCCAGCCCAGGTTTCCCAGCTCTTTCGTGATAAACCCGCGGGGGGGTCAGGGACCGCAGAACACCAGGTACTGGGCAAGCAAAGCGAAGGCTGCCTTCAGACCCGGATTCTGTTTCCGTGCACCGAAATGGTGCCCGGAGGCCGCTACTTTCGCATCTGCGTCGCTTCTGCCTCCGCCGACACAGCTTCTTTTCCCCTCCCCCACGGGCGGGGCGGCGGCGGCCTCCCCACTGCCAGGGAACCAGGAATAAGAGCCGCAAGAGTCTGGGACGAGGCTGGTGGGCTCCGCACCCGAAACATCCTCTCGGGCAAGCCCACTCCCCCACGTCCCGTCCGAAGCCTCCATCAGCGCGCCTTTGGGAGCAACTGCGTCCCCTTTCCCGGCTCGCTACCTCATCCCCAACCAACCCCGGCCCCACCTGTGCCCTCGGAGCCCTCCGTCCGCACGACGCGGGCCGGTCACCTCCCTCCCTACGCGGCCTCCCATCCCTCACCTGAGAAAAAGGCTCGGCTTCTCTCTCGCACACACAGCAGCGTAGGCAGCCGGCAAGAACAATGTCTCTCTCTGCAGCTACACCTCCGACACCGGAGCTCATGCACTGGACGGTTGCCTCGAGCCGCGGCGCGCGACGGGAATGTCCCCTTCCAACCACCACACCGACCGCCCTTCCCGGCCCCCATACACACCTCCAACCAACAGCGGCGGCGGGTACGTCGCGCGGAGGTCAGCGGGAAAGTCGCCGAGGACCGGCTGCAGCGGATTCTTCTCGCTCGCCGCCCTCTCCCTCCTCCGACAAACCTCAAACCTCGGAAACCGGAGAGCCACGAGCTGGTTCCCCTCACTACCACCTATTCACGGGCGCCAGGCACTGCGGCGAACGACAAGGAACACGGACGTCCCGCCCCCTTTGCCACCGCCCCCTCTTATTGTTTTACCCCTGCCGAAAGGGCTGGGGGACCCCCCAGCACGGCTTCAGCCAATCACGCATCTCCTCCGCGAGCTGGACCCAACCTTCTCGCGTCCCTCTGCGGAGCACGCGCAGAACGCCGCCGCGCTCACGTACTCTCGCGCCCGGAAAGCCGGGGAACCGGAACCGGCGTGAAGCCGGGGCGAGAGTCCGCTGATTTGACGTCACAAGTAGGCTGCCTTTCTCCTGCCCCAAGGCTCCGGCCTCTTCGCCCTTCGAAAGCGCACCCGAACAGGAGCCGGGTCGCTGCAGCGCTGTGCCTTCTGCGCTGTCTTTTGGGGACTGATTTTTCTGGTCCTTTTATGTTATTAAGAGGAAGGGAATTTTAGTGATTTTTTTTTTTCTCTCTGAACTAGGTGTCTGCAGGTTGCTGCTCCAGAGAGTAAAAATGCAGCCAGTGGTTTCAGCTGCTTGCACCCTAAACTCAGCCTAGGATATGGAGGTTTTTAAGCTCCACCGATAAGTTCAAAATCGTTCAACGCTATATTATGGGGCCTACTGGGTGCTAAGTACTGGGATGTAGAAAAAATAGGACGTGGCCTCCACAGAGAGAAAAAACAGTTCTATTTCTTTGTGTGCTGTTTAGCGTTAGGCGTTGCTAAATACATAGTAAGCATTTTACATGCTAAAGCAGCTGAAAGCTGAAATCCCAGGAGATAGCAGGACTACAGACCTGTCCTAGATCTAGGCCCAGACTTGGCCGCAGGGGCATAGCTGGGAAAACACTAGACACTGACTCTCATGACCTTGATTCCTGGAAAAACCCCCATCTCCTTACAGTCAAGGAAGCCACTTTGCACCTTAGTTCTGGCAGTGTTTCTCAGAGACTATCAAGACAGCTGAGGAATTTTGGAAGGAAGGGCTGAGGAAATGGTGAAAGGAATAAAAGGCAATTAGGAAAGGAAATGCCCATAGAAGAAACAAAACGCAGGCATATACATTTCACCAGTTTTCTTAACAATTCTTTTAGAGTAACTTTAAGGTATTTTTCACGTGTGAAAACTGAGGTTTACGGGGCAGTGCAAGATTTGAACCTTCAAAATCTACACTACTTTTAACTTATGCTGCTTAATCACATTTTGTTATATGCAAAATATATGGGCAGACTATCACTCTTATGAAATGAACTTTGACATGTTTTTCCTTAAAGTATCATAATACAGTACAGGAAAACTGCCCTTCAAGTCTAATACTTACGTGCCAGCCACTCTTCTGTTTTAATTGTTTAATCCTCACAATAACCCTATAAAGTAGTTAGGATTTTTATGCTAATTTTACACAGGAGGAAACTAAGGCTTAGAGAGGTCGAGTTAACTTGCCCAAGGTCACACAGCTACTACTCCGTTGGAGCTGGGATTCAAACACAAGCAGTCTGCCTTTACACTCCATGCTATGGAATACTCCCCTTGTATTAATTGTCACAACTTACTTATCTCTTCTGTTGATTGACATTTCTACCGTTTCCAGTGTGAAGCTCTTAACGCACAATGCTGTTATTCCTCACCAAGTACAAAAATTTCTCTAGAGCCGTGATTCTCAGAAATTAACATGCATCAGAATCACCTGGAGAGCTTGTTAAAACACAATGCTGGGCCCCCTCCCAGGGTTTCTGATTCAGCAAGTCTGTGTTGAGGCCTGAGAATCCGCATTTCTAACAAGTTCCCAGATGCTGCTGCTGCAGCTCTAGGAACAACACTTTAAAAACCACTGATCTACACCATGGGTTGGCAAACTTATACTGTTAGGGACAGACAGTAAATATTTTAGAACTTGAGAGCCATAAATGGTCTTTGTTACATATCCAACCCACCCATCCCCGTTTTAAAAATCCTTCAAAAATGTATTAATAAAAGAAATATTCTTAGCTCTGGGGCTATATAAAAACAGGCCTCAGACAACCCCTGTCCGAGGGTACATATCAATTGGTGGAGTTATTGGGAAAAACGACTTCATTATCTTCAATTTTATTAAAATACCCAAAACTGTTTTCCTAAGTAGTTATTTTTACTTCCTAAATGTCTCTTTAAGTCCGTGCCCTCTGAATACTTCTCCATACTTATAGCTTCTGCCCAGGTTCAGGACCGTTTTATCTTTCCAGAATGACTGCAGTAACCTCCTAAGGAATCTTCCTGCCCTACAAATATAACCTCCATTAAATACCCCCTCCCCTGACAGACAATTAAGGCAGGGAGAGAGAAGTAGGAATGTATTCATTCAGTGGCTCAAGCCAAAAACTTTTAAGTCACCCTTGACTCTGTCTCACACCACACAGCAAATCACCAGTAAATTTCTGTTCCCTCTACCTTCAACATTTATTCTAGATTAAACACTTATCACTATTACTGCTATTATTATTATTATTATTCCCACAGCAACCAGATCCTTTATAGCTATAAATCAGATGACATTCTGATGTCATCCCTCCAAAGGCAACACAATAAAATCCCAAGTCCTTACCGTGCAAGGCATCCCATCCCTAATTTAGTTCTTACCATTACTTCTTTTCTTACTACTTTTTCTCTTATACACCTCAGCCCTTCCTTTGACATTTCACATCCCCACCCCAATGTGTGTCTTAGGTGTGAACCTTTATCAAAAGTTTGTGAAAAATCAAAATAAACTGCATCTACTGATTTCCCCAAGTACTCATACTGAAATATCTCACTCAGGCATTCTAAAGGTGAGTTAGGCATGATTTTCCCTTATACAAACTACCCTTCATAGAATTTCAGTTAACCTTATACTGCTTAAATAGTCTACTAGCTTGTCTAAGCTGTATTCTGTGGTTATTTTGTAATCTCCCTATATTATATATTTACTAGGTTCTCTTCTAGGTTTTTTATAAATAGTGTAACTCAAATGGTAACCTACAGGTTGTCTGGCAGAGTGTCCACTCAATAATAGCTTCCAGGATTCATTCATTCATTCACATTCATTCCTCGATTCATTTATTCAGTGGCCACCATTGAGTGCCAAAGTATCAAGCAGAGCACTAGGGTCAGGATGAGACAAAAATAATCAAAACATAGTGTCTTCAGGGAATTGGGAGAAAGGAAGAGAAAGAAAGCAAGAGGAGAAAAGAGAAAAACAAAAAGATAGGGAGAGAGACATGGGAAAAGAGGGAGCGGGAGAGTCGGAGAACGACAGGAGGGGGGTCAATGACAAAACTGAATAGAAGTTTGTACTTCTCCTTCATAACCTTAATTGAATGTTTGAATTTATAATTTAATATCTGATATATTTCCCCTCTCATACACACACACACACACACACACACACACACACACACACACACACACCCTGAAAGTTCCATAAAGGGATACTGTTTGTCTCTCCGATCCAGCCCCTGATACTGGCTCACTGAAAGTGCTCCCTAAACTACTTCATAAATTGGCTGACGGACCACTGTGAGGGAGGGCACCACAGTCTTCCTCATGCGCTTCTAGTATTTTTGATATTTTTACCCTAACTTCTAGAACAGTATATGATTTGTTTATTGTTATTCTTTCTTGATGAATAATAATAGTTTTTAGACTGCGGATTTTCCCCTGCCTATAGTTTAGGCCCCATCCCATAGGTTTTATTCACTACTATTGTATTCTAAATAGTTTGGAAGTATAGTTATTTCTTCTTTGATTCAGTTATGATTTAAGAGAGAGTTGAGATTGTCTAAATAATTTGGATTTTTAAATTTAAACATTGTATTTTCACTTGTTTTAGTGCTTGTAGTCTGAGTGTGGCATGTACATTTCTGTGCTTTGTGGAATTTGTTGTGATTTTCCTTTGTGGCCTAATATAGGTACAATTTTTGTAAATTGTCTATAAAACTCTAGTCTGTTGAAATCTTCTTTTACTGTCTTTTAGTTTCTTTTTTATCTTTCCAATCGTTTCTACAGTACATTTTTACCTTTTTATTTTGAAATAATTTCATAGATCCTAAAAGGTTGCAAAAATAATAAATGAATTCCCATTGCCTACATTCCTCAAATGTTAATATTTACTACATTTGCTTTATCATTCTCATTCATTATCTCTCTCTCTGGCTTTTCTCCTGTAGGCTGTCAATTCCCCGAGGACACATTTCAACTATTTTTGCCTCATCCTGTGCCTAGTAGTGTGTTTGATACACTGGCACTCAGTGGTGGCTACTGAATGAACAAATCCAGGCGTCTTAAAGAAACCAGTAAGTGGTTATTATGGATACTCTGTCAGACAACTGGTAGATTGTCATGTGACCTCTATCCATAAAAAAGCATCTAGAAGAGGCTCTAGTTGCAATTTTCTTTGGACATGATATCCCTTTACCCCTAAACACTTCAGTGTGTATTTCTTAAAAGACAAGGACATTTACTTCTATATCCACAATACAATTATCAAAATCAGGAATTAACATTTTTACAGTACTATAATCTACAGACACTCAAATTTCATCAACTGTCCAACTAATATCAAAAGGAAAAAATTGTTTTCTGGTCCAGGATACAATTCAGGATTACAAACGAATCTAGTTATCATGTCACCTTAGTCTTCTGTAGTCCAAAGCTTTTTCTCAGTCTTTCTTCTTTCATGACCTTGATATTTTTAAAGAGTACAGGACAATGATTTTAAAGAATGCCCCTGAATTTGGTAACCTCTGTTGTTTCCTGATATTTAGATCTAGATTATGCATTTTTTGGCAAAAATACCAGAGAAGTACTGTTCTGTCCTCAGTGCATCATATGGAGGCACGTGACGTCCACGTGTCCTATTACTGGTGACGTTCCCTTCACGATTAATGCAGTGGTTGACGGGATTCTCCACTATACAGTTCTGTTTTTCCCTTTGTAATTAATAAGTATCTTGTGTAGTCTGGTACTTTGAAACTGTGTACATACCCCATTTATCACGATAGTTTCACCCAGTTTTAGCAGCCATTGACGATCCTTGGCCGAATCAGTTTTTGTTATGGTGGCTATCTAATTGTGATTTTTCTAATTCCATCATTCTTTCCACATTTATCAGCTGCAGTTCTACTATAAGGAAGACCTTTTCTCCTTTCTCATTTTTTAAAAATATTTTATTTATATCAGTGTGAACTCATGGATTTCTACCTGATCATCCATTAATACCAACATTTATTTTCATGCTCACATTGTCCCCATTTGGCCCGTGGAAGCCCCACCAAGTTAGCTCTCATGCATTATATAATTTAATTGTGCATTATTTATTACAAAAAATTGAACTAAGATATCTTTTCAAACAGTGAAAAAGAACAAAAAGTGACAAGGGCCTAAGAGAAGACAGTGGCAAGTAGAAGAGAAATTTATAAGTATATAGGTGGCAAAAGTGTGATGATTAACTAGGTATGGGCAGTAAGGGAGAAGTCTAGGATAGGATGCTTTGCTGGTTTTGTCTGGGTGACAAAAGAGACACTGGAAATATTCACTAAGAAGGGGACTACAGAACTTTGGTATTTTTCTATCCATATGCTTGTATAAAATATTATACTGGGCTTCCCTGGTGGCGCAGTGGTTGAGAATCTGCCTGCCCATGCAGGGGACACGGGTTCGAGCCCTGGTCTGGGAAGATCCCACATGCCGCGGAGCAACGGGGCCCGTGAGCCACAACTACTGAGCCTGCGCGTCTGGAGCCTGTGCTCCGCAACAAGAGAGGCCGCGGTAGTGAGAGGCCCGCGCACCGCGATGAAGAGCGGCCCCCCGCTCGCCGCCAACTAGAGAAAGCCCTCGCACAGAAACGAAGACCCAACACAGCCAAAAATAAATAAATAAATTTTAAAAATATATATATATATTATACTAGTTACTTCGTCCAATACTTTCTGATCTAATGCCACTTTAGAAAGATCTCTGACCACTGAATCTAAAGGAGCCACAGTCACTCTCCATCTCTTACTCTGCTCTACGTCTGTTAATAGCACTTAGCACTACCTGACATTATATTTATCCTTTGAAGGGTATGTTTGTTTATTTATTTATTGTTGCGGCATGCGGACTTCTTAGTTGCGGCCTGCAGACTCTGAGTTGCGGCATGCATGTAGGATCTAGTTCCCCAACCAGGGATTGAATCTGGGCCCCCTGCATTGGTAGCACTGAGTCTTACCCACTGGACCACCAGGGAAATCCCATGATGGGTTTTTTTAAATTGTTGGCCTCTCCAATAAACCAAGTTCCATAAGAGCTCAGATTTTGTCTGTTTTGTTCAATGCTGTATCTCTGCCACAAAGAAGACATTCAAAATCAATTAGTGAATAAATAAATGTGTGTGTGTTTGTGTGTGTAGGGGGGCAGAGAGAGAGATAACGATCATAATTAAACATTGCTTTGCAGGATACTACTTTTTTTCCTCTTAAAAAAGAGACATCATTTTATGTTAGTACATAGTAGGTCTACTTAATTTTTTTTCCAATGGTTACATAGGTGGGGAATGACATCCTAAGCTTAGAGGCAATATACTAAATTATAAAGAAAGTTACGAGAATGTAATCAAAATAAATACAAGCTATGTAATTGCACATTTCTGCCACAAATTTGAATCAAAGGACTAGCAAAACTTGATAAGAAATCAGTACGAAAACCTAATCAATAAACATGCAAAGTATGTCCCATTTATAGAAAAAAGGACATAGCATTAAACATACATGAAGAGCTGTTAAACGGAAACAATGGCAAACCATAAACAAACTGGCAAATATTTTAAAATGAAAACATCCAATATGCAAAAAAAAAAAAAAAGCTCCTTTGTAGACGTCTGTTGCAAGTAAACATTAATTCATCCTTTTAAAAAAAAGCAACTTGGCAAGATATATCAAAAGCTTTAAAATGTTTGTGCTTTTTGAGTCAATAATTCTACTTCTGGGTGTTTATCCCTCTTAAGATATGCCCAAGAAATTCATTGTGATGTTACTTATTTATTATCATTTAAAAACTGGAGGCATCTTAAATATCCAATAATAGTGAATGGTTAAATAAACGATGACACATATCCTTGACACATATACATCAAAAGTTATAGATTTAAATATTTAAGAATATATTTTTATGTTACATATTTATATTTCAATCTTAAACATGTTTATGAACCAATCTTAAGTTAAAAATACGGTTGATAGTTTTTTTTACAAAAAAAAAAAGGAAAAGAATCAGATCCAATCACCATTTGCAGGTGAATTTTTTAAAAGAAAATCATTAGAAATATATTAACTGATTCCTGATTATTATTATAGATTTCAGCATAAAATACTTCTCTGACATTCTACTTTAAAAGGCTTTTTCCTCTATACCCTCTCATTTGACCTTTTGCAACCTTACTGGATCTTAAAGGATCAACCAATACCGTTACCAGAATTTTGCTGATGATGTAGGTGTTTAAGGGATGACTTTACATGCGTGTTTAAGGGCTACGCGCTCTATATAAATAAGGCAGGACTCAAAACTATGAAGACTAGGCATTGGAAGGGAGTCAAATCCAAATCCTTCAAGGATACGCATTTTTCTTAGTGTCTTTACTCATCACAATTTTAACCTTTCAAGACTTACATAACATTTAACCTTTTGAGACATGCATTACAAATGTCTTGTACCTGCTACCAATTCAGTTAGTAAGGATTATGCTGCCAGCAGTGTAGTCTGGGCTCTGGAGCCAGGCTGCCTGGATTTGCATTCCAGCTTCATCTCATCACTTATTAAATGTATTACCTGGGTATATTTCCTAGGTATATTACTTTGGGCAGGATGCTTAACTTTTCTGTGCTTCAGTGTTTCTCATCTGTAAAATGGGGACAATAATATCTACCTTATTAGGGTACTGTAAAGATTAGATTAGTTAATAGAAGTAAAACGTTTATACCATGCCTGGCACATGGTAAATGCTCAATGAACAACAGCACTTCATGTTTGGTGCTTGAAAAGGTATATGCACCAATTGCTTTCAACTGATTCCTTTTTCACTGACTGCTTGCTGCTTTGCTTGGAAGTAACAACTTACAGCTGTATATAGCATTTTTTAGTTTTCAGAACACTTTCAAACACATTATCTCATTTCACTTTCACAAGCAATTCACAAAGTAGGTAAGCTGCACAAGGCTAAAAGTGGCCAATTTAGAAAGAGACCCCAGAGTCCCCCGTGGCTCCTGCCACTATACCATATCCCACCACTAAATGATGAACCTCCTTAGCCTTAGAGCAAATATTCCTAATTGAAAACCTGTTACTCGAGAATTTCAGGGCTGTCTTGGTACAGCTGGCTCTTTACAAAGCTTTTTTTTTTTTTTTTTTTTTTAAATTTATTTATTTTTGGCTGTGTTGGGTCTTCGTTTCTGTGCGAGGGCTTTCTCCAGCTGTGGCAAGCGGGGGCCACTCTTCATCGCGGTGCGCGGGCCTCTCACTATCGCGGCCTCTCGTTGCGGAGCACAGGCTCCAGACGCGCAGGCTCAGTAGTTGTGGCTCACGGGCTTAGTTGCTCCGCGGCATATGGGATCTTCCCAGACCAGGGCTCGAACCCGTGTGCCCTGCATTGGCAGGCAGATTCTTAACCACGCGCCACCAGGGAAGCCCCTTTACAAAGCTTTTTGATGCAAAGAGAAACCTACTCCCAGGAGTAGGATGAACCCATTCCTTTTAGAGCAGGCGCGGAGAAAGACTATAACGGCCTGAAGAAAGAATCAAATGTTCATTTCTCCTGAAATCTTTCCATCCATTATCTTTGTGAGACTGGGACAGGTAGGGTCTAAAGAGATATTCTTCCTCTTCATTTGGGCGTTTTATGTGAAAATGTCACACATCCAGAAAGGTACATAAAACACTTGCACAGCCTGCCTATTTGTTGTTAAGTATAAAATGTAAATAAATGAATGACTGCTATGGGTGGTGGATTTTAGCAATGTAGCTGGTTTTGATCTTATCTATTAAAGTCTTCAAGTAGGGGAGATTCTAAAAGCTCCCAAGCTTGAGAGAATAAAGATTGCAAACTCTGAGATGACTTCTTCAGAATTTAGAGACAAAAATCTCATCATAAATCAACACCCAAAGAATTAGGTTTGGGATTACAAAAGTAACCCACCCTGAATAATGGTTTGTAAATTCTAGTGGATTCTATCCACTGCTCAGAAAGTTATGATGACAGCTAAAATCACCTCAGGCTAAGTAATCTAAGAGATAACAGTAATTCTGGCAAGTGTAACAACTAAAGATAATACAAATAAAAGAGAAGTCATCTGCCCTGAGTTGCCAGGAGTCCAGAAAATGATGGCTTTGGAAAGAAGCTTCATCAACGTTTATCTTGCACTGTTCAGGGTAGACTATATTTGGCAGACATCTAGCCATCCCAGGGCTACAGCTTGTGTTTAATCCTTCAGGCCTTACAGTCTGGATATGAGATGCCTTTAGGTTATCCAATTCTCACTAAGCGCTCTGACCCAGAGGAGGGGCCCTGGTCAGCGGGTATTCTATTTATTGGCAAGGCATATCTCCCTCTGTGAAATGGCATTCTGGGGTCGTTAATCAGTCTCCAACGGATTAAGTTAGTGTCAATTCCTATCCCTGAACCAGATTTCCTCATGGAGGGGAGAGGGGACTAGAGAGGTTGTACCATGAGAAACCACAGCTGAGGACCAAATCCTCTGCTTAAATATAGGATGAAACACATGGGATCAAATCCCATTTTCTTCACTGACTAGTGTTGTGACACTGGTAAGGTTAGTTCATTTCTTTGACCTTTAGTTTCCTCATGGATAAACAGCCAGCTTTAGGGGACTTCCTTGGTGGTCCAGTGGTTAAGACTCCATGCTTCCACTGCAGCGGGCACGGGTGCAATCCCTGGTCGGGAAACGAAGATCCTGTATGCCGTGTGGCACAGCCAAAAACAAACAAACAAACAAAAAACCTAGCCAACTTCAGGGTTGTTGGGAGGATTATTTATACTGTTTAGCACAGTGCCTGGCATGGTCTGATTCCTGTTGTAGAACTGAGGCAGATGTTCAACAACGGGGGACCCCAACACAGCACTTCATAAAGTCATAAACAGACACTAGCCCAAGACCACCCTCCATCCTTCCACTCTCCATTTCTCCTCCGGGGTCAAATACTTGGTTTGACAGTGCAAAGAAACCAGGGCAAAAGACTTTGTCTTAAGTAGACAAATTCAGGAGGAGGAAATGGATATCATACCTTTGAAAGCAATTTGTTCCACTAGTCTCTTTTAGCAACCAGGCTATGGAACTATTCACGGCAGTAAAAAACCAACTGTATGCAAAATGGAATACATTCATCAGCAGACAGAAAACTTAAAAGTGGTAGAGCAGTTGTGAAACTTCTTCTGATTGGAAAAAGGTGATCATAAAAAATTAGGTAGCTGATACACAGTGAAAGCATTCTGGCTTTCTTCTATCTTAAACAATTGAGAGCAAAACACAGCCAATTCCTCATGCAAAGTGTCTGCATCAGCCCTTAATTCCACCCACACATTTCCAGGTGTGACCACTTCCTTGTAGGTTCTTGACTAGCTAAGCTCAGGCTTCTGGATCCATGGCAGCAGAACACGTCTCCAAGCTTTACCTCCTTAGGAAGCACAAAATAGGTTTATTACTAAGGCAAGAATCTTCCTCAGAATCAAGATTTGCCCTACCCTTCCGGTCAGACCATCAACCTGGCTTTTTTTTTTTTAATATATCTCTACCCTCCTCCTTCCGGATTGTGGCTCTGACCTATGCCTTGTTGACTCACACTCTCTGGGTGAGCCCTGGCTGTGGAAATATTATACATTTCCTGGCTCATGGCAACTGGCTCAAAACTGACAGGAGCTCCCAGTGACATTCTCATATTTAGCTGAGCTTCAGAGATCCCAGGTCTGATCCCTAACTCAAGAGCCATGACCCCAAATTCCCACATTGTTGGTGGTGACCCGAAAAGGGAAAGACAACTTAAAAGTTATTGACCACTATCAAACATTTAGAGAAGAGGTAACACCTATCCTTCTCAAACTCTTCCAAAATATAGCAGAGGGAGGAACACTCCCAAACTCATTCTACGAGGCCACCATCACGCTGATACCAAAACCAGACAAAGATGTCACAAAGAAAGAAAACTACAGGCCAATATCACTGATGAACATAGATGCAAAAATTCTCAACAAAATACTAGCAAATAGAATCCAACAGCACATTAAAAGGATCATACACCATGATCAAGTGGCGTTTATCCCAGGAATGCAAGGATTCTTCAATATACGCAAATCAATCAATGTGATACACCATATTAACAAACTGAAGGAGAAAAACCATATGATCATCTCAATAGATGCAGAAAAAGCTTTTGACAAAATTCAACAATTTATGATAAAAATCCTCCAGAAAGTAGGCATAGAGGGAACTTACCTCAACATAGTAAAGGCCATATATGACAAATCCACAGCCAACATCGTCCTCAATGGTGAAAAACTGAAACCATTTCCACTAAGATCAGCAACAAGACAAGGTTGCCCACTCTCACCACTATTCAACATAGTTTAGGAAGTTTTAGCCACAGCAATCAGAGAAGAAAAAGAAATAAAAGGAATACAAATCAGAAAAGAAGAAGTAAAGCTGTCACTGTTTGCAGATGACATGATACTATACATAGAGAATCCTAAAGATGCTACCAGAGAACTACTAGAGATAATCAATGAATTTGGTAAAGTAGCAGGATACAAAATTAATGCACAGAAATCTCTTGCATTCCTATACACCAATGATGAAAATTCTGAAAGAGAAATTAAGGAAATACTCCCATTTACCACAGCAACAAAAAGAATAAAATACCTAAGAGTAAACCTACCTAAGGAGACAAAAGACCTGTATGCAGAAAACTATAAGACACTGATGAAAGAAATTAAAGATGATACAAACAGATGGAGAGATATACCATGTTCTTGGATAGGAAGAATCAACACTGTGAAAATGACTATACTACCCAAAGCAATCTACAGATTTAGTGCAATCCCTATCAAACTACCAATGGCATTTTTCACAGAACTAGAACCAAAAATTTCACAATTTGTATGGAAACGCAAAAGACCCCGAATAGCCAAAGCAATCTTGAGAAAGAAAAACAGAGCTGGAGGAATCAGGCTCCCTGACTTCAGATTATACTACAAAGCTACAGTCATCAAGACAGTATGGTACTGGCACAAAAGCAGAAATATAGCTCAATGGAACAGGAAAGAAAGCCCAGAGATAAACCCACACACATATGGTCACCTTATTTTTGATAAAGGAGGCAACAATACACAGTGGAGAAAAGACAGCCTCTTCAATAAGTGGAGCTGGGAAAACTGGACAGCTACATGTAAAATTAGAACCCTCCCTAACACCATATACAAAAATATACTCAAAATGGATTAAAGACCTAAATATAAGGCCAGACACTATCAAACTCTTAGAGGAACACATAGGCAGAACACTGTATGACATAAATCACAGCAAGATCCTTTTTGACCCATCTCCTAGAGAAATGGAAATAAAAACAAAAATAAACAAATGGGACCTAATGAAACTTAAAAGCTTTTGCACAGCAAAGGAAACCATAAACAAGATGAAGAGACAACCCTCAGAATGAAAGAAAATATTTGCAAATGAAGCAACTGACAAAGGACTAATCTCCAAAATTTACAGGCAGCTCATGCAGCTCAATATCAAAAAAACAAACAACCCAATCCAAAAATGGGCAGAAGACCTAAGTAGACATTTCTCCAAAAAAGGTATACAGATAGCCAACAAACACATGAAAGAATGCTCAACATCACTAATCATTAGAGAAATGCAAATCAAAACTACAAAGAGGTATCACCTCACACCAGTCAGAATGGCCATCATCAAAAAATCCACAAACAATAAATGCTGGAGAGGGGGTGGAGAAAAGGGAACCCTCTTGCACTGCTGGTGGGAATGTAAATTGATACACCATTATGGAGAACAGTATGGAGGTTCCTTAAAAAACTAAAAATAGAACTACCATATGACCTAGCAATCCCACTCCCGGTCATATACCCTGAGAAAACCATAATTCAAAAAGCGTCATGGGGCTTCCCTGGTGGCGCAGTGGTTGAGAGTCTGCCTGCCAATGCAGGGGACACAGGCTCGAGCCCTGGTCTGGGAGGATCCCACATGCTGTGGAGCAGCTGGGCCCGTGAGCCACAATTGCTGAGCCTGCGCGTCTGGAGCCTGTGCCCCGCAACAGGAGAGGCCGCGATAGTGAGAGGCCCGCGCACCGCGATGAAGAGTGGCCCCCACTTGCCGCGACTGGAGGGAGCCCTCGCGCAGAGACGGAGACCCAGCACAGCCAGAAATAAAAATAAAATAAAATAAATTAAAAAAAAAAAAAAAAAAAAAGCGTCATGTACCACAATGTTCATTGCAGCTCTATTTACAAACCAGGACATGGAAGCAACCTAAGGGTCCATCGACAGATGAATGGATAAAGAAGATGTGGCACATATATACAGTGGAATATTACTCAGCCATAAAAAGAAATAAAATTGAGTTATTTGTAGTGAGGTGGATGGACCTAGAGTCTGTCATACAGAGTGAGGTAAGTCAGAAAGAGAAAAACAAATACTGTATGCTAACACATATATATGGAATCTAAAAAAAAAAAAAAAAGGTTATGAAGAACCTAGGGGCAGGACAGGAATAAAGACACAGATGTAGAGAATGGACTTGAGGACACGGGGAGGGGGAAGGGTAAGCTGGGATGAAGTGAGAGAGTAGCATGGACTTATATCTACTACCAAATGTAAAACAGATAGCTAGTGGGAAGCAGCCGCATAGCACAGGGAGATCAGCTCGGTGCTTTGTGACCACCTAGAGGTGTGGGATAGGGAGGGTAGGAGGGAGATGCAAGAGGGAGGAGATATGGGGATATATGTATATGTATAGCTGATTCACTTTGTTATAAAGCAGAAACTAAAACACCATTGTAAAGCAATTATACTCCAATAAAGATGTTTAAAAAATAATAGTAAAATAAAATAAAAGTTATTGACCAAAGGACTTTTATGCACAAGAAAGCAGACCCAGATAAAGTGTGTTCATAGGAGCAATAATGTTGGAAGCAGAGTTGTTTCCTAAGCAACCAAGAGCTGTAGAAAATCCAAGGAACTTTCAGCCCCTTAAGTAAAAGAGTAATAAGAGGGTTTGGAGGCTTTTCTTAAGCAGAGAGGGGAAAAGATTTAAGAAGCACTAAGAGAGACTGTTTCAGATGTAAGTAAATGTAATGGTTTTTTTTGTTTCTTGGGGGTTTTTTTGACCGCGCAGCACAGCTTGTGGGATATTACTTCCCTGACCAGGCCTTGGTGGTGAAAGTGCCGAGTCCTAACCACTGGACCACCAGGGAATTCTCAAATGTAATTTCCTTAAATGTCTAAGCCAGAAGTTTTTAAGCTGAGTCTATGCGCATTTTGAGGGATGGAGATAGAGGATGTTTATGAAACCATGAACATTTTGTATATATGTGTGCATGTGTCTTTTTTTGCTGGAAAGGTCCATATTTCATTGCCTTCTAAAATATATCTATGTCCTAAAAGGTTAAGAACCAGTGATCTAAACCACGTTCTTCTTCAATGTATATCATGGTAATAATGAGTTGTTTATTAAAATGAAGGCTTTACAATATAAAGAATGATATTTTCATTCAAAAGCCATATTTAACTAAAATTCCATGCTAATCAATGACTTCAGCTTACCCTACTAACGGATGCTGAACTATTTCCTGGTTTTGATAGTATACTACAGTGATGCAGGATGTCAAATTGGGGGAGATGGGGTGAAGGTTGCACAGGACCTCCCTGTACATTTCTTTGCAACTCCCTATTAATCTATACTTATTTCAGAATAAAACAGTTAAAAAAATTCTAAAGCATAAGTTCTGGAATCTGGTGGAGTTTGGTTCTTAAACCCAGCTCCGCATTTAAAACTTGTAGGATGCTGGGCAAGTTATTAAGTTCTCTGAATCAGTTCCTTGTCTGTAAAAAGGCACAACTGCAGTTCCTATCTCACAGAACTGCTGCATATTCAGTTCGTAGCACAGGTATAAACTATCATGATTTCTGTTAGGCCATATGGTCATAGCCCAGATATCACCCTTCACTAGGTGACAGGTATACGGCTTTCAGACATGGTTCTGAAAGGGGAAATAAACTGTCTCGTTTGGGGTAGTCTTGGAAACCCAAATCCATAAGGTGAGTAAACAGCATAAACAAGGAACTGCTTTTTGGAAATTAGAAGAGAAAATCTAGGGGTTAGTAAAGGAAGGGACACACAGAGACACAAAAAACAACAGCAGGGAATGAGACAACTTTTTAAAACGTGTATTCCAGTCCATATTTGCTCAGCATCAATGGTGTGCTTAAGGACCCTTAGAGTTAGATAGAATCTTCATCTAAATTGTTTCTGAGTAATAGTAGACAAAATAATGATAGTGTGCATTTCACAAAGCCGTATGTTTTCCATTAAGGATTAAACTAAACCTAAAGTTTGGAAATGGGCCAATATTATGATTTTTAAAAGAAAAATAAAAGGACAGTTATATAAGTCATCATTTTAACTGTCATTAATAGTTTGCTTTCAAGGAGTGTATCTGCTAAGGTTTAAGACAGAGATTTGCTCAGGGTGCAGTGAGAACAAACAGAAAGGGCGATTACATTTGCAGCAACATGGATGCACCTAGACATTGTCATACTGCGTGAAGTAAGTCAGACAGAGAAAGAAATATCGTATGATATCGTTTATATGCGGAATCTAAAAAGAAATGATGCAAATGAACGTATTTACAAAACAGAAACAGACTCACAGACCTAGAGAATGAACTTATAGTTACAGGCGGGGTGGGGCAGGGGGGATAGTTAGGGAGTTTGGGATTGACATGTACACACTGCTATATTTAAAAAGGATAACCTAACCAACAAGGACCTACTATATAGCAAGGGGAACTCTGCTCAATGTTATGTGGCAGCCTGGATGGGAGGGGAGAATGGATACATGTATATGTATGGCTGAGTCGCTTTGCTGCGCACCTGAAACTATCACAACGCTGTTAATTGGCTATACTCCAATATAAAATAAAAAGCTTAAAAAAAAAAAATACAGGGTCGCTCACAACTTTCAGGGCATTACCTGGGCCCTGAAGAGTTGCTGGGTGGGAAGTACTGTGGAAGAAAAAAAAAACAGAAGGGGCAATTACGTCAAACTGGAGGTTCAGAATTCCTGGAGCAGATGCCACCTGAGCTGAATCTTGAAGGTGAAGTAAGAATGAGCCAGTGAAGAAAGTGCAGTGGTTGACAACAGCTGGCCCAGACAGAAGGAAGAGCAAGCACAGAGGTGCAGCAGCGGTGACAGGGCTGGCAAGATTAGGCAGTTTGGTGTTACCACAATAATGCTATCAAGGCTGGGCATGATATCTCAGAAAGGATGGGCGTAGGGTAAATAGCATTTAAAGAAACATTTTCTTTAAGCTTTCCCACTGTATATAAATCCTAGAAAAAATATTTGCACAAGCACTTTCACCCCAGAACCTATTTCTGTGATGGGCAAAGATGACCATCATGGGCAAAGACGTCTCAGAAAAGCTGGGCTTCGTTTCCATGAACTCTGCGCTTCCTCCCTATTTTTCACTACAAACTGAGAAAATGTAGAGTTTTTAAGCATTTAAGAGCAGTCCTTTTTCCTTCCCTTGGAACAGGCAGGGGTGTGATGACCTTTCCTATAAAATGTGGGGTCTTAAGGGAATCACAGAGTAAGCTGGAGCTACACTTAGTCATAGAAATCTGTAGAAGTGATTGGTTTCTGCCAGTTGGCTTAGGGATACATATTTCAAATCATTTTTGGAAATTTCTGGTCTGAGGACGAAACATCACTGCTAATTTTATGGACACAGGGAAGTAGTATCTAGTGAAGGAAGCACATTTATGGGTAACTATGTTTGTTGTGTGTATTTTAAACGTCACAGAGCCTCCATTTTCAATGCTTCTGATCTGGTTGGTCTCAAATCAAGACACCGACCTCATACCCCAGTTGCTCTGTGATATTCTAGATAAGAAAGCACAGCCCGAGACCCACATCCCTCCCCCTGCTTTCAGAGCCTCCCTAAGGCACCTGAAAATTCAAATACATTAGGAAAGACCTGATTCACAAAGACCTGCTTGTGCTTTATACTGAAGGGCAAACCTTGTTGGTACATAAAATGAAATTCCACAGAGAACAAATTTCTGTGCAAAGTTCTTCGCCATGTTTAGCATGCATTCTACTAGCTTGTTTGAGTGTGCAAGGAGAGACGAAATTGCTAAGGAAACTAGGAGTAAATCATATGGCGCTTCCTAACACTTGCAGGTATAAAAACGCTACTTCATCCCTAGCCTTATGTTTGTTCTTAAACATTCCTAAGTGAAGAAAGGGGTTGGTCTACAGTATTGGATATTAGATATGAAAGAAAAAAAAAATTATATAGGAGGAAAAATCATAAGCAGTTCCCAAAGACATGCCAAAATAAAAGATCCCAGGAAGAAAGACCTAGATAAGGAATTCAATTTCTTATGTTTGTTAAATGTTTATAAACATTAAAGTTCATTCAGTTCAAGTTTACCGACTAGTCCAACTAGCTCCGCAAGCCGGAGATGCTTTCACTTGCCCTCAACAGTTTCAGTCTTCTGAATTTAAATTTCCAAAAAAATCCTCCAGGACTAGATTATTTTCATACTGACCAAAGGAGGCGGCTTATTCAATAAATCATCTGAAGAATATTTTAGAGTCTCAATGAATCTTTCCAAATAATTTGTTCTGCAGGGAACTAGGTGAATTTAACATCAAAAGATCACCATGGCTACTGGCAAGTATGGATCTCACAAACATAATGTTGAGTAAAAGAAGCCGGAAACAAAAAAGGACATATTCTGTAAGTCCACTGGTACAAAGTTCAAAAGCAGGCAAAACTAACCTATGCTTGTGTAAGTCAGGAGAATGGTTACCCTTGAAGGAGTGGGGCACAAGGGAAGCTTCTGAGATGCTGATAAGGTTTGTTCTTGACCTGGTACTGGTTACATGGTGAGCTCAGTTTGCAAAACTGTATTGAGCTGTAGACTTACGGTTTATGCTTTCTTTCTGTACACATGTTATGGTGTAATAAAAAGTAAAAAATAGATAAAAATAACAAGGATCAGCATGGGTCCTGCATCAATGAAGCACCTGGGTTAAAAATCAACATTTGGGTCCAGAAAAGGAAAATCTATAGAGAAGAAAGTAGATAAGTGGTTGCTTAAGGCTGGTGGTTGACAGCTAAAGGGTATGGAGTTTCTTTTTGAGGTGATGAAAACGTTCTAAAATTGACTGTGGTGATGGTAAAGCACAACTCCATGAATACACTAAAAACTATTGAATTGTACACTTAAACAAAAATGAAAACAAAAACCAATATTTTATACTTTCATTGCTCAATTCCACTGACTGGTTCCTACTTATTCCCTCAACTCCCAGACTGGATATCTGGTTGTACAATGAGTACAGATGTACATTTCCACTGGAAGGAAGAACTAATTAAAATAATACTACTTGAGTTCCACTGGTCTCCTTGACCCCTATCTGTTTATTACTCACTGCTTCCTTTCTCTGTGAGCAATGCTCAGCAGGAGTCAATATTGTGGGAAGGACTCAGGGGTTCTCCACCTTGGCTGCACACTGATATCACCTGGGGAAACTTGAAAACTACCAATGCCTGAATCCTACCACTAGAGATTCTATTTAATTGGTATGGGGTGCCACGCAGGCACCTGAATTTTTTAAAGCTCCCCAGGGATCAAACTCCAGACACAGTGATATATTGCCTAAACACACAGACACAGAGGCGCGCACACACACACACACACACACACACACACACACACACACACACACACACACACAACTCCCCAGGTGATTCTAATATTCAGCCAAAATTGAGAGCCACTGGTATAATGGTTTCCACAAAGAATTGAAAATCTAAATTCTCTGCTATTTTTTAGCTGTATGACATGAGTAAGCTATTTGAGCTCTCTAAACTTTGGTATGACTTTGAGACATACCTAGCACAGAGTAGGTTAGTCGCCCTTCCTGTTTTCTTTCCCTTCAAAAACTAGAAAATTCTGTCTTATTTTTAAAAGCTGTTGTCTTGGGACTATTCTGAAGCGCCATTCTGATCTTCAGTGTCCTGCGTCTAGTACTTGCTCAGACTTCTTCACCCAAGTCACAAACTTCTTGTCCTCTGGCTCTCTGTTCCCCGCACTTGTAGATCGAGAATGTGATCCCTGCCTTGGCTGACCTCCCAGGATTTGGTATCTAGACCACATGTCAACCCACTGCTGATTCTGGTTTCCCCCACTTGCTGCTGAAAAGCCAAGCATGCCACACAGCAGACTTTGAGTTTGATCTTAAAGGTCAGGTAGGAGTTCGGATTTAGATCAATGGAGAGAATGGGGTTGGGCAGTCCAGCTAATGGGATGCAAAGGACAAAAGGAAGAGCCAGGAAAACACAAGGGATCAGGGAACATGGAGGGGCTTGGAGGGGTTTCTGGAGAGTAGAGGTGCAAACTAGGAGCCCGCAGGCCAGATCCAGCTCACAGCTGTTCTGCTTAGCCTTCACAGGGTTTAAAAGGTTTTTGAATTTCTTACTAACATTTAAAATTGGGAGATTTCACACCAAAATTTAAATGTCCAGCTTCTCTTGAAAAAGGTAACGATTTGACAACATTGGACCCAGAGTCCACACGGAAACAACGGGGAGATGAGCTGCCGCCGCTCCCTTGGGGTGGCAGGCATCGTCCCTCCAGTATTCTGCAGCCCCCACTGCTGCCGGCTTCTCCTCTTTATATACTGACCTGCCTCTCTAGGTGATCAATAATTATTTAGTCAATGAATGAAGTAGAATGGGAGGGAGAGAGGCAAAAGAAAAGGAAGAGGAGGAAACAGAATCCCCCTATTAATAATACTAAAGAGTTATATCAAATCCTCACACTGTACACCTTAAAGTATGCAATGTTGTATGTCAATTGTATCTCAATAAAACTGAAAAAAAAATGAATGAAAAAAAAAATACTAGAGAGTATCTGCAGAAGACCTCCAATAGCATACCAGTAAGTGTGGATTATATGGCTTGGGGTGAAAGGTAACCGAAGGCATTTTCCCATGCAGCAACACGATAAAGCGAGTATTTGAAAATATTTTAGGTACAACTTTAGTAAACAAGCCCATATGTCAAAAGAGTGCTTGTCTGACTTTATGGGACACTAGCAAAGCCAGGCCCTCCAACCTTTCATATGATATGCAGTTGACAATAAATAATAAAAATAATGCTAATAAAAATAATTGTAAAAAAAAATCTACTTTAAAGGTAAGTATATCTTTATACCTCACCAACTTCTAGGAACAATTTTTTTTTTTTAATATTTATTTATTTATTTGGTAGTGCCAGGTCTTAGTTGCAGCAGGCAGGCTCCTTAGTTGTGGCATGCGAACTCTTGATTGTGGCATGCATGTGGGATCTAGTTCCCTGACCAAGGATTGAACCCGGGCCTCCTGCATTGGGAGCGTGGAGTCTTAACCACTGTGCCACCAGGGAAGTCCCTCAGGAAGAATTTAAGATGGCACTAGAAGGTAGGATGAGCTGAAGTATGAGGTACCATATCCAGAAATAACCGTTGGAGGGATTTCCAGAAATTATTAGCATGAAGTAATAAAAGCATGAAGGAAGCTGGAGCAGCAGGACACAAAAGAAGGCAGGACTTTGAGAAGAGGTAATGGTCAAGACCTATGAATGTCCAGAATAGCCCTATGGCTTAAGGCCCAGTACCCAGGAGATTCTGCCAGAGAAGGTTAGGACACAACACTTGTGGGGTTGGGAAAAAACAAAACAAGATTTGATTGTCTGGGAAGGGACATGGGAAAACTAATCAATATTTTCAGGGCCTCAGGAAAACAGGCTTCAGACCTAGAGGGAAAGTGAAGTTCTTTTTTATAAATTTATTTATTTTATTTATTTATTTTTGGCTGCGTTAGGTCTTCGTTGCTGCGCGCGGGCTTTCTCTAGCTGCGGTGAACGGGGGCTACTCTTTGTTGTGGCAGGCAGGCTTCTCATTGCGGTGGCTTCTCTTGTTGCAGAGCACGGGCTCTAGGGCTTCAGTAGTTGTGGCACGTAAGCTCAGTAGTTGTGGCACACGGGCTTCGTTGCTCCATGGCATGTGGGATCTTCCCGGACCAGGGCATGAACCTGTGTCCCCTGCATTGGCAGGCGGATTCTTAGCCACTGCACCGCCAGGGAAGTCCCGAAAGTGAAGTTCTTGAAGAGAAAAGACAAGTAGTATCCAGGTGCCCTCGAGGGAAGGTTGTGTGACTGCAGCCCCTCTCAGGTACCACAGGTTCAATTCAGGCCTGCCTGGCTTATAGCAATCAGACTCAATTCTAAGAGTCACCAAACTGTTATCCTTTTTGGTTGCTGCCATGACCATCTCCTGAACTGGGTGGGTCCGAGCCTGGAGGTGCTGGGTACTAGTGTCCAGGGTCTAAAGTTCAAGGCAGGAGTTGGGCTCAGAAGTCCGAAGTAAGCCAGGTCAACCTGGACATCCCCGGAAATTAGCTAGAAACGTGGGTCAGGAGCTCAGGAAAGAAGCTGGGCTTGAAAATGGAGCTTTTGGGAGCAAAAGAGTTGAAGCTGAGGAGTGAGTGCTAAGAGAGAAGCACAGGTGACTCTCAAAGCCTACAGAGGCGCCACAATTAAGGGATGAAGGGAGAGGAGGCAGTGACGACAGCAGTCAAAGAGACACACAGAGGGGCTTCCCTGGTGGCGCAGTGGTTAAGAATCCACCGGCCAGTGCAGGGGACACGAGTTCGAGCCCTGGTCTGGGAAGATCCCACATGCCGCGGAGCAACTAATCCTGTGCGCCACAACTACTGAGCCTGCGCTCTAGAGCCCATGAGCCACAACTACTGAGCCCACGTGCCACAACCACTGAGGCCCGCGCACCTAGAGCCACCGCAATGAGAAGCCTGCGCACCGCAGCGAAGAGTAGCCCCCGCTCAGAGTCGCTTAGCATCGCAAAAGAGAGCAAGAAGTTTAAAGAAGGGAGCCAGTAACAGTCACTTGCCAAAGAAAGGACACACAGGACAGAGAATGAAATAATGTCCAGGACCTGGCTGGTGACCTTCCAAAGAAGAATTTTCAGAGAAAGGGGTGGAAACCAGATCGCAAGGAGTTACGTACGAGTAGGAAGTTAGAGGCTGCCAAACAAATCAGTTGGTATTTATGGTAGTAAGGTTTGAGTCATGTTTGGCTGTGGAGGTGCTAGCTCTGACAAGCACACGCTGAACTGCCGCCCTGCCACCCCCTTTTATGTCTGGAACCCTAAGATATCACCTGGATCACCTAGTCTTTCCCAGTCCTAATTAATAACTGTACTGGTTATATTTCTTACTTTTTGACGTGGAAGCCAATGGCTCTCTGATCCTGTCTCTGGTTGCCAACAGTCCATCCCAGAGTGGGCTGTGTGAAACAAAGGACCGTGGGGCTCACCCCTTTGAGAACAGGAACGGGGTCACCAAGCAGCAGACTGACTATGAAGAAGGGGATTCGGTCTTCCCCTCCGCTTTGTATTTGTTTTTACTTCCCAGTGCCCAGAGGCCTTGGCAAAAAAACACTGAAAAGTGTAAATGACGCAGGTGTGGCAGACAATTGCCAGTCTTGTAGCAGTTGTTCCCAATCATCAGTGTCGTCATGGAAAGAGGACTAAATCAGGAGTGCGGGCACCAATGGGCAGGCTGCTAATTTTATAACTGTAATCCTTTTACACAGTCCCCTGTCCACAGGCACGCAAAGGGTAACATGAAGTTGAATTCACAGCATTTTCCGTATGCTCAAATATACTTGGTTTAAGCAGTCAGAAAATGGTCATTCCTAATAAAAACAAGTTAAGAAAAAGGGAACATGACTTCCTTAAAAGGTACAAAAACATATACTCAGACTCTATTTTCATCCCCTTTAAAAAGACAAGTGACAAAAAAAAAAAAAAAAAAAAGACAAGTGAATTGAGCTTTTTTGTACATGGCACCAAACCCAGAAACCTTAGAGAAAATAATCTAAGAAAATTTAAATCGTAAAATTAATGTATTTTGCTGAAATATTCGTGGATGAAATGATATGTCTGGTATTCAATACAACAAATAATTTAGGGGAAGTAGGTAAGAGTACAGATAAAATAAGGTTAGCTTTGAGTCGATAATTATTTAAGCTTGGTGATAAATATGTGGAGATTCAATATACTGACCTATTTTTACTTGTTTGATATCTTCCACAATATAAAGTTTTAAAAAGTAACACGCTTTTGTTAAGTCAGATAATACCTTGTAAACAAAGTTGAAAAGCAAGCAATAACCTGGGGGGAAATATGTAAAATGCTGCACTGTTAGGGTTTATAGCCTTAAGACAAAGAGTTCTTACAAATGAATGAGAAAGACTAACAACTAATAGAAAAAAATGTCAGGAATGGGTAATTCACAAAAGAAGACATACAAAAAGCTAATAATCATATGAAAACATATTCAACTTCACTAATTCTGGGAGACAGAATAATGGTCCCCCCAGGGATGTCCGAGTCCTCATCCGCAGACCTGTGAATATGTTACTTTACATGGCAAAAAGGGACTTTGCAGATGTGATTAAGGATCTGAGGATGGGGAGACTGTCCTGGAGTATCTGGGTGGGCCCAAAGCCATCACCAGGGTCCTCAAGAGAGGGAGGCCAGAGGGTCCGCGTCAGAGAGAAGGCAATGTGAGCAAGGAAGCAGAGTCAGTGAAGGAGATGAAACAACGCTGTGTTGCTGGCTTTGAGGATGGAGGAAGGGACCATGAGCCAAGAAGTGCAAGTGGCCTCTAGAAACTGGCACAGGCAAAGAAACCTGTTCTCCCCGAGAGCCTCCGGAAGGAAGCAGCCCTGCTGCCACCTTGACTTCAGCCCAATCACTGTGCCTGGAGGAGAACACACAGCAGTGCCAGCTGACCTCACTGGCCTACTGACTTCCAGCAGGCCCTCAGTGACCCTACCTCCACCGCCACTGCGATTATACGTTTCCTACCAATTTGCGCTCCTAAACGACTATGTCACGGCTTCTCTGCTCTCCTCAATTTGCCAACTTCCCCCACTTACCTTCCCAATGCATTCCCTTTGGTGGTGCTGTTTGTTAGAGGGACTTAATCCCGCAACACAGTCAAGAGCAACCAAGACACTTGCAAACCCTCCCACCCGTGTACCAGCATCTGCACCTCACTCCCTGTCCCCCTGCTGCTTTCCATACACTGTGCGCCCACCTAAGGCTAATCCTCCCCTCTCACCTACTCAAGAGCACCACTGCTGCACTTCTCTCCATCATCACTACTTTTTCTCTCTCCACTGGATCCTTCCCATCAGCACATAAACGGGCTTTAAAACAACAACAAACTTCCCCTACCACATTCCCCTCTAGCTACCTCTCCATTTCTGCTTCTTAGAGTACAATTCCTCAAAAGAGTTTGCTATAGTTGCTCTCTCTAGTTCCTCTTCTCCCCTTTTTGAGCCCACTCCAGTTGGCTCCATTCTCAGCACAGATCTGCACGGTGGGAATCATTTCCATTTACAGAAGAGGGAACTTGTTCAAAACCACATGTCAGTCCACAGCTGACTCTGAAGGCTGGGCCCTTCCTATTCACTGCTTCAGCCTGCCTCTCCCACTGTCCTTTCTTATTTTCTCCTGCAAGTTGGACCACCCAGCCAACCTCCTATAACCCTGGCCTTGTCTGCATGCCTTATAAAGTGTTTATAAGATTTGATTCTAATTAGTTTATGAACCACAACATACTATATTGATTTTGAAACTAATGTATTTCAGATTTTATCTGCCTGTGTCATGGCTTACACTGAGATAATGTTTTCACCTATAGTTATTGCTTTTAGGAAACGTTTCATGAATATTTCCCTAAGCTACACCAGATTTGTAAGTTTATGCATTATTTTCATTTTCACTAATACATACTCAGTACAAAAATGTAGAAAACGGGAAGCAAAAATACATCAGCCATAATTACACCACCAAATACAAATACTGTTAGCTTAGCACTTTTATTTCCTTCCAGGTTTAAATATGTACGTTTCTTGCCTAGTTATAAGCAGAGCAAATATGGAAAAGTAATCTTGTATTATCCATTAAAATATGCAAAGAAATCAACATACATAAAAACAGGAGTACTTAAGGACATATGATATAAATGTTTAATTGAGCATGGAAAAAAACAGGACAAAATGTTCATCAGTAAAAGAATAGTTACATAATTTGTTTCCTCTTCTGTAAAATCGAAATAATACTAGTACTTTATGGGACTGTTGTAAGAACCAAATTAGGAAATGTTTAGAAACCATATGATATGTTAAATACAGCTGATCAGAAAGCATATTATTTGTACAACAGCTTATCTCCTCAACCCTATATTCTCTAATTCAGTCCTGTCTAGCTCAGGTCAAACTCCTCTAACCTGGCATCACTATTCTAGAAAGCCTCATTACTCTTTCGATTTCTAGGTTCCAAAGAGATGAGGTCATTCTGTCAACGCAACAGATATCAAGGATATTTATTCTTCTGTGTCCTATTTCTCCAAAAGTTAAGGTCTGCTGCATTAGTTTGTAGGTACTGAACCTTTTCTCCAGCTTTAGCCATAATTTACCAATTCTAACCTTTCAGGAGTTAAGACTGCTCGGCATACACCTCTGTTTTTTTCCTTTCTCTTTTGGTGGCCACTTCCTCAAAGTTTTCATTCACTTCCTCTCCCTGGGGGTAGCAAGCTCTTGGTCTTTTTGATCCTGTATTTAGTTTCCTTGTCCATCTTTTGGCACATCACAAAATCAGGTATAAAATAAAACTCCCAGCAAATAGAACAGGGCTAGTAAGATAAATATTTCTTGAATGAATGAGATTATTTTTTATTGTCAGAGAAAGAGAAAAGGGTGCAGAAAATATACTATTAGAGTTTATTAATGCCACCCCTTAACACTGGGAAAAGATTAAATAAAATTGGCCTAATAATTTTAAACCATTTGGTTTGAATAAAATTGTTTTCTTATCCCCCTTAATTTGCTAAAAGGAATCTTGTTGAGTAAGCAATATTTTACACTTGAAACAACAGTGTCATCTGGATCCAGTAAGTAATATCCTAGTCACTATGTTTGTTTTTATTTGTTTTATATTCTAGCCCCTTGTTTGAAGGTTTCTGGGCTCAAATACAAATACTGATATAATTTGGGAGAACAGTTTCATCCAATTCTCTCCTACCCACTGAAATACTCTAGAGTAAAAACACTGTGAAGGGGTCCAGAATATGTCACTGTGGCATAAAAAGTATTTTCAGCAGAAGGCATTTGAATTCCTGAAATCTCTTATCTGTCTGAAAGCAGAGCCTCCCAAAATAACTCAAAGCACCCAATTGTCAGAAACCAACCAAGGAACATTCTTATCACCAGAGATCTTGAGAAGTCACCACACCACAACGAAACAAACATTGTCACAAAAACTATCATATCTCCCATGATACTCCTCAGGGCCCATTTACCTTTCCAAAAACTTGTTTTCTCATACATGCCCTTTCTCCCCCTCCCCCTCCCTTATTAAAAAGTCTTTTGTTTTCCTGTAAATGCCCTCCTCCCCTCCCCTTTCCTCCATTAAGACAGTATATAAGCCCCCAATCCTAACTGCCCCTGTGAGTCACATTTTCTGTGAACTCCTGAACACACATTAATAAAAACACGTGATTAAATTTTGTCTTTTCTCCTGCATATCTGTTCTTTGTCAGTTTAATTCAAAGGCCCCCAACAACTGAGCCTAAGAGTGTATAGCAATTCTTTCTCCCTGACAACCTGATGATCAAGTATTTCCAATATTTCATTGCAAACACTGAATTTTAAATCTCCACACGGGCCCTGCTATAAGAATAAGCATTATTTATGGTTATATCAGCAGAAGTATATTTGGAAGCTACAAGCAAGGTGATTACTGCCCTGGACACCCCTGCCCACCAGGCCTACCCTGGAATTTGGAAATAAGATTGGCATCAGACACAGCAGAGGTATGTCAATGGCCCGGAAGAGACTTCTAAGTGTTTCCATGAGGTAAATCTGGACATAACCAGCCTGAATGTGTAAACAGAAGGCATTAGTGAGAAGGTCAGTTGGTCAACCTTGGAAGGATAAAAGAAAGGCACCCAGGGCCCACCCCAAGGGGTGATTCCTGCAGCATCCAGGGGTAGGGCCACTATACTGGCACAGTAATGCCTGCATAGCAGGAAGAACAGTCTCCTAACTTCCTCAGCTAAAGGGCAGTCCTTAAAATCACCACATGCTTTTGTTCCAACAGAGTAGGCAATTAATAAGTAAATGCTGTTTACAGAAGGAAGGAAGGAAAGAGGCTCCCACAAGCAACCTTCTGATTGTAATCTGGCTTCCTTGTAACTTCCTGTGGGCACAAAAAGTGCTGACAAGGAGTCTCTTCCTCCTGACAGTTAACATATCTTCCTACACATTAACAAATGAACAAACTTAAGGTCGGTGCAAGGTTCAGTTAGCAGAAGCCAGTTTTCCCGGGTTTCAAGCAATTTACAGTCCAGCTGTGAGGACCAGGCACTCAGAGACCTGACACAGCACGAGGGAGCCCCCAGCCCCCAGCCCCCAGCCCACAAGACTACACCTGTCAGTCCTCCCATCCACAGCACTTATCAGTTATGCAACTTCCTCCCCTGGCCATCCTTTCATTCAACAACTATTTACTAAGTGTCTACAAGAGCCAAACACTAACCTGGATGGAGGCCTGTGAAACAGACAAAACAGGGCCTCCTGTAGACTGAGGTCTGCTGAACTGGACATACAGATTAGCCAGCAGGGAAGTTTAACACAGTGGGATGAAATCTATAGGAGAGGCAGGTGGGAGCACCAGATTCTGGGGGGTGGGGAACTGAAACTGAAAGACGAGTAGGAGCCAACTTTGCGGATGGGAAGTGGTCTAGGTGGAGGGTAAGCCGGGGCAAACTTCTGGAGGTAAGAACAGTTAGGAACTGAGGCTGTTCAGTGAAGCTGGAGTTTAGGAAGTTGGGGCAAGGCAAATGTGAAGCCTGAGGGACTTATATAAATCAAACATTTTGAATTTTATCCTGAAGGCAATGGGGAAGTACTGAGGTATGTTAGCCTAGAGAGAAACCACATGTGGTTTTCTTAAAAATATCACACAGGCTCCAGCAAGAACAAAGGAGGGGGCAGGAGGAAGACAGGAGGCAAGGGGTGCCTTTAACTAATATCTTTGGCAGCTGGCCTAATAACTTACCTTTCGTTCATAATTCCCTCCCCTCTTTCGCTATTCATTTGACTCATAAAATGTTTTTAAGGTCACTTCATTTTCTTATTATGGATTACAAGTTGGATTACAAGATGATTTTAACCTAAATATAATTTCATTTTATGGCAACGCCTCTTGTCTATCTCAGAGTAAATGCTTCTCTTGATAAATATATTTTGGATCTTAGACAAAATGCCCTTTGTAATTTTTCTATGAAATTTTGTTTTTTATTTGTTTATTTTTTACCTCTTGCCCTGCCCAGAGATCACCTAAACTCATTGCCCAATTTAGGGAGGAAATGCCCAGAGGGGATAATCCCCAGGGAGGGGAAGGTACATTTAACTGCCTGAGGGCCCCACCTGCAGTTCCTCAAAGATGCAAATGGCCCACCTGAGGAAACAGAACACCTACACCTGCCTGGGCAGCAGGAGGTAAAGGCCCACCCAAAGAAAACAAGAGGCCAAAGCCTAAGGTAAATCTGTTTTATTCTCAAAAGTAAAAGCACAGAGGCAGAGCCTGAAGGGGATGGATGCTAGTTTACCATTTCAACAGAAGTCAAGATTATAGACTAGAGCCAAATTAAGTCACCTTCGTACTTTCTTATGGATTTTCCTACAGCTAGTTTCCAGGCCGTTCCCCTGCAGTGATTAGCTATAAAGCTTATTTAGAAAGCAAAAGCCTTGTGCAGAGCAGGACAGTCAGAGAGCACTTCCCACCCACACTGGGCCTGGGGAGAGGGGTCCCCTGAGAAAGAGTGGAAGTGGGGGTAGGCTGGCCAGGGAAAAAAGGATGGAGCAGATGCCAAGGCTAAGAAGTGGCAAGTCCCCGGGACTCTGGAAATGTTCTTCTTCAGCCACTTATGAGAGCTCCCACCTTAGCACTGGCAGGGTCCTTAAGAGCTGGTAGAGGGTGAACAAGGACCTACGATACAGCACAGAGAACTATATGCAATATCTTGTAATAACCTATAATGGAAGAGTCTGAAAAAAGAATATATATGTATATGTGTGTGTGTGTGTGTGTGTATATATATATATATATATATATATATATATAAAACTGAATCACTTTGCTGCATACCTGAAATTAACACAACATTGTAAATTAACTATACTTCAATGAAAAAAAATGGTTAAAAAAAAGAGTTGGTAGAGGGTAAAGGAGCTGTGGAAGAGGGCTATGAAGGAGGAATGAGCATGAGGGCTTCTCAGTACCTAGACCATTGGATATCAGAAAGTCTTACTGTCCTTGAAACTCACAGATGATTGTAAGAACAGCTATCATTTACTGAGCACAGGAATAGTGCTTAGCATAATAAGTACTTGCTATATGCCAGGTCCTGTTTAAGGTTCTTCACATATGCACGCATACATACATACACACACATATATACATACACACACACACACACACATTTAATCCTCAGGCAGTCCTATCAGGTCAGTTCTATTATTATTTCTATTTTATAGTTGAGGAAACAGTCTCAGAGAGGTTATATATGTAACAAGATATAATTCACAGGTGAGTCCTTCGGAAACTCTACTAAGATCCTACTTACCCTTGAACTTCAGCTATTCTAATACACCTGAATATTGAGGCAGTATTGTATATTTTTGCATAGTGTTGTAGACTCTGTAGTTCGACTGGGTTTGAATCCCAAGCTGTGCCTCTTGCTGGCTGTGTGACTTTGGCCAAATAATCACAGAATGGGCATAATAATGGTAGGTACCCTACTAACCACCTAAGGGCAGTTACAAGGATTCTGTTAGCTAATACCTGCAAAGTCCTTAGAACAATGTTTGGAACACAGTACATACTCAATAAAAGCTGGCCACTACTAAAAGTCCACATTAGATCACAAGGAGCAAATCAGAGTGCAAAGGACTATCATGCATAGCAGTGGGAACGGAAAGCTAACAACCTTAACAGCAAAAGGGAAATGTAAAAGCATAGGTAACCAAGTATGTATGTGGAAATGTGTTTGATGGGAGAAGAGCATAATAAAAGACAGATATGTGCATGACATGTGGCCCTTCAGTCCTGCACATTCACAACCAGGTTAGGGTGAAGGAATGGACCTGAGATAATACCTGCAACATTTCAAACAATCATCAAATTGATGAATGAGGATGCCATTCACATTTCTTCTATAAAGGATCGTTATTGGTTAGCTTTATTAGAATCCTAGGGTTTAACAAATCAATTTAGAAAAATGTTGAGTGGGGCTTCCCTGGTGGCACAGTGGTTGTGAATCTGCCTGCTAATGCAGGGGACACGGGTTCGAGCCCTGGTCTGGGAAGGTCCCACATGCCGTGGAGCAACTGGGCCCGTGAGCCACAACTACTGAGCCTGAGAGTCTGGAGCCTGTGCTCCGCAACAAGAGAGGCCGTGACAGTGAGAGGCCCGCGCACCGCGATGAAGAGTGGCCCCCGCTTGCCACAGCTGGAGAAGGCCGTCGCACAGAAACGAAGACCCAACACAGCCAAAAATAAATAAATTAATTAAAAAAGTATATATATATATTAAAAAAAAAAGAAAAACGTCGAGTGGCCTTAGACTTGCCAAATATAAATTTCATAAAATTAAAATAAACTTGTATCGTTCAAATTTTATGACATTTATTCAGAGCAGAACTGGATTTAATGAGTAGAACCCATTATTCAATATTAAATATTGAATCTTGAGAATAAAGATGTAAACATAATCCCAATTGAATGAATTAGCTAATTGGTTTTCTTAGCTATTACTATCAATACCTGTGTTTTGGCCAATTTATACATAAAATAGAAATTTATTTCATAGTAAATTCAAATGCATATGCAACAAACAGACCCTCTATTATCAAGTACATGAATTGACAAAATGAGTTAGGAATGTGCTGCGTGTTGCAATGGCTACCCTGCCGGGGATAGGTGTTGTCTGAAGGGAAGTATCCTCAGTGCCAAAGCAGAAAACCAGGCACTGTGAGGGTGGATCTAAGCAAGGCTGTCAGGGCCTCTCCTTTGCCATGTCTCTCCCCTACTAGACTTGACTGTGAGAAGGGACCTTGCATTTTGTTCTGCCCAAGCCCTAGCACCAAGCCTGGTAAATGATTCCTCAATGTTGGGATTAAAGAGGGCCCAATCTTCATCAATAGTCCAAGAGCCAGGAAGACAGGATCAATACACTCTTCTTATAAACCAGATTATAAAGATTGGCATCACTCTCACTCTCGGTGTTTATTTCCCAGTGGTTATCTCCTAGCAGATAAAACACAGCTTTAGTTAGGCTCAGCTGTAGATTTGATTCACAGCCAGTGACGGGTCCACAGCCTTGGAGGGGAAACAGTGCCTCCTAGAGGCCAACATGTTGGTGGCAGGAGTAATTTGTGAGAGACCTGAGGAGGTACATCCTGGGGACACAAGGATGACATTATGGTCCAGTTGATCCCTCTCCACTGGGATCTTCTCCTTCAAGTATAAAGTTTGAAAGTCTGTGGCTCATTTTTACTTGAAAAGTGTCATTTTTTTTTTTTTTTACAGAATCATCTATTCGAAACATTGCTAACCTGTTAATCACGATTCCTTTCAATTCCTTCAACTTCAACTTGGTGCTAAAGTCTGATTATTTGTTTCCCCCTACAAATTCTATGTTGAAATCCTAGCACCCAATGTGATGGCACTGTAGGTGGGGCCTTTGGGGGGTGATTAGGTCATGAGGGCTCCGAATGGGATTAGTGCCCTCATAAACGAGGCCCAGAACCTCCCTTGTCCCTTCTACCTTGTGAGGACACAACAAAAAGACAAAGGTCTGTGAACCAGGAAGTGGCTCCTCACCAGACATGGAATCTGCCAGCACCTCGATCTTGGGCCTCCAGCCACCAGAACTGGTAGAAAATAAATTTCTGTTGTTTATAAGCCACCCAATCTATGGTGTTCTGTTACAGTGGCTCAAATGGAGTAAGACCCTTGGATAATAACAAACCAGCTCTGATGACCCTTGGCTTCAATTTTATGAGAGGACATAAGCTAAAGTTGGCTAGTTCAGTTTAACGGGAAAAAAAAAAAAAAAGCTTATTGAACATACCACCACATACCAGGTACTAAGCACTAAGCTATTATTGAACATTAATGGTAACTTATAACTTATATAAAAGCCAAAGTGTAGTGTGTGTTTGGACCACTTCTTGAGTTGGTGGATGACTCAATATGAGAAACCAAGAGAGCAACCTCTTCTTGTCTACATATGTTCTGGCAAGATCACAGCTTTGTCTCAGGCTGGAAACAACTGGGAAACACTGTTACTGGGTGGACCTCTGTAACCCATTGGTTAGGGTTCTCCTTCTAACAAATTATCTACTTCTCCAAAGTGGGAGAGCTTACCTGAGGGAAGTACTGGGGTTAAGCTATGGCAGTGGTCAGGAGCAGCCAATGACATGCCCAGGGATAGATGTGGAAAATCAGGAGAGGGCACAGGCTCTGCAGTCACAAAAATCTCAGCTCAAATCCCAGTAACTGAGCTTTGTGACCTTCGCAAGTTACTTAACCTCGCTCTTTCAACCGTTTCCTTTTGCACAAAGGGGATGAAAGTAAGGAGGTTGAGACAGTTAATGAAGACAATATATGAAAAGTGCGTAGCACAAGAAATTGTTGCCAGTAATTGTTGTTGTTAGGAAATAATACCAACTACCACTAAACTCAAGTAAAACTGAACAGTCCAAAGGGTCTTTGCAACAGGATGCACCAAATCTCCTGTCCTCCCACCTCCCTTACACTCTGTAAGCCAAGATAAAGGAGAACATAAGCAGCAATAATGAGGGAACATTTACTAAGCACACCTTCTAACCTGACCAGGATGGACACCTGACCCAAGCTGAGCCAGTCAGATTCCCAGAGTCATCCTGAGTCAGTTACTGGGAGCTGAGCTCTGAGGTTACATTAAGAATGGGCTGGGGTCCGGGCAGTGGCCAAAGCCACTTGCAAGCCTGGAAGCAGAGAGGCCGTGAGTCAGCACAGAAAGCGAGAGAATGGAATAGACTCACTGAAAAAAGCACAGACAAGATTATGAAGCCTGACATATCTAGACACACACACACACTACCTGCATGTCGACTCTCCAGTTCTCATGAGGCCAGGCTGTACTTCCTAAAGATTTCCTTGAAGATTCCCCTATGTCCTTAAAAGAGACTCTTCTTTGACCTGAGTTCTTTTGAAGACTCAGGATGGACCCCAGACTCTCACAGAACTTCTTCACAACCTTACGTGACGCAATTTCAGAATAACAGGAATAGAAGCACCATCATGGTTGAGGTGAAAAGTGAACCAGAGGGAGGATGGAGGATGTAGAGATAGAGATGAAAGTATAAACCTCGGTATCTACGTGTTTAAAATTTTGTTATTTTCAGAGACCCAGAGGCCTCTGACAGTGAACTGTCATTTAAAAGTGTGACCAAGAGGCAAGCTACTGAATGAGCAGAGAACTTGCATTTGCATCTCAATGGGGCTGTTCCTGATCTTTACTACTTTTTAAAAAATGTACTCATTCATTCATTCATTTATATCTTAATCATTTTGTGAAAGAGATGATACATCCTAGGAGTATTTGATAATGTGAGGGATTTAGAAAGGTCACAGATATGTATCTCAGGAACGTCCTGGTCCTAAGGTACTCTTTAAAAAGAAGTACTTGGCTATGAAGGGAAGGAGGCAGGGAGGGTACCTAAACCTGGGAAGACTTCTGGATCCCCAAGACAAACTCATACATGTTAAGGGTGAAATTTATTTCCTACCACTGTTCTCTCTTCATCTGCTTTGCCCGTCCTAAATTACCCCGTGCCACAGGACCCTCATAGTGCTTACTCGGAAACCCACTCAAGAGTACCCTTCCCGGATAGTACCTAATGGGCCTCTCGCAATTAAAATGTTCATTCTAGCAAAGCATGGCTCTCATTTAGCTCCTGAGGTATATGACAATTAATTCACACTAACATATGAAGAACAGTTAAGCATGATGAGGATGTACTCTTTTCATTGATATTTGCATTTTAAAAGAAGATGTTTGTTGACCCAAAAGGCTAAGTCCTTCATGGCATACTTTTATGCATTGTAAACATCTGTTAGGAAGGTATTTTTTGATCCAAGGGTCCTTCCAGGACCTTTTAAATCACACTGTCTACCCCCATTAGAATATAAGTTTCACGAAAACAGACACTTTTATCTGTTTTCAATCATTGCTGAATCTCCAATGCTTACAACAGTACATTGCATAGTAATTGCTCAGTTAATGTTTGTGGAATGAATAAATGATGCCAGGATTCATATCTATCTGGCTTTAAACTGTAATGTTCTTTCTACTATATGAAACTCTATCTCTTTCTTAAAATTAATCTCTTCACCTACCTTACAGTATAAGAGAAAAGAAGGAAAGAAAGAATGAAAGGGAGGGAGGAAAATAGATGGTACCAAGATGGATGAAATGAAATTCAAGTTCAGGCATCAGCTGCAACATGGGGCTCCTTGGGTTTCTCCTCAAAAGCAAACTAATAGTTTTGCCAGGGGCTCCAGATGTTTCTCTTCCGAAACTGTTTCTACTTAATACCTTTTCTAAGCTTGTTATTATTTGTGATTATTTAGAGGAAAAAAAAGGGCATGTTTATTTAAAGAAAAATTTATTCAGTAAAAATTATGGAACAGTTGAAAGAAGAAAACATGCCCCATATCCTTCCACCGAAATATAACCACTCTGAATTCACATTGTACTACATCTCTTTCTAGGCTTCTTCCTATGTATATATTTTAAATACTTACCCAATTTTTAAATTTATTTTATTTAATCTTTTTTTTTTTTCTGGCCACCCCAAGCAGCTTACAGGATCAGCTTGCGGTAGCTTAGTTCCCCAACCAGGGATCGAACCCTGACCCCCTGCAGTGGAAGTGCAGAGTCCTAACCACCGGACTGCCAGGGAATTCCCCATATATTTTAAACTTAGCTATTATCATTGAGTATATACAATTTTGTATCCTGATTTATCACTTTTCTATCATCATTTTTTATTTCTGTCATGTACTGATATTATTATTCTCCATGATGTTCAGTGTAAAATTCTGAGTTAAATGAAGTGACATTTTCTGCTGCCAACTGGTATTAAAATTTTATGTTCTTTCATACTGATTCTGTGACAAGGGAATTTTAAAATTCCAATTCTCAACGTTGGCAGGAGACAAAGGAGTTTTACAATTCTCTCTTTCTGTTAAATATTTTTAAAACTGCAAAGAATCAATAAAACACGGGGTTGTATTTATCTATAATGCTGAGCAGACACCCTTATTCTCTAACCATTTTCCCCTCGAAGTCTTTCCAGATTATGATTCCTGGAGGAATTAATAGCCATTACCCCAAAAGAGAACAACTGCGTTGGACTACATGGAGAGGAACACACCCAAATATAAAGATATTTAAGTCAGGTTTTATTATTTAATATATACATAATGTTATCTTCATCTAGTAAACAGGACCATTCTACAACAGTTGTATAGATTATAGTTTTATATATTAATATACTGTAGAGGTAGTTTTAGTCATATAGCTGAAAAGATTTAAGAGAATACAGAATTTCTAAAGCCAACAAAAGGAAACTATGGTGTAGGGACCAGACTAGGGTTTGTAGACCTGTTCTGCTATTTATTAGCTATGTGACCACAAGTGATCAACAAAACAAAACAAACAAAACCCTGTTCCCACAGGTTGGGGAGGGATATTTTAAAATATCAACCATGTTACAGGCTCCTTGGTAGATGTTTTTACAAAGACCATTTAATTTAATCCTTACAATGATGCTATTGGGTTGGCAAGGTGTAGTAAGTTTTTATTCTCCCCTCTTTACTTAAGAGAACCCCAATTTTACTGGGGGTAGCAATATGCCTATACCAAAACAGAATAACATAATAATGCATTTCCCAGGCTGTCTTGCAACTAAGGCTCGGCAAAGTTCTTAACAAAATAGGTAGAAGTTGAAAGATGGAGCTTCCTGGAAAGGTTTTTATACGAACAGCAGACTGGAAACTACTATTGATTCAGGTAAGAATTATCAATGGATGCTAAAACTGAAGGGTGAAAGTTTGATGAGAAACAGGATATTTATCAATATTAAAGCATATCCCCCCAATTATACTTATTAACATCAAAGGGAAAAAAGTTAAATGTACAGTAGAGAAGTTTGGCAGACAACACCTTAAACAGATGATCAAAATTAATATCACTAATAGTGGGACAAACAAATGTTATGTACCTCCTGAGACGATGCGCTGTGAGAAGGGCAGCACTTCTGTGATATTCCTAGCAAAGATGCCAAAGGTGCACCATCTGAACTTAATCGGGAAGATCAGACAAACCCCAATTGAGGGGCATGCCACAAAATAACTGGTCTATCCTGTACTATTCCAAATACTGAAATCATAAAAGACAAAGAAAGAGGAACCGTTCCAGACTGAAGATGACTATAGAGACAACATCAAAATGCAGTGTAATCCTGGTTTGGATACTGGGCCAGAAAAGAAAATAATTGGGACTCCTGGCAAAATTTGAATAAGGCCTGTAGATTAGAAAATTGCAGTGATATCAGTGTTAACTTCCTGGTTTTGATCACTGCACTGTGTTATTTAAGAAAATGTTTTTGTTGTTAGGAATTAGACACTGAAGTAAAGGGACATCATGCCTATAAATTCTTTTCCAGATGATTCAGGGGAAAAAATATATATATTTAGAGAGAAAAAAATGATAAAGTAATTGGGGTAAAAATGTTAAGTTTGATCTGGGTGAAAAATATTTGGGAATTCTTTGTACAATTTTTGCAACCTTTCTTCAATTCTAAAATTAGTTCAGAATAAAAGTTATAAGAGTAAAAAGAGTGGGGAAGAACAGATAACTTGTTGATAGACAACTTTTGACCTTGACCTTTGCCCTTCTTTCTTTCCAGATAAGGATGCAACTACAACCAGCTTGTAACAAAAAAGATGAAAGCCTCAAGCCAAGTATCTGCTTAACAGAAAGATTCCAGCTTACATCCCAGACAATTTGTTTTAAGGCATTCTTTGGTTTTCTGTTGCAAGGCAGAAGGTAATCAAAACAGATATAGCAAAGTTAAGTTTAATTTGCCCAAGACTACACCATTCAAAATTGGCAGGACTAGAATGAAAACCCAGTTCTGTTTAGGTTTGCAAACAAAACATGCCATTTTGACCTATACCATGCTGAAGCCCAGGCTTCGCTCTCTATGAAATGGGAATAAGAATTTTAGCACTCCAGAATGAACCTAGAGTGGGAGAGAACCTATAGCAGGGCCTGGCAGAGAGGACAGAGACTCAGATGTTTGCTGAATCAGTAGTTCAGGAAACCAAGCACATCTGTTTTCAGTATTCTGTTATACCGTGCTATTTTTAAGTACTGAAGAAAAAAAAAAAAACCCTGTATTTTTGTGGGTGTAATACTCTAGTTGCAGATATTAGTCAGCAGTTTCATTCAGTTTCTTGGATCTCTTTCACCACTCTCTCCCCTTCCTCTTCTTTGCCTCTTCTCTCCTTCACAGAAGCCTTTCTAACCCCCTCTCATTATCAATCAGCTCCTGCAACTCCATCTCCTACCCCACCCCACCCCTCAAAAAGAGGGAGGGGCTGAGTATGAATTTTGGGAGAAAAGCTCTTTGAAAAAGTGGTTCATTCCTCCGGGGAAGGCAGGAGTTAGCCCCGGAGAAGGACCATCCTTCCTAAAATGGCAAGGAAAAATCAAAAACAGGGAGCCTAAGTCTCTGGCCAGACCCGAGTAGCTACCTACAGGCCAAGATTCCAAAAGCTCCAGGCAGAAGACTGAAAGGTACAGGAAGGCACTGTACTCAGGTCCAACCAACCCATCAGATATGCAACTCTCCTGAAGTTGAAGGACACAGCAGAACTTAGAATCACTAATTCTATTAAAATGAAATGTGTTAAATTTGTAGTTTCATTGATTTGTTTTAAATGGTTATGAATTTTGAGCTTTTAAAAAAAACAAAGATCTTGATATTTATTATACCATGAAATAAGTACCCAAATACCAGTATAGTCATTTTGCTCTGACCCAGAGACCTGAACCAGACCTAGATAGCAGTGCCCTCATAGGAAGGAGACTGGCTGTGGCAATGACCTATTGAGACCTCGGATTCTGAGCTATTTAGGACTCACTATGCACATACCTGGGAGAGAGGGAGCAGTTTAAGGACCTGGTTGTGGGTCACTTCGGGTCTCACAAACTGTGGCCCTGCCCTGGAAAGGCCATGTGTGTATGCGGGTATTGAAGGTAGGGAGAGGGTAGTGGGAAGCGTAAGCTGGAGCTCTTCTAGTTCTTTATACTACCCACGACTAGTATGGTGTTTGAGATCCTGGGCAAGGCAGCATCACGAAACAGTCAAGCTAAAGAGAAGACTTCTCTCCTCTGCCTCTCTGTGCTCATAATCTTCTCATCTTCCATTCCTCTGCCCATGGACGCCTGAGCTGCGGGCAGACAATTATGTCCACACCCAGCTCCCTCTTCTTTCCTCAAACTGCATGCCAGTTCTGGACCCTCCACCTAATATCTGCGAGTTATTGAGCCTACCCCAATTATTCATACAGTGTGTTTGCCATCACAGGCCACTGGTTGCTCATAGTCAACATCATTAAAGAACTGGAACTGGGGAGAGAGGGGATCTTTGACATGTGGGCTGGCTTTGAAAAGTTCTGGTCCAGGTCAGTTACCATCCTGCTGGCCTGGAGGGCAAATCTACATTGACCGGCTGTACTCTGATCTCAAGAGAGAGCCTACAGACTCCCCTGGTCTTGTACTCACCTGGGCCACAGACTCAGGCAAATGAGACAGTCAGCTGCAACCTGCTCTGGGTCATGAACTGCTGATGAACGTGGCAATGACTCCATACTAAGTCATCTTAAGCTTCCAGGGAATCTTGGCATCACCTAGTAATGCGAACTTCAAAGGACCTAGTCTAGCTGTGCAATGGGGCAGTAAAATCTTCAACCCCATCCTGGCTATTCAGGACCTGCCTGTTCAGCTAGTTATAGAGGTTGGGGGAACACAGTGGGTGTGGAGAGGTGACAGTCAAATTCTCTACAGGAGGTAAGAGTGCCTGGGCCTGGAGCTGATAAACTTGTCCTTTAATAAACGGTCTTATAAAAAGTCCGTTGGAACTGAAAATGGGATTTCCTAGTTAAGGTGTTTCATAAGTAAGCAATTCTCTTTATTTTATTTTCCAAAGAATGGAAACACACCTGGACTGTACTTTTTTAAAAGAGGGTGTAGATATGGCTTTGCTTGAAGATATAAATACAAAGCAATGTAAAATTTTTTTTTTTAATTTATTTATGGTTGCGTCAGGTCTTCTTTGTTGCTGCGCGCGGGCTTTCTCTAGTTGCAGCGAGCGGGGGCCGCTCTTCATTGCTGTGCACAGGCTTCTCACTGTGGTGGCCTCCCCTGTCGCGGAGTACTGGGCTCTACGCGCGTGGGCTTCAGTAGTTGTGGCTCACGGGCTCTAGAGCACAGGCTCAGTAGTTGTGGCGCACAGGCTCAGCTGCTCTGTGTCATGTGGGATCCTCCCAGACCAGGGCTCGAACCCGTGTCCCCCGCATTGGCAGGCAGACTCCCAACCACTGCGCCACCAGGGAAGTCCCAAAATTACTTTTATTAAATAATGCAACATGACCTTTTGAACCTTTCACAGAGCAACAGTACTGATGCGAGCAAATGCTAGTGGCACTGCTGGGAAAATATTTTTCAAAAAAAACTGGCAAGCAGTCAAGTCCATCAGGGGATATAGTGAGCATCTATCCTATTTTTCCTATCCTGATAAACTTTCTCCTGTAACAGTAGTCTAGCTCTCCTTTGAAGAAAGTCCCTGTTCCCCTGTTATTATGCCATATGCTTTGAATTGAGGGGAGGATTCCCACTGTTTGTTTTAGAGGTGGGCGTGTGAATCAAGGCCAATCAGAGCATCTCACACACAGGGCTATAGGAATTGGCCCAACACAAAGGCACATGCCCCAATAAGATCCAGTGAGTCATAAGAGGACTTTTGCTGAGATTCTAAGGAGAGAGGTGAGGAGTCTTCCTTGATGAACTTGGTCCTGGGAGGTTATAGGACTGCAGGAACTGACAGCCAACTTGCCCTTGTACAGAGCCAGAGAAAGAAACCAATATAAAGAGCAGAGTCCAGATATAATGAAAGCCCAGATCCTGGAGAGATTATCTTGATGTCCCAGATCAAGCCATATCTGAAGTATCAGACTTTTCAGTAACATGAGCCAATAAAGTTTGAGTTGAGTACTATTATAGGGTAATATCTTTAAATGTTCAGTTGTTAAGAAATTGATGATATACACCAAAGATATCTGAGTCTCCACTCTAACCTTTGTTAAGTACTCACTCTGCTTCATGTACTAAAGTACTAGGCACATTAAAGCTATTATCTAATAAAATTCTAACAACAACCCTATGAGGAAGATACTATTATTGTTCTTCTCAAAACAGGTAGAGCAGAAATTTGCACCCTGGACTCTAGAGCATGTGAAACTACTTGACTGTTCCAAGTGCTTGCCTTGGTCATGTTTCGCATCTCCTGAGAGAGGTGGCTGTCCAACATTTTAGCCTCTGAATCTTTTTGTTCAAATGACGTAGGAAGTATAAACAAATGAAATCAATCAAATGGAGCAGGATGGGGGCCCTCTTTCTTGCACCCTCCTCTTCCAAGGAATTCCTAGGGCTTTAAAAAATATTTTTAAAGCATTTCATGGAACACAATAAGAAAGGATGAAGAATACCTCTTCTTGTATGGAACAATTTCCAAGATATATTGAATGGGAAAAAGTAAGGTGTAAAACAGTGTGTACAATGTGCTACATTTATTTGTGTTATTACAAGCGAGAGAGTACATATACATATATGTATATCCGTAAGGATAAACAATAATTGTCTATATTAATTGCTTGGGTGGCCAAGGAATAGTAGGGAGACTTTTTGCTAAATACCCTTTTGTACTTTATATTTTAACCATATGAATGTATTACCTGTCTTAAAGAGGAAGAAGAAGGAGTCTATAATGATGACAATAACTGCATTAGTGTAACGAATTTCAAACAAAAGTGAGCTTGCCACTGGGAGGTTGAGATGGTTCTCCCAATGCGCTGCTATCTGATCCTAAAAATTTAAGTCCTTCCACAGACGTTTGTCTTTACATATGACTAAGTGTTAGTTACTAAGTTGGTTACTGAAAGCCAACAAAATATTCATAAACTAAAATTAGTTAGTATAATTTTCTGAGGACCCTGTTTCAGACTCTGTTGAGGAAGTCTGGCTGCCATGCAATGCAACAACACTGCAGAATTTCTGCTTCCATGCATACAAGCTGAAAGTGGGAATTTCCTCATTTGGGGAGTTCATTCATCCATTAAAGAGCTACCAAGTGCTGTCTATGCGTCAGATACTGTGCTTAAGCGCTGAAGATATAGCAATTTACAAAAGGGCTAAAATCCCTGGCCTTAAGGGTTTACATTCAGGTGATGGTGGGGAAATATACAATAAACAAGATTCCATTAATGCTATGAAGACTATTTCTTCACATTTTATGAAACCTAAAATTGGGATGTGTCTTTTGGTAGATGGTATCTTATAGTCAGCAGCGTTTTTGGTTTTTTTTCTTTCTTTCTTTCTCTGAGGTGAACTTGGTGGCATCCTAAGAGAATAATGTATCAGACTGATAAGTGTTACGGAGGAAAATAAGCAGAGCAGAGGAAGAAGGAGTATGGGGAGGTTGCAACTTAAAACAGTCAGGAGAGACCCAAGTAGCCTTTGAGCAGACTTAAATAAGGTGAAGGGAGTGAGGCATTTCTCTATGTGGGTAGAGTAGCAAACAACCAAAACACAGGAAAAAACAAGCACAAAGGCCATGAGAGGAAATCAAATTTCAGAAACACAAGCAAGCCAGTGTTGCTAGAGTAGAAGGAATAAAGCAGGAGGTAAGGTCAAAGAGACAACAGAGGGACCAGATTACACAGAGACTTGTAGACCACCTTTCTACTTAGTGCATGATCATTGCATTGAGTCTAGAGAGGTCAGATAGCATAGTACAGAAGAGCACAGGCTTTGGAGTTAGATTGCCAATTTATGTCCCAGCTGTGCCACTTCCTAGTGGTATGACATCAGGCAAGTTACTCTCTGTGCCTGCTTCGCCATCTGAAAAATGGGGCTAATAACACTACCCATAAGGTTGTTGTGAGGATTAAGTAAATCATTTTATGTAAAGTCCTTGAATAGATAGTCTAGCAAAGATAGAGCACAAATGTGTTTGATACTGCTACTATTGATTGGTTATGAATTTCAATTGCTGCTTCATCATTATCAATTTATTTTGCTGTGTGTTGTTTGATTAATGAATAAAATTAATACATAATGTTATCGACAATATTTTTGAACCCTGATTTTCCAGTAACTAGTCTTTAAAAACCTGTATGTGATATATTTCAAACACAAATTATCACCTCCACTCGTCCTAAGTAGGTATGGACAACACCCCACCCTATCACCACCACCCTCAATCAAAACACAATCTCGTGCAATGATATTTCATTGTTATTGTTGAGTTTGCCACTAGAAAGTAAGAAAGGATGGGGAAAGTGGGCCACTGAGGAGAGCGACTGAACTAGGGGATTGTAAGGAAGCAATTCTAAAAGTGGATTTCAAACCAATAAATTTTGCTAGTTGCTCTGTTGTCAGAAAAATCATTTTAATTTACCCAAGTTAAAATTTTGGATTATACGTATTTTAATGATTCATGACATTCTTATACTGAATATTTAGACTTAAGGAAGGGAGAAGTATAAGGGCGTAAGTCAGGCAGTCACAGTTTTTTCTTGTTTTTCTCTTCCTTTATTTAAGAAATGGTGCTTGAGCATCTGCCATGTAAAAGGAATTATGCTAGATCAGTAAAGGGTACAAATAGGAACGAGACGTGGTCTCTGACTTTTCTCTATAAAATCAGTGGAACTGGATTTGCATGTAATCTCCTTTCCCTTTTCAGTCCATTTCATGGCTGCTCCCCTTTCAGACGCCCGATTGGGGGAAAAATTAGGCACTGTACCCTCTCTGCCTCCTCTTTTTCCTGGAAGCATCAAGCGGTTCTACCCCTTCCCAGACACCAGGAGAGAGGCAAGACTGTGAGGTCAAGGGGAAATCTGGGGGCTCCACCCTCATTTCCTCTGTCCCAAGCTGTCCATTCCTCCTGCCCATAGTCCTTCCTGGCCAGTGGAGGCTGTTAGGGAAGAAAACAGGTCAAATGAAGGGAAAACTCATAGCACGCTGTTAGTGACTTACTACATTCACCAAAATTTAAAACAAAGCAGGGCATTTTGAAAAGGGTGGTGTCTTAAAATATTTCTGCTAAGATGTCAAGGCGCTGCTTTTTATTACCAAATAATACATGTGATAGACATCCATGAGCCCCACTTGACCTCAGAGCTTTATCTCTGATAATGGGGAAGAGTGGGGCACAGGGAGGAGGGGAGGAGAGGCTCAGGGAGGGGTAAGGCTTAGGGACTGGGTGAAGTTCTTTGCACACATTACTTGGTAATAAAAATGCTGAGCATTTATTGGTTACTTTTTTTAGGCTGCAATGAAATGCCCCCATGGAAAATGTGTGAAGCAAAATGTCAAGTGTCCAGTTTTAAAGCAGAGGACAATGCTTAGTGTACAGTATTTTTGGCAGTATTATCCCCACTGTTCTCCAAGTCACCCAGGCTTAAAACCTTGGCACTAGGAAAGGAACATGCACCAGAGCCTTTGAGATATGTGTTATCTGCAATCCCACCTTACAGATGAAAAAAGGACTTTTTTCCTCAGCATTATATTCATATATCCTTTAATGTTTTGTTCATGTATCCATCAAATACCTTTTATGGGACAATGCTAAGCCACAGAGACATAAAAATGAGTAACATAGTCGTGCCCTTAACAGTCCGGCTCAACAAGCATTTATTGAGAGCTTCCCACATATCAACAACTGCAAAGTGCTAGCGTATACATACGTATCTGGATTTCAGGGAGAGCTTTCAGAAGATGCCAGAGTTAAGTCTTAAGGAAATATGGGGCTTCCCTGGTGGCGCAGTGGTTCAGAATCCGCCTGCCAATGCAGGGGACACGGGTTCGAGCCCTGGTCCGGGAAGATCCCATATGCTGCGGAGCAACTAAGCCCGTGCGCCACAACTACTGAGCCTGCACTCTAGAGCCCGTTAGCCACATCTACTGAGCCCACGCGCCACAACTACTGAAGCCCACAAGCCTAGAGCCCATGCTCTGCAACAAGAGAAGCCACTGCAATGAGAAGCCCACGCACCACAACAAAGAGTAGCCCCCGCTCGCCGCATCTAGAGGAAGCCCGTGAGCAGCAATAAAGACCCAACACAGCGAAAAATAAATTAAAATAAATTAAAAAAAAAAAAAGTCTTAAGGAACTAGCAGGAGTTTCCTTGATGAAGTGGAGGGAGGGGAAGGGCATATCCAGGCATATATCCAGAGTATGAGAGGGAGACAGGAGCTAGAAAGACAGGCAAGAGCCAGAACATAACAGGCCTGTACACCAAGCTAAGGAGTTTGGATTTTATTATGGAGAGAATGGGCAACAGCTGGAGGACTTTCAGAAGAAGATCAACACAGACAGATGTTTTGTTATTGTCAGGCTCACCCAAGGGTGGACTGCAGACGACTGGAAGGAAGCCAGGGTGTGAATGCAGACAAACCAGTTAGGAGGCTATTGCCGTAATCTTGGTGAAAAATGACAATATAAACTATGTCAGAAACAGAGAGCATGGAGAGCAGAGACCTATTTGAGCAATATTCTATAAATAGACATGACAGGATTGACTACTGAACACATGGGGGTGCAATCCAGAGTTTCAGATTCCTCCCAGCTTCCTCCTTCTAGCTTAGGCAATTATTTGGCTAGTGGTACCAAAGAGCGTGTCAGGGCACGCAGAAAAAGCACATTGATTTTGTTTTCTTTAAGGGAGGCTGGGGAATCTGAGACCTGTGGGGCATCCAAGTGGAGACGTGTATTAATCAATTAGCTAACTAGACCCTGCGCTTTTTAGGTTCAAGATATTTATTTACAAGACTACTCCATAAGCGTGTGGACCTGGCACTCTCATTTCGAAAGAAACAAGGCATACCGATTTGAAAAATGCCATTTTTCATGCTAAAAAAAAAACACACTGAAAATGTAGGGGTTTAGAGTTAATAACAAAACGTCATGCTACTAGCTGCCGAACTGACACGGCAGATCAATGTATTTTCTCTAGTAAGTTAAATGCAGGGTTCGAGTGGTTTCCTCCCCACACCACAGGAAAATAGCGGTGTACCCGGTATTTAGATCCAGGAATTCCTTTTAGCAGGTTGGAAGAGCAAGAGCTGAGAAATGCGCCCTCCCGTGGCAGTGGAATGAGGGGGCTCTAGCACCCTTTTTACCACCAAACAAAGCCCTGTAAAGAAATGCAATTTGCGGGGACGAGAAGGCCACAACGCCGGTACTGCTACACCGCGAAACCAAAAGAACCCTCCCAGGGGCCGGGAACCCTTACCTGTCAGGTCGGCCGAAGGAAAATTTCACTTTCGACTCAACAAAATACGACCCCAGATTTGACAGCTTGCAGTAAGTCCGCTCGGCGACAATTAAACACCCTGAAAGCCAAAAAGCGTACACTATCCGGATTCTCTCCAGCTGGCAGGGCAGGGCTCGGACCACGTGGGTGGTTGAGACCAGCCCGAGCGACCAGCGCAGGGCTGGGGTAGGAGGTGTGTCCTTGCGGAGGGAGGCGGGGCCTGTGCAGTGGGCGGGGCTTGGGCGGACCCGGGCTACCGGCCTCCTCTCGCCTACTTTCCCCCTTGCCTTCGCCCTTCGAGCAGCCACGTAATGCCACGTCCCCGCGCATGCGCATTTCGACAGGTGGTGGAGGCTGTTTCCGGGCTTAGGGGGCAGGAGCTGCAGCAGAGTAAGAGGCGGTGGTGTCGGCGGCAAGAGAGCGCTGAGTGCGGGCTTGGGGGCCAGGCCCTGCGGAGGACAGGGGAAGTTATCTTTTCTTTCCCGACGGGGCCGGTGGAGCCGGTGGCTGAGCGGCAAGATGAATTTCCTCCGCGGGGTTATGGGGGGTCAGAGTGCCGGACCCCAGCACACAGAAGCCGAGACGGTGAGAGGAGCGGCGGGTCCGGGACTTGGGAAGGGTCCGGGTAGGAACGGGGACGGAGGACTCGGGGGCCCGGAGGTCACCTCCCGCGCGTCACCGTGGGCCGGGAGTCCACATGCCTCCTCCCCCTTTGCCCCTGTGCCTTCCTTCCTCTCCTGAAACCCTCGAGTTGTTTCCTCACGCCCCCAGCGAAACCCGCAGCGCGGCGGCTCGGCCCTGCTGACAACAGCTCCGCAGGCCGCTTGGTGGTGGTCCGCGAGTGGTACCGCCCGGGAAGTCATCGATCCGGGGCAGGGGTGGCCCGACCTGTCTCCCACGCCCCTCGGGGCCGCGGGCCTGTCCCTCCCGTTTCGCCAGTGTCTACCCTGGCGGTGAGGAAAGTCCAGCTCCCTCCCTCGCGGTTTGTAATGGGGCTTTGGGGAAGACTGCAAGAAGGTTTAAAACCCAGCTGTTGACCAGAGCAGTTGGCTAAGAATAATACGATAGTTTGGGCACAAAGCTGCCTGCCCCTGTCCCCTCAGTTGGAGACAGGTCGTTCTGCCAGGTGTTATTAGTTCGGACCCCGTTTTTCAGTCTTACCCAAATATTTGGGAAATACTCCCTCGGACGTTGTAGGGATCTTTCGCGCTCAAACTGCTTTGGAAACACATTTCCCTTCCATTCACCCCATTCAGAAGTCTGAACTCGTGGTAACAGGATTTGCAGCGTCACTTTAAAAAAATTGTTAGCTACTGCAAACAGTATTTGATAAGTTGGCTCGATTTTAGGTTTAGGATAAACTTTCTTCGAAGTTTGGTTAAGTGTCTATTAGAAATGAGTGTATATGACTTTTTTTAAACTAAGCTTTTAATTTGAGAGTAATTTTAGATCTACAAGAAAGTGACAAACAATGACTTTTGTGGGGGGGCGCTGCGTTGGGTCTTTGTTGCTGTGCGCCGGCTTTCTCTAGCTGCAGCGAGCGGGGGCTACTCTTCGTTGCGGTGCACGGGCTTCTCATTGCGGTGGCTTCTCGTTGCAGAGCACGGGCTCTAGGTGCGCGGGCTTCAGTAGTTGTGGGACACGGGCTCAGTAGTTGTGGCGCATGGGCTCTAGAGCGCAGGCTCAGTAGTTGTGGTGCAAGGGCTTAGTTGCTCTGCGGCATGTGGGATCTTCCCGGACCAGGGCTCGAACCCGTGTCTTCTGCATTGGCAGGCGGATTCTTAACCACTGCGCCACCAGGGAAGTCCAAGGTATGGCATTTTAAAGGTAAACTTTGGGTAGTATTCGTAGACATTACTGGGTTGTCTATGAACATAGATCCCACGTTCTGTGTTCTTGAGATCCTGAAGGGTAAATAATAGCTTTCATTTGTCAAGCTCTTACCTTGTGCTGGGTACTGTGCTCTTTATAGTTCACATTCTCCTTAGATCCCTAACCACCCTGAAAGATAGGTGATAGTATCCTCACTTTACAAATGAAGAAATGAGGCTTAGAGAGGTGAAGTAACTTGACTTAGGTCACACTGCTAGTAATGGAGCAGGGATTCAACCAAAGTTTGCCTTACATCAAAGCCTAGGCTTTATTGCTGCTGCCCCATATTTTAATACTTATCTGGGAATTTTGGAAATTTATATAATTATTAAAATTAACCTCACAAAATCTGAGTTAGAACTGTTTAAAGCAGAAGCTGAAAGCTGGTGAATCTATCTTCCTTCATTTGAAAATCAGGAGATTTCACACACACACACACAAACTGATATTTGGCTTCTCTTGTCCATTCCCACCGTGGCTTCAAGGCAGCTGAGTTGTGCTCTTAGAAGACCATGCTCTCTCCAGGTTACCATAGTCACAGCCCACCCCTTCAGCTTTTGTTCATGTATTTTATCTGTCTGATATTTTTCTCTGAGGCACCAAGTTTTATAGTGTGGTTTATTAGGGCTTGCTTTGGAGTTAGACCTTGATTTGAATCCTTGCCTTCCACCCCTAATTGGATTGAACAGGCAAGAGATGGCTAAAACCTTATGAGTAAAATAAGGAAAATGCCTACTCTGATGGGTGTAATGAAGATTAAATGAAATAAGGAATAGAAAGAGCCTAAGACTTAGTATGTGCTTAATAAAGGCTAATTTTTATTACATGTGTTAAGGGAAAGAATACTCTTTTTGTTATAGTTAGTTTTGGCACAATGACTTCTGTGATGTACAGTTAACTGGGTATAGGATTTTAAAGCCGAAAGGCCCTTTGCAGATCATCCAGGTGGAACCCCCTTATTTTACAAGTTAGGAAACTGAGGCACAGAGCACTAAAGCAACTTGCACAATATTGCAGAGCTGAGACTAGAACACTTTGATCTTACCATAGTGAATGGAACAACATAGCTTTTACATCATGATTTCAAAGTGAAACTTGAGTATCAGATGTGTCTCTTGTATATATAAACTGAAAGGAAAGTTGGGGGGGGGTCCTTGTTCTTGCCTAACTTTGAACGTGTATACTCAAAATTGGAGAACTAATATGTCTTCTGATGAGAATTAATAGTTTATTCTGAGTTACAGTATGAATAAAATTTATTTCACCATCTCATTCCGTCAGGAAGAATAATTGGTATAAGGAGTCATGGCTCACTAACTTAGAAGTATTTATAGAGCATCAATAGAGTGTGTTGGTACAATATTAGATCTTTTAATTGGTGATTTGAAGTGACCTGGATATTCCAGTTGCCAGAGCTTAGAATATCTAACTTCTGCATTATCAGCTAGTATTTTGTAGGTTTGTCCATTCCTGCACAATTAAATTATTTCATTGTAGTTTTCCATCTTTTTTGCTATTCTCATCTCTTTGCAGTGGAAAGCCTCTTTTCATTGTCTAAATTCTACTTCTCCTTTAAATCCATCATCGATCCCTTCCCTGATTTGCACCCCTTACTTCTTTCCCCCACCAAACTGCATAGAATCTCTTTCCCCTCTGAGCAATCTTCACAATTTAAGTAGATTGTGGATTTCTTAGGCTCTTTACCATTTTCTACCCTTTAAATCTGTGCCATCTCTTCTGGACTCTTAAGCGTCTTTTGGGCAGTGTTCATATATATTTTATTTTTATTTTTAATTAATTAATTTTTGGCTGCGTTGGGTCTTCGTTGCTGCGTATGGGCTTTCTCTAGTTGTGGTGAGCAGGGGCTACTTTTCGTTGTGGTGCGCGGGCTTCTCATTGCAGTGGCTCCTCTTGTTGAGGAGCACGGACTCTAGGCCCATGGGCTTCAGTAGCTGTGGCACGCGGGCTCAGTAGTTGTGGCGCACAGACTTAGTTGCTCTGCGGCATGTGGGATCTTCCCAGACCAGGGCTCGAACCCGTGTCCCTTGCACTGGCAGGCGAATTCTTAACCACTGCGCCACCAGAGAAGTCCCCATAGATATTTTAATCTTTGTTTTTCCATAGTAATACTAAATAAATATTTGTTAAATGAATTAATTATGGTGTTATGAAAGAAATCACAGATCTGTAATTATAGCAGCTTACCAATTACTAGGTGCTGAAACAATACTTTTTAAAGACTGTAGGAATCAAAGTTCTGGAATGATTGAAATTCATTACGTCAAACTTTTTACTTAAAGGATTTTTCAGGTTTGCCGTGCTTTGACTGCTTTCCTGCTTTTTCTTAACTAAAGTGCCTGCTAAATGAGTTGTATTATTGCTTGCATAGTACCTAGCTTTTTATACTTGGTTAAGAGTAACTTTGGACTGGTATTAAGATGTTCTTTAGAAACAAAATAGTAAATATTTGTGTTTGTATCATATGATAGTCAATAATTCTATAAAGTTTGGAATATTTTAAGTCTAGAATTTCATTCACATTAAACCTTTCCTGTTTTAGAGTCAAATACTTTTTAATTTGATTTCTCTTTTTTACTTTAGTAGAGAAAGGCACTGATTTCTGATGATTGTAGCCTCCTTAGCCTTGGCATACTTTGTTAGGTCCAAATAAACACTAATTATAGTAAAAATCCTACTCATTCTTTTGAGTGCTGAGACATGCTTAATTTTCCATCTACCTTCCAGCTAATATCTTTTTTTAAAGCGAGTTTCTTGCAAATTCCAAGAAAAGTGTTAACTACATTCGGTGATAAATCATGGAGGGGGGGTTCTCTTCTCACATTGTGTCCCAAGGCATGAAAGTTGCAAAAGTCCAGAAAAGATATGCAGAATTACTCTACTGTTAAGGCATCTCTTTTTCGATCAGACTTTGGTCAGCTGGCTTAAAAAGCAAAAGGGCTAACAATATGGACACAGCTGTAGTTTCTTTTAATAAAAATTGTTATTAAGGAATGTGCACTTAAATTTAGACATAGTTTTGGTTTAGTCAAGCACATGAGATACCACGTTACTATAAATGTGTAGCCTGACTCCTATATCTGGATTCCTGTTTCATATTCTACATTAATAACCAGGTCAGTGTAGTAACTGGTATGTGTTTTCTCTCTTAGCTCTCTTACAATAACAATGTCAGAGAAAGCCTTAATAATGATTTGTGTTTTGATCACTTCTATACCCAACCAAAGATGTCTCTTATATTCTTTTTAAGTAGTGTCTATTGAAAACTACATGGCTTTTTTTTTTTTTTTTGATAAATTTATTTATTTATTTATTTTTGTCTGCGTTGGGTCTTCGTTGCTGCGTGTGGGCCTTCTGTAGCTGCAATGAGCGGGGGCTACTCTTCGTTGCGCTGTGCGGGCTTCTCGTTGCGGTGGCTTCTCTTGTCGCAGAGCACGGGCTCCAGGTGCGCGGACTCAGTAGTTGTGGCTCCCAGGCTCTAGAGTGCAGGCTCAGTAGTTGTGGCGCACAGGCTTAGTTGCTCTGTGGCATGTGGGATCTTCCTGGACCAGGACTCGAACCCGTGTCCTCTGCATTGGCAGGTGGATTCTTAACCACTGCGCCACCAGGGAAGTCCCTACATGGCTCTTTTGAAGGTTTATTATGTATAGATTATTTGTATCATTTAAAATTTGCATACCAAAGCATGTCCCAAAGAAAGTGAGTAGATGTACTTGAAAGGGTTCTGTTACTAAAGAAGTGTGTACTGAGTGATGGTCAAAAACAAAACAAAAAACCTGATACTTATGCAAGGTTTATTAAACAGGCACTGTGTTATGTTTTCAAATATTTTCAAGATGGAGATATAATGTAATTTGTGTTTGCCAAATCTAATTGATGATATACATTCTTTCCTCCAGGAAACCTTGTAGGTCTAGTGTTCTGAGGAACACATTTTGGTTACTATTGTTCTAAATGATATATTTTTTTAAAGGAATGCTACATTTTAGAAGTCCTTCATTATCATCAGTTTTATGGAGTTCATGAAGTGTTGCCCATTTGGCTACCTAAAAGACAAAGTAATTCGTGATGCTTTATGGTTTGAGAAGTAATTGTAATCACTTCTGAATTATCTTTTAGGAGAGAATGTAAGAATTTCTTACATAAATTTGTTTCTCTTTTTATACATTTATCTCTTATTATTTATACTGTTCTGTCTGATTTTTGTGTTGTAGATATCATAGAAAAGACAAGCTTATATTTTTATACCTCAGGAAGAAATGCCATAAACATTCTTTGTATAAAAAGTTAGTCATCTTTAATTTGAAAACTTTGGTAGTGTTAGACTTTGAGATGCTAGCATTTGTTATTTGGTAGAGAAGTTTCATTATGATGCCTTGCTTAAAAGGGTGTGCTTTTGGAAAACATAGTTCATTTCTGAGAGAAAGCATGGAGAATAAATGCAGTATGTTATGTCAGCTGACTTATTGGTAATTGTAATGGAAATATATTGTGTTAGGTTTATGGATTTATCTGCAGAGAGACTGCGTTTGACTGTAATGTTCCTACTTTTTTTTTTTTTTAGATTGTAATAATTTAGGTCATCTAAAGATAAGTCTGGCTTTTGCTTTTTTTTCTTTTTGTAAAATCTTCTCAGTAGTAGAGTTTGAGTTAAACCAAATTTCTAGCTCTTTTTTGTATTTGAAAACAGTAATTTTTTTTTATTCCATTAAAACAATATAAATGAATTGACTGTTGATTAGCATGAATTATTTTAGTCCTATAGTCATGGTTGGGGAAGTTCTCTCCAAAAAAGTTATAACTATGTTTTAAGCTTCATGAAGGCAAAGTTATATCAAATAAGTTGGTATTAGGTGCTTGATAAATATTTGTTGAATAAATGATTGAATGGTTGAATTCAATTTTTTTAAATTGACATTCCTGACTTTCTTTTTTGCATGTCAGTTAAATAGTTACTGAATACTAAAGAAATATGGATTTCTATTAGGAATTGTGAGAAAATATTGCAAACTACATTATGTCAGTGTCCTTTAAATGTGGCTCACCATCCTAGTTTTATGCCATCTTCTTTTTTTCCCCTTTTACTTCTCAGGGGTTTTTTAGTTTCATATTCCTCATCTCAGGTTTTTCTTTCCTAGTCACTCCTATTCCCATTGCTTCTTTTTTGGTCTCCTTTGTGTATTACTGAATAAAAATAAATGACACTATTAGTAAGCAAAACAAACAAACATTAAATTCAGATTATAAGGTAATTCTGATTATGCTCAATTTATCAATTATTAATGGAATTTTTTGTCCTTTTCATATTTTTCTTAATAAGTGGAATTGTGAATCTCACATGGCAATTACTGAAAACAAGAGTCCTGAAACATAATCACCTGCATGAGGTTATACATATTAGTTTACTAATTAGCTTTTTATTTTATTACACAAAATTGCAAACAATACTAGTAAAGTTTAAGTCTTCTTTGACTACCATCTCCAATTTCAGTTCTCTTTCCTGAAATAACCAATATTCTTAGTTTGGTATAAATCTTTCCAGACCTTTATGAATAAATCATGCAGTATAGAATTATATATTTGTATGAGCATATTTATCTCTCTTTTTCACAAATGATACACTGTTTGTAGTGTTCTACAGCTTATCTTTTTCATTGATTGATATGTCTTAGAGATCTTTGCATGTTAAAACATACAGCTACTTTATTAGAAATTATTTAAAATATCAGATTTTTAGTTGCTTTTCTTAATTACACTGTATCCTCTTCTAATAGACTATAAAAGCATCTTGATAACAGGATCCATATCTAATTCATCATTGTATTTATCTTTGATTAACTCTAATACCTAGTTAGCATAGTATGAATTAGTTGAAATACTGCTGTCTCTCAAGTTTTTCCTTCTTATCACACCTTTCTGATCCTTTTAAATAAAATTAACTCTGGGTTGAATTTTACTCGTACATATTTTTTCTCTTTAGAACTGTTTTTTGTTAATATGTAGTGTTCTGTTGTTTAATGCAAGAATCACAAACTCAAATCCCAGCAGTGTCAGTTGGGTAACATCATTGTTCAGTGAAGCAGGTCGGGTTAGAGAAGAGACCAGAGGTCTGGGATGAAATTGGAGCCTGCATATCCTGCCTTGAGAGTGTAGCTAGTGCTCAGCTTCAGCCAGTTGTTGCAGAGAGCCAATTTAATGGCTTTGAATCCCGTCCCACCACCTACTAGTTCTGTGAACTTGGACAAGTCACTTACCCGCTATGTCTCTGTTTCCTTATCTCTAAAATGTGGATAGTAATAGTGCCTATCAATAGGATTTTGGTGAAGATTAAATAAATTAAAAAGTATAAAGAATTTTAGAACATAGCTGGCACATAGTAAGTGCTATACATGCCATATTTTAACAGTTCTGTAATGCACTTTAGCATTTAAACATCTCTGAAATCAGGTTGCATCTTGTAATTATAATTGGTGGTATTTCTTTTTTCTTGGCAATACATTTAAAAAATGGTAGATCTTATAATCATTGGCTTCTTAAATTGTATGAAATACAGTGTTAGCTACCATTAGCTATCAGGCTGATGTTTTTCTAGAAAAGGTAGAAATCTGGAGTTTTATGTGAAGTCTTGATTTTGAAATGTTAGCTTAAAAATTATTTTAAACACTGTATAGGCCGAATAGATTTTTTCAGAGGTTTATAGCAAATAACTACATTATTACTTAGTAGGTAAAATTGAGTATTTTTAACATATTCAAAGTTTTGAGTATTAAGTAGCCTTAGAATTTATCTAGTTTATTCTTCCATCTTGTAGATAACGAAACTGACTTAGAAAGCTTGTATTTAAGATACAGTCAATCCTTGTTATTCGCTGATTTTATATTTGTGAATTCACCTACACGCTAAAATTTGTTTGTAACCCCCAAATTAATACACGCAGCACTTTCACAGTGATTTGTGGACAGATGCAGAGTAGCAAAAAATCAGAGTCACTGATGTGTGCATTCCCAACTGAGGTCAAACAAAAAGATATTCTGCCTTCTTGTTTCAACTCTTATACTGTAAACAAGTGTCCTTTTCACAGTCTGTTTAGTGTCATGTGTTTTGCATTTCTATGCTTTTTTAAAAATTTCGCTGTTAAAACTGGCCCCAAATGTAGTGCTGAACTGTTGTCTAGTGTTCCGAAGTATTGTATAAGAAAGCTGTGATGTGCCTTGTGGAGAAAATATGTGTGTTAGATAAGCTTACCTCAGGCATGAGTAATAGAACTGGTAGCTGTGAGTTCAGTGTTAATGAATCAAGGGTATATATTGAATAAGATGTCTTTAAACAGAAGCACATGTTAAACAAGGTTATGTATTGGATCCATTGATGAAAATGTTACCAGAGACTCACAGGAACCTAGCGCTGTATTTCCTTTAGGCACAGCAGTTCAGTGTCTGCTAGTTCAGTGTTCATGGTGACTATAGAGCGTAACTATTATGAATAACAAGAACCAACAGTGTTCAGAAAGTAGATGAACAGTGAGTTAATCAGGTGGTATGTTAGAGCAGGTAATAGAATCAAAGCAAAGTCTAACATATTCTGGAAATTTCTTTAAATGTTTGTGTTATTGAAGCAGTAGTTGAAAACATGCTTATTATAAATAATTCAAATCAGTATATAGTCTAAAGTTGCCCCTTTCTTCCTCTTTTCACAATCTTATTTCCCATTACCAGGAGTAATCTCTAATGAAGTTTGTTGTACATCCTTCCAGAGTGTTTTCTTTGCATTTACCAATATGTTTGTCACACAAATGAGTTTCTTTATGAGTGAAATAGTTATATTCATAGCTATTTGATTTTTTAAAATTTTAACAGTAGGTATTAGAATTTTTCTATTTACTAATCAATGAACATAGGGTTTTTTTTTAGAGAGTTTTTAAAAATGTTTGTAAGTTTCTTTGTTTCAAGCAAATAGACAGAAGTATCTTTTCCTGTTGTTACCTGTATTCTATTCTGTAACCTTACATATCTTGACTGTCCAGTTGACCTTTGAACAACACCAACGCTCTGCACAGTAGAAAATCCTCCTGTAATTTAATTTATAGTTGACTCTGTGTATCCACTGTTCCTCCATATCCTCATATCCTCGGATTCAACCAACCGAGGATCACATAGTACTGCAGTATTTGCTACTGAAAAAAAACCGAGTATAAGTGGACCTGCGTAGTTCATAACTGTTGTTCAAGGGTCAACTGTATTTATGTTTCTGTTGATTCAGGCAGAAAATCTGGGAAGGTTACTTGTTTGAAGTCTACAGAATGGTCATCTGAAATGTGGTGCCTTGGTAGTATGCTGTGATAATGAGTACTTTGGTAAAAGGCCTAGGGACAAATATTTCTGATTTTTTACTAAAGTAGACTGGATTAGTTTTTTCTGTATTACAACTCATTCTTTTGATCAATAATGGCAGCAAAATGTTAACTGAAAAGGAGCAGGATGGCATTGAAATCTGTGGGATTTAAACTTGTACTTCCTTTCTAATGCTCCCATCATGTAGGTAAGGGTGTTGAGGACTAGGACGAGAGTCTGTGACCTCAAACAAATAGTAAATTTATAAATTTTGCTTTAAACTACTAAGTGGCCTCCTTGGTCGGATTCTGAGAGAGTGAGTGAGTTGCTAGCAACAAAGTCTCTCACCTCAGGATCCCATGTGGGACACTGAATAAACCTATCCTTCAACTCTAAAATACTGTCCTTTTTCCTTCTGATGGTAACATCCTCATTCACTCTGCTTCCCTACTTTTCCACTTGCTTCATTTTTGTTACCAATTACCCACACGTCCGCCTATATCCAAATCATTGCTTAACTTGGGACCTTCTGACCAGCTGTGCTGTCCAAAGTAGTACTTTCCACCCAGTCTCTGTCTTATTTCCCTAATCATTTCCCTCAGTGCACTTATTATTTTCTGTATTTATCTTGTTTTTAATTTATTCTGTTGTCTCCTTGCTATTATAATTTCATTTGAGTAGGTACCTTCTATAGTGATTCACTGCTGTTTCCCCAAAATTGAATTTTGCAGGGCCCAGTAAGATATTAAGCACTTTAATAGTATTTCTCAAACTGACAGTGGTGAAGAACCAGTTGGATTGTTTTTTTTTTCCCCCAATTTCCAATTCATCACAGACCAATACTTTTGTAAAATATAATAAAAATGAATTTATAGGAAAATGAAATGACAATACACACACATACTCATGGACATACAATATACAAGCCCAATTTTTGTTTTGTTTTTTAATTAAACAACCATAAAGGTATCCAGTTGTTACAGAAGTTTCTAATGCTTAGTCCCAGTTTCTTTTTCTTTTTAAATTATTTATTTATTTTTGGCTGCGTTGAGTTTTTGTTGCTGCACGTGGGCTTTCTCTAGTTGCAGCGAGCGGGGGCTACTCTTTGTTGCCGTGCACGGGCTTCTCATTGCGATGGCTTCTGTTGTTGTGGAGCATGGGCTCTGGGCATGCGGGCTTCAGTAGTTGTGGCACATGGGCTCAGTAGTTGTGGCTCTTGGGCTCTACAGCGCAGGCTCAGTAGTTGTGGCACACGGGCTTAGTTGCTCCACGGCATGTGGGATCTTCCCAGACAAGGGCTCGAACCCGTGTCCCCTGTATTGGCAGACGGATTCTTAACCACTGTGCCACCAGGGAAGTCCTCTTTTTTTGTTTTTATTGAAATATAATTGACTTATAATATTATAATAGTTTCAGGTGTACAACATAGTGGTTTGGTATTTTTGTACATTACAAATTGATCACCACTGTAAGTCTAGTTACTATCTGTCACCATGCAAAGTTATTACAGTATTATTGGCTATATTCCCTATGCTGTACATTACATCTGTATGACTTATTTTATAACTAAAAGTTTGTACCTCTTAATCTCCCTCACCTATTTTACTCATCCCTCACCCCCCTGCTTAGTCCAATTTCTGAACTTAACCTTGTCACAAACCACTGCTCTCTGGTTGCACTGACCATGGCCCCGATGAGGGTAGCAGCACTCTAACATTTGTTGAATGAATGAATGAATGAATGAATGAATCACCAACTTCAAGATTACGGCACTGAATTCTTCAGATGCTATTACTCCTTTGACTTTACCAAAACCAGAATATTCTGAGATATAGAAAAGTGATTGCAGATTCATATCAAACTTCAGCTAGCTTATTCAGTGATGCTTTTTGATTCTCTGATTCTTTTTTTAAATGACAGAAGAGACATTTGAATACATGCTTAAGGAAAAGCTGTAGAAGTGTATAAAATGAAAAGTGAAAGTGCTCCATGAATGGGCATTTAAGGTCCTTCTGTTTTGTTTCTTTTTCTATTACAGTGCTGCAGTGGTTGTTCTTGTAATTATGACTGTACGTGTGCATATATTGCCTTAGGACAAATTTCTAGAAGTTGAATTCCAAACAGCAGCTGTTTCAGGCATTTTATTCTTTATTCTCAAGTCTCTTAAATTCATTTCTTTCAAATATTCTTTTGTCTTATCTATCTCTGCAGCCCTTCCCCATTGCCACCACCCTAATGCCCTTTTTTTTTTTTACCTTATTTCTTGTCTGTTATAATGAGCTGACATATTTTTTCTGTAATGTCTTTCTGCTCCAGTTTCTCCTTATTATCTCAGCCAGATTAGTTCTTTAAAAGTGAGTATATTAATTTCTTAAGTACTTATATATAGTGCTGACTTTTTCATAAATACTTGGTAGCTTTTGATTATAGCTTTCCCAGAGTAAAGCTCCAACTCCCTTAGAACAAGGGACTACCCCGGCTGGGCAGTTAAGTCCGAGGCTTATGAGGGTCCTTACTGGGCTGTAGTGCAAGTGGAAGCTGTTCACAGGAACTACATTACAATGTTCCCCTGTTTACAAAAAAGAAAGAAAATCTTGCAGTCCCTGTAGTTTGCAACAGGTGCTCAGGCTCCCATTTCTTTGCATAAGAGGCAATGTAGGATAGTGGAAAGTGTGTGGGCTTTAAAGTGAGACATCTGTAGCTCAGTTAGAATCTGAACTGTACCACCAAACTGGCAGGGTATTTTGGGGTGCATTGCTTTATCCCTGAACCTTAGTTTCCTCTCCTGTAAAATGAGTTTATTAGTTTAGGTATTGGATCAGCTGCTATAACAGAGGTCTAACCAAGATAAAAGTTTGTGTCTTTGTCCAATAAAAGTCCAATTAGAAGGCAGTGCCTAGGATAGGTTAGTTATGTTCCTCAGGGTGGTCCAGGGGCCCAGGTGCTGCTTTTTATCTTGTTCTGCCATCCCCTAGGATGGTGCCCTTGTTTGAATTGTTGAAGGTGCTTCATTTCCTGCAGGTTCAAGTTCCAGGCTGAGGGAAGAAGAAAGAGGAATGAAGAACAGATAGCTTCCTTTTAAGGACATGACTTGGAAGATACAAAGAACTCATTGGCCAGAGTGTAGTCACTTTCTATGCCCAGGTGTAAGGAAGGCTCGAAAAGTAGTCTAGGTGGACAACCTTTGCGCCCAGCTAAAACACAGAGGGTTCTAATAACTAAAAGAAGGAAAGAGTGGATAATGAAGCACCATCATATTGCATTGTGTTGGTTTTTTAAGTCAGGAATAAACGGAATAATGGTCTTTGAAATCTTCAGTTTCTGAATAAAAATTAAGTGTACTTGTGCTGCAAAATTTTTTCTTGGTAAATGTCAAATGAAAAATATAGACCTGTGTTTGGCCTAAAACATGGCTAAGTCTTTGTAAGGTTTGGAACATATATAATATTTTCCTTTTATTTGGTTTCCATTGTCTGTAAAAGGTTGCAACATAGCACTTTATTATGGAGAGATCACTTATTCAGAAACTTCAACTGTGTGGAATACTATCAGGAGGTAGTATGGCTTTCGCATAGCAAAAGTAGAAGTTGCAAAGTCCATGTACTCAATCTTGATTTCAAGCCTGAGTAATTTGGGGTTTTAGACATATTACTATCTAGCCTAATTATCAGATTTCTCACTCAGTAGCAGATTAAAATCTGCAAAATTTGAATGGTCTTTTAGAAACGTATATGATGGAAATGACAGCCAAAAGCCTGATAGGATAGAAAATTAATACAAAGGAGTCATAGAAGTTTGGTAATAATAAAGTTTGTTAAACATTTATTGAGCATTTATAGGTGCCAGGTAATCGGCAAAAACTTTTATATTCATTACTTCATTTAACACCTAAGACATCCCTATTTCTGATATTGGAGAGGACTTAGGTTTAAATGCTAAGAAAGCTTATAATTATGTTCTTTGTTTAAGAAGACAGGGAAGGTTGTAATTAGTTTTAGATTGCTATCAGAAATCACTAAAATGAAAAGACCATTTTGGTGCCTGACAGAAAGTATCTGAAATAGCTTAATTATGGTTCTGGATAAATAAGTTGTTCTTATATTCATTTTTGACTCTTATCGGTTTGCAGTATGGTAATTGCCTTAAGTCACTAGAGAGAAAGTTCCGATTAAAATCCCTAGTCGAGTGTGTCAATTATATCTCAATAAAACTGTAAGGAAAAAAAAAAGAAAAAGAAATAAATAATAAAATAAAATCCCCAATCGGGAAGAATATGTACTTGCCACTAAAACCCAAGTTTAATAGATAAAAAGCATGTTTATAGTCTTCACATGGCTTGCAGAATCTCAGTTCCCTGACCAGGGACTGAACCCAGGCCACGTCAGTGAAAGCCCAGAATCCCAACCACTAGGCCACCAGGGAACTCCCAGCATGTTTATAGTCTTAAAAATAGTCTTGATACATATTTACCCAAACTCAGGAATGAATGGATTTTATTTCTATAATTGTAAATACTACACTTTAAAATAGTGATTAATTTTTAAGTTCCATTTTGCAACCTTCTAAAAAACACTAGTGATTTACTTATTAATGAGAGTCAATTGAAGCAGAAACATATAATTTGAAGCCCTTAGAAATCTGTTTTTAGCTAACAGTTTAATCTTATATAATCCTTCCCCCCCCCCCCCCCATGTTATTTTAGATTGATCATCATTCCCAGAAATAAGAAGCATTTAAAATTATTGTAGGGAATTCCCTGGTGGTCCTGTGGTTAGGACTCAGCACTTTCACTGCCAAGGGCCCAGGTTCAATCCCTGGTCAGGGAACTAAGATCCCGCAAGCCACATGGCATGGCCAAAATTAATAATAATAAAATAAAATTAATTTAAAAGGAAAGCTTTCATATTTTAGAAATCTCCTTTGGTATATTATTTTAATAGAACAAGTATATATATGTATGTGCATAATATAAAAATTGTTCATAGATATATAAAATTTATAAACTCAAATTAGACCAGTTTACTTATTTGGACTATAAATGCTATTTTCTACATTAAAATATGTATAGACAATTATAAAGTAAGAAATCATTTTCTACACCTGGCATTCCTTCCTTATATTGTCTGGTGAACTACTCATCCTTTAATTCTTGATTCAAGAGTGTCATCCTTAATATACCATTCTTAAACAGTATCTGTCTTAGTCTATTTGGGCTGCTGGAACAAAAATACAATAGGTTTGTTGGTTTAAGCAACAGGCATATATTCTCATAGTTCTGGAGGCTGGGAAGTCTAAAATCAAGGTGCTGGCAGATTCTTTGTCTAGTGAGGGCCTGCTTCCTGGTTCATGTACTGCCATCTTCTCCAGTGTCTTCATGTGGCAGAAGGCATGAAGGAGCTCTTTGGGGTCTCTTATATAAGGGCTCTAATCCCATTCATGAGGGCTCCACCCTCCCGCCCTAATCACCTTCCAAAGGCCCCTACCTCCTAATACCATCACACTGGGGGTTAGGATTTCAACACATCCATTTTGCAGGGAAGTAAACATAGCAGTTCCACTTTCAGATAGAATTCACTACTTTTTCTTTTGTGCACCTGCTTTATAAGCATATACTTACATAATTTTAATTTGTTATTGTAGTTTATTTACACAACTGTCTTCCTGTGCAAGCTCTTTGTGGCCAGAGACCATATCTTACTTTGGTTAGCACAAGAACAAATACATACATGCTCAGTGTGTATTTATTGACTGAGTAATGACTGTGCATTCTAGTCTAAAAAAAAAATTGGACTTTATAGGCAATAGGGAGCCATTGAGGATATTTTTATTATGTTAGTTTATTTTTATCAATTAAGAGCAGATTTCATATTATTTTGATCAGCAGAGTAAAGATAGCATCTTTTAAAGATGAGTTCAGTCATGAAAATATCCTAGAAATTCCGATAGAACATAAACCAGTTCACTTTATTCCATTATTACTCTTTTCTGCTTATAAAGGTAATACTTGTTCATTACCAAAATTCAAACATCAGAAATAATGTAGAAAATTAACATTTCCAGCAACCCACTAAAAGACAGTAGTATGGTACGTAGTCTTAATTTCTTCTATACATGTTCACATAGTATTTTTTTTTCTTTTAAAAATTATTTATTTCTATGGTCCTAACTTTCACTCTAGCAGTAGAATCACATTAATAATTCTTTTTAAAAAATTTTTATTATAGTTGATTTAAAATGTTGCATTAGTTTCTGCTGTACAGCAGAGTTAATCAGTTATACATATACATATATCCACTCTTTTTTAGATTCTTTTCCCATATAGGTCATTACAGAGCATTGAGAAGAGTTCCCTGTGCTATACAGTAAGTCCTTGTTAGTTATCTATTTTATATATAGTAGTGTGTATATGTCAATCCCAATCTCCCGATTTATCCCTCTCCCTTCTTTCCCACCCCCTGGTAACCATAAGTTTGTTTTCTACATCTGTGACTTTATTTCTGTTTTGTAAACAAGTTCATTTGTATCATTTTTTTTAATTATACACATATAAGCAATATCATATGATATTTGTCTTTCTCTGTCTGACTTACTTCACTCAGTATGATAATCTCTAGGTCCAACCATGTTGCTGCAAATGACATCATTTCATTCTTTTTTATGGCTGAATAATATTCCATTATATATATATATATATATATATATGTGTACCACATCTTCTTTATCCATTCCTCTGTTTATGGACATTTAGGTGGCTTCCATGTCTTGGCTATTGTAAATAGTGCTGCAGTGAACACTGGGGTGAATGTATCTTTTCAAATTATGGTTTTCTCTGGATATACGCCCAGGAGTGCGATTGCTGGGTCATATGGTAGTTCTATTTTTAGTTTTTTAAGGAATTTCCATACTGTTCTCCATAATGGTTGGACCAATTTACATTCCCACCAACAGTGCAAGAGGGTTCCCTTTTCTCCACACTCTCCAACATTTATTGTTTGTAGATTTTTTGATGATGGCCATTCTGACTGGTGTCAGGTGATACCTCATTGTAGTTTTGATTTGCATTTCTCTAGTAATTAGTGATGTTGAGCTTTTCATGTGCTTTTTGGGCATCTCGATGTCTTCTTTGGAGAAATGTCTATTTAGATCTTCCACCCATTTTGTGATTTGGGGTTGTTTTGATTTTTTTGCTATTCAGCTGTATGAGCTGTTTGTATATTTTAAAGATTAATATTTTGTCAGTCACTCTGTTTGTAAATATTTTCTCCCATTCTGTGGGTTGTCTTTCCATTCTGTTTATGGTTTCCTTTGCTGTGCAGAAGCTTTTAAGTTTAATTAGTTTATTTTCATATTTTCATTGTTTATTTTTATTTTCATTGCTCTAGGAGGTGGATCAAAAAAAGATCTTGCTGCAATTTATGTCAGAGAGTGTCTGCCTATGTTTTCCTCTAAGAATTTTATAGTATTCACATAGTTTATTAATGGTATAGTTTTAAACCAAAATGAGCTTATGCTAAATATACTATTAACTGTTTTCTTTTTTCACTTAATGTATCTTGGACATCTTTTCATGTCAGTGCATATGGATCTGCTTTACTCATTTGATTAACTGCATAGCGTATGTGTACTGTATGTTAGTTAAATGTTTTCTGATTGGTGGATGAACCTTTAGATTCCACCCCCCCCTTCTTTTTTTCCCCAATAAACAGCATAAATTTATTGCCCACAGTTCTGGAGTCTGGAAGTCTGAGATCAGGGTGCCAGCATGGTTTGGGAAGGGCCCTCATCAGGGTTGCACACTTCTTATTTATTATATCCTTATGTGATGGAAGCTAGATTTATTTTTTAGCTGTTAAAAATATTGCTACAAAGAACATTCTAGTATATAACATTGTGTATCTGTGGGCATTTTGTTTTGTTTTGTTTTGTTTGTTTTTGGCTGCATTGGGTCTTTGTTGCTGCGCGCAGACTTTCTCTAGTTGCAGCAAGCGGGGGCCACTCTTCGTTGCGGTGTGCGGGCTTCTCATTGTGGTGGCTTCTCGTTGCAGAGCATAGATTCTAGGAGCACAGGCTTCAGTAGTTGTGGTGCATGGGCTCAGTAGTTGTGGCTCACGGGCTTAGTTGTTCTGCAGCATGTGGGAATCCTCCTGGACCAGGGCTTGAACTGTGTCCCCTGCATTGGCAGACAGATTCTTAACCACTGTGCCACCAGGGAAACCCCCTGTGGGCATGTTTTAAAGGATAAGTTCCTAGAAATAAGAATGCCTGGTGGAAAGGGTATGAACATTTTAAGTTGTAATAGTTTTTGCCAAATTGACACTTTTTTAGGTTACTTTCCGTCTGATAGAATATAAGCCAGTTCATTAATCTATGTCTTTCTCTATCCTGTATAGTTCTGTTTTTAAAATCATTTTATTGAAGTATATAGAAAAGTACACATGTCATATACATAAACCTCACAACCTGAACATACCTATGTATCCAGCTCCCAGATCAAGGAACAGGACATTACCAGCACCCTAGAAGTCCCTTTTGTGCTTCCACTCACTGCCCACCCCCATGAGCAACCACCATCCTGACTTCTGATAGCTTAGATTAGTTTTGCTTGGTTTTCTTAGTTATAAAAATGGAATCATATAGTATTACTATATGGTAGTACTATTTTAATTTTTGTGAGACTGATAGATGAAAAATAACATCATTGCTATTTTAACTTGTATTGAATATTTATCTTCATAATGCGTAAGATTATTATCTTTGTGTATATCTCAAAGCTTTATTAAAAAATTAACAAGGCTCAGGACTTCCCTGGTGGTCCAGTGGTTAAGACTCCATGCTTCCAATGCAGGGGGCGTGGGTTTGATCCCTGGTCCAGGAACTGAGATACCACAATGCTGCACAGTGCGGCTCCCCCCCCCAAAAAAATTAACAAGGCTCAAATGTTAGCATGTTAGAACACAAAATAAAAGATTGAAAGTGAAAGCAAAGCAAACTCCCAAACTCTAGGATTATGATCATCTCCCTCCAATATTCCTAAAGATAAGTGTTTCCCCCAGATTAAATAGCCACCTTCAACAGATAATGATTAAAGAGCTTCTGGACATGGAAGTTCATATTCTGACACAAGTCTCTGTGTACACCAACCAAAAATGGGGCTGATCCTAGAGTTCAAGCATTGCAGGACTAGGACTAAGTACTCTAAGCAAGATGGGAATCTCAGATTCAGAACCAGTGCTTGAGGTCTAGGGCTAGGAAAACCCAGGAAGTTACTCCCTATTTTCTAGGTAGCTCTAACTACCTAGAAAAAAAATTATCAAAAGATGTACAAGACCTGAGAAGCAAGAAGGACTACAGTCCTGCAGCCTGTGGAACAAAAACCACATTCACAGAAAGATAGACAAGATGAAAAGACAGAGGGCTATGTACCAGATGAAGGAAAAAGATAAAAACCCAGAAAAACAACTAGATGAAGTGGAGATAGGCAACCTTCCAGAAAAAGAATTCAGAATAATGATAGTGAAGATAATCCAGGACTTCGGAAAAAGAATGGAGGAAAAGATCGAGAAGATGCAAGAAATGTTTAACAAAGACCTAGAAGAATTAAAGAACAAACATCTAGAAGAATTAAAAAACAAACAGAGATGGACAATAAAATAAGTGAAATCAAAAATACACTAGAAGGAATCAATAGCAGAATAACTGAGGAAGTAGAATGGATAAGTGACCTGGAAGACAGAATGGTGGAATTCACTGCCGCGGAACAGAATAAAGAAAAAAGAATGAAAAGAAATGAAGACAGCCTAAGAGACCTCTGGGACAACATTAAACTCAACAACATTCGCATTATAGGGGTCCCAGAAGGAGAAGAGAGAGGGAAAGGACCCGAGAAAATATTTGAAGAGATTATAGTCGAAAACTTCCCTAACATGGGAAAGGAAAATGTCATCTAAGTCCAGGAAGCGCAGAGAGTCCCATACAAGATAAACCCAAGGAGAAACATGCCGAGACACATAGTAATCAAATTGGCAAAAATTAAAGACAAAGAAAAATTATTGAAAGCAGCAAGGGAAAAGCGACAAATAACATACAAGGGAACTCCCATAAGGTTAACAGCTGATTTCTCAGCAGAAACTCTACAAGGCAGAAGAGAGGGGCATATGATATACTTAAAGTGATGAAAGGGAAGCACCTACAACCAAGATTACTCTACCCAGCAAGGATCTCATTCAGATTCGATGGAGAAATCAAAAGCTTTACAGACAAGCAAAAGCTAAGAGAATTCAGCACCACCAAACCATCTCTACAGCAAATGCTAAAGGAACTTCTCTAAGTGGGAAACACAAGAGAAGAAAAGGACCTACAAAAACAACCCCAAAACAATTAAGAAAATGGTCATAGGAACATACATATCAATGATTACCTTAAACGTGAAAGGATTAATTGTTCCAACCAAAAGACACAGGCTTGCTAAATGGAGACAAAAACAAGACCCATATATATGCTGTCTACAAGAGACCCACTTTAGACCTAGGGACACATACAGACTGAAAGTGAGGGGATGGAAAAAGATATTCCATGCAAATGGAAATCAAAAGAAAGCTAGAGTAGCAATACTCATATCAGATAAAATAGACTTTAAAATAAAGAATGTTACAAGAGACAAGAAAGGACACTACATAATGATCAAGGGATCAATCCAAGAAGATGATATAACAATTATAAATATATATGCATCCAACATAGGAGCACCTCAGTACATAAGGCAACTGCTAACAGCTATAACAGAGGAAATTGACAATAACACAATAATAGTGGGGGACTTTAACACCTCACTTACACCAATGGACAGATCATCCAAAATGAAAATAAATAAGGAAACAGAAGCTTTGAATGACACAATAGACCGGATAGATTTAATTGATATTTGTAGGACGGTCCATCCAAAAACAGCAGATTACACTTTCTTCTCATGTGTGCACAGAACATTCTCCAGGATAGATCACATCTTGGGTCACCAATCAAGCCTCAGTAAATTTAAGAAAATTGAAATCATATCAAGCATCTTTTCTGATCACAATGCTATGAGATTAGAAATCAATTACAGGGAAAAAAACGTAAAAAACACAAACACATGGAGGCTAAACAATATGTTAATAAATAACCAAGAGATCACTGAAGAAATCAAAGAGGAAATCAAAAAATACCTAGAGACAAATGACAATGAAAAGACGACGATCCAAAACCTATAGGATGCAGCAAAAGCAGTTCTAACAGGGAAGTTTATAGCTATACAAGCCTACCTCAAGGAACAAGAAAAATCTCAAATAAACAATCTAACCTTACAACTGAAGGAACTAGAGAAAGAAGAACAAACAAAACCCAAAGTTAGTAAAAGGAAAGAAATCATAAAGATCAGAGCAGAAATAAATGAAATAGAAACAAAGAAAACAATAGCAAGGATCAATAAAACTAAAATCTGGTTTTTTGAGAAGATAAACAAAATTGATAAACCATTAGCCAGACTCATCAAGAAAAAGAAGGAGAGGACTCAAATCAAGAAAATTAGAATTGAAAAAGGAGAAGTTACAACAGACACCACAGAAATACAAAGCATCCTGAGAGACTACTGCAAGCAACTCTATGCCAATAAAATGGACAACCTGGAAGAAATGGACAAATTCTTAGAAAGGTATAACCTTCCAAGACTGAACCAGGAAGAAACAGAAAATATGAACAGACGAATCACAAGTAATGAGATTGAAACTGTGATTTAAAATCTTCCAACAAACAAAAGTCCAGGACCAGATGGCTTCACAGGTAAATTCTTTCAAACATTTAGAGAAGAGCTAACACCCATCTTTCTCAAACTCTTCCAAAAAATTGCAGAGGAAGGAACACTCCCAAACTCATTCCATGAAGCCACCAACACCCTGGTACCAAACCAGACAAAGGTACTACAAAAAAAGAAAGTTACAGACCAATATCACTGATGAATATAGATGCAAAAATCCTCAAGAAAATACTAGCAAACAGAATCCAACAACACATTAAAAGGATCATACACCACGATCAAGTGGGATTTATCCCAGGGATGCAAGGATTCTTCAATATACGCAAATCAATCAATGTGATACACCATATTAACAAATTGAAGAAGAAAAACCATATGATCATCTCAGTAGATGCAGAAAAAGCTTTTGACAGTTAACATACTGCATTTGCAGTATGAAGAAATGCAAATCAGTATAGTAAAGACTTCTAGAAATCCTGCAGTGCAGAAACATATTTAATTTTGTATAACCTTGTGTTTCCCACTGGTTCTGTGATCATAGGAAGTCTTTTGATATCTTCTGGGACACCGGAAGTCTATAGAACATAATTTGGAAAACACTATATGTATTTAAGCCATTAATTTCAATACATAGGATGCAAAAGTTTGTGCTATGCCAAAATCATATTTATAGAATCTTACTAAGAACTGTCATTAAGGAATAAATAATAACAAAATAGTAACAAACTGTTAAAGCTATAAAGGACCTGAGTATAGTGGTTTAAAAAACTTTCTTTATCAGATGTTTTCCAAGTATTTTCATCTATTCTGTGGCTTATCTTTTCATTCTTTTAACACTGTCTTTTGAAGAACAGGAGTGATGAAGTCCAAACTACCATGTTTTTCTTTTATCATTTATACTCTTAGTATGTGTCTGAGAAAACTTTGCCTACTTTAAAGTCACAATGATTTTCTCCAGTGCTTTCTTCTAGAAGTTTTTATAGTTTTAAGTTTCCAAATTCTTTTTTAATGCAATTTTACATACACACACAGTTTGGTACTTTTGCTACAGTGGGCTCACAATTTACATATAGTTTTACCACTTGCTCTTCCCCCCCCCCACTATTTATTTATTTATTTATTTTAAATTAATTTATTTATTTTTGGCTGTGTTTGGGTGTTTGTTGCTGCACGTGGGCTTTCTCTAGTTGCAGTGAGCGGGGGCTACTCTTCTTTGTGGTGCACGGGCTTCTCATTACGGTGGCTTCTCTTGTTGCGCAGCACGGGCTCTAGGCACGCGGGCTTCAGTAGTTGTGGCATGCATTCTCAGTAGTTGTGGCTCGCGGGCTCTAGAGCACAGGGTCAGTAGTTGTGGCGCACGGGCTTAGCTGCTCTGCAGCATGTGGGATCTTCCCAGACCAGGGCTCGAACCCGTGTCCCCTGCATTGGCAGGAGGATTCTTAACCACTGCATCACCAGGGAAGTCCTCCCCACTATTTATTAAATCACAGTATTTTCATGTCAGTACAGTTAATTTTTTTGAGTAGCTGCATAGTATTCAACTGAAGAATGTAGCACAATTTATTTAGTTTTTCTTCTCTTGATGGACAGTTGTTTCCAATTTTTTCCTATTGTAAATAATGCTGCAAGGTTTATTTTAAAGTTCAGTTCAAATTTTAATTCCTGCAAATTTATTAAAAGCTTGGAACATTTCACCTTTCTAGATTTTGAGGCACACTTTAAATTTTTGATAAACAGTTCTGACTTTTCTCGTTCAAATATATAGTGGAAGCGTTAGGGTGAAGTTATGATGTAAACAATGATTATTTACAATTTTCTTTTATTAACTTCCCATCATATACCATAACCCTAATGGATTATGCAACCCTCTTGGTTCAAACAGCTGTAATAGGTATGTTTAGAAAGCTCTGGTTCTACTGATTTCTCTTAATTCCTGAATTTATATGACTTACTTTATTTGACTTCTCTTCCACCACTTTCATTTTTCAAGTCTCTGTGAAAAATCTATTTGATCTCTGTAACAAGATTATAATACTACCTAGTTATTTCGATTTGTGAAAAGACTATTTCCATGACATCCCATTTATTGATTTTTTTTTTCCAAAATAAATGGTATAAATTTGGGGGAAATTTTCATGTTTCTTTTTTGTTCTTTTTATTCTATTAATGCTATTTCATTTTTCCCTGACAGATTCAAAAGCTTTGTGATAGAGTAGCTTCATCTACTTTACTGGATGATCGAAGAAATGCTGTGCGTGCTCTCAAATCATTATCTAAGGTCTGTAACACTTTATCAGTTATTAAGTTTATTAAGTTGGATATTAGTTACTTAAATAACATTTTTCTTTTGTGCAGAAATATCGCTTGGAAGTGGGTATTCAAGCTATGGAACATCTTATCCATGTTTTACAAACAGATCGGTATGTCTCTATTTAATTATTTTTCTCCCTAATTTTTCTTGAAATTTTAATTAATTTGTTTTAGAGCCACTATTCCAGAAATGATTGACATACTAAGGCTATTAAGTTTTTACTTTCAGTTGTCATTTCAATAAACAGTTATTGGATACAAGGTGCAAACCACTGCTAACTAAGCATTAGGACAGACATAATCTCAACCTTCAGGGGTTGAAAGTTTTCCATTACATAAAAATGTAATGAAGTTACTGCTAATTAAAATTTGGAGTTTGAATTGACCAAGTGAATCTGTTGATTTTCATTCAGATATACTATAATGTACTGTTCTCTAATATAATATGAATAATATGGTATATCAGTTATTCAGACTTTCTTTTTTGGGGGAGAGAAATAAACTGTACTAATAGAATGATGTCTTAAGGGAAAAATCACTCAGCCTAGTTTTTGCTCTTTCAATTTCTCTTTAGGAGAGTATCTGCATCTTTGGTTTTAATTAACAACTATACATGAATAATTTTCAAATTTTACCCCTAGTTAATAAATATATCCTAAAGCTTTAGCTGTTCAACAGACTTTTCTACCATATCAAGAGCTCTCAGAGGTATCTTAAATTATAAATGTTCAAAAGTTAATTTGTCTCTAGTTGTCCTACTCCTGTTCCACCACATCCCCCCTACCCACCCAATCCACTTCAACTGCCTTTTGACCCAAGTTCATCCCAGTTAGCACCTTTTCATTAAAACAGGAAACTGGAGGATTTGTGCTGAACTTATCCCTCTCCTTAACCCATTATGCCCATGCAGACAAAAAAAAAGCTGGAATCCGTGAATTTTCTTCATTTCCATTGTTGGGCTTAGTTCTGGCTCTCAATATCAATCACTCAAGCCATTTTCATAGCTGCTGTATTAGTTATCTATTGCTGCATAACATATTACCTCAAAACTTACTGGCTCAAAATAACAAATACTTATGTCACAATTTCTGTGGATCAGGAATTCAGAAGTGGCTTAGCTAGGTGGTCTGGTTCAGGGTCTCTCATGAGGTTGCATGCAAGATGTCATCCAGGAGTACAGTCATCTGAAGGCTTGACTGGGGCTGGAGTATCTGATTCCAAGATGGCTCACTCACACTGCTGTTGGCAAGAGGCCTCAGTACCTCACCTTGTTGCTCTCTCTGTAGGGCTGCTTGATCATCCTCATGATATGGGAACTGGCTTCTCCCAAAGCAGGTGATCCTAGAGAGAGAACAAAGCCACAATGCCATGTAGGACTTAGTCTCAGAAGTCACATATCATCAGTCCCATCACATTTTATTTTATTAGAAGCAAGTAAATAAATACAGCCTACACTTAAAAAGAGGAGAATTAGGGTTCACCTTTTGAAAGGAGCTGTATCAGAGAGGTTTTTTTGACATATTTTAAAACCACCACCACCTCAAACTGTATTCTTTGCCTCTGATCGCTTTGTCCTTCCATTCATTTCAAGAATTTCATTTCATTTACATTTCTGTCTGAAATGTAAATCTTCTATCACTCACCTATTTAATGTATTTCACAGCTCCGTGCAGTGTGAAGTCCAAGTTCCTCAAACAAAGCAAAGCATATAAGCTTTTTAAAGATCAAGATGCTGTTTGTCTAACCTCATAACCCCTTTTGTAATTATATTTCAGCAATGCCCAGCTGCTTGTTCATACCAGTTAGAACCTTTTCTATCCTCCTCAGTGTAACCCACATTGTCTACCTTTCAAAGCCTACTAATTCTAATGTGTTTGAATAAATCCACTGGATATGTCAAGACTGTCTGTTTTATTAACACCAGAGTGGGCAACTGCAGTAGGCAGAATAATGGTTCCCCCAAAGATATTTATATTCTACCAGCACAACCTATGAATGTTCCCTTAGATGGCAAAGGGGCTTTGAAGATATGATTAGGTTATGGATTTTGAGATAGGGGAGATTATGCTAGGTTATCCAGGTGGGCCCAGTATAATCCTGAGGCTTCTTAAGAGTAGAAGAGGAATGCAGAAGAGGAGGTCAGAATGAGGTGATATGAGAAGATCTCAGCCTGTCTTTGCTGGCTTTAAAGATGAAAGGAGGCCTCTAGAACTGGAAAAGGCAAGGAAATGGATTCTCCCCTTAAAGCCATCAGAAAGGAAGGCAGTCCTGCTGAGACCTTGATTTTAGTCCAGTGAGACCCATTTCAGACCTCTGACTTCCAGAACAGTAAGGTACTATATTTGTATTGTATAAGCCACTAAGTTTGTGGTAATTTATTACAGCATCAGTAGAAAACTAATAAAGTAACCCAAGTCAGTTACCTGCTTTAAACAATATTCCAAGTTATATGAGAAAATGGGCCTTAGATCAAAAAAACTTCAGTGTGATTATTATACATACATATAATTTTTCTTTTTTATTTCATGTGTCTTTATACATTTTCTCACTGAGTCTTATAAAGTTGGTAATGAAACCACTAACATCTTGATATGGAAAACAGAATCTACCTCTATGTAAAGTGGCCCTTATTGTCATTTTTAGTGCACAGTAGAAAATAAATGTGTAGATACTCTTGATATAAAGGTTAAGAAATATATTTTTTAAAACATTTATAGCACATTTACTGTGTGCCAGGCACCATGTTTAGAAATAGGGTGTACCATATAGCCTGGTGAATGTGTGAACTAATAATTGATCATGTTAGAGGCTGATGGGTGTTTTATTATGACCCTTAGGCAACAAACAAAGCCAAACTTCTCTGAGCCTTCTTGTGTTTCATTCCTTCTCTTGTGCTAAATTCCCTTTCCATTTGCTTCCAATACTTATCTGTTATCTTCTGTTCTCAAAATGTTCTGTGAGTGTTTTCTTAACTTCATTGATTGCAAAGGTCTATATTGTGCAGCCATCTCTTTCCACTTCTCATCTTCATTACTCTTTTATGCTTCTGCTCTTGGCCTAACTAACACTCTCAGAATCCTTCAACTGAATCCCCTTCATGCCTGGCTACATCACAGAGAGTTGTGTTCCCTTTCTTGGCCTGGCTTGAAACTCTCCATCTGTCCATGGGTCTGCTTCTCTTATAGCCATCTTGAGGAGAGACTGCTCATTCTCCCAAGTCCCACACTCAGGGCCTGAAAGTTGTCTGATGGAAACTGGTGTTTCCAAACCATGACACCTCAGTAGTTTTTTGGGTTTTTTTTTTAAGTGTACATTTCAACGGTTTTAGTATATTCACAAAGTTGTGCAACTATCACCGCTATCTAATTCCAGAACATTTTCATCACTTCAAAAGAAATTCAGTATCCATTAGTTGTCATTGCCTATTCCCTCCTCCCCCCAGTGCCTAGCAACCACCAACCTCCTTTGTATCTATATAAATTTGACTGTTTTGGACATTTCATATAAATGGAATCATACAGTGTGTGGCTTTTGTGTCTGGCTTCTTTCACTTAGCATAATATTTCAAGGTCCATCCGTGTTATAACATGTATTAGTATTTCATCCCTTTTTTGTCTGAATAATATTCCATTGTATGGATATACCATATTTGTTTATCCATTCTTCTGTTGACAGACATTTGGGATATTTCCATTTATTGGCTGTTATGAATAATGCTCTTATGAACATTTGTGTACTCGTTTTTGTGTGAACATATGTTTTATACAAAGGAATGCAATTGTTGGGTCATGTGGTTTAACTTTTTAAGAAATTGCCGAACTCTTGCATGGAGGCTGCACCATTTTATATCTTCATCTGAAGTGTATATATAAGGGTCCAGTTTCTCCTCACCAACACTTGTTATTGTCCCTTTTTTAAAATGGCCATCCTAGTGGGTGTAACTCGGCATCTTATTTTGGTTTTGATTTGTATTTACCTAATGACTAACGATGTTGCATATCTTTTCATGTACTTATTTACCGTTTGTGTATCTTTTTTATTTTTTTAATGATTATTATTATTATTATTTTGGCCCTGAGGCATGAGGGATCTTAGGTCCCTGACCAGGGATTGAACCCGGGCCACCTGCAGTGGAAACGTGTAGTCTTAACCACTGGACCACAGGGAAAGTCCCCTTGTATATCTTTTTTAGGGAAATGTCTAAGTCTTTTGCCTGCTATTAATTTGGTTACTTGTCTTTTTATTATTCAATTGTATGTACACATTCTGGATACAAGTCCCTTAACAGACATATGATTTGCAGATATTTTTTTCCCCATTCTTTGGGTCGTCAAAGGACACTTTTTTTTTTTTTAAATTTATTTATTGTATTTATTTTAATTTTTTTTTGGCTGTGATGGGCCTTCGTTGCTGCACGAGGGCTTTAGTTGCGGCGAGCGGGGGCTACTCTTCATTACGGTGCACGGGCTTCTCATTGTGGTGGCTTCTCTTTGTTTCGGAGCATGGGCTGTAGGCGCACGGGCTTCAGTAGCTGTGCACAGGCTTAGTTGCTCTGCCGCATGTGGGATCTTCCTGGACCAGGGCTCGAACCTGTGTCCCCTGCATTGGCAGGCGGATTCTGAACCACTGTGCCACCAGGGAAGCCCCAAAGGACATTTTCTTGATAGTGTCCTTTGAAGGACAAAAGTTTTTAATTTTGACAAAATGCAATTTATCTGTTTTATCTTTTCTTGCTTATGCTTTTGGTATCAAATCTAAGAAACCATTGCCTAAATCCAGTGCTTTGAATATTTGTACCTGTGTTTTCTTCTAATAGTTTTATAGCTTTAGCTCTTACATTTAGATCTTATATCCCATTTTGAGTTAATTTTTGTATATGGTGTGAAGTAGGGGTCCAGCTTCATTTTTTTGCATGTGGATATCTAGTTGTCGTAGCACCATTTGCTAAAGAGATTGTTCTTTCCTCATTGAATGGTCTTTGCATCCTTGCCAAAAATCAATTGAAATAAATGTTAGACTTTATTTTTAGACTCTCTATTCTGTTGATCTCCATGTCTGTTCTTATGCCAGTGCCACAGTCTTGATTACTATAATTTTGCGGTAAGTTTTGAAATCAGAAAATGTGAGCCCTTCAACTCTGTTTTTCTTTTTGAAGATTATTTTGGCTATTCTGGATACGTTGAATTCCCATACAGATTTTATGATCAGCTGGCAGCTGGGATTTTTATAGGGACTGTGTGAATCTATAAATCAAGTTGGGGTATATTACCATGTTAACAACATTACATCTTCCTATTCATGAACACAGATTACCTTTTCATTTATTTGAGTTTTAGGTAATTTCTTTTAACAGTGTTTTGTTGTTTTCAGTCTTGTACTTTAGTAAAATTTATTCCAAAGTATTTAAATCTTTTTTATGTTATTTAAATGGAATTGTTCTTTTAATTTTATTTTCTGATTGTTCATTGCTAGTATACAGATATACAACTGATTTTTTTTTTAATTATTATTTATTTATTTATTTATTTATTTTTGGCTGTGTTGGGTCTTTGTTTCTGTGCGAGGGCTTTCACCAGTTGCGGCGAGCGGGGGCCACTCTTCATCGCGGTGCGCGGGCCTCTCTTGTTGCGGAGCACAGGCTCCAGACGCGCAGGCTCAGCTGTTGTGGCTCACGGGCCTAGTTGCTCCGCGGCATGCGGGATCTTCCCAGACCAGGGATCGAACCCGTGTCCCCTGCATTAGCAGGCAGATTCTCAACCACTGCGCCACCAGGGAAGCCCTGATTTTTTTTTTATATTGAGCATATGTCTTTCAATTTTGCTGAATTTGTTTACTAGTTCTAATAGGTTTTTAGTGGATTCCTTAGGATTTTCAGTGTACAAGATCATGTCATCTGGGAATAGGTGTAGTTTTAGGTCTTCCTTTCCAATCTGTATGCCTTTTATTTCCTTTTCTTGCCTAATTGCTCGAGCTAGAACCTCAAGTTCAGTGTTGGATAGAAGTGGCTGGAGGAGACATCGTTATCTTGTTCCTCATCTTAGGGGTAAAGCATTTAGTCTTTCACCGTTACATATGTTAGTTGTTGGATTTTCATTTTCAGGAAGTTCCCTTCTGTTCCTACTTTCTCAATAGTCTCTTAAAAGATGTCCCTCAAAATTTCTCAAAAACAGGAATGATAAATAATAATAATTTTAAAGACCCACTTCATTTGAGATTTATATCCTCTGGTTGTGACCCCTTTTGTCCCTCATCTTTGCTTTCACTCCTAGTCACTTCTTCATATTCACTGGATCTTTCTGACCTGTATCTCACCCTTGCTTTTCACTCTATATGCCATCATCCTCCATCATGCTTTCAAAATTTGTCTGTTTATCAACAACTAAAAAATCTTATACTTCCTGAAACAAAAGAGAAAAGAAAAAAAGAAAAAAATCTTACACTTCCTGACATTATAAATAGTACATGTTTACCATAAGATTTTTTTTTTTTTTTACAAAATAAGATATAAATCAGGAAAACAAATTCTAGAGGTCCAACTTATATAAAGATTATATATATATTATAAAGCATATATGTAAACATACAGACTTATAAAATTACCTGGCTTGTACTAATTTTGCTGGTTTTAAAGTTGGGTTTATTTTACAAATTTATTTATAAGGTTTTCTTAAAATATATATAGACACACATGAATGTATATATATATTTTTTGCTAGATTGGATCATTCTGCACATTAATTGTTAATATTCAGTTTTTTCCTACTGGCACTAAATCAAGGGTGTTTTAATTACCATGTCATTAAACATTCTTTAAAAATACATTTTATAATTGTTGCTATAGGTATGGATTTACCACACTTTTTAAAAAAATTATTAGACATGTAGGTTGCTTCTAATTTTTCACTATTATAAATAAAAATAAACCTTTATACATCTTTACAGTTTGCACTCTGATATTTTCTTAGGGTAGGTTTTCAGAAATGGGATTAATATTTCCTACAGTCTTGTTAAATAAGAGTATAAAATGGTCATAACAGCTATACTCTAACTAGCAGTGTATAAGTATAATAATTTCTTTCTTCCAGTTCGGATTCTGAAATAATAGGGTATGCTTTGGACACACTATATAATATAATATCTAATGATGAAGAAGAAGAAGTAGGTAAGTTTCTTTTACTGTGTTCTCTGTACATAAAATCAACTGGATTGTGCCAATTTTGCTGGTTTACGGTTGAGTTTATTTTATAAATTTATTTATAAGGATTTTTTCTTTTTTTCTTCTTTTTTTGTTTTCTGCTTTTTGGTTTTTGTTTTTCATCAATAAAGGGAAGACATTAGCTTAGTTCCAGAAAAATATCTTTAAGATGATTGCTTTGTATGTGATTTGGAGTTGGAATTAGATTCTTCTTTTTTAAAAAATATTTTTCCCTCTCTTTGTATTGATTTTAGTTGAGCAGAATGAATATTAGTATTCTCTAGATTAAATAATCATTTTTGGCTATTGATTAAAAATCAGACTATTTTATTAATGTTACCTGGTGAGCAATATGAAGTTAGAGGGTTTTTCCTGATATATACTTAAACTTTTCACATAAGACTTACGTTAACTTATAAAGAGCAACAATTTTTTAAATTTAGAAGGTTTTGTCATGTTTTGTTTTGTTTTGGTGATGCCACGCGGCTTGCGGGATCTCAGTTCCCAGACCTGGGACTGAACCCAGGCCACAGCAGTGAAAGCCTGGAATCCTGACCACTAGGCCCACCAGGGAACTCCCAGCATGTGAAATACTTGACTGGAAGTCTATACATTTTGTTCCATTTATTGTAAAAACATGCACTGAGTAACATTTTACAATGCTGTTGAAGAGTGCTTTCCTCATATCACATTGGCTGTTGTAGTAGGACACAGTGGGCCTTTCATTTTTCTAGACAATCAGAAGGGCGATCGATATTCATGCATTTTATGTCTAATTTAGATGGAAGTTATAGGGTCTTCCAAAATCTGAGTAGACAAGGCATAAGGAAATGTAGATAATATTGAGTTTGCACATATTTTATTGAAATAACAGTAGAACAGAAATATATGTAGATATTAACTTCACAAAATACCAGTAGTAGGGACATTTGAAACTGGGCTGTGCTGAATAGTCACAATTTCTTAGACTTGAATATCCTTTTTCTTAAATTTTTATTTCTCTGTGATACCTAGCTGACAATTTAACTTTATTAATTTCTTTAGTAAAAAATCTTTAGCAAACATAATTTGGTTCCCATGGAAAAAGAGGCTGTCGGTCACATGACAATACTTAAATACAGTACACGCAAGAACACACTTTGAAGATAAAGATACTTATTTCTCCTAGTCATTTCTCAGATGAGAAAATTAGATACAATACACTTGTTAGAAAACATTAAAGAAAAAGACTCCTCTTAGTTGTTTCAGATGGAAAATTTAGCTCTTTTCTAATTTGTAGTGATACTTTTTGTGTTTTAAAAAACTATATAGCATCAATTAGGTAGTTTTCCTTTATTATAAATTTGCAATCTAATAATGTTTAAAGTCTAACTTTTTGCTTCCCTTAATGTATTTGGCCTCCTTATTTTTAATTCAACATCTAAAAATGATTCTTTGGATGAAACAGGATAAACGATTCTTTGGAGAAACAGTAGTAGAATCATTTCTTCTAGGAAAGATTAAAATATGAAGTTAGGGTAATAGCCTGAAAGGGTCAATTTTTAAAAATCTAGATATTGAGAAATACGGCCTTCAGTTCTGTTATTGATACTCTCTCTTTACTGCTTCATCAAAAGATAATTCTTAGCTGCCATAATGAACTTCATTTTAGAGTTCTTTACCTTGAGGATATTTTAATAACCCTTCAATTTATTGATAAATATGTCTCATAATCCTACATTTATAGCATATGCTGTATCTCTATTAGGATATCTCAGATTTGAGTAAAATGAGTATGAGTCTCTTTCAAGAGATTATATTGTTTATTTGATGTTTTTAAGCTCTTATTTATTTTATTGTGAATACTATTACATAAGAAAGTTTTTTTATCACCCACTTTTTATTTATTTCTGTCTACCTTTTCAGATGATATTGAAGGTAAAAGATTGCATTTAATATGCATGATGCTTTTAGGCATAATTTCTGATAATATAAAAGGACACTGTCAAGTGAGTTTCTTCTGGCTGGTACAAAAAATCTTGAGATTTGTTTCACTATGTAAGAATTTCTTCATTAAAGAGGAATATTTGATAATCTTATATTACTATTTATTGTCTCTATGGCTACTAAATCTATTTTCCAGAACACAGAAAATATTCTAGTGCGTATTTTAACAAAATTAAGCTTTTTCTCTGGTAGGACAATCTATTCGAATTACTTTTTATATACTTCCTGGGGAAAAAATTTTGAGGCAGTTTATTTAAAAATAAAAATAATATTTGAAAATGTATACATATATATGTATACATATAAATTTTACCTATATTCAATAAGAACTGGAAGGTATTCCAGTTCAGAGAATACTTGTATGTTGATATTGTCCCTTTAAAATAATGCATGCACAGTAATGTCTGGTTACTGACATTTTTTATATTAATTTATAAAACTCACCAATACTGTCTTTCTTTTTTCTGGTGGTCCTTTTCAAGTTCCATTTACTTTTAACATTGATACTTCTTTTCCTCATAATTTAAGTAACCACATTTTATTTTGTTTTACCATTTTTCGTGAGATCCTTAACTTTTTAAAATGAGGAAGGAAAAATCCTTTTCTAAAGTAGGTTTAAGATGGTACATAACAAAATTGCCTATACCTAACAAGAAACTAACAAAGAAACTAACTTATTAAGCTGTATAGCATTACCTTTTGTGAAATTTGAACCCCTTGTTTGAAAGCAGATAATATTGAGCATTATGCCTTGACTCTTGTGACAATGCTATTTCCTTGTTGAGTAGTACAGATCAGTAGTCATTGTTTCTATTATTATTTCATCATATTTGTATAGAGCTTTAAATCTTACAGTGCTTTTATGTCCATTATCTTATTTGATCCTCATAGCAACCTGTGAGGTAGGTGACATTTTTGTCTTTTCTAAAAAGATGAGGAAATGAAAACCCAGTGATCATGTAACTTACATAGTATTGTCTAGTAAGTAGGGTAACAGGATTTTTTTTGATACATATTTTTGTATTCCATAGATTTCTGATTTAATAAATTATGGCCATTTTTCTGACTAGATTCTTTATTAAATCTTGTAATTTATATAACTAGTTTATACGATGCAGACAAATGTTAAAAAAATATAGGTGTACTTGTTTAACTAATTGACCACAGTGTAAAAGAAGGTTACTTGATATTCCCTCACTCTGAGATAGGACTACTTTTATTAGAATATCTCTTTCTATAAAGCCGTTTTGTCCTCCATAATATGGGTTATGAACTTGATATGGAGTGGAGTTCCAAAGAGAAGGTCCAGAATGTTTTTTATATTGTTTATACCACTGGAAAAAATACAACTGTAAATACATATGAAGAATAAATGTATATACAAATATTTAGTTAAAAGCCAGTTACATAAATAGGCCTGAAATGTTTCCAGAGGTATATAAGGACTTTTTAAAAAGCAATCTTTAATTTCATGTACCTGTCATAGGTTTATTTTCACTATAATATCAAAGGGCCATTTTGTTCTTAATTTTTCATTTATCTTACAGTAAAGGGACATTTACTTTTACAGGTTATGATAAGTATACCAAGTAGTATATCAGCTATAGGATGTAAAAAATAGACTTAGCTCTAGAATTTTTTAAATATATTGGATGAGAAAGGATGGTTAGTTGTCTCACACCTTTGCTTTCATGTGAAATAGATATAATATTTCATGAATCTAGTTTTAGTTTACAACCTTTAGATATAATTAGTGTAGTAGTTTTAGCTTAATTTACTTCTACATCAAAATAGCTTTGTATGTTACTTTAATTGCTTAGCAAATTTTTGTAGGACTCTACATTAAAATTCAGAAGTGCTGTCTTAAGACTATAACTTAAAGGAAGTAGAGTATATCTCACTAACACTTTTTTAGTTGACAATATTAAACCAGAAGGAGCTGTAGATTCCTGGAACTGGATCATATTTTACTAGTTCAATTCAAAACATAGATCTTAATTATATACTGCTAAGCTATAGTATTTTATACAGTATAGCTACAGAATAAATCCAATGCACAGTATTAAATCTACTTCCTGCTAAGTTTTTAGCATGTGCTCAATGCATACATTGAATTAAGCTTTTTCTTGGGTTAACCCTATGTTTCTTAAAGTATAGCACAAAAGACCTAGAGTTCTCTGTATTAAAAGGTGTCTATGGTTAAATAAACCTAACATAGTATATCCCGCTCTGAAACTTCACAAAATTTACATTAGTATAGTAAATACTGAGAATCCTGCAGTAAAGAAACCTGTTCAATTTTGTTTAATCCAAATACATTTGTACACCTGCACTTGCTTTCATGAGGTACCTGTTAACGTGCCACACAATCCTGCATTTCGAGAAATACTAACCAAGGCTTAAACCCACAGCTTAATTGTTTGTATTTATCCACATAAAAATATTTCAGCATTTTTTAAATATTTCATAGGAAGAATCCATCAAGTCTGTATATGGTTTTCCTCCCTTCCTTTATTTATTTATTTATTTATTTTTGGCTGCGTTGGGTCTTTGTTGCTGTGTGCGGGCTTTCTCTAGTTGCGGCGAGTGGGGGCTACTCTTGGTTGCGGTGTGCGGGCTTTCTCTAGTTGCGGCGAGTGGGGGCTACTCTTGGTTGCGGTGTGCGGGCTTCTCTTGTTGCGGAGCACGGGCTGTAGAGCACAGGCTCAGTAGTTGTGGCGCACGGGCTTAGTTGCTCCGCAGCATGTGGGATCTTCCCGGTCCAGGGCTCAAACCCGTGTCCCCTGCATTGGCAGGTGGATTCTTAACAACTGCACCACCAGGGAAGCCCTTCCTCCCTTCCTTTTAAGATTAACTTACAAGTTTTTGAATATTCTCCCAAATGTCAATGAATTTTATTTTGAGCTCTTCTCTAGAAGTCACAATCTTTGCGCCCAAGGGCATTATCTGTCTTATAAGCAAGATTGGCCACTTAGTATTTTAAATAATAAATAAGTTCCTAATATTAAAAATTGGGAGGTTTTGCATCAGTTTTTAGATTTTAAACTTCTCTTTTTAAAAAATCTGAAGACCGACAACACCTGGGCCTGCATTCTCCCACGGCAGAGTCAGCTGGAGCTGAGTAACTGCTGCTTTCCTTAGATCGGGCACGTACTCTCCATCCTGTCTGTAGTCTTATACCTGGCCTGCTTCATTCACATACATTACTGTCTTGCCACTGTAGTTGAGTTTATACTCTCTACTGTATCCACAGTACTCAAATAAAAACCATTGTAAAATAAATTATATTTCAAAAGCATTTTATTAATTATATACCCAAGAGTTGTTTCATGCAATAAATATGAAAATATGCAAATGCAAAATAGCCCTACAAAGCATCGCAATTAGGTCATTGCATTGCTGTGATAGTACTTTCTAGAGGGAAACAGTTCTAAGGTGGAGACAGTTAAGTTACTTGCCTTTTCAACATAAATTTCTCACATATTTGGAGAGCTATTTTCTTCACATGTGTGGGCCACTTTTTGTAGTTTTCTTTATCTGCTTTTTTATCTATAGAATTTCATTAGAATCTGGCTAATTATTTGTTCTTGGTACCATCCGCCACAGAGCCATGGTTTGTTAGGGTTCCAGGGTAGGTAAAAACAAGATAGGCTCATTAGCCCAGTGAATCTTGTGAAATTTTATTGGATATAGGGCATTTACCATACCATGGGAATCAGGGCTCTTATTCATAGCTGATTCCAAAGAGGGAGATTTTCAAAAGATTTTATTAGCTCCCAAATTTCCATATCTTTTCCAATTTCTTTGTCATCTCCCTTTCCATCATCATGTCACCTTGCAAATAAAATGGGAAGGGTGTGCACTCTTGCTACTTACCCAGTCTGAGTTTTTTTCCAACTCCATGGTAAATTCAACTTTGAGCATTGAAAACCACAATGTACCATGCAAAACTTTACATTCAGAAGTGTTTGAATAATTAGGGCACAGGATTTTATCTGCTCCCAATGGAACAACAGGAAATCTTTTAAGCAGATCAATGATAGATATCGTCCCTTGAGTCCACGCTAGTTATGTTTGAGTATTAGACTTCCTTCTGATTAATATTAGACCTTTGTAGCATCAAGCCTTTGCCACCTTAACTTAATACCCTTGACATAATAATTGTGCAGTAACATGTAGATAGCTTTCAAGTGTACTTTTTTTCATCCCTTCATGCCCCCCCTCTATCTGTTTTTCCTGAAATAATGGAAATATTTCAGTGGAAATAATGACTGCTTCCCTAAACAATTCTTCTGAAGCCACCATTAATCTAAAAAATTAAACTTGAAGGGCAAAAATTAATAGTTTACTAATGTTAAAAATGCAGGAAATTTATTTTTATTTGGCATCCAAACAACCATAAACTCAAGTAACTACTTATTTTGGGAGATTGCATGCAACTTTTATGAGAAAGAGATATAAGGTAAAATATCAGTAACAGGATTCGCTTACAGACAAGCATGTTTCTGGGAATATCATAGGATATACGTTTTTTTAAACATCTTTTGCATCTTGGTGATAATACTCATTAATAGTAACCTTACAAGAATCTCAAAATCTTTTTGAATCATCAAAAGAAGATTGTTATGTTCTGTATAATTTTAAAACTTGAGGGAATTCCCTGGTGGTCCAGTGGTTAGGACTCTGCACTTTCACTGCCGAGGGCCCAGGTTTGATCCCTGGTCGGGGAACTAAGATCCCACAAGCCATGTGGCGCAGCCAAAAGAAACAAAACTTGATAATACATGTAGATATATAGCATATAATAAATCTTAGGACTGTGGTTCTTAAGGGCAGTTTGGCCCCTCCTGCCACCTAGAGGACATTTGTTAACATCTGGAAATATTTTTGGTTGTCACAACTTGAGGATACATAAGGGAGTGCAACTAGTATCTTGTGGGTAAAGGCCAGGGATGCTGCTAAACATCCTAAAATGCATAGGGAGTCTCTCACAACAATGTCATTGTCAGTAGTGCCGAGGTTGAGAAATCCTGCTTTAGAGATGATGTTGCTGGTGTGAGTTGAGCACTTATCACTCACCAAGTACTGTGCTGCATGTTTTATCAATCCTTATTTCGAATCCTCAAAGAAAACCCTGTGTAAAAGAAAATTGTTCCCATTTTACAGGTAAGGAAACTGCAGCTTGATATATTTGGGCTGTTTGCCCAAAGTAATGTGACTAAATGGATGAATATGGCCTTAATTGGTCTGACTCAAAAACCTTTGTGAGCGTCTTCCTTTTTACTGTATTGCCTCTCAAGAAAGTATTTGACTACTCCATACCCTAGCCATTCTGTTCATAAACAAATTACTTTTGCCTGTGTTAGCAATTTCTCTTTTCTCTTTTAGCAATTTCTCATGTCTCTTTCATGTTAAGTTCAGAGGTAGTACTTGACAGTTAATTGCTCCTTTCTCTTTGAAACACTTTTCCACTCATTTCTCAGTCTCCACTGTCCCCTGATTTTCTTTCTGTCTCACGGCGCTGCTCTTTCTTTGTCTCCTTTGCTGTTTTCTTTCGTCTCCCCAGCCTCTTAACATTGGAACATCCCAGGGCACGGATTACTTTCCTTCTCTGTCCTTTCCTTTGGTGATCTCATCTAGGCTTGTGACTTCAAATATAGTCTGTATGCGTGCCTCTCAAATATATGTGTCCAACCCAGACCTCTCCACTGATGTCCATAATTGTATATTCAAATACTTACTTGATATCTCCAATCGGATTTCTTTTCCCCACACACAGCTTTATTGAATTATAATTGAAATATAATAAATGTACAGATGTACAGTTTCATGAGTTTTGACATGTATAAACCCATGAAACCATCACCACCACCACCAAAATAATGAACATATCCAAGTTTCCTTGTGCTTGTTTGTAATCCATTCCTCCTCCTTCTAGCCCCATTCAATCATAGATCTGTGATTACTGTAGATTACTTTGCATTTTTCTAGAATTTTATGTAAATGAGATCATACAGTATATACTCTCTTTTTGGTTTTTTTGGTCTGGCTTCTTTCACCCAGCATAATTATTCTGAGTTTCATTCATGGTGTATATCAATAGGTTAGTCCTTTTTATTGCTGAGTAGTATTGATATTTTGTTGTGTGAGTATATAACAATTTGATAATCCATTCCCCTGTTGGTGGGCATTTGGGTTGTTTCCAAGTTTTTAGCTGTTACATTTGAAGCTTCGTACTACGTACAAGTCTTTTTGTGGGCATGTATTTTCATTTCTCTTGAGTAAATACCTAGGAATAGAATGGCTAAGTGATAGTAGGTATATATTTATAAGAAACTGCCAAACTGTTTTTCAAAGTAGTTGTACCATTTTACATTCCCACTGGTGGTGTATGAGAATTCTAGTTCCTCCACATCCTCTCCAGTACTTGATATGGTCTGTCTTTTTAAATTTTAGCTGTTCTAGTAGGTGTGAAATAGTATCTCATGGTAGTTTTAATTTGTATTTTCATAATGAATGATTATATTGAACAATTTTTGATGTGATTATTTACCATCCATATACCTTTCTATTCTTTGGTGAAGTGTTTATTCAGATCTTTTGTTCATTTTTTACTGGATTGTCTTCTTATACTTGAATTGTAAGAGTTCTGTATATATTCTAGATAAAAATCCTTGTGATATATATTTCACAAATACTTTCTCCCAGTCTGTGACTTGCCTTTTTATTTTCCTAACATTGTCTTTTGAAGAACAAAATTTTTAATTTTGATTAACTCCAGTTTATCAGTTTTTTTCTTGTATAATTTGGGCCTTTTGTTTCCTATTTATGAAACCTTTGCCAAACCTAAAATCACTAAGATTTTCTCCTGTGTTTTCTTTTAAAAGTTTTATAGTTTTAACTCTCACGATTAGGTCTGTGAGCCAATGGGTCTATTTCTGGACTTCCTATTCTGTTGGTCTCTATGTCTATCGTTTTGCCTACACGACATGTGTTGGTTACCCTACCTTTATAATATATCTTGAAATTATGTAGTGTAAGTCCTCCAACTTTGTTCTTTTTCAAAATTATTTTGGCTCTTTTTGGTCCTTTACACTCCCATATCAATTTTAGAATCAATTTGTCAATTTCTACAGAAAAAACTTACTGAGATTTTGATTGGGATTCTGTTAAACCTACAGATTGATTTGGGGCAAACTGACATTTTCACAATACTGTGCCTTCTAATACAAGAACACAGTATATATATTATTTAAGTCTTCTTTAATTTCTCTCAACACCATTTTGGAGTTATCAAAGTAAATAGGTCTTATACATCTTTTATCAGATTTATCCCTAAGTCTTTAATACTTTTTGATTCTGTTTTAATTGGTGCTGTTTTTAAAATTTGAATTTCTAATTGTTCATCACCAGTATATAGAAATGCAATTAATTTTGTATATTGACCTTTTATTCCACTTAACTTTGCTAAATTCACTCTCTATTAAGTTTTTTGTAGATTCCATAGGATTTTCTACATAGACAAACATGTCATCTGTAAATACAGTTTTACTTCTTCTGTTCCAGTCTGTATGCCTTTTATTCTTTTTCCTACCCTATGGCACTAAGATCTCCAGTACAGTGTTGATTAGAATTAGGGAAAGTATATATTCTTGCCTCTTTCCTTATCTTAAGTGGAAAGCATTCAATCTTTTACCATTAAGTTTGATGTTAGCTATAAGTTTTTTGTAGATGCCCTGTATCATCCAGTCTTGTGACTTTAAATATCATTTTTATGTTTATCATTCTAATGTATATGTCCAACCCAAACTTATCCACTGACAGCTATGCTTGTGTTTATCCAACTGCTTACTTGATTGATATCTCCACTCACATTTTTATGTGTCTCAAACTTAACACATCCAAAACTAAACTTATGATTTTCTCTCTACTCTCAACTTGCTTCTTCCAGTGTTTCCAATCTCAGTAAGTGGCAGTGCCATCCTTCCACTTCTTTAGGCTGAAACCTTAGAACCACCTTTCCTTTCCCCACCCCCCTTCTCATACCCCTGTAAGGAATATGCCAACAAATCTTGTTCCTTCTATTTTCATAAGAATTAGGACCAGTGTCTAAGTCACTTTCACCACTTACCTTGATTATTGCCTCCTAATCGCTCTCACTATTTCCCTCTTTCCCTGACATCGTCTTAGCACAGCCAGACTAGTCCTTTTAAAAGTAAAGTATTTTTTGTTTAAGTAATGTAGTTTTAAGGTTCAGAAACAGTGGATTCTTTTACTGATGCAAGAGATGATAAAAGAAATATTTCTTAGGGTTTCTGAAGGATAAACCTAGCATATTAATCAATATGCTAGAAATTAGGTTTTATTAAAAACCCAGAATATTAAAATATTTCTTTTCTACTTCTGGTCTCTTCTTTTTTCTCTTTTCTCTACAAATAATTAGATGACATTATCACTGTCACTGTTGGATTGTCTTGCTTTTCTTGTCATCTGCTGGGTTTTTTCCATTTCTAAAGTATATTAATATTAAAATCTCACATTTAAAAAAGAACTATTTGAGAGATAATAAATATGTTTGATCTTAACTGCCAACTCCTTTGGTTTATAGTCACTTCCTGGAGCAATATGTGGAAAAGGCTTAGCTGTGTCTGGAATGGGTAAGGGGATGGGGAGTAGTGTATTTGCCATCTCTAAATTGCATTTATAGAGTAGGCAGATTTTAAATGATAATTTGCTTTGGCAATTGTTGCATCAGTTTTTAGTGATCCTTTACATTTTTTTGACAAAGTACATTGAAACAACAAATACCTTAAAGACTTTTAAGTGTTAAGGACGAATATAAAATCTTTTAAAGAATAAGTGAAAAATTAAATGCAAATTCTGGTTTTATTGCCAAATAACTGAGATATATATGTTGATTTGCTTGAAAGAGATACTGAAAAATCTGTAGATGATTGGTTTAATTTTAAAATAAAATTATTTGACATAGTAACAGAGTCAGCAAGGACTATATGTTCAGTAATGTTTGGGGGGGAGGAGCTTTTGAGGTATAATTTACATACATTAAAATTTCTTCTTTGCGGTTGTATAGTCCTGTGTGTTGGGCAAATGTATACAGTAGCATAACCACTATCACATTTGAGATAGAATATTTCCATCACCCCAATAAGTTCCCTTGTACTCTAATTAGAAGTTTAACCTAAAAATGACCTTGAGAAAATGTGAAAATCTAAATATATTGTCTTTGAATATCATATTTAAACATTTAAAGAATAAAAATTAATTTAAATGACCTTGAAAGTTATTTTAAGGATATGTCTTTCTAGCATAATTGTGATATCACTTCCAGGTACACTGTTCCAAGAAAATTATCATTTCTGCTTAGCTTTTTCAACAAAAAGGATACTTTAAAATAACAAAGCATCACATTCAAATACTTTATCTTTGAATATTACAGAAGAAAATTCCACAAGACAGAGTGAGGATTTGGGAAGCCAGTTTACAGAAATTTTCATTAAGCAGCAAGAAAATGTCACTCTTCTGTTATCTTTATTAGAGGTAAGTAAAGAACCTTGCTATTTTTGTCATCTTAATAAGCTCCTTTTGTTGCCCTTTTGGGTGTTATTGAGGAAGCAACATATAGATACCTTTTTTTTAAAAAAAATAAATTTATTTATTTATTTATTTTTGACTGCATTGGGTCTTCGTTGCTGCACGTGGAAGCCTAGTTGCGGTGAGCAGGGGCTACTCTTTGTTGCAGTGCACAGGCTTCTTGTTGCAGAGCCCGAGCTGTAGGCACGCAGGCTTCCGTAGTTGTGGCTCACGGGCTCTAGAGCGCAGGCTCAGTAGTTGTGGTGCATGGGCTTAGTTGTTCCGCGGCATGTGGGATCTTCCTGGACCAGGGCTCGAACCTGTGTCCCCTACGTTGGCAGGTGGATTCTTAACCACTGCGCCACCAAGGAAGCCCCTGTATACCTTTTCAAGATAGTGAAATTTGTTGTATCATTACAAGAGATTCACATGTGTGTTTTAAGAACTATGTAGTCTCTTAGAATACTGTCTGCTTATTTCCATTTTTACAAAGTACCGTTATATCTAGTCAATAACAGTTTAATCAGTTTGATCAATTTATATTAACTCTTTTCTTTTTATTGCTTTTTATTTCTTAAATTAATTTTTTAAAGTTTGCCAAACTCTTTGTTTATAGTTTTTGGTACCATTCTATTAGTTGCAAATTTTTGCTTGAAAATGTGAATTACAAATGTTAAATATTTTAAATTCCTATATTGTAGGAGTTTGATTTCCACGTCCGCTGGCCTGGTGTGAAGCTTCTTACTTCTCTTTTAAAACAACTAGGGCCTCAAGTGCAGCAAATTATTTTAGTCAGTCCTATGGGTAAGTGACTCATCTTCCTTATATTATTTTGATTTAAAAGTGAGGATCATAAAAAACAAACAAAAAAATAAAATTGAGGATCATTCTTAAAGGGGGGGGACTGAAATGATGTGTTAATAAATTGTTTATAATTTGAATCACTATTTGTGTTTTTGATCTGCCAGTGTTTTTCACATGGTTATATGTTTCTAGGTGTTTCAAGGTTGATGGACTTGTTAGCAGATTCCAGGGAAGTTATACGTAATGATGTAAGTCAAGTTTGAAGAAAAGTCTAAGAATATGCAGCTTTTTTTCTCTTTTTGCAAATGAAATCTTTGTTGACCCTTATTCAGAGTCATAGAAGTTAGATTTGGAAAGTTGGGGTAATGGTTTAGACCTTTTGAAGTTATATACAAGGCCACATTATTTCTTTGTTTCCAACCTATTCAGACCTATTCAGTATTTTGGCTTAGACAAATGACTTTGCTATTCAAATTTATTCCTTCCACAAGTTTAGGATTTCTTCCATCCTTTTCTGAAAGGTTGTACTGACACCAAATTCTACCTCCAGAAAGAGCAGAGGAAACATCCCTAGACACTGAACTGCATAAACTTAACAAAGTGTAACATTTGGAATCATCACCCTTAATTGATTGAATACATATTTCAAAGGATTTTCCTTGTAATCTCTATTTAACTATAGAGGATGATTTGCTCTGGAGTTAATTTTTCATTCTGATTTACTTTAATATTTGCATATACATTCGAGTATTTTACATTGATTCAATATTGTTTTGTTGCTTGAACATTCTTTTCTGTTGTTATCTACAACTTGATCAAAACCATAATACTTTAGATAGCAATTGGAAAAAATCTTTAAAATTAAAATTTAGAGCTAAGGGATCTTATCAAGCTAATTCAGTCTCCATATTTACACTGAGAAGCCCAAGACTCACAGAAACCAAGTGATTTGTTCTTTGTTAGTGATGTCTCATTCATCTTTGTTTGTGGTACCTGGCCCTGTACCTTTCTCATCTTAAGTGCTAATAAATACCATTTGGATTGCTTTTAGTCTCACAACTGTTTCGTGACAAAGCAGAGACAAAACTGAAATGCTCTTGACTTCTAATCAAGACAGTTTTTTTTTAGCTTTGCATTTAAAATTTTGTAGTACATATGTCAATGCAGTAATATAAGTGGTGAAATGATATAGTAGTATAACTCATGAGAAGGACAGTTTTTATTCTTTAATATTCTTTTAAGAATTGTGTACCTATCTATTAGGAATTTCGAGTGTCTTTTCTTGACTAAAATATTAGTATGTATCTTAAACCTGAATTTGGTGTTCTGCTCTTCTCTTTCCTTTAACTCTCTACTCTTTTTTTTCTTTTCCTAACCTTTTTTCCTCAGTTTTTATTTGAGACAGATAAAATGATTCACTATGTTGGCTTTCATTACTTTTACGATTAGAGATTAAGTTATATTTTTGCTGTAATGTTTAGGTTTTGGAGTTTTACAGCCATCTTTCCTTTGGCTTCACAGATTCATTTAAATTCTTTGTGGAGACTTACTCTCGAACATTATGCAGTAAAACACAGCGTAATACACCACAGTTGACTCCAGCAACCAGAGGAAACTAACTGGCACCTGTGGCAGTTACTGGTGGCACTCTGTTACTGCCCAGAATAATACACTGCTTTCCCCCCCTCCTTTGTATCTTTTTCTTTCTTTATCCTTCTTTTAAAATTCTCTTTTCATTTCCTTCTTTTTAATATTTCTCATTGCATTCAATGACAGTTATTAACATTGACTAACCTCCCTGGGAGCCTGTTGGTAAAAATTTTTAGCCTCAGTTTGTTTTATATTTGAAACATTTATTTTGATCTGGATTTAGAGAATTAGTTGGTCATTTATCATAGATACAGTGAACTATCATATTTATTTATGTTACTTAGGGCTTAAAAATTAGCAAGAAATGTTGAGAAAACTCTAGGAAGTAACTACCAGCTCACTTCTAAATGATAGACAGTAATTCCATTCTTTAATTTTTAGTTTTTTATTATGAGAAATGTAAACACACACGAAAATAGAGAATACAGACAAACCCGCCCCCTAAACCCATTAATTTTCAAGATTTTATTATACTTGCTTCATCCACCCCTCCCCTCACCACTCTCCTTTATTTTTGACTAGAGTATTTAAAAGGAATCAAACAATCTGTATAATTTCACTATTACATACTTCAGTATACGTGTGTGTGTGTGTGTGTGTGTATTTCCTTATATAACTACAATGTCATCACATTTAATGAGATAACAACTTTGTCTTAGCTCTCATTAAATAAGATAACTATTCTGTACTCAAGTTTCCAAGTTGTCTCATAAATGTCTTTTACAGTTGGTTTCTTCAAATCAGTTTCCAGACAAGGCTCTCTCATTACATTTGATTGTTAATGTCTGTTAACTTTCTAAAGGACTTGATTAGGCTCTGGTTCACCTCTTTGCTTTGATATTTCCTAGATGATGCAGTGTACTTAATTTTGCAACACATCAGGAAATGTAATATCTGGCTGTCTCACTTGTAGTGATCAGTGGGTTTGATTCAGGTGGTGACAGCCAGATCCCTCCATGGATCCCTTCATCCATTACATCTGATCATTCATTAATGATCATTGCCTGAATCAGTTATTTTGTTAAGAGTTTCAAAATGATGATTTCTATAATTCTGTCATTCTTTCACATTTATTCAGCTGTAATCTTCCTCAAAGAAGAACTTTACTTCATCAACCAGTATATTTTATTACCCTGAATTATAATTCATAGATGAAAGGGAGGATAAATAGCTAAATCCCTTTAATTACTGGTTTTTATTTTATTTTATTATTTTTTAAAGCAACCCTAGGGGTTGAGCTATTCTTTTTTATTTTTTTAATTAACTTATTTATTTATTTATTTATTTATTGGCTGCATTGGGTCTTCTGTTGCTGCGCGCGAGCTTTCTTTAGTTGCAGCAAGCGGGGGCTACTCTTCGTTGCGGTGCGAGGGCTTCTCATTGCAGTGGCTTCTCTTGTTGCAGAGCACAGGCTCTAGGCACGCAGGCTTCAGTAGTTGTGGCACATGGGCTTCAGTAGTTGTGGCTCACGGGCTCAAGAGCGCAGGCTCAGTAGTTGTGACACGCGGGCTTAGTTGCTCCGCAGCATGTGGGATCTTCCCGGACCAGGGCTCGAACCCATGTCCCCTGCATTGGCAGGCAGATTCTTAACCACTGTGCCACCAGGGAAGCCCTACCAGTTTTTAAAGTAAGGAATTGGTGCCCACTTACTTTCAATGACCAATGAGTATACTTTCATTTCTAGTAACATTTTAGTGGATGTGTTTGATTAGAGGAATATGTCTCTTAATAGTCACGGAAAAGAAACTGATATGTATTGAGAACTTAGGTTCTATAGGAGTTATTTTATCTCCTTTAGTCCTCATAAAAACTCTATGACAAAGATACCATCCTTGTTTTACACATGGCTATACTAAGACTTACATTACATAAGTTACATACAGAGTTTAAGTAATTTGCTTCAAGTTGCACAGCTAGTAAGTAGACCTTTAAAAAACCCACTGTATCGAACTCATAACCTTAGTGTTCTTTCCACTGTATTTATTCCTCCCTGTGTTAGCAGTTAAATTAACATTAAGTAGGAGAATATGACATGTAAAAATAACCACTTTTGCTTTCTTTCTCATCTTAATGTTGAGACTGGACAGTAAGGGAAATGAGTAGGAAAAGCCCAGTAAGGCTGTGGGCATTTTTTGTCTTATATGAATACTTATTTGCCCAGTACTGACAGCCAACAGCTTATTTGATTCTTTGGAACTTTTGAACTACTTAGTTGCTCTTCCTCTTCCTCTAAAAAATATCTGTTTTTTTCATTAAGTATTTTCTGTCTCTTTGACCATTATGGTATTGTTGGGCTCCTGTGGGCTCATAAAATACTTGTTGTTTGATAGTGAAATAAGCAGAAATGGTTAACAGTGAATATTTCTTGAATAATAAAGAGGTTGCAAAATATATAACCTAAATCTAGCTCAACAGGAGCTGAGAAAGCTAAAAATCAGAAGCAAAGACTACTGAGAATTGTCTCATACTAGACTTGGTGTTCATGAGGCATGAATTCTCATTCTTCTTTTTTTCTATCAACTTAGAGTCAAGTTTTGGGAATTTCCGGGCCAGTTAATTACAAGAATATCTGAACTTTCCCTGCTAAAATGTGGTGATGTTTATTGATTTATATTATTGATTTCACAATTTTTATTGTTACTATTGTGAAGCATGTACAGAGGCATTACTGAGACAGATATAATCATGTTCAACTCTCTTAGACCACAGTGAAAGCCAGGTAATGAATGATTGATGAATTGATGAATATGCAAGAATTGTTGTATGTTTATATTGTACGGTGAAGAGAGAACTGAATTAGGAATTGGTAGACATGGGTTCCAGTCAAGGGTCTGTCTTTTGAGATTTATATAGCTTAGGGAGGTAAATTGCTCACCTTCTCTGTCCTTGTTTGCCCTATCTATAAAGTGAAGGAGTTGGACTTGTGAAATTCCTGCCACTTCTAAAACTCAGTGGTTTTTAAAGTAATTTTTAAATGTCTTGTAAAAGTTGTATTCCACTAAACATTATCTTTCTTCTCCATAAGGGCGTCTTACTACTACAGGCACTAACAAGAAGCAATGGAGCAATCCAGAAAATTGTTGCTTTTGAAAATGCTTTTGAGAGACTACTGGACATTATTACCGAGGAGGGGAACAGTGATGGAGGTATAGTATGAAGAGATTGATTTGGAAAGATTCCTTTTGTTCTCACTGACTTGTTAACTTTTCAGGAATGCAACTGAAGGGAGAAATGAGGACATACATTTTCTTTGTTGTTTTGTTAGATGTTGAAAGAGGCTTCCCTGAGGGAGGATGGATGCCTTATATTCTTTCTTTCTTCCATTATGGTGTGTTGAATATGGATTTCTTTTTATTTATACTGCTTAATATTTGTTAAACTTCCAGAATCTATTGATATCTTACATCATTTCTGGAAAATCTCAGCTATATCTCCTCAAATACTGCTCCATCACATTTTTTCCTATCTTTCTGAACTCAGATTCAGTTCTCTGTCATATGATTAGATTCTCACTTTATCATATTACTTTCTTGTCTGCCATTTTCTGTCTTTTTATCTTTTCAGGCTTTCTTCTGGATTATTTCTTCTGACCTGTTTTCTATTTAAACAATTCTCTCTTCACCTGTATTTGATCAGCTTTTGAATGTGTCCATTGAGTTTTGAATTTTTCTTTTCTAGAAGTTCTGCTTGTTTCTTTGGCAAATTTGCTAGGTAATTTTTTTATAACTTTGTTTTCTCTGCATGTATTTTCAACTTATCTTTTATTTCTTTGAATATAAGAAACAATTACTTCACGATCTCTGTCTGATAATTGCAGTATTTTAAGTCTTTGTGGGTCTGGTACTTTGCTCTGCTGGTTCTTACGCATGGTACAACATTTTCTGTGTACATGGTTTTCTTTGACTATGTTTTGTGTTGTACTTAGCAGAATTACTTATAGGAATTTGAATCCTAGGATGAAAGTAATTTCTTTCAGAGAAAATGTGCTTGTTTCTGCCAAGCCCTAGGGGTGCAGTTTGTCTGGGATCATGTCATTCCAGATTGAAGGGTTGATATTCCCTGGACTACTCAGGCAATGCAAACCTGAGCTACAAAACCTATGAAGACTAGTTAACTTTTCATTTTTTGCACCCTGAGGATATATCCTTTTTTTTTTTTTTTTTTTCCTTAGGATATATCCTTTTGAGGTCCCATTTTATTAGGTGAAAAGTTTTCTGTTAGATTCCTTCCCTACCTTGTGTATACCCTTGGCTTTGGTTTGTTTTCCCTCTGTCCCATGAGACTGTCAAAATGAAAAGTTTAGATTTATCAAGATTGAGAAATGTACTGCCAGCCAAAAGGTACTTTTATACTTAACTAGCTGTATAGATATCCATTTGCTTGTCAGTTTTAGCCTGCTGTACTATCAGTTCTTTATTGCTCCTAGGCTTTTTTTTTTAATTCAGCATTTTTGTTGTTTTTAATGAGAAATTGATCAAAAAACCTAGCACTAGAGTCAGAGGAGAAAAATGAGTTTATTTGCATTCACTGAACTGGGGTTAGCAAGTAGTGTAGTATAGTTGACAGTTGTTGGCTTACTAATGTGGAAGGCAGGGCCAGGCTGGAGATAAAGATTTGAGAGTCTTTATAATATAGGTAAAACAAAATTAGATAAACGAGAAAGATTAGATGAGTCACTTCGAGTAAGTGAAGAGTGAGAAAGGAAGTGCTAGGACAAACCCTAAGGAATACAAATTGTTAAGAGATCACAGAGGAAGAGGTATTGGTAAAAGAGACTGAGAAGAAACAGGCTGCGGGGCAAGAGGAGAACCACACTTAGAAGGGTTGGGGGAATTGGTAGCACTGTAAGAAGTCACTGAGTTATCAAGATAGGACAGAAATGTATCTGTAGGACTTAGAACATGGACATCATTGGTGACCTTGGGGACAGCATTTGTGTTTAGTGGTTGCCTCAGAATCCAGATTGTAGTGTCAGAGGAGTAAATTAGAAGAGGGAAAATAGAATAGCAGAGAAAACTCATATCAGGAATTTGGTAAAGTCAAGGGAGAGCCAGGTGAACAGAACTGGAGGTTGACAAGGAACTATTTTTCTCTTCTTAAATTTTTTATTGAGATATGAAATATTTCAAACATACAGAAAACAATAGAAAATAGTATAACAAACACTTGTGCGCCTACCATCCAGTTCTTTTAAATAAAGTATCCTTCTGAATATAATCTCACAACTTACTGTTTTGGTTTTTTTTTTATTTTTATTTATTTTTTTCCGCCACACGGCACGTGGGATCTTAGTTCCCCAACAAGGGATTGAACCCGCACCCCCTGCAGTGGAAGCTCGAAGTCTTTACCACTAGACTGCCAGGGAAGTCCCACAACTTGCTGTTTTTTATTCAACCTTGTGTTTCTGAGATTTATCCATGTTGATATATATTACTCTAGTTCATTTATTTTAAGTGCTATATATTATTCTGTATTATGAATATACTATGATCTATTATTTTCTGATTGAGTTGACAATTAGGTTGTTTATATTTTTGCTAATATAAACTGTTACAGTGAATGGTCTTTATGTATTTACTTGTGTATTAAGTTTCTCTATATACCTACAAATAGAGTTGTACTTTTTTCACCATTACCAGATATTGTTGAATGGCTCTCTTAAGTGGTTTTATCAACCTGTACTCCATCAGCAGTGTTTTCAAGTTCCTGTTTCTTCACATCCTTGTCAGTCCTTCCTTGCCAATTTGATGAATGTGAGATCATATCTTATCGAGATTTTATTTCGTTTCTTAAATTAATGAGATTAAGCATATTTTCATGGGAGTAGTCACCATCTATTTTTGTTTATCTTTTACCCCTCTGAATAACCTTCTTGCCCATTTTTGTATAAGATTGTTTTTCCTTTTCCAGTTGATTACTGGGAGTTCTTTATGTATTCTGGATACTAATCATTTGTTGATTATACATGTTTCAGTTATCTTCTATTAGTTTGTTTATACTGTTTGTATTAAAGTTTAAAATTTTAGCATAATAACGTGTTGGGGTTTTTTTATAGTTTATGCTTCCATGTTTTGTTTAAGAAATCTATCTCTACCTCAAGGTCATAAAGAGAGTTTCCGTCACTTTCTTATACTGAAGCCTTTTAAAATGTGTCTTTTACATTTAATTAATAGGGATTTTGCATTTGAATGATGTTATAAGATTTGTGATCAAATTTCCATACGTGTGAAGGTCTGTTTCTGAGTTCTCTGTTATGTTCCATTAGTCTATCTAGTTCTACACTAAAACCACACTCTTAATTACAAAAGCTTCATCATAATCTCCTATCTATTAGAATATAGGAAAAATTTCCTATCTTGGCCCTCTTCAGAATTGTCTTATGCATCTTTCCCTTTTATTCTTCATATGAATGAAACTTATTTGCTAATTAAATTATCTGAAAATCCCAGTTGGGATTTTGATTGGAAATATATTGAGTTGTTTGGGGTTTTTTTTAAGTTATTATTTATTTATTTTTGGCTGTGTTGGGTCTTCGTTGCTGTGCACAGGCTTTCTCTAGTTGTGGCGAGCAGGGGCTACTCTTAGTTGCGGTGTGCAGGCTTCTCATTGCAATGGCTTCTCTTGTTGCATAGCACAGGTTTTAGGTGCGCAGGCTTCAGTACTTATAGCATGCGGGCTCAGTAATTGTGGCTCGTGGGTTCTAGAGCACAGGCTCAGTAGTTGTGGCACACGGGCTTAGTTGCTCTGCGGCATGTGGGATCTTCCCGGACCAGGGCTTGAACCCGTGTCCCCTGCATTAGCAGGTGGATTCTTAACCACTGCGCCACCAGAGAAGTCCCGGAAATATATTGAGTTTAAAGATTAAGGAGAATCATCATTGACTTTTTCTATCCATGAACCCAGGTATATCTTTTAATCTATTCAGGTGGTCTTTTATGTCTTTCAGTAATGTTTTATAATTTTGAGCACAAGAGTTGTATATTTTTTTTATTAGATTCATTCCTAGGCATCTTATACTTTTTGTTACATGTGAATGGGATCTGTTTTTATTACATTTTCAAATTGGTTACTACTTGATTTTTGTATATTGATCTTGTATCCAACCATCTTATTAAACCATTAGTTCTCCTTGGACTTTCTGTGTAGATACAATATTTTCTACAAATAAGTGTAATCTTTTTTTCTTTCTTTTCAGTTCTGATACCACTTTTCTTTTCTTTGTCTCATTGTACCGATTAGAATCTCATGTATTGCTGATGGGAATGCAAAATGATACAACCATTTTGGAAGACCGTTTGGTGGTTTCTTACCAAGCTTAACATACTCTTTTATTTTTACTGATTTTTGGCCATGGTATTCTATTTATTTATTTATTTATTTATTTTTGGCTGTGTTGGCTCTTCATTTCTGTGCGAGGGCTTTCTCCAGTTGCAGCGAGTGGGGGCCACTCTTCATCGCGGTGCACGGGCCTCTCACCATCGCGGCCTCTCTTGTCGCGGAGCACAGGCTTCAGACGCGCAGGATCAGCAATTGTGGCTCACGGGCCCAGCTGCTCCGTGGCATGTGGGATCCTCCCAGACCAGGGCTCGAACCCGTGTCCCCTGCATTAGCAGACAGATTCTCAACCACTGCGCCACCAGGGAAGCCCTTAACATACTCTTAACATACAGTCCAGCAATCACACTCCTTGGTATTTACCCAAATGAGTAGAAAACTTATATCTACACAAATCCTGCACATGAATATTTATGGCAGCTTTATTCATAATTGCCAAGACTTGGAAGCAACCAAGATGTCCTCCAGTAGGTGAATGGATAAACAAACTGTGGTACATTCAGACAATGGAATATTATTCAACGATAAAAAGTTATCAAGCCATGAAAAATCCTGGAGGAACCTTAAATGCATATTGCTAAGTGAAATAAGACAGTCTGGAGAGGCTACATACTTTATGATTCCAAGTATATGACATTCAGAAAAGACAAAACCATATGGAGACAGTAAAAAGACCAGTGGTTGCCAGGGATTCGGGGGTAGGAAGAAAGAGGAATGAATAGGTGGAACACAGGATTTTTAGAGCAGTGAAACTATTCTGTATGATACTGTAACGGTGGGTACATGAAATTATTACATATGTTGAAATCTATAGAATTTACAACACAAAGAGTGAACCCTAATGTAAACTATGACCGTGAGTTAATAATGTATCAATATTCATTCATCAGTCTAACAAATGTACCACACTAATGCTAAGTGGTAATAGCAGTGGAAACTGAGACGGAGGGAGTATATGGGAATTCCCTTTATTTGTTGCTTGGTTTTTCTGTAAACCTGAAGCTGCTCTGAAAAACCAAGTCTGTTTTTTTGGAGTTTTTGTTGTTGTTGTTGTTTTGTTTTGTTTTTGACCCTGCCGCACGGCTTGTGGGAATCTTAGTTTAGTTCCCCAACCAGGGATTGAACCCAGGCCCTCGGCAGTGAAAACGCAGGGCCCTAACCACAGGACCACCAGGGAATTCCCTAAAATCTGTTCATTTTTTAAAAGCAATTAATTCTTATAATCATGCAGCTTAACTAGTAGGAGCAAAAGTGTGCATGTACTACACAGAGGAACCTACTCGCTGTGAGCATCCAGCCTCTTTTTTTCATATGCTTTGCAGAGGAAACAGAGCTCATTGGTTAGGAAGCCGGAGGAGTGGCCAGATATCTGTAAGGAAAACCAGGAGGGAGTCGTTAGTGTTTTAGAAACCAAAAGAAGAGGAAGTTTCAAGGAAGAGGCATAAAGACAACAATGTCAGGTGCTTCTCAGCGATTAAATAATATATGACTGAATCATTCAACAGATGTTTAGTAGTGACCTACCATGTATACATCTGATGTCTTGTCTCTCTCTCTTTTTTTTTTTTTTTTGGCCTCACCACGTGGCATGCGGGATCTCATCTCATCAAACCTGCGCCCCCTGCGGTGGGAGCGCAGAGTCTTAACCGCTGGACCACCAGGGAAGTCCCGAAATGTAGACTTTTCTTTAAAAGCCATTTTACTTTCTTCTTGGAATGCTTTTCTGCATCCCACCCACTTCATGTGACTAATTCCTGCTTATCTTTCCCATTGGTGTTTATTTTATTATTTTATTTTTATTTTGGCCGCACCATGCGGCATGTGGGATCTTGTCTCTCTATCTGCTGAGGATACAGAGAGGTAAGTAGGACATTCACAGAGTCCTGTCTTCATGAGTTATAATCTAGTGAAGACAGATACTACATAATAATAAAAGGAGCAGGCTACTGTGAGAGCGTATAGCTGGTGATCCTAACCTACTCACTGGATCTCGCTAATCATTCCCGAAGAAATGATGTGTAAGCTGGATTTGAAGAAAATATGTGAGTTACTGAGGTGAGTGGATAGTTGAAAATGGAAGTCAGGAGATCACTGGGGGACCTGAGAAGGAGCAGGCTTACTGCCGTGCACACTGAAGAGATGCTGAGCATTGAGATTTTTCTTTTGAAAATGTTTGAGGATTGAATTTTCCTTCAGGTTTTATCAAAACCTTAACATTCCACTTTACATTCTTTCCCCAGGTATAGTAGTGGAAGATTGTCTGATTTTGCTTCAAAACCTGTTAAAAAACAACAATTCCAATCAAAATTTTTTTAAAGAAGGCTCATATATTCAGCGTATGAAACCTTGGTTTGAAGTTGGAGATGAAAATTCAGGCTGGTCCGCACAGAAAGTGACTAATCTGCACCTAATGCTACAGGTATACTGTCCTTAGGCATAAATGTGATAAGAATTTTGACAGTGATCCTTTCAAAGAAAAGAAAATGGCTTGTGTTTGATAAATCCAGGATGTTGAGTTGGTTTCAGATGGGCTTTTACAGGAAAAAAAACAAAAACAAAAAAACCCTTTTAATGTGGAGATTTGCAGTTATACGCAGAGGTGGAGATCCCCCCACACACCCCCATCAGTTAGTTTCAATAATTATTAACATCTGGCAATTTTGTTCCATGTTTTATCCCCCTCTCTGGCCCTGCAGGATTATTTTAAAGCAAATCCAAACATCCAGTTTCCTGATAGGTTTTGCACTAGAAAATAACAGGTTAGCTTGTTGAGTTGAATTTTTAAAATCTACTATCTTCAATTAAGGTTCTAATATCATAAATTTTAATACTCAGAATATTAAGTTCAAAGAAATTCATTCAGTAAACATTTACTGAGAGCCAGGCACTGGATGCTTGGAAATGAATGGTAATGTCCCTGCCCCCAAAGATTAATAGTCTTGAGTTTTAAATCTAATACAAGTTAAATTGACAAATCACGTGTAATTTTATTTACGCTTTATGGTGAAAGCTTGGTGGTGATAGACAGTAAAAGCAAAGACAGTAGGATCCCAAATGAATTCTACATCAGAGAAAATGGCGAAGTTTTTAGAGTATTTTACTTACTTATCCCTGTATTGAATTCCCCTTCTCCAGACCCTTAAGCTTATACGGGTCTCCCACCTTACTGACTCTCTAGTGATTCCTGTGGGTCTTTGAGTGTCTCTGAATTGTGCCTGCATCTCTGAAGTTGTGTTCCTCAAAACTAGGTGGTTAATCAGACTGGTAATTAGAATCCACATATTGTTGCATGCTCTGGGAGTTGCCTGCATAGCGTTGATTGATAATTAGGGTGACCATATGCCCCAGTTCACCAGGCCAGTATTCATTTTGTAATTACTAATAGTGTCCTCTTTCACTTCAGAAGTGTTCCAGTTTAGATAATAAATTATATAGTTAGCCTATTTAGAATATGCCTAAAAACTGTTAGGAAAATATTTTACAGGAGAACATGGGCAGAATCTTTCTATTTATACTCCCATCTTCATTGTCTCTGTTTTTACATGTCAGTATTACACATTTCAAGGCTATTAGTTTTTTATGTTTTAGAAATAGTGTCCCAGTGGTAAGCTTGATATTTTTGCTCAACACTGCTTTCTTAATAAAGGAAATTCCTCTAGAAAAGTAATTTTCAAAACGTGATTAGAGAAAATGAAGGGATCCGATGATGTGCAAATTACATATATATTTCCTGCCAGAGTGAAAATTTAAACTGTTTGAGCAGCTTACTCATGTTTTATAGCTTAGGGTACTATGTAAATAATTATTTTTGAAGAAAGTCTCACTTATTAAAAAGTAAAAGTACTATTTTACCCCCTAAAAAAATTTAGAATAGAGTGCTGCATATCAACAGAAAAACACAGTATTCTAGTTATATAGTAAGTTAGTTCTTTCTGTAAGTATTCTTTACTTTTAGAAAGTGAATAAACTAGATACTAATCTTGAAGAACATAAACTTCAAAATAAAGAAACTGAGTTTAATTCACTTTAATATATTCTCCACTCAAAGACTGAGTAGTTGATGTAGTCATAGCTTCACAGGCCATAGGTTATCTTCTGCTTTTCACCCTATTAGAGGGCTCTTTCTTGATAGCTTTATTGCTTATATTTAGGGTTGCTTGTATTTCAAGTTCTCTATTTTGCACCAAATGAAAATGCATTATAAATGATGATAAACAATCCTTTTTGGATAGATATTTCCATTTAGAATTACTCATCATTACAGTTATAATTATGGAATTCTAGGCCACTAAAAATTGAAATTGATCCACTTGAGGATAGTTCATTCAAATTTTGCAAATTAAATTTGGGGGAAGCATCTTATTGAAAAATTTTTTAGTTGTAAAACGTTTATATTTTTTCTTGGAATGATAATTTTATGACTAATTCTACCTACAGGAATCCGTTCTATGCCGTTTTTTGGATAAATACTGCCAGTGACTCTCAGAAAGCTCATTACCTTATGAGAGACTCCTTTTCATTATTATTATATTTGTTACGGTGATCTGCGATCAGTACCTTTGATATAACTATTGTATTTGTTTTGGGGCACCACGGATCACACCCGTGTAAGATGGAGAACTTAATTGATAAATGTGTGTGTTTGACTGCTCCACTGACTGACTGTTCCCCGTCTCCCTATTCCCTGAGACATAACAATATTGAAATTAGGCCAGATAATAACTTTACAGTGGCCTCTAAGTGTTCAAGTGAAAGGAAGGGTCGCATGTCTCTCACTTTAAATCAAAAGCTGGAAATGATTAAGCTTAGTGAGGAAGGCATGTTGAAAGCCTTCATAGGCCAAAAGCTAGGCCTCTTGCACCACTTAGCCAAGTTGTGAATGTAGAGGAAGAGTTACTGAAGGAAATTATAAGTGCTACCCCAATGAACACATAACGATAAGAAAGTGAAACAGCCTTATTGATGATATGGAGAAAGTTTTAGTGGCCTAGATAGATGATCTAACCAATGACAACATTCCCTTAAGCCAGAGCATAATCTGGAGCAAGGCCCTTACTCTCTTCAATTCTGTGAAGGTTGAGAAAGGTGAGGTAACTGCAGAAGAAAAGTTTGAAGCTAGCAGAGGTTCATGAGGTTTAAGGAAAGAAGCTGTCTTCATAACGTAAAAGTACAAGGTGAAACAGCAAGTGCTGATGTAGAAGCTGCAGCAAGTTATCCAGAAGGTCTAGCTAAAATAATTAATGAAGGTGGCTACACTAAACATCAGATTTGCAATGTAGATGAGACAGCTTTCTACTGGAAGAAGATGCCACCTAGGACTTTCATAGCTAGAGAGAAGCTAGAGAGAAGTCAATGCCTGGCTTCAAAGCTTCGAAGGACAGGCTGACTCTCTTGTTAAGGGCTAATGCAGCTGGTGACTTTAATTTAAAGCCAGTGTTCATTTACCATTCCAAAAATCCTATGGCTCTTAAGAATTATATGCCACATCTTTTCTGCCTGTGCTCTATTAAATGGAACAGCAAAGCCTGGATGACAGCATATCTGTTTACAACATGGTTTACTGAATATTTTCAACCTACGGTTGAGACCTACTGCTCAGAAAAAAAAGATTCCTTTCAAAATATTACTGCTCATTGACAATGCACTTGGTCACCCAAGAGCTCTGATGGAAGTGTACAAGGAGATTAATGTTGTTTTCATGCCAGCTAACACAGTATCCACTCTGCAGCCCATAGACCAAGGAGTGATTTTGACTTACAAGTCTCATTATTTAAGAAATACATTTTGGTTTCTTTGTTTTTTAATATTTATTTATTTGTCTGTTTGTTTGTTTGGCTGCACCAGGTCTTAGTTGCAGCATGTGGGATGTAGTTCCCTGACCAGGGATCAAACCCGGGCCCCCTGCATTGGGAGCGTGGTGTCTTAACCACTGGACCACCAGGGAAGTCCCTAAGAAATACATTTTGTAAGGCTGTAGCTGCCGTAGATAGTGATTCCTCTGATGGATCTGGGCAATTGAAAACTTTCTGGAAAATGAAGAACATTTGTGACTCATGGGAAGAGGTCAAAATATCAACATTAACAGGAGTTTGGAAGAAGTTGATTCCAACCGTCATGGATGACCTTGAGGGATTCAAGACCTAAGTGGAAGAAGTAACTGCAGATGTGGTGGAAACAGCAAGAGAACTCGAATTAGAAGTGAAGCCTGGAGATGGGACTGAATTGCTACAATTTATGATAAAACTTGAATGGATGAGGAGTTGCTTCTTATGGATGAGCAGAGAAAGTGGTTTCTTGAAATGGAATCTACTCTTGGTGAATATGCTGTGAAGATTGTTGAAATGACAACAAAGGATATTACAAAAACTTAATTGATAAAGCAGTGACAGGGCTTGAGAGGACTGACACCAATTTTGAAAGAAGTGTGGGTAAAATGCTATCAAACAGCATTGCACGCTACAGAGAAATCGTGAAAGGAAAAGAAAGCCGATGCGCTAAACTTCATTGTCGTCTTATTTTAAGAAATTGCCACAGACACCCCAACCTTCAGCAACCACCACCCTGATGAGTCAGCCGCCGCCAGCATCAAACTCCACCAACAAAGACATTGTGACTCGCTGAAGGCTCAGATGGTGGTCAGCATTTTTTAGCAATAAAGTATTTTTTTTTAATTTATTTTTATTTATTTATGGCTGTGTTGGGTCTTCGTTTCTGTGCGAGGGCTTTCTCCAGTTGTGGCAAGCGGGGGCCACTCTTCATCGCGGTGCGCGGGCCTCTCACTATCGCGGCCTCTCTTGTTGCGGAGCACAGGCTCCAGACGTGCAGGCTCAGTAATTGCGGCTCATGGGCCCAGTTGCTCCACGGCATGTGGGATCCTCCCAGACCAGGGCTCGAACCCGTGTCCCCTGCATTGGCAGGCAGATTCTCAACCGCTGCGCCACCAGGGAAGCCCAAGTATTTTTTTAATTAAGGTTTGTCCATGTTTTTTTAGACATAATGTTATTGCACACATAAGGGACTATAGTATAGTGTAAACATAACTTTTATTTGCAATTAGAAAACCAGAAAGTTTGTGTGATTTGCTTCACTGTGATATTTGCTTTATTGTGGTAGCCTGGAAGAGAACCTGCAGTATCTCCGAGGTGTGCCTGTAGTTTTTAAAAAGCAGGAATAGAAGGGTAATAAATGTAAAACAAAAACCAAAAAATAAAAACCACTGACGTCTAACTAGAAAGGTCCAAGAACAAGAGCCAATGTGTAGTCCTAAAGCCTCTCTCCTGTGACGTCAGTTTATTAATGAAGCCTCTTTGAGAATGTCTGGTAGGCCAGACGTGGAAACATTAACTATTTTAATTCTTCATAATTTACTGATTTAACTACTGACTGAGTTTTTCCACAAATTCTAGTGATTGCCGGTCACCTTTTTATTCACCAGCAGTAAAAATAGCACTTTTCATACCCATTTTATTTTTTATATTTTATCTCCCCCCACAAAAACGTCCCCTTTCTTAGTGAAGTCATTATCTATCATATGCACCAACTATAGCAATAAAATTGTTTTAGTCTCCTCTGTTATATCATTGATTACTTCTGTACATTTAGGGTAACATTTGTATAGCACTTTGTCATTAATAAAGTGTTATCATAAATATGCCATTTGATCTTGATATATATATATATATATATAAGATTTTGTACATACATATGCATATAACTCTAGTTTTAAAATGTAAGGTATATATAAATTTATTTTGAAGATGTAACTGTGCTGAACAGTTGTTTGAGATAACATTTTTCATGTCTCTAAAATTTCATGTTCGAGGTTAGACTAATCATAGCATCATAGAACCTTAGGGATTTAATTAGCATTAACAGTCAATGAGGCTAACCCCTTGCCTAATGCACAAATCTTCAGCCATGTCTCCAGTTGTTCATTTTACCCTCCCTTTAAATATTTCCAGTTTGGGGGGAATTTTATCACACCTCAGGCCATTCTATTTTCAGACCTGCTTTATGATTAGGTCTTTCATCCTTACTTCCATAAGAAATCTACCATCCTCTTACTTATTCATTTTTTGAATACGGACTGTGTTACAAATACTGTGCTTGTTGTTTGGGATACAAAAAATGACTGAGGCAGTTTCTGCTCTCTGGGAGTTCACAATGACCTGAAGGAGATAAAATTAAGGAAATAGCATAATGTGGTATGTACTGTAACAGAACTGTGGCCATGAGAGCATGAAGGAAAGAGCTCCTAGATCTGGCTGAGCAGTTGAGGGAATCCTTCACATAGGTTTTCTGTTCATATAGATCAAATTTGTCTCAAGACTTTTCAAATCTTTAAAAGACAGATTTTGTGTTCTCTTTCTTTCGCAGCTTGTTCGTGTACTGGTTTCTCCAAACAACCCCCCCGGTGCTACCAGTAGCTGCCAAAAAGCTATGTTCCAGTGTGGCTTACTGCAGCAGCTTTGCACTATCCTAATGGCCACTGGAGTTCCTGCTGATATCCTCACTGAGGTAAACCAAATAAAGGCAGAGGCTACTCTGTGGAAGCTGAAATCAGGAAGCCTAGGAAGAATTAGATATCAGCTGAATGAAAAATAGGAATTGTTAACCATTCTTGTATGTTAAATTCCTTCTTGACCCTATAAAATATTAGCATAATGATGACAGTATCAATTCCAAAAGGTGTATTCATTCCTCAAGTTTAATAATATGTAAATAATGTTAAAGCTTAGAAGATTTCTCATTAATTTTATTGTATTCAACAGGAGTGTACAGCATGATTTATGTTTTTAATTTTGAGCAGAGTATGACTTGGTCAAGTAAGATTTGAGTCTTATTCGTAGAATAATAAATTCTTTTTCCTTGACATACGGCATTTTCTGTTTCCTGCCTATTAAGAAAAAGAAGTTAGTTTGAAAAAAAGAAAGGTTTAGTTTATTTAATTTTTTTTCTCAAATTAACACATGCATATTAAAAGCACAGATAATAGTAAAAGTTTTATAGCAAAAACTGTCTTTGGACTCCCTCCTCCCTACCCTAAGCCCCACTTCCCCCCTACATAACCCTCCCACTTTACTTCCTCCTTGTCACCCCAGTAATTTGTATTTAAATCAATAATCAGGGTTTATAGTTTTATGACTATTCCAATACTGTTTCCTGCTAAGCCAAATAGAGCCCCATATCTTTTTTTTTAATAACCCTTTTTCTTTCCTGAGTTATAATAGTATTCTTTTTTCATTTTACGAATTTTCTATATATCTATACATATTAACACTATCATGTGCTTAACTCATTGTTCCCCATTCCAGACCTTCTTCTGGAAGCCCTCCATCCTCCTGCTCCAATATGGGCTGCTTATTCTCTATTTCTGCCGCACATCTCTTATCCTGGGACTTTCATTCACCATCCTCCAACGATCCTTTTTCCTCTCTCTTAACGTGGGGATTCCTTGGTTATCTGGATTCTGTGTCTTTTTCTCCCACCCCTTGGTTCATTATCTTATTTTATTTAACTTCCTGAGAGAGGGCAAATGGCAAGATAATTTGTTTTTAGCTCTTTCATGCCATTCCCCCACCTGCAGTATAACTCTAATGTTTGGTTAGGTATGGAATTCAGAATTGGAAATCATTAACACTCAACTTTTAGAACATTATTCCAGTGTTGCTGTTAAGAAATCCGAAGCCATTTTGAATCGTCATCCTTTTTGTGTAACCTGCTTTCTCTCTCTACAATCTTTCTTTGTTTATGGTTTTCTGAAATTTACTGGTGATGTGCTGTACTACACACCCCACCCCACCCCCAATAATTTTTGGGCCCCTTCAAGCCAGAGACATAAGTACTTCCGTTCTGAGGATGTTTTACGTATTCCTTGACCATTTCCTCTTTTCTGTTTCTGCAACTCTATTAATAGATTGTTAGACTTTCTGGATCCAGTTTGTCTTTTTATTCTGTTTTCTTGGAGGTTTTTTCAACTTCATCCTTAAATTGAATTTTTAATTTGTTACGTTTTAAATTTGTTCTCTGATTTTATTTTTAAGCATCCTTTTCTTGTTTCATAGAAATGGATTCTATCTCATAGGAGATATTAATTATAGTTTTTTGAGATTTTAAATGCATGTGGTCAAGTATTATTTTTAGTTAGAGGCCTACGCCTAATGTTTTAAAATGTTATCTCAAGAAAGTGTTACAAGACTATAATGCTGTCACTGATTTTTTTGGTGTCTAAGTTTTGCCGTTTAAAAGCAAAAAGCAAAAGAATATAACATTTTCTTCTTTTGAAAACAGGTGTTTTCCCTTGACTGACTTTCTCTAAATTCTCTCCCCCATCCCCATTCATTACAGACCATTAATACTGTATCAGAAGTTATTCGAGGCTGCCAAGTAAACCAGGACTACTTTGCTTCTGTAAATGCACCTTCAAACCCACCAAGGTAGGAAAAGGGAAATACTGAGATCCCACAGAGGAAGTAAAAACTTACTTTGGGATTTTAGGATATCTCATATACACATCTTATTCTTTTAAGAAGTTCAGTCATGTGTTTTGAAACAAATTATCTGACAAGATAAATATGTTGGTATTTTAAGAGTTTGTGGTCTTTGGAACTTATGTATTTGGGCTCAGGTATCACTTCCTAGCTATGTGCCTTAAGCAAACAGATCACTTCATTTCTCACAGCTGCAGTTATCTTTTCTGTGAAATGGAGATGAAAATAGTTACTTGCTTGTGTTCTGGCTATGGTTTTTCAGTCAATAAAAATGACTAGTTATTGATTTGTGTACCTGGATTGCAATGTTTCTTTTTGTTCTTTTCTTTTTAAATGCAACAGACCAGCCATTGTAGTACTTCTTATGTCCATGGTTAATGAAAGGCAGCCATTTGTATTGCGCTGTGCTGTTCTCTACTGTTTCCAGTGTTTCTTATATAAAAATCAGAAAGGACAAGGAGAAATTGTGTCAACACTTCTACCTTCCACTATTGATGGTAAATAATTTAATTCTTTTTTTTTTTTTAATATTTATTTGGTTGCACCAGGTCTTAGTTGCGGCAGGCGGGCTCCTTAGTTGCAGTGTGCATGTGGGATCTAGTTCCCTGACCAGGGATCGAACCCAGGCCCCCGGTGCTGGGAGCGCAGAGTCCTATCCACTGCGCCACCAGGGAAGTCCCGTAAATAATTTAATTCTAATTTCAGTTTTAAAGTAAGTAATTGTCTTTTAAGCTTTTAATGGTAAAATATATCATAAGTGTGTAGTAGATATTTAAATGTAGAATATTAGAATGTAATAGAATATTTAAAATATTGCATTTCCTTGAATTTGTTTTAGAAATGTAGTTTTTAATTAAGGTAATAATTTCTGGAGTATTACCATCATCGGTTTGATGCCTAAAGTATTCTAATATTTCTTTGTTCTGCAACTTTTCTTCCAAAGTACTTTTTTGTCATCTTTCCATTTGTTTTTGAAAAAACAGACTTTTGAAAGTGTTACTTAATACTACTAATTAACAAATTTTTAAGTAGCATTTCATACTATTTTTGTGTGTTTGGAAAGCAACATAATTAATTTTTACCTTATTATCTGCCTGCCATCTTTGTAGCAACAGGTAATTCAGTCTCAGCTGGTCAGTTGTTATGCGGAGGTTTATTTTCTACTGATTCACTTTCAAACTGGTGTGCTGCTGTGGCCCTTGCCCATGCTTTGCAAGAAAATGCTACCCAGAAAGAACAATTGCTCAGGGTTCAACTTGCTACAAGTATTGGCAACCCTCCAGTTTCTTTATTGCAACAGTGCACCAACATCCTTTCACAGGTAAGGTAGCCAGCAAAACTTCTCTAAGTGGGGGGGGGAGGGGGGAGAAAGTTTCACTTTGATGTCAGTGATACAGGGATTTAAGGATGTCCTTAGTAGATGTAGATGAAAAAGGAGAGAGGCAAGGACTGCTCATTAGCTCATTATCACCAGAAACGGTTTTGTGGAGAGAAAGCAATAAATATTCTTATAAGAATGGTTTTGCCAAATTGTGAATAAGGTCTGCATCATGATGGGAACACATGTTCTGGACAGAAAGGTGGTTTTTTTGGATTTGTTTTCTTTTTATATCATCCACACAATTCTTGCATGTCATTTTCTGTTTCTGCTTAATAGCTGAATTCGGGTCATTTGTGAGAGGGAATAGAATAGAGTGGTTCATAGCTGTGCACCTTGCTCTTTCTCTTCCCAGAGCAATTGATCTTCCTTTCAGAAAACAAAAATAAAATACCACTCCAATGCTTATATAGTTAAACAGTAAACCCCCTGATGTCTGTGAGCTCTCAAATCCTCAAAATGCCAAGGCATATAATTTACCTAGTAAGATGTAGGTAAACAACTTAAAATGTTTGCATTCCTTTAGACTCCTAATGAAAACAGCGAAGCTTCATTGAAATGTGGATGCTAAGGCATTTAGGAATGTCCCTTACTGTTATTAGATGATTTGCCCACATGTGCCAGCCTTGCTGTTAAACAATTCAGGTTCATGCTTTAGCAAAACTGTAAAGTCATAGACATTCAGAGTCACTCAAGGAGAGTAAAAATGTACATAAGTCTAAAATTGTTCTGTCCACTGGTATTATCCTATCCCTTCCCCCTGATATGCAGAGTCCTTCTTAATTTTTAATTTGCCACACTTGTTGAATTGTTTTATTGTGACCTTTTAGAGAACATCAGTGCTATCCATATGAAGTTATAAATGAAACCTTGAAAATTAACAGTACTGAAATGGGGAGTTGAACACTTCCTTTGTTGCTTAGAATAGGTTTACTTTGATTGAAAGCCTATTTTATCTTTATCATTTGTCTCTTAGTGATTTTTTAAAAGTACCCAAAGCATTCATATCCTTACTTATTTAATACTTGTCATTCTCTTGTTGCTGTGTGTGGAAACAGCTAGTCATTTCTTTTTTTTTTTCCTTAATTTTTTATTGGAGTATAGTTGATTTATAATGTTGTGTTAGTTTCACATGTACAGCAAAGTGAATCAGTTATACATGTATCCATTCTTTATTAGATTCTTCTCCCATATAGGTCATTACAGAGTATTGAGTAGAGTTCCCTGTGCTATACAGTAGGTCCTTATTAGTTATCTATTTTATATATAGTAGTGTGTAACAGCTTTTCTTGAGCCAAACGGAAATTAACTGCCCAACAGTCATCACCACATACTTCACTCTAACATTGCAATTACAATTAATGCATAATGAGAAATCCTCAAGATAGTGGTGTGTTACCAGTCTAAGTAATGACAATGCTATAAAATTATCTATTCTCCTCTAAAATGTATATACATTGTTATATAATAAAAGATTAGAACTATCCTGTCCCAAATTATTGGCCTGGGTTTCTAGAGACTGTATTTGAGGGATTTTTCTAGATTTACATTTTTCTAAAGCAGTAATATTTATGAATAATTTTTAATGTATAATTTGCAGGGTGATAAGATCGACCGACGGGTATGTATTACTTGTTTGGGCTTAGGCATTTTCCTCCTACAGCAAGCCTTTTTCTTTGTCTTGGGTTTTGCTGATTGGTTTTTTTAACTGCTTGTTTGAAGTTGTATTCTACTCACACTTGTATGTGTCAGCAGGTTAATCTCTATCGTGGCTGTCCAGTTTTTCTCCGTGGGGTATTGTAGTGGTGTTATTAAGGACTATGGGAATGAGAATCTGAAGCTATACTTGTGCTTCCTCTGGGGATGCTTGCACTTTCTGGAATTCCTTGGTTTTGGGTTTTTTGGTGTGATTTTTCACCCAAGCTTGCTTCTTTATTTCCAATGAAACCATTTCAAAGGTAGTAAAATTTAGGATTAAGAATTTTGTCTTTAATCAGTATATGAAAGAATGTGATGACTTTTATATTACTTAGGTTATTGAAAATATACAATAGTAAGTATAATTTTGTAATTTGAAAGAGTTTAAATATCTTGAGTTATTCTGGATGTAACCCATATGCTACACTACCACTGGGGATTAGTTTTTGATGCGTGTTGGGGAAGAGTGTGATTTGTGTTTGGTTTTGATTTGTTTTCTGGAGTATTTGGCAAAAATGGCATGTACCTTAATTCCATATTTGGAATTTGTGTTCGTAATTTGTGTTCAGTTATGCAGTGTGGATAGTAATAACTGAGGTCCTATTAGGAATTGTATCTTTGTGTATGAGCATGATTTAACACATGTTAATAACTCACACACAGACATATTTGGCAGCTTTAGCTGGCAGAATTTTTTATATTAGGTAAAGTACTTTGTAAGTATACGTGTCATTCATTTAAAAGGGAAATTTTTGGAGGTATAATTTATATACAGTAAAATGCACAGACCTTAAGTGTTCAATCTGATGAGTTTTGATGGTTGAATATACTTCTGTAACCACCACCCAAAACAAGATATAGAGCATAGTATTCAGAAACCCAAAAAGTTCCATCATGTCCCTTTCCTATTAATTACTCTGTCCTCAGAGGCCACCACGAAAAAGTGAATCTGATCATAATATTCTAGAACCTCATTTTAATACTTAAACACTGGAAGTTTAAACTGTTAGCTTTTCATATTTTTTAAATGAACAAGGCAAAAATACTAAACTTGAAATCCACAGAGTAGGAGTATGAGGGATTTTTATTTAGAAAATATAATTGGGGCAACATAGTAGCTTATGTTAAAGGTGATTCAGCTTCGTTTATTTTGTCTGTGGTTCTCTTCCATCCTGTAAAATCTTTGCTTTTGTCAGCGGTTCACAAACTCTAGGGGACTGAGAAGAGATAGGTACTTTTTCTTGACTTAAACCTGTAAACAAACATGCAAACAAATGTGTTTGTGTAACACATACACAAAATGAATAGTTTTAGTCAGAAAGTGAGGTGTGGCATTCTTTTCCTTTTTTTTTTCGGCCGCGCTGCATGGCTTGTGAGATCTTAGTTCCCCAACCAGGGATCGAACCTGCGCCCCCTGCAGTGGAAGCGTGGAGTCCTAACCACTGGACCGCCAGGGAATTCCCAAGTGTGGCATTCTTTTAGCTGGTCTAGCTGTTTATATTGTAAGGAATCCATCAGAAAGAGAGAGAGCACTGAAATAGAATGTTTTGATAGCTTTTATTGCTCAATTTCTAATTTTACTTGTTTGGAGGGATAGAGCAGCTTGATCAGGGTTTTGTTGGATTTATATTATTATCAACATTTTATGATAGTATACTGGACAAATACTTTAACATTTTTGCACTCTCTAATAGTTTATTTTTCTTTTCATTTTGGAAAATTTCAAAAAATAGAAAGTAGAAAGAGAATAATGTCCCTTATTCTACTACCCAAAGGTAACTACTGGTAAAATTTCAGGCTTTTTTTTTCCCTATACTGTTTATTTACATAGCAGTGATCATACATTAGATTCTATTTTGTATTCTGCATTTTTTCTTACAAGTATTTTCCGTGTTATTAAACACTAAATCAACATCACTTTATATGGTTGCACAGTATATATTTCACTAAGTAGATATACCCTAAGTTAGTTAACCATTTGCACATTTAATTATCTCCCATTTTTCCCTGTTATAAATCATGGTTTGATGAACATCAGAATAACGTAGTCTGCACAAAAGACCATTATTACAAAGTCCTCACTTTGCACGTCTACAGTATGCATGGATTTCTGTTAACGCAGCAAAGCAAGGACTTGCCTGCATTTCACTGATGTTTAAAAAAAATTATCCCAGCAATTGTATCGTTTTTTTCTTTTCCCAGTTCAAACTTCCGCCATCTATTTTAAATTGGGGGCATTAGTTCTGCTTTTAATATGCTACTAGGTAGAGAGTCGTAGAGTCACAGAGTTAGAAATGATGATAATAGTTTATAACATTTGTAGAGCACTCACTGTGTACCGTGCACTGTTCTCTAAGTTCTTTACATGTATTAACCCATTTATAATCCATGAGATAGGTATTAACTCTTACCCCTGTTTAAGGATGAGGAAGAGAAGTTAAGTAAGTTGCCTGAGGTTTCATGGCTGTCGAGTTTTAGAACCAGGGTATGAATTCTGGTATCCTGGCTTCAGAACCTATCCTCTTAACCTCTTTGAGATCATTCAATCCAACCACCTCTGTTTACTAAATGAAGAAGTTGAGGCCCATGTAGCGTATTGAACTTGTCCAAAGTAAGGCTGTAGAAGATTTGGTTCTTCTAATTCCCAACCAAATGTCATTTTCACCGATACCATACTGCCACTCTTAGAATTAAAACTTTAGTCCTTTAAATTTGAAATGGGTAAATACATGGTTTAGAAATCAAAATGATACACGAAGTCTTGGCCCCAACCCTGTCCTAGTTCCCCGCCTCCTGTTACTCTTTTCTTCTACATCTGGAAGTGTTTTTTCTGTATATGCCCTGATCTGCACCTTGGTGTTTTGTTTTGTTTCACTTAATAGAATCTCGCACTTCTCCTTGCAAAGTAAATTACGATTGCCGTGTGCTAGGTGCTCTCTTCCGCCACAGCCTCCCAACGGTGTGTTGTCACACTTGTACTTTTGCCAGTCTGCTGATAGGTGGAAAATGTTATCTCAGTGAGTTTTAATTTATATTTTTCTTACTAAAAGGCTGAATAGTTTTCTATATATTTATGCATCATTTGAAGGTTTTTTCATTAAACTCTTTTATCATCTGCCCATTTTTCTATCGGGTTGTTAATCATTTCTTCTTTATAGGAACTCATATTAAGGAACTTAACCCTTGTCTGTGATAAGTTACAAATATATTTTTCCTGATAGGATCTTGGTGTTTTGTTTTGGATTTTTTTTTTTTTTTTTTTGGTATCAGACTTTTATTTTATCGCTTCTACATTTTAAGTCATACTTAGGCTTTCGCCACTTCAAGATGTTAAGGAATTTGCCAGTATTTCCATCTCGTACTTTCTGGTTTCATTCTTGCATTTAAATCTTTGTTCTCTTTCTCTCTGAATTGTGTGAGATATGGATCCTCTGCTCTTTTAAACTGCTCTCTAGTTTTGCCAACATCTTGGAAGTCTGTCTGTAGCCACTGATAGTTATATTCTGTCTTTTTCACATACTAAATTTCCATTTGTAGCTGGATCATTTCTGGATTTTCCGTTCTCCTTGATTTCTGTCTGTTCATGAGGTAGTATCACCTCATTGCTCTCTTTCATTTTTTTACAGTTTCTCTAGTTATTCTTGCTTGTTTATTTTTCCATTTGAACTTGAAAACCAGGTTGTTTCATTCCAGAAAAAAAAAAAAGAAAACCTGTTGATATTTTTATTTGGATCACATTAATTTTACAAATTAATGTAGAGTCAGTATCTTCATGATCTTGAGTCGTTCTCTCTAAGAACATGTGTCTTTCCGTTGATTGGTGTCTGCTTTTGTGCTCTTTAGAAGTGTTTTTAAACTTTCCTCATGTAGGTTTTACACGGTTTTGATTAGGCTCATTCCTGAGTACTTTATCTTCTTTTGTTGCTGTAGTCAACAAGGTGTTCCATTCTTTCTTCTGCCTGGTTCTAACTAGTTATGTTTGACTGTGCTCTTCTTAACCTTCAGTTAGACCCCAAAGGACCTACTTTTCAAAATTGAATCTAGTTCCATTTTTCTTTACTCAGACATCAGCCAGTGATTTGATAGAATGCCCTTGTATATACAATGTCAGTATATTTGGTACCTGCAAATGGTATTCCAGTAATTAATTTTTTATGTATAACCAGGGGAAATCAGCAAAACATTCACATTTATAACTTGAGTAATTAGTTGTAAATTCTCTGTGGCACATAGTCAGTTGAGAATACCTGTATATTTTTAAACTTCAGTGTACTTGGGTAACATGAAAGTATATTGTGGACAGTAATGACATAAAGGCAAGGAAAAAGTAAAAATAATGCCTTATGTAAACACTAAATTCATGCTGATTAATGCTTACTTGGCAAATCATTTGAAGAGGTCTAATTTGAATTTGTTTAATTATTAAATATACTTGAAAAAAGATTATGGAAAGGCCAAGATACTGACATCAAGAGTCATGAAATTAGAACTGTCTGGCTGAGTGATAGAAATTTTTCAAAACACAGTAATGGTTACTTTAAATCCATTCCTTGTCTAGATTTTTGAATAATTGCATTTTGGATATTTTCTGAAATTACTCCCAGAGCGATGCATTACTGTGCTAATTTCCATTATTTTGTTTCAAGCAAGTTTTGTTTTTCTTAAACAAAAGTACAGGTTATGTAATATAATGTGGGCAATGGCAATATTATGAGCTAAGAGAATATCTCATATAAGAGATACAAATGTGTTGTATTAAAATTTAGGAAACTGTAATGTTGACGGACATGCTAGTTTTCAGTATTGTTTAACATACTTGGCAGCAGTATAGTTAGTGGTTTGAGGCACTTAGCTAATTTAAATAAATCTTTTTCTCCTCCATTAAGTTTGTGATTTCTCATTATTTGGCATTTCTCAGGGGGTTTGTAACATGGTTTATTCATTTTCTTGTTAGAGAAATATATTCGTTAATGAAATTTGACTAAATAATTCAGGAGATTATTTCTTTGTATTTTTCTTGATGTTTTTTGAAGGAGGTAGAATTTGTCCCCTTATGAGAAAATTGTTTTTAAAATTCCTGTTGAAACATCATAAATTTGCCAGCAAATTTATGTTTTTGTAAAGTGTTTTAGGACTGATAAAATTTTTTAAGCATCCACATCATGTATTTCTTCCTTAGCATATCGGATTTTCCATTAATAGTATTTTAGATAACCTGGTATATGCTTAGGAGCGTGAATCAAGTCTAATTTCTGCTCTCTGTTTATTTTGGGAAGTGCAGCCCAGAGAGTACACAAGAAAACATTCTCTTGTTCAATTTTTAAAATCCAGATTCCTAACACATCTTTTATAAGATGTTAAATATCTTTATATGCAGATGGGGAGGGATCTTAGGGCAACTTTAAGTCTGAAAAAAATAAAACAAGATTTCTGCCACCTTGTTTATTGCAGGGAAGCAAAATACAGACAAGAGTTGGATTACTAATGTTGCTTTGTACCTGGCTTAGCAACTGCCCCATTGCAGTAACACATTTTCTTCACAATTCAGCCAATGTTCCCTTTGTATCCTTTATGTTTTAGTAAGATACACGTAAGTATTTACCTTTTTTATCTTTTCTATTTCTTCTTCTCAATTAGAGTTAGCTCCACGCCCCAAATATTTGAATCCTCTTTATCTATGTTGCAACTTTTTAAACTGTTAAGGTGACACCGATGCTTACTTAAGCTGTGTGTGTGTGTGTGTGTGTGTGTGTGTGTGTGTGTGTACATGTACCATTGTTTTATGTTTGCTCGGACTGTGTATGAAATTTTTGTAGAAACTCTTACATGAAGTACATGTCAAATTCAAATTGTAAAACAAAGTACTCTGGATATTATGAACCATTAGTTTTTCTTAACAAAGATTTCAGCTTACAGGACAAATTGCAGAAAATCTTGGAGAGGAAGAACAGTTGGTCCAAGGCTTATGTGCTCTTCTGTTGGGCATTTCGATTTACTTCAATGATAACTCACTTGAGAGCTATATGAAGTAAGTAAGGGGAAAATGCCAGGGGAAAATGACTTGCTAATGTCATCAAGAGATAATGATAAATTTTTTCTGCCAAAGTGTAATGTAGACCAAGCTTTTATGTTTTGTGATGACTTTTTTTTTTAAGCATCTCAATATGCTTATCTTTGTAGAGAGAAACTAAAACAACTGATAGAGAAGAGGATTGGCAAAGAGAATTTCATAGAGAAACTAGGATTTATTAGCAAACATGAGTTGTATTCCAGAGCATCTCAGAAACCCCAGCCGAACTTCCCCAGTCCAGAGTACATGATATTTGATCATGAGTTTACAAAGCTGGTAAAAGAACTTGAAGGTAAGACAACAAAGTTTATCTTGATATTCATTAGAAAGTAGCAACTAGGATTATATTGTATATGTATATTCTGGAGACATGCAGATTATATGATAAGCCTAAAAGTACTTTTTTTTTCCTGGCTCTTGGTCTGTGGCCCATTTAAGGACTTTTGGCATTCAGTAAGATTGGAAAGATGATTTCTTATCTCTCAAGCAGTTAGGCCATATGTTTTTACTGACTAAGTCTTAATAATAAAACAGTATTTTAAATAAGTCTTCTTTTACAGGTGTGATAACCAAGGCTATTTATAAGTCCAGTGAAGAAGATAAAAAAGAAGAAGAGGTGAAGAAAACACTAGAGCAGCATGACAGTATTGTGACTCACTACAAAAATATGATTCGAGAGCAAGTACGTACTGATAAATCGTGTACAATCTCTGTTATACTAAAAGTATAGATACTTCTCTACTTTAGGGAGGAATTTCTCTCGGCATTTCCAAATGCAAGAGGATACACAAAGTAAAACTCATCGTTTTCCTAAATAATTCAAAAGCATCCGAGTATTCAACAAACTGAGAGCTTAGTATGTGCTAAGCAAGTCTAGTGGTAAAGGTAATCGAAAGTATGTGGCAGCATTGAGAGGCACCTAATTTAGCTAGGTAGGAGCAGGAGCTTGGAGAATACAGAGAAGCTGAGTCCTAAAAGGATAACTATGAGTAAGCTAGGCAGAAGCAGAGAGAGGGACGAGAGGTGTTACTGGCATGGACACAGAACACTCGTTGGCTGTATGAAGGAGAATTTGAGAGGCAAGGCTAGAGGGAGGGAGCCCAAGGAGGAGGTGGTGGTGGTGGGTGGAAATTGGGAAACTGACAGTTGACGATGATGATAGCGGCTGCTGTTTTGTGTACTGTGTTCTAGGTGCTCACCGAATACAGTTAAACGCCATCTCATTTACTTTTCACAACATCCCTACAAAGTAGCTGACATCTGCAGTTCAGAATAAATGAGGAATCAGAGAGTTAGAGAATTTAAACTTGTCCAAGGTCACTCAGTGCTTGGTGGAACAGAATTCAAATACATGTGTGTTACTGGGACTCTAAAGCTCACACTGTGTGGTGTAGAGGGGACGGTCCTGAGAAATGTGGAAACCAAAGAAGACAAAACTGACAGGACTTGGTAGTGACCGGACGTGGGGACGAGGGGGTAGAAAGGGTCAGATACGATCCTTAGATCTCTGTCTTGCGCACCCGAATAGATGACATTAAATTAGATAGAACAAGAGGGAGCTGATTTACTAGAGTGCGTCATGATGAGTTAAGTTGAAACTACGTTTTCAAAATCATCAGCTGACATTTCCTTTGCAGGATACCGATGAACCCCACACTTGCGCAGTGTTGAGCACCTTAAACCTTCCATTACATTCCTTCGGGATGTTTCTTGGTTTTCTTCTCTCATTTAATTCCTCACTGTGGTATATATACCGTTATTGGAATGGAATCCTAGAAAGTGCTGCAGAATTACGGTGTTAAAATTCCAGAGTCATGAAAACAGTACACGGGGGCATCTCATGTGGGGCAGGCTGCTACCGCTTCCCTGCCCTGCCCTCCACCCCCTGCTGATTGTGACAGCTTGAGGCAGGTGTGGCTAGTAAGAGCTTCTGTGTAGAGCCTTCTAAATGAGAGCTGCCCATGTATTCTTCTCTTCCCCACAATCTGTATTGTTGAGAATGAAATTCTCAGAAAGAATAAAAATATACTAGTGGTGTATTTAGCGTTCAGTCTGAGCTTTTCAGTTTATAAGCACATTAGTAAATTAGAATCATCTTTGAATGATCCAAATTTGAATCATTACACTACCCATGGTTATTAGGATTTTTCGTCTGTCTTAGTACAAATTTGGAGTCATTTCCAGATGGTAAAATGTAATTTTTAGAGCAATGGGAAATAAATACTTGGAATGTGATATTATAGCCTGCACTTGGAGCTGATAAATATGGTTGATTTGGAAGAAGAAAAGAGTGATTTGACACAATTACTATAATCACTTTTCTTTAGAAATGTTAATTTTAAATATTCTCATCACTTAGAATGCCATTTGGCAATTAGGCAACAAACATCGAGAGCTGTAAAATGTTTATATAAACTTTGAATTACATTTGATAATGCATCCTAAGGAAATTCTCCAAAATTCAGGAGAACAGTTATATGGACTAAAATATTTATTGTAATGATATTATCATTTAGAAAAATGGAGAGCAACCTCAGTGTTGCTTTTGAGTATAAATTACATTGCATCTACTGATTAATATTGGGAAATTTTGATTGAATAGTAAGCAAATTAAAGGTTACAAAATGTATGTGGACGGATTATGACAAGTTTAAAAAACCTGGGTTGGAAAGAATTAGAAGAAAATGAAGGCATAGATTAAATTCTAACTAGTTACACTAGGGTGATAAGAGATGAAACCTTTTTTTCAGAATTCTAAATGTTCTGTTATATGATTGTCTTTTAATGTTAAAAGTAACAGAAGTACATACATATATATACATATACTAAGCTTCTTAAATAATTTGGTATAAATATCTTAAATAGTTTGATGGACCATAAAATGAAGTTTTTAAAACTGACCTCCCCCAACCCCCAAACCAAAATTACAGTGAGATTGCAGACTGTGCCATATAATGGGGCCTTGAAATCTTACAGTTCTGCTGCATGTTAATTGGCCTTGTTGCATATATTAATGTGTTATTGCTTATTTATTGAATGCTTTTGGAAATATTGAGTAGTTTAACACCCTCACCCAAAATAATCTCTGATTTTTAATTTGTTCATCCTCTTAATGCTAACTAGTCTGAATTTAAAACACTTCAATTATGTTTTGGTTCACAGGATCTGCAACTTGAGGAATTGAAGCAGCAGATTTCTACGTTAAAATGTCAAAACGAACAGCTCCAGACAGCAGTCACACAGCAAGTATCTCAGATTCAGCAACACAAGGATCAGTATAATCTGCTTAAAGTACAGCTAGGTAAGTGTAGCTAGCCATTCCTGCTGTAGTGTCCCCAGGAGCTGGACAAAGTCACACAGATTATTCTTGTGGACTAGTCTTTCTGTAACCTTAAATTAATCACTGTGACAAACATGTAAGTCAGAGTTTGAAGTCCAGGCTCTCTGCCCTGTGTTTGATGATCTGATCCGTTGATTCTCAACCTTAGCTACCTGTACATTAAGATCCCCTGAGATTTTTATTTTCTTAATACCAATACTGAAACCCCACTGAGGTTTCTAATTTAATTAGTTGGGGGTTGGGTCCAGGCATCAGTGATTATTAATTTCAGGCTCCCCAGGTGATTCTAACGTCTAGCCAGTTGAGCCAGCCAGTTGACTGGTCTAACCTTTCCATTTTCTTATCTGCAAAACGGAGCTGATAGTAGCACCTGTGTCATCTGAGAATTAAATGAAATAATATATATAAAATTCTAGTTCAGTGCCTGGCACATGCTAGGAACGCAAATGCTTGTAAATAGTCTCATTCTATACTGCTTATGATTGGAATGCTAGCTACTTAGAAATATAGTTAATTTTATTTATATGAAGGTGACCAAAATTTTCAGAAGAAAATATCTTTTACTTCCTCTATTTATGACAATAATTTGTCAGTTCTTTTAGTCCATATAGAAAGCTATTCCTTTGTGAAGTTTTTTAAAAAATATTTATTTATTTATTTGGCCGCACCGGGTCTTAGTTGCTGCATGTGGGATCTTTAGCTGTGGCCTGCGAACTCTTAGTTGTGACATGTGGGATCTAGTTCCCTGACCAGGAGTCGAACCTGGGCCCCCTGCAATGGGAGCGCAGGGTATTAGCCCCTGGACCACCAGGGAAGTGCCCTGTGAAGAATCTTTAAAGGATTTTATTTTCCCTTATATTAATTGACAGAATTGGAATTTCAACTACTGTAATTCTTTTTTTTTTTAAACATCTTTATTGGAGTATAACTGCTTTACAATGGTGTATTAGTTTCTGCTTTATAACAAAGTGAATCAGTTATACATATACATATATCCCCATATCTCTTCCCTCTTGTGTCTCCCTCCCTCCCACCCTCCCTATCCCACCCCTCTAGGTGGTCACAAAGCACTGAGCTGATCTCCCTGTGCTATGCGGCTGCTTCCCACTAGCTATCTATTTTACATTTGGTAGTGTATATATGTCCATGCCACTCTCTTACTTTGTCCCAGTTTACCCTTCCCCCTCCCCGTGTCCTCAAGTCCATTCTCTAGTAGGTCTGTGTCTTTATTCCCGTCTTGCCCCTAGGTTCTTCATGACCTTTTTTAGATTCCATATATATGTTTTAGCATACGGTATTTGTTTTTCTTTTTCTGACTTACTTCACTCTGTATGACAGACTCTAGGTCCATTCACCTCACTACAAATAACTCAATTGCGTTTCTTTTTATGGCTGAGTAATATTCCATTGTATATATGTGCCACATCTTCTTCATCCATTCATCTGTTGATGGACACTTAGGTTGCTTCCATGTCCTGGTTATTGTAAATAGAGCTGCAGTGAACATTTTGGTACATGACTCTTTTTGAATTATGGTTTTCTCAGGGTATATGCCCAGTAGTGGGATTGCTGGGTCGTATGGTAGTTCTATTTTTAGTTTTTTAAGGAACCTCCATACTGTTCTCCATAGTGGCTATATCAATTTACATTCCCACCAACAGTGCAATAGGTAAACTACTGTAATTCTTAATCTTAGATCACTAAACCATGCAGTTTAGTCTTAAGACTATGCTATTTTTCTTCCCAGAAACCCTGAAAATATCAGTTCATTATTTTTATCAATACACTATTTTTTGGAACTTCCCTGGCGGTCCAGTGGTTAAGACTCCATGCTCCCGATGTAGGGGGCATTGGGATCCCTGGTCGGGGAACTAAAATCCTACATGCCGCACCTATGGCGTGGCTGGAAAACAAAACAAAACAAAACAAAACACTATTTTGCCAAGATGAAATGTGCTTACAAAAATCCTACCAAAGTAATTATTAAGGAAAGTATGTATTTATTTTATACTTGAATCGTCAATTCAAAAAATGAAAAGTTTCGTGCTAGCTTTTCAAATTTTATGCCTGTCTAATAGGAAAAGACAATCAGCATCAAGTTTCTTACAGTGATGGGGCTCAGATGAATGGTATTCAGCCAGAAGAAGTTGGTAGGTTGCGAGAAGAGATAGAAGAATTAAAAAGTAATCAGGAACTTTTACAAAGCCAACTGGCTGAAAAGGACTCTTTCATTGAAAATTTGGTAAGTGAATGTTGACATTTTTTAAACAGGAAGTCAAGAATAATTCTCATTATCCAGCTTGTTTATTTTTCTGGATCCCTTAAGCTACAGTATCATATTAAGGTTTTAGAATATGAGCTCTGGTGTCAGACTGTCTAAAGTTTCAGTGCTTCCTAGCTAACTGAATTTGAGCAACTTAGTTAACCTCTTTAAACTTGTTTCCTGAGCTATAAAACGGTGGTGGTGATATCTGTCTCATTGCTGTGAGAATTAAATGAGATGCTCTGTTAAAAGCTCTTTCACTGATTTTTTTTTAAAGGTAGATTTTATTAATTTCTTTAAAAATCTCTATTTTTTTACTTTCGGCTGTGTTGGGTCTTCGTTGCTGTGCGTGGGCTTTCTCTGGTTGCGGCGAGCAGGGGCTACTCTTCACTGTGGTGCGCAGGCTTCTCATTGCAGTGGCTTCTCTTGTTGCAGAGCACGGGCTCTAGGCGCATGGGCTTCAGTGGTTGTGGCACACGGGCTCAGTAGTTGTGGCTCGTGGACTTTAGAGTGCAGGATCAGTAGTTGTGGCACACGGGCTTAGTTGCTCCACGGCATGTGGGATCTTCCTGGACCAGGGCTCAAACCCATGTCCCCTGCATTGGCAGGCAGATTCTTAACCATTGTGCCACCAGAGAAGCCCTGTATAAGGTTCTTTTAATACATGGAAATCACTCAATAAATACCTGCTTTTATGCTCTTTCTTCGTATGACCTCAGTTAAGTGCCTAGATTTAATAAATTACTTGGTATGAGTATAAATTTATTAGCTATGGAAAATCTGTAGACAATATGTGCTATGTTGAAATGTTATTTTGGGTATAAAATTTAAAATGTCAAGGTGAAATTTTTTGGTAAACGTATACCAGACATAGCTTATATGTGTACAGTTTTGGTTTTTTTCTGTCTCTTTAAACTGAATTTATTTCATAGTTTATTTCTGTGCTCTTTGTAGAAATCGTCCCAACCATCACCTGGCACAAATGAACAGCCTTCAGCAACAGGTTCAGCAAGAGATTCTGAACAAATTGCAGAATTAAAACAGGTCATTTTTCAGCTTGATCCAAGCTCTGTTTTGTCTTGTTTTAATTATAATAGCATAACAGCACTGCAGTTCCATTAATCTAGAACTGCTTTGTCAGGTGTAAGCAAAATTTGATAGTGAAGACAGCCATTTGAAAATCCAGAAACTGTTTTAATTATACAGTAATGGTATTTTGCTTTATATTGTGTTTTTATTTTTCAGTGATGTTCTTTTTAACAGATCTCAGCATCTTACCCAGATTATTTATAGATTATCAGTAAACTAACAAGGAAACTTTAAATATATTTATAAGCCACAAATATGAAGATATAAAGTCTTATGCCTAATTTTCATGATAACTGGTTGATTAAATGTATTGGGCATTTAAGTCATTCTATCCAGAAAAATGTTGGTTTTTAGAATTGGAAAAGGGAAAAACAGGAAGTAAACTTGTGTATATCTCAATTAGATGACTCTAGCTAAAAAGCAAAATAAACTTTTTCTGCTATAGTAATTTATATTGTTTAGAAAAGCAAATAAGCCTTTTCTTCCTTCCATCCTCCCTTCCTTCCTTCCTTTCTTATAAAAGGAATATATGTTTCTTTAAAAAAAAAAAGTGATACTAAAGAAAGAAGTGAACAGCCTGGCCAAGCTAGGACTAACTTCCTTCTCCCTCCAGTAGCCAGCTGGTCCTCACCCACTGACATGTCTGATCTGATGGGAATGACCAGACAGAGAGAAACAAAATGTCTTATTTTGATAGTGTCTTTGTACCCCAGAGTAGATTCTACAATCTACTTAAATTATATTATTTTAAAATAATAATAATAATTTGTCATTAACGATTTACAACTCTCCAATATGTGTCCATAATGTTTCATTCTTGTGAGGAAGAGTAATATCTATTTTGATTTTATTAATTCTAGAACTATATTAAAATTAAAGGGAATTAAGTTATTAATATATACCCTTAGTTTGTAAATCCCAAGTAAAAATTTTTACTTTTTGTGTTTCCCAAAGATATATTTTAAATTTTATTTATTTATTTATTTATTTATTTGGTTGCGCCAGGTCTTAGTGTGGCATGCGGGCTCCTTCGTTGCGGCACATGGGCTCCTTAGTTGTGGTACGCGGGCTCCTTAGTTGTGGCATGCATGTGGGATCTAGTTCCCTGACCAGGGATCAAACCCGGGCCCCCTGCATTGGGATCACAGAGTCTTACCCACTGCACCAGCAGGGAAGTGCCCCAAAGATATATTTTAAATGACAGTTTTGTTTTTTATAATATGTAGTAAAATATGGTATAAAAAGAAGACCAAAAAGGTTCATAATTTCCATGTTTACATGACTCATTTTGATAACCGAAAAAAAGCAATCAAAGAAAAGGCGTGTATGTACATGATAGAAAGTTTTAAGAGAATAAAAAAGCTTTTTACATGACAGCATCCCACTACTTACCACAATATCTCCAGACACTGCCAGATATCTTGGGGGAAGATAGCCCCTAGTGGAAAACCACTGTTACGATTGCTTTATTTTCCTGTACTTTTTCTGGGGACGAGGGAGAGAGCAAGAAGTTTGGAAATTTCAACATCTATAATATATAAACTTTCAATTAATTCTGCCACTTTCACTACAGTACCTTTTTTTTTTTTTTGGCCACACTGTGTGGCATGCAGGATCTTAGTTCCCCAACCAGAGCTCGAACCTGTGCCCCCCTGCATTGGGAGCGTGGAGTCTTAATCACTGGACTGCTAGGGCAGTCTAATGCTTTCATCTATGTTTGGTGGCCCCCTAGTCTAAAACCATCCTATTTTGCCCTTTTCAAATAATATACCTTTATCTTCCACCAGGAGAAGAGGAAAAGTTACCTGATGCATGAGATTAGGACAGGGATTTGGTAGTCTATTTCTAAGCCAGCTTTCAACCAACCCTGCTGTTTTTGACTCCATTTTTACTCACACTTTCCAAAACATCCCAGGCCCTTTGGTAGTTATGCATTGTAAGTCAGGTAGCAGCATGGCTTTCTAAAAGGTCAGCCTACGTTCCAGCTCTCTCACGTGTGCTGAATCAGTTGCCACTGTCGTTTGCTTTCTGAAATTCCCCAATTTATTGCTCTTTTCTCTTCTCTTACTCTCTGTCCTTGTGGGTTTCTCCCTCCTGCCCACCCTTCCTCCGTCCCTCTCTCCCTACCTCCTTCCCACCTTCCTTTCTCTTTCCCTTCCTCCCTCCCTTTATAATTTTTTACATTGGATCTCGCAAGGAAGCAGAGGTGAACATGTTTAATCTACACGTTTAATTCTCCATATTGAACCCACCAAGTTCAAGAATAGTTCTTCCACTTAAATTTTAAAACTTGGAAGTTGTGATTTTAGAGAGAAGGGCCAAGAAAGGAAATAATTTTTTATTTCTTCCTGTAAATAGACATTTCCTTGATGAAATTAATGCTATTTAATGTTACAACTTAACTATTTTTGTCTCTTAGGAACTGGCAACATTGAAGTCTCAGTTAAACTCACAGTCTTCGGAGATCACCAAACTACAGACAGAAAAGCAGGAGCTGTTACAGAAAACAGAAGCATTTGTAAGTTAATTATTGTTTTGCTCTCAAAGGTAGTAAACACAAGGTTGAAAGGTTATTTATCAGCCACTATGGAAAAGAAGCAGATTGGTCAGATAGCACCTTCCATGCAGGTTATCCATTAGCCAGAGTTCCAGTCACATAGTCTTCTTGGCCATGAGGACAGCCATATTATAGTCAGACTCACCAGGTCAGTTTAATCAGTTACTTACGGTTCATCTTGGTATTTTATATTTCACCCCATCTTTGTCTCCTTCAGTCTAACCTGGCAGGTTTTCTGCTGGTATAAAATTGTCAGAAACCTTGTTGGTGACCCATGCAATTCACAGGGTTCCAAGCCATCAAGCAGGGTCCTCCTGGATCCCTCCTGGGGAACCACGTCTCTATTCCAGCTTCTACAGAGATGGTTGATTGTGTCCACGGGTCACACGAGTAACCGCCTCACAAATGGCTGTCCAGCCACACCCTTGATGTTTCACTAGAACGTGCTTTGTCATTTATTGCAATAGGGATAGGCTGAGAGTCTTCTGAATCTTCAAGCTCTGATTCCCTTTTCTTAACAGCTCCTCCTTCAGTTGACCTCTGTCCTCTCACATTTCACTGTAAGCGGCAAGGAGAGACCAGCCACACCTTCAGTGCTTTGGCTAGAGGTTTCCTCAGCTCAGTAGTTCATCACTCGCAAGTTCTGCTTTTCACAACACTCGAACACAATCCAGCTAAGTTCTTTGCCACATTATATATAACAAGGATCACCTTTCCTCCACTTTCCAGTAGCATGTTCCTCATGTCTGAGAGCTCACCAAAACCTGGAACATCCATACTTCTACCAACATTCTGTTCATGATGATACGTGTTTTCTCTAAGACCATAGAAGCCTTCTCTGTAGAAAGCTTTATGAGCCCTTACTGGAATCACCTTTAATGTCCATATTTCCATCAACAGTCTCTTCAAGCTAATTTAGGCTTTGTCTAACATGAACCTCAAAATTCTTTTAGCCTCTGCCAGTTCCAAAGCCCCTTCCACAGCTTGAGGTATTTGCTTACCCCAGCCTTCCTCATACTCTGATGAGAGCTGATGCCATGCCACTCCTGACTCAGCCTCCTGCTCCACTGAAGGGGCGACTTATCTATGCAGGGAAAGCACTTTATTGTGGGCAAATACATGAAGAATTAGACTTTCTGTTATTGGAAAGAAAATTTCCAAATAGCTAGGAAATTAAATCATCTTTGGAATCTCGTTTTGATTGTAACTGTAAAGAAACATTTTTTTTTTCCAATTTCTACTTTCAGGCAAAATCAGTTCCTGTACCAGGAGAGAGTGAAACTGTAATAGCTACAAAAACTACTGATGTAGAAGGAAGACTATCCGCATTATTACAAGAAACTAAAGAATTAAAGGTTGGTTTTGGTGAAACTTTTATTCATTGCATATTATATGAAATGAACTCCGGAAATTTGATTTTATTTCACTTAATTTCTCAAATTCTTAGATTTATGAAGAAAGTTAATGGAGTGTAATTTTATCTCACAATACGTCCATTCCTATTTGGATGACTAAAGGTGGCACAAGTGAAGGGTTTTTGTTTTGTTTTGTTTGTTTTGGCTGTGTTGGGCTTCGTTGCTGCGCGCAGGCTTTCTCTAGTTGCAGTGAGCGGGGGCTGCTCTTCGTTGCAGTGCACAGGCTTCTCATTGCGGTGGCTTCTCTTGTTGCGGAGCACGGGCTCTAGGCACGTGGGCTTCAGTAGTTGCAGCACACGGGCTCAGTAGTTGTGGTTCGCAGGCTATAGAGCTCAGGCTCAGTAGTTGTGGCACACTGGCTTAGTTGCTCCGCGGCATGTGGGATCTTCCCAGACTAGGGATCAAACCCGTGTCCCCTGCATTGGCAGGCAGATTCTTAACCACTGTGCCACCAGGAAAGTCCCACAAATGAAAACTTTTAAATGCCATTTCAAATAGTGGTATTAAATATATAAAATAAGAATGTATATGAATGTACTTTGAAAGTAAAAACAGATTTTAGTAAGAGTAAAAGATAGTTAAGTTTGCTTATCAATCTTTAATCACAGTAAGAAACGAGGAGTATAGATTTGGCTAATACACAAGCCACCTGTAGGTTTTCCATAGGCTGAGGAACATAGGCATATTAAATCCTGCCAGCCTTTTGTGTGACAGAGAAATCAAAATAGATAACATGAAGAAAGTAATGAGGTAACAGTAATAAAAATAAAAGATAGGAATTAAAACATGGAAAAAGGAAGATAATATATGATTTTGCCTTTTGGATTGTGGTCAAATTATTTTATTTTTAAACCATTGATTTTACTTGAAGCTATTTTTCTTTTCCATTTAATTGTATGTGTGAAGTTGGATAGAATTTTATTTTTAAACTTGAATTCTAATTCTGATGGCTAACCAGGCTTCTGCTATAAAATGTTTTGTGTCTTTATTTATTCCTCTGATTATCTGAAATGGTAGGATTTTTTTGAGGAATAGGTAATTAATACTATTTTTGGTTCTTAAACTCTATTTTTCACAGTAACCATCTTTGATGTATAGCCTAACATAAATTCTCATGTTACTAGATGAGTGTGTGTGTGTGTGTTTTAAACCTCCTGTTCCCCCAACCCCTAACCCCAAATTCTTCAGACTAGACAAGCGCAGCAATTTATCAAAGAAGGAACATATTTGTTAAAACCCTAGGAGAGTGAATACTAATTTTAGATTAGTGATTTTCACCTTTCTTTTCCTAGAATGAAATTAAAGCTCTGTCTGAGGAAAGAACTGCTATTAAAGAGCAGCTGGATTCGTCTAACAGTACCATTGCCATTTTACAAAATGAGAAAAACAAGCTTGAGGTGGACATTGCAGATTCTAAAAAAGAACAAGATGATCTCTTGGTGCTGTTGGCTGATCAGGATCAGAAAATATTTTCATTAAAGAATAAACTCAAGGAACTTGGTCATCCAGTAAGATTGCAGTGTTTCCAAAAATGATTTATATTGTGTTTCTTTATGATGTATTTTTAAATATTGTACTGTGACATGGGAATGTTGTGCCTATATATCGATACTACAGGCAAGAGATCTGTAGGTACGTGAACATGGTATCATCTGCACTGCTCTTATGGTATTCAGTGAATTGACTTAAGACACAGGTGAGATGCAGTTTCCAGCGTTTGTTAACTGTTCTCTTTGGGGCTCTGAGCCTAGAAAGTGAATTGATTTGATTGCTCCTGTGGTCACAAGACTCTCGCTATCCAAATGTGTCGTCCTCTTTTGCCGTGTTGATTCAGGTTTGTGTGTAGAGAGGTGTAGCCATCTGGCAGCAGGTTAACCTATGTATCTCGTCTCATGTTAAAAATGACAGGGAGCCTCGAACATTAAATCAAGGAAATCAGATGGCCTGTAATCTACTTTAATTTCTGGAGTAAAGAATTTATCAACAGAGTAGATATCATTATGTGTTGAATTGAAGTGAGCAGATCCTCAATGTTAAATGTATATTTTCCCTTTAGGTTGAAGAAGAGGATGAACTTGAATCCGGAGACCAAGATGATGAGGATGATGAAGATGAAGATGATGGCAAGGAACAGGGTCATATCTAGCTTTACAATCTCTAGGAATGATAGGGGTTACATTGTAACTTTGAAGACGGAGTCTTAAGACAGTGCTTTGGTTTGCCTCCACAGAAAGTAAAGATTTAGAAACCAAGTGGCAGACATTCACTAATACAACTATTGATGTATTTTTAAAATGAAGCCGCCACCCATGTTGATAATCCTGTTATTCTAACTTTATGTAGAACACACATCTTTTATCGAACTGAACTATCCCAAAATATAATTTGCAAAGAGCTTCAGACACCAAAAATATAATATTTTCAGGCATGTGGTGGCAATGCTCTTTGCCTTTTAGTTCATTGGTTATATAAGTTCTGTATTTGTCTGCTATTTTTACTTTTCAGAATTTGTGACTTTAAATACTAACATGATTGATTTAATGTGTGTTGGAATCATTGTTTCTAAATTCAGTATTGGAGTTCTTAGCTAATGATTTCCTTTTAAAGGAATGGATTTACTTAAAGGCAAGATAGCATTATTCTGGGGGATAATATATCATCAGCCCTCCATCCAATGTGACTCCTAAGATGAGTAGATTAGGACAGTTTAGAATGAGTGCCTTGACACTTGATATGGCTGCATTCTGTACCTCAGTGAAGAAGAAGGATATTAGCGCACAGTGAAGAGGATGGTGTTTCTGAGAAACTTCTGCAACAGTGTATCAGCATGTGTTTGGTTTTGGTTTTATTTTTAAGCTAGACATTAAAACAGATTACAAGTTAACAGCTCATACAGCTCAGAATTAGTATTATTGTTTGATTATTATAAAACGTATTATGTTCCTAGTTTTAAAAAGATCCAAACTATGGTTTATATAATTTATTGGCATTTCTGCTGAATAGGTTTAAGTCAGATAATAGATTTTTAAAAAGCAATGAAGCAATGTGTCAAAATTTAATGTTTTCGTAATAAAAATAGATATTATGTTCACTTAATCCCTGGTCATGGTTCCCTTTTTTAGATTTTGAGAGTAGTAGTCTTTGTACAAGATGAGGCAGAAGGAAGGGTAAGAGGAGTCCTTCTCTTACTAAAAGGACTTTGCTATAACTGCGTGATAACAGCAATCTTATCATTTAAAGCTAATAATAAGGATTCCATAAGATTGGAGAAGGCTAATTGGAGCAAAAGCAGAAGTTGGAGAAGGGTTTGGATGTTTCTAAATTGAGCATTGGAGTTCTTTCTTCACAGTGATTTCTATTTAAAGAAGTAGGCTTTCTTAAAGGCAAGACAGCAAGAGTTGGGGCATTATGTATATCATCTGCCTCCTGGCTTCAGGAATAATTTGAGCAGTCCACTAAGGGGCCCAGATTTTGAAAGAAGTGTCGTCACATGTCTTGAAAGGGGAGATGGCTGTGTGTTACAGATCACCCGTGAATACCGCAGCGCGCCCCTGCCTAATCCCACCGCTGCCACGCCATCCTGAGATGGCATCTGCCGTCAGAGAACCACGTGATTACTACGGACCAGCTCAGACCGTGTGAAGTTTTCCTAAACTTGACACCACGTAGTGAACGTTTCAGGCTAATGTTACAAGGATAAGGAAAAATGTGTCAGGAGTAAGAATAATACTTCCAGAAATAATGGAATACCAAAGATCTTCAGAAAGAAACATCTGCAAAATCAGTGATAGTTTGCCAAAGTTCAGTCACTCAGGCTGGCTTGGAGTAGAGAAGACACAAGAAGGCCTCGAAGCGGCACAGTCCAGCCTGGAGCCCAAACGGACACCTTCCTAACATAGCTATAGTTGTTTTGGGTTTTGTTTGTTTGTCTGTCTGTCTTTGCCTGGATTGCTTCCGGGAGCCTCCTAAACTGGTCTCTGCGCCTCCAGCGGGTCGCTGCCTCTGCAGGCCATCCTCCGTATTCACCGCAATAAGCTTTCTGAAATGCAGATAGGAGCCAAAGAGATCGCACTTGCCTCCTGTTTGGAGCCCTTAGCCATGTGGATAAGACTCTTTGTGCTCTACCACTCTCTAGTGTAGCTCCCTTCAAGTATATTTTAGAACCATACCAAGATATTTGCTATCATGGCGTATATCCTGCTTTTTCATTTCTCACTTTGCTTTTTTGCACATGTTCTTTCCTCTGCCCATTTGTCAGCCCTCACATTAAAGGCTACTTCCATGTATTGAGAGCTACAACAGTGGAGCAATCATGAAGCACAAAACATATTTGTCCTTATTTGAAGTTTTATTCAAGTGTAGTTTACACCTCTAGCACATTGGAAAGAAAAGAATAGTCATCCAAGGTTACTACAAAAGATAAAAGTAACAGCTCACATTTTACAGTCTTAAGTTACTACTTTGAAATTATGCTGAGAGAAGATCAAACCCTTGTTTGAAAGTTTTTTTTTTTTTTGCAGCCAGGTAAGGGCCTCATAATGTTCATCAGAACCAAAATATTTACTGTTACAGCAAAATGTATTAATTCATTCAATGAATATTTACTGAGTATAATGTGCTGAATACTGCTTGTAGGCACTGGGGATATGAATGAGACCAAGTCCCTTCCTCGTTCTGAAGGAGAAAACAGTAAACAAGTACATAAGACAATGTCAAATGCTTTGTAGCTTCTGGAAAGGAGCTTGCATTAACCAGAGGAGTGATTAGATCTGATTTGTATTCATAGATTACTTTCTCCACTAGGTCGAGAATTGTCTATGGGGAGGAGGCTAAGAAAGAAAGCCAGGGGACTGGGTAAGAAGCTATTGCCCCCATCTAAGCAAAAGCAGATGTAGTTCAGACTACCCTGTAGGGGTGGAGGTGTCTAAAGTGGTAGGATTTGGGATACATTTTACAGGTAGAGCTGAGAGGATTCGTTGATGAATTGCATGTGTCTGGGGAGTAGAGGAGGAAGACAAGAGTAACTCCTGGGGGAAGGCGGGCGGAGCAGGTTTGGGGTGAGATCTAGAGTTGTGTGTTAGGCTTGCTAAATCTGAGACCCAAGTAGGTACATTTATACAAATAGATAGATGTTCAGTAGGCAGTTTGGAGCTCATTAGGGTTGGAAAAAAAATAGTACAGAGATGGAGTTTAAGTCCACCCAGTAGGATAAGTTCTTACGGGGAGTGAGTGTAGAGAGAAGGCAGCCAAGAACTGAGCCTTTGGGCAATTCAGCCTTCAGTGGTGGGGATGGATCTTAAGAAATATTAAATGAGTAATGAAATAATCTTACTCCAGAGCAAATTTGAGCCTTGGAATTAAGGGGAGAACTGAGCAAGCTCTGACCTTTAAACTGATTTCCTACTGCAATTTTGGAAAATGAAAACTTAATTCTTTTCAAACAGCTTTAATGAAACACATTATTCTATTAAAGTAGACTAGTTCTTTACTAGTGAACCTAATTAAACTGTGGGGTTTTTTGTTTGGTTGGTTTTTGTTTTGTTTGTTTGTTTGTTTTGAGGAATCTGCCCTGCTAACCAAATAGAAGATATTTATCTAAAGAAAATATCTGTTTACAATTACATTATATCCTTTGAGAGGTTTTATTTTAATGCAAGTTATTTTATCAAATTGTGCCTTTTGTGGGTTAGTGACTTGCTTCCCTTCCAGAAACTCTAAAGTTATTCTTGCAGTTTTTCTATGTCTACAACTCAGAAACTTTAGGATTTTCTATAACCTTTCAAAATGAAAATTTAAATGTTTCCAGAGAGAAAAACATTAAGGTATGACGCATATCTATCTTAAATGGTTTCCTTTCCTGCGGATTGACTCATTTTGTCTAGACATAGGTTTTTCCATATTCACTCTAAGCAACCCTGACTAGTTGTTTTAGTTTGAAAAAGCTTAAACATTGACCTTGCTACAGTTATATGTTACTCTTGATTTTGCTCCTTACAAAAACATGAGATCACTTTGAATTATGTTTTTCTACCGTGAGAATGTAAACAAGTGAGTTCCAGTATCTACTTTGCTAGTCTTTTTTCAGCTCTGGCTTTTAATTCTAGATTTACTTAAATAAATGTATTATTCTCTGAATCTAGTGGGATATCTAAAGGGGTAAAACTCACCATTTTGTGACTCTTAACAAGTTCTGTCACCTCTCTGTGACATTTCATGCTAATACTCTGTGAAATAACTTGTTGCCTAGTATCAGGGAGAAGGTGAGATGCAAACTAGTTGCTGTGGTGGACATGGAGTGGAACTTTCTGATTCTTTTTTACCCTCGTGTTCTAGACCCGAAATGAGGTTGCATAAATAAAGCCTGTAAAACAAAAAATGTAGGCAACTGTTCTGCAGCAAAAATGGTTAGCCTGTTTAAAAGCAGGATGAGCTGAATAAAAGCTTAAGTATTACCTAGGTTTCTATACTGCACTACAAATTACCACAAATTTAGTGGCTGAAAATAACACACATTTACTATCTCCCTAGTCTTTGGGCCAGGAGTCAGAGCACAGCTTAACCAGGTCCTCTGCTTTTGGTCCCAAGGCCGCAATCAAGGTGGCAGCCAGGCTGTGTTCTCATCTGCAGGCTCAACTGGAGGAGGATCAGCTTCCAACACTCATTCAGGTTGTTGGTAGAATTCATTTCCTTACCGTTGTAGAACTGAGGGCTGCAGTTTCTTACTGGCAGTTGGCAGAAGTCTGTCCTCAGCAACTAGTGGTCACCCCTAGTTCCTTGCCTCATGGGCTCCCTCAACATGCTTGCTGATTTCATCAAGCCAGCAAGGGGAAGCTCTAGCCCCAGTCAGCCAGCAAGACTGTGTTTTATACGAAGTAATATAAGGACTTCCCTGGTGGCTCAGTGGTCAAGAATTCGCCTGCCAGTGCAGGGGGCACGGTTCAATCCCTGGTCCGGGAAGATCCCACGTGCTGCGTCACAACTAAGCCTGCAAGCCACAACTACTGAAGCCCGTGCACGTAGAGCCTGTGTTCTGCAACAAGAGAAGCCAACGCAGTGAGAAGCCCGGGCACCACAACAAAGAGTAGCCCCCGCTCGCCGCACCTAGAGAAAGCCGCGCACAGCAACGAAGACCCAATGCAGCCAAAAATAAAAAAAATTAAAGTAATATAATCACAGGAGTGACATTCATCACCATGCTGTAGTCAATTGGTTAGAAACAAAACAGGTCCTGCCCACTCTTGGGAGGGAATTACACAGAGGCATGAATACCAGGAAGTGGAGATCATGGGATGCTGCATACTTTTGTTTTCTTGAACCATATTTCTTTTCTTTTTCTTTTTTTTTTATTTTGGCTGTGTTGGGTCTTTGTTGCTGCGCACGGGCTTTCTCTAGTTGCGGCGAGCAGGGGCTACTCTTCGTTGTGGTGCCCAGGCTTCTCGTTGCGGTGGCTTCTCTTGTCGTGGAGCACAGGCTCTAGGGCACATGGGCTTCAGTAGTTGTGGCGCACGGGCTCAGTAGTTGTGGCGCACGGGCTTAGTTGCTCTGCAGCATGTGGGATCTTCCCGGACAAGGGATCAAACCCGTGTCCCCTGCATTGGCAGGCGGATTCTTAACCACTGCGCCACCAGAGAAGTCTCCCAAGGATACTTCTTGTTCATGTTCATGTCCTTAGCATGTCATCTGTACTCTGCTCCAAATCGTCATTCCAAGACCAGCACTGAAGAAGCAGGTTCTTCCTCGGACAGGCAGGTCTCTTGGCAAAGGGAAAAGAGAGATGGCAGAACCTCATGGTGGCTCTTAGAACTTCTGCTTAGAAGTGGCATCACTTTCATTCACATTTCAATGACCAAAGCAAGTCAAGGCCAAACTAATGTCAATGCAAAGTATAATCCTTCAGTGGGAACAGGCCTGAGAGGGAGGGGCAGTGAATCACATGTGAAGGTATAACCAGTAAATGTTAGTGTCCTTCACCTCCATCTTTCCCCTTACTGATCCTGCTGAGGAAGATAGTTGTAGAGCATGAAGAGGCATTGTAAGACGTGGTTAGTGGTAGGAGTCTAGATTCTGGAGACAGACTGCCTGAGTGTGAATCCTGACTGCCACTTCCCAGCTGTGTGGCCTTGAGCAAGTTATTTAACCTCTCTACGCCTTAATTTCCTCCTCTGTGAAGTGAGACTAATAATAGTATCTATGTCACAGAGCTGTGGATTAAATTAGTTATGTATGTAAAGTATATAGAACAGTGCCTGGCACATGGTAGGCCCTACATAATTGTCAGCTGTTGTTGCTGCTGCTGTTATTGTTAGTATTGAAAGAAACCTGGCTTAAAGTCAAAGGACTTGATTTAAAATCTCAGCTTATTCTAGGCCACTAGACTCAAGTGACTTGAGGTCACTTATCCTATTACTGACCTTCAGCAAGTACCTTAATCTCTGAGTACTGATTATTTCTTCATCTGTAAAATTGGAATAACATTCATTTCTAGAGAGGCTGTGTAGAATAGCGGTCCCCAAATTTTTGGCACCAGGGACCGGTTTCGTGGAAGACAGTTTTTCCACAGATGGGGGCGGCAGTGGGGGGAAGGCTCTGGCAGTAATGTGAGCCATGGGGAGCGATGGGGAGCAGCCAATGGAGCTTCCCTCGCTCACCTGCCCATCACCCTCTGCAGTGCGGCCCGGTTCCTGACAGACCACGGACCAGTACCGGTCCATGGCCCAGGGGTTGGGGACCCCTGGTGTAGAACCGTGAGTAAAAGCATGGACTCTAGAGCTGAGTTACTTGGGGTCAGATTCCAACTACACCACTTTTAAGCTGTGTGACTTACTTAACCCCTGTGTGCCTCAATTTCATTACCTGAAAAATGAGACAGTAATCGTACCTTATGTTCATAGGAATATTATGGGGATTAAGTGAATTACTAAGAGTTAATATATGTAAAGGTGTGAGAACAATGCCTGTAAATGCTCAAGAACTGATGGCACATATCCAAAGTGCTTAATAAGTTTTAACTAGTATTCTTTTCTTACAGAGTTTTGAGGATTGACTGTATGAATAGGCATGAGGGACCTCCCTGGTGGTCCAGTGGTTAAGACCCTGCGCTCCCAATGCAGGGGGCCCGGGTTCGATCCCTGGTCGGGGAACTACATCCCGCAGGCATGCCGCAACCAAGACCTGGCACAGCCAAATAAATAAGTACTTATTTTAAAAAATAGGCATGAAAAGGTGTTTTATAGAAAGTACTAGTCAAATGTGAAGACTTAGAAATCTGCAGTATAGTCTTCTGTGGCTATGTAATTAGGCTTAACCTGGCTGAGCATGCCCAGGCGGCAGTAAACATTTTCTTTTGGAAGTCTGTTCAGCTCAGAGCAACCCCCTTAACTGCCTCCTTTAGCTGGGGATGGGCCCTGGCTGCTATGTTTGTAGCTTGTGAATTGTAGATACAAAAGCTGACACTTGGTCTTGCTTCCAGTATAACTGAGCACTTTACATATCAAATTCGGGACAAAGCTTTGAACCCTGAGATAAACCAAAAAAATTGGAGTCATTCTGACTGGTTCTGATCTCCAATAATAAAGCCTTAACTATTTCCTGTAAACCTGGACTCCCTAGCCAAAATAATTTTGTCCCTGATTTTTGCCATGCTGCTATCTAAAGATACATCATGACCTTTGTGAAACTGATAGTCATGTGAGAAAGTTGCTGTTTTCCCACCATGAGCAGACAAGTGTAACTATCATAGCCTTTGTAATTTGAGTTTCTTTTCCTTTAAATACTTGTGTGGTTTTTTTGTTTTCGTTTTTGTTTTAATCTTGGAAGGCTGTTCCCTTGTACTCTTTACAAGTAAACTTTATCTTTTCTAAGTGTTCCTGTCTTGACTATAGTAGTTGATTGGACTAGGGGTTGCACCCCTGACCCAAGAAGGGCCAAATTCTCTGCTCCAGGAATTTATATTCGTGTTCTCTTGCAGCTTCTTAAACCAGGAAGGTGTGAACCGGAGGGCTGTGGAGTAGCCGTCTACACCAGATATGGAACAGAGAGGTGGAGAAAGTTCACTGCAGAGAGGAATGAAGCAGAGGCAAGGTGGGGTGGGAATGAGACAGGGGTTGAAGGACAGCCCTAACAGCCAATACGCCAGTAGCCTCCATCCTATCACACTGTTTTATTCACTTTGTAACACCAATCACTGTCTACAAATGTGTGTGTCTCTACACCTCCAAGAATGAAAGCAAGCCCTGTGAGGGCAGGAAAATTGTCTTGTTCATCTCTGAATCCCAGTGCCTAGATCAATGCTTGACATATAGAGGGCAGTCCATAAATACTGACTAGATAAATGAATTCTATTTACTTGTTCGTATTCAAATTAGAAATCTGAGAACGTCTGTCCCATTGTTTCAAAGATGTCAATATCTGCTTTGAGTAATTACAAATTTAGCAGAATTAGGGACATTGACCAAATAATAATTGCATGTAATTAATTTTGAAGGCTGAGACTTCAAAAATTATAAAGAACTTGCATTCCATGGAATGGGTTGCATTATAGCATCCCTTCAAGAAGGCAAAGTTCATGGGTCATCATGTAGAATGATCTGGGATGATTTCTCCCAGCCATCCCTAGGGTTACAATGATGAGCCCTTAAGAAAATGAGAGAGGGCAGCCGTCTTGTTCCTGTCTTCACTATGAAATCTAGGGGCATAGGCATATAATTGCTTGGTTTTATGTGTGACTTATATAGAGCATTCATTATCCCTTCAAAAGGCCTTTTTCTTACAAAATGTTTAAAGGAATGCCCTTTATAAGTAGCTAATTAACATGGGCATTTTGTGCAATTAATAGTAATGGACTAAAGTTTTTCATATATTATCTACCAGTGCTTATTCATGATAAATCTGTTTTGATCATAATGAGTGTTTTTCTCTGGTTAGGTATTTTATCTTTGTTAATACAGAGATAAATAACTTTCCACCTTAGTTAAGGAGTAATATGGATTTGTATGGTTCATTTTTGTTTCTTTTCCACTAACTTTACCTTCCTGAGTCAAAATTTCTCTGTGGGGTAAAATGTCATTTAATAAACTTAAGCACTCCTTGAGTTTTTAAAACAAAAATGTTTATTATGTCCATTTGTTCTCAGAGTTTCCTTCTTTTTGAGTTTTTAAGTTTTCTCTCCTATGTGTGTGTGTGTGTCTGTGTGTGTTGCATGTGTGGTGTGTTGGAAACAGGTAAACCATTTGGGAGGGAATAATTGCTTTTTTAGAGAACTAACTTTCAAATTATGTGGCAGAACCTTTTTTTATTATTATTATTAATTTTTATTGGAGTATAGTTGCTTTACAATGTTATATTAGTTTCTGCTGTGCAGCAAAGTGAATCAGTTATACATATACATATATCCACTCTTTTAGATTTCCTTCCCATTTAGGTCACCACGGAGCACTGAATAGAGTTCCCTGTGCTATACAGTAGGTCCTTATTAGTTATCTATTTTATATATAGTAGTGTATATACGTCAATCCCAATCTCCCAATTCATCCATCCCACCCCCCCTTACCCACCTTGGTAACTGTGTTTGTTTTCTACATCTGTGACTCTATTTCTGCTTTGCAAATAAGTTCATCTGTACCATTTTTCTAAATTCCTATGTGGCAGAACCTTTGACAATATTTTAAGCCCTTCTGACCCGTATTTAGCTTTACAGAGGGTCTGCCGATAATGACGACTCCAGAAGGAACAGAGCATGGGACACCACAGCTTGTTCCTGTCTTCACTACAAAACCAACAGATCTGCTCCACTGTATTTAAGTTTATTTGGGCAAAGAAACATTTACTTGAAGTCCTCTTTTATGAATACTTATTTGAGCCATGTTCTCTGTACTTTTTCTTCATTCTTTCTGACTTTCATTTGCTTTATGTTAGTGTGACAATGCCTATGCTCTTGTGATAATTGTATATATTTTTTCTTTCTCTTCTTTTCTTTAAGAAAGGAGGTTATTTTTGTTCAAATTGACTTGAAAGCATTCTCAGAAGTGATTTGTGGGAACTTGGATGAAAACGGACCCATTGTTGGTCACTGTTCTTGAAAGTTTTCTTACTATTTATTAATTACCTAACAACTCCTCATGCAACAAATCTGATTCTTTTTTTTTTAACATCTTTATTGGAGTATAATTGCTTTACAATGGTGTGTTAGTTTCTGCTTTATAACAAAGTGAATCAGTTATACATATACATATATCCCCATATCCTCTCCCTCTTGCGTCTCCCTCCCACCCTCCCTATCCCACCCCTCTAGGTGGTCACAAAGCACTGAGCTGATCTCCCTGTGCTATGCGGCTGCTTCCCACTAGCTATATATTTTACAGCAAATCTGATTCTTTATCATTCTTTGCATTTAAAAAAAAAACTTTGAAAGTTTTGGGCTTTGGTCTCTATTTTCCATCTTTCCTATTTTGTTTAATTGAAATTGCCCAAACTGATTAAATTAAAATATAATCAAATTGTGAGAGAATTATAAGTCTGCATGAATTAAAAATTGTATTCATTGTCAAAAGGATATTAGAATAGAGAATGACCTTGGAGGACTGTTGTGTTTTAGAAATCTGTACACTGAAATCTATCCCTGTTATTAAAGAATTACAGAGGGGAAGATTTATCTCTTAAGCATTTATTACTGCATCAGCCTCACCAATTATCTACTGACTATGTCTAAATGATGGTAAATTTTTTAAAGGCTTGAAATATAAATGTTTCCTGTTGGCACAAGCACAGAAGCTGAATCTACTATTAATGGCCTGCTTATCCAATTGCCTTTAATGGAGATAAAATAACCATTAGGATCTAGTCCAAGCCCTTGTGTATTAGATGAAAATTTTGCAACTAGTGCAACAGCAGCTTTTGGTTTTGAAGTCCCTGCAGCTGTAAGTTTGACTTTAAGCAGTTGATTACTTTCTGCAGTGGTAGATTAGATTATTTCTGTGTGTTTCTTATAACCACATGAAATTTCTATTGTTTTTACTTTTTAGCAGATCTTCATTTATTCAAGGTCTTTTTGATGACGTGCCTGAGCCAGAATTGGCTAGTAGGTTGCACCTTGTATGGCAGCTTGGTGTACTGGGTTGAGATCGTGAGACCACATTTTGCTCAGTGGGAAAAGGTACCCTGCTTGATTAGTGATGTCAGCCATGGAAAGAGAATGGATATTAGCGATGGGCTGTGCATCTGATATCAAGTAAGCACGGTTAAGCCTTTAGACAACATTTGAAAGGCACTGAGTTACCATTACTGTGTGGAGGAGGAACATTTTTCCTCTCTTAGGTTTGTTTATTGAATGGGGTCTGAATCTAACTGACAAAAGACAGAGTTAACAGGAGAGAAGGAATACAAATGTATTCGTTTTTTATGTGCACAGGAGTTCACAGAAGAGTTAAAGAAGTGGCTAGATTTGGGGACATATATTACCATTTTAACAAAGGAAAGGGGATTTGAGGTTCAAAGGGCAATAAATTGTAGAGAAGTGACTAGAAAATTTATTGGAGAACTAATGGAAGATAAGGGTTATTTTAGTAAAGTTTGTTTAGGCAAACTCATCTCAGTGTTGACTCCCAGTCTCTGATGATAAGAGTGTTCTCTTCCTGGTACAGTGGGGACACACCTTCCTAAAGGGACATTTATAGCCTGCTTTCAGGCAGGTAAGGGGAAGGCAGAGAACTTTCCTGTAGCTTTTTATTCTCAATTGCCTTCAGCTCAAAATAATCTGTGTGCCAGTGTGGCATATTTGTGGGTGGACATCCTGATCCCCTTCAAATGCTAACCTATTTTTCAGAGTGGAAGATTGCAGTGTAGGAAAAAAGTGAAAATGATTGTTTTCCCAGCTCCTTAACTTTGATTTTGAAAATGTTTTCTCCGCTCAATCTCCCTTGAAAGTCAGCAAGTCTATACAGCAAGTGAATTAACTTACATTTCAAAATTTTGTTTCTTACTACAAGAGCTTTTGTGATGTCTAAGACTCTGAAGTACAAAAAATTATTCCAAATTACAAAAGGGCCGCATTAAATCTTTCAGGTTGCTCTGTATTTGCCCAGCTGCATGTTTTTCTTCCTTTTCTCCTATTTCTTCATCCCATTCTAACACATGCTTTGGTGATGACAGCCCCATCTGTGTGAGTATTTCCTTTTACTTTCTTCTTCTGGATTCTTTATTAATACACATGCTTTCCTACATGCAGTACAGTACAGAAAAGTTCCTGTGGTACTTCACATTTATAAGCACTAGGATTTCTATTTCCACTTTCATTTTTCAACTTAATGTTTCTGTGTTATGTCTAGAAATACAATAATATAGTCATTCTGGTACTGCAAGATTCCCTTGTGTCTGCTTCTTTTTGTCTTGATTTAATCTTTATGCCTAGTGGTGTGCTGGAGTTGCTCGTCAATTTTTTAGGGATTTTGTGAGCTGGTTTTTAAACATGGCCATTATTTAAAATTGAATTATATAAACTTACAATTAAATAAATTATATTAAAAACATAGGTAGGGCTTCCCTGGTGGCACAGTGGTTAAGAATCTGCCTGCCAATGAAGGGGACACGGGTTCGAGCCCTGGTCCGGGAAGATCCCACATGCCGCGGGGCAACTAAGCCTGTGCGCCACAACTACTGAGCCTGCGGGCTTAGAGCCCGGGCTCTGCAACAAGAGAAGCCACCGCAATGAGAAGCCTGTGCACCGCAATGCAGCCAAAAATAAATAAATTAAATAAATAAATTTTTTAAAAAATCAATTGAAAAAATAAAAACATAGGTAATAAGTACTCTAAACTCAATTCAACACTTCCTAATTACTTTACTATTATCTATGCTCTTGAGGATGTTTATGCCAACTCTATCTGTATGGAGGAAATGCTATCTATGGTGTGCTGCTGCACACCTCTTCACAGCTCTGTATTTAGTGATGTCATGGCAAAAACCACAGATTGGAGCTTTATCCTCCCAGAGAGCCAGTTATTAAACATTTGCCAGCACACCACTGCTCTAAGCCCATAAAATGCTGCTTGATCATACATTAAGTTTTAATAACCAAATCCTCACTTTTGCTGTGTTTAACATCATTCTTCTTTCTTCCAATTTCAAGATTTGTGCAACCAGTTCATAGAAAGGTTTCTATCAAGACATATGCTTTGTCCTTTCAACCTTGTCCAAACAGGATAGTTTTACCTTCTGCAACAGAAGCTGTCTAACAGAAGATCAACTTTTGTTTTATTGAGTAGGTTAGCTTTCCTCCTTTGAGTCAGCTCTAAGTTTTTCATTTCATTTGCTGCAGACAAGCACGACTAAAATTTTTGAGCAAATCTCTGTCAGTTGTACCGTAATCAAATTGAGTAGTTGCTGCAGCTTTTCAATTCCAGCCGTCTGCATAGGTGGCATAGTTTAGTTTCTAATTCATGCTCACTCCTTTATCATCTCTACCAATTCACTCTCTGAAGATACATTGTCAATGCAGCCATTTCCACTTGAAGGAGACTCTGTTTGATTTAACAGGAGAAAACTGATGTATTTTTATTTTATTCTATTTTTATTTATTTATTTATTTTTATTTATTTATTTTTGACTGTGTTGGGTCTTCATTGCTGAGCTCAGGCTTTCTCTAGTTGCGGCATGCGGGGGCTACTCTTCGTTGCGGTGCACGGACTTCTCATTGCGGTGGCTTCTCTTATTGCAGAGCATGGGCTCTAGGCGCATGGGCTCTAGGCACGTGGGCTTCAGTAATTGTGGCGCACGGGCTTAGTTGCTCCGCAGCATGTGGGATCTTACCAGCCCAGGTCCCCTGCATTGGCAGGCGGATTCTTAACCACTGTGCCACCAGGGAAGTCCCGAAAACTGATGTATTTTTTAAGATTTCCTGCTAAAAGAGTCCTTTTCTGAGGCTTTTCTTTTAAGACTTTTGCAATTTAGAATTCCTCTGTTTGTTATCATCTGGGCTTTCTCTTTTACTCTGGTGGCTACAGCTCAAGTGTTGGAGACCAGCGACATCGGAATTATCTCAGTAGTCTAAAGAGTACTGTAGGAATTAAAAGCATAAATGACCAACATCAGAATCTTTCCAGGAACTTCCCTGGTGGTCCAGTGGGTAAGACTCCTTGCTCCCAATGCAGGGGGCCCAGGTTCGAACCCTGGGCTGGGAACCAGATCCCGCGTGCATGCTGCAACTAAGACCCAGCACGGCCAAAATAAATAAATAATAAAATAAATTAAATAAATTTTAAAAAACTAGAAAAAGACTAACAAGACTTGATCTATTAAAAAAAAAAAAAAAAAAGAATCTTTCCAGATTTGGTAGAGACAATTTGAGAACAGGAGATTCCAATCCCTAGGGCAAGGGAAAAAAATGCAAAAATAAAAAGATAGGACAGGGCAACAGATGGCAAAATCCTATGGCTTCCCACTTTTGCCTGCAATTGGCTGAAAAAAAATTTTTTTCAGAGATGGTTCAGAAGTTGTGCTGTTTTATTTTTAGGTAACAGTGAGAAATTGCCTCAAAGTGTATGTGCCAACATCGCTTTCCTGGTTCTATGGCACTTCCTTATAGAAGAACTTCATTTCTACGGGAGTTGGTGATTGAGGTGAATCCTGTAATAAAAATAGGTTCACAGGCTACGTCCCCAGGGGTGATTGACTATGACCAGGACCTCCTGAGCTTTGAACGCTTCCCTTGAAATTTGCTTCCACACGCAGACAGCGGCACAGGCGGATGTGGGTCTGGGCCTTCTCCCAGGAGAAGGGAGCACTGAACACTTCAGCTTACGTAACTCCTCGGGGCTCCTCAGTGGGAAGGGGGGAGGTGGGGAAGCTGGTGCTCTGAAGTACTCCCTTTGTGGGGAGACCTGGAGTAGTCAGAACTTGGGGACACCTGGCTGACACAGCACAGTAGGTCCCCAGGTTCCCAGGTACAGAGGCCTCTCCATTTCCCTCCGACGTCTTGGACCGGGCAGAGGGTGCGAGGACAGGGCCTCTCGGAGCTGTGCTTCCCAACAAGGGAAGAGCCGGGGTGGACGGACTCTGTCTAGGAATGATGGGCACGGGCAGAAGCTGGACACGTGCCACCGTGCTGACAGTGGGTCTCATTCCATCTGGCGCTCCAAAAACACTGGAAGGCCACAAAGCTAGCAAGTGCGCTGCCTTCCTGTCGTAAGTGTTCTCTGGTCACTCTTTTAGTCTTTGAATTGGCTGTAAGTAGAAGGACAGAGAGATCAAGTTAGAGAAAGCACTTCCTGGCTGGAGTATACGGGCGGCGCCATGCTAATTGACAGTTCTGGCCTAAAAGAACCTCTTTTTTTTTTTTTTTTTGAGGAAGCAGTGCACATATGACTTCTGTAGGAGATTAAGGGAGCATCTGAGGCTGGGGTGACATGCAATAGGTAAGTGTGGTTGAAGTTGTGCTAACCTGGGAAACTGGTTTGGCTTTTGCCTGATTTGCCTACATTTTGAATGCCATCTGTCCTCTGAGATACAAACTTAGAGAATGGGGAAGCAATTCCTGGGGACAGGTCCATGTCAGTGTCCCCAAGTAGAAAGGTCCTAAAGCATCCTTAGATCCCTGCTGTACCCTGGTTACTGCCACCCACCACCAGAGTCATTTCCATGCTGGTGCTTTGACTAAACAGTTAAGATGGGCTAGATATTTTCTGTCCTTTCATTTTTCTCCCCTTTATTACCAGTGTGTCACAATGGTAGGACATCTTCAACAAAGAAATCTTTTTGGCACAAGTGAGCTGTATTCCACAAACCCCATGACTGATCAGGGTCCTTTCATTTGGTCTAATATTTTTATATCCTTCTTGTCTCCATTGACCTATTTTTCATCACCAGTTTCCCATTAGAGTAGTTAAGTGCCATGAACAAAAACTATAAATGGGTCAAAGTTTTTCTTGAGCCCAAGTTCTGTTGGTCTTGCTAAGGGAGCCACAGAGCTTTTCAGGCAAGAGTTAGAGCCTACAAACATCCTAGTCATTATGTCCTAAATGATTAAATTTTTGTTGGTGTAGTTGTTATTTTAGTCTTAGGATTTCCTTCAGGATGATATTAGAATTGAAATGGTTAGTTTCAGCTTTATATCTTCTAAACTTAGCCCAGGATTGAATTTTTCTGGTATGACAGAAAAATATTACATGAAAAAAAAAAAAAAAAATCTGTTCTCGCTGAATCCGAAACATTTCTATTTGGGTTCAGTACACAAGAGGTTTGAAAAATTCAGACACACTCATATTTTACCAGTCCCTCAAATATTACCAGAGTGCTAAGTTTCAACAATTCAAATATGGACTTCTCTTGTAAATTATCTAAAACAAAAGTTCCTAACCTGGGAGAAATTCTGCCCTCCAGGGGACATTTGACAATGTCTGGAGACATTGTTGGCTGTCACATGGAGGATAGGGGGGCTATTGGCATCTAGAGGGGACAGGTCAGGGGTGCTGCTAAACATCCTGCAATGCACAGGGCAACTCAGCAACAAAGAATTATCCAGCCCCAGAAGTCAGTAGTGCCGCTATTGAGAAACCCTGATCCAAAGTAACAATTCTTTTAGGAAACATAAATGCTATTACTGACTTACCACCATCTGAACTATATAGTAGCTTTTTCTGTACCCAGGACTGCTGTCACTGCTCTCTTCTGGCAAACCAAGCACCCCTTTCTAAAAACAGAAAAATGAAGTTGTCTTAGAACCCCTTTTTTCTTTTGGTCTGTTGCTTCCTTTCCAAATGGATACCTATTACTCAAAATGTGGAGAAGAGCTACTCAAAGTACATATACTAAGTGTGTGGCTCTGGCAAGATACATAATGTCTTGGATAAAATGGGAAACGTGCAAACAGACTCAGGGCAAGTCAAGGGCCAGAAGCCATCTCTGTCCCCATCCCTCCTTCTCACCGGAGCCCTGGCCTCATATACTCTCTTGCCTTGTGTCTCTGTGTCTCTGCTCTGCAGCCAGAACCAACCTTGGCCTTCTCATCCCAGCTTCCTCCTCTGCTGGGACCTCAAAGAAGGTGCAAGTTGGTCTACGAGCCCATGTGCAAAATTACCCCTGACACCACCCCACACCCCCTCAGCCAGACCCCAGGAGCAAGCCAGGTTTCAACTTTGATTTTTATCTCCTCCCCCCAAAAACACACACCTTTTCAGCTATGTGTGTATATTGGCTAAAATTCCCTTTTTTTTTTTTTTCTAACTTCAGAGGATTTCCACTTAAATCTTCACATCAGGCCCTTTGTGACATCCTGTAATGTTCCAAAATGTTTTTAGTCCCTTGGATGAATTAAGTGAATAATAATGCCAAAAGTATCTCATGAAAAAAAATGTATAAATAGAAAGCATCACTCTTAATATAACATTATCCAAATCAGTGGTTAAAACAGTATGCACTCATTCCTGATAGCAGCCCTATGAAGAAGGCATACAGGAAGCACAGACGTCCTTTGTTCCCGAAGCCATAAGTGGGCTGCTATGAACTAAGTATTTGTGTCCCCCTACAATTCGTATATTGAAACCCTAATTCCCAATGCGATAGTTTGGAGGTGGGGCCTTTGGAGTGTAATTAGGCTGTGAGGTTGGAGCCCTCATGACTGGGATTGGTGCTTTTATAAGACAAGACACCAGAGAGCTTGCTTCCTCTCTCTCTGCCGTGTGCGGATACAAGATGGTCGTCTTCAAATCAAAAAGAGAGGCCTCACCAGGAATGGATTGGCCGGCACCTTGATCTTGGACTTCCCAGCCTCCAGAACTGGGGGAAATCAGTTCTTATTGTTTAAACCACCCAGTCTGTGGTATTTTGTACAGCAGCCCAAGCAGACCAAAACATGGACTCAGCAGGAAAGAGCACCAAGATCAATTAGCAGTGTCCATCCTGATTAAGCCAAATGGGCAGCGAGGGCACGTATGCTCGTATTTCCCATTAATTCTAGATATATAGTAGACATATATCTACATCTATTTATCTATCTATCTATCTACCTTTTTGGAAAGAGCAAGTATTCTTTCTTTTTGGGGGAATCATTCTTGTATCCCCATACCACTGGTCAAGAAATATATGTTGAATAAATCACTTGTACAAATTCTAAAATTCACACATGACCCTGTATTTTACTCTATCTCCCACAGAACAGGTGAGAACCAGGAACAATATTGCCGAGTCTAGATGCTTATGCTGGGTGACCAGCCAGACTGACTTGCTAGGTTAGTCATTTGTTCCCATAAATCAGTCGATAGCAACACACAATTAAAGTTTCCACAAAATGACAAATTATATGTTATAGACTTCTAGGTTGCTCGTGAATAATGGGGACTGTGGTGTCAAAGCCCAAACTTTCACTCTGAGGTGCCCCGCCCGCAAAAGAGTGGATGCCATTCTTCTAGAGGCCTAGTAGGAAAGCCATTGCCTACTAAAATATATGCTGGAGTCTCCCATTTCAACTTCAATATTTACACGAATTTTGAACTCCATGCCACAATATGCTTATTATACTATTAACATGTTTTAAATCACCAGTTAAACTTTTCTCAAAAAAAAAATCTTCCAGGAAACTAACTGACAGCCTTCAAAGATGTATCATGTTGAGCTCGTGGCTTGGCCCACCTCTGACCCGCCACCGGGTCCTCTGCAGGAGCACATTGTGATAGATGAGAAGGGTGGGTGTGATACATGACATGCCCTAAATGGACTTTGGTAGGTGTGGCAGGTTGAACTGTGTTCCCTAGAAAGACCTGTACCAGTTCTAACCCTCAGTACTGTGACTGTGACCTTCTTTGGAAATAGGGCCTTTGCAGATATAATTGAGGGTCTCCAGATGAGTTCATCCTGGATTGAACCCAATAAGAGAGTTTTAAGACACAGAGAAACAGGGGAGAAGGCCTTGCGAGGATGGAGGCAAAGACTGGAATTATGCTGCCACCAGCCGAGGAACTTCAAGAGCCAATAGAAGCTGGAGGAGGCAAGGAAGGATTCTCCCTGAAAGCCTTTGGAGAACGCATGGCCCTGCTGACACCGTGACTTCTGGACTCTGAGAATAAACTTCTGTCGTTTTAAGTCACCAGGTTTGTGCTAATTTGTTACAGCAGCCCTAGGAAATACACGTAAGAACTACAAAAATTACAATTCCAAAGATAATACCGCCAATATCTGAACCCTGCTCTGGCCATGTGTCAGAAGTTCATTTTAACCACTGATCTCAGGCAAAGGGGCAAAGCTACAATGAATCTGAAATCCAGTCTCCAAACAGCTCTGCTTAACTACCCTCCCTCACAGATGCTTTGCAAAGTAGATCTTTATCTTAAGAACATTATAGGTGTTTTTGACCAAATGCAGGCCGTAACCAAAAATATACATATTTGGACGAATCCCAAGAAAAAATTCTTGCCTATAAAAATTGGATTTGTATCTCAAAATACTTTGACCTCATAAGTGGCCTTGGCTGAACATTCGTCCTTGATGCTCACCTACTGCCTATTACCATTTTGTAAAAGTATCTAGTGGTTTATTTAATTGTTGTGAAGATTGCCAGAAGATGTATTTCAATATTTTTAAAAGTATCTTAAAATAACATAAAGGCCTAATTCATCTGGCATTGGCAAATATGACTTGGAAAATCAATTCCGTATATTTTTAGACCATACTACCAGACAATTTGGTCATATCCATACATGTAATTAGAAGAGCTGGAAAATGGGGCACTCTCTAGCAGTATAAATTGAAAACTTTGAAAATGTTCCACAAAATGCTAGAAAAGGAAAAATCATCTTATACATGGCTGATGAGAGAGAATCGATTAGAAAACAAAACCAAAATAAGTGTGTTTAAGATGCTGAAGGTGATATTAATGTTCTGACTTTATAAATATTAAAAACATTATTATAGGGACTTCCCTGGTGGCGCAGTGAGTTAAGACTCTGTGCTCCCAATGCAGGGAGCCTGGGTTCAATCCCTGGTGAGGAAACTAGATCCCACATGCATGCCACAACCAAGAGTTCACATGCCACAACTAAGGAGACTGCCTGCCGCAACTAAGACCTGGTGCAACCAAATAAGTAAGTAAATAAATATTAAGGAAAAAAAGTGCTTCAAAGAAGTTCAGGGAATGCGAGTGTGTCTGGATGATCTGATTTGACTGGTGGGGGTGAGGAGGGAGGGTCAGGGAAGTGCTGTTTAAACTACACTCCCAGGGATGACTAGCAGTTAAGAGGTATTGAGGGAGGAGCAGGGCCGCTCTGGGTGAGGGGTGGAAGGAAAAAATATTTCAGATGAAATAAGCAGCACATTGGAGACTCTGAGTCAGATCTCTGTTGTTCTCCTTTTCCATCTCCCTCTGTACCCATGGGCTCTTCTCTGCGTCTTCAAACAAAAACCTAAACTTAAATATTTTTTTAGGTAGAATGTGTTGTGGAGTTATTCTTAAGCAGAAGGACCTTCCCCTTATCCAATTTAGTCTCTCTCTCTCTCCCTGCCTTGGAGTCAGTAACTTAAACATCGCTTCTGAACATATATTGATTCCTAAGTTACCCTTAGTCACCTTCATTTTAGCATAAATGAATTTAGATCCTTTCTTGAAAGAAGGAATGGATATAAAAGGGTATAAGAATGGGGGAAAAAATTTGACGTAATCTACCTTATCTCCAGAGTATAGGAAATCTAGATGTCATGTGCCTTTGTGTTCCTATGGGTAAATCTAGATACCCTGGAAGGGGAAGAAGTGGGAACTCACCAGTGACTACTCACCATCTGAGATGTGAGAACTCCATGGAGAAAGACCAGAAGACTCACACGCTGCGCCATGCTGAGGCGCTGAAAGCACAAGTGAAACTTTTTTATTTATATAAATAAACATGTATGTGCGTATACATAGATGATGTCTTGATCATTCAGCCTTTCCTTTATTTATTAAACACCCACTGTGTACCATGGGAGGTAGAGCACAGAGGTGCTGGAGCAGGTGGGACTTGAAATACTGACTTTGACACTTGCTAGCTGTGTGACCTGGGGCAAATTATTTAACCTCTTCATGCCTCATTTTCCTCATCTATAAAATGGAGATAATATTAAAAGCTATTTCGCGCTTCCTTGATAGCACAGTGGTTAAGAATCCGCCTGCCAATGCAGGGGACACGGGGTCGAGCCCTGGACTGGGAAGATCCCACATGCTGTGGAGCAACTAAGCCCGTGTGCCACAACTACTGAGCCTGTGCTCTAGAGCCCGCAAGCCACAACTACTGAGTCGGCGCACCACAACTACTGAAGCCCGCGCATCTAGAGCCCCTGCTCCGCAACAAGAGAAGCCACCGCAATGAGAAGCCTGCGCACCGCAACGAAGAGTAGCCCCCGCTCGCCGCAACTAGAGAAAGCCTGCCCACAGCAGCGAAGACTCAACGCAGCCAAAAATAAAATAAATAAATTGAAAGTAAATAAATAAATAAAAGCTATTTCAAGGGTGATTATGAAATTTGAATGAGGACATGCACTTAAAAGTGCACTTATGAAGCATTTAACATAGTGCATGGAACACGGCAGCCCTCTATAAGTTTTTATCTTTTATTATTACCATCATGCTCTGAGCGAGCACAAATAGAGAAGAATTCATAGTCTATTTAAGAGATCAAATAAGAGTGGATTTCTGCCTGCACTGCTTACTGCTTCATCCCTTGCTCACAGTGGTTACTCATTAAATATTTGCTGAGAGGATCCATAAACTGGATGCAGCTCAGGGTGAGTTTGACCTGAACAGCGCCTTGCACAGCTGTCTAGGTCAGAAGATGGACATTTCAAGAGCAAAACATACCTAAAGCAGAAGTACCTAACGGTCGTATGTGTCCTAGAAAATCAGGCTCTGGTTAAGCACGTGACACCACCAAGATCCTGGCTGCTTCTTGACCCGTATCACCGCAACCCCATGGTAGGTGGTCAATATTCTTCAGCCACAGAGGCCCTTGAGGTATTTTCCAGGGATCCTGACTCCACAGGGTGGTGGGTGACCCTGTAGGCTTCTCCAGGAGCCGCTGGAGACCCACCGAGCCCTGTGAGTCAGTGAGCCTGGTTCCCCGAGGGCAAAGAAAACAGGGGACAGCTCCCCAGCTGGACTTGTCTTTCTCCTGGGCTTAGTTCCTGGTGTCGGGGAGACACTGCAAGTCACACCTTTGGAGGCAGGAACCATCTGAAGAGCTCTGATGTGAATATTTGTTGACTATTGAAGGGCACCAGAATATGCCACCCCAAATTATGCCTCTTTGGCATCTGAGTTATTTTGAGCTAAGGCCACTGAGACCCAGTAGATGCAGGAAAAGTTCTAAAAACAGGGGATAAGTTTTCCTTTTGTAAAGATTTCCACTTGTGAACGATGTCTGCCTCTCTGGTACCAGGAAGAGGAGGGCTCTTAACAACTCTTACCAATGGAGAAGGCATGACTTGAATCTGCATAACAAGCCTTCCTAAATTGCCCTTGTTACTGTGCTTTCTCTGGTCACCTTCCCATGACTGGTCTCCCCCACCCAGAAACCCCAAACCGCTTTCCTTTGTTTTAGCCTAAGATAGGCTATGAGCCCAAGTTCTAACCCCCCCTTTGGGTTACTCATCGCTGGATGCTCCCTTGGGTACATGCGTGATGCACATGTTAATACACTTCCGTTTTTCTCTTGTTAATCTGTCTTTGCCAGCTTACAGGGCCCCAGTTGGAGAACCTAAGATGGGTAGAGGAAAAAGAGGTTTTTTTCCTTCCCTACACTATTTCCTGCCTACTTGTCACTCTAAAATCCTTTACTGAGAGCTTTCTATATTCCAGGTCCTGTGTAGTGTGCTTTTCACACATTATTTCATTTAATCCTTGCAGTAACTACATCAGATGGGTATTTTATATGCATATTTTGTAGATGAGGAAGTCAAGGTTAGAAAGGTTAATAACTTCCCCAAGGTCACATCAAAGGAGGTGGTACAGCAGGGTTTGAATGTCTGTCTGACTCCAGTTGATTCTTTCTGATCCCCAGGCCTCCGTTTCTTACTTGGCCCTTTGGAGTTGGACAGGGAAATGGGCATGTGTGAACATTTTACCATTTACACAGAGCTTTTCTCAAAACAGCCTAGAGCAGTGGTTCTCAGGTAGATCCAGGCAAAATTGAACTTTATTTGGAATTTTCCAGGACATGTCCACCATTTTGGAAAATCAAATCACCAATGGCCCACCACTTGCATATGTGCGTGTTGTATTCATGGAGATCTGCCTGGAAACCAAGGAGCTGACAAACACTGTCTTCTAACAGTGTCATGCCTGAGCATCTACATATTGAAATATCTATAAATCACTCTCTTTGGTTCTGCTTTATAGCACAGTTAGAGCATTATATTAGTTCTTTGAAGGTAAATATACAGGTAGATGGTTTTATCTATGCATTTCATTACTGGAGACTCACCTGAGAATTACAAAATATTTGTATTTAAAAGGGGGTGTTGGGTCTGATAGGTCTGGAAGAAGGAGGGAGAACAAAGCTAAGTGGAATCTGGGAGCTTAAAAAGACTGCAGTACTGTCTAGACTTCCTGCCCTGGTTGTGGGTCTCTCCCCCAAGCACCTCCTGTTCTGGCAGCTGTCCTGCTGACATCTGCTTTGGGGATCCAAGTAGAGGAAGAACCAGGATGAGTGGCAGCCCCTTGGCAGCAGCTAGTCCTAGGAAGGCACCCTGAGGAGGGAATAGGGCTCTTTGGCCACCAGAGAATGGCTGCCAAGAACCCTTAAAGATTTCCCCTGAGAAGTGAGAAAATGACAGACACAGAGAAATGCTAAGACAAGGTGGCAGTTGAGAGAGAACGGGAAATACAAGGTAGGCCCAGGTGGCGGCAAAGGAAGCCTGATGCTCTGCACAGGAGACTAGGTGTGTCGGGGCAGACCCGTGACGGCACGTAGGCTGGTTCCAGGTCATTTGCTGCCGACTCCCGAGGCCACTGGTAAATGTTGACCTAGCTAAGGTGGGTGTTCTGCTTGGGTTCAAGTGCAAAGCTCAGCTTTCACCTAATTAAGGGTTTTCTTTTGCCCTCACCTCCCTGGATAATTATAGCTAATAACAAATATAACTTACACTATATTTCACAGTTGCCATGCTGCAGACACTGGTCCAGGTTCTTTAACTGTATTTGTTCATGCCTCACAACGGCATCCTGAGGTAGGGACTTGTATTTCTATTTCTATCTTATAGATGAGGAAACTGAGGCAAAGTGAGGTTGAATAATTTGCCCAAAGCCCTGGCTATGAAATGAAGATCAGGATTCCAACCCAAGTACTTAGGCTGCTATGGACTGAATTGAGTCCCCCTCAAATTCATATGTTGAAGCCCTACCCCCACCCCCAACAAGTATGATGATATTTACAGGTGGGTCTTCGGGAGATAATTTGGTTTAGATGAAGTCATGAGGCTGAGATCCTAATGATAAGATTAGTGCCCTTAAAAGAAGAGACCAGAGAGATTGCTTGCTCCCATACTCTGTCTCTCTGCCATGTGAAGATACCGCAAGAAGGTGGTTGTCTGCAAGCTAAGAAGAGAACCCTCACCAGAACCTGACCATGCTGGCACCTGACCATGCCCAGCCTCCAGAACTGTGAGAAGTAAATTTCTGCTGCTTAATCCACCCAGTCTATGGTGTTGTGTTATAGGAGCCCAAGCTAAGACACAGGCCCGCTATACTGCTCCCAAGACTCGCTCTTCAGGCCCCTTGGTTCTATATATATGTAGCACAGTTCCAGGTGTTGGGGTACCTCTGTACCTGGGAGCCACCTCCCTGTCATGTACAATGATACTGTCTACTTTTATTTTCCCATGAATCTAGGGTCTTCCTCTGACACACACCTGACCAGCACTCCCCATAGTGGGCCATCCCCCACCCACCGCTCAGCCTTCTGTATTGATGAAGTCAGCTGGACTGACTTTAGGTAGGCAAATTATGCTGATACTCTGTAGTATTGTCTAAGGAATATTAACTCCCAAAGATGACCTCTCTTTCCCTCCCTGTGATATTGTCTGATATTCCACCTTTAGAGAGTCATTCCTTTGACTGAATTTACTGCCTCTCCTAATATTCAGTTCAATCCAATAAACATTTATTGAGCACTGTGCAAGGTGGCAGGGATAAAGAGATGAAAGTTATTACCTTTTATATTAAAGTGTTGTCAGGCCTGCCAGTTCCACTGGCCCCTTATGAAGGAAAAGCAACCTGGCCAGTCTGGCCACATATAAGGGAACTGCTCAGTAAGAATGCTCCATATCAGAGGAGAATTAAGCACCCATGTTTGGTCAGGGACAATGGGAAGTGAAACCAGGCCTGCCTGGAAAGAGGGTCAGAGAGAATAAATTTCCCAGGGTCCCAAATAACTTCCAGAAATCTAGAGAACCACCTCAAGAAAGGCCTAGCGGGGAGCTATGTCATAATAATTTTAAATAATAATAATAAAACAAATAACAAGACTAATCCTCACTAAGCTCTCATTACAGCCAAGGCACTGTGCTATCTATTTGATCTTCCCAACAATGCTACAAAACAGGTTTTAATAACCAGTACATGTTTAAATTACCTGCTCAGTTAAATTTTCTTAAAAGCTTGCTGGAATGACGTTAGGAAAGCTATAGTAAACAATCTGAGTAAAATGACCCTTTTATCCAATAGATACTAATTTTTTTTTTTTTTTTTTTAAATTTATGGCTGTGTTGGGTCTTTGTTTCTGTGCGAGGGCTTTCTCTAGTTGTGGCAAGCGGGGGCCACTCTTCATCGCGGTGCGTGGGCCTCTTACTATCGCGGCCTCTCTTGTTGCGGAGCACAGGCTCCAGACGCGCAGGCTCAGTAATTGTGGCTCACGGGCCCAGCCGCTCCGCGGCATGTGGGATCTTCCCAGACCAGGGCTCGGACCCGTGTCCCCTGCATTGGCAGGCGGATTCTCAACCACTGCGCCACCAGGGAAGCCCCGATACTAATTTTTTTATTAGTATCTATTTTATCCAATAGATACTAAAACATCTTGTAGGTATGGGGCTGTTTTGTTTCCTTCATCTGTTCTCTTAAACTACGCACTCCTCTAGAGGTTTAGCAAAGGGGAAAACATATTTAATGACTACAGCCTTATCATTTCAAGTTTGAACACAAAGAAATGTACGGGAAAATCTTTCCCAGCCACAGACTTTGCAGATTCTGTCTCTGCCTTTTCCCTTCAGCGAATCTGCTGGGGGAGACCACAAGGAAGAAGGAATTGGAAACCTTGCAGACAAATCAACAGGCTCGCTCACCTAACAGACTTCTACCACCGTGGTCTCTGTTTCCTGTTTGTTTTTAATCATGTGCTTCATCAGTAAACAATTTTGAGTGTGCGCCATATATATATGCATATATATGTGTATGTATATATATCATATAATTATTTACCCGTTTTAAGCATGTTCTACTGCATATTTATTATGTTTATTATAGAACTCACTAAAAAATAAGTTTAAAAGTATGAATTTAAAAATTAAAAAATTCTAAAATCTTTTCCTACCCCTGTGGGTCTTATTGCCCGCCCCCAGGATACAAACATTCCACTCTACTCCAGTGACAATTTCATGTTGCCATATCCACCAGAAATAGCTCCTGCTCTAGCTGATGTCTGAAGGTCACTAAGCCCTGAATCCATAAATCAATAAATCAGAGCGTAGGCATTTCCCTCCAGACCCCTCAAGACTCACCTGCTGCCGCTGGAGCATTCTAAGGCAGGAGGCTCCACCACAGAGCGTTACCCACCAGACATTCTCTTAACGCCACAAAATGCCCGTGGCTTTGTGTGTTTTCTAGACGGGAAGGCTTACAAAACATGATGTCAGCTGGGGAGTGACAGTCTGTTTTCAGGATTTGTTTTTGAGAGAATTGCTTACCCCTGGCTTTGCAGCCAACCACACGCCCCTGATCATACATAATTATACCGAGGCTGGAGGGGAGCATGCACTTCAGAAGCTGGGTGAGGCCAGTACAGTACACGGACCGTGAATTCCTGACCGCCAGAGAACCCCTCAAACAAAGAGAACCAAATCCTGTAGACAAGTAACATCTGAAATATTTTGTGTGTAAGTTTTATTTTTTTTCCAGATAAAAACTACCATTGTTGTCAGAGAAAAATACAAGGCAGACGTCAAATTCTAATTAAGTGAACCTAAGTTACATCATGTCTTCTCCTGTGCTGGCCTTTGCTCTGATGTTATGCGTGGTGGGCAAATAGAAATGTACCAGAAAGTGTACACATCCACATCCTGCAAGGGAAGTTCCTCCAAGAGAGCTTTCTAGAGAGCAAATTTGTATCCTGCACACATGTACAGTATACTTACATGTACTTCAGTTCTATATTCCTAGTGTGAAACCTATTTAGTTATTGTATATGTTCTTTTAATACCCTACTAGCTTCAGTTCATAAAGATTTTATAGATTTAGTTAAGAGTTTTGCATTTTTGTTCATAAATGAGATTTGTCTTCGAGATTATTATGTCTACTTTAGTTTTACCAAGAGGTTTTCAACCTTTGTAAAATGACTAAGAAAGAAGCTTCTCCGCTTTCTCTATGCTAACTTATATTAGTATTTATCACACACATATATTTCCTTATATTTTTCTAATCAAATTGTGGCTCTCCTCAAAGGATATTCACATCTGCAGGGTTTCTGTGAGGGTTATAGCACTAATGCTTTTCTTACCCTGCTTGAGCTACAAGAGAGTGGAGGACCTTCTTGCCCTGAGGCAGACTGGACTGTCTCAGATAAATATTTTGATTACTAGGCCAATATCAATGAATTTCTTGTGAAATATTGAAACTAGCCTTGTAAGACTATGGGCTCTTTCACAGCCCTGTTATTTGTTTAAGAAAGCACTACTAGTCACAAATCCGAAAATGGCATTTTGAATTTAAGATTTGTTTGATGGTAACAGTAGTCTAGTGTATAGACATCACTTTTTTCCCTTACATGAGTGTTTCCCAACCAGATTTCCAGGTATCTTAATTTTTATGTCACAGAACAAAATGTAGATATTTTGCTTATAGATTATATCTATGTATATGTTTATGTAGATGTATATATGTGTAATATGTATGTCTATATTACATAATACTTTTTTCTTTGGGGGAGATAGGCTGTAAAAAATCAAACTGGTAGACTGTCTAAAGGTCAGATTGCAGCTCACATCGAGTCCCCTCCCCTCTTGCCCCAATATTTGTGTCTCTCCCCACCTCAGACACCTCTGTAGTCTCAGTTATTCTGGTCCATCTTTAATAAGATTTTTTGAAACAGCATTATTTCTTCCTGTTTTAAAGATATTAGACTCTGGCTAATTTATTTTGGCCAAGGGGAGAATACCAGAAGAGTCCTGGTTCTAGTGTAATCCCAAGAGAGACAACTGAAAAACAGGTAAACTTGGAAACTGCAATTCTAATTCACAGTGAAGAAGGAAGGAGAAGATTGGGGAGATGGATAATATTTGTTATGTGGACGTGGAAATGTGATTTATTAACCATTGCCTGAGACAGGATTTGCTCTTTTTGAAGTCTAATATGAGTCTAGGAGGGCTCGGGGGTTTCCTGCAGGATGGATTTTCCAGCAGTCTTGTTCTGGATTTCAAAGGTCCGGTGAAAAAGGGAACGGAGGACCCTGTGCTTGTAGAGTTGAAGACGGGAGGGTTTAAGGATACATGGAAACAATTTATTCTTGCCTGGGAGGGGAGGCACTCTGATCACGAAGCTGGTTTCCACTGGCGGAGTGTGATCACTCCGGCTGTGCGGACTCCCGCGACTTCTCCAAATACGTGTGTGTAGGAGGGGGCGCTGCACGAGCTTTCTCCCTAGCTTGCTCAGTTCAAAGTTAGAATGACCTTTTTGCAACTGACCTTTCAGGTTAAGGTCGATCATTTGCCGCATATTTGAAAGAATGCATGTTTTGTCCTTGTGCTTGAAGCTTTAAACTGACAACGTATTTTCATCAATACAAGGATTGGATTTTCAAACGTGGTTTGCCAAATTTCATCTTTTCAGACTAGCTCTTTTAGTTACGTGTACAGAGCCTTGCTGAACCGCCAGATATCACAGCGACGTCATTTGCCCCAAGCCCTTGAAGGAAGGAGCTAATTTATGTTGTTTATCTTTAAATTTGCAGAGTGTCTTTACCTTTAAGTTTTATTGGAACTGCACCACTAACAATGATAGGAAAAGGACGCGCTGAATGAGATCAGAAAAGGGGTGTGGAATATGTAGATTAGCGCAGTGGCTGCTGGTCATGCTTAAGCTACACATATTTTTTCTAAGATTTTTGGCAATATCTCGATATCAAAATATTGCTGCTGGTAATATTAGCTTAGAAACTCTTTATTCTAGAAGTAAGGGGGTCTATAGACTGCATGAGAAAAGTGATCCTATCTTTAGAGTTATTTGAATCTGAGGGTGAGGTGCCCGACCAAGATACGCTTTCACATTTACTTAAACGAAAAAAGATCGTGATTCTGAAGTTGGTTTTTTTAGGCGCGAGTTTTAGTTTTTGTCCGTGGAGCGTGGTGATCCTTGCGATTCCCCCAAGTATTGAAAGTGTGCTTGTACAATTTGTGGTGTAAAGGAACTGTGTACATACTTTTCCTTGATGTGTGTTGTTTAACAAAGTGAATTCTAGGCGCGTGTCAAATTCTTTCGTAACACTGCCTTTGTTTTTTTTCTTCAGTAGGTTTACTTTTATTTCGCAGTTATGTGTGTTTCTAGGTAGATCTATTCAGTCTTTCTTGAAACTGGAATGAACCGGTAGCGTTCAAAACTTTGACCAGAAAAAAAAAGTAAGATCGCGGTTATGGTCGGGTTATAGTTAACGAAAACGCGACACTTGGTGGCAGAGAGCTGTCTTTCTTGTTTTCCCGGGAATGTATTTGTGTTTTTTTATATCGCTTTTATGAATTATTTGCTGTAGACCCTTTTGTTTTGAAGTCAACGGTTTAGCGTCTTGCTGCTCCTGACACCTTTTATATAGGTCGTTCTTTTTTTCCCTCTAAGGCCACTTGGGTAATGCGTGATACTTTCCACTTCAAATCCTTAATGACACGTGCTAGAGCTGTTTTCCACGCAGTAACATTTTCACAGGTTCCAGAGATCGGGACGTGGGAGGTTTGGTGGGCTGTTATTCAGCCTACCACATCAATGAAGCCTGCAGATTTGTCAGGAGCAAGAGAATGACACCACTAAAAGGGGTTGGAAGTGTGTAAATGTGCGCAGTGTCCTTTGGCCTTGTTCACGTTGTACATGTTTTTGCAAATATGCTGGGATCCAAGATGTTACTGCCTGGCGTTTACAATTTGGAGACGTCTTTCTTTTGTAAGTGATGGTCTAGCGCTTGCAGGAATAGAGTGAGCGTCTGTGTGGAGTTTTCGGACAGTTAAGGTAAGCGGTGCCAGGATCCACCTCCTGCTCCAGGGGGTAGGGGGTGGGGGGTGGGGGGTGGAGGGTAGGGGGTAGGGGGTGGGGGCCGGGGCCTTTGGGGCAGGGCCTTGGCAGCGTGCAGGATTTATCGCTCAGGGCCAGAGTGACGATGCAGTAGCTTTTTCAAGAGCGGGGTTCGTTGGTTTGGATGTTTGAAAAACCTGTGGCAGATTTTTCAACAGCTCCACGTGTTGAAGGATCTGATTCTCAAATACAACCCTGAAATGAGCCCGAGGGCTAACACCACCGTCCCAGAGCCACTGCAAGACTTGTTTGATGTTGCAAAGAAAAAGAAACACTTTTTTACAACAGGTCCTGACTATTATTGTCTCCTCCAAAGCGTCAACAATTTGCAGTCAGAACCCGGTTCCTCCCACTGCGATGATCCTTCTGATGTTCTGTCGAAGGTTCAATTCAGCCTGAGGTCTCCATGCCACACATCTCGTCGCCCGACCACGTGGGCACTGCAGGCACCATATAGCACTTGTCGTTGTCGACATCATCATCATACTAGGGTTATCAAGAGGGAAGAACCAGGGCTCTGGTAAGTGTTAACACTGTGTGTGTGAAAGAAAGAGGGAATGAATTTATATTTTCTCTATCTCTATTTTCTGTGTTTTAAATATTCTGTGTTTTATTCTATGTAGTTCTCTTTCAGGTCATTAACAAAAGCAATCCAAGTGTTGAAAGAAAGAAAATGTTAAGTTGTTGCTGACGTGTAGTAGGTAGTTAGGCCAATGATGGTTGTGTCTGTACTGAACATAGGCAGACTTTTTTTTCTTGTCATTATTTCCTGAGCAATACAGTGTAAAAACTACACAGCATTTACATTGTATTAGGTATTATAAGTAAGCTAGATATGATTTAAAGTATACAGGGAGGTTGTTTGCAAATACTAGGCCATTTTACTATATATAAGGGATTTGAGCATCCACAGGTTTTGGTATCCGTCGGGGGTCCCGGAACCAATCCACACAATGTAGAGGGACCACTGTGCTTCCGAGAATCCGTGTGGAGCCGTGGTTCTCAAACCCAGCTACACGTTAGGATCACCCCAGGCATTTTTAACATGCTGATGCTTTGGTTCCTTCCACAACCAGGAATGTCAATTCAGTAGGTCTGGGATGGGACCTAGGTGTATTTAAGGTCCCCAGATGATACTAACATGGAGACCGGGCTGGGAAGTTCTGGGTAAACATTTCCGTCCAGGCTTCAGCTATCAAGATGCATGTAACATACCCTTTATTAGCCATGTAAATACTTGCTTTACTAAGTCTTCTATTTGTTCTCAGTGCTTTGGTCATGAAACTGTAATTTATAGCCCTTACGGTATGTGCTATACCGTCGAATATATTTTATGTTTAACAGCACCCTCCCTGGGATAGCAAATACTGTTTCAAAGCAGTGAGAATCCCATGAGGACAGAAGTCCAGACTGTCCTGTTGTCATCTGTTTCCCCAGTGCCTGGAACCAAGGAAATACTTAAAATTGTTTGTTGGATGGATAGGTAAACGATCAGAGAGAGTTAAGACCATATATTGGACTACTAAGCTCAAATATATTTAATGATAGAGTCTAGATTAGAAATATCTGTGTCTGAGAATGCTGAGCTGGGTCTAATCACTAAGTAGTAACAGAGGTAAATGTAAGGTCCTGTCCTTCAGTCCAAGGGTACAGGCACAGAAAACATCTAACATGTTTCTAGCAATGCATGAAAAGGACTTAGTGGTTACCCAAAAAGACAGTTACAGGGACTTCCCCGGGGTCCAATGGTTAAGACTCTGCGCTCACAATGCAGGGGGCCCAGGTTTGATCCCTGGTCAGGGAGCTAGATCCTGCATGCATGCTGCAACTAAGAAGATCCCGCGTGCCGCAACTAAGACCTGGCACAGCCATATACATAAATAAATATTAAGAAAAAAAAAGACAGTTACAGCCCTAAATCATATTAATAGATGTAGGATCTGGAATGTCGGAGACAATCACCCCATTTTTATTCCAGATCACATCTGTGGTACTATGTGCAGTTCTGAAAACCATCATCGAGGATGGGGACAATATAAAAACTAAAGAATATTTGGCAAAGACTCCCAGGATATTGAAAAATCATACCATGTCATACAGAGGATGGTTGGAGGACAGGGGAAGTTTTCTTGGAGGAACTCGGGACTGTGAAAGTTATCTTTATTTATTTGAGGGATTAACATTGAGAAACCAGGCTGGATTTATCTGATGTGACCCCAAAGAGTTGGATTAGAACCAAATTTTAACTCCATACCAAAAAATGACTTTTCCAAGATCAAAGCTAGCCAAGAAAGGACTGTGGAATGTCTCTCTTACATAGACTGAGGTATTCTGGCAGATGTCTATAGGTCAGTGATGTTCTGCAGGAGCACTGGGGGGTCCTGCTTAAACACAAATACTGCTTCAGTAGGTCCCCAGTGGAGCCTGATCTCTCTTGCATTTCTAACAAGCTCCCAGGTGATGTCCACTCAATGGCCTCTAAGGTCCTTTCCAAGTCTGAGACTTCGGTTTCTATGAAATAGGTGCATGTCCCCTCCTATGAAGACTCCACTCCCTTTGACTTTAGGTGTAGCCCTGTTGCAACCAGTTGTAAGGAGAGACCTTTGGGAAACTTCCCAAATGAAGCCAAAGTCCCCTATGAATGCCAGGTAGTGATTTTTCCACCACAAAGGAACAGAAGGGACTAATAGACTGTGATCACTGTTCTTAATTAAGAGGTAAAATGGTTACCATTCTCTTTCCTGAAAAGTGGACTGCGGATTTGTAGAGGTGGAGAATGAGTAATATCTGTAAAATCTTTTTTGTTCCTTTTTGCCTTGTACATCTGTAGAGACAGATTAGGGAGAAACTTGTAACTCTGCCTCTCAAATAAGACAAAAGGAAATTTTAAGTGCATTTCCGCATGGCTTCATCAATTTCCATCCCAGTTAAAAGGGTCAAAACACCATCTCCTCTTGCCGGAAACATCCCAGTGGTCTCTCAAGGACTTGGATATAGGCTGAGGACAGTCTTGTCACCCACCCCTCCCCAAAACTGGCAGAGACTGCAGGCTGCATACCCCTCCCCGACATTCTTTTTCCTTCCTTCCTTTGTCATAGAATCTCTGGTTCTTAGCTAGGCATATGACTTCCCAGAGAAAAAGAGATCCTGTTTCCTAGATTCCTTTGCTTGTTTTCCTGATCTCTCTTTAAATGTCGTTAATGATGGAAAATGACATTCCACGTGGGAATAACATAGTGATATAAACATTTTTAATGAAGCATTGCCATTTTATCCAGGATACTGAAAAGGGTTCGCTGTGGTACAAGGAGCAGAGAGGTAAAGTCTTAGATCGTCATTTGCGGTGTTAAACAATGCTGGAGCAAGAAGCTGCATTTGGCTATGAAGTTCCTGAAGAACTTCATGAATCATGAATCTCCCCGTCTTTCGGGGGCAAAGGAGCCTGTTGTGTTAGGAGTCGAAGGAGGAGCAGTTTCTGTTATTGGTGGGAATGGTGGCACGGGGGCTATGGTAGTCCGTCTGTTCATTGGTGGTTTCCGCTGATAAAACAAAAATCAAGACAAAAAAGGCATTCATAAATCTTCAACATATAAATATTACATAGCTACTACTTGAGTAATAAAATATTTTAAAGTTTTTATAGTTAAGAGGGGAGAATTTTCAACCAATACCATTTTTTTTTTTTAGTTTTATTAACATTACCAACTTCCTCTATTTCTCTCTGTGTGTATGACAGTTAATTACTGAAATTTCAAATTGTTTGCATTTCATCTTTGAAAAGAAAAGCAAGTACTTTCTTTCCAACCTTGTTGTTCCAGCCAATCTTTTTGGGAAGAACAACTAGAAGAGTTGGACGTCCCCGCCGCCAAGTGTTTACGCATACTTCTGAAGGTAGCAGAGTTCTAAGAAATTGAGGCTATACGGACTCGAGATTGTGGGGAGGCAAGAATCCCAGGGAGGCATTTGACTGCCCTCAAGGCAATTGGCGATTCCTAAAGCAGTGGCTGAAAAGGCTGGAAGCCGAGCAGGACTTTTGACAAACTCACAGGGCTGGGGGACAAAAGTTCAAGTTCAGGGGCTGCTGGAGAGAAGGAGACTTGATAAGTAACCGGCTTACAGCTAGGACCCCAAAGACCTCACCCTGGGGGTAAGAGTGAACCAGGGGGACTTGTTCTAATCATCTCAGTCTCCAAATGGATCAAGGTGATCTGTGAATGTTGTCTCCATAGTCTACATAGTCTAGAAACAAAAGTAAATTCTCTCTGGAGGACGATAACTTCATCCAGAACCTCAAGTTGTCTCTATAATTTTCAAAAACAATGTTCACTGCTCAATCAAAAACAACCAGGCTAAAAAAAGAATCCCGAGGGGGTGGGGTTAAGGGGAATGAGACTCAAGTGACAGTGAAAAAAAGTCTATCATAGAAGCAGACCCTCAGGAGGTCCAAACAGTGGAGTTACCAGACACTGACTTGAAAATAACTGTGATTAAAATGCTCAAGGAATTAGAAGATAAGATGGTGACTTTGGCATAAAATGGACATTTTAGAGCTGAAAAATAGAAGGAAATAGAATAATTGTAAGAAATTATGATTTCTTAAATAATTTCACATATTTTTATACATAAATATATATGTATATTTTTTTTAAATGGAAGTTCCCTCTCAGATATTTTTAGTAGGATACATGTAATGAAAATTTGAGAGGACTTTTGCTTAATAACTATCTTCAACATTTTCAAGAAATTGTAATGCTTTTCAGACAGATTCACAAGTTTTAGTTCTTCCATTAATTAGCAATTTTGTTAGTATGTGGAACATTCTTAATTCATAAGCAGTGACTTAAAGTTTTATTAAAAATAAGATATAAATGGGAAATTAGCCAGTATTATGATGACAAAACCCTCAAACATGATTTCACATTTCCTGTCTTTCCCTTTATTTTCCTGAACCTTCATTCTTCTTTCAAGTGTTGATAATGATAGAAAAATCAAAAATGAAAACTTACACAGGTAATGAAGAGTTCATAAAACCTCTGAAGGTACTGCAAGGGGGGGAAAAAAAAACCCAGTTACCTGACATTTAATTGTTAGGAAATTTTGTTTCAGTTCACATATAATTCTTTAAGTTCTTAGAAAAAGAAATACTTCCAAGAAGAAATTGCAAAAATTACTTTAAGGTCTGTGAGTAGTAAAGAAGCTTGTTGTAATGTAAATTGGACAATCATATAGAAGAAAAGGGAGTTAGGAGTTAGCTGAGATGAGGATCAGTACAAAAATTTTCCAGAGATTAACTCCACTAAAAAACAACCAGAGCCCATAGAAACATAAAGATTTATCTCTGCCTTTTTAGTCAGACTATAAAAGGAAAGGGAAGTTGAGAGCCAAGATGAGGAACAGAGAGCTGTGTGCTTTGGCAATTCTCTCTGAGCAGAAACCTGAGCTTTCAAAGATGCTCCAAACATCTTCAGGAAGATGCAAAGCAGCAAGCAATATACCAAGAGGCCACAATCTACAGATCAAAATCTATGCTAAAGATAATTACTGAAAATAAGTATAAATTTATCTCTGAGCTTGCTTGGCAAAAAAAGCAGACATTTGTCTGTTGAGATGAAGTCTTCTAAAAGGAATTAATAATACATGTAACTTCTTAATGAGGAATTTCAGATATTATAATGGATGTATTTAATGAGTTTACCAGGTGATGCAGTAATAGTCTACATGGGCTCATTCTTTGACAGATCCTCTGAAAAGTAAGGACATAATATTAAGTTGCAAAAACAAAATATTCTGGTGGTTTCTGGGTTCTAGATTATTTAAGTCAGATTATGCTAAACTTGTAAAAGACGTTTAATGACTTATGTTATCCCCTTATTGTGAAAGAGAAGGATCTAAACCAGTTGTATATTGAGAAGGGTGGTGTTCACCCAGACAAGAAGTGACACGAGGCTGGTGTTCTAACTTTCACGGGCCTGGAGACGGTCCATTTCTCTGGAGATGATTCTCCCAACTGGCAGGAACTGTCCACAGAATTCCTAGGTATGCCAGTGAGGCTGGTTCGTATGCTTCCCACCCTAGATTTTTCATTTTTACCTTGGAGAAAATCTTTTTTTTTTTTTTTTTTTTCAATTTTGTTGAAGTATAGTTGACTTGCAATGCTGTGTTAATTTCTGCTGTACAGCAAAGTGACTCAGTTATACATATGTATATTCTTTTTCATATTCTTTTCCAGTACTTTTTATGACAGGATATTGAATATAGTTCCCTGTGCTTTACAGTAGGACCTTGTTGATATTCATTCTATATGTAATAGTTTGCATGTGCTATCCCCAAATTCCCACTCCATCCCTCCTCCAGCTCCCTCCCCCCTCGGCAACCACAAATCTGTTCTCTATCTCTGTGGGTCTATTTCTGTTTTGTAGATATGTTCATTTGTGTCATATTTTAGATTCCACATATAAGTGATATCATATGGTATTTGTCTTTCTCTTTCTGACTTACTTCACTTAGTATGATAGTCTCTAGTTGCATCCATGTTGATGCAAATGGCATTAGTTCATTCTTTTTTATGGCTGAGTAATATTCCATTGTATATATATACCACATCTTCTTTATCCATTCATCTGCCAATGGACATTTAGGTTGCTTCCATGTCCTGGCAATTATAAATAGTGCTGCTATGAACATAGCGGTGCATATAGCTTTTCAAATTATAGTTTTGTCTGGGTATATGCCCAGAAGTGGAATTGCTGGATCATATGGCAACTCTATTTTTAGTTTTTTTAGGAACCTCCATACTGTTCTCCATAGTGGCTGCACTAATTTACATTCCCACCAAAAGAGTAAGAGGGTTCCCTTTTCTTGGAGAAAATCTTGTAATCATACTTTATGTTCCTGAAAATATTACTTCTTGAAAATGTCACAGATTTTCTCCCTAAATCATATCTTCCTAGGAGACAACAAATATTCCTAATTTTGGTTTTTATAAAAAAAGAACAGTTACCTTCCAGTTTAAGAAGTGATCATGGCGAATTCCAGAATGAAATTCTCGTACCTGTGAAAATTGAGAGGCAGAGTATGGAGACTGAGGAAATAGATGTAATAATAATAATAGTAATTAACTAGGAGACTTAGACTTTGAGTTCCCAGAAGGCAGAGACTATGTTTTGTCATCTGTGTAATCCTGGCACCTAGCATGATCCGCCCATTTCAAGAAAAATTTGTTTACAGAATAAGCGAATGAATGTTGCATCTGTTAACATCGGTCACTAATCCTTTTTAATACCAAAAATATTATCTCAGTTACAGGCATACCTAGTTTTATTGCACTTCACAGATACTGCATTTTTTTTTTTTTACAAATTGAAGGTTTGTGGCAACCCTGTGACAAGTCTATCATTCATTTTTCCACCAGTGCTTGCTCACTTCATGTCTCTGTGTCACATTTTGGTAATTCTCACAATATTTCAAACTTTTGATTATTATCATATTTATCATGGTGATCTGTGCTCAGTGATCTTTAATATTACTACTACGACCTGCTGAAGGCTCAGATGATGGTCAGCATTTTTTAGCAATGAAGTATTCTTCAACAAAGGTGCACATTGTTTTGTAGACATAATGCTACTGCACACAAAATAGATTACAGTAGAGTGTAAACCTAACTTTTATATGCACTGGGAAGCCAAGAAATTCGTGTGACCCACTTTCTTGTAATATTTGCTTTATTGTTGTGGTCTGGAACCGAACTCGCGATATCTCCGAGGTAAACCTGTAATTCTCTCAGCCTACTCACTCTCTGCTTTGTTCATAATAACGACCTGAGCTGTAGTTTTCCTTAACCTGCTACCACGCGGCTTCCGTTTGTCTCAAGGTTTATCAAGGGCTTCTCCAGAGCAATCACAGCTCCCTCTGACGGCCCCTCCCTCATCCAGTGGGTCTCAACCTCCGTTGCCCAGTGGAATAATCACCTGGGGAGCATATAAAAATCCTGATGCCTGGATCACACCCCAGGCCAATTACGTCAGGTTTTGGGGGTGGGACCCAGACATCAGGACTTCTTAAAGTTTCCCAAGCAATTCCAAAATGCGGCCAAGATTGAGAATGACTGCTCTGTTCTGAGGCCAGGAGAGTTTCTCAGCCGCGCTTGACTCAAATCTATTGTTTTTCTAACAGGGTCTTTTAAAATAGGTTGAAAGAGCTACTTTTAGCTCCAAAGAAACTTAAAATGGATACTGTGGCTTTGACTCCAATGATAGATTTTTTTTTTTTTTTTTGAGGGTTGAATATAAAAGTTTGGAATGCATGAACCAAGGCTGATTTGCAGAAATAGACATTAAGAGTTTACTTACTGGTGTGCAGTGAGCTGTAACCAAAAGGAAAGTGATCAGAAACACCACTTTCATCTTTCGACTCTATCTACAAGTAAAACAAGAGTATTAATTCTTAACTTAGAAATTATGGAGCCCTTTCCTGCTTATGTAGCGTGACACTGGATCAGGCACATTATTAAGGAGCTTGGCGAAGATTATGCTATTGGGAGCCAAAGGATGTATAGATTAGAGATTCTGGAAGATATTAAACAATTGGAATATAGATTATGATTCACATGCCTTAAGAATTGTGTGTGGCTCTAATTCAAGATCTACAACATACACACACACACATGCATGCATTCAAGTACAGTACAGTATAAAACATTTCATGCTTACTAGGAATATTCCCCCAGTGAGTTTAAAAGAATATTGGTCTATTCTATTAACTGCTTGTAAAAACACAGCTTTTAAAATAGTTATTATTTCATTTGATTCTTACAGTGACTTTGATAGGTAGATATCATTAGTATAATCCACTTAGAAGTGGGTATTTGTCTTGTCTATACTCCTAGATTATGATGTAGATTGTTTATTTGATGTGTTAGTAAATTCTAATAGGTTCACGGTTTTTCTGTTTTCTACTGTATCATGGCAACTTTTATTTCAATCATTTTCATTTTTCATGCAAACAGGAAAAATTCCATCATCTTTTAAATGATATACAAAATGCCTTTTTTGTTGTTTTGAGGGAAGAGAAGAGAGATCAGGCATTCTGAAGATAAATATAATTGTTTTATTTCTCCATAAGAATACTGTAATTTTTATCAAGAGTATATTGATTGATTTTTGTAAGTGGTGTCACTCTTGGTAAATGTTTTTAATAAAACTTAATTCTGCCATTTGAAATACTTTCTACAAAGAGAGCTCTAAATGTAATTTTAAAACAAATCAAGACAAAATGACAACACATATCCAATAATCTTAGATCTGTGAAATGCCATAAGAAAATATGTCCTGAACCAAACTGCCAATGACTGATTTTAAAGATCCATCATCAAGATTAAACAATATTTGAAATGGGAAGAAAGCCTTCAAGAGGATGATATGAAGACCAAATTTATGTAAATATTATTGCCTGCTGGAAGGCTTGCATCCTTCATGTTCCCCTGTTATAACTGTTGATGTTCCCCTTATTTTTCCTTATATACATTGCTGTAAATATGGAGGAGGGAAACAGGAATGTACATTTGCAGGATAACTTTTAATATTCCACTTATGTAGGTTTTCTGTCACTGCTGTTTTTCTATAATTTGTTTTCAGTCACTATTTTAAAGCCCTAACATAACCCAGAGCAAACATCAGAGTAACATATTTAAAATAAATAAACATGTGAGTACCTGAGACAATATTTAAAGAATTAAAAACATAGGCCATGACTATAAAAGAGAATTAAAATGTTATTGTCAATAAATTAAATTCTTTAATTCTCAACCTTTCCAGTTATCCATATCTTTTACAAGATAATGTAATTTATAATTGAAAGGATATTTGTTACCTTGTACACCAGGAAAAATGAAATGTCCAATATCGTTAAGATTTCCTTGACGCCTCGTTTGCAGATGATCTGGATAATTGGAAGATATTTATATATGTGGATAGTAATGACGTGCTGTGTCAGCACTTTAAAAAAAAAAAGATTCCTCATGACCCTCATTTACATAGGAATGGGACAGGGGTTTCCCGTACAAGGACAATACCTCATTCTTTGCAGGACCAAGACCCTTGTCTCTGATCATAATACATTTTTGTGGTTATTCTTGAGACATGAATAATTCAGGAGGCCTAGGGTTTTGCTAATGAACAATCAGGACAAATAATTGCAACAACTAGAAAAGTACCATACTTGTATTAGTAGTTTGGCTAGGAGATGCACCCTGAGAATTTCAACTTAAAAGACTTAACATAAATCCATTGAAATCTGTGTGAATCATGCATTGACAGAGGATGTCTTTTTCTGCCATCTCATTCAGTGGGGAGACAGAGGCTATGAGCTGGATAAGTGGAAGAAGCACTAGCCTAAGTGTCAGCCCTCCGCGTCCGAGCTCAGCCACTGCCTGTGTTGGCTACACCTGGTGAAGGTCAGTTTGGTTTTCCACAGAAAAATCCCCAGGGCTCTCCTTATCTCAGAGTCCAGGTCCCAGCTAACTCAATACCAGAGAAAGGAAATTTTTCCCTCCTCCGACAAAACCCCATTCATCTCTTGCTCCTGTATGTTTGACAGGATAAATATTTAGCTCCTTTCAGAGAAGTCCTATACTCTCCACATCTATAGGTTTCACTTTTATGGTCCAGGCAGATCAGTCTGCAGCATTTTTACCAAAATCTAGGTTATCCAGTCTTAAATAACATCACCTGTGGGACACCAACAGCTTAGCCAAGGCAACATCACTTTGCCAAACCCAATTCTTTTCACAATATATGTATATATTAATGAGCACTCTTTTATTGGGCTAATAAAAATAGTGTCACCTAGTTCTGGGGAAAAGTTCTAGTGCTTTGAAACTCCATTGCAAAATGAAATAAAATGCAAACTTCACAACTTCACCTCACAGACCTCCCACCATGTTCTAGCTACATAAGTATGTGAATAGTGTAATTGCCCGCAGCCCGGAATTCACTCTTTTTCTCTAGTATGATAAAACAGATTGATTCCTTTTAAAGCAGTACCCGTTCTCCTCTTTCATCTTGTCTGGAACAGAGATAATGGATAAGTGGGAAAAATCAAAGAAACTTCTGGATCCATCACAATGGGAGTCCAACCACCACACTAAGCAGCAGCAAACGGGATGGCCTGGGAGCCATATCAGAACCTTGTTTGTTAACTTATCTGTGTCTCCTAAATTGAAGCACTGTCTAACTCTTGGCTTCTCAACAGTGGTGATCAGAAGTTTGTTTCTTCAGGAACAAATTTGAGTGGGTGGACCTCTCAGCTTTCTCGGATTTGGCATCCCACAGGAGTATGTGCTTTCCCTTTGAAGATTCACAAGCCCTCAGCACTAAGAAACACAGACCACCATCCAGAGCAGAATGTAACACACTTTCTCAGTGTGGCTTTTGCTTTTTTTTTTTTAAGTATAGTTGATTTACAATATTATATTCGTTTCAGGTGTACAACATAGTGATTCAATAGTTTATAGATTATACTCCATTTAAAGGTATTATAAAATATTGGCTATATTCCCTGTGCCGTACAGTAAATCCTTGTATCTTATTTTATACAAAGTAGTTTGTACCACTTAATCCCCTACCCCTATCTTGCCCCTTTCCTCTCCCCACTGGTAACCATTAGTTTGTTCTCTCTATCTGTGTCTGTTTGTTTTGTTATATTCATTCGTTTGTTCTATTTTTTAGATTCCACCTATGAGTGATAACATACAGTATGTCTATCTCCATCTTATTTCACTAAGTATGAAATCCTCCAGGTCCATCCATGTTGTTGCACATGGCAAAATTTTGTTCTTTTTTATGGCTAATATTCCATTGTGTGTGTCTGTATATGTATATATGTGTGTATGTATGTGTGTGTGTATATGTACACACACACACACACACACACACACAGCTTCTTTATCCATTCATCTATTGATGGGCACTTAGGTTGCTTCTATATCTTGAATATTGTAAATAAAGTTGCTGTGAACATTGGGGTGCCTGTATCTTTTCAAATTAGTGTTTTCATTTTCTTTGCATATATACCTTGGAGTAGAATTGCTGGATCATATGGTAGTTCTATTTTTAGATTTTTGAGGAACCTCCGTACTGTTTTCCATAATGACTACACCAGTTTACATTCCCACCAACAGTGCAGGAGGGTTTCCTTTTCTCCACATCCTCCCAAACATTTGTTACTTGTGGTCTTTTTGTTGGTAGCCATTTGGACAGGTGTGAGGTGATATCTCACTGTGGTTTTGATTTGCATCGAATCAAAGTGTTGAGTATCTTTTCATGTGCCTGTTGGCCATCTGTATGTCTTCTTTGGAAAAATGTCTATTCAGGTTTTCTTGGTAGGTAGATAGATAGATAGATGGATAGATAGATAGATAGATAGATAGATGATAGAAAGAAAATGGAACAATGGAATATTATTCAGCCATAAAAAAGAAGGAAATCTTGCCATTTTTGACAACATGGATGGGCCTGGAAGGCATTATGCTAAGTGAAATAAGTCAGACAAAGACAAATACCATATGATCTCTCTTATATGTGGAATCTAAAACAAAACAAAACAAATCAAACAAAAAACAGATTGGTGGTTGCCGGAAGTGGGGTGGGGGGGAATGAGAGAAATGGATGAGGGCGGGTCAAAGGGTTAAAAAAGTGTAGTAAGTCAGGATGTATGATAGCTACAGAGGGGAAAAAAAAGTCTTTATAACACCAGAACACTTTACTCTGTTCTTAGAAATAAGCATGACATTAATGAAAAAAAATTTTTTTAGGGTGAGACTTCAAGTTATCCCTAACTGGTCATAATAAAGTCTAATAGTATTTTTAATTTAGTGAGGGAATTAGCATTTTCAAGGAAACCTTCAAAAATATTTTTGTTATGTTAAAAAAAAAAAAAGAAATGAGGTACTGATAACTGCTGCAACATGTATGCACTTTGAAAACATTATGCAAAGAGAGAAAGGCGCCAGATACAAATGTCCACATATTGTATGATTCCATTTATATGAAATGTTCAGAATAGGCAAATACATAGAGACAGAAAGCAGATTAATAGTTGCAAGAGCTGGGGAGAGGGGGAATGGGAGTGATGCTAATGAGTATGTTGTTTCTTTTAGGGTGATGAAAATGTTCTGGAATTAGAGAATGGTGATGATGTACAACTCCAGGGATATACTAAAGCCATTGAACTGTACACTCTAAAAGACTGAACTTTATGGATTGTGAATCATATTTCAATAAACTTGTTATTAATATATGCATATGAACAAAAAACATAAGAACAACTCATGATCCTAATACTTAGAGCTGACCACTAGCAACTTTTTAATGCATTTCCTTCTAGTCCTTCCTTTAACATATTATTTATGTAGCTGAAATCTTAGTGAAGTCTTGCCTTTTTTTTTTTTTTTTTACATAATATGGCAACTACAAACTCCTTGTAAACACTAATTTTAATAGATGCTTAATAGTTTACTGGCTGAAAGATGAGAGGGCCTGAACTGGCAGGAAACTCTGCACATAGAGTGGTGTTCTAGGAATCCTAACTAGCTGGGTGATTCAAAAGCCAAAACAGATAAGCAAAAACCTCTAGGTTCTCACTCTTCCTTAGGAAAGAGATAACTTCAATAGTTAATGAAATCAAAAGAAAAATGTCAAAATGTCATATGTCAGAGGACTAAGTTCCTTCATATATAAAAATCACTTTAAAATAAATAAGAAAAAATGAGTAACTCAGTAGGAAATAGAATAAGAACATGAGTAAGTGGTTCACAGAAGAAATACAATGGATAGCAAATTGATAAGATTTAAAATGCACATACCCTTTGACTCAGCAATTCCACTTCTAGGAATTTGCCTTGCCTCTATAATCAGACAAGGGGGCAATGAAAAATGGACAAGAGGATTTATTTATTGCATTATTGTTTATATTTGCAAAAATCTGGTCATCTAACTGTTCCTCAGTTGGGGACTAGTTAAATAAATTATGGTAAGCCATATAATGGAATATATTAAACAAACCACTGGAAAGAATGAAGTAGGCTTATGTGTAAGGATATGAAAAAATCACCAAAATATATTGTTTGGTGAAAAAAATCAAGGCACAAATCATGTAACTTCACATGTGCTTTTAAAAAGATATATTCCAATATGCTTATGCATACCTTTAAACAATTCTGGAAGGATATATACAAACTGTTAACAAAGGTCTCTTTCTAGAAGAATTTTTTCATTTTATACCAATTTATATTCTTAGAATTTTTTACTGTATATATTTTCATAAAAAATATTAAAATATATGTCAGTAGTTGCCATTGAGTTTAATGGGTTTTAAAAGACTATGTTTATTCCCCAAAGTGAGGATAATTTGCTGAGTTATATTCAGGAAACCATTTCAGAGGAAAGATTTAGAACATTCTGCTGCTGATATGCTAAGGATGACTTTGGATCCCGAAATATCCCTCCTCTTCTCAATTTCATGGTGAATGATGCCCAATTACTACATTTTCTGCTCGTCGATTCCAGCTCTCATTGCTCTGTCTGTATCTTTATAAGAAATCCCACCCTTCCTCCACTTACTTGAGTTAACAAGAGCTAGTTCTTTTTAACCAGAACACCCCAGGTAAAAAAGATATTTAAAAAAAATGATAGTTTAACTAATTTAGGTTCTTAAGCCTATGGACACTGATATGTTTTCTGACCAAGACTCTAGGGAATATACTAGTGTATTAACTCGTTCTTAACCAACTGAATTATATCGAAGGAGACATTTATGATTAGTAAGGGCTTATAACCAATTGTTCTCAAAATAAAATGAGGAAAGTGAAAAATAGAGACACTCAGTAACATTTCTGAGAGAATAAATGAAAATCATCTGGAGGTCTCACTCTCCACTGTGATGGAGGTTGTGGGTAGGAATGACAACACAGAGGGGGAAAGAACCATGAGAATTTCATTAGAAGGAAATCAAGGCTGGGGCTGGGAGACAGATATGGGATGGAGAGAGGCTTTGACATTCAGCAGTGGTTCCCAAGTGACGGTGCATGGACAAGCTGCCTCAGATTTATCTGGGGGAGATTTAACCATTTGTACGGGGCTGACTAATGGCCCTCCCCAAAGAGGTCCAGACCCTAATCCCCAGAACCTGTGAATGGATTACCTTACATGGCAAAAAGGACTTTGCAGGTGTGCCATATTATGTTAAAAAAAAAAAAAAAGGCAAGACTTCACTAAGATTTCAGCTACATAAATAATATGTTAAAGAAAGGACTAGAAGGAAATGCATTAAAAAGTTACTAGTGGTCAGCTCTAAGTATTAGGATAATGAGTTGTTCTTATGTTCTTTTTTGTTCATATGCATATATTAATAACAAGTTTATTGAAGGACCTTTTAAGGTCCTTGAGATGTTGATAGCATCCTGCATTATCCAGATGGGCCCAATGTAATTACACAGGCCCTTAAAGAAGGAGGAGGAGGGAGGCAGAAGAGGAGGTCAGAGTGAGGTGATGTGAGAAGAACTCACTGTGCTGTTGCTGGCTTTGAAGATGGAGAAAGGGACCATGAGCCGAGGAAGGTAGGCAGCCCCTAGAAGCTGGACAAGGCAGGGAACAGATGCTCTCCTAGAGCCTCCAGAAAAGAAGGCAGCCTTGCCGAGACCTGTGTTGGATTTCTGACCTACTGAACTGTAAGAGAATAAATTTATGTTGTTTTAAGCCACTAAATTGGTAATTTGTTATAGCAGCAATGGGAAGTAAATATGCCGTCTACAAGCTCTGGGACCCCATCCTCGGTGATTCTGATCCAGCATTTTTTACAAAGCTGATATCTGTCTAGGTTTGGAGAACCCTGCTTAGAATATGCTTTAAATCTGTTTAGAAGAATGGATTTAAAGAATGTAAGTCTTTAAAACTTTTTGTAGATAAAACTTTTTGGAGATCTCATTTTTCTAAAGCGTGTCCAACCAAATACTCCTCCTGATGAAGGAGAGTGTGTGACAGAGTGACCAAGAAATCCAGAAATCAAGTTTTAATACGTACTGATTTTTAGTGAATTTGGTGTGTTATTACTTTGCCGAGTTCTGCTATGTTTGCTATCTACTTCCTGGAACAGTTAATTCCAAACTTATCTCTCAGATAAAGATTAATTTTTGTAATTCTTTTATAGTTACACTTTTTGTTTCAAAATTCAAGGCGTCCAGCCAGTATTTGGTGGGCATTCCTGTGAGCAAGGCACATCAAACTCTCCTTCTTCCCGGTTCTCGCCTCGGGGCTGGGTCAGCAGTCCAGGGCTTCTCAAGGTGGCAGCTGGCCCTTGGTTCTGTGCTGTCACCGAAGAGTGAATTATCCTCACTCTTGGGGTAAACACACAACATGATTACAGTTTCACCAAAACTGCTGCTTTGCTCAGACTCAGTATTCACATTGTGTCATTAAAGACATTTGAATCTTATGTTTTGTAATGAGAAGCTCCAGCCTCTTTGTCAGTTATAATTTTTGTTCTGATTAAGGTCTAAACAAAACGAAACAGAAGCCCTCTAAGGTAGAGGTTTTCAACATGGCCACATATTAGACTTTAACATAATTGCTGATGCCCAGTTTCCACCCCCAGACTTTCTGATTCTGTTGATCCCGAATGGGGCCCAGGTGTCAATATTTTTTAAAACGCTTGCCTCCCCAGATGATTCTAATGTGGAGAACCCTGTTCTAAAGGACTTGAACTCTAGGGTGCCTGTCCTGCCTCCTTTCCTTTTGAGATTTGAGATGCCCAAGAATTCCTGCTGGTGGTTGTAGGGAATCCCACTGTTGGAGGGGCCGGCAGCAGGCGCTTTGGCCTCGGCAACACGGTTTCTTCTTGGATTAGAAAGCTGACAGGACAACCTACTCTTTCAAGTGGAGTTATGGATGCCCAGTGACCTTATTCTTGTTCCCAATGGCTTGGGAAATGGACACATTACTGCAGGATTCCTGCAGATGACTCCAAGTGACAGCCCAAAGTCTGAACCTGCATGAACGTCTGGTACAAGAAACAGCTGTGAGCAAATGCACTAATTAGGGCTATGTTCGTAGCTCTCCAAGGAAGGGTACTCTCACTAGGTTACATAGGCACACTTGGGGAACTGTTGTTTTGGGCTGATGATCTACATGATGACTACATCATGTGCTACATGATGCACACAGTGTAGCTGAGAGCGCCCGGCTCTGTTTTCACTTGCAGATATGTAGCAGTGATGACTAAACAAAAACTAGAATTCCAACAAATGCTGTCAGGTCCCGCACGCGACAGACATGACAAAGCCGTTTTCCATGTGTTCTGTCAGTTAGATGGTAAATACAGAGGAAATATTTGAAATGCCCCCAACCAGATTGGGAGGAAGGCAAGCATCCAATGGGTGAAGCAAATGCTCCCTATTTAGGCTGGAGAACCTATCTCTACCCCAGCCATAAACATAAATGGGGAAGGAAGGCCTAGGTTGATACGGGAAGCATTTGCTTGGGAGACTTGGCCTAAAAAAAGCAGTGAAAAACAGGAAAAAAAATGAAGAGGCCCTCAAGTAACATCCTATCTGCCTATAGAGAGAGACAGTCCTGATGTGATGTAAAGGGCCACGACCCAAGATCGAGGGGTTGTGTGCCGGTGAGGAAGAATTGTGTTTGCTCTGAGTACAGTATCATGTGTTGTTGTTGTGGAGATCACAGAGACAAGGGATGTAGAAATGCCTTATGTAAACTGTAAAGTGCAATATGGATTTGATGGTAGTGGTTCATTACCCAGAGGACCTTGCTACTCAAAGTGTGGTCTGCAAACCAACATCATCAGTCTCACCTAGGAGCTTACTAGAAATGCTTCTGAAAGTGCTTTTTTTGTTTGTTTGTTTTTAAAGACACCAATTGTACTTGAACTTTTGTTACTTTCTTTTTTTTTCTTAATTAATTAATTAATTTCTGGCTGTGTTGGGTCTTCATTTCTGTGCGAGGGCTTTCTCTAGTTGTGGCAAGCGGGGGCCATTCTTCATTGCGGTGCGCGGGCCTCTCACTATCGCGGCCTCTCTTGTTGCAGAGCACAGGCTCCAGACGTGCAGGCTCAGCAGTTGTGGCTCATAGGCCTAGTTGCTCTGCGGAATGTGGGATCTTCCCAGACCAGGGCTCGAACCCGTGTCCCCTGCATTAGCAGGCAGATTCTCAACCACTGTGCCACCAGGGAAGCCCCCTGAAAGTGCTTTTAAAAAAAAACAAAAAAACCCAAAAAGTTTAAAAAAAAAAAATTGTGATAAAACGTACATAACAAAATTTGCCATTTTAATCATTTAAAAAAGTACAGTTCAGTTCAGTGGCATTAGGTAATTTACATTGTTGTGCAACCTTACCATCCACCTCCAGAACTTTTTCATCTTCCCATACTAAAACTTGTACCCTGAATGTGCAAGGTCTCCAGGTGATTCATATGCACAAAATTTAAGAAGCACTGGTCTGGGGGATTTCTGGCAGATCCTGTGTTAAATTTAACCACAGTTTACTATGCAGTAGATGCTGTGCTAAGCATTCTTTATCTCACTTAATCTCAGTTACACTTTATCTCATTTAATCCTCCCAGCAACGTTATGAAATATTATCATGAACCTCACTGTACAGATAGGGAAACATTTCAGCGTTTTACTCAAGGTTGCACATGTGTAAGGGGTGGCCTGTCCTGCCTCCTTATCAGCTGGGGTATCACTTAGCATCTGTGGTTCCAGAGCATATGCTTTCCTTCTTCTGGACTTCCTTGGTACCCATAAAGATCCCATCCAGGTGCTTGCATTTGAGGATATGTGTTGAGGAAGAAAGATGCCTGGATATGTAGAGGGAAGAAGTAAAATAAGATCCCACCACAAGTAAATCTTTATTTCCATGGTTTTACACAACTCATGCATCTAGTAAAGAGACTTGGAGAATCTGGGATGCTGCTTTCACAGCATTATTTTACTTTGTTTCTCCAGAAACTTTACTCTCAACCTGATTTTCTTTCCGTTCTTATGCATTTCAACGGATCCTATGTCTCTCTTTTCAGAACCTTCTGGAACAAACCGGAAGGTCAAACAGGAAGTGTTTGTGGGGAATTCTGTGCTGAGTAGATTGGTGTGGCCAGGCTCACTGCTCTCCTCCCTCACACCCCGTGGTTTCAGGGCTCAGCGTGACTCAGGGATGCAAACTCTGGGAGGTCTGACTTGGAATGTGGGTCAGGAACCCTGACCAGTCTCCTTTGTTCATATCTGAAACTGGGACTTTTACAAAACCCCAAACCTTTTATAATCAGAAAAGATAAATCCCCTATAGGGAAGAAAAACACCATGGAAAATTCCATGGGAAATACCTAAAATTCCCTGTCTCTTTCGTCAACCACTGGGAAGTCAGGTGTGGCCAGATGGCCACAATCGGTGCACAGCTGGACAAGTCCTTGTCCTTTCAGAGAGCAAACACCGTAGAGGGTGCTCTAGTCATTAAAAGTTGCTTGAAAATTACATAAGCCAAGACCCAGGCTTTTTTAAAAAAAAAATTTTTATTAGAGTATAACTGATTTACAATGTTGTGTTAGTTTCTGCTGTACAGCAAAGTGAATCAGTTATACAGATACATATATCCACTCTTCTGAAGATTCTTTTCCCATGTAGGCCATTACAGAGTACTGAAAAGAGTTCCCTGTGCTATACAGTAGGTCCTTATTATCTATTTTATATATGGTAGTGTGTATATGTCAATCCCAATCTCCCAATTCATCCCTCCCCACCCCCTTTTCCCCCTGGTAACCGTAAGTTTTTCTACATCTGTGACTCTATTTCTGTTTTGTAAATAAGTTCATTTGTACCATTTTTTTAAGACCCAGGCTTCTTAAAGATTGCTCAGAACTACTCATTGATCAAAATCGATTAGACGAATGGTTCTCAACCGTGGCCGCACAGTGGAATCAATCACTTGTGAAGCTCTAAACAAACAAAATCCCTATGCCAAGACCCACATCCAGAGACTCTGACTTAATTAGTCTGGGCGAATGCCCAGGCATTGGTGTTTTTAATGTGTGCCCAGGGTTGAGAAACACGGAATTAGACAAAGCCGGCTAAGGTCCCATCATCTTTGTATTCACAGTGCGTAACACAGCATCTGGCCCTTCATAAATGTTTATGGAACATACGTGTGAATAAATGAACTAGTGTTACCACATAAACTACTGTTAGCACTCGGGTAGTTTGTCATGGGTTTCAAAATACTCTTTGATATGCTTCTTTCATTTAAGTCTCGTGACTCCCCTGGAAAATACTGATGTGATGCCCATTTACAGATAAGGAAACTGAGGCTTAATTTCCCCTCCCAAATCCCACAGAACTGATAAACGAACTGTGTTTATTTAACCCTTGTCCGCTGGGAAATCCACTGGCTGCTGTGGTTCTCATCTGGCTCTAGTTGTGCCCTGAGGAAGTTTCTCTGATTGTTTGCTTTGGCAAGTATGTCATTTATTCCTCCCATCTTAATGCTGATGTCTAATTTTAAACAATGCTTATAGTAAAATTCATACAAAAAAGTAAAAAGAACAGTATAATTAACTCATGTAATCACCCAGCTTCAACAATGATCAACTCAGGGCCAGTGTGATTTCGTCTATAGCCCCTCACACTGCCCCTTATTTTGAAACAAATCCCAGTAAATATTTCAGTGTGTTTCTCTAAGGGCTTAAAGACAAAAAAACCTTAATATCATTATCATACCTAAAAACTTAACAGTAATTCCGAAATATCATCAAATATCCAGTCAGTATTCACACATCTGATTTTTTTTTTTTTTTCCAACAGTTTCTTTGATTAGGGATCCAAATAAGTTCTATACGTTGCAGTTGGTTGACATGGCTCTTAAGCCTCGTTTAATTTAAGGTTTTCCCTTTCATCTCTTTCTATTTGTCTCCTTATAATTTATTTGTTGAAGAAACCAGGTTATTGGTCGTATACAGCCCCCAGTCTGGGTTTTGCTGACTGTAAGCTCCTGTTGTCATTTAACAAATTCCTCTGGGCTCTGTAGCGCCTGTCATTTGCTAGGTAGATCCAGAAGTTTGATCAGATTTGGGCTGGATTTTCTTTTTTTCCCCACAACTCCTTCCTAGGTGCCGGAAAGGTTTTGCCTGAAGGTAGAAATTCTGGAAGCAAAATCAATTGTCAAGGCTAGGCAGCTAATACACATAAATTCATGGCCCAGAAGTAAGGCGACCCTGCCTGACTGTGGCCATGGTGGGCCCGCTTCTGCTGGGATGATCCCTTTCCTGGCTCAGGGTTCAGGTCCAGCCCTGCCTCCCTCAGGTGTCCTGCGTCTGCGTCTCACCTTTCCTCACTTGCACCCCTTGGCACACTGCGCAGCACCTGCTGGAGCTCTGCGGGGACTCTTCCCCGGAAGTCAGCGTTTCCCTGAGACCAGATAACGTCCCTACTTCTAGCTAGTTGATGATGAGGGATCAGCATTTTCTAACAGCCACGCTATGACACAGAGCATTTGCTCAGAGTGACATCTAGTGGCTTTAAAAATATCATTTATTGAGGTGTAGGGGCCCTTTTTTAAAGGAACATCAAACTGTAGGTTGGTTTATTTGTATTTTTTTAATTACAAAAGTATCTCATGATCATGCGACTTCCCTGGTGGTCCAGTGGTTAAGGCTTTGCACTCCCAATGCAGGGGGCCCGGGTTCGATCCCTGGCCAGGGAACTAGATCCTGCATGCCCCAACTAAGATCCAGTGCACTGCAACTAAGACCCGGCACAGCCGAATAAATAAATTAAATATTTTTTAAAAAGTATCTCATGATCATAAGAAAAACCTTAAAGGATACTGAATAATAACAGCCTTGCCAATTAGATTTTTTTCCAGAATTTCACTGAAAACTTTGATGGTGCACTGTATGAACAGAAAGTGAAAGTCCCACATAAATGCACACCCCAGGAGTAACCACAGCTAATGGTCGATAATTCTCTTTAATGACTGCATAGTGTTTCATAAATTTTTTTTTTTTTTTTACCCCATCCTTCATTAATGGACTTTGGGGTAGCTTCTAATTTTGTTTTGCTATTACAAGCAATGCTGCCAAGAACATCTGTGTACATGTGATTTTGGTACTCTTGAGAGTGTTTCTGAAAATAGTCACCCAGAAGTGGAAATACTGGGTCAAAGAGAATGAGCATTTTTTGCACCAATTTACACCTCTACCGACAACGTATGAGGGTACGTTTCCCCATGTGCTCGAAACACCAGCATATTATCATTTACATAAAAATCTGTGTAGCTTGTTTTTAATCTTTCTGTTAAAAAAAAAGAAAAGGATTTTTTTTGTTGCCATGACTAGGTTGGGTTCTGTGTGATGCAGTTTTGTTAATCTTCCTAGAAGCACTTGTGGGAATTTGTATCCTAGTGGTGGATTCCAACCTAGAAACAAGGAAATTTTTGACCCTTATTAATATTCATTAACTCAGATGATATTTGTGGAGTGTCTGGCCAGTTGCTGGAGACACAATGTGAATAGGGTATGAAACCTGCCCTCTGTTACTAGGGAGCTGGTGGAGCTGGCACGTAAGCGGATCGCTGTGAGTGTGCGAGTTGGGATTTAGTGGAAGGAACCCAAGGAAAGCTGGATTGAGGAGAAGATGGGTTCCCGGAAGGCCTCACACAGGAGAAGCCATTTGAGCTGGGGTTTTTTTGTTTTTTTTTAAATTTATTTATTTATTTATTTTTGGCTGCGTTGGGTCTTCGTTTCTGTGCGAGGGCTTTTCTCTAGTTGCTGCAAGTGGGGGCCACTCTTCATCGCGGTGCGCGGGCCTCTCATTATTGCGGCCTCTCTTGTTGCGGAGCCCAGGCTCCAGACACGCAGGCTCAGTAGTTGTGGCTCACGGGCCCAGTTGCTCCGCGGCATGTGGGATCTTCCCAGACCAGGGCTCGAACCCATGTCCCCTGCATTAGCAGGGGGATTCTCAACCACTGCGCCACCAGGGAAGCCCTTGAGCTGGGTTTTAAAGAATGAGGCTAGGCCAGCAGGTGGGGAGAGTTGGGTGGGACACATGCAATTCAGGATCAGGGAACCAGTATGTGAAAAGTAGGGTATACCTGGGGAACCATAGGAAAACCCAAGTGGCTAGAAAGTGTTTGGAAGCAGCTCAGATTTGAGACTGTAGAGATGGGCACAGGCTGGATCAGAGAGTCTGGACTTTATCTGCAAGTCTGATGTGTCTCAAACTCTGGATCTCTTTTTTATTTTTATTATTATTTTTTTTAATGTTTTGACCACACCCACGGCATGTGGGATCTTAGTTCTCTGGCCAGGGATGGAACCCACGCCCCCTTCATTGGAAGCGCAGAGTCTTAACCACTGGACCGCCAGGGAAGTCCCTGGACTCTTATTTTAAAAGAAAACATTACCTCAATGCTGTAATTGAAAAAATCAGTATCCTTTGCCATAAACGTAAGATACCATAAAAACAACTTTAGTAAAAAAGAAAAAAAAATCCCAGTGAGTACATTTGAAATAGTTAAAATTAAAATATAATAATGAATCTAATGTTTACAAAAAAATGAACACCTAAAATTATCTTCAGCTGGGAAAAAAATATAATGATTTATAATTGGTCAGTAATAGAGATTCAGCCCTGTGTCCTTTAGTTTCAGACCAAGAAGAGGGTTCTGTCAAGACAATTCTGTGTTTCTGATTTTGCGTTTATTAGCCCCCAGAAGCTCAACACACCTGTGTGGGTGTTTATGGCCCCCGCCTCCTAAAGACCAGGACGGCAGAGAGCTCAGATGACCTCCCAGATCCCATAGCTGGGAATCAAAATCCATATCTTCTGACTCCAGACCCTCATGCCAGGCTGATGTTTTTTTTTTTTTTTTTTAATTTATTTATTTTTGGCTGTGTTGGGTCTTTGTTGCTGTGCGTGGGCTTCCTCTAGTGCGGGCGAACGGCGGCTACTCTTCATTGCAGTGCGGGGCTTCTCATTGCGGTGGCTTCTCTTGTTGCGGAGCACGGGCTCTAGGCTCGTGGGCTTCAGTAGTTGTGGCACGTTGGCTCAGTAGTTGTGGTTTGTGGCCTCTAGAGCGCAGGCTCAGTAGTTGTGGCGCACGGGCTTATTTGCTCCACAGTATGTGGGATCTTCCCGGGCCAGGGCTCGAACCCATGTCCCCTGCATTGGCAGGCGGATTCTTAACTACTGCACCACCAGGGAAGCCCCAGGCTGATGTTTGATACAAGGGAAAACTTTCTAACACGTACATCTCTCTGAAAACAGAACTAAGCTGCCTCTGGGAGCAGTGACCCCTGCCTGTAGCAGTCCAGCGCACACCTGCCTGAGAAGTGGTTTTTGAGGTTATGCTTAGTGTCTGAAGTCTGTGCCTGGGAAATATTTCAAGATATTAACCCAAAGATTAAGAAATTTATGACTTTGTTTTAATCATTAAAACACTGGGAAAAGGAGGTTTTGAGTTCTACAGAAATAAACATTCAAATTTGAAGCAACTATTGTTAAGAGATTTATGGAACCCTAATTATAACCGCATGTGAGTTCTCTGTCCAGCAGCAGTAGTAATTGCTTAGGAAACAAACCTCCTAAATATTTATAACTTGAAGATATGTCAAAAATCCCGCAATAGGAAAAGACTATTAGTATATTCTTAGAAAATAATGTTTCTGGGAAGTATGAGCCCTTCCTGACGCTATCCTTCATGGACTAAAATGGTGAAACTTTAATTCCTGGGATTGTCAAATGTCTTAGGTTATCTATTGCTGGATAACCAATTATCCCAAAAGTTAGTGGCTTTAAACAACAATAACTATTTATTATGTTTCACAATTCTGTGGGTTAACTGAGCTCAGCTGGGTGGTTCTTCTGCTTCGTGTGTTATCAGCTGCGGCAGCCATTAGCTGGCCTGGAACATTCAGCAAACCTAACTTTGTTCAATTATAGGTATGTTCCTGGTGGTCTTTGCCTGTATAGTATTGACAGCATGAAAAGTTTATTGATATGGTTTCAAAGTCCCCATTTATACTAACCTTTAAGAACTACCATTTGTCAACTTTTGGTATAGTATCAAAGAAGAATATCCACAGTTATCTGAAAAGGCTATTAAAACAGTCCATCCTTCTTCAACTATCAATATATATCCGTATGAGGCTAGAGTTTTTCATATACTTCAGCCAACAAAACATTTCATGGCAGATTGACTGCAGAAGCAGTTATGAGAACCCAGCTGTCTTCTATCAAGCCAGATATTAAAGAGATTTGGAAATATGTAAAAAAGCCATGCTTTTCATGGAATTTTGTTTGTTGTAGGGATATATAATTAATCTTCTTTAAAATATGTTATTTATTATCAATTTGGTTTTGAGAATGTACTGTGGTTAAGTAAGATGTCACCACTGAGGGAAGGTGGGTGATGGAAACCTGGGATCTCTTGGCATTATTTTTCAACTTCTTCTGAGTCTCTAATTATTGCAAAATAAAAAGTTTAAGAATATGTTATTTGTGTTAACATATAAGTATAGTTGTTATTTTAAAATGATTGATAAGTAAAATATTTCTCAGTTTCAATTTCTAATACAGTAAACATACATAAGCAAAAGCTCTTTGGGATCTTCAATCATTTTTAACAGCATAAAAGGATCCTGTGATCAAAAACTTTGAGAATCACTGCAGTATAAGTAAGGGAGGAAGTGGGGAGACTGGTGATAAATAATATGGTTTAGACTAGGGAGGTAGCAGTGGAGGAGTAAGAAGGGGTTCAATTCTGGATGTGTTTTGAAGGTAGAGTCAACAAGATTTGCTGAAGGATCGGTTGTAGGAAACAAGAAAAACAGAGGTGTGTGTTTTTGTTTGTGTTGTGCATAAGAAACTGGTGGAATGAAACTGACATTTAATCAGCTAGGAAAGATCATAAGAGGAGTTGATTTTGGGGGGAATATATTATTTTGGAAATGTTAAGTTTTGAGATGCCCATTAAATATCCAAGTGGAGAAGTATATATGTTCAATCTGACACAAGGCTTTCTTGGGTCTGGTAATACTATTTGGGGTTATTTGGCAGTTTCCTCATCTAAATCTGAAAATGTTAGGTTTCTGAATTGGCCTCTCATATTTACAGTTACACCGGTACAAGTAGCAGTTAATGTCTTACCAATCACCCTTCCCTATTGCAGGGTAAACCAATTAGATACGCAGTATTGGAGTCTGGCTGCACATTAGAATCACCTGGGGAGCCTTTAAACCATTCTGATAGCGCGGCCACTTACTCAGAGATTTTGATTTAATTGTTCTGGAGTGGGGTCACAGGCATCCTATGTTTTAAAAGCTCCCCAGATGATTTTAATGAGCAGTTCAGGCTAAATCACTGGATTAGAGTCATGATTTTGCTATTTCTTCCTAGAGCAATTTAAAAACTCCTTTTAAATTAAAACTCCCTTGAAACGAACCCCCCCTATTAATTCACTATGCTAATTGATAAAGGAAATTTTCTCTGAGCCTTGAGTGTGCAAATAGGACTTGCCCACAGAACACAGAGCCTGAAGGGTGTAAACAGCAAACAGTGAGGGCCCCTGAAGAAGGAGCCAGAGCAACTGCTTCCCAGAAAACTGATTAGAGTGAGAAGGGCCTGATGTGAGCCTGTGACTATGCTATCTAGACTCAAGGAAGGAACTCGGAGTTCAGCCATTGACACGCCAAGCCCCACTACAACCAACCAATCCTGAACTGACAAGCCAAGGACTTGTTGAAACTGACCCATCATGTTACCTTGGGAAGCTTTGTGGCTTTGGCCTTTATAAGCCCCACCCTTGCCTTTGGTTGGAGAGATGGTCTTCAGGGGCTCCTTTCCACAATATATTCCTATACATAGTAACCCCCCAGGGCTCTAACTCATCCTCTCTGAGTTATTTTGAAGCCTCAGAGCCCTTGTTTACCTTTAATCACAAAGAAGGGGCGGGGGGGGGGGGGACAACACATACTTCATTTGCTGAGTTTTAACTGTTTTCACAAGATGTGTCAGACAGATATAAATGTGAACTCATTAGTATACTTGGTCTCTCAGGTAATGAATCAGGCGAGGTAAACACATGGGTCATATGTGTTCACTAAAATATCTGAACTTTTCTCCAGACTGTACTCACTGACGGAAATCCAGACTTTTCTGGAGTAATGGAATAAGAAAATGAAAAGTTTTCCAGGAAGCCCAGTGTGTTGGTTTTCTATGCTGTGAAACAAATAACCACACACGGAGTGGATTAAAACAACACACATTTATTATCTCACAGTTTCTGTGGGTCAAGAGTCTGGGCACAGCTTTACTGGATCTTCAGCTCAGGGTCTCACAAGCTTGCAGTCAAGGTGTTGGCCAGGAGGCCTTCTCACTGGGAGGCTCAACTACATCTGGAAGAAGCTGCTTCCAAGCTAAGTCAGGTTGTTTGCAAAATTTATTTCCTTGTATGAGTGAAGGCCCTGGCTTTTCATAGCCACCAGTTGGAAGCTGTCTGCAGATCCTACAGGACACCCAAAGTTCCGTGCCGTGTGGGTTCCCTCAACATGGCTGCTTGTTTCTGCAAGCCAGCAAAGAGAATCTCCTGTTCCATTCTACTAACATGGGATTTTATATAATGTAATATAATCACAGGAGTAACACCCCATCACCTTTGCCGTATTCTACTGCTCAAAAGCAAGTCACAGGTCCTGCCTGCAACTCATGGAGAGGGGAAACACACAAAGCTGTGGCCACCAGGAGGCAGGATATCACTGGGGGCCGGGCTCACCTCAGGGTGTGTTTGCCAAACAAGAAAAGAGGGCAGGAGAAACAGGGATTGTTTATAGTCAAACCAAACAAACCTAGTTTGTCCTGAAAAAAACTGGAAAGGACAGTGGATGGAGCCAGGGATCGAGGGTTCTGGTCTTGGTTGTGTCATTACCTAGATTACATACCCAGCTGGACCTCAATTTCCTTACTTTACAAATGAGGTAGGGCAGATGCTAATCAAAGAAACGCATATTAAAATAGCAAGGAAGCACCATTGTTCACCTTTAGCAAAAATTAGAAATGACTGTACTCCAAGCTCATGAGTTTTTGGTGAAACAACTATGCTCCGTCCTGGAAAGCAATCTGTCATTAAAATGTTCACACCTGTGACGATTAATGTTATGTGTCAACTTGGCCATGGGGTGCCAAGATATTTGGTTAAATATTATTTCTGGGTATATCTGTGAGGGTGTTTCTGGATGAGATTATCATCTGAATCAGTAGACCGAGTAAAGCATATTGCCCTCCCCAATGTGGGTGGGCCTCATGCAATTCATTTAAGTCCTGAATAGAATAAAAGCCTGGGCTCTTTGACAGGCTCCCAGATGCCCCGGCGCCCCGCGCTCCCGCCACCGGGTCCGCAGGCTGGTCTGGTCCCTGGGATGCGCCGGGCGGGCAGCCTCAGCTCTGGCCCTCCAAGAGAGGCCCGGTAACCTTGGCCCAGCTCCGGGTTTGAATCCGCCTCCTCCACTGGCTGGCTCTGTGACCTTGGGCCAGGCCCCTCGCCCGAGTCCAGGTGACTCCTTGGGACGAGAATGACCCTCCTCGTGGGCTAGGTGGTTCCGGAGGGCGCCTGTAAAGTGCTGGCCCGGGCCGCCATCGGGTGGGGGACCGCCCTGGGCACAGGGGCTGCCGTGAAGCGGCAGACCTTGCCGTTAGCTTATAAACCCTGGCCCGGAGGCGCCCTTCCGAGCTCGCCCTCTCCCTGAGATCCCGTGCAGCCGTCGCCCGGCCTCCCAGTGCCTTGCGACCCTGCACGGTCCCAGGGCGGTCCAGCCATTTCTCACGACCTCACAATCACCCCACTGCACAGGCCATGAACCCTGTCAGACCCGCCTGGGCCTTCCAGTGGGGCCGCTCCATCTGGACCCTCCTTCCTGGGCCCCTTGCCCATCATCAGCAAGCCCCAGAGAACAGGTTGATACAGTCAAGAGTCCCTCTGTTGCCTGGGGACAGGAGCAGCCTCTCAGGAGGTGAGCTGAACCAGAGCCAATCACTGTCAGAGCAAAGGACGTTCAGCAGTGCGAGACTCAAGCAGGGGAAAGCTCAGCATGTCCCAGGAGCCAACAAAAGCAAGCCTCTCTACACTTGGATTCATCGTGTTTCAAGTACTCAGCAGCCACATGTGGCTCATGGCAACCGTATTAGACAGCAACCTATTATTTTTTACTCAGAAACAAAAATATCATACAAGAATGAAGATAGGGGAGTAGAAGGACGTGCTCTCACTCCCTCTGCGAGAACACCAGAACCACAACTAGCTGCTGGACAATCATCGACAGGAGGACACTGGAACTCACCAAAAAAGATACCCCACATCCAAAGGCAAAGGAGAAGTCACAATGAGACGGTAGGAGGGGCGCAATCACAGTAAAATCAAATCCCATAACTGCTGGGTGGGTGACTCACAGACTGGAGAACACTTATACCACAGAAGTCCACCCACTGGAGTGAAGGTTCTGAGCCCCACGTCAGGCTTCCCAACCTGGGCGTCCGGCAACAGGAGGAGGAATTCCTAGAGAATCAGTCTTTGAAGGCTAGTGGGAATTGATTGCAGGACTTTGAGAGGACTGGGGGAAACAGAGACTCCACTCTTGGAGGGCACACACAAAGTAGTGTGTGTATCGGGACCCAGGGAAGGAGAAGTGACCCCAGGGGAGACTGAATCAGACCTACCTGCTACTGTTGGAGGGTCTCCTGCAGAGGCGGGGGTGGCTGTGTCTTACCATGAGGACAAGGACACTGGCAGCAGAAGTTCTGGGAAGTACTCCTTGGCGTGAGCCCTCCCAGAGTCCGCCATTAGCCCCAACAAAGACCCCAGGTAGGCTCCAGTGTTGGGTTGCCTCAGGCCAAACAACAAACAGGGAGGGAACCCAGCCCCACCCATCAGCAGTCAAGCAGATTAAAGTTTTACTGAGCTGTGCCCACCAGAGCAACAGTCAGCTCTACCCACCACCAGTCCCTCCCATTGGGAAACTTGCACAAGCCTCTTAGATAGCTGCATCCACCAGAGGGCAGACAGCAGAAGCAAGAGGAGCTACAATCCTGCAGCCTGTGGAAAAAAACCACATTCACAGAAAGATAGACAAGATGAAAATGCAGAGGGCTATGTACCAGATGAAGGAACAAGATAAAACCCCAGAAAAACAACTAAATGAAGTGGAGATAGGCAACCTTTCAGAAAAAGAATACAGAATAATGATAGTGAAGATGATCCAGGACCTCAGAAAAAGAATGGAGGCAAAGATCAAGAAGATTCAAGAAATGTTTAACAAAGACCTAGAAGAATTAAAGAACAAACAGAGATGAACAATACAATACAAGAAATGAAAACTACACTAGAAGGAATCAATAGCAGAATAACTGAGGCAGAAGAACGGATAAGTGACCTGGAAGACAGAATGGTGGAATGCACTGCTGCATAACAGAATAAAGAAAAAAGAATGAAAAGAAATGAAGACAGCCTAAGAGACCTCTGGGACAACATTAAAAGCAACAACATTCGCATTATAGGGGTCCCAGAAGGAGAAGAGACTGAGAAAGGACCCAAGAAAATACTTGAAGAGATTATAGTCGAAAAATTCCCTAACATGGGAAAGGAAATCGCCACCCAAGTCCAGGAAGTGCAGAGAGTCCCATACAGGATAAACCCAAGGAGAAACACACCGAGACACATAGTAATCAAATTTGCAAAAATTAAACACAAAGAAAAATTATTGAAAGCAGCAAGGGAAAAATGACAAATAACATACAAGGGAACTCCCATAAGGTTAACAGCTGATTTCTCAGCAGAAACTCTACAAGCCAGAAGGGAGTGGCATGATATACTTAAAGTGATGAAAGGGAAGAACCTACAACCAAGATTAGTCTACCCGGCAAGGATCTCATTCAGATTCGATGGAGAAATCAAAAGCTTTACAGACAAGCAAAAGCTTGTCTGTAAAGAGAATTCAGCACCACCAAACCAGCTCTACAACAAATGCAAAAGGAACTTCTCTAAGTGGGAAACATAAGAGAAGGACCTACAAAAACAACCCCAAAACAATTAAGAAAATGGTCATAGGAACATACATATTGATAATTACCTTAAATGTGAATGGATTAAATGCTCCAACCAAAAGACAAAGGCTTGCTGAATGGATACAAAAACAAGACCCATATATATGCTGTCTACAAGAGACCCACTTCAGACCTAGGGACACATACAGACTGACAGTGAGCGGATGGAAAAAGATATTCCATGCAAATGGAAATCAAAAGAAAGCTGGAGTAGCTACACTCATATCAGATAAAATAGACTTTAAAATAAAGAATGTTACAAGAGACAAGGAAGGACACTACATAATGATCCAGGGATCAATCCAAGAAGAAGATATAACAATTATAAATATATATGCACCCAACACAGGAGCACCTCAATACATAAGGCAACTGCTAACAGCTCTAAAAGAGGAAATTGACAGTAACACAATAATAGTGGGGGACTTTAACACCTCACTTACACCAATGGACAGATCATCCAAAATGAAAATAAATAAGAAAACAGAAACTTTAAATGACACAATAGATCAGGTAGATTTAATTGATATTTATAGGACATTCCATCCAAAAACAGCAGATTACACTTTCTTCTCAAGTGCGCATGGAACATTCTCCAGGATAGATCACATCTTGGGTCACAAATCAAGCCTCAGTAAATTTAAGAAAATTGAAATCATATCAAGCATCTTTTCTGACCACAACGCTATGAGATTACAAATGAATTACAGGGAAAAAAAAATGTAAAAAACACAAACACATGGAGGCTAAACAATACATTACTAAATAACCAAGAGATCACTGAAGAAATCAAAGAGGAAATCAAAAAATACCTAGAGACAAATGACAATGAAAACACGATGATCCAAAGCCTATGGGATGCAGCAAAAGCAGTTCTAAGAGGGAAGTTTATAGCTATACAAGCCTACCTCAAGAAAGAAGAAAAATCTCAAATAAACCATCTAACCTTACACCTAAAGGAACTAGAGAAAGAAGAACAAGCAATACCCGAAGTTAGCAGAAGGAAAGAAATCATAAAGATCAGAGCAGAAATAAATGAAATAAAAACAAAGAAAACAATAGCAAAGATCAATAAAACTAAAAGCTGGTTCTTTGAGAAGATAAACAAAATTGATAAACCATGAGCCAGACTCATCAAGAAAAAGAGGGAGAGGACTCAAATCAAGAAAATTAGAAGTTACAGTAGACACAGCAGAAATACAAAGCATCCTGAGAAACTACTACAAGCAACTCTGCCAATAAAATGGACAACCTGGAAGAAATGGACAAATTCTTAGAAAGGTATAAACTTCCAAGACTGAACCAGAAAGAAATAGAAAATATGAACAGAACAATCACAAGTAATGAAATTGAAACTGTGATTAAAAATCTTCCAACAAACAAAAGTCCAGGACCAGATGGCTTCACAGGTGAATTCTTTCAAACATTTAGAGAAGAGCTAACACCCATCCTTCTCAAACTCTTCCAAAAAATTGCAGAGGAAGGAACACTCCCAAACTCATTCTATGAGGTCACCATCACCCTGATACCAAAACCAGATAAAGATACTACAAAAAAAGAAAATTATAGACCAATATCACTGATGAATATAGATGCAAAAATCCTTAACAAAATACTAGCAAACAGAATCCAACAACACATTAAAAAGATCATACACCATGATCAAGTGGGATTTATCCCAGGGATGCAAGGATTCTTCAATATCTGCAAATCAATCAGTGTGATACACCATATTAACAAATTGAAGAAGAAAAACCATATGATCATCTCAATAGATGCAGAAAAAGCTTTTGACAAAATTCAACACCCATTTATGATAAAAACTCTCCAGAAAGTGGGCATAGAGGGAACCTACCTCAACATAATAAAGGCCATATACGACAAACCCACAGCAAACATCATTCTCAATGGTGAAAAACTGAAAGCATTTCCTCTAAGATCAGGAACAAGACAAGGATGTCCACTCTCACCACTATTATTCAACATAGTTTTGGAAGTCCTAGCCATGGCAATCAGAGAAGAAAAAGAAATAAAAGGAATACAAATTGGAAAAGAAGAAGTAAAACTGTCACTGTTTGCAGATGACATGGTACTATACATAGAGAATTCTAAAGATGCCACCAGAAAGCTACTAGAGCTAATCAACGAATGTGGTAAAATTGCAGGATACAAAATTAATGCACAGAAATCTCTTGCATTCCTATATACTAATGATGAAAAATCTGAAAGAGAAATTAAGGAAACACTCCCATTTACCATTGCAACAAAAAGAATAAAATACCTAGGAATAAACCTACCTGGGGAGAGAAAAGACCTGTATGCAGAAAAGTATAAGACTATAAGATGAAAGAAGTTAAAGATGATACCAACAGATGGAGAGATATACCATGTTCTTGGATTGGAAGAATCAATATTGTGAAAATGGCTGTATTACCCAAAGCAATCTGCAGATTCAGTTGAATCCCTATCAAATTACCAATGTCATTTTTTACAGAACTAGAACAAAAATTCTTAAAATTTGTTGGAGACACATAAGACCCCGAATAGCAAAAGCAGTCTTGAGGGAAAAAAACGGAGCTGGAGGAATCAGACTCCCTGACTTCATACTATACTACAAGGCTACAGTCCTCAAGACAATATGGTACTGGTACAAAAACAGAAAAACATAGATCAATGGAACAAGATAGAAAGCCCAGAGATAAACCCACACACCTATGGTCAACTAATCTATGACAAAGGAGGCAAGGATATACAATGGAGAAAAGACAGTCTCTTCAATAAGTGGTGCTGGGAAAACTGGACAGCTACATGTAAAAGAATGAAATTAGAACACTCCCTAATACCATACACAAAAATAAACGCAAAATGGATTAGAGACCTAAATGTAAGACTGGACACTATAAAACTCTTAGAGGAAAACATAGGAAGCACACTCTTGGACATAAATCAGAGCAAGATCTTTTTTGATCCACCTCCTAGAGTAATGGAAATAAAAACAAATATAAACAAATGGGACCTAATGAACCTTAAAAGCTTTTGCACAGCAAAGGAAACAATAAACAAGACAAAAAGACAATCCTTGGAATGGGAGAAAATATTTGCAAACGAATCAATGGACAAAGGATTAATCTCCAAAATATACAAACATCTCATGCAGCTCAATATTAAAGAAACAAACAACCCAATCCAAAAATGGGCAGAAGACCTAAATAGAAATTTCTCCAAAGAAGACATACAGATGGCCAAGAAGCACATGAAAAGCTGCTCAACATCACTAATTATTAGAGAAATGCAAATCAAAACTACAATGAGGTATCACCTCACACCAGTTAGAATGGGCATCATCAGAAAATCTACAAACAACAAATGCTGGAGAGTGGGTGGAGAAAAGGGAACTCTTTTGCACTGTTGGTGGGAATGTAAATTGATACAGCCACTATGGAGAAGAGTATGGCGGTTTCTTAAAAAACTAAAAATAGAATTACCATATGATCCAGCAATCCCACTACTGGGCATATACCCAGAGAACCATAATTCAAAAAGACACATGCACCCCAATGTCCACTGCAGCACTATTTACAATAGCCAGGTCATGGAAGCAACCTAAATGCCCATCAACAGACGGATGGATGAAGAAGATGTGGTACATATATACAATGGAATATTACTCAGCCATAAAAAGGAACGAAATTGGGCCATTTGTTGAGACGTGGATGGATCTAGAGACTGTCATACAGAGTGAAGTAAGTCAGAAAGAGAAAAACAAATGTCGTATATTAACACATGTATGTGGAACCTAGAAAAATGGTACAGATGAACCGGTTTGCAGGGCAGAAGTTGAGACACAGATGTAGAGAACAAACATATGGACACCAATGGGGGAAAGCTGCGGGGGGGTGGGGATGGTGGTGTGCTCAATTGGGAGATTGGGATTGACATGTATACACTGATGTGTATAAAATTGATGACTAATAAGAACCTGCTGTATAAAAAAAAAAAAAAAAGGCTGAGTAAGAAAAAATTCTTTCTCTCTGCTTGACAGTCTTTAAGCTGGAATATCGGTCTTCTCCTGCCTTCAGACTCAGACTGGAACCACACCATCAACCCTCTGGGGTCTTCAGCTTGCTGACTGCAGATCTTGGGACTTCTCAGCCGCCATAATCACATGAGCCTTACAGTTAATCTTTTTATAGACTAATCCAACATTTGACAAAGTAATCTCATTCCTGGGAGTCTAGCCTAAGAAAATGTATAATTCAAGAGCTTTTTATGAAACAAGCTATATGCATAAAGTTATTAACCATAGTGTTATTTATAATAATTAAAAACTGGAAACAATACACATGTTTAACAATTGGAGCATGGCTGAATAGATTATATTACATCTATTTGAAATTATGCAGCCATTAAAGGAATAATCATTAAGAGTATGTAGCAACACAGATGTCAATTTATAAAAAAGCAGGACATTAAATTATATAAACATTTTAGTTTTAACAAGAAAAAGTAAATAATGAAAAGAATCCATATTTTTGGGTCATGGGATTACACAAACAATTTTTCACAACTTTCCTTTACCAATAAGACATTGTAAAAACAATAAATAAAAGGTATACAATGAAAACAATGAAGGGGTTGAATTATCAGTGGTTCTTAACTGGGATAGACTTCAGAATTTTAAAATACTTATACCTGGGTCCTACCTTGTGAAAATTCTGAGGTGGGATAGGGCACCTATGTATTTAAAAATACGCAGAAACACTCTAACCTCATCCCTACCCCCAAATACACAGGTGATTTTTTTTTTATTGAAGTATAGTTGATTTATAATGTTGTGTTTATTTCTGCTGTACAGTAAAGTAGCTCAGCTATACACATATATACATTCTTTTTTATATTCTTTTCCATTACGGTTTATCCCAGGATACTGAATATAGTTCCCTGTGCTATACAATAGGACCTTGTTGTTTATCAATTCTATATGTAATAGTTTGCATCTACTAACCCCAAACTCGCAGTCCATCCCTCCCCTTATCTCCCACCCCCTTGGCAACCACAAGTCTGTTCTCTATATCTGTGATTCTGTTTCTGTTTCAAAGATAGGTTCATTTGTGCCATATTTTAGATTCCACACATAAGTGATATCATATGGTATTTGTCTTTCTCTTTCTGACTTACTTCACTTAGTATGATAATCTCTAGTTGCATCCATGTTGCTGCAAATGGCATTATTTCCCTCTTCTTTATGGCTGAGTAGTATTCCATTGTATATATGTACCACATCTTCTTTATCCATTCATCTGTCAATGGACATTTAGGTTGTTTCCATGTCTTGGCTATTGTGAATAATGCTGCTATGAACATAGGGGTGCATGTATCTTTTTGAATTATAGTTTTGTCTGGATATATGCCCAGGGAGTGGGATTGCTGGATCATACGGTAATTCTATTTTTAGTTTTCTGAGGAACCTCCATACTGTTTTCCATAGTGGCTGCACCAACTTACATTCCCACCAACAGTGTAGGAGGGTTCCCTTTCCTCCACACCCTCTCCAGCATTTGTTATTTGTAGACTTGCTAAAGAACCACTTTAGCCAGCACCACTCGCTAAAGAAACTGTCATTTTTTCATTTTATATCCTTGCCTCCTTTGTCAAAGATTAATTGACCATAGGTGTGTGGGTTTATTTCTGGGGTCTCTATTCTGTCCCATTGATCCATATGTCTGTTTTTGTGCCAATACCACACTGTTTTGATTACTGTAGCTTTGTAGTATTGTTTGAAGTCTGGGAGGGTTATGCCTCCTCCTTTGTTCTTTTTTTTAAAAATATTTATTTATTTATTTATTTATGGCTGCGTTGGGTCTTCATTGCTGCATGAGGGCTTTTCACTAGTTGTGGCGAGTGGGGGCTACTCTTTGTTGCGGTGCGTGGGCTTCTCATTGCATTGGCTTCTCTCGTTGTGGAGCAGAGGGTCTAGGAGCGTAAGCTTCAGTAGTTGTGGCATGCAGGCTCAGTAGTTGTGGCTCACGGGCTCTAGAGCACAGGCTCAGTAGTTGTGGCACACGGGCTTAGTTGCTCCATGGCATGTGGGATATTCCTGGACCAGGGCTCAAACTCGTGTCCCCCACATTGGCAGGCGGATTCTTAACCACTGCGCCACCAGGGAAGCCTCCTCCTTTGTTCTTTTTGCTTAGGATTGCTTTGGCAATTCTGGGTCTTTATGGTTCCATATAAATTTTATGATTATTTGTTTTAGTTCTGTGAAAAACGTCATGGGTAATTTGATAGGGATCACATTAAATCTGTAGATTGTTTTGGGTAGTATGGCCATTTTAACAATATTAATTCTTCCAGGCCAAGAGCATGGGATATCTTTCATTTGTTTGAATCATCTTTAATTTCCTTTATTAATGTTTTATAGTTCTCAGCATATCAGTCTTTCACCTCCTTGGTCGGGTTTATTCCTAAGTATTTTATTTTTTTTTTGGTGTGATTTTAAAACGTATTGTTTTTTTACATTCCCTTTCTGATATTTCATTGCTGGTGTAAAGAAATGCAATCAATTTCTGTATGTTATTCTTGTATCCTGCTACCTTGCTGAATTCATTGATCAGTTCCAGTAGTTTTTGTGTGGAGTCTTTAGGGTTTTCTGTATATGGTATCATGTCATCTGCATATAATGACAATTTTACCTCTTTCCTTCCAATCTGGATACCTTTTACTTCTTTTCTGATTGCTTTGGATATGACTTCCAATACTATGTTGAACAGAAGTGTTGAGAGTGGGCATCCTTGTCTCATTCCAGATTTTCGCGGTAAGTCTTTCAGCTTTTCACCGTTGAGTATTATATTGGCTGTAGGTTTGTCATAAAGCTTTTATTATGTTGAGATATGTTCCTTCTATACCCATTTTGGTAAGAGTTTTTATCATGAATGAATGTTGAATTTTGTCAGATGCTTCTTCTGTATGTATTGAGATGATTATGTGGTTTTTGTCTTTTCTTTTGTTGATGTGGTGTATCACATTGATTTGCATATGTTGAACCAACCTTGTGAACTTGGGATGAATCCCACTTGGTCGTGGTGTGTGATCTTTTTTATGTGTTGCTGGATTCAGTTTGATAATTTTTTTTGAGAATTTTTGCATCTATATTCATCAAAGATATTGGCCTGTAATTTTCTTTTTTGGTGGTATCTTTGTCTGGTTTTGGTATCAGGATGATGGTGGCTTCATAGAATGTATTTGGGAGTGTTCCCTCCTCTTCAATCTTTTGGAAGACTTTGAGAAGGATTGGTAAAAGTTCTTCTTCGTATGTTTGGTAGAATTCACCTGAACACACAGGTGATTCTGATGCATACTGGTAGGCAAATTCTCAGCATAAAGTTCCACAAAGCTATGGAGAATAAGGGAGATATTCCCACAATGAGCTCAGCATTGCTTACGAGGCACCTTGGATGATGGGGACCAGACTGGCCTTAGTGTATATCTGGGCTGCTGCAGTCACTGTTATTAGTGTTTGTGGCTTGTCAGCAATCTGATGCATATCCCTTTGAGCAGGATTGCTCCACAAGCCGGAAGGCCTCCAGGAACTCATTGATGTCAATGTGGCCATCCTTGTTGAAGTCAATGCTCCGGGCAAGGTCACAGATGCAGTCGTCTGTGACATCAATGTTCATATGAGAGCTGAACAGCTTCCAAGTCTGCCTGAACTCGTCCAGTGAAATGAACCCTTACCAGAGAAAGCAAGTCACTTTAGTGAGTCAGTCTAGTTTTCAGTGCTCATTTCCTCTGACATTCTTGCAAGCACACCTGCTCCCTACTGTTAAACAAGGACACCCAAGGCCTAGTATCCACTTTAAACTCACAAGAGGATAGCACTGAACCACTTAATCAGTGGTTCTGAGCAGGAAGCAATAGTGTTCCTCTCCTTATAGGGACATTTAGAAATGTTTTGAGACATTTTTGATTGTCATGACTCGGGTGGGGGTAGGGTGTTACTGCATCTAGTAGGTAAAGGCCAGGGATGTTACTAAACACCCTAAAATGTACAGGATGGGCACCAAAACAAAGAATTACTCAAGCCAAGATGTAAGTAATGCCACTGCTGAGAAACCCTGCATTAAATCATCCTAAACATATGCTAATTTAATCTGCTTGTAAAAAGGCTTTGGACCTATACATCTATGGTCAGTTGACTTTTTATTTTTTTGGGGGGCTGCACTGCGTTGCTTGTGGGACCTTAGTTCCCCAGCCAGGGATCAAACCCATGCCCTCCTCAGTGAAAGCATGGAGTTCTAACCATTGGACCACCAGGGAATTCCCTCAGTTGACTTTTTACAAGGGTTCCAAGACCATTCAACAGGTGAAGGATAATTTTTTCAACAGATAGTAGGGGACAACTGGATATCCACATGCAAAAAATGAAGCTAGACCCCTACCTTGCACTGCAAACAAAAATTAACTCAAAATGGATCAAAGACCCAACTGTAAGAGCTAAAACTGTAAAACTCTTGGATGAATACATAGGTGTAAATCCTTATGACCTTCAGTTACTAGTTTTCTTAGATATGACACCAAAAACACAAAAAACAAAAGAAAAAATAAATTGGACTTTTTTTAATTAAAAACTTTTGTGCGTCAGAAAACACTACCAAAAAAGTGAAGAGATAACCCATAAAATCAGAGAAAATATTTGCAAATCATATATCTGATAATGGCCTAATATCCAGAATATACAAAGAACTCTTCAACTCAACAATAAAAAGAAAACCCAATTAAAAGATGGGCAAAGGATTTGAATAGACATTTATCCAAAGGAGATATATAAATTTCCAATAAGCACGTGAAAAGATGCTCAATATCATTAGTTATTAAGGAAATTCAAATCAAAACCATAATGAGATATTTCACACCCAGTAGGATGGCTATAAAAAAAATATTTTTAATGGAAGATAACAAGTGTTGGTGAGAATGTGGAGAAATTGGAACCCTCTTACAATGTCAGTAGGAGTGTAAAATGGTATAGCCACTGTGAAAAAACAGTTTGACAGTTCCCCAAAAAGTGAAACATCATTTTACCATATGGTCCAGCAATTGCACTCCTGGGAATACATCCAAGAGAACTGAAAACATATGTTCACACACAAAGTTGTATATGAATGTTCATAACAACATTATTCATAACAGCCAAAAAGTGGAAACAATCCAAATGTCTATCTACTGATGAATGGATAAACAAACTGTGATATATCCATACAATGGAATATTATCCAGCTATAAAAAGAAATAAACTGATACATGCTACAACATGGGTGAACCTTGAAAACATGCTAAATGAAAGAAGCCAGACACCAAAGGCCATGTATCATACACGTCTATTTATATGAAATGTCCATAATAGGCAAATTCATAGAGACAGAAAGCAGATTAATGGTTGCCAGGAGAAGGAACAGGGGATGGGGAGTGACTGCTAATCGGTATAGGTTTCTTTTTAGGGGGACGAAAACGTTCCAAAATTAGATAGCGATAAAAGTTACACAAGCTTGTGAATATACTAAAAAAGCACGGAACTGCACGTTTTAAATGGGTAAATTATATGGTATGTGAATTCTCTCTCAATAAAAGTAATAATATTTGAAAAGGCCTTTGGAACAATGAGGAAACAGGGTGAGGGTATACAGGCCCTCCCTGGACATTTTTTTGCAACTCCTTGTGAATCTATAATTATTTAAAAATTTAAAATTTTGAAAAATAATACTTTGGGAGTAAGATTGCAAAAGCCTTTCTGTTCTAGACACTCTTCACTCCTTTGTGGCTACTTTGATAGAAGGGATAAGGGATATCACAACTATTATAATTCTTCCTATAAGAAGTTCTCATTCAGTTTGTCTTCATTCTTCTCTGCCCAACCCCTCTTCTGTAGGGACAGCTCATGTGGCTCAAATACTATCCTAGTTTCTGCCCATTTATAAGCACTGTCACTAATTTTGCTCCGAAAGTGCTTGAGTAGAAAGGTAAATAATCAGGGAGGAGACTAAAAGGTGGGAGGTAAAATACTTGCTGTGTCAGAAGTGGCAGGATCATGAGCGCCTTTACCTGAATGATCACTGTCTATGATCCTAAAAATGGTCTCCAGGTTGGATCGGTTTCGATACAGTGCTTCCAGCAAACTTGATTGTATATTCTGCAAGAAAAAACTCATTTTCCTTCTATCTTTTATGTTTAGGCTTCTCCTAATAGATAATTAACACACAAGCAACCCTGACAATAAGACTCTTGAAAGAATCTGATGTTTTATGATCCCTTCACTCCAGCCCCCTTCAGCCTACTAAATAATCTGATGGTTTAAGAAGTACCTAGCCCATGATGAAAATGTTCTAAAACTGACCATGGTGATGGTTGCACATATCTGCAAATATACTAAAAACCATTGAACTCTACACTTTAAATGGGTGAACTGCATGATATATGAATTATATTGCAATAAAGCTTTTTTTAAAAAAAGTACGTAGCCCAAGGCCTCACATACATTACACATAAGCATTTACTGAACAAACACCTTTTTAAATAGGGGAAGCAGCATCGTGTCAAGGAAATCAGTCAGACCTGGGTTTGAGTTCTAGTTCTATAACTTAGAAACTCTATTATCCTAGGCAGGTTATCTAACCCTTGTGACCAGTGTTCTCTTGGATATGTTGGTGCTGATTATACCTACCTCTTGGAGGTGGTTTTGAGGATAAACTGAGGCAATATGTGTAGGTCACTTAACACAAAGTCTGACACATAGAAACTCAACAAATAGTTGTTTCCATTCATCTTCCCTTTGGGGTTCTCAATATTTGGTTGTTTAAGATTCAAAGTTCTCCATAAGGGGCTTCACGGTCCACAGTACGCCTTCATCCACCATTTTCACACCCTTACCTCATGGCTGAATTGTTCTTTGGCCAAGTTTTTCAGCCAGGACTTGTACTCCAGCTTGTTATCTGTCAAGCTGCTCACCAGCTGTGGCCTCAGCATCCGCCAGGGCAGTCCTAGATGCAACACAGACTCCACGGCGGCTGCCCAGTCACTCAGGGTGATTAGACCTATAGGAAAGAGCTAACTTGTTGACTCATCACCTACAAATCTTTTATCCTGACATTCTTCTTACTATCTGTAGATAATAGAAATAATGGGTACTGTCATTATTTTTGTTGGTTATGGTAGAGTTGGCTGGAAAGTAGGGTTGCCAGATAAAATACAGGATGCCCAGTAGATCTGATTTCCAGACAGACTATAAGTATGTCCCAAATATTGCATGGGACATACTTATATTTTAAAACTATTTGTTGTCTATAATTCAAATGTAATTAGGCATTCTGTTTTTATTTGCCAAACCTATTTGGCAATACTACTGGAAGTCACACAAGACTCTTGTAAATAATATCATAAAACACTATATATATATATATATATATATATATACATATACACACACACACACACACACACACAGTACATATACACAGACACACACACATGTATACATAGCATTGGTTATTTCTATGTGTACGAAAAGATAGTGCTATGATTTTATGACTGTTACTGCTATTTCTTAATAGGGTTACATGTAGTCAATGTCCATTAGACATTCCATCGAGTTGAGAAAAGACAAAATTTCCAGCTTGGATAAGAGAACAAGGAACAGACAAGCATACATTTAACAGTGAGAAACCAAATCATTGATCTTTTGTTAGTCTTGGACCCACTCTGGTAACCTGTCCCCCTGTTTCTTCTTGCTTAGTTCTAGCCTTGTCACCCTTCCCTTGACTCCATTTCTTTTCACCAGCTTTGTTTATATTTAGCTAAGTTCACGTTCTGCTAAAAGCTTAGAATTTATGAATTTAGGAAAGATAACTAGGATGTTAAGTTGAATAAGGGAGGATGTATTCAAAAAGGTCTTCTGGTCATTTAAACAAATATTTATTTGCTAATTACCTGAAACAGAGGGTTTTTTGGCCAGCTGCCCTCCTCTATGAATATTTTACTTGATTAGTCTTACCAGTTTTATCTTTATCATGCTTCTTAAATTCAACAAGAAGATCTGAGGAATGCGCAAATAACTTTTCACGTAGGGCTCTCAGAGCCGACTCCCCAACTCTGCTAATCCTGGGACAGGAGATGAAAAGGAACATTTTAAAACATTAGTATAGAATAAATAGTCTTGGATTTTTACTAAATTTCTCCTCTCTCTTTCTTAATGTCTCAACCTTCAAAGAGCTCGCCTCTTTTTTCTCCCCAATGCTCTCCTGCTTTGCCCTGCTGTGCACAAATAGGATCTGTCTGGGGAATGCTTCTGTCCTTCCCAGTGTAGGACAGTGGTTAGAGCAGAAGTTCTAGAGAAACACCACCTTTGTGGTAAAGTTATCAAATTATACTGTACCTCATTTTCTCCACCTACAAAATAGTGACAAAAATGGTACCTAACTCATAGGATTATTGTGAAGATTAAATAAGTAAATTCATGTAAAGCACTTAGAAGAAAGCCCGGCACATAGAAAGCACTCATCAAATGGTATCTGTTATCATAATCATATGCTTTTCTTGTAATTTATTATTACATTAAACAGTCACAAGGCAGGATTTATGAATAACAAAATATCACTAAGTTAGTTTTCTTATGCTTACTGGGTCAACAGAGTAATGCTGGGCATGGTACTTGGCCTAAAATGTGTTCAATAAATATCTGTAGTTGAATAAACAAGAATATAAAAAGAGATAAAAGGTAAATATATACTTTGTCCTATGTCATTGAGGAAGCAGCCATTCTATAAATGATGACCAGATAACCTATCTTTTCAAGTGCTAAAAGTAAAAAAAAGGCCAAAACACAAACCAAAAAAACCCCATTTTAATCATGTTTGATGAAAGTCTTCCTTGAAATTTAAGGTACTTAGCATCATGGTCTCCATAAACCCTCAGAAAAGTATGAGCTGCCTAAAATTCATCTCCGATTTCATGGGTGTGTGAGCGTATGTGCTTTTTCTGGTGAGTTCGTTGTTTTATCAGAGGCTAAAAGAAGTATGGGACCCCCTAAAAGTTCAAGAACCACTGGTTTGAAAAGCATTTAAACTATTTCTGGTAAACTGTGCTCATTGATGGTTATCATGCAGGGATGGAGTATAGCAATGGCCTTGAGACCTGCCTGGATGCACAAGGCTCTCTGTCCCTACGTCAAGCAGCGCATATTGAGCTCTGCGTGGTTCATCCGATTAATCCTCCAACACCCACTGAGGTAGGTACAACTATTATGCCTATTACAGTGTAAGTAACTAGCCCAAGGTCCCATAGTTAATAAGGGGTAGGGCCAGAAATCAATCTTGACAAGCGGTCTCCAGGCTGGCTAAACTATTATCATGAGACGTGGGTTTAAACCAAAAATAAATGGATTCTGAATGAGGGTTCCTCTAGGAAAAACACATGATCTTGAGTTGATGGACACTGAGACATCCATTATGGTTGTCAGAGACGTTTTCCTCTTTACTTCTTAGTTCTCCGTTGTGGTCCAAATAGTTGGAATTGTTAGACAAGTGACTTCTGCATAAATTAGGGGATGTTGTACTTGCTTTAATGCAATCAGTGAATATTTTTAAAAGGTGAGTGTTCTTTAATTACGGTATTAAAACACGTTATTTATAGGGTTCCCCACAGTGAATCCTTTTGCGGTGGGAACATCTAAATCACATGGAATCATGGTATTCCAGGTGCCTGGGGCCCACCCCTGGAGATTCTAATTTGGGAGGGGTGGGATGAGGCTCCAATAAACGATTTTTTATAAAGCTCCAGAGATGATTCTGTAGCATAGTAGGTTTGACTATCATTTGGTGAGCTTAGATTTTCACATAATACTTCTGTTTGAGTGATGCTGGCTCTGATTGTGTAAAACTTGAGTGCTGAGTAACTATTGAGTATTTAATAACTCAAGAGTGATTTAAAATAATGCACTTTTATAGCACTCACACAAGGCAGATATTAAATATTCCTGTATTCTTTTCCCACTAGATTTATGCTGACTTTTAAAAAAAATTACATTATTTCACTTTTTAAAAAATTTTATTTATTTTTGGCTGTGTTGGGTCTTCGTTGCTGCGCGTGGACTTTCTCTAGTTGCAGCGAGTGGGGGCCGCTCTTCGTTGCCGTGCGCGGGCTTCTCATTGCAGTGGCTTCTGTTGTTGCGGAGCACGGGCTCTAGGCGCGTAGGCTTCAGTAGTTGTGGTGCATGGGCTAAGTAGTTGTGGCACACGGGCTTAGTTGCTCCGCGGCATGTGGGATCTTCCCAGACCAGGGATTGAACCCGTGTCCCCTGCATTGGCAGGCGGATTCTTAACCACTGTGCTGCCAGGGAAGTCCCTATGCTGACTTTGTTTTGATTTCTAATTTAGTTTGGCTGATAATTAAGCTTGTTCAGCAGCACTGCAACTGTATCTTTCAGCAGCTTATATATTCTGGGGCCAGCTTCTCAGTGGACAACAGCACTGTGGAGTTGTTAAGTACGTGGGTTCTGAAATAAGACTGTCTGGGTCAAGGCTTACTTTCACCACTTACTAGCTGTGTGACCAATGACCACTGATTTAACCTCTGTTCCTTAATGATCTCATCTATAAAACTGAAATTAGTAATGCTGTGTATTTCATAAGCTCATTGTGAAACAATATATAAATTCTTTACAATAACACTTAGTGTATAGTAAGCTCTCAACTAAGATTAGAACTCAGACTCATCTCAACAGAAACCATTTAAGTAATATTATATGCTCTCTTCCCAGGAAGAAAGGAGCATTGTTAACAAATGTGTGCACTGAAATCCATCTGCTAAATCCCCAGATAGTGAAAGAACCTTTGTCTGTGGTTGACTAGGTAACACAAACGCTTTAAGGATAAAAGAAAAAGGAAGAGTGACCCTGGAAAGATTTAGTGGCCTGGTATATGGACTTCACCCAAGACATACCCACAGAGAATAATTTCTGCAGGAAGCAAATTTGTCCCTTCCATTAATGATGGGTAGGTGGAGATTTTAGAGTGTATGGAGGAGAAAGAAGAAGCCCTGTTTTAATGTCTATTCTAGGTCCTACTGCTGACACAGCTAAATTTTGAACTCTGACTTAGAATTTGGATAAATGTAATGACATTTGCACTTCAAAGTTTCCACGAACACTATATTCTGTCTTTCTGAAAATCATTCATTGAAAAGTCTTGCCTTTGCCTCATGGTAAGCGTGTGGGTTGCCTTGTTAGCTTGAAACTGCACAATGTACGGGGTCAAGGCCGGCCCTAGTTTGACATAGGCTCCTCTGTTACTGCCAATTTCATAGTAGTTGGAGGCAGAAAAGATGGTTAACACCTAAACGAAAAAACAGGAAAGAGACGGGCATTCAGGTTCACTGAAGAACTCTTCACCCTCAACCCTACAGGGCCCAACCCAATTTCAGGGGTGGCTGTTCCTTCTTGATCTCGTCTATGTTTATTTTGTTTCGTTTTGGTTTTTTTTTTATCATTAATGCTAGTAGGGCAGGAGTTATGACTCAAGTAATAAAATCTTGAACTCTGATAGGACGTCCACAACATGTTTTCTTAACATTTTTATCCCAATCAAAAATAGCAGGGGTCATAGAAAACACTTCATTTGGTTCGACTCAGAGGCAAGCTAGGTCTGATTAACTGGGATGGCCATTACAACTAGCAGGCAGATCAGTTATTAAAGGTGGTGTGAAGCCTCAGAGCAGAGTCTCCTTTGGAGTGTTGGGCCTCCTGAGATGTTCTGTGAAAAAAATTTCCGCTGTCAAGACAATGGGAAATGCTAGACACTGTATCTCTTCTTGGAGATTTACAATGAATATAGGAAATTAAAGGCTCTCAGAAGTCCTGCAATAAAGAAACTTATACAACTGTTTAACACTCCTGTTAAACATTTCTTACATTAGTTGATGTCAAACTTTTTTCCTCAGCATGGAAACCTGTTAATTCTCCTGTAGAGTTGGTATTTGTGGGCATTAGGCTAAGCAAACATTGTAGGATTTGGTGATGCCCAAAGATTTAGACAGGATGTTAATTATGCTCCTGAGGAGACAAACAATCCTGAATGCCTGCCTGGGGCTCAGTGCAGAGATCCTGTTACCCTATAGTGTAGTTTGAGACCTGTGACAGTAAGCAATGTGACAAAGAATAGAGATGTGGCTGGGAAAACACTGGGCCATATTTCCATCCATGAAATGGGACCATATCTGCCCCTCACTTTCCTCTCAGGGTATTGGTAAGTGGTGGCCTCAATCAGATTTTGAGTTTTAAAGAGGCTACAAAAGTCAAGGATAAATGACTGTAAAGGACCTAGTTACTTTGGGCAAGTGGATGGCAAATGGATAACAGCTACAAGGCACAGCCGACAGTGAGGAGCTGAGAGCCTTAGCTCATCCATGCCCTGGAAGGGCGATATGGACCGGACCACCCTTGCGCGATGGCAGAGGCCTGCCCACCTTGCGGCCGTGGCAGAATTCATAGCCCTCGGGTTTGCACTCGTGCGAGCGGATCAGGAATTGCAGATTGTATTTCTGTAGCAACCGTTCTGTCACATTAGGCCCAAAATAACAGCCACCTCCTCGAACGGTGTTGGCCTTGCAGCCCGCCTGAGCCATGGGGTCACTCCACAGTATATCCACCACCTAGAGAGAAAAGGCGTATTTTGCAAAAGGAGAGACTTGCATTTTAAAGTTTCAGTTGTAAGTCGATGTTGAGGTCCAGATCGATGACTCAGGGAGAGTGTAACCCAGACTCACCGTCTCTCTCTTGGAGGTTTGTTGCCTCAGTCACCTGCGATTCCTCCTCTTTCTCACCACCCTCCATCCAATCCATCAGCAAGTTCTGCTAATTTTACCTCTTAAGTAATTCTGAATTCCCTCCTTTTCTTTACTGAATGAGGCAGAAGAAGCTGCCATTTTTCGTAGGTCAGAAATGGTTGAACACCAAGGAGTTCAGGTAGTCCTATTAGCACCACTACACGAGATCACCGGCCGCAGAATCTCCCACCTGGATTACAGGTCTCCCTGCCAAAGTCTTGGCCTGGGGAAGCGGCCCCCCATTTGGCCGCCAGAGTCATCTATTTCGGCAAGCACTGTGCGTGCCTACTCAATTTCCGTTCTCCTCCTTCCTAGCTAACAGAACTCTTCCTGGGGTATTCGGCATGGCAATGCGCCTGGCTAAATACTTGCTTTCGCACTCTCCCTTGCAGCTAGGGGTGGCCATGGGATGCAGTTCTGAAGATTTTGGAAAAGCCTTTAGTTGCCTGAAAACAGAAGACAGAAGCGGCCGATGTAGCCCTTCTGGCCTTGAGCCACAGCAGCCAACTGATAGATGTCAGATACATATAAAATAGCATCCAATAAACTGTGGCTTACCTTCTTAGCCCAGTGATGCTAGGTCACTAAACCTAGTTTACGCAGACAATAGAGCCCACCTGCTACATCTTCCCATCCTTTATAAAACTCCAAAGTATGAGTTATTAGGCAAATATATCCTTCTGGGGTGTTCTAACTCCAGGGAGGGAGAGAAAGAGGGGCGAAAAAAAAAAAACCACTCTGAATTTACATGGAAGGAGGAGATTTGTTCGGTTTTTCTGAAATCCTCCCTCTTTCCCGAAGGCAGCCAAAGTGCAGGGAGTAGCGCCAGCCACACCCACCTGCCTCCACGCCTCCTGAGTGGGCTCCGGCCGCCCCTCAGCTTCCGGGTCCGCTTCGGATGCCAAGGGCAAGGGCTCCTCCTTCTCCTTGATCACCGGGAAGCCCGCTTGCTGCCGACACCTCTCCAGCTCCAGGTCCATGGAGTGCCGCGCCCAATGGGAGAGCTCGTTGGGGTCCAGGGGGACCCTGCAGGGGACGCTGGAGGAGCGCCCGGCTCTGTGGGCCTTCTGGCTGCTGGGGCGGAGGGGCGAGGTGGGGAGAGAGTGGCTTTCGGGGAGGAACCACGGGGAGGGTCTCCCGGCAGAGCTCGTCTGGTTGGCTTTTCCCTTCTCCGCCTGTTTCTTATGCTCCTTTCTCGTTTTGCACCTCATGGTGGAAACAATCTAAAAATGTCCAGAAAAGATAACAGATGCTTCAATGAGACGGTTGGTCCTTTTTGAGCAGCACTTTGGCATCAAGGCAGTGCTCCCCGCATTGGGCTCCACGGATGGTCCCAGCAGTGACAAGGTCAGCAGAGAACTAGGAGTAAGCCTTTAGAAGCTTATATAGCAATTTGATATTGCTGTCATTCAAGCACGTGATCAGTGGGCTTATATGTTTTGTTTGTATCTCATTTTTCTAGTCATTCACATTTATTGGATTTTACAAAAGTATTATTGATCTGTGACAAATTAGAAATTTATGAAACCTGGTCCTCCACCACAGATAATTGGAAAATGCTAACTTAGGTCATTGTTTCTAGGAACCTAGTGATTTTTAGACAAGGATGGGAAAGGGCACCTCTCAGGAAGGAGAGCCCTTATTGACTTCCCTGTTGTTCCACAGACGCAAAAACAAAGGAGAAGAAATGCAGCCTATGGCTGAGAAATGTTGGAATGGGAATAACTTGATGCTTACAGTGGGAGAGACAGCACTTACTGGCAGTTTACAGGAAGTGCTATCTTGTCTGCTGAGGAAGGACAGGGGAGGGGAAGGGAGGACCTCTTTTCAGCCTGGACCTAATCGGGAAGATACTCTTCTTGCCAAAGGGACTGAGTGTGGTCCCTCTCACTGCCTCAGAGTCATTATGGTTCTGGGACCAAGCCACCAATGTAGAGGACACAAGCAGGAAGAATTCTGATGATGAGAAAGAGAGCTCAGGCCACAGAGCAGAGCTGGGGCATCCAGCCAGAGGGAGAGAGCAGCCATTCCCGGGGTGCCTGAGTGCCACCGTGAAGACTGAGGGCCACAGTGTTCCACAAGGACATCAAGATAAAGGTCTGGCTCACAGGGGGAATTCTGTGCAAGTGTGTAATCAAGGAGCAAGAACTTTCTGCAAATAGGTCTAAGGGCTGATGTACAAGAAAGCCACGTCCTGGTGTGGACTGACTGTGGGCGGGAACAATGACGGACACTCAGAGTGGCTCGGCGGTAACTGACTGACATTTGAAGAGGGATCCAGATGGAAGAGAACGGAACAGAGGTTCTTCTCTAACATTGGACAAGCGCTAATTACTTCCTAGGCAGTTCCAGCCCTGGGCGTAGAGAGTGAAAGTCCACAAAATGTGAGTGGACTCATAACCACCTCCTTCTCTCCTCATCTGTCTTCTTGCCAACTCACAGCCGAGGGCAAGTCCATCAGTCCTGCCCTTACGATCCTCAGGTAACTTTATAAGGATATTATCTGCTTCAGGAGGCATCCTTAGGACTTCCCTGGTGGCACAGTGGTTAAGAATCCACCTGCCAATGCAGGGGACACGGGTTCAATCCCTGGCCCGGGAAGATCCCACATGCCGCAGAGCAACTAAGCCCGTGCGCCACAACTACTGAGCCTGTGCTCTAGAGCCCGTGAGCCACAACTACTGAGCCTGCGCGCCTAGAGCCCATGTTCTGCAACAAGAGAAGCCACGACAATGAGAAGACCGTGCACCACAACCAAGAGTAGCCCCCGCTCACCGCAACTAGAGAAAGTCCCCACACAGCAATGAAGACCCAACGCAGCCAAAAATAAATAAATTTATTAAAAAAAAAGAGGCACCCCTAACTTTTATTCTTAAGGGGAATAATAGTTTTAATATGTATTGAGCCTTTTCCAAATAGGTGCTATCCTTGGCCCTTTATAGGAATTCACTGATTAGCCCTCACCTCCCTATGAGACAGCATCCTTACTTATAGTACAGGTAAGAAAACTGAGGCACAGAGATACTAAGACTGCACCAGGACTGACTCCAGAGCCCCTGCTTCTCCGATTTTCTGAAACTGTGGGTAATCATTAGTTAAATCCATTCCACCTATAACCTGCCTTCGCTAATCAAGGTTGTTTTAATTGTTGCTACAGAAGATATGAATGTCCTCCAAGCAGTACACAGCCTAAATAAGATGCTTGCCTGAGTTGTTTTCCGGGAACTTGGAATCAGCCGCGTCTAGTTCGAGCTGAGCTGATTAAGACTGGAGGGGACCACTGACCCTTCAACTAGGCATGCACTAGGGTACTATTAGTGCCCTTTTGAAGGTGGAGAGGCCTGTATAGCTTGGTTACACCTGCCCAGAACCATGATTACTGCACCTTTTTCTAATCACCTTTCCCCACACTCCTCACACCTCAGATGCCCTGCTGCTTTCTCCTATAAATACACTGAGCACCTTGCCTTCAAGGAGGCAGATTTGAGATTTGTTCTTCCTCTCCTCACTTGGCTGCCTTGTCAATAAACCCTCTCTTTGCTGTAAACCTCAGTGTCTCAGCATTTTGGCTGCTATGCTAGGGCAAAAGGAACCTAGTTTGGTAACAAATATGGCAAACCAGCCAGGAGGTAAGTCCAGATGGACCTTTTGGCTGTGTTGGTTGGCCCCTTGCCAGTATTGAGAGCCTGTGGGTGAGTCCAAGCAGCTCCCTTGCCCGTTTTTTCCAGGGACCATCATCTGGGTTTCCCTGGTGAGGTGCTGCTGACCTTCAGTGCTTAGTTCTGCAGCAAGGCGACAGTTTTGGGGATTTGGGGTTGGAAGACATCTTTGGGTGAGTAACCTTGTTAAAGAAATGCACCTGTGCCTAGATTGTTTGGCAATTCTGACCTCCATACCTGGGTTAAAGGCCTGGGGCTCTGGTTTTTGGTTTTGTTTGGGTCTTGTTTTGTCTGTGTCCACCTATGGCTGATTGTCTTAAGTTGCTAAGGACTGGCAATTGGGGATTCAACTTCTTGGTGACTGTAGCAAGGACCCTTGGAAAAATTCCACTGCTGTGACCACCTGGAAGCAAAGCCTCTTCAAAAGGGGAAATATTAATTCAGTTCCCCCTTGCAGCCCTCTAGGCAGCATTCTCCAAAATAGGGAGACTTGCACTTACAAATTCATGGAAAAGGTTTTTTGTTTTTATGGGGGTTTTTTTGGTAACACTGCATGGCCACAATATCCTTAAGACCCTGGAGCACAATGGTCTGAGTGGATCCTTGAATTACAATTTTGCAACTAGATTTTGTAAATGGGAAGAAAAATAGGATGAAATAATTTATGTATAGTCTTTTATGTTATTGTATCAGAAGATTGATATGTTATTGTAAGATTATGGTCCAACAGGAAGGGAAGGCAAAGAAACCTGTTTTGCTTGATTCTAATGAAAAGGAAGACGACTTGCTATTAATTCAGTCGAACGCCGCTTCGACTGCTCCTCCTCCACCCTTACATGATGGTGCTGCTGCTGTTTCATTGCCAGCGCCTGAGTCACAGCCTCAGGTTCGTCCCCACCCCTACCCCCCGACCCCCGTTAGATCCAGAAATGGGAACGGTCTTCCCCTCTCATACTGCATACTGATCAGGGTACTCAGTTTGGCCAGGGAGCTACCCAAGCTCAGGTGGGGCAATATATGTTAAGGTAAGTCCCCGTTGTGGGTGTGAATGCTGAGACCGGGCAGCCAATGGGACTGATCTGGGTCCACTTCCCCTTTTCAGCTTTAGATGTATTTAATCAGAAGAATATGCCAACTTTAGAGAGATGACCCAAAGGGAATGGAAAATCTTTTTTTCATCGATTTTTGCAACTCACAGCCCAACCTGGGCAGATGTTAAAAATATGTTAAATACCTTCCTCATTTCAGAAGAACTGGACAACTAGAATGGTGCTGGATAAAGCTAGGGAGGAGGCATATTGGCTTCATACTGAACCCCCTGGCAACCGGGTACGGGCTGCGGCAAGGGTAGCTGTACCAACAGTGGATCCTAATTGGGATGTGAATGCTGGGGACAGGCCATAACTTGAACGTTACTGAGATTTCATTCTTGCAGATTGAAATGAACATTTCATTCTTCATTGCGAAGAGGGGTACCAAAACAACTTTTATTGGTCAGAGTGCCCCCAATATACAGAAGAAACTGCAAAAGGTGGAAGGGGCTTTAGGGATGCCTATGTCTCAACTTGTTGAAATTGCCTTTTTTTTAATGGCAGAGACCAGGTTCGGGAGAAAAGGGAACAACAGAGAAGGAAACGACAGGCCATTCTGCTGGCGGCTGCCTTAACACAGGAAAGAGCTGGACCAACTCAAGGACCCACACAAGGGACTCAGCAAAGGTTAGGCGGCCCCAAGCTTCCACTCGAATGGAGCACCCCATAGTGGGACCCCTCCAGTGACACTGGAAAAGAGTGTCCCATCCTAAATAAGACTCTTGAAGAAGGTAAACAACAAGTGGCACACCAGATGCCCAAACTGAGAATGAGTGACCAAGAATGATGGGGCCCAGGGTTTCCTTTACATCCTGTCAAAATCCATCAATATCTCTCCTACAGAGGCCCCAGTGATGATGAGGGTGGGAAATCAACTTTCAGATTTTCTGACCAATTTGGGGCCACTCACTTGGTTTTTAAATACCCAGCTTTCTAAACTCTCTTCTGAGACTGTGTTTTAGTAACTGGGGTGTCTGGAGAAATCTTGAAAAAGTCTTTTCTCCTGCTGCTAGACTGCCAGATGGGGAAAATCTATCTGAAGTATAGCTTTCTATACATGCCTGAATACCCCATTCCTCTTCTGGGATGAGATTTACTAACTAAATTTACTGCCAAGGTTACCTTTGCACCTGGACGAATGGGTATTAAAGTATCACCAGAACAGGCTTGCGCACTGCAGGCTTTAGTGCTCTGACCTTGAAGAGGACAGCTAGCAATGATTCTGGATGAGATACTGCAGGAAGTGAGTCTGGAGGTATGGGCGGATGGGAGGCCAGGGAGAGCAAAGATGGCTAAGCCCAGACAGGTTAGACTTCACTCTGGGGCAAACATTCCAAACTTAAAGCAGTAATCGTTAAAGGAGCAGGCAAAGTGTGGAATTCAACCCCTGTTACTGGCCTTCCTTGAACATGAGTTAATACGCCCGTGCCGTCACCTTATAATACTCCAATTTTATTGGTCCAGAAACCAGGCACAGATGAATATTGGTTTGTGCACAACTTAAGAGCAACTGATCAAATTGTAGTGAGCAGAATATACGGGTTAGGGACTACTGGATGAATATCTTCTACAATTTGATCAATTGCTCTTAAGTTGTGCACAAACTGCATTTACTGCATTAGAGTTGAAGAATTCCCTTTTTTTGTATACCCATGAGTTTTGAATCCCAAGAGTCGTTAGGTTTTGAATAGTAAGATCTAGATACAAAAGTTAACAGTACCGTTGGATAGTACTTCCTCAGGGATTTAAAAATTCCCCCACAAGGGATTTCCCTGGCAGTCCAGTGGTTAAGACTCCACGCTTCCACTGTAGGGGGCGCGGGTTTGATCCCTGGTCGGGGAACTAAGATCCTGCACGACGTGCAGCATGGCCAAAAAAACAAAAAACAAAAATTCCCCCACAATATTTGGAGAAATCCTGGCAAAAGATTTGAGGGACCCTCACCTAACTGAGGGAGCCTTGATGCAGTATGTGGATGATATTCTGATTGCTAGTAAGACAAAGGACACCTCAGACCAGAGTATGGTTTTGACTTTGAATTTTTGGTTGAATGAGGCTATAATGTGTCCAAGAAAAAGGCACAGATTTTCTGCCCTCTGTCAAATATTTGGGTTTTGAACTCTCACAAGTGCACAGAGACTTGACCCCTGACAGAGGAAGCTCTAGTCAGGGTTGCCGTTCCCACTGCCGAGAGACAACCGCAGGGATTCCTAGGAATGGCTGGGTTCTGCCTCATTTGGAGTCCCAACTTTGGACTCATTGCAAAACCCCTTTAGGAAGCTCTTAAAGGAGGAGGCAGTGAATCTCAAGTCTGGACTAGGGAAATGCCATAAGGCATTCCAGGTTATCAAAGAAAAACTGCTAACTGCCCTGGCTTTAGGTCTTCCAGATAACATCAGAAAGCCCTTTGACTTATCTGTTCATGAGAGACAAGGAATCAACCTTGGAAACCTGACTCGGAAACTGGGCAGCATAAGGAGGCCTGTTGCATATTTCTCAAAGCAGTTAGATACAGTTACTAAGGGATGGCCAGTTTGGCTTTGGGCTATAGCAGCTGCCTGTGATCTTTTACGAGAAGCAGAGAAATTTACACTAAAACAACCTACCACCGTGCATACCCCTCACTGTGCACTTCTCCTCCTAGAACAGAAGGAAGGATATTGGTAAACTTCAGGAAGATGAGGAAAATATCAGGCTATATTATTGGATAATCCTAATGTTACTCTGAAAGCAGTCTCCACCTTGAATCCTGCCACTTTGTTCCCAACTAATACTGAAGAGCCTATGCATGACTGTATTCAGATAATCGCACAGGGCTATTCCAGCCACCTAGACCTGATGGACCAACCATTGGAGGACCCAGTCCTTGAGATGTTCACAGATGGAAGCAGCTTTATGGACCAGGAACAATGCAAAGCTGGGTGTGCAATGGTAACTCATCCCAAAGACACTGGAAGCAGAAGCCCTTTCCCCACGTACCTCCTCACAAAAGGTGGAACTTATAGCCCTGATGAGAGCCCCCCATACAGGTAAAGATAAGAGAGTAACTATTTTCACTGATTCTAAAATGTACTTTCTTGGTGGTCCATGCTGGGGCCATTTGGAGAGAGAGAGGATGTTAACTGCAGGGAAGAAGGAAATTAAACCTGCCAAAGGAATTTTAACCTTATTAGAAGCTGTCTTGGAGCCAAAAGAATGAATGTCCACTGTCCAGGACATCAGAAATCAGATTGTCTGACTGCTCAAGGGAATAATCTAGCAGATCAAGCAGCAAAGCTAGCAGCCAGGACTAAAACACCTAGATCCCCAATGTTGGCCCTGATCCCCTGATGTGGATCTGACAAGATGCTATCCAAAGTATTTTCCTGAAGACTTAAGGCCAATGAATGGGGATCTGATTGGAGTCCTGGCCATTCTCAGGATGCTGACTCTAGGAAGGGTGGGTTTATAACAGACATAGCAAGATCCTTGTACCTGAACGCCTTATAGAAGATGTAACACCTTATATACACTGGAGTACCCACTGTGGGAGAGATGCCACCCTCTAGTGGATTCAGAAATTCCTTACAGGACCAAACATGCAAAGGACAATTCAAAAGGTGATACAGAAATGCATGGTATGTACTAAAAATAATCCTAAAACTGGGCCACTGCCATTAATCAAAGGAGTTCAGACTCCAGGTACTGGACTGGGAGAAGATCTTCACTGTGATGCCAAGAGCCACTGGAAACCTTAGGTGCTTATTAGTATTTGTGGACACTTTCACTGGTCGGGTAGAAGCATTTCCTTGCTGGTCTGAAAAAGCCTGAGGTTGTTAAAGCTCTCCTAAAAGAAATAATTCCTAGGTTTGGGTCACCTGTGTTCATTCAGAGTGACAATGGAGGGGCCTTTATAGCAAGAATAACTCAAGAAGTATCTAGAGTCTTAAACCTTTGTTGGAAAGTACATGCTTCTTGGCGACCCCAATCTACTTGCAAACTGGAAAAGAGGAATCATACTCTTAAAAAGACTGTAACTAAAATTTGTCAGATTAATTTAACCTGGGATAAAGCCTCACCAGTTGTCCTGCTTTGAGTGAAGGTAGACCCTACAAGCAGGCTCCAGTTGAGCCAACTATGAAATGTTGTATGAGAGACCCTGCCATTGTTCCAGAAATGGTTTGAGATCCAGAAGGAACTCAAATTAAGGAACGTAGATAATGTCAGGTGTGTAGAATCACTGGAAGCTACTCGAACTGCTCTATATAAGTTTGCTTCTAGCAGGTTAATGTTTCCCACAGATGTTCACCTGCGCCACTTTTGTCCTGGAGACTGGGTCCTGCTGAAATCTTGGAAGAATAAACATCCAGAAGGCTATCTCCATCCTTGCTGGACTGGACCTTATGAGGTGCTACTCATGACCCACTCCCTGGTGAAGTTGAAGGGATTAAGCCAGGGATCCATCACACTCAAGTTAAGCTGGTCCCACAGAGATCAGTGGAGCCACCATATCCTGCCTACAGGAATGTTTTGACACTACATTCTGACCAATGGGATGAGAGCAGAAGAGATGTATGCAACGTCTTCATTATGTCTTTAAAGGGTAGGATATTCTTCTTCCCTTCATTCCTCTATTGTATTGCCTGGAACACAGACGTGGTGGCAAGCTGTGCAGATGAGGGCGTGGGGATGACACGCTAAGGATGGCAGGAACAAGACCTCAGAATCCTTGGTCCCTGGACAATCTAGTAAACAAAGGTGCCATACCAGCCAAGAAGTGCATGTTCCCAGATTCAAACCCAGGTTTCATAAATGAAACACTGTTTCATTTATGTCTCATAAAATAGACTTTTATACCAATTAGAGTTGCCCAAAGTAGACTGGCTTGTGTGTAATGACCTCTCTGTCTTTGGAACTGCTCAGGCTACTGTTGTCAAGGATGTCGTAGCTGGGATTCCTGTGTGGATGGGCAGTGGAGGAGAGAGGCTATAGGAAGAAACCATTCAAGTGTAAGAGTCTATGACTAAAAGGAAACAGAATCTTTGCTTTTTTTTGGCTGCACTGTGCAGCTTGCGGGATCTCAGTTCCCAGACCAGGGATTGAACCCGGGCCACAGCAGTGAATGCACCGAATCCTAACCACTAGACCACTAGGGAACTCCCTAGAATCTTTGCTTTCTAGTTTTCCACTTCCAAAATGAAACAGAAAATCGAGACCTATTCATATTGTGGTATAATGTACTCTGTCTTTCATTCTCACCCTCCCTCTGCTGGTTATTGTAAGTTCCTTTAAGGCAAGTACCATCTCTGGTTATTTTTGTATTTCTGCTAGCACTTTCCTTGCATAGAGTAAGCAATTAAAACACGGTTGTTGAGTTTTAACTGCAATTGATCTTCATCTTCGTATCTGCCAACAGCATCCCCCCTGCATCTAGTAGGCCCTCAATATACCTTTGAGTTTAATTGAAGATGATCTGAATTATTTAGGAAATGGAGGCACATCAGGTGGCAGTGATTGAGGGGTAGTGATTAGAATTACCTAGATCAGGAGTGGCAAACAGATGGCACTAGCTGCCACTCCCTACTATCACGTCCACGGCAAACATTAATTGATCACAGCACGCTTGCACCAGCTGTGGATTCCCAATCCTCCGTTCAAAGATTTAATGGATTTATCAGTCAGCTGGAGTCAGCATGGAGTCAAGATGACATTTGTTTTATGTTGGCAGTGACACCTGGCATTATAGTGAAATCTGCATTATTTTAGCACTCAGTCAGTACCTTGTGCCTGTCTAGTTTAGCCAAGAACTCCAAGTCAGTCATGTCTGACACTCCACCATGAAGAATCAGGACTTTCTCATCAACCAGAGTGGCCAGCGGAAGCCAGCAGAACACATCTTGCAGTAGTTTTAGTATTTTCTTGCCATGTGTCTAAAAAAATGACATTAATATGATATTAAGTTTCAAATAATTTACTCAACTTATCTGAACTAAGAGAAGCTTTTGCTTTTAAAGGCAGCGTACCTTATATTTATGCATCACTTCCTTTGTGAAACCATATCTAGAGTTAGAAGCAGAAACAGATTTTAGATTTAGTGATATTAGTTATAGCATGCTTGCGTTTTTATAAAAATGCATACTCTAGATGCATCTACTTAAATATATGGAAAAGACACTGAGAAATAATTGCCAAAATGTTTAAAATCGTACCATTATCTGTGGGTAGAGATGTGGGATATTTTAATTTTCTTTTGCTTATCTATATTTTCTACTTTTTCTATAGTGAACCCTTATGGTTTATATGATAAAGTGTATGGCTATGTGAAAACAAATGTAATGGTTTTATTAGAACAGTAGGATATTGTATAAGTTTTTAAAAAATCTTTTAAAATGGTATATATTGTGTATTCCACTTTAGAAAATTGGAAGACTACTTTAAAAAGGCATCTAACAAATAAGAAGCTCTGGCAAAATAACTTTACAATCACAGCAAGTAAAGATCAAATCCCCAAGCATGTTTTGGTTTGTACCGTAAGTTCACCATATGGTCCTCATGGTTTCCTCGGTTGAGATGGAACTCTTTTGGGTAAACCAACATGAAGGCAAAAAGAACCATCAGGATCTCTACTGAATCCTTCCCTCGATCCACAAAGTCGCCATTGAACACATAGGCCCGCTCTGGTGACGGGAGGCCGTTCTTCCCAATAAGGAGAGAAGTCCAAGAAGAGGCAGTGGAAGGAAGGGAATAGGAAATTGGGTCAAGCCAGTGTGCATTTGACAGTCCTATCAGGGCTGAAAGCCAATTCTGTGCTGTCTGGCTCTCTTCCAAACATGAAATGTCAGTAAAAGATGGGAATATTGGAAATACTGTAAATATTTTGTATTGGTCTCATATTTCCTTTCTAGCCAGGCTGAGGTTATGAGATGCTCATCGAAATAAACGCATTATCCAAAGCCACACTGCTGCCAGGTGGTCTGTGCAAAGGGCACTGAACTTGTAATTCCAAGGCCCATTTTAAGTTCTGGCCACTCTGTCCTTAACTAGCAATAATAACAATAGCTGCCATAGATTTCTCAGGATTTAACAAGACAATACATCAGAAACTGCTTTGTGTTAATTACATTAATAGAATATTTATATAGCTTGTTATATGCTCTGTATTTGATAACTAAAAATAGATACGAAAATAGCTTTTGGTTGCTTTGATAATAAACAATTTCTCTATCTAGTAATTGATTTTCTTTTTTCCAAATAATGATTCTTTCTCTTTATTAACCTTAGATTTTGTATTTTTTAAACAGTTTACAAAAATACACTAGAATATAATGCAGTGAAGACTTTTACATTACACATTTGCTACATAGTAGCAAATATTATTCTAAAATATTTTAAAATCCAAGTAACAACTTAAGCATTTCTTTAATGGAGACTGTATTTGAACTTCTAAATTAAACCTCAGAGCAAGACAGGAACATAATTTGAGCGTTCATACCTTATAAAATATAAATATTAAGTCATCCAACTGGCCGTGTAAATCTCCTAACAAAGACAGAAAAACATCAGTTTTGATTGGTCTTCACCATTGTTTCTAATTTTTTATTATGAAAAGGAAAATACCCATTGTATACCTACAACTAATACAGTATTATGTCAGTTATATCTCAATTTAAATAAAAGGAAAATACCCAGGAAAACCTGACAAAGAAACTTATGCTTACTCATTTTTCCATATATAAGATAGGGATAAATATTAACTTCCCTTGTTGCAGGGATAGTTAATATTGAAAGCAGAAAGCACGATATTTCTCCTGTGCGATTATCATGAACAGTAAATGACTTACGTTTTTACTGAAGCAAAAATGGGACCGAAGAGTGCAGGGTTGAAAACCTGGATGAGAACTAGAGAGATTTTTGCCCCACCTGAAGCAAGAAGCTGCTACTCACGGGTCAGTGTTACAAGATTTTAAGAAGTTGGAAATCTGGATTTTAATATGAAATCCTCCAATTTTCAAATGTTGGAAACTAATGTTAGAAATTTAAGAACATTTTGAGGCAGACAAGACATATTGCAGGCTGCCAGTTTACAATCCCTGGTGTATCACCGTCTCCCCTAAGTTCAAGTGCGGGGCATCAGTCTATAATGGTTATTAAAACATCACTGAAAACATAAGGAGATGGAGAAGATTGTCATCAATAGGATTTCTCTCTGGAAGAAGAATAAATGTGGATGGAAGGAATAATTTGCTAGGCATTTAGGCCTGTTCAAATACAGTAAGTAAGTAAACTGTCTTCTAACAAGGGAAGGTCTGGTTATTTGCTAGGATTTTATTCTGAATGGAGAGGATGAATTTGGGGCCAAATCTGAATCTCTGGGAAAAATAAAGCAGAGGCTGGGCCCTCTCACCCCACAGTTCTCCTTCACGGCACCACCCCTACCTTCAATAACTGTGGAGTAAATATGTAAATGTAATCAGTGTGAAGGCGTGAACCCGGCCTGCCCAAGTGGCCATCGGGTCCCCTCCAGCCCTCCTGCCCCTCCCTGATCACAGGCAGAGTTTTCTGCTTCGTGAAAAGCCATTTCTGACTGGCTCTTACCACATACTGTGATTTCCTCGCTGTAACAAGTGGAGACCCGGTTGATGTTTGGCAGTTGTACCAGATGTTTCCTGGCTTCATACAAAAGATTCAAGACATAGCGAGCATGGAGCCTCTACTAGGAGGAAGAGGAGGGAGGGGACAAAACAACACACACTTGTGAGGGAAGATGGGCCTCACCTTTACTGCTTAATGACCCCAAGACCGCAAAAGGGACCCCAGTAAACTGCTCCTGGGACCCTATGCACAGATCCTTTCTTTCTCACCCATCTTCTGCCCTTGTTTGTGCTTTGCATCACCCCCCAAATACTGAACTGAGGTCCTCTTTCCTACCTACTCTATGTAACCCCTGCTTGCCTTGAGCTTGGGAGAAACACATGATTGTCTCAGCAAAGTATGAATAAGTGCATGTATATCGATGGTATCGGCGATCCTGACATCACTGGGAAAATCATCCCAGCTCCTCCTGCAGTGAATTATCTTCATATGAAAAAGGGGAAGGATTGGAATCTGTCATAAGAGCCAGAATCTGACCACTTCTCACCAGTTCCACCTCTACCACCAGGGTTTCAAGCCACTATCATCTTTCACGTAGACTACTGCAGTAGTCTCTTGACTGGCCTCCCTGCTTCAGCCCTTGCTCCCTATACTCTATTCGGCAAACAGAATGATTATATTAAAAGGAAAGCTGGATTATATCATTTCTGCGCTCATTGTCTCCCCATCTCTTTCAGAGTGAAAGTCCACCCTACTCACCTCTCTGTCTCCATCTTCTAATAGTTGTTCCCTGGTTCCCTCCTCTCCAGCCACAATGGCCTTCCTGATGTCCCCGAGCAGTCCAGGCAAGGTCCTGCCTCAGGGCCTTTCCATTTGTTCCCTCTGCCTAGAACGCATTCTCCAGACGTCCACATAGAACCCTCTCTCACCACCTTTGACCTTTGCTCAGAAATCACCTTTTCAGTGACACCTTCCCAGACCACTCTGTAAAATTGCCATCTCTCCCACCTAGAACTTAGTTTATGCTTTGACATAGCTCTGTCACCTAATATATTAATATATAAATATTAGTCATTTGTTATTTATTATTATCTGTCTCCCCACTAAAATCTCAGCCCCATGAGGGCAGAGATTTGTGTCTGTCTTGTTCACTGTTCAGTGCCTAGAAGAGTACCTGCACATAGCAGCACTCAGTAATCATCTGCGGGATGAATGAACATAGGGATTACATGATGGGGAGGAGGGGTTCTCAATACATAAAAACTAGCTGATCAATCACAAGGTCCTGGCTAAGAAAAGGGCAAGTGGATCTCTCTGACGGATCCCTGACACAAACACCCTAAATCCAGGGCCATTCCTTCTGCATTGTGTCTGCTCTACTTCTACACATTCCGTGGAATTGGTGGTGACCCAGGTCCCCCGGGGTGAGCTTACTTGTTTCACTCTGAAAGCTTCCACCAGAGCAGTTGCATGGTCGGGAAGGAGCGGGAAGGAGAGGCGTGGCCCCGTGTAACTGTCCGGTACCTCGATGGATTCATAGTCCCTGCAATTCTCCATCTCGGAGTCCTGGGGGGATCTCTCCTCAGTGAACATGCGGTTCAGGAAGTCCCCTAGTCAGGACAGAAGGGGTGGGCCGGCTTATGATCAGACCTGCAGGCACGGGCAATATAGAATTCATTCCCTGGACCATACTTGAAGTGGGTCCTGGCCAGTCTGGCTTCGGCTCCAACACAGGAGAGGAGAAAGTAAAGGGCAAAGTGATGACAAATTAGGATGGGCGGGAGAAAGGTTACATTATTATGTCAATTCCATTCTACTTTTATTTTAAAAGATTGCCTTAGAAAGTACAGAAATTTACGGGCCTAGGTTGGTAAGCAGGAGGAAAGCGAAAACTGCGGTGGAAAAAAAGTTCATGGGCATTTCTGGTGTACTTAGTGAGTGTGGCAGATGCCTCAGACTTTCAGGCAATTCATTTCCAAACGCTGCCCCTGCGTCTCTGCCTGAGGGCTTTGTCCCTGGATCTGCAGAGAGCCCTGCATGGCAGGCCAGACCTGCATGAACAACCCTTCCCGTCCGCCCCTCCCAGCAGCCTTCTACCAATGACTCTCGGGAGTTGAGACTCCAGTTCCCTCTGCCTTCAGGCGGGATACTTCCCAGGCTGCGTTTTGCACTATTTCCCAGGTACACTGCAGGTTTAGTAACCCACCCTTTTTTGCCTGCCTCCCCTTTCCTGAGTCCCTTCCCCACTCCCTCCCCACCTCCCAGTGTTTCCTGTATTTATCAAATAAATTCCTTGCACCCAAACTTTTGTCTCCAGGTGTGCTTCTAGGAGAACCATTTACTTGTCAGCCTCCTCGCTCATTCCCTGGCTGTCACCAGATTCACATTTCCCCACCCTGTGCATCCCACACCTCACCCCAATGTCTTTGACCCTGAGACAGGAGGACCGGCCACGTGGCAGTTCATACTCACTCTCGTTGTGACTGCTGGGGGTGAAGTGATCCACAAGGTAGCTGAAGAAATTGTGGAGCTGCAGAAAAACCCAAGAAGACGTGGTTTTAGAGATAGAAAGAGAACCCAGGAGTGGTCCAGATCAGCTGCACCTCCTAGGCACCTGGGCCTTGCTGTGCGGGGCCTGGAAGGCAGAGCTGGAGGTGGCCCCATCCCACATCCCGTCGCACCTTGACCTGGTCTTGCTGCCCAGCATACTCTATAGACTGGAAGATGCTCCAGGTGCAGTGCCGCCTCATCTCCAGGCGGGCCATGTAGCGCCGGTACCACCTCTGGATCAGGGCCGCTGCCTTGAAGGCTGTGACACAGATGGAGAAGCAAGCCTGTGAGGTGGGACTCCCTGGGCCTGCGTGGGGAGGTCGGGGCGGGGGTGCCTCTCCCACTGTAACATGGGGACAAGATGGTAGGGAACGCACTATATTTTGCCACCGGTAGGAAGGATTTGCCTCACTGCTGGCCGGGGTGCTCTTTTCCCCATTCCCGCCCCCATCCCTCCTCCATTCTTACCTATTACTTATACTAAAATCACTGGAGGACTATTGCAATTCCCACTTTTTGATGAAAACATTTATATGTGTAGAGATGCAAAGGTTGGATTCTGAGAAAGAGATGTAAACTGGGGAGGTTGCAAGGTTGCAGCATCCTTGAAGAGTAGGATGATGCAGGTACTACTCAGCCATAAAAAAAAGAATGAAATTTTGCCATGCGCAGCAACACGGATGGACTTGGAGGGCATTATGCTCAGTGAAGTAAGTCAGAGAAAGGCAGATACTGTATGATATCACTTATATGTGGAATCTAAAAAATATCAATACAACAAACTAGTGAATATAACAAAAAAGAAGCAGGCTCACAGATGGAGCAAACTAGTGGTTACCAAGCAGGGAAAGGGAAGGGGGGAGGGGCAATATAGAGGAAGGGGAGTAAGAGGTACAAACTATTATGTATAAAGTAAGCTACAAGGATATAGCGTACAACGTGGGAGATATAGGCAATAGTTTATAACTGTAAATGGAAAGTAACCTTTAAAAATTGTGTTAGGGCTTCCCTGGTGGCGCAGTGGTTGAGAAACTGCCTGCCAATGCAGGGGACATGGGTTCGAGCCCTGGTCTGGGAAGATCCCACATGCCGCGGAGTGACTAGGCCCGTGAGCCACAATTGCTGAGCCTGCGCGTCTGGAGCCTGTGCTCCGCAACAGGAGAGGCCGCGATAGTGAGAGGCCCGCACACCGCGACGAAGAGTGGCCCCCACTTGCCGCAACTAGAGAAAGCCCTCGCACAGAAACGAAGACCCAACACAGCCATAAATAAATAAAATTTAAAAAAAAATTGTGTTAAAAAAAACACATTCAAATGCAAAAAAAAAAAAAAAAAAAAAGGATGGGATGATGCAGGGGTCAGAGGGTGGGGAGGACATTTTGATACTGCAACAATAGACAGGATGTCAGGAGTCTGGTTCTGGGCCTGGAACTGCCCTGACCAGCGATGTGGCCTCAGGCAAGTCAACTTTCTGGGCCTCAGTGTTCTCATCTGGAAAAAGAGATGAACTAGATGGTAACTGGGGAGAAGAAACACACACACAAAATAACTACGTACTATCATGTCAGGTGGTGGTCACTGCTTGATATCCCCAAGTTCCTTCTATCCCTGTGGCTTTGTGTCCCCATCACAATACACCCAGGACCATGCTGACTACCCAATCCGAAGGGCAGCCTTTGCTTCTCCTTTTGCCAGGACCTGTGCTGGGTGGTCGTGTGCTGCAGGATGGCATGAGTAGGTTGAATTCTTCCTTTGAGCTCTGGAACCTGCAGTCAAGTACTGCTGCCAGAGAAGAGGACAGCTGTCCACGTGAGTAACTAGATTCTCCTTAAGCTCCTGAGCCTGAGTGTGCCACCAGGGATGAATGGAGCCTTTGTGGATAAAGCTGGATTGCAAAGGAAACCCAGCAGGTTCACTCAGGTCAACCTTGTGAACAGTAGACAGATTGATTTAATACACCTAGCTTGCATTAGAGAGCTAATGGAATTCCTACTGATGTCCCTAAGAGGAGATGAGATACAACAGTGAATGGGAAAAGAGAACTTGAGAGAAATTTAAGCAAAGCTGAATTTGGTTTTCTGTGAGGAAAAAATGTCATACACTAAGTATGTCCCAAAGGCACTCACAAAATAATAAGCGATGAGGACTGAATTCTGTAAATCCCCATTCAAAGTAGTGAATGAAACACCCAGAGTAAGCGGTACTTAGCTAAAGTAACAAGTCATGGGAAACACACAGACATCTGCACCTCACCCTAGACCTACAGCATCAGAATCTCTACAGGGAACCCAGGAATCTGTAGGTTTAACAAGCTCCATGATCGATCCTGACTTGTGCTGAAGGGTAGGTATCACTGAGGAATATCATGGCCATCAAGTTTCCGTGAAAATGTTGTTTGCTAACACCTTGCCTCAAGCATTTTAAGGCAGGTGCTGCCAACTGGACATACTTATATCCTCAGTACCTCTTCGGCTGCTCAGGGTAGGCAGACCAGGCAGTGCCTCTGTTTCTCCCTTTTATTCTCCCTCCCAATCCTCTGTCTAGGGCCTGGGTTCCATTGAGATGGGTGCTGTGAGGTTGTAGCATAGTTTAAGGACCTCTACCCCATCCTCCCTTCCCATCAGTGCAATACTACATGCTTGGGCTCCTCTTCCTCAGCCTTGTGCAGACTAAATCCTATGGCAAAAGTTACAGATACACCTGGCTGTTAAAATTCCACATTAAGGACAAGGCAACCACGCGGGGAGACAGAGGCCACGGTGAAGAGCCGTCCTGGAAGCAGAACCTCCAGCCCCAGCTGCCCTGAGGATCATAGACAAGCCATCGAGCTGGGCCCTCTGCAAATTCCTGACCCACAAAATCATGAGCAGAATAAAATGATTGTCTTAAGCCACTCAGTTTTGGGATCGTTTGTTACACAGCACCAGATAATTGGAATGGGAATTGTATAAATGTTTTATAAAATTATAAAGCAAATTTAAATCAAAATTTAAAAAAAAATCAATCTCTAAAAAGCAAAAGTCAAACAAGTGAATCTAATCTTGTACAAACTAGTGGCATAACCACACAGAAAGGAGTTCTTTCAAATGACTTGAAAATTCAGTAAGTTGTATATGCCTAGTGGATGTACTCAAAGGACAAAAAGAACTACAAAGAAATCTTAAAGAGTTTTCAGTAATCATATTGTTATAATAGTATTGTTATTATTTTTCAGAAACTTTTTTATATGCTGTAGGACAAAGTAAATAATACCACATCAGTATCATTAGGGAAAAAAGTTTTTTTTAATAAAGAGAAAGGAGATATAAATATAATATCATATCAAAGTTGTTAAGTAAAAATATTGTGATCCTAAATATAAATTGGTCATTAAAATAATACATATTTTCTGGATCTGGTCACTGAAAAGGTGTAGGAAATAATGACTATCCTGGTAGCGAACACCCCAAGCTCTGGAGAAATAGCTATTTCTGGTCTGGAGCCAAAAATATGCAAGATGAGCCTGGGACCTATTGCCAAACTAGAAAGGAAGCCATGAGCTTATAAAGATGCTTAGGCTTATATAAACAAGGTGCTGTCACCATTTCCCTTGCTTCGTCCTTCATCTCTGGCTGCCTCTCCTCGGCCTCCTTCACTGGCTCATCCTCTTCGACCGATGCTTAATAAGTACTGGAGTCCCTCATGGCTCTGTCCTAGGCCCTGGTCTCCGACCTATCTTTACTCTCACTCTAGGCTACTTCAGTGACCCCCATGGCTTCAACAATCACCCGTACTCTGATGCCTTCCAAATGCATGTATCTCCACCAACATCTCCAAAATCCAGATCTGAATATGCAACTGCCTACTCAGCACATCCACCTGCATGTTGCATGGGCATCTCAAACCCAGTGTGTATAAACTCAGCACCTTCCTTCTACTTGAGCTTGGTTCTTCTCCATTATCTTTATGTCAGAAATTGGCATTATCACCTGCCAATATTTTCTAGCTAGAAACCTGGAGGTCATTCTTGATCCATCCTTTTCCCCAACCCCACACATGTAATCAGGTGGATCCTATCAATTCCACCTCCTGAATATTGTTGGAATTCACCCTCTTCTCTCCATCTCTACTGCCACCAACTCTGGACCAAGGCATTATCATCTCCTGCTTAGATGACTTTAGTAGCTTCTAAATTGTTCTTCTGGGCTTCCCTGGTGGCCCAGTAGTTAAGAATCTGCCTGCCAATGCAGGGGACACGGGTTCGAGCCCTGGTCCGGGAAGATCCCACATGCTGCGGAGCAGCTAAGCCTGTGTGCCACAACTACTGAGCCTGCGTGCCACAACTACTGAGCCTGCGCTCTAGAGCCCGGGAGCCACAACTACTGAGCCCACGTGCCGCAACTACTGAAGCCTGCGTGCCTAGAGCCCGTGCTCTGCAACAAGAGAAGCCACCACAGTGAGAAGCCCGCACACCACAACAAAGAGTAGCCCCGCTCACCACAACTAGAGAAAGCCCGCGTGCAGCAACGAAGACCCAACACAGCCAAAATAAATTAAATAAATAAATAAATTTATTTTAAAAAAATAATAAATAAATAAATAAATAAATAAATAGTTCTTCCTTCTACTCTTACCACCACCATCCAGCCTGCCTCAATCCCTTCTTCATGGAAGCCAGAAGGGTCTTTTATGTATGTAAATCTTATTCTAGAACTCCCTGTTTTGAAATCTTCAGTGGTTCTTCTTGTCTTTAGGATAAAGTTTAAAATCCTACAAGCTCCTGAGTGACGTGGGCTCTGCACACCTCAGCAACCTCATGCCATGTCACCCTCCATCTTGTTCACTTCAGACCACTCAGTTCCTTGAATATGTCTCTCTCCTTGCTACTTCACGACCTTTGTACCCTCTACCTAGAATGCCCTTTCATTTCCTTTTTGCCCAATCTTATTTCATTCAGTTGTAAAGGTGTAGTTTGGGATAAACCCCAATGGACAACACTGACTCCTTGAGTAAATTTTAATTCTATTAAATATAGTTCATCAAGTCCTAAGACATTCAGCTGAGCATCCTAGTGGTCATGTCACAAGGAGGAGAAGCCGATTTTCAAGAGTTAGCATGAGGAGAAATGTAACGATTTACTGCCCACCCTGAGAAGCCCCTTCCTATGCCATGTAGGCTTCAGGGTACCCACAGTTAGTCTGAAGGTGGGAAGCACATACCTTTCTCTGCATTCTGGAAAGCAAAATGATGTTGGGTTGAGGCGCCACTTCCCATAGCTTAAGTGTAATGTTTCTGCAGGACGCAGATAGCAGGTCCAAGGGAGAGTGAATTGTTTGCTGACAAAAGGAAGAAGGAACCTGCAATAGGGAGATTTGGGCAGAATATTAGTTCAGGTAGACCAAATTATCTATGAACCTTGTCTCCCACATCATAAAAAAAAATGTGAGGCTATCATGTGATAGCACCCTCCCCCCACCTCCCCAGCCTCAGTGCATGAGATATTCCTCCCCTATGTTCCCTCCATGTGTCATCTCATCTCTCCCCTATGTTTTCAACCTTCCTACTAGATTTTCTTCAGTCTAAAAACATACTGAAGTCTCTTCTCCGAGCATTTCATCATCATCATCATCCTTTGACCTCCTATATCCCTCAAGCTATAACCCAGCTTCTCTTTCCTTCTCATCCAGATTTCTCTAGAGTAGACCACTTATTTTCTCCTTAATTCCTCTTAACACCATGTTTTTCATCATCACTATTGACCAGACCTTTTCATGCTGATGTCTCCAATGCCTTCATCTTTTCAGCCTTGACCTTGCCAGAACAGCAAGGCCATCATGTCACAAGTCATGCCTTGATTTAAATTCTACCCCTTGGCTTTCCATGATGTCATGCGCCTATCTCTTGTTGACACAACATTAATCAGTCAATCTAAGAAAGAGTTGGAAAATTTTATTTGAGCCAAATTTGAGGATTTATAACGCAGGAAGAGGGTCTCAGAAAGCTCTGAGAACTGTTCTGCTGGTTAGAAATCAAGGCACAGTTATGTAAGTTTTTTTTGAGACAGAGAGCTGTACAGCAAATGATGTATTACAGTTTACACAATCCAGATCTGCAAGTACAAAGTGGCGGGTCATGTGACCCCTTACAAGATCAAGAAGGAATGTCATCTTCAAGCAATTGTCTTGCTGGTGCTGGGAAAATGTTGTCTTTACGGCTGAGCAGGTATCCTGCCGATGGGGGCGGTTTGGTCGATGCATAATGCAGATACACAGTTCACAGTAGAGGGGAGAGAGGAGGCCAAAGGGCAGAGAAATTTTTTTATGTTTAAATTCTTCTTGTCTTGCCATAAAATATGTATTTTATTTCATACTGTCTCTTTCTTCTCTCTCCTTCCTGAGCTCATTTTCCTCTATCCACCCCTTAAATGTCGATTTGATTTGTATTCTAGTCTCAAATGTCTGCTCTCCTCACTCTGTATATGCTTCTTAAATAACTGAGTCAACTCACACTTTCAGCTATCACTTCCTCCCTCTTAAATCTCCATCTCCATTTCAGACTAACTCTAAACTTCAGCCTCACACACCCAGCTTCCTGCTGAATTTTGGGGTGCCTCAGACTCCAGGTAACGCAAATAGAACTCATCTTCCCAAAAGCCTCCTCCTCCAGCCTCATCTCTCTTTTCTCCTTTCTTCGACTCTACTTCTTGACCACCACGACTTCTGGGTTCTTGCTCTTACCTGGAATGTCCTAGTCCACACTTGACTAACTTTACTCATTCCTTAAGGCCCACTTCAGGCCTCACCTTCCTTAAAGAAGCCAGTCCAACACGCCCCTCCTCTGAACTCCTGAATATCCTAGTCACATCTCTGATGAAATAAAATTTACATTTCAAGGCAGGACAAGAAAAATTAAACACAAAATTCTCTCTGTGTTTGTTTGGGCTTCTTCCTTCCCTCCCTAGTGTGTAGTATGCATCTGCATTTCACATTAACCAGACCTTCTCAAAGATGGGGGTGCCTGCGGAAGCATATAGATGAATTTTTTTTCTTTCTTCTTATGCTAGCAATGTGACTTCGTAGAAGAACAGTGCTCTTTCCCAGCTCCATAGGGGGTCATGGTGACTTGCTGCTCCCTTTGCCCATGCTTACCTGGACTGCGTATCCTTGATGAACTTCATGTAAAATATCGGTGTGTCATTTTGATGTACAATTCTTCGTCTCCAAAATGTATATGACTGTGCCTTTGACTCCTAACAAGTGGAACAGTTCTTAGAGCTTTCTGAGAAGCTGCTTCCTAGGTTACAATCCTGTTTGGCTCAAATAAAGTTCCCTTTATTTTTCTTCTTAACTTGATAGTTAACTGAATTTTCCTCGTCATTTTCTTGGGGTAGCCAACAGGATATCAGAGACACCCACAAAAGGACACCTGGCGTCTACCCCGAACCAGTGCTTGGTACCAGCATGGGCCCTTTGAGCCCCATCCACTTCTCAGTATTCCTCAGGTGCTTTGGTGAGTTCTTCTGATATCCAGACACCATTGCTTTAAATGACGTCCTGAATTTTATTCAAGCTGTTTCTCTTGGGACTTGGAGTCCTAAGGGGATACTGGTATACTTCCTATTTCCTAGGCAGGGACAGAAGGGGAAATTCCTAGGCAGACACCTAGGAGGAACTTTGAAGTAAACTGGATTGGCCATCTTTTTTTTTAAATTTGGCTTAAATTGGAAAGATTATGTATACATGGTCTGAACAAACTGTTGCTGGTGAAATGAGAGACTGAGCCTGCTCAGCTCTGAAGAAAAGGGACTTCGCTCCTTCCGGCCATAATGTGTCCTCAGGTGACTGAGAACCTAGCGGAAGCGTCTGAGAATCAATCCTCATGCCATGCAGTGGTCCTACAGGGGATCCCAGTACAATCATTAAGTAAATTCTGCTCCCCAGGGGGCACAATAAGGCACAATCACCTAGTGCTCTGGGCACCCATGGCAGTTTTAGACTGCTGGAGGGAGAGACTCAGACATGTAAGAGAGTCGAACAGACCCAAGGGTAACTCCTTGGGAAGCTAGACTCAGAAGCAGCACACATTCGATCCATCACACTCTCCTCAGAAAGTTGTTCAGATCATATCTGAATTAGGGTACCAAATGAATAACGGGAAACCGTGCCTCTAAGGCCGAACAGCTCCAGTATGGGCACCCACTCCTGGAACCCCGGCTGGCTTCGTGTACAATTGAAACAAAGCCAATGCTTGCAAGCACTTTAATCTTAACTCTTAAATGGCCAGGATAGAACTCTTTTGACATTACAAAACTGTAGAGAAAACCAGCTTGATAAAACATTTTTGCAAAATTCTGACCCTGAGAGAACAAAAGTATTCCTAGGAGAAAGCTTAAAGTTATAACTCTTATCATGTCTTGAAATGTAAACATAGCCCATATCGCCTGAGACTACAGCCTTGGCTCAATTAATAGAACTTAAAACTGAAAGGGGGAAAAAAAAGGAAAGGGGAGCTTTCTAAAACTCAAGCAAGAAAACTATGAGATCTCTGTCTGTGTCTATCTGGATGTATGTATGTCTGTGTATATGCTATAAAAACAATATAACTCTACCTCTGGATGGTGTTATCAAAATTAATTTGTAAAAGAGCTCTATTTAATTGACTTAAAAGCAAGTGCTTACAAATCAAATATTTCTAAATGTAACTTAAACTAACACAAATTTTTAAAGGATCACGTGATCTAGGATTAATCTTTACTGAAAAAAGAAGCAAGTTTAAACTGATGGTTTAATTAATATAGACATGTTTTTAGAGTCATCAACATTAAGTAGAATACTTTTATTGCACCTAGGTTTACTGAAATTCAATAAGTTCATTTATCTAAGTTATAAAATTTGTTAACAAGAAAATTAATGATCTGATGATATTTTCATAGGTAATGAAATAGATATAAATGAGAGAAAAGGTTTTGGGTAAACTATTTAAGAACAATTATGTTTTATGGTATGTCTACCTAAAAATAGTTTCTCCAGATTTCTGGCAACTTGAAACCTTAGAGTTCTGATAAGTTAAATGATGGAAATTCATTGAATGTCTAGATCATTTTTTTTCCTCTAGACCATTTTTAATAAGATAAAATGCTGAAACATTAATTGCTAAAGGAGTCTATGTTTACCTATTTTTGACTTCTTATTACAATGAAACTAAATATGTATGAGAATATTAATAAATATTTTGTGCTTTATTGAAAGATTATACTATGAAATGGCATATATTTCTAGAAATTTATTCTAAAATGGGAACCTTGAGAAAAGAGTTTTATGCATGGTCATAAGACTATCTTAGAGGAACTTCCCTGGTGGCGCAGTGGTTAAGAATCCGCCTGCCAATGCAGGGCACACGGGTTCGATCCTTAGTCTGGGAAGATCCCACATGCCGCAGAGCAACTAAGCCCGTGCACCACAACTACTGAGCCTGCACTCTAGAGCCTGCAAGCCACAACTACTGAAGCCCGCATGCCTAGAGCCCGTGCTCTGCAGCAAGAGAAGCCACCGCAATGAGAAGCCCGCACACCGCAACAAGAGTAACCCCCGCTCGCCGCAACTAGAGAAAGCCAGCGCTCAGCAATGAAGAACCAATGCAGCCAAAAAAAAAGAAAAAAAAGACTGTCTTAGATTAGATTGAATTTGATTAAATAAGTGAATTTTAATATTAAGTGTGAAAAGGTGTAAAACTAGAATTTGATTTTTTTCTCTAAGTTTTCTTTGAAATGTTAATTTGCTTTTAATAACAGATTGTGAAGTTTCTTTACCAGTAACTTTCTGACCTTGCCTTTGAAATCGTTTACTGTCACTCTGGTTAAGTGAATAAATATTGTTTCACAGTGACTTATGATCCTACTTGGCCAAACATTTAAAACCTTTTGATATCTTTGACAAACTTTCTCAAATCAAATTCTAAATGAAGTTCTTTTGACCTCTAGCTAACTTTGGGATACTACAGAGGGCCCCTGAACATCTCAAAGAGAGATATTAAAATAATCAGGCTTATTTGGTCTGTTAAATTACATGGGAAACATTGTCAAATGAGTAATGATAAACCTTCTTAAGTTATATTCCATGGGTAAACATTATTAATATAAATGTTCTAGAAATTATATGAAGTTCCTAAAATTTGAAATGTCCATAATTCTAGTCATTATCTTAAAATTTCATACGTCACAGAAATAGCCAAATTTCCTTGACAATTGCATTGTAATCAGGTCTTTAACCATGCTTTTAAGTCTTTTGTCACTTATAGATAGCTATTGTCTTACTCTGACCCTTTTACAAAAATGCTTGTAAATGACTTGCTTTTACGCTCCAAAACTAAATTAGACTCGGTAGCAAAAGGACTTCTACGTTGTATGTGGACCCTTTCAGCAAGGGTTCTCTTATGTAAGACTACTGAAGACATAGTAATGGGGTCTCCTTTAACTATTTATGTCCCACACTCAGTTGAGTCTCTTCTAAACTCTCACTACATTTAGCACTATTCTGTATGCCAACTAACTTCTTAAGAGGCATTGTTGCTTTCTGCACCTAATACTATCTTGCTTCTATGTAATAACCTTAACCCTGCAACTTTGCTTCCAGCACTACAGGAAGAAAACAACCAAACTGCATAGTGTTAACAGATTATCTTTTTGCTCCCAGGAATGACTTACAAGAAGCTCCTATTGATAAGGCTAATCTATTTGATTTACAGATGGGTCCTCCTTAAGGGATGAATATTACCAAGCTGGGTATGCAATAACAACCACAGTGGACACAACTGAAAGTTCTTATTTACCAGAAACAATGTCAGCAAAATAAGCTGAACTAATTGCCTTAACCAAAGCTTGCCAACTAGCCAAAGACAAGATAACAAATTTTTACACTGACAGTTGCTATGCTTTTGGAGTGGCACACAATTTTGGAATGCTGTGGAAACAATGAGGTTTTTAATCTCTTCAAGACAACCTATTTAAAAAATGGGGGAATTCCCTGGTGGGCCAGTGGTTAGAACTTAGCACTTTCACTGCCAGGGGCTGGGGTTCAATCCCTGGTCGGGGAACTAAGATCCTGCAAGCCGCGAGGTGCAGCCAAAAAAAAAAAGGAAAACAGGTTGCAGAGTTGTTAATTGTTATGCAACTGCTCAAACAGTTAGCAATTATTAAAACACCAGGGCATTCCAAATCTGACACTGTGGAAGCGAAAGGAAATCAGCTTGTTGATGCTGCAGCCAAACAGTCAGCTTTAAACACTAATCTTGCCCAGCCTTGAGAATGTCCACTGCTCTCCATTAACCCTGCTAATGAAATAAAAGATTTCTTTCTACAGGCTCAGGAAGCCACCGCTAAAGAAAAGAAGCAGATACTGGAACAAAAAAGCAGAATTTTGACCCCACCACACAAATATGGTTTAGACCTGATTAAAAAACAAACCAGAAAAACCTTATAGTGTCTATTGAAGCACAATTGCCATTACTCCAGCATGTACATTTGTTACCCCTTGGGCATCCGAGAAAATGGTTTTATAGAAAAAACAATATTTTTGGAAACTTTCACCCATGGTGGTTCAAAAGAAATATATTACATTATTGACAGGGTCTTATTGAGACACTTTAAAAAACTGGTAACTAGCTCCTTTTACAGCAAGCTTCTAGGAGATGAAAACCTTAAGGATCATGGAATACTATCTAAAGGTTTTGTTTATTAGAAAGGACATCAAATAAAAGATCTTTGCAGCCACGATGGCAAGAACCTTGTCAAGTATTATTAACTGATCCATGTACAGCCAAACCGAAAGACATTAATTCATGGATTCACATCTTTATTTTATTTATTTATTTTGGGCCTTGCCACGTGGCTTGTGGAACCTTAGTTCCCCAACCAGGGATCAAACCTGGGCCCCAGCAGTGAAAGTGCCGAGTTCTAACCACTGGACCGCCAGGGAAGTCCCCCACATCTCTCATTTTTAAAAAGGCCCCTCCAAACTTGCACAAGCCTCCTAGATAGCCTCATCCACCAGAGGGCAGACAGCAGAAGCCAGAAGAAGTACAATCCTGCAGCCTGTGGAACAAAAACCACATTCACAGAAAGACAGACAAGATGAAAAGGCAGAGGGCTATGTACCAGATGAAGGAACAACATAAAACCCCAGAGAAACAACTAAATGAAGTGGAGATAGGCAACCTTCCAGAAAAAGAATTCAGAATAATGATAGTGAAGATGATCCAGGACCTCGGAATAAGAATGGAGGCAAAGATTGAGAAGATGCAAGAAATGATTAACAAAGACCTAGAAGAATTAAAGAACAAACAAACAGAGATGACCAATACAATAACTGAAATGAAAAATACACTAGAAGGAATCAATAGCAGAATAACTGAGGCAGAAGAACGGATAAGTGACCTGGAAGACAGAATGGTGGAATTCACTGCTGCAGAACAGACTAAAGAAAAAAGAATGAAAAGAAATGAAGACAGCCTAAGAGACCTCTGGGACAACATTAAATGCAACAACATTCGCATTATAGGGGTCCCAGAAGAAGAAGAGACAAAGAAAGGACCAGAGAAAATATTTGAAGAGATTATAGTTGAAAACTTCCCTAACATGGGAAAGGAAATAGCCATGCAAGTCCAGCAAGAGCAGAGAGTCCCATACAGGATAAACCCAAGGAGAAACATGCCAAGACACATAATAATCAAATTTGCAAAAATTAAAGACAAAGAAAAATTATTGAAAGCAGCAAGGGAAAAATGACAAATAACATACAAGGGAACTCCCATAAGGTTGACAGCTGATTTCTCAGCAGAAACTCTACAAGCCAGAAGGGAGTGGCATGATACACTTAAAGTGATGAAAAGGAAGAAACTACAACCAAGATTACTCTACCCAGCAAGGATCTCATTCAGATTCGATGGAGAAATCAAAAGCTTTACAGACAAGCAAAAGATAAGAGAATTCAGCACCACCAAACCAGCTCTACAACAATTGCTAAAGGAACTTCTCTAACTGGGAAACACAAGAGAAGAAAAGGACCTACAAAAACAAACCCCAAACAATTAAGAAAATGGTCATAGGAACATACATATCGATAATTACCTTAAACATGAATGGATTAAATGCTCCAACCAAAAGACACAGGCTTCCTGAATGGATACAAAAACAAGACGCATATATATGCTGTCTACAAGAGACCCGCTTCAGACCTCGGGACACATACAGACTGAAAGTGAGGGGATGGAAAAATATATTCCATGCAAATGGAAATCAAAAGAAAGCTGGAGTAGCAATAGTCATATCAGATAAATTAGATTTTAAAATAAAGAATGTTACAAGAGACAAGGCAGGACACTACATAATGATCAAGGGATCAATCCAAGAAGATGATATAACAATGATAAATATATATGCACCCAACATAGGAGCACCTCAATACATAAGGCAACTGCTAAGAGCTATAAAAGAGGAAATCGGCAGTAACACAGTAATAGTGGGGGACTTTAACACCTCACTTAACACCAATGGACAGATCATCCAAACAGAAAATTAATAAGGAAACACAAGCTTCAAATGACACAATAGACCAGATAGATTTAATTGATATTTATAGGACATTCCATCCAAAAACAGCAGATTACACTTTCTTCTCAAGGGCGCACGGAACATTCTCCAGGATAGATCACATCTTGGGTAACAAATCAAGCCTCAGTAAATTTAAGAAAATTGAAATCATATCAAGCATCTTTTCTGACCACAACGCTATGAGATGAGAAATGAATTACAGGGAAAAAAAATGTAAAAAACACAAACACGTGGAGGCTAAACAATACGTTACTAAATAACCAAGACAACACTGAAGAAATCAAGGAGGAAATTAAAAAATACCTAGAGACAAATGACAATGAAAACACGATGATCCAAAACCTATGGGATGCAGCAAAAGCAGTTCTAACAGGGAAGTTTATAGCTATACAAGCCTACCTCAAGAAACAAGAAAAATCTCAAATAAACCATCTAACCTTACACCTAAAGGAACTAGAGAAAGAAGAACAAGCAAAACCCAAAGTTAGCAGAAGGAAAGAAATCATCAAGATCAGAGCAGAAATAAATGAAATAGAAATAAAGAAAACAATAGCAAAGATCAATAAAACTAAAGGCTGGCTCTTTGAGAAGATAAACAAAATTGATAAACCATGAGCCAGACTCATCAAGAAAAAGAAGGAGAGGACTCAAATCAATAAAATTAGAATTGAAAAAGGAGAAGTTACAACAGACACCACAGAAATACAAAGCATCCTAAGAGACTAGTACAAGCAACTATATGCCAATAAAATGGACAACCTGGAAGAAATGGGCAAATTCTCAGAAAGGTATAACCTTCCAAGACTGAACCGGGTAGAAATAGAAAATATGAACAGACCAATCACAAGTAATGAAATTGAAACTGTGATTAAAAATCTTCCAACAAACAAAAGTCCAGGACCAGACGGCTTCACAGGTGAATTCTATCAAACATTTAGAGAAGAGCTAACACCCATTCTTCTCAAACTCTTCCAAAAAATTGCAGAGGAAGGAACACTCCCAAACTCACTCTATGAGGCCACCATCACCCTGATACCAAAACCAGAGAAAGATACTACAAAAAAAGAAAATTACAGACCAATATCACTGATGAATATAGATTCAAAAATCTTCAACAAAATACTAGCAAACAGAATCCAACAACACATTAAAAGTATCATACACCATGATCAAGTGGGATTTATCCCAGGGATGCAAGGATTCTTCAATATACACAAATCAATCAATGTGATACACCACATTAACAAACTGAAGAATAAAAACCGTATGATCATCTCAATAGATGCAGAAAAAGCTTTTGACAAAATTCAACACCGATTTATGATAAAAAACTCTGCAGAAAGTGGGCATAGAGGGAACCTACCTCAACATAATAAAGGCCATATATGACAAACCTACAGCAAACATCATTCTCAATGGTGAAAAACTGAAAGCATTTCCTCTAAAATCAGGAACGAGACAAGGATGTCCACTCTCACTACTATTATTCAACATAGTTTTGGAAGTCCTAGCCATGGTAATCAGAGAAGAAAAAGAAATAAAAGGAATACAAATTGAAAAAGAAGAAGTAAAACTGTCACTGTTTGCAGATACATGATACTATACATAGAGAATCCTAAAGATGCCACCAGAAAGCTACTAGAGCTAATCAATGAATGTGGTAAAGTTGCAGGATACAAAATTAATGCACAGAAATCTCTTGCATTCCTATATACTAATGATGAAAAATCTGAAAGAGAAATTAAGGAAACACTCCCATTTACCATTGCAACAAAAAGAATAAAATAACTAGGAATAAACCTACCTGGGGAGAGAAAAGACCTGTATGCAGAAAACTATAAGACTATAAGATGAAAGAAGTTAAAGATGATACCAACAGATGGAGAGATATACCATGTTCTTGGATTGGAAGAATCAATATTGTGAAAATGGCTATATTACCCAAAGCAATCTACAGATTCAATGCAATCCCTATCAAATTACCAATGGCATTTTTTACGGAACTAGAACAAAAAATCTTAAAATTTGTATGGAGACACAAAAGACTCCGAAGAGCCAAAGCAGTCTTGAGGGAAAAAAGCGGAGCCGGAGGAATCAGATTCCCTGACTTCAGACTATACTACAAAGCTACAGTCCTCAAGACAATATGGTACTGGCACAAAAACAGAAATGTAGATCAATGGAACAAGATAAGAAAGCCCAGAGATAAACCCACGCACCTATGGTCAGCTAATGTATGACAAAGGAGGCAAAGATATACAATGGGGAAAAGACAGTCTCTTCAATAAGTGGTGCTGGGAAAACTGGACAGCTACATGTAAAAGAATGAAATTAGAACACTCCCTAACACCATACAGAAAAATAAACTCAAAATGGATTAGAGACCTAAATGTGAGACCGGATACTATCAAACTCTTAGAGGAAAACATAGGAAGAACACTCTTTGACATAAATCACAGTAAGATCTTTTTTGATCCACCTCCTAGAGTAATGGAGATAAAAACAAAAATAAACAAATGGGACCTAATGAAACTTCAAAGCTTTTGCACAGCAAAGGAAACCATAAACAAGACGAAACAACAACCCTCAGAATGGGAGAAAATATTTGCAAACGAATCAACAGACAAAGGATTAATCTCCAAAGCATATAAACAGCTCATGCAGCTCAATACTGAAAAAACAAACAACCCAATCCAAAAATGGGCAGAAAACCTAAATAGACATTTCTCCAAAGAAGACATACAGGTGGCCAAGAAGCACATGAAAAGCTGCTCAACATCACTAATTATTAGCGAAATGCAAATCAAAACTACAGTGAGGTATCACCTCACACCAGTTAGAATGGCCATCATCAGAAAATCTACAAACAACAAATGCTGGAGAGGGGGTGGAGAAAAGGGAACCCTCTTGCACTGTTGGTGGGAATGTAAATTGATACAGCCACTATGGAGAACAGTATGGAGGTTCCTTAAAAAACTAAAAATAGAATTACCCTATGACCCAGCAATCCCACTACTGGGCATATACCCAGAGAAAACCATAATTCAAAAAGACACATGCACCCCAATGTTCATTGCAGCACTATTTACAATAGCCAGGTCATGGAAGCAACCTAAATGCCCATTGACAGACGAATGGATGAAGAAGATGTGGTACATATATACAATGGAATATTACTCAGCCATAAAATGGAATGAAATTGGGTCATTTGTTGAGACATGCATGGATCTAGAGACTGTCATACAGAGTGAAGTAAGTCAGAAAGAGAAAAACAAATATCGTATATTAACGCATATATGTGGAGCCTAGAAAAATGGTACAGATGAACCGGTTTGCAGGGCAGAAATTGAGACACAGATGTAGAGAACAAACGTATGGATACCAAGGGGGGAAAGCCGTGTGGGGTGGGGGGTGGTGTAAAAAAAATTTAAAAATAAATAAATAAAAATAAATAAATAAAAAGGCCCCTCCACCTAAATGGACTTCGGGCCCTGTTTCTCGCACCTGACTTCAACTAACTAATTCAAGCTTCACCAAGCTAGGACAGAAGAAGAAGACAACAGTAGCAGACAGCTAACCCAAGAGTCTGGACCAGGCATGTTAGACCCATCCTACTAGTTCAACTGTAGTGTTTACCAAATATCTATCTCTCTATCAAAATTTAAAGTTATTGGTTTTACTTCTAGCTATCCTTTTGCCCCAGTGCTGAAGACGGAAGGAAAATTCTGTAGTAAGTTGTCACAAAGTATAGTTACTGGAGGCAATTTAACTGATTGTTGGATCTGTCATCAAATTCCTTGGTCAATAAAAGGCTGATATAGATCCCTCATAATTCTTGACACTGACTTTTCAGATGTTCCTCTAAAGTGTTTCCTGTCAGCTTATACCTCCATGTTTGTTTACTACCTTTGATAAATGTACTCAATTCTGAAGTTTCTGTAATGGGAAAGTGATGTTGGAAAACGAAATGGCTCGATTTTTAAAACTGCTTTGCAATGGGAAACTTGTTCTATGATCCAGACTGAATGTTGTGCTTTCATACCAGATTAGTCCGCTAATATAGCTATCTAATGACTCACATATAAAATCAGGTTCCTGCATTGAACAATCCCCTTTCCAGTCTAAATGAAATTCTGGGTAAATGGTTAAGCCCTGGGGATTCATGGCTTAAATCTTTGCTTCTGACTTTGCTATTGTTGTTGGCTATATTGATTGTGCTCTGTGTGATTAAGAGTAATAATCTCTTGTGCTTCTCAATGTATATTTAAAACTCCAACTAGAATAATGATGTCTAAATGACTTGAAACTATTGATGATATCTATAATTCAATATAAAACAACGGGCATGAATAATGCACATACAGGGTAAACTGACATAAGTACTACTGGACAACCTAGAATTGACTATCAGTCCTTGCCAAGCATTCTATTAGTCATTTTGATGTACGATCCTTTGTCTCCATAATGAATATGACTGTGCCTTCCACTTTTAAGAGGCGGGAAAGTTTTCAGAGCTTTCTGAGAATCTACTTCCTGGGTTATAATCCTCAATTTGGCTCAAATAAAATTCCCTTTTTTTCCTCTTGATAGTTCATTGAATTTTTGTCAATATTTTCATCACTGAAATACCATATTCTAGTTTTCAATTTTGTATCTCTCTACTATTAGACTGTGAGTTCCTTGAGAGCAAAGACTGTGTGTGAGCAAATTCATCATTTTATCTCCAGGACTTAGCAAAGTACCTGACACGGAGTGGAGATTCATTAAATAGTAATTGAATAAACTTTATGCTGGATTTATTTTTACACAACATAGATGAATCTTTCTCTAGCTCTTCTTCAAGAAGCACTGTGAGATGTACTAACTAAACATCAAGAGTGGATTTCACATCTATATTCTTTTACTCCTTTACTTCTACCCCATTCTCCTTCCTCTATTTTTGAAGGTTATTGTACTGGGGATGGTCAAAGAGTTGTTATCTTTTCCCTTGCAAATCAAAATGAAAGGCTCACCTTGCTTATCTTGGTTTAACATAATAAAGAAATAATCAAAGAAAAAAGCACCATATCTTTTTTTTTTTTTTAAATCCACAAAATGGTTCCCAGATATAAGGGATGTTGTGAAAGCAGAATCTGAGTATGGGGTAAAGTGAGACGCCATCATGACCAAACCAACCAAACTCCCCCTAGATACCTGCAGTTTTAGAGATGGAAGGGAATTCAGCAATGATTGAGTCCACCAATGACTCACAACTTGCTCTGATCATTGGTAACTTGCCTACAGAGCCGTGCTATATATTAAAGTGTTTGGGTTTTGGAAGTGCACAGAATAGAAAGAAGTAAAATAATTCTCAGGGCAAAAACTGAAAAAGTAAAAACTGCATAAGATCAAAAATGAAAAATGGGGGCTTCCCTGGTGGCGCAGTGGTTAAGAATCCGCCTGCCAATGCAGAGGACAGGGGTTTGAGCCCTGGTCTGGGAAGACTCCACATGCCGCGGAGCAACTAGGCCCGTGAGCCACAACTACTGAGCCTGCGCCTCTGGAGCCTGTGCTCCGCAACAAGAGAGGCCGCGATAATGAGAGGCCCGCGCACCGCGATGAAGAGTGGCCCCCGTTTGCCGCAACTAGAGAAAACCCTCGCACAGAAACGAAGACCCAACACAGCCAAGAATAAATAAATAAATTAATTAATAAATTAAAAAAAAAAAAGACTATCTCCTATTAAAAAAAAAAAAAAAAAAGAAAAAGAAACATGAGCTTGGTATGTCCTCAGCGCCTTTTGGTAATGACTAACTGCTTCTCTAGCTGGTGATTCCCCAGCTGAGCCATCTTCCCAGGTAACTGGCACATTTACACTGCATGGGTGAGAGTACTTTTCCTTCTAGGATTTGACTTAGTATCATCCATATCTGACAATATCTTTTTTTTTTTTTTTAATGTAGGTAATTGTTTATCTGCCCACTAAGTGAACCCAAGAAATGCAAGATTCTTCATCCAGGACTCGAAGACCTCGAAACACACACAGCAAAGACCCTCCCTTGGTAAATGGATGAGATAACAAAGGGGTCGTCTCTGACTCCGTCCCCAGGCCAAACCTGTATCTATTTCCCGTGTGAAACATAAGTTTGTTGCCCTCATGGTCTCAGCTATTTTCTGTACTTCAGGCTAGAAAGAAAGCTCTTACCTTCTTTGGTATGTGTTTACTACGAGCCACAACGAGGCAGAAACCTCTTTAACACACAGGTGTGATCCCCATCTTGTCTTCAGAGTTGGCCGAGGGATCCAGGGCTGATCTGATTTCTTCCAGATCTAGAGTCCGATAAATTAGGTGCCGGCCTAGTCCGGCATACCTTCCCCGAGAAAGCCAGTGAGGATATCCACAGCCAGGGCCAAGCATTCAGGGCTCCCTGCTTTCCAGCAGCAGGCAGCTCTGACCTCAGTCAGATCAGGCCTGCAAGGAGGATTTGAGGAGGGACGTTGCTCAGTTGGGGTGTGTCCCTCACACCCAGGCCCAACCCCTGAAGACTGTTTCCCTGCTGCTCTCTCCTGCCCCCTCCCCACTTCTAAGTCTTCTTACTCTCTTGGATTAGAAGGCTATGTTTCTCAAGCCACATCTGAGAAGGCTGAGCTCCTTAACCTAGAAACAGAAGAGTGCTGACAAGACAGATGGGCCTGGGGGCTCCAGAGGTGGCTCCAGAGCCCAAGGGGTCCCAGCTGGAGCCACGCAGGAGGCCAAGGCATTCTTCCTTGTGGCTGTCTTTTCTCTGTTTGCAAAACTTGATGGGAACATCTTGCCTTTTCTTGCTTTTTCCTACTATGGGCACTTTTTCCTTAGGTTACAACCTAAACTCTTACTATATTAAAATAGTAATAACTAGTCCCAGAAAATTTACTTTTTCAATAAATCTAAGATGCTTATGTGTGTGCTGGGAGGTACTAAATATTCCATGGGAATTTGCAAAAAAATTTATACTCTGTTTACTTATGTATATTTAGTAGGTCAAGCTTGTTAATTATGTTGTTCAAATCCTCTTTATCCTTATTTATTCTTCCTGATCTGCTCATCTTTGAAAGAAATGTTTTAAAGCTTTCTATGATAAGTACAGGTTTAGCAATTTATCTTTGTATTTCTGAATCTTTGCATTATACATTTTGAAGCTATGCAATTAAATATTAGATTGAACCATATGACATTGACATTGGAAATTATATAATACATTAAGGTTTATGGCTATTTTCTTGGTAGAAGGTGACCTATCAAAATAAAATATCACTCTGCCCTTTTAAATCCTTTTTGCCTTGAATTCTCTTATGTCTGGTATTTTCACATAGGCTCACTTTTTGTTAGTGGTTAACAGCTAAGATACTGATATTTTCCCCAAATTGACTAAAAGTTAAAAGACTGATAAAATCCTATATTATTGAGAGTATGAGAAAAACAGCCCTCTCCATTACACTACTGGTGGGAATGTAAATTGTTTTATTTTTTTGGAATTAAACTAGACTAAACTTTGAGATTTATTAAATTATGTATTTAATTTATTAAATTACAAATTTATAACACGTAAACCCTTTGGTCCAGAAATCCCACTTTTAAGTATTTTATAAAACTATACAACCATACAAAAAGTGGTAAGGATTTTCACTACCATATTGTTCATGATCATGAAAAACTGGAAACAAAAGTTCAAAAACTGTAGAATGGTTAAATAAGTTATTGCACATACAGGAGAATACTATGTAGTCATTTAAAAAAATGTAGATCAATATCCTCTGTCATAAAGAGATGTTCATATTTTGTGCTATGTGAAAAAGGCAACCTGCTGAAATATATAAAATATAACCTCAATTTGGAAGAAAAAAACTACTTTGTACATTGAAACGTTTTCTAGTTTCTGTGTTGATACTTTGGCATCTTGGGGCTTTGCTGACCAGAGAGGGCCCACCCCTCCCCGGGTTAGCTGATTCCTAGAGACAGCCAAGGGCTGCGAGTGCGATTTTCATGTGCGAACCACCCAGCCCAGACCCACATGCGCAACTGCCTCCTTTATTGGCTTTTACACTCAGGGCCACTATTCCCACAGCCCTACCCACTCAAGGCCAGTATCAGACAACTAGGGGCAGCTCCTATATGATGGAGCCAATGAAAGTATTCAAACTAGCCGATTTTAGACCTGTTTAGCCCATTACCCTGTGTCAGCAGACATTCTTCCCCTCAAAAACCACAAAAAGGCTCCTGCACACAGTTTCCCCATCTCTGACTGCGACCAACCAACCTCAGTGTTCTCTCCTGTGGTCCTGCATAGCGGCTGTGGTGTACCTCTCTCCTTTTGGGAACTGTGAGTAATCAGCTACCTTTTCAATGGCAATCTTGATCTGTTGGCCTCACCATACCTGAATAAAAATCAAATCTACATAAAACATAAATACATAAGAAGTCTTAATGAATATAGACAGAAGTTATCTCTAGGGGAGAGTGCTAGCTCTGAGTGGGGAGGAGAAGCAATGGATTACACTGTTGACTGTCTGGTTTATTTATTATTTTTTTTTGAATTTTTTTTTTTTTTGTGGCCACGCTGCACAGTTTTCAGGGTCTTAATTCCCCAATGAGGGATTGAACCCGGGCCCCTAGCAGTAGAAGCATGGAGTCCTAACCACTGGACTGCCAGGGAATTCCCTGTCTGGCTTATTTTTATAATACTATGCTACTTGTGTACTTTAAAAGATAGGGCATTTAAAAAAAATCAGCTCTCTCCATCTTCTATACGATTGCCATAGGCCAAGCCTTCTTCTTTTTTATTAAAACAATTCTTTTTTTTTTTTTGCTTTTTTATGTGATAAGAACACTTAATAAGAGCTCTATCCTCTTGAAAAATTTAAGTGTATAATACAGTATTGTTAACTGTGGGCACAGTGTTGTACAACAGGTCTCTAAAACCTATTCATCTCGCAGAACTGAAACTTTATACCCCTTGACTAGCAACTTCCCATTTCCCCTTCTTCCTAGCCCCTGGATTCTATGACTCTGACTATTTTAGATACCTTACAATGGAGGAAAAATCTTTTCTCGGCCCTTTTAAGGTCACTGGCTGGGTCTGAAAATTAAACTGACAAAGATGGATTAACAGGGGGAAAGTATACGGAAAGTATACAAATTTATTTAATGTAGTTTTACATGACATAGAAGCCTTCATAAGAAAATGAAGATCCAAAGAAACAGTTAGACCTGAGTATTTTATGCTGGATTTGACGAAGAGTGTACCACGGTGGAGGAATATGAGAGGTTCAGGAGGGTGAGGGAATTGTAGTAAAGTGGGGGAAACTTAGCACATGAGCATTTTATGACCTGTTTCAGGGAAGAAGGGGAAGGACAGGAGGAGGGCAGAGTGATCTTCCTGCTTCTGACATTTTTTCAAACTCCTTTAGCTTAAAATATTCAATATGTCAAGGTGCGGTATTTTGGGGTCACATGTCCTAAACCCCATCAACTCACTTAAGTGGAATCATGCAGTATTTTTTCCTCTGTGACTGGCTTATTTCACTTAGCATAATGTCTTCAAGGTGTATCCATGTTGTCACATATGGCAGGATTTCCTCCTTTTTTAAGGCTGGATAATATTCCATTGTATGTACATATCACATTTTCTTTATCCATTAATGTGTCAATGGACATTTAGGTTGTATCCACATCTTGCAATCCCTCTGTATTTATCTGTTCTATTATAATGTTAACCTAACTGTTTTTCACTTTTCCATTATTGGCCCCGTCCAACTCACTCTACATACCAGACACAGAGTGAACTTTAAAAAATAAAAATTGCTCATACAGCTCTTTCACTTCTGGATATGTTGGAGGGATAAATATCTTGAAAAAACATTCCCACTACAAAACGAGACACGATAAAGAAATACCTTCTTAAATGCATAATGCTTAGCTGAGCTTGCAAGTGAGGAAGTAAAATCAGAGAGAATAAAGGGAGTAAAGGAGAATAGGAAATAGAGAGGAAACTTGGGAGGTAAGGAGGCATTAATGCCATGGTGGTTCTGAGGACATTTGCTAGTCCTAGTAAGCTTGAACCTTTGGTTCTGTGACAATTGCCTTGACAGGTGGAGGATAAAGGGACAAAGCCTTGGGTATCTACAAGATGAAGAGTTGAAATGTCTCATCAGGGAGCAAGGCTTATCTCTGGGAATTTGTAACCACAGGCTCGCCCTCAAACAATATAAATTGAGGCTTCAATTTATACTACCTGAGTGTTCTAAGAAACCACAAGCTGAGAAATTAACAAACACACATCCTCTCTGCAGGGCACAACATCAACCCAGGCCTTCCGGATTTCCAGAGGAACAAAAGTTCACAATCTAAAATTACAAAACACCACAGAAACCTTCAAGAGGGAGAGTCAGAAAAACAAATAGTAAAATCAGACACCCAAGGAATTGATGATGGAATTTAGAAGCAGAATATAAAATAAGCATATGGGTGAAGAAGTTAACAAAAGATATCAAAGCAAGGAACAAAATGTTATCAAAAAAATATCCTGGAAGGTTTGAAAAAGTAGACCATCTTAAATAAAAAATTTGGGAATTCCCTGGTGGTCCAGTGGTTAGGACTCAGCGCTTCCACTGCTGGGGGCCCGGGTTCAATCTCTCATCGGGGAACTAAGATCCTGCAAGCCACGAGGCACAGCCAAAAAAAAAAAAAAAAAAAAAAAAAAAAAAAATTTAAACTCAATATTAAAAAAATAAGTCCACTGAAAAAAAATCTGACTTATAGGAAAAAAATCTTTTAAATTACCTGGAATATATCATTGAGAGAGAAATCCATTCCTCTCATTTTCCCCCCCAAAACACTAGAAGGACTAACAGACAAAAAGGATAGAAAGTGTAACACACATACTTAGAGTTCAGGAGAAAAGACAAGAGGATGTAGGAAAACAGTTCTTAGAGAGATGATAACTGAGTATTCTCCATTGAATAAAAGACATAAATTTGAAATTTGGAGAGCACAACAAATCCCAAGCAGGATAAATATACAGAAATCTGCATCTAGACACATAAGAGTCAAACCACGAGGCGCAATGGACAAAGATCTTAAAAGCCACCAGAGGGGCTTCCCTGGCGGCGCAGTGGTTGGGAGTCTGCCTGCCGGTGCAGGGGACACGGGTTCGAGCCCTGGTCTGGGAGGATCCCACGTGCCGCGGAGCGACTGGGCCCGTGAGCCACAATTGCTGAGCTTGCGCATCTGGAGCCTGTGCTCCGCAACGAGAGAGGCCGCGGTGGTGAGAGGCCTGCGCACCGCAATGAAGAGTGGCCCCCGCTTGCCGCAACTGGAGGAAGCCCTCGCACAGAAGCGAAGACCCACACAGCCAAAAATAAATAAATAAAATTAAAAATAAAATAAAAATAAAATTAAAGTGAACTAAAATTAAATAAATTAAAAAAAAAAAAAGCCACCAGAAATTTAGATTACCTAAATCACTTTCCTGCTTAAAAGCCCTCAATGGCTTCCCTTTGCCTGGTTAAACTCAGGGTATTCTCCAAATTCTCATTCAAAGATCATGGTATATTTTCAAGAAAACAAGAATGGAATGTGACTAATGAGTAGAAATTTCTAGTCTCAACTGCAGTGTGCCTGGCAAGAAAAGTAAAACTACTTTTGATATTTGATTTTTAAAAGGGTATTGGATGATGGAATCTTTTTTGGCCACACCATGCGGCATGCGGGATCTTAGTTCACTGACCAGGGATCAAACCCGAGCCCCCTGCAGTGGAAGCACGGAGTCTCAACCACTGGACCACCAGGGAAGTCCCCGGATAATGGAAAATTAACAATGCTGATCCAACACAATCTGATACGAAACATGAATATTCTGGTCCACTAGAGAGGTGTGCAGTATGGTGGGGCAGGGACGATCTGTACCCAGCTAACATTTTCCTCTAGACATTCCATTTTCCAAATTTGTTCCACTGGTACACTGACACAAGAACATACAATCAAAACTCTTTTGTTCATGCTTTTAACCTTTTCTGACTCCATCCTCAAAGAAGTTTCTGTCATGTTTGTGTGAAAAATATCAAACTCTACAAAGCAGTTGTGCACTCCTTTGAATCCTGACACTTAATAACATACCACGTATGAGAGCTGCTTCCTCAGGACAGCTGTTCAGAACCATACAACTTCAGGGATAAGAAATAGGGAGAATACCACACTGAGTACCTTGGGAAAAAATTTTAATCTCCTTTCCAACATCTCTTCCAGCATTTTGTTAACTAACTATAAGTGACAATCAGAAATAATCTGGCTTCATCTTTGCTTTCAGAAAGCAGTAAGAAAGTAGCTACTTAAGAAAAAAAGAAGTAGCTACGTAGAAAAAAGGAGGTCTAACAGTTTTTTTTTCAATTAGAAACATTATTAAAAATTGATTACAGCAGAAATTAACACAACATTGTAAAGCAATTATACTCCAATAAAGATAAAAAAATAAAAAATAAATAAAAATATAAATTGAGAATTCCATCACATAGAAATACATGATCAAAGGTCAGACTAACAAACATTCAAACAGGCTCTATTCAAACTACAGTTCTCCATTTCTTTTAGAAGAATCTTTTTTCTCAGACTTGCGAAACTGGATACTGGAACCCTAATTTAAAGTGGTTTCGGGGGACTTCCCTGGTGGCGCAGTGGTTAAGAATCCGCCTGCCAATGCAGGGGACACGGGTTCGAGCCCTGGTCTGGGAAGATCCCGCATGCCGTGGAGCAACTAAGCCTGTGCGCCACAACTACTGAGCCTGAGCTCTAGAGCCCGCGAGCCACAACTACTGAAGCCCGTGCACCTAGAGCCCGTGCTCTGCAACGAGAGAAGCCACGACAATGAGAAGCCCGCGCGCTGCAACAAAGAGTAGCCCCCGCTCGCCGCAACTAGAGAAAGCCCATGTGCAGCAACGAAGACCCAACACAGCCAAATATAAGTAAATAAATAAATTTATTAAAAAAATAAATGAAATAAAATAAAATGGAGTCGGGAAGTCATGAAGGAAGAGCTCTCACCCCTCCTCTCAACTTACACAGCCAGCAGAAAGATCTCCACATTCCTCAGTAACAGCAAACTGCCAACAACTTGAAAACTTGAAACCAATGTGAAACCACCACAAGCCCAAACTCTCGTTCTCCTCCAATGGACTTCTGTTCAAAACAACACTTCCCAATTTCCTCCCAGATTCTAATAAAAGCTAACCTCCCCTTTGTCTCCTCGGACTTGCTTATGGTTCTCCATTGTTTGCTGGCCCCAAATTGCAATTCTTCTGCTATTCCCAGATAAACTCATCTTTGCTTAATAATAACCGCTGTTAAATTTGTTTCAGGTTGACATTATATGGTGTCAGAGATGGGATTCGAAGCAACTGAACTCCTGAGAAGCTAACAGTCCTTGGAACTGTGTGTGGTACCCACTTGAGCCCCTGTAATCTCTGCTTCTGTTAGGGGAACCACTGACTGAAACCACCCGCCCTGGCCAGGCACCATAGTAACCACTTGCATGAGTTATTTTAAACAGGAGGTCCTGGAAAGGAATGCAAAACTAACAAGCTACCACCAACTGGAAGAATTCAGGAAAGGTCAAAAGGAGAGAGGAGAATCCAGTCCATATGTCCTATCAACCTCCCAGAATCCTTCTCACTGTAATCCATCTTTGCTGAGTGATGCACATGCCACCAGGGAGGACTGTGAGTCAGAGTGATTGGCCAGAGACAACCCAGAAACTAACCCCATTCCCATAAAACCCAAGACTGTGAGCCATGTGGCAGAGTTTTCCTGGGTTCCCTTACCCTGCTGCTCACCACCGAAGCACCCTTCCCCATAAAGTCTCTTGCTTTGTCAGCACGTGTGTCTCCTGAAACAATTCATTTCTGAGTGTTAGACAAGGGCTCACTCTCGTGCCCTGGAAGGGGTCCCCCTTCCTGCAACACTTCCATGAGTCATCTTCTTCCTTTCAGCTAAGTAAGTCTGCTCTTGGATTTGAGCGCCCTCCTTTTGGTCCAGCCCTCCAAATTTATTCAGAGTGTTTTCATAAAGGCATCATCCTCCTTGATGAATACTCAATTTTCTTCTACAGTGTCTCTGTTTTTGAGCTATGGGATGCCACTCCTCTAAAGACTCTTAGGATGGTTCTCTTTCCGGGATCCTGGCCAGTTTTATGTTTAAAAACTACAGTCCCTGCTCATGCTCATTTTTTAAAAACATCTTTATCAGAGTATAGTTGCTTTACAGTGTTGTATTAGTTTCTGCTGTATAACAAAGTGAATCAGCTATACGTATACATATATCCCCATATCCTCTCCCTCTTGCATCTCCCTCCCACCCTCCCTCTCCCAACCTTCTAGGTGGTCACAAAGCACCGAGCTGATCTCCCTGTGCCATGCAGCTGCTTCCCACTAGCTATCTATTTTACATTTGGTAGTGTATATACGTCAGTGATACTCTCTCACTTCGTCCGAGCTTACCCTTCCCCATCCCTGTGTCCTCAAGTCCATTCTCTACATCTGTGTCTTTATTCCTCTCCTGCCCCTAGGTTCATTAGAACCATTTTTTTTTTTTAAGATTCCATATGTATGGGTTAGCATACGGTATTTGTTTTTCTCTTTCTGACTTACTTCACTCTGTATGACAGATTGTAGGTCCATCCACCTCACTACAAATAACTCAATTGTGTTTCTTTTCATGGCTGAGTAATATTCTATTGTATATATGTGCCACATCTTATTTATCCTTTCATCTGTTGATGAACACTTAGGTTGCTGCCATGTCCTGGCTATTGTAAATAGTGCTGCAATGAACACTGTAGTACATGACTCTTTCTGAATTATGGTTTTCTCAGGGGATATGCCCAGTAGTGGGATTGCTGGCTCATATGGTAGTTCTATTTTTAGTTTTTTGAGGAACTGCCATACTGTTCTCCATAGTGACTGTACCAATTTACATTCCCACCAACACTGCAAGAGGGTTCCCTTTTCTTCACACCCTCTCCAGCATTTATTGTTTGTAGATTTTTCGATGATGGCCATTCTGACTGGTGTGAGGTGATACCTCATTGTAGTTTTGATTTGCATTTCTCTAATGATTGGTGATGTTGAGCATCTTTTCATGTGTTTGTTGGCCATCTGTATATCTTCTTTGGAGAAATATCTGTTTAGGTCTTCTGCCCATTTTTGGATTGGGTTGTATGGTTTTTTGATATTGAGCTGCATGAGCTGCTTGTATATTTTGGAGATTAATCCTTTGTCAGTTGCTCTGTTTGCAAATATTTTCTCCCATTCTGAGGGTTGTCTTTTCGTCTTGTTTATGGTTTCCTTTGCTGTGCAAAAGCTTTGAAGTTTCATTAGGTCCCATTTGTTTATTTTTGTTTTTATTTCCATTTCTCTGGGAGGTGGGTCAAAAAGGATCTTGCTGTGATTTATGTCATAGAGTGTTCCGCCTATGTTTTCCTCTAAGAGTTTTATAGTGTCTGGCCTTACATTTAGGTCTTTAATCCATTTTGAGTTTATTTTTTTGTATGGTGTTAGGAAGTGTTCTAATTGCATTCTTTTATATGTAGCTGTCCAGTTTTCCCAGCACCACTTATTGAAGAGGCTGTCTTTTCTCCATTGTATATTCTTGCCTCTTTTATCAAACCAAATTCATTGATTAGCTCTAGTAGTTTTCTGGTAGCATCTTTAGGATTCTCTATGTATAGTATCATGTCATCTGCAAACAGTGACAGTTTTCCTTCTTTTCTGATTTGGATTCCTTTTTATTTCTTTTTCTTCTCTGATTGCTGTGGCTAAAACTTCCAAAACTATGTTGAATAATAGTGGTGAGACTGGGTATCCTTGTCTTCTTCCTGATCTTAGAGGAAATGGTTTCAGTTTTTCACCACTGAGGATGATGTTGGCTGTGGGTTTGTCATACATGGCCTTTATTATGTTGAGGTAGGTTCCCTCTATGCCTACTTTCTGGAGAGTTTTTATCATAAATGGGTGTTGAATTTTGTTGAAAGCTTTTTCTGCATCTATTGAGATGATCATATGGTTTTTCTCCTTCAATTTGTTAATATGGTTTATCGCATTGATTGATTTGTGTATATTGAAGAATCCTTGCATCCCTGGGATAAACCCCACTTGATCATGGTGTATGATCCTTTTAATGTGCTGTTGGATTCTCTTTGTTAGTATTTTGTTGAGGATTTTTGCATCTATATTCATCAGTGATATTGGCCTGTAGTGTTCTTTCTTTGTGACATCTTTGTCTTTGGTATCATGGTGATGGTGGCCTCGTAGAATGAGTTTGGGAGTCTTCCCCCATCTGCTCTATTTTGGAAGAGTTTGAGAAGGATAGGTGTTAGCTCTTCTCTAAATGTTTGATAGAATTCGCCCGTGAAGCCATCTGGTCCTGGACTTTTGTTTGTTGGAAGATCTTAATCAGAGTTTCAATTTCAGTGCTTGTGATTGGTCTGTTTATATTTCCTATTTCTTCCTGGTTCAGTCTTGGAAGGTTGTGCTTTTCTAAGAATTTGTCCATTTCTTCCAGGTTGTCCATTTTATTGGCATATAGTTGCTTGTAGTAATCTCTCATAATCCTTTGTATTTCTGCAGTGTCAGTTGTTACTTCTCCTTTTTCATTTCTAATTCTGTTGATTTGAGTCTTTTCCCTTTTTTCCTTGGTGAGTCTGGCTAATGGTTTATCAATTTTTTTAAAAATTTATTTATTTATTTATTTATGGCTGTGTTGGGTCTTCGTTTCTGCACGAGGGCTTTCTCTAGTTGTGGCAAGCGGGGGCCACTCTTCATCGCGGTGTGCGGGCCTCTCACTATAGTGGCCTCTCTTGTTGCGGAGCACAGGCTCCAAACGCGCAGGCTCAGTAATTGTGGCTCACGGGCCCAGTTGCTCCGCGGCATGTGGGATCTTCCCAGACCAGGGCTCGAACCCATGTCCCCTGCCCTGGCAGGCAGATTCTCAACCACTGCGCCACCAGGGAAGCCCTGGTTTATCAATTTTGTGTATCTTCTCAAAGAACCAGCTTTTAGTTTTATTGATCTTTGCTATTGTTTCCGTCATTTCTTTTTCATTTATTTCTGATCTGATCTTTATGATTTCTTTCCCTCTGCTAACTTTGGGGTTTTTTTGTTCTTCTTTCTCTAATTGCTTTAGGTGTAAGGTTAGGTTGTTTATTTGAGATGTTTCTTGTTTCTTGAGGTAGGATTGTATTGCTATAAACCTCCCTCTTAGAACTGCTTGTGCTGCATCCCATAGGTTTTGGGTCATCGTGTTTTCATTGTCATTTGTTTCTAGGTATTTTTTAATTTCCTCTTTTATTTCTTCAGTGATCTCTTGGTTATTTAGTAGCGTATTGTATAGCCTCCATGTGTTTTATTTTTTACAGATTTTTTCCTGTAATTGATATCTAGTCTCATAGTGTTGTGGCTGGAAAAGATACTTGATACATTTTCAATTTTCTTAAATTTACCAAGGCTTGATTTGTGACCCAAGATATAATCTATCCTGGAGAATGTTCCATGAGCACTTGAGAGGACAGTGTATTCTGTTGTTTTTGGATGGAATGTCCTAATAATATCAATTAAGTCCATCTTGTTTAATGTGTCATTTAAAGCTTGTGTTTCCTTATTTATAATCATTTTGGATGATCTGTCCATTGGTGAAAGTGGGGTGTTAAAGTCCCCTATTATTGTGTTACTGTCAATTTCCCCTTTTATGGCTGTTAGCATTTGCCTTATGTATTGAAGTGCTCCTATGTTGGGTGCATAAATATTTCAAATTATTATATCTTCTTCTTGGAATGCTCCCTTGATCATTATGTACTGTCCTTCTTTGTCTCTTGTAATCATCTTTATTTTAGTCTATTTTGTCTGATATGAGAATTGCTACTCCAGCTTTCTTTTGATTTCCATTTGCATGGAATATCTTTTTCCATCCTCTCACTTTCAGTCTGTATGTGTCCCTAGCTCTGAAGTGGGTCTCTTGTAGACAGCATATGTACGGGTCTTGTTTTTGTATCCATTCAGCCAGTCTACGTCTTTTGGTTGGAGCATTTAATCCATTTACATTTAAGACAATTATCAATATGTGTGTTCTTATTACTATTTTCTTAATTGTGTTGGGTTTGTTTTTGTAGGTCTTTTCCTCCTCTTGTGTTTCCTGCCTAGAGAAGTTCGTTTAGCATTTGTTGTAAAGCTGGTTTGGTGGTGCTGAATTCTCTTAACTTTTGCTCATCTGTAAAGGTTTTAATTTCTCCATTGAATCTGAATGAGATCCTTGCTGGATAATCTTGGTTGTAGGTTTTTCCCTTTGATCACTTTAAGTATGTCCGGCCACTCCCTTCTGGCTTGCAGAGTTTCTGCTGAAAAATCAGCTGTTAACCTTATGGGGATTCCCTTGTATGTTATTTGTTGCTCTTCCCTTGTTGCTTTTAATATTTTTCCTTTGTATTTAATTTTTGATAGTTTGATTAATATGTGTCTCGGCATGTTTCTCTTTGGGTTTAGCCTGTGTGGTACTCTCTGTGCTTCCTGGACTTGATTGACTATTTCCTTTCCCATGTTAGGGAAGTTTTCAATTATAATCTCTTCAAATACTTTCTCAGACCCTTTCTTTTTCTCTTCTTCTTCTGGGACCCCTATAATTTGAATGTTGGTGTGTTTAATGTTGTCCCAGAGGTCTCTGAGACTGTCTTCAATTCTTTTCATTCTTTTTTATTAGGCTCCCTGGCAGTTATTTCCACGATTTTTTCTTCCAGCTCACTTATCCGTTTTTCTGCCTCAGTTATTCTGTTATTGATTCCTTCTAGAGTATTTTTAATTTCAGTAACTGTGTTGTTCATCACTGTTTGCTCTTTAGTTCTTCTAGATCCTTGTTAAATGTTTCTTGTATTTTCTCCATTCTGTTTCCGAAATTTTGGATCATCTTTGCTATCATTACTCTGAATGCTTTTTCAGGTAGGTTGCCTATTTCGTTTTCATTTATTTGGTCTTGTAGGTTTTTACCTTTCTCCTTCGTCTGTAACATATTTTTTTTTGTTGTTTCTTTTTTTTTTTTTTTTTGATGGGTGGTGCTGTATTCCTGTCTTACTGGTTGTTTGGCCTGAGACGTCCAGCACTGGAGATTGCAGGCAGTTGGATAGAACTGTGTCTTGGTGCTGAGATGAGAACCTCCAGGAGGCCTCACTCCGATCGATATTCCCTGGGGTCTGAGGTTCTCTGTTAGTCCAGCGTTTTGGACTTGGAGCTCCCACCACAGGAGCTCAGTCCCGACCTCTGGCCTGGGAACCAAGAGGCCTCAAGCTTCGTGGAGCTGTTAAAAAAAAAAGAAAGAAAGAAAGAAAGAAAAAAAGGGGGGCTTCCCTGGTGGCGCAGTGGTTAAGAATCTGCCTGCCAATGCAGGGGACACAGGTTCGAGCCCTGGTCTGGGAAGATCCCACATGCCACGGAGCAACTAAGTCCCTGTGCCACAACTACTGAGCTTGCACTCCAGAGCCCACGAGCCACAACTACTGAGCCTGCGTGCCGCAACTACTGAAGCCTGCATGCCTAGAGCCCGTGCTCTGCAACAAGAAAAGCCACTGCAATGAAAAGCCCACACACTGCAACAAAGAGAAGCCCCACCTCGCCGCAACTAGAGAAAGCCCGTGCGCAGCAACGAAGACCCAATGCAGCCAAAAATAAATAAATAAATAAATTTTAAAAAAAGAAAAAGAGGAGCAGTACAATATCAAAGGAAAAAAAAAGAGGGGGGGGCGGGGGCAACAAGCCAAAAGGAGAGAACACTAACAAAATATAAAGAATAAAATAAAATTAGAAAAATAAAAGATTTATTAGGAAAAATAAAAACATAAAAGTGTCAACAACAATGAATCAACAAGGTAAAACAGAACCCCAATCTAAAAGAGGAAAAAAGAAAAGAAAAGAAAAAAAAAAAAGCCTTGGCTATGGGGGTGGAACTTAGGCAGGGCTAGGGTGGGGCGGGGCCTAGGCGGGTTGGGGGGGTGACGTTCAAGCATGGGGGTGCCGGGGGCCTCTGCTTAGGACCTGCGTGGAAGGGGAAAGGCAGCACGTGGAAAGGAGGGCCTCTGGAGTGTGGAGTTCTAGAGTTTGGAGGTAGGGTCCTGGGTGAGGGAGTGTGGGTGGGGTTTAGGCCCAGCTGGTTGGAGGGGGTCTCAGAGGGGGTCTCCGAGTGTAGAGCAAAGGCCCTGGTGGTGTAGAGGCGGGGCTTGGGCTCTGCACAGCAGGAGGGAGGCTCCGAGGGCAGAGGGTTAGGACCCGGAGCCCAACAGGCTACCTGGTGCCTAAGTAGACAGGGAACGCACTGGCCCTGTTCCCTTCCATTCCTTCGTGCTCCTCCCCCACAGCCTCCCCCAGGTTCTCCTCTGTCACCGCTGGACCCCTAACCGTGGGTGGGTCCCACTGGGTGTAGGAACTCCTCCCCTCCCCCAGCCACCCCTCAGGGGTGCCGGTCCCGGAGGTCTGGGCTTTACTTTTGCTCCCCGTTCCCCTCTCCCACTCCCTCAGGACCCATGCTGCTGGAGGGGGCCTAGGTGGGCAGAGGATCAGGCCCAGTATCTCAACAGGTTCCTGGGGGTCCACGTAAGCAGGGGAAACCTGGCCACACTCCCCTTTGATCCTCTGCCCTCCCAATGGTTCCCCAATTTCCCCCTTCGGGTGTGGGATCTCTTCCCCTCCCCCAGCTGCCCCTCAGGGGCGCTAGTCCTGTGCCGCCTACACTTCTCCTCCCCCCTCACTCCCCCCATGCCCCATGTCCTACTCAGTCCCTGGGGGTTCCTCCCATCCCCTTAGGTGTCTGTGGTCCCCCACCAGTGCCTCGTAGGTGCCCTAGTTGTGAGGAGACACGAATTCCGCGTCCTCCTAGTACGCCATCTTGACCCTCATGCTCATTTTTAACTAAATGGACCAGCCTAACCAAAGATCGTCTAGAACTTCAGTGGCCATTGTAGGGAACTTTTGACCTCCCCAAACCTGTTTTTCTCAGAACTAAAATAGAAGACCATGGCTCTAAAGCACAACAAAGTGAATGGGATGCCTATTTTAAACGGTACCTCAAGGCCTCCAAGTGCAATCAGGATTCTAAAGCTGCCTCTTTACAAAATACTACTTATGATTGAGGCAAATAAAAAATTAAAAGAATGTAAAAAAGCATCAGAGGCCTCTTCTCCCCTTTCACTTCCTGCGCTAACTTCTCCTTTCCCTACTGTGCCTGTTCTTTCCTCTTTGTACCCTCCTCTTTTTCATTTCAACCCTATCATTGAACTTCTCTTGTTCTCTGAACCTCTCCCTACTTCCTCCTCAACTCAACCCATTAAAACCTGCACCTTTAAAAATCAAACCCTCCAGGCTTCCCTGGTGGCACGGTGGTTGAGAATCTGCCTGCTAATGCAGGGGACACGGGTTTGAGCCCTGGTCTGGGAAGATCCCACATGCCACGGAGCAGCTAGGCCCGTGAGCCACAACTACTGAGCCTGCGTGTCTGGAGCCTGTGCTCCGCAACAAGAGAGGCTGCGATACTGAAGAGGCCCGCGCACCGCGATGAAGAGTGGCTCCCGCTTGCCGCAACTGGAGAAAGCCCTCGCACAGAAACGAAGACCCAACACAGCCAAAAATAAATAAATAAAATAAAGAATTATTCTGCCTTCCTCACTGAATTACTTAAAAAAAAAAAATCAAACCCTCCTAGGATCCTAATGCTAAGCTCCTAATTTCCTATGTTCCCTGAACTAAGACTGAACTACAAACCATAGTCAAAGGTTTTCCTAAAGTTACTGAAGCTCCTCATAAATTCACTGAGGAATTTAATATAATTGTCCAGACTTTTCAACCTGGTTCCTCAGACTTAATATCAACTAGTCCACATGCTTTTTGGCAAAGGTGGAACCCAACATTGGATGAAAACTGCTAATTGGTCACGTCTTGAAAAATCTCTAGAATAACAAATGGGAGATTAACCCCCTGCCCTATTTTGTGATCAGGCTCAGGCAATTGCTAAGGGACTCCACTTAGCAATCCCTAGAGCTTTCCTGAAAGCTGCTGATTGGAACAAAATTCAGGCCTGCATTAAAAAACCCAGTGAGGTCCCATTTGTTTGTTTTTATTTTCATTACCCTAGGAGGTGGGTCAAAAAAGATCTTGCTGCAATTTATGTCAAACAGTGTTCTGCCTATGTTTTCCTCTAAGAGTTTTATAGTGTCTGGACTTATATTCAGGTCTTTAATCCATTTTGAGTTTATTTTTGTGTATGGTATTATGGAGTGTTCTAATTTCATTCTTTTACCTGAAGCTGTCCAGTTTTCCCAGCACCGCTTATTGAAGAGGCTGTCTTTTCTCCACTGTATATTCTTGCCTCCTTTGTCATAGATTAGGTGACCATAGGTGCGTGGGTTTATCTCTAAATGTCCATCAACAGAGGAATGGAGGGACTTCCCTGGTGGCGCAGTGGTTAAGGATCCACTTGCCAAGGCAGGGGACACGGGTTCAATCCCTGGTCCAGGAAGATCCCACATGCCGTGGAGCAGCTAAGCCCACGTGCCACAACTACTGAGCATGCACTCTAGAGCCCGAAAGCCACAACTACTGAGCCCGCGCACTACAACTACTGAAGCCTGCGCACCTAGAGCCTGTGCTCTGCAACAAGAGAAGCCCGCGCACCACGACGAAGAGTAGCCCCCACTCGCCACAACTAGAGAAAGCCCACACGCAGCAATGAAGACCCAACGCAGCTAAAAATATAAATTAAAAAAAAAAAAACAGAGGAAAGGATAAAGGAGATGTGGTACATATGTACAATGGAATATTACTCAGCCATAAAAAGGAACAAAATTGGGTCATTTGTAGAGATGTGGATGGATTTAGAGATTGTTATACAGAGTGAAGTAAGTCAGAAAGAGAAAAACAAATATTGTATATTAATGCGTATGTGTGGAATCTAGAAAAATGGTATAGAAGATCCTATTTGCAAAGCAGAAATAGAGACACAGACATAGAGAACAAATGTATGGATACCAAGGGGAAAAAGGGGGGGCGTGGGAGGAATTGGGAGATTGGGATTGACACGTATACACAATTGATACTATGCATAAAATAGATAACTAATGAGAACATACTGTATAGCACAGGGATCTCTACTTAATGCACTGTGCTGACCTGAATGGGAAGGAAGTCCAAAAGGGAGGGGATATATGTATATGTATGGCTGATTCATTTTGCTGTACAGTAGAAACTAACACAACATTGTAAAGAAACTATACTCCAATAAAAATTAAAAAAAAAAAAAATGAACCCATGCATGACTATTATAGTCGACTCCAGATTATTTTTAAGGAAAATTCTGGTCTCCCCATGGATGTCGAATCCACATGGGTGGGCTTTAACTCTATGTTCATTAATGAGCTAAACTGAGACCTCTCTCTTTTGGCAAAGAGAATTAGAATAAGATGGGAAACTATGTTCGTAATGGACTTGGTTAATTTAGCAAACCGGCTAACCCACACCCACACGAAGTACTAGGTATAAAATAAGCTACAAGGATATATTGTACAACATGGGGAATATAGCCAGTATTTTATAATAACTATAAATGGCGTATAACCTTTAAAAATGGTGAATCACTATGTTATACACCTAAAACGTATACAACGTTGTAAATCAACTATAACTTAATTAAAAAATAAAATAAAGTGATGGCCAAAAAAAAACACCTGAATTGTTCCCTCAAAGCCTTTCCCCAGAATTAATCAATATCCTACAAATAAAGAGTGCTTACAGGGAATCAGACCAATCACGGAGGATTATAAAGCCCAGGGGTTTATAATCCCTTGTATCAGTCCCTGCAATACCCTTATTTCACCTACCAGGAAACCCAATGGCCGCGGATAGACTTGTCCAAGACCTCCATACTGTAAACAATATTGTTATCCCTCTTCACCTTGTTGTTCCCAACCCTCACACCTTATCAGCTCCCATCCCTACTGAAAGTAAGCTTTTCACTGTGATTGCTTTGTGTAGTGCCTTCTTTAGCATCCCTGTGGATAAGGCCCATCAATATCGCTTTGCCTTTAATTGGGAAGGACAACAATACAGCTGAACAGTAATGCCCCGGGGTTTAACTAAAAGTCCTTCTTATTTCTCACAAACCCTAAGAGCTTATTTAGATGATGTAAAATTTCCTAGAGGTTCTAAACTATTACAACATGTAGATGATTTGCTTCTCTGCTCCCCTTCCCAGGCCTCCTCAAGGGAAGACAGCATCCATCTGCTAAAGCTTTTAGCCTCAAGGAGACATAGGGTCTCTAAGGAGAAGCTACAGTTTGTTCAAACTCAAGTTTGCTTTTCAGGACATCTGATTTCAGAACAAGGACTACACATAGATCCAGAAAGGCTCCATGGCATCCTGAATTTCCTAAAGCCCAAAACTAAATGCCAATTACGAGGCTTTCTTGGGTTAGCTGGCTATTATCATAACAGGGTTTCAATTTTTTCTCTCATGGTTCAGCCCCTATATATAACTTGTTGAAAAACACTAAGCCTGATCCTATTATTTGGGAAGATCAGGATGATCTAGGTTTTAAAACCCTGAAGGAAAGCTTAATGAATCTCTCTGCCCTTGGACACTAATTATCAACTCCCCTTTTTCCTCTAAGTCTATGAAAAGGAAGGAAATGCCCTCAGGGTGCTTATTTAGAAACATGGAGATCACCATCACCAATAGGTTATCACAGTCAGCAGCTAGACCCTGTGGCACAAGGATACCCCCTTGCCTCTGAGCCATTCCTGCCACTGCCCTTTTAGTAAAGGCCAACCAAGAAATACTCATGGGTTCCTCTCTGACCATCTTTGTTCCTCATGCTATTGAAAGCCCTTCTGAATTCCAACCATATCCAACATCTTTCAGCAAGACATCTTACTCCCTATGAAAAGCTCCTGTGGACTGCACCCCGTATCACTCTTGCTCACTGTAATATCCCTAACCTTGCCACCCTTCTTCCCTCCTCTATGGACGAAACTCCTCATGACTAACTCTGACAGACCATCTCTTGACTCCCTATTACGACTTGCAAGAAACCCCTTTAACAAATGTTGATTCTTCATGGTTTACTGATGGTTCTTATTTAAAAGATGAAAACGGTGAATATTGTGCTGGATATGCAATTGCAACTTCTTCTGAAGTTATCAAGGCAGCACCTTTGCCTTTGGCTACCTCAGCACAACGGGCTGAATCATACGCTCTTACTCAAGCCTATAGTTCAGCCATCGGCAAAACTGCAAATATTCATACAAACAGTAGAAACACTTTTGGAGTAGCTCATAACTTTGGAATGTTATGGAAGCAGAGAGATTTCCTTACGTCTAATGGGGATAAAACTTAAAATGGCCCATATATTCAAGATTTATTAGATGCCATACTTCTACCAGCCACTCTGGCTATTATTAAAGTTCTGGGCATTCTAAACTTGACTCCCTGGAAGCTAAAGAGAACCACCTCACTGATATCTCCACTAAAAATGCTGCTCTCACAGGAACCAACAACCAAACCTCTGTCATGCTCCAAAAAGATGTTCCCCCAAATGATAATCTAGACAAGTTGACTAGAGATACCCAACAACTGGCCACAGAAAAGGAAAAACAATATTGGAAATCTAATTACTGTTGGTTTGATAAAAAGAAAGAGCTCTGGTTTGGGCCAAATGATGATCCAGTCCTGCCAGAGACTCTAAAATTCCCATTACTGACTACAGTTGACCCTTGAACAACACAGGATTGAACAGCAAGGGTCCACTTATATGTGGATTTTTTCCAATAAATACATACTACAGTACTACATGATCTGCAGTTGGCTGATGCAGAATCTCGGATACGGAGGGCCAACTGTAAAGTTATAAGCAGATGTTCAGCTGTGCAGGGGGATCAGTGCCCTTACCCCTGTGTTGTTCCAAAGTCAACTGTACTGTATATGCATTGAATCACTGATCTACTGATAAAATGATAAACTTTATGAATCAATACTGGTGGGAAAATATTAATAAAGCCACTAAAAGCACTTTATTTGCCACACGCATGCAAAATACAATGATGGGGAACCTATCCACACCACCCCACCACTTTAAATTACCCAATAGACCATTTGAGGTTTGGCAATGGATTTCCTACAGCTTCCCCCATCTCATGGATATAAATATGTTTTGGCAATGGTTGTATATTTTCTCACTGAACTGAAGCTTTCCCTCATAGATGGGCCACTGCCTCTCCTGTGGCTAAAATTCTACTAGAAAAGATTATCCCGGGCTTCCCTGGTAGCGCAGTGGTTAAGAATCCGCCAGTTGATGCAGGGGACACGGTTCAAGCCCTGGTCTGGGAAGATCCCACATGCTGCGGAGCAACTAAGCCTGTGCACCACAACTACTGAGCCTGCGCTCTAGAGCCTGCGAGTCACAATTACTGAGCCCAAGTGCCACAACTACTGAAGTCTACGTGCCTGGAGCCCATGCTCCAAAACAGGAGAAGCCACCACGATGAGAAGCCCACGCATCGCAATGAAGAGTAGCCCCCGCTCGCTGCAACCAGAGAAAAGCCTGCGCACAGCAACAAAGACCCAACACAGCCAAAAAAAAAAAAAAAAAAAAAAAAGCCATTAAAAAAAAAAATTATCCCTACCCAGCGAACCTCACCTCAAACTTCATGGTGACTGGGGAATTCACTTCACCAGCCAGGTGCTTGGAGAAGTCTGTGCTGTCTGGCCAGTTCTACAACACTTTCCCTGTGCTTACCAGCCAAATTCCCCAGGGCCAGTCGAACACATGAATGGCACCGTCAAGAGTCTATCGGCAAAATCTGTAGAGACTCTTCAAACACCCTAGCCAAAGTCACTGCCATTGGTCCTTCTAAATCTTAGGTTTATCTACCCTTTTTGCAGCCCATAAACTCTCACACTTTGAGATAATCACAGGATTCTCAACGCCGCTAGCTCCTGCTCCTTTTGATCTACAGCTAATAAAAGAGTATATACTTGAATATTTTAAAGACTTAATTGTTTCTGCTGAAAATAACCATGATTTAGTAGAACAATCTTTTCACAGCATGCTCCTGGGAGACAAAGGTTTTCAGCATCATCCCTTACAACCTACAGATTTCGTCTCCTGTAGGAGACATCTTCAAAGACATCCCTCCAACCTTGCTGGAAGGGCCCTTACCAACTGTTGTTAACCAGTCCGCGTACTGCCAAGATCCAGGAAACAGACTCTCAGATCATGTATTACATCTAAAGAAAGCACCAAATCCTGACTGGACCTGTGTACCAACTGATGACCTAAAACTAAAGGTTTCCAGGAATTGAAACAGATGACAGCGAAAGGAGACAGCTTTCCCAAGATGACCAGACCAGGCCTGTATACCTTTTCCCCATTGTTTCTTACCTTATTTCCCCCCTTTCTTTCTTGGAAAGACAATGCTCTTACCTGCACTTCTGACTCTGTTTGCAACAGAGGGAAACATCTGATGGTTGGGTTTGCCACCAGAAACTCAAATCTGTACACAACAGCAGTAACTCTCTAGTCCATCCTGTGACCAGTTTTTCATTTGTCCCTAATGCCACTGCTAATTGCACTCCATTTCCCCTCAATGTTAACTCCAGAGTGAAACTTCTGTCAACAGCCCTCCCGACGCCGTTTCATCCTGAACACCCCCACTGACTGTAGCAATGATGGTACCACTCCCGATAAACTTAAAATTACGCTACTACAACCACCCCACTCACGCCCTTACTTTCATAATCTTTGTCCCCAGAACACCTTAAACCCAATTACCCTGTGCCATCACGTTACAGAATGGACTTTTTGGCTTGGAGGAATCCTCTCAAAACATCACTGACCCCTGGTTGACTAACGCCAATAGCTCCATTCCCACAAATTCACCAATAAACAATGCCACTTCAGCTGGAGTCCTTTGTGCTCATCCGGTTTCATCTTCGTTTGTGAAGGATGGCATCATCCCCGGGCTTATAAATGTCTGGATAGTTGGCGAATGGGAGGACAATTCTCGTTAGGATATCTAGTTTTTCCCCTATCCATTCATAACCGATCTGAAACCAATCTCTGGGCCAACCCCTTAAGCCTACTTCAAAGAACCTAATGTTAACGGCCCAACACGGTCCATGACTCTGGGTCTGTCTCCTTGGCAGATCTTTCCTCCTTTCTTGGTTTGGAGTACACATCAATGAGCACATGATTAGAAAACTATCCATTACCCTAGGTTATACAGCTGACTCCATCCCTAAAGCCATAGCTGCCCAACAACAGGCTTAGATTCTGTCAACTTCAGTAATAGAAGAGCCAGTTATTTCGCTAGCAAAAGCAAGTTTATTTGGGAATAGCCATAGGAATTACAATTCAGGATATGCAAACTATGGCAGACCATAGGCAAATCCAGAAAACAGGAAAGAGGAGTTTGCTTTCATAGGGAAAAGAGGGAGTTGGGACGGACTGTAATAATGAAAGAGTTCACTGGAGGAGGCTAGGAGTCCAAAGTATGGAGGCTTCTCATTGGTTGGGCAGCTACAGTCTGATTGGCTGGGCTGTCATCAGACGGAGAGTTTTCTTCTTCCTGCTGGATAGTAGAGTCGGCAACACCTTCCTGTCTGAGATATAGGCGCATATCTCTTCCTGTTTGGAGTAATCGATAACGCACTGGTCGGGGGATGCCCCCTACAGGTCTGTCTCCGCTCCAATTTTAGCTGAGGTTTCTTTAATTAATTCCACAATTCCTTAGCTAAGGTGGTATTAGACAATCAAATTGCCCTTAGCTAACTCCTAGCAGAACAAGGTAGTATATGCTGGCAGCAAGAACAACTTGTTGCACATGGATAATTTCCTCTGGGGAAGGAGAAACTCAATTACATAAAATCAGGGAACAAGTACACTGATTACAATTTTCACCTGATTCCCCATGGTCCTTCAATCTTTAGGACAATTATACAAACTGGATTTGTCATATTACTTTTAATTTTTTGACTTGTATAATCATTTTAAAACTTTGTAACTGTTGCCTGTCAAACATCTGCAGGAATGATGCACCAAACAGTATTATGTCAGCTCAGTGCTTTGAGATGATCTCCAAGGCTTAGAACCTTGTTAAGACAAAATTTAAGAATGGGAGATGCCTAAGAGCTCCTCCTTCTACCTTCCTTGTTGCTCAAATGTGGCCCTACGGTTTCCAAATGCTACTTATTTACTTTAGTCATAATTCTTTTCTTTTTTTAATTTTTTAAAAAATTTATTATTTTTGGCTGTGTTGGGTCTTCGTTGCTGCACGCGGGCTTTCTGTAGTTGCAGCGAGCATGGGCTACTCTTCGTTGCCAGCTTCTCATTGCGGTGGCTTCTCTTGTCATGAAGCATGGGCTCTAGGTGTGCGAGCTTCAGTAGTTGTGGCACGTGGGTTCAGTAGTTGTGGCTCGTGGGCTCTAGAGTGCAGGCTCAGTAGTTGTGGTGCAGGGGTTTAGTTGCTCCGTGGCATGTGGGATCTCCCTGGACCAGGGCTCAAACCCATGTCCCTTGCATTGGCAGGTGGATTCTTAACCACTGCACCACCAGGGAAGCCCTTTAGTCATAATTCTGTTCTCCATCACTGTTTTAATATTGTCTCTGCTTATAACCACAGCAGAGGATGGAGCTCCACTGCAGGGGACTGTAATTTTGTAGCACAGCACAAATGCTACTTGCTCTTTCCCTCCAACATAACTCCCAGGAAAGGTCCTTCCCAGCAATGAGGGACACAGACAAAAATATTTCAACCAAAAAAAAAAAAAAAAAAAAACCAACCTGATGCTGCATCAGTTGTGCTTTCAGAGAAAGATCTTGATCGAAAGGGAGAAATGTGAAAATGGATAAAGCATACTTGATTTTAAGTGGAGTGGGAAAGCCACTAAAGGAGAGTTCTTACCCTTGGTTTCAACTTACACAGCCAACAGGAAGAAAGATTTTTGCATTTCTCAGTAACAGCAAACTGACCATCACTTGCAACCAATGTGAAACTGCAACAACCCTGAACTCTTATTCTCCTCTAATGAACTTTTGTTCAAAACAACACTCCTCGGTATCCTCCCAGATTCCAATAAAAGCTAACCTTCCCTTTGTTCCTCAGATTTGCCTATGGTTCGCCACGGTTTGCTTGTCCCGAATTGTAATTCCTCTGCTATTCCCTCTGCTAAACTCATCTTTGCTTAATAATAATTGCTGTTAATTTTATTTAAGTTTGGCAGACTCTTCCAGAAGCACTTCAGAATGAACAAAGAGGTCTTGCCCGCTCATTTCTTTATAAACTGAGGTATGACAAAATAGCTATAAGTAATGGTGAGAAGCTGGGAATAAAGCCCGAGGATGTGGCTCGCCCTCCGAGACCGATTATCTTTGAGTTGTTAAAGCCAGAACAGAAGAAGCTGAGAGATGGTCAAGGCAAACCCTGAAGGAAGGTGAATGAGGACAGCTATTACCCACTTTAGCACAACACGCTCCAAACTGATTCTCCTGCCCCCACTTCACAAGGTTGAAAAGCTTAATGAGGAAAGAGCCTGTATTGGTCATAAAATATAATCTTTTCACTTTATTTTTTAAAATGCAGCTCTTCAAAAATTTCATTTAAAAAGATCATCTGTAAGGAAAAAAAAAATGCGCTTAATTTAAACACTGATTTTAAACATCCCCATAAGTGAATGAACAAAACATCAGGCTCGGTTTATAAACTCCAGGAGATCCCTGCAATAGGAAAAGGTGTCCTGTCAATAGGTGGCTGCCGAGATGGTTTGATTTTAGGGACAGCAGAAAGGACTCCTGCTTTTGTCCTCATGTCTTTCCTCTCACCTATGGCCTCACTGATGCCTGAAATAAATTTTGAGTGTCCTTGGTCCTTCAGTGTCTGTCTGATCCTGCAAAGGAGCTGGGCCTGCCTCGCTGTGACTTTAGAGACACATAAGTCTTACCAGGCATTTGTCCCTCTGCATAAGTGAAGAGGTAACGCTTTGCCCTGAAAGCAGGTTTTAATCAGGGGCAAAGGGCACTGAGCACCAGAAGACTAGCTTTCATACGAACAATTCAAAATAAACACTTAAGAGTGACATTAACATGACACAAATAACAATCATACACTCAATGCCTGTCAGAAAATATTATGTATGTATAAATGTTAAGGATGCTGCTATCTTCTAGGAGAAATACCAGCCTATGTCCTCCTTCCCCCATCCCTAATCGCTGCCCTCCCCTCCAAAAAAAACTTTAGCAAACCTTCATAGCATAGGTGAATTCACTCTTCTGCTTTTAACTCGGGTTTCTGATCCTAGTCATGTACTTGTCTGGGCTGGCAGCACTCATTACCGTAGTATAAACTGTGTAGCTGAAAATGAGAGGAATTTTAACATATACATCATTTTCTCTAATATTCCAAAGAGGGGAAAAAAAATCCCAAGCTCGGCTTCCCTGCTGGCGCAGTGGTTAAGAATCCACCTGCCAAGGCAGGGGACACGGGTTCGAGCCCTGGTCTGGGAAGATCCCACACGCCGCGGAGCAACTAAGCCCGTGCGCCACAATTACTGAGCCTGCGCTCTACAGCCCGAGAGCCACAACTACTGAAGCCCACGTGCCACAACTACTGAGCCCGTGCGCCTAGAGCCGGTGCTCCACAACAAGAGAAGCCACCGCAATGAGAAGCCTGCACACCACAACGAAGAGTAGCCCCCACTCACCACAACTAGAGAAAGCCCACGCACAGCAACAAAGACCCAATGCAGCCAAAAATAAATAAATAAAATAAATTAAAAAAAAAAAAAGAGCCCTCTTTAAAAGTCATGAGGGACACACACACACACAAAAAATCCCAAGTTCTTTTCCTCATACTTGGGACCCAGGACAAGAATACAAATAGAGACCCACATATGTCAGGCTATTTAAAAGTTATAATTCAAGCAACCACACAAAGTGTTCTTTCCTATTTTGACAACACTGTGGAAGGCCAAGTTCAAAGTTCTCAGACTCTCCAGAGTTCCACACTGTGGCAATGAGGGAGAGCTGGCCTTGGCCTGCAGCCTTGCTCTGCCTATCCCACAAATACCACATATGTGGACACTCATCTAGGCTTCATGCACCACCCCCAGCAAACAGCCATCCCTTGGCCACCACCAGGCACAGGACGTCCAGGACGGCTGCACACCGCCATCAGAACACCACCCAGGGAAGTGGACCACACAGGCCCTGGAAATGGCTTGGGTGCTGTTCAGGATGAGAATTCCAGGGTTCTGGGTACTTGGGCCAGACTCTGAGTGGATTCCTTATATCATGGGAGAGTCAGAGGAAGGCCAGAGTGGGGCCCCGAAAGCTCAGGGATCAAGACAGGGGGTCCACTGGCCCAGATCTAAGGATGAAAAGTACAATGTCACTTACTCAACATTCTGCAGAGCAAGAGACCCAAATAACTTGTGCACATGCACATACGCATGCACATACACACTGAGGCTCCTACCCTTCACTCCCTTCAACTACCTTTTGCCCCAGACACCAGCTGGGATGCCTGCTCAAAGCATTGGGAGTGGGGCGGTTTAGGAACAGGCACTGGCACCCCACAGCTGAATCAAACACTGGGCTGAAGACAGCACTATGAGAACATGCAAAGCTTGTCCAAGGGGAACGAAGGTTCCCTGAACAGGACCTCAGCTGCTTATTTACTTTAGTCATAATTATTTTTTTTTTAATTTATTTATTTTTGGCTGCGTTGGGTCTTCATTGCTGCACGCAGGCTTTCTCTAGTTGCGGCGAGCGTGGGCTACTCTTCGTTGCCAGCTTCTCGTTGCGGTGGCTTCTCTTACTGTGAAGCATGGGCTCTAGGTGTGCGGGCTTCAGTAGTTGTGTCACGTGGGTTCAGTAGTTGTGGCTCATGGGCTCTAGAGTGCAGGCTCAGTAGTTGTGGTGCAGGGGTTTAGTTGCTCCGTGGCATGTGGGATCTTCCCGGACCAGGGCTCAAACCCGTGTCCCTTGCATTGGCAGGTGGATTCTTAACCACTGCACCACCAGGGAAGCCCTTTAGTCATAATTCTGTTCTCCATCACTGTTTTAATATTGGAGCTCCACTGCAGGGGACTGTAATTTTGTAGCACAGCACAAGGGGGCAGCATAGAGCTCCTTGCTTCTGTTCAGACATTTCTGAATATTAACCTCACACACTGAACAGACGTAGCTGATGGTAATCATTACATGTAAAAGGCCTGAGAGTCAGGGATCTGTGTTATTTTTGGTTCACTGGTAATAATCATTTAAATGTAGATCCTCTTGGGTTTTCAATTATACAATAAAGAAAAATGCTTCTTGGTAAACTGTTTATAACTTCTGACAATTCTATTTCAACAAAACATTTGCCATTTAAACATTCATAGCCTTTAACTCAGTAATCCTACTTCTGGGAATTCAGCCAAGGAAAATAATACAAAAACAGGGGGGAAATGTACAAATATATTTATTTCAGAGTTTTAATAGAGGAAAAACTAACAACTGGAGAATGTTTAATTCAATTATACTACATTCAATTGGTTATGATGCAGCTATTTAAAATTATAAGGGCTGCTCACAGCACAGAAAATGCTTTATTAAAATAAATATAAAAACTATTTGATTATACTATTAATCTTTAAACAAAATATTTATCATTTATATAACTATTTAAAAAACTATAAGAACAAAAAAATAGGTTCACTAATTTTTAAATGACTATTAAAAAGGCAAAATTGTGCCCATCTGGAAAGGGTAATGGTGAGTTGGAGCTAACTCCTACAGGCTGGTGAGAGTCAATGGCTAAATATGCAGGAAGTTTATGAGCCAACTGTAAGCTTGAAATAGGCCAGGGTGAGTATTTACACCAAGGAAATCAATAAATGCTACAAATCAGGAGTCTTTTGTTTGTTTTTGCTCTCTCTGCCCTCAAAGAACTAGTTCACTAGCATAGTGCTGGGTATCATTTGTGACCCAGCTAGCTCATTTGTTAGAGTGGGAAAATACTGATTTGCTTTTCTGTAGAAGATTGTTTTGGCTGTTAGAATATCGTTTATGGAATTAATTTTTTAGCAATAATCGTTTTATCTGGACATACTTAAAGAAGAAAATTTCAAAGAGATACATTCCTATTACAGTGCAAAGTGAACAGAGTAACACCAGTTTTGAAAATGTCATTGTACCTAAGGAATCTTAGAGCACCCGAATATACAAAAGTTAATCTAGAGGCCGTCAGGAAAACTACTGTTTTATATTTGTGTGAAAGAGGATCATTTCAAAGAAAAAAATCAATTGGGTATTTGAAACTAAAAATCCCTTTACAAGTTTTATCCATATTAGGCTATTTCTTCAAGAATACCATTTTTGATATTCTTGCCTTCAAGAAAGAAGGATGATGAGAAAGTACGAAATGCTGGGTTTTGGAATTTATGGAGGTAAAAGAAGGAGATAAGACTCTGTGATGACTTGCGTCCTCTTCTATTTTAGGCCCTACCTCACTGAGCTGGTCTTGGGCACAGAGAAGGCAATCAGGCAACACCTTGAGGGGTATGCGGCCACGAAGTGCAGGCTCTTGGCCTATTCAGCCGTGCTGTGATGGCGACGGCGGACCTTCAGAGCTTCCTGTACAAGTTTGGTGGGGTGTGCGTCTCAAGTTTAACTAACAGCTTCCTGTGGCAGTGGCAGTGGCAGTGGCAGCCCGGCCCAGCGGTTCACGTCAAAAAAAAGGAGGTGGGTAAAATCCCAGGCTGTAGACCCGAGAAGCCATTGCTCACAGAATGCTACTATCAAGGGCACAGGCTACAAGAGAAACATTAACTCAGGCACGGAATCAGCTGTGAAATGAGCACGGGGGTAGCAGAAACTCCCCGGGAAGATAAAGGAAAGCCAAAGGTATCTAAAGCTTAGTACTAACAGTGAAGTTAAGGAGCTCGCAAGCAGCGAAGGTGGTCCCCAGCTAGCAGACGGATTTAGGATAAGCATGTCATGCCCTCCTCCTTCCAGATCACTCTATCCTCCTCAGCTTTGTTTTTCCCCATGGACTCCTCACCTGACTTTTGCTACATTGGTTTATCTGTCCCTCCCTGCCAGTAGAATGCTGGTCCCAGCAGAGCAAAGAGTCTGTTTTGTCACGGCTGGATCCACAGCACCTAGAAAACCTGCTCTGTGGGAGCCCTCAGATCCCTGCCGAGCCAAAGAGCGCAGGAGAGAGTCTGCTGTGCCAGGGTGATGTATGAACAGACGTGCTTAACATGTCACTTACTTGTTATAAACCGGAAACACTGACAAAACCTGCATAGGAGAAATCATATTCAAAATGATTAGAAATTCGAAAAGATTCATGCACCCCAATGTTCACAGCAGCACTATTCACAACAGCCAAGATACGGAAGCAACCTAAGTGTCCATCAACAGATGAACGGATAAAGAAGATGTGGTACATATATACAATGGAATATTATTCAGCCACAAAAAAGAATGAAATTTTGCCATTTACACAACATGGATGGACTTGGAGGGCAACATGCTTAGTGAAGTAAGTCAGACAGAGAAAGACAAATGCTGTATGCTATCACTTATATGTGGAATCTAAAAAACAATACAAATGAATATATATAGCAAACAGAAACAGACTCACAGATATAGAGAACAAACTAGTGGGAGCGAAGGAGGAGGGGAGGGGCAAATTAGGGGTATGGGATTAAGAGATACAAACTACTATGTATAGGGACTTCCCTGGTGGCGCAGTGGTTAAGAATCTGCCTGCCAATGCGGGGGACACGGGTTCGAGACCTGGTCCGGGAAGATCCCACATGCCACGGAGCAACTAAGCCCATGTGCTACAACTACTAAGCCTGCGCTCTAGAGCCCACAAGCCACAACTACTGAAGTCCATGTGCCCTAGAGCCCGTGCTCTGCAACAAGAGAAGCCACTGCAATGAGAAGCCTGCACACCACAACGAAGAGTAGCCCCCGCTCGCCGCAAATAGAGAAAGCCCGTGCACAGCAACAAAGACCCAACACAGCCAAAAAAAACCAAAAACAAAACTACTATGTATAAAATTAGCTACAAATATATTATATGGTACAACACAGGAAATACAGCCAATATCTTATAATAATTATAAATGGAATATAACCTTTAAAAATTGTAAATCACTATGTTGTACACCTGAAATTTATGTAACATTGTACATCAACTATACCTCAGTAAAATAATAATAATAAATAAAAGACTATTAAAAGGTAGGAGAAATAGGCGCATAATATCAATAGGAATAAAATAACCACTGAACACTTTGGTGTCTCTTGGGGTGACAGAGTTAGACTTTTGGAACCTTTCTCTTTTTTTTCTTTTAAACAAATGAACACGTTATAACTATGCTTTTTTTTTTTTTTTAACATGCAGAAAAACTCAGGTGAAGATGATACTTTAACCTAAATGGTTACAAGTTCAGAAAATGTTTTTCTTTTAAATGTTTTCAACCAGGTAAAACTTCTACTTTAATATTGCTTGATTTCAGAAGAATTTTTTTTTTAAATCACTATTGAGAAAGACACCAAACATCCTGGGTAAAAGCTGGACATTGTGACACAAGTTACCTGAAAGAGCGTCTCCAGGCTGAGGTTTGCCTGGCCCGTGGCATTAAGAGCTTTGATGGCAGGTGTTCTGTAAGGACAATGGTCAAAGGTCACTTGGCACTTCAGGAAACTCCGAATCTCACAAGCTCTCATTTTGGGAGGTTCAATGCAAGGTCTAGCCTCATTATCTCCCTTTCCCCCAAACAGATTCTGGCCCCCATGCATGTTTGCTACCTTGTCTCAAACCACCATGGTGGAATTAATTCAACCCCGTCCGCTCAAGGAAGCCAGGATGATGAAAAATGTTTTCTGTGAATTGAACAGTTGCCACCAAACACACGGGTCAGTAAAGCCAAGGAAAAATATATAACTACTTGCCTTTTGGGGACGCACTGACTTATAATTATAGAATTTTCAAAATTAGAAGGGAAATTAAAGCCCCCAAACAGTTCATTTATTTAAGTGCAGGGAAATGTGTTCCTTCCCAAAAAGTCTTACATAGAAAACTATGAACCTTGTTCCATCCTTTCCTTTTACAGATGGGTGAACAGAGGCCCAAGAGGCCACCCAGTGAGTCATCAGCAGAGCTAGGGGTGGAATCTAGAACTCCTGACCCTGAGGCCAGAACCAACCTTGTCTTCCCAACACCCAGCCATCTGCCAAGAAGCTCCTTGCCATGCTCTCCACCACATACCACACTCTCCCATCCTGGCCAAGGGCTAAGGTACATTTTCTGGAAGGGGACAGCACCTACAATCCTCTCCAGTTCCCATAGCAACAGGGGCACATTCTCCTGACCGCAAGAAAACACTGCAAACCAGAAAGTGTTTAGAGACTACCTTCGGTCATCTCTCTTAGGCACTGGCTTCCAATGGTCATAATTTGTCTCAACTCGGAACCACCTGCAACACAGCACATCATCTTGTCTTAGCCAAGGTCATTTGGGACACAGCTAAAGAAAAAGTATAGAAAAATAAAAAATACCTCTAGTTTCACCAATTAAAGGAAAAAAAAAAAAGATTACTGATACAAAATGACCAGAGCCTTTAATTCTACTCACGCTCCATTTAAAGGATCTAGAGGCCATATGTCTGCTGGGCCATCTCTGTTCCTTGTGATGACCACTCCCTCCCGGGGGGATGTGCCACCAACAATGTAATAAACATCAGCAATAAGGGGAGTCTTGGCCAATTTGTAAACAGCTGCTTCAAAGTTTTCTGATTCACTCAGGGTCTGAACAAAATAAACAAACCTGCATTAGCATCATCATACACGGCAGTTATCCACACCAACTGATGGACAGATGGTCCAAAGCACATTCTCCTGCTATATTAAGCCATGGCTATAATCTTGAACTGCTCTGACCTCATTCTCTTGTCATCAGGGCTCCTGAGATGGAAGAAGCCTCGATGGAAAGCCAACAGCAGCAGGGTTTTTCTCACAAAAGAGGAGAACTTCGACAAGTTCTCTTTGGTGAGAGACCCGGCTCACCAAACACAGGCTGCATGATTTCGAGGCAGGTCACCCTCGCAAAGATCTCCCCATGTTTCTTCATGCATTTGTTCTTTTAGCAGATATTTCCTGAATACCTGCTATGTGCTAGGCACTGTGCTGGTGTGGGAACAGAGCCGTGAATACGATGGACCCCGTCCTTGCTCTCCCCAAACTTCCAAAGATGAAAGTAAAGTCAACAGGCAATAGTGACACAATGTAACGAGTGTCAACACAGGAGAAGGAGAGGCTGTGGACGTCACAGCAGGGGACCCATCCTTACCCAGGCCATTGAGAAGGCCCCTCAGGGAGGTGTCGCATGAGCTGAGGTCAGAGAGACAAACGGAAGTCAGACCAGAGAAAACGGTGGTTGTGGGGCTGGGAGAGGGCGTGGGGAAGAGAGTTGTAGCTCAATGGAACAGACTGGCAAAGGGCTGGAGATGAAAGACAGCGTGCTGCGTTAGAACATCGAGCTGAACTGGGCTTCGTCAACACTTGCATAGGTCTGCAGCATGGACGGTTAAGGGGGTCACTTCCCAAATATTCAGCTTCCACATGTGCTCCTTCCTCAAGCTCATCTGCTCGAGAACGTCCCGGGTAGAGGGCCAGCCCCTCCCACCTACACCTTCACCAACACTCTTCCACCACTTTTGGAAAGTACAGCCATCCTGCTCACCCGTCCTGAATAGTGCCAAAGCACAGTGTCAAGGGCGGGGAGAGGGTCAAACAAAAGAACGATCCAAAACATTGGTGTCTGCAAAGGTGCCATCGTCCAACACCATAAACCATTAACCACGGCAAGCTCTGTGGACTGTTCCCTGCCTTATACGTATCGCCGTTAGGGTTGGGTAGTTAGACTTGAGTTGGTTTGTTCTAAACTCAGCAAAATTATAAGTGAGGCAATAGGAGTGATGGAATAGTTTTTGGATTATGTCACCTATAGCATCCGCCAACTACTATCTAAGAATTCATCGCCTCTAACAGAATTCTATGAGAACAATGCAAAAGGACATCAGTAAGAAATACTGGAGGCAGTGGTGCCTGATTTCATTCACCCAAGTGGCACACTCAGGGGGAGACAGGTACATTATCTATCTCAGGGAACGGAGGAAATGGGCAGTGACTGCTAATGAGTACAGGGTTTCCCTTTAGGGAAATGAAGAAGTTCTAAAACTGATTGTAGTGACGGCTGCACAACTCTGTAAGTACACTAAAAACCAGTGAGTTGTATACTTTAGACAGATGAATTGTATGGCATGTGCCTTGTATGGCGTTACCTCAGTTAAATATATGTCTACCTTATGACCCAACAATTCCACTTTTACGTACTTCATAACCAGCTGAAATGGATATATGTTTACAAAAAGACTTGTACAAGAATTTCTACAGCAGCCTTATTCACAATAGCCCCAAACTGGAAACAATCCAATGCCTATTAACAATAAAATGGATAAACTGTGGTATACTCATACAATTGAATCTTCGTCAATAAAAAAAAGGAATGAGCTAGTGATACAAACAAGGATGAATCTGAAAAACATTATGCTGAGTGAAAGAAAAAGAGTCCATATACTATGATTTCATGTATATGAATTCTAGAACAGGCAGCACTTCCTATAGTGATAGAAGTCAGAGCGGTGACTTGGGGAAGGTTGGGTGTCGGAGGAGGTTAGAAATTGACTGGAAAGGAGCACTAGGGAAATTTCCAGGGACATTTGGAAATGTCGGCCAACTAAACATGGTCACTTGCCATCTGCCTCCACAAGGATTAGGTCACTAGCCACTGCAGTCGCTGACCTTCAACACATCCTGAAAGGAGTTCAGGGTGGAGATCAGGAATGAGGCACTCTGTGCTCTGGGAAAAACTGGCAGAACAGGTCTTCAGACAGTTAGATATCTTCAGGAGAAGGTTTTATCAGCCCAATTCTTTCATCTCCTCATACCTAGAAAAGCACTAAAATCATTAATGGCGACATCTGCTCCTAATGACTAGCAGTGAGCCTCAGCCAAAATGTGTGCCTGACTACACACACCCTCTTAACTAAAATCATATATAACACTGACCTCTCTCTCCCCCTACCTCTCTGAAGCAGTTTCTCAGAGCTAGGTGAAATGCTGTCTCCCAGGCTATAGTCCTCATCTTGCCCCAAATAAAACTTAACTCACAGCTCTCATATGGTGCATTTTTTTTTTCAGTTGATACATTCTATATCTTGTTTTGTTGGTGGTTACATGGATGGATAAATGAGTGTGTAAAATTGTCAAAACACACTGAACTAAACCCTTAATATCTGTGCATTTCATTGTATGTAAATTATATCTAAAATTTTTTTAAAATCACTGGTGTTTAGATTCCCCTGGATAGACTGATTGATTGATTGATTGATTTGTGTGGCTGCACCAGATCTTAGTTGTGGCACGTGGGATCTTTAGTTGTGGCATGTGGGATCTAGTTCCCTGACCAGGGATTGAAGCTGGACCCCATGCACTGGGAGTGCAGAGTCTCAACCACTGGACCACCAGGGAAGTCCCTCCCCTGGATAGATTTTAAATTAAAGTTTTATTTTTAAATGTCAACATGTACAATACACTGGATTTCTGCAGCTTTTTAATCTTATGATGAAATACTTTAGAAGTCATCTTTAAAAATATGTGAAGGATGCATAGTTTGTCAACATCTTTAGGGAATAGTTAAGTAAAATGTTTAGGAGAGGGCTTCCCTGGTGGCACAGTGGTTGAGAATCTGCCTGCCAATGCAGGGGACACAGGTTCGAGCCCTGGTCCGGGAAGATCCCACACGCTGCAGAGCAACTAAGCCCATGTACCACAACTACTGAGCCTGTGCTCTAGAGCCCACGAGCCACAACTACTGAGCCCGTGTGCTGCAACTACTGAAGCCCGTGCGCCTAGAGCCCGTGCTCCGCAACAAGAAAAGCCACCACAATGAGAAGCCCGTGCACCGCAACGAAGACTAGCCCCCGCTCGTCACAACTAGAGAAAGCCTGTACACAGCAATGAAGACCCAACACAGCCAAAAGTAAATAAATAAAAAAATTTATATAAAAAAAAAGTTTAGGAGAATTTCAAGCCCACAGGGGCTTGATCATTTAGAGCAGGACAAGGAAGGGCCAAAACGGCTAAACCCAGGCAGGGCCAGATCCTTTCACCAGAGATGTGTTCCTGAAAATGTGCTTTCTGTGGTCAGATTACAAGTTATATGTGGCCTGGAACCCTGCTGACTAAGAGCGAACCTAAAGCTGATATTCCTTTTGTTGTGCGTAGAGCTACCTTCTAATGCATTTGTTTTGCTAATTCAGATACTTGCAAATGGAGATTAAGATATCTGCAATTGGAGATTCTAAAAGGAGGGCACATCTATAGCTGTAGAAAAACATATCGTCTTTTATCTCAATCAGCTATTGCGGAAAACTCTAGCCTATGACAAAGCTCCTCTTCTTGACCGAACTCTATCCAGGCTCCTGGAGCCCTCTTCTCAACTATGCCTTAACCTCAGCCTATAAAGACTTGGTCAAACACTATCACAGCTTCTGACAGCTCAAGGCCGCATTCTTACGATGACCGTAGTCCCCTTATAGTGCCTGCCTGAAAAAACTCAAGGCTTCCCAAAAAATTTACAGCTAATACCTGAAGATAGGGCCCCTATGTCCCAGTCTCTGCGGGAGGGTAGGAGGCTGACTTACTTCACATGGACAACTCCCTCCTTTCTACTTTTGCTAATTTTTCACTTCTCTGACTCTACAGTGCTCCCCTCACCCCCTCCCTATTCCCTCATTCTCCCTTTAAAATACTCAGTCAAGTAGAAGTTAAGTTCCATTCACGCTGGACACTTTTCCCTATTGCAATATTATACTACTGATAAAAATCTGTCCTTAACACTTTAACTAGTGTCCCGCTTTATCTTTGGTACTTATTATCAAAAAAGGTGATAGGCCTTTTGTAAACCTTCAGATGCTTATTCTTGTCAGCAGCTTCTTACATTAAAAACAACGTTGTTAAATGACACAGCACCACAACATGAACACAGTTTAGAACATGACATTAGGGTGAGGTGGGCTCGACAGTAAAAATACTCACAGTGCGGATAAGCCAGCTGACCGGTGAGTGTCTCTGAAAAAGGGCAGCAATCATATTCTCCCACCACCAGCCTTTATCTGCCAAGGATGGAACAATAAGTATATGCTCGAATTGCTGCCCCAGACCCACGTTTTAAAATTCCTAAATCTTGTTTCTTTCCCATAGTACAAGTTGATGCGGGAGAAATGGTGGTGGATGAAGAGTGATTTTATTAGCAACCAGTTTTCTAAGATGAAGCCCAAATTTCATGGCAATATATAAACATGTATATGTATATGTGTGAGTATATATGTATGTATATATGTATTTCATATGTGTGTATGTGTGTGTGTGTATATATGTAGTCTTTTACCTGGAAACAATGATAATTATGTTAAAGGAAATCATTCTATTATATTACTTCATGCAAAATGAAATTATGTAGCTAATAAGAAAAGTGACTCAATAGTATTTGGAAGGGCTTCCCTGGTGGCGCAGTGGTTAAGAATCCGCCTGCCAATGCAGGGGACATGGGTTTGAGTCCTGGTCCGGGAAGATCCCACCTGCAGCGGAGCAGCTAAGCCTGTGCGCCACAACTACTGAGCCTGCGCTAGAGCCCACGAGCCACAACTACTAAAGCCTGTGCGCCTAGAGCCTGTGCTCTGCAACAAGAGAAGCCATCACAACGAGAAGCCTCTGCACTGCAACAAAGAGTAGCCCCCGCTCGCCACAACTAGAGAAAGCCCGGGCGCAGCAACAAAGACCCAAAGCAGCCAAAAATAAATAAAAATAAAATAAATAAATTTATATAAAAACATAGTATTTGGAAGACTGTAGAGCACGTATATATTTCAGAACTTTAAGTAAGATTTGGGCTTTTTTTTTTTTTTAATGCTTTTTAATATCTTTAAAATTATCTGTAGGGGATTTATTTCCAAAGAAAAATTTTCATTCAAGAAATAAGCATTTCATTCAAGAAATAAGCATCTACTAGCCACCATAGCCAGACTTGGTCCAGACCCTTGGAATTTAACAGCAACCAGAAGAAACTGGTGTACCATTAAATAACAAGGTTTTGATAACCATAATAAAGTAAAACAATAATGTAATCATGAGTGACAAGACAGGACTCCTCTGAGAGGAGCGTAAGGATAGCCCCTCTGAGTTGTGGACATCTACCTAAGGCGGGCAGAGCATTCCAGACAGAAGGCATAGGTGTCAAGCCTAAGGCAGGGACAAGCTTGGCACATGTCAAGAAAACAAAGAACGCCAGTGAGGTTCAGGTGGAGTGAGGGAGAAGGAGAAGCATAAAATGAGGTGCTGGAGGCGATCACGTAGAGTTTTGAGGTCAGAGTCAGGGCTCTGGATTTGTCACGTGAAATGGAAAGTCAGAGACTTCCCTGCTGGTCCAGTGGTTGAGAATCCGCCTTACAACGCAGGGGACGCCAGTTTGATCCCTGGTCGGGGAACTAAGATCCCACATGCCGTGGGACAACTAAGCCCGTGCGCTGCAACTACTGAGCCCGTGGGCTCTGGAGCCCATGCATCACAACTAGAGAGGAGCCCACGTACCACAACCAAGAGCCCACATGCTGCAACAAAAGATCCCGTGTGCCTCAATTACGCAGCCAATAAATAAATAAATAAATATTAAAAAAAAAAAAAAAAAAGAAGAAGAAGAAATGGAAAGTCATGGTAGGTTTTAAGCAAGGGAACAACCTGATCATGCAGCTGCAGGGTGGAGAAAGTACAGGAGGGTGAGAACAGTAGTGGGGAGATCAGATGGACAGCTAGGCAGCAACACAGGTGTGATAGCCTAGCAGGGAAGGTGGAGAGAATGGACAGGGAGAGTCTCGTTTTGGTGGTAGAGCTGACAAGACTTAGGGACCGAGGGGTCAAAGAATTCTCCTGGTAGCAATTGGTTGAGGAGAAGTGCCATTCCCTGAGACATGGAAAATTAGGAGAGGTGTAACTTTGGGTGGAGGAGGAGTAAGGGCAGGAAAAGGGGAAAAGAAAAGAGCAAGAGATGTGCTTGAACATGTTAGGTCTGGGATGCCCAGGAGACATCAATGTGGAGATGCTGAGCAGGTAGTTGGACACTTCAATCTGGGGCTCAGAAGAGGGTCAGCCCAGAGAGGTGACAACAATGACAAATACGTCTATGGCACTTGCTCTGTGCCAGGCATTGCTCTAGATACCTTACATACATGAACTCATTTCATCCTTACAGTGGCTATTATCGTCTGTTTTTCAGATGAGGAAACTGAAGCACAGAAAGGTTAAGCACCTTGGTCATGATCACCAGCGAGCAAGTGACAGCACCAAGGTATAAACCCTGGCAGCCTGGCTCTGGGGTCTGAGATCTTATCCGCAGGTGGTTAGGTCTCCCACACTCCATGCCATTTGTTAGTCCTCCTCCTTTTCTTATCCTTATTCATATACTAAAGGCACTGTTGGCCCTCTCCATAATATCCAGAAACTTAATTGAAGATCTTAATTATTGCTATTAATGAAGAGATGTTATTTTATCGTTCAGGCATTTTAACCCAGTCTTTGCAGACTAAAGATATAACTAGTTTTCATTAGCTTAAGGTTTAAAAATTTTTTTTAATTAAAAAAAATTTTTTTTGACAGTATTTAATTAAATGTGTATGTAAAAGAATAACTCAGTTATTTTTAAACTGCTCATAACTATCAGTTAAATGAGTCACAAAATGATGGAAAAAAAGCCCCTTTTGTTTACACATATTTACAGTCATTCTCTGTAAAACTTCAGTAACTGTCATGCTGTGGTTTGGGTACCACTGGTTGAGAATGTCTCACTCATAGCTGACATTTGAGAAAATGATGAAGAAATACATGAGGATAAAGAACTGAGTCCCTTGGACATTGATATATCCTTAACCAGCATCTTCCTGGTCCAGCCTACGTAAAAAGGTAAGAATATATCAAAGGAAACAACAAGTTGATCAGGGGTTCATCAGATGACCAACACTACACTTTAAGAGACTCCATGTACCTGTCTTTCTCCTTTATTCAGTTGCAATTCCTGAGGACAGAGACCAGAGCTGGCTTATCTCAGGGTTTCCCACATATTGGGAAACCGAGTGGTGTCCCCTGAGATTTAGGGGATGGCAGTGGGGTTATTTGATAGAGCAACCAGGCAAGGACCCAGGAGATCAATTTGAGAACCATCTCTCCCATCAACTAGCTGTCCTTTCATCTTGTAGCCTTAATTTCCACCTTTGCATAATGGATGCGGTTAATAATATCAGCCCAGCCTATCTAACAGGACTGTTGTGAGGGTCTAATGAGAAAACTTAGGAGTAAGTGCACAGAAAACCTTAAAGTGTTTTACTTGTATAATGCCACCATATATCCTCTGATTACTGCAATAGCTTCCAGACAGTCTTCTGCTTCCATCTTAACCCAACATGATCTATCTAGTCTCTACAAAGCAGCCAAATGATAGTTAAGAATATAAAGGTAAAACAGATCTATTCACTCCCTGACCTAAAATCTTCCTAGGGCTTCCATTTTGTTTAAAACCCAAACTCCTCCTCATGACCCTGCACCATGGCCTCAGCCTTCCTCTCTGTCTCTACTGTCACTCCCCACTTACTCCATCCTGTAACCACATTACACAGTCTTTTGTTTCTGGAATGCACCAGGAATGGTCCTCCCCCAGCTTCTGGATCATGTGAGTCAGGTCTTCCCTGACCTTATACCTGCTGCACGCCCTCCTTCATTCTCTATCACATCTTCCTGTTTTATTTTCTTGGTAGCATTTATCACTAGCTGAAATAATCTTCATTGCTTACTTGCACACTGCCCACCTTCCCCCACTAGAATGGAAGCATGTAGCGTAGAAGGTGTTCCATATGTTCTGTTGGGTGAGTGAATGAAGTACTTGGATAAAACTGAACAGGGATAGGGCTAAAAGTGCTTGGGAGTTTGTTTTGATTACCTCGTTCGTCGCCAGAAACGGTAAACTTGTGCGGGCTCTGACCGGTCCATAATCCTACGTAGCCAATAAAGGTGGTTCCTGTGAAGGCGATCTGAAATCAAGAGGTAAGGCATCATCTCAACACTCCAACCAAATGTACATTGAAATCACCTGTTTTGTCCCACAATTGCTTGGTTTTTTTTTTTGTTACAAGTTCCAACATAATAGAATAAGAACTCTGAAATAGCCTTCTGGAAGATTTAACTTTGGGGGTCCATGGATAGAAGTCAGTGGATCTGTGACCTTGGATGGAAAAAAAAAAAAAAAGGTACATCTTTATTTTCACTAGCCTCTAACTGAAATTTTACTCCCTCTGTAATGAATGCATGCAAGAACTCATGTAGTCATAGAAGTGCCTGTGACTCCATCACCAGGAGAAGTTCAAGTATTTTCACATACATAATGGCATCATACCTATGTTGATATGGTATACATGCATATCTTGAAATATCATTCATACTTATCACTACTCTGAATTTATGGTAGTTTCTAGACCCACTGCGAAATTTTACCAGTTAATGTGTTAAGAAAAAGTATAATATTGAAATGGCTGTATTTCAGCATAACTGGTTTCTTCACAATCTCATGAATTTTATTTTATGTATTTATGAAACATTATTTTGAGAAGGGATCAATAAGCTGCATCAAAGGGCTCCTTGCAGAAAAAAGAAGCTCCATCCTAGAAGTAGCAAGTGGGCTTCCATTTAAAAACTTATGTTGACTCGATTATAAGAGATTAATATCATGCATCTTACAAGCTCTGTGAAGTAAGGGGAAACAAGTGAGACTGTCAGTAAAAATCAAATTTAAATTTTAAATATTAAAAAATTCTTTTACATACATCCCTCATTTAATCCTCATGATTATTCCACGAGTTGTAGGGATCATACCCACTTTTTTTTTTCTTTCTTTCTTTCTTTCTTTTTTTTTTGCTTTGCTCCCACTTTAAATGAAGGAAATGAACTCTAATGATTACAAGACACCACTATATCCCTGAGGAGAAAAACAAACTCTATCAGTTATTTCAGATACCAGACACCCAGCTCACATGGTTCAGTAAAGATGAACTAATACTTTTGTATTTTGAGAAATGAACGGGCCTAGCTTACTTTTTTCCTAGAGAGTTGAATTTTAAGTCAGTAACTTTTCATTTAATTGTTTATTTCTACCTCGTCTGGTTGTAAAATAAAGTGGCTAAATTACAAGGGGAAAATGTAATGGTCTTAATTTCATAAATGACCTCTTCCCCGAGACTCAATGAGGGTCTTCCATGAATTCTCCCCATTTCCATTCATGGCAGTAAAACGGGAATAAGTCTACCTCACTACTAAAGCCCTTATAAAACTTAACTATAGGGGAAAAAGTAATCACACAGTCATTTCATTCACATGGCACACCAACCCTCACATCAGTGTTACTCTTGAAGAGCCAGCAAATTAAAGTTACAAAAATCAAAATCCCTGGTAGTTTCCAAGATATTTTATAACACATAACTACAAATAATTATAAGATATTATTTGTATGATATTGTATCTTGTAGCTCTGAAAAACTGTATTTCTAAATGTCTATGCTTTCCAACCGTCTGTGCCAGGTCAGTTAACATAAACAAAGCCCTAGCTGGGGCAGGAGACTCTAATTTACAATCTGAGTTTTGGGGAGACAGCTACTTGAAGGCTGAAGGCCTGGGTTTTGTCCCACCTCTGCCTCATCTCCTCGTGTGATGTGGAGCAAGTTAGTCTCTGTAAGTCTCGGCCCGTTCATCTGAAAAATGAGGATAGAAATGCTGACTTGTGCCTGACTCGCAGGGCTACCATGAAGATCAAAGGAGGTCCTGTATCTGAAAATACTTTTAAAACTATGAACACTAGGTAAGACTAAGAGCTTAATTATTGGATGAATAACCTGTTCTTAATTTAGCAAAGCAATTTATTAGCCATGAGCCCTCAACAGAAAGACAATACCCAAGTGTAAACTGTTAAATTCGGTAATAATAGCCTGAGCACGGAGATAAGCCACACCAATAGACCATTTCCCATGAGAGCTCCAGGAGCAACAGAAACAAATGAAGCAACACCTGTTAGTTAGGGTGAGTCTAGAGAGAACAGCTGAAATTATTTTTATTGCATTTAATCTTTTGTCGATTTTTAAGAATTTTTGCTCATTGTAGAATAATGGAGAAAAGCATAAGGTAGTAAAAATAATTATTGTCCCCTATTATTATTCAGTAATAATCACTAACATTTTAGCAGATGTCCTTTCAGAATTTATTTTCATGGATGTTCTGTCACTGCTACCACTTAAAACCATTTTTGAAGTAAACCTTCAGCTACAAATTAAATTGGTAATAGTGGTGAAGTAAAGGAATGAAATTGGGAAAGGAAAAACATTCACCTTAAATATTTCTGTACTGTTTGAACGTTTTATGAGAAAGTTTTTGTTTGTAAAAGCAGACGACCAACTGAGTATTTAGTAAATGAGTTTCTAGTATTTGTGACTCAACCCCTAAACGCAAAGAACAAACGAAATAAAGTCCTTAAACAGTGTCCCCCCAAAGCCAAGATCTGACTTTTGCATTCTCTGTTCTGTTTCATGGCAATGACATGCTTTGTGTACACAATGAACATTGATTACTGCTATCTCTCTAGATATTTACACAGAAACGTGACAATAGTACATACTAGGTTGTACTTTTAAAGGAACTATGATGAAAATAAAATGATGTATAATTTCTTAAAGATCAAAAATAAGAGTAGTGTGGGTCAATTATACTTTTAGAGTGAAGGACCATTTATTATTTGGCCACGATTTATCAAGCATCTACCATATGCTTTGCATAGATTACTTCATTTAACCTTTATAACTAGCTTCATAAAGTAGTTATTAACCTCTCTGGGCTATAATCTGCAAAATGGGTTTAAGTAATTTCCCAAGTTCACAAAGGAAGTGACAGAAGCAAACTTCAAACCCAGCACTGTCAGATCCCAAAATTAGGTGTTCCTAGACATTACACTACCCAGCCCCTCTATTCTAGAAGCAGCCTGAACGTGGGAAAGCAAAGGAAAGAGCTGATTTAGCATCGTAAGTGGAGACCGATCATACACCCATAGAAATTTCCCTAGGGAAAACTGATTGACCTCTGTAAGTAGATTCTCAATAATAATAAATGACCCTTGTTTCTACAAGCATGCTTGATGTAAATCTCTCTTGTGGTTTTGTTTTTCCAGGAGGTTGATGTTTTTTGTATCTTAAATTGATGACACAGTTAAGCTGCAGACCATCCAAGTGACGGCTAACTTGGGTTAGCAAGTCTCTCTGATTTCTGAATCTTACACCGTACGGACTATACCTGCCCATTCTTTATGAACTGCACATCCACTGTCAAATTGCGTAAGATATTTCCAAAAGAGTAATCCAGATTCCGGCCATGATAAACGTTGCCTTTGGAGTCCTGAGCCACAATACTGGTGCAGAATCTGGGAAAAGGGAAAAATTCAACATAAGTGAACAAGAAAACGGAAACGAGTTTTTCATTTAAAAAATAAGTCCTCAAAGTAAAACAGTTTTCTTCCTTATAACAGACACATATGCTATATAATCCCTGTGGATCATAATTCAAGATGAAAAAGACAACTGGACACAACTCAACAGCGTTTGTTCAGTGTTACTAGACCTCTGCCCTCGGCACACAGGACATTGAAAACATACTGAATGCGAATTTCATCCTAAATCTAAATCTGAAACGGACTCATTCTGGACTCAGCGAGTTCACTGAACTTTGCTTAGTCCTGTGCTTGGCAGTATGTAGTCTATTTAATACACCATTCAAGGCTGGCTCAAGCTCAACTTTCTCTTCTCTGGATTTCTCAGAGCAAGCACCATGGCAGCTAACTATTTTGCTCCACAAATTGTTTCACTTTGTCTCCTTGGAAAAAGGGTGAACTATTTAGGGGCTTGGCACTTTTCCTGTCCCCCTTAAAGCTCCCTGCAGAGAGCTAATAAGAGAAAAGGATCTTTTAAGAACTCCTAGCCAGAGAGATGTATTTTGAGGAAAAGACGAAGAGGTTTGTTAAGATGTCTAAAGGTCCATATTCTCTGAGAATATGTAACGTTATGTAAAAAATATTTGAATACATCATGTCCAATTCTGGGACAAGGGAAAGATATGTATACACACACACACACACACACACACACACACACACACACACACACACGAAATATCCTGAAGGATGGGTAGTCATTTCTGAGTAACAAGATTGTGGTTAATTTTCTTTATACTTTTCTCTATTTACTAATTTTCTATGATTACATATTATCTTTATAATTAAGAGAAAACAAATGTTACCTCCTTTTCTGTTTGTTTAAAAAAGGAAGCTTGGTCAGGTTTTAATTTTTTCCAAGGTCTCTGATTTTCAACGAGTTCACGTCAAGAAGCAAACTGATCAAACACTGGAAGTAGCTAAAGCAAAGTTTGTAGACTCTCCAAGGTGATTTTTCAAAATTGGCGAGACAACAATTCTTTCATGTCATGCCCAAATGTTTTGGTGTGAGGTGGCCCACAGGCACAGGGAACAACTAGGGAGCCAGGCTCTGCTTTGGGAGATGCACTGCATTGTGCTGGGGACACGTGCTTTCAGCAGCAACTCTGACCACTCACCATGCACCTGACCTTCAGCAAATTGTCCCCTTTGAGGCTTGGTTTCCACATCACAAAAGGTAATACAATCTCCAGTGCCTCATACCCAGTAGGCTCAATAAAGCGTCGCTAGTCTTACTTAATCTGATTCAAAAAGCCTTATACCAGAAGTGAGGACAAAACATTTCCTTTGTTAATGCTAGTGGAGTCTGATGGTGCTTTTTCTTGCCAGGCGATTCAGTATATACCTTAATATCAAATCCAAAAGTTAGAATTTTTGTTTACTAGAATTTTTGCTTTAGTTGATTTGAATACAGTGACTCCAACAAAGGAAGAGGAAAATGAAAATGAAAATAAATTGATTTTTTCATTGAGAAAACCACATGTCAGAATAGGAAAAAGATGGGGGTAGGAGATGAGGAATGGCAGAATTAACTTAGGTCAATTGAAAGGCACTTTAATACATCTGTGTCTTATCTGTGTCTTAAAACATTTCCCTGAAGAGGAAAGCAGTCACAGTGCTTCTTAACCTACTCTACCTAGATGTTCTGGGAAGATGCCAGCAGGCAGTAAAGTTTCATTATCCACAGAAAAAAAATTTTTTAAACATCTTTCGGCAGCGAGAAGCTGTAAGTATCTAAAAGATGTTACTAATGAGTCTGGTCTGGTGGCAAAACAGTAAGTCCTGAAGACGGAAACCAAGTCAAATCTCTCTTAATTGCAGGACCTGTTACTGAGCCAACAGACTTGAGGCTCTCCCTTCACTTTGCCTGGGGTCAACCACACACTCCGTTTTGCTTTCCCCTGTGTGTGCCACAGCTGATCATGCCCACTCCGGGTACCAAATACTGGCTGCCCCTACTAGCCAGAACAGTGTAGCCTGTGACCCCAGCGCTGGAGGCAACAGGTTCATAAAGAGGAATCATGATCGCTAGCCATGATGAACATGGAAAGTTAAATGCAGGGGGACAAATGAATGCTGGGACAGCCCCCGCATTATAAGGCTGGGCAGTCATTGGGTTAACTAGAGTGGGATTATTCCAAGACCTTCCTGGGAGAGTACATGTTGAGCAGTTTCAAAAGTGGGATGCCACCTGGATTGGTGGAGGGAGAAAAGGGGACTTCAGGTAGAGGAACGGTTCAGCGTTGAGGTCAGAGAAGCTGCTTTCCCTTCTCGAAACTCATAATCTGCTGCTCAGCTTTACCCAGAGAGGCAAAGAGGAAGCACTGGAGGTTTCTGGGCAGCCCGGTCACCACCCTGCTTTCATTACACTGAAAACATGTCTCCTTCCACTCAGATGCGGCAGGAATCTGGGTCAAGTCTCAAGTTAATCCGCGCTAGCGCGGGGCACTCACGCGGTGGACTCGTAGGCCAGGTTAAGGAGGATGCAGTCGGCCAGGTTGAAGTTCAGGGCATCGCACTGGCCGCGGATCTCGTCGGTGAAGGGCTGGGGCAGGAAGAGCTCCAGCTCCCAGACCGCCTTTCGGATCAATGCGAGGACCCACTTGGGAACATTATCCCTAGAAATGAAGAACCACGAGAGTGTATGATCTGCTCAGAGGTTCGGAGGGGTGCGAGTGTGTGTGTACTGGGGGAGGGGGTACCTGAAGCTCTCATCCTTAGGGGTGAGTTCTAGGTGCCTCGCTTACCCAGAGAGCTCAGTCCAGGTCCAGCCGGCATCACCCAAAACGCAGCGTCCAGAAGAGACAAGAACACTCCGAGAGAGGGAAGTAAGGCGACCGAGAGTGGCCCCCAAAGGGGTGGGCCTGGGGGCCCACGAGGCCTGCTAGGGGTGCGGGGCTGCGTCCCCTACTCGGTAGCTGAGCAGCCAGCCGGGGCGACGGCCCGGGCGACAACCCGCGCGCCACCCTGATCCGGAATGGCTGGTGGACTGGCGTGCCACTGGAGACACCGAACTTGAAAGTCAAACCAGCTGCGCGGGATCATCCCCAACCCCGGCGCTGCCTGGGGCACCAGCAAATGCCAGCTCTGGTCCCCGCCACCGCTGCACACGCCAGACGCCCGGGGTGAGCGGCATGGGGTGGAGGGCAAGGCTGTCCGAGAGGGAGGGGAGGGGTCACGAATCTCAGTTTGACGCACATTGCGCAGCAAGCGTCCGGGCTTTGCCGCCCTCCGACCCCCGCCCGCTCCCCCTGTCCTGCGCTCACCCGATGATACGCGCCATAGCGGCGCGCAAGAAGTCGCGGTCGAAGTGCTGCAGCGTTGGCAGCCAGCGCAGCTCGGGGGCCGCGTCCAGGCTCACGTTGAAGAGCGGCGGGGCGGGGGACGAGGCGGCGGCCGACAGCCCGGCCCCGGCCAGCAGCAGCAGAGCCAGCGCCGTGCGCGCACTCGGACCGGCGGCTCTCATAACTCGTGCGGCCACAATTGGACCCCGGCAGCCGCTGCCCGCGCCCTGGGGAAGCGCTGGAGGACGAGGAGGAAGAGGAGGAGCCTGGGCGGAGCCGGGAGCGCTGGAGGCGGAGCCCGTGCGCCGCTTGGCCCGTCTGGTCACTCGGGACCCGGAACGGTGAGGGGAGCCGCCTCCCCAAGTCCAGCATCTGCGCTTCTCGCCCCAGTGCCTGCGTGCCACGCCCCCGCCCCCGGCCAAGGGTGCCGCCCTGCTCCGGGTCCCCCGGCGGCGCTAAATGCGGCCGCCAGCTTCTCGCCCCCCACTCTCCGCCCCATCCCACCCACGTGGGCCGAGGGAGCGTAATCGGCGGCCTGGAGGGCGTTTATGAAAATGGTTTTCAGCGGCGAAGAGGGAGGCAGCAGAGTCCTATTGCGATAGGAAGGGCCCTCCCACCCCCGCCTCATTTGATCTTTTTTTTTTTTCTTTTTAATAAATTTATTTATTTATTTATTTTTGGCTGTGTTGGGTCTTCGTTGCTGCATGCGGGCTTTCTCCAGTTGCGGAGAGCGGGGGCTACTCTTCCTTGCGGTGCGCGGACTTCTCATTGCGGTGGCTTCTCTTGTTGCGGAGCACGGGCTCTAGGCACGTGGGCTTCAGTAGTTGTGGCATGCAGGCTCAGTAGTTGTGGCTCGTGGGCTCTAGAGCACAGGCTCAGTAGTTGTGACACACGGGCTTAATTCCTCCGCGGCATGTGGGATCTTCCCGGGCCAGGGCTCGAACCTGTGTCTCCTGCATTGGCAGGCGGATTCTTAACCACTGTGCCACCAGGGAAGCCCTCATTTGCTCTTATTTAAATTCTTCAAAGGTTTAATCTGGATTTTATAAGGGGAAGGAGAGCTTTTTCAGTTCAGCAGTCCCACTTCTTTTCAGTTTCTTTAAAAAAGCTAAAAAGGTAGCTAACATTTACGTGCAGAGTGTTTTGCCCACTCTGTCTCATTTGACCATCAAAACAAGCCAGAAGATACGTTCTCCTGACTCATCCCTGTTTTCCTGATGAGGAGTGTTACGTAATTTGCCCGAGGTCACATCGCTGGTGAGCTAGCCTCAAAGCCAGACTGTCAGAATCCAAATTCCACCTTCACAATCATTGACCTGAAGAGCCTCACCTTTTCGCGTTCCCAGTATGGGAGACAGAAGGTGTTAGGCTCAGGAAGATCACCAGACTTAATAAGGCTGGAACATTCTTTAATGGTTAGCACGGTCGTCCGTAGGTAGAGTGTGTAGGGGAAACTTGGAAAGTTTGCTTTTTTCAGCCCCCTCCCCCAACTAGAATACACCATCACTACCTCTGATTTTTTCCCATTCTTTAAATTGAAGTATAGTTGATTTATAATGTGTTAATTTATGCTGTACAGCAAAGTGATTCAGTTATACACGTATATATATGCTTTTTTATATTCCTTTCCATTATGGTTTATCACAGGTTATTGAATATAGTTCCCTGTGCTATACAGTAGGACCTTGTTGTTTATCCATCCTATATATAATAGTTTTCATCTGCTAACCCCAAACTCCTAATCCATCCTTCCTGCACCCTCCTCCTCCTGGCAACCACAAATCTGTTCTCTAGTTCTGTTTCGTAGATAGGTTCATTTGTGTTATATTTTAGATTCCACTGAGTTTTCCCATTTTTGTGGCTTACATGTCACTGGGCTAAAGTTTCAAGCCTCTATTCCCATTTCTTCCTGGTCTTTCTGTAAAATTTAAGACCCAGGTGTTAATTTGCTCATTTGCAAAGCCTGAGTAACAGCAGTTGCCTGCTTAAACCATAGGTGCGTTGAGAGAATCACCAAGGGAGCAAACAGATTAGTTGGGTTCAAAGAGATGTGCTTGCATTAAAAAAAAAAAAAAAGTGACTTCCTGTCACTTCAAGAGTGATATTAAAAAGATAAAAATTAAAAACAATTGCAGAATTTTTAAAACAACCATGATAAAATGTATTGAATGAACAAATCTACAGTGTGGTAAAATAGGTGTTATTCACAATTAAGCTTAACTAAATATAATTTCATATAATCTATTCCTCTATTATTAAAAAGTTATACATTTGTTATAGGACAGTTTAAAACAAAGATTAAAGGGAGATCTGGAATTACCAATCTATGAGCCCTCTCCCTTCTGCTGCTTCTATGCTGTGCAGATTTCAGAGATGCTATACACTGATTTCATGGTTTATTTATGGAACTGAATCTACAGTTTAAAAAATACTTCTGTGGAGCGTGCAAGAAGGTAGATGATATATCAGAAACATGGGATATAATGTTTTTATAGCTGGCATCTCATTTTGTTCAGTTTAAAAGTAGTGTGGGGACTTCCCTGGTGGTCCAGTGGTTGTCTCTGCACTCCCAATGCAGAGAGCCCAGGTTCAATCCCTGATCAGGGAACTACATCCTGCATGACACAACTAAGGCCCGGCGCAGCCAAATAAATAAATAAAATTAAAAAAAAAAAAAGTGGTATGGTAGTTTTAAAATAGATCTACATATTCTTCAGTACGCCTCCCTTCCAATGGTGGAGCCTAATTCCCCTCCTCTTGACTGTGGGTTACATTTAGTGACTTGCTTCTATCATGTAGAATATAGCCAAGGAAGTAATGGTGTCTGACTTCCAAGACTAGGTCACAAAAGACATTTTGGACTCCTTGCACTCTCTCTCGGATTGCTCACCCTGAAGGAAGCCGGCTGTCATGTTCTGAGGGCACTAAAGAAGTCTTATGAAGAGGTCCCTAACTTGAGGAACTGAGACCTTCTACCAAGAGCTGGGGAGGAACTGAGGCTTCCTACTAACAGTCGTATGAATAAGCCATTTGGGGAGTGGATTCTCTAGCCCCAGCTAAGCCACCTGAAACTCCTGACCCACAGACACTGTGAAATGATGTTCATTGCTTTAAGCTGCTAAATTTTGTGGTGTTTTGTTATGCAGCAATAGATAACTAATATAGATCTAGGTAATGCAAGTGGAGTGATACCAAATACCTAGAACCATGGGTGTGGCTTTGGAACTGGGAAGCTAGAAGGAAGATAGTTTGGTGATTTCTTACAAAACTAAACATACTTTTACTGTATGATTTAGCAATCACTCTCTTTGGTATTTACCCAAAGGAGCTGAAAACTCAGGCCCACACAAAAACTTGCACATGGATATTTATAGCAGGATTTTTAAATGGCAAAAAAGTGAAAAAACCTAACTGCTCTTCGGTAGGGTAATGATAAATTGTGGATTTATGGATAAATAATGGAAAACTATTACAACAGTTAAATGATAGAATCTTCATTTATCCAGAATCTAATGTTGAGTTATAGTCAGCAAAAGGATATGTACAATGATACTATATATGTAAAATTTTAAGATACTCAATGATACTTTTATTACACACACACACATACATATACATGCACAAATATAGTAAAAAAAAATAACTAAAGGAATAATAGGCATCAACTGCAAAATAGTAGTTATCCCTGAGAAAGGGAGAAAATGCCTGAGTGGGGCTTCAGTTATACTCTTAACATTCTATTTCTTTAAAACAAACCAAAAAAGGTAAAAATTAATATTGAATAAATCTAGGAGATGGATATGTTTCATTATTTTCTGTATGTTTAAAAAATCACAGTTAAAATGGTAAAATGTTTCTAAAATTTTTAAAAAGAGGAAGATTCAAGTATCCTTAAAGTAAGTTGTGAAGTATCAAAATTTATTCTTAGTTTTCATGTCATCCTTTTATACTTCCCCTCCTGTAACACTTTCCAGAATTAGGTTCCCACATCATCTTAATTTTCCTTTACCTCTTAGCCAAATTCCCTCTTAAAGCACTCCTGGATCTGATCTTACTATCTAAATAATAGAGAGAATGTTATGAAGGAAATTAAATAAATTGACAAAATTGAGAGAATGTGGCATTTAGATACAGCACCAGAGTTGAGTCTTGACTAATTCAGGACAAGTGCCAAAGAGCTGGGATCAGAGCATCTAAACAAATGGAACAGCAAGAACAAAAGCCCCAAGGAAGACAATAATCTTGAGTGTTGATGGAAAATAGGAAGAGAAGAAGCCTGCAAGAGTAGTGGACTTAGTGTCCTGTCACGGAGGTCAGAGAGCTGGGCAGGAATAGATAGTGCTGGTACTGTAATATGAAGAAGTAATTAGGGTTTTATTCCATGTGTGAGAGGAGGTCATTCAAGGGTCTTAAACAGAGGACAGCATGATCTGTTTCTTGTTTTTCAATAATCAATCACTCTGTAATGCGGTCAACTCTTTAGGAATCTATGATATACATATATAAGCATATGCATTCTTAATTTCTCCCATATTGATCTTCTATTCTGATTTCTTTGTTCTCTAGTCTTGTCAACTTATTGTTTAAATCTCAATATTTAGTGTGTATGTGTGTGTGTGTGTGTGTGTGTGTGTGTGTGTATTTCTTGCAAGCTGATTAAAATCTTAATTAAAAAAAAAATAAATAAATAAATAAATAATAGGAATACTAGGCATACCAATATTGGATCTTGCTATAAGAATGGAACTAGAGGTGTTTTATATTTAAAAAAAAAAAAAAAAAAGGGCCATTGGCACCCCTGATTCTCAGGCCTTCAGATTTGGACTGAATTACACCACTGGCTTCCCCAGTTCTCCAGCTTGCAGACAGCTGATTGCAGGATTTCTCGGCCTCTATAATCTCCTGAACCAACTCCTATGATAAATCTCCTCATATACATAGGATATATGAGATATATATATCTCCTATTGGTTCTGTTTCTCTGGAGAAGCCTAATACATGCTTAATACGCAGAGAAAAGAAAACCCAATCAGCTATATTCGCACGACACTATTTTCATATTGCATATTATACTTACAAAATTGTAAGTTGTAAGAAGCACCATTATTTTATGTATCTTAAAGAGAAACTTGCTGACATTTAAACTACAACACAATGCTTTCTTATTAGAATTTTAAAATGTGTATGTATTGAAAGAATTCTAAGTCTTTTGTCACAGATATTTAAAAATAAAATACCTGCTCTTGTACATGTTTGAGGAAGCGAAACAAATTGGTTAACATATTGCATAAGCTTCTTTGCATTCAAAATCAGACTCTTGTGAATCTCTTTGACTTGGCATCCTAGATGCCCGTGTTTTTCCACAGCACACTTGTGTCATTAAGAACCTTGGTGTTGCAGCATTTCTTGAGCTCTCCACTCAAAAGGGGACTTCTGAGGTGTTGGTATTGTTTCTTGATCTGGGTGCTGATAACCAGGGATGTATTCAACTTGTGAAAATTCACTGAGCTTAAGTACACTTAATGATACTTGCACTTTTCTTCATGTCTGTATTATACATCAATAAAGAACTGAAAATTTTAGAAAAATGTTCCACTGTTTTTTTTCTGGAATTTTCTTACCAGCTACTGACTCCCCTTCTGCAAGTTTTGATGCTGGTCCTTGCTTGATCTAAGCAAATGTCAACTTAAGATTTTCAGACCAAGTTCATGAATGTGCATGAATGTACAACTATGTCAAGACTGTCATTTGGCTGCAAAAATTTTAAGACACATCCCAATTTCATGAATTAAAGATGTGAAAAATGTTTGTCTTAAAATCACGTTACACTGATACTTTGCTTTTGAAAATAGTGGCATAGTATTTTTCACATTGCTGTAGTGTACATACCTTATTATTATTATTATTATTATTTTTTTGTCATTTCTAAACTGGCTTTAAATACTCATCAGGGCACCATGCAAAGGGACTGGGGTGAGAGCTTGTTACATATGAATGGGGGCTGGGGTGCCTGACAGAGAAGGGACCCATCCATCAGGGCAGCTGGGGTGCCCCACCCCAAACCTGGGATAAGGCTACAGAGTAGAGGCCCTCTCTGGAGGGTCCCAGGACCAACTGGGAGCCAGCCCTCCCTTTGAGGTAGGTCATCAGGGAGGGAACCGAGGAGGAGCTCCCACGGTGGCGGTGACAGGCAGTCACTTCCTCAGTGGTATCGCTGATAGCTGGGGTAGCCTGGGGCCGGGGTACCCTCCTTAGGGGGCAGCTGGCTGGGGTCCTCCAGGAATGGGGGTGCAGTGCAGAACTGCTGCGATTGAGGAGGATGCCACCATCCTCGATGAGGGCCAACAGAATGCCTCCCATCATTGCTGAGCCCACCGTGGCCGATGGGCCACTGCAGGCAGCCAGCACAGCCCTGGTCAATGCTCCACTGGTGACGGAGTTCCAGGGATCTTCCTTGCCCCGCAGCCGCACCAGACCGCAGCCGATGGTGGAGAAGAGGCTCCACCGCACCGCGAAGCTACCTCCAATCCGAGGGGCTCGGATCCTCACAGCGTTGACACTCACTGCCTCTCATTCGGTGCCGAATTCCGACAGGGGCATCCGGAAGCCCTTAATGGCCTGGAAGACTCCACCGCCGATAACACCCGTAGTGAAGCCTCCACCGCAGGCATCCACAACTCACCATGGGCAAGGCTCCCAAGCGTACTCCTCCATGGCGCCCTATACCTTATTTTTAAAAAATGACTCTATCAAAGTGCTTAATGGCTGGGTATTCCATCCGAAGTTGCTTAACTAGTCCTATATTTTGATATATCTTCTTGCACCCATTTTTGCCGCTATAAATTATGTTGCACTGGATATTTCCCTACAGTTAGCTTGTGGTAGACATTGCTGGTTGCCTACCCCAAATCTATTGAATGCCTCCCTCTCTTCATTGTGAACAGAAGCCCAGTTCTGTCGGGGTTGTTACAGCCCATTTAAGCTGAGGGGATCAACAATCCTGTTTCCTGCTTGCACGGCTTCCACCGTTGGTAGCGTAGCCATATAACCCAATTCTGGCGAATGAGACTTAAGGGAAGGCTGCTGCAGGGATCCTGGAAAAGCTTTTTGCTTTCCTAGTAAAAGGGATACATGTGACAATGCCCCTTCTTGTTGCCTTAAACTTAGAAGAAATGTCTATGAAGGTAAGGTATTATCATCTCCGTTGTACAGACGAGGAGACCTGGGCACAGAAATGTTGAGTGACTTGCCTGTGGTCATACAGCTGTCAGTCGGCATCCAGATCTTAGTGTGTGGCTCCAACACACTAAGAATGACAAAGCAGAAGAGGAGCCCAAGATCTTGAAGGCATCACTGAGCAGCTGAACCCAGGCCAGCAACTGTCTACCTCCAGACTTACGTGAGACTCCAATTTGGTTAGACTATTTTGTTTATTGGCTGCGTCAGGGCTTAGTTGCAGCACCTGGGATCTTCGTTGAGGCATGCGGGATCTTTCATTGCAGTGAGTGGACTCTTTGTTGTGGCACGCCGGCTTCTCTCTAGTTGTGGCCTGCAGGTTTTTCTCTCTCTAGTTGTGGCGTGCGGGTTCCTGGGCATGTGGACTCTGTAGTTTGCGGCATGAGGGCTCTCTAGTCGAGGAGCACGAGCTCAGGGGTTGTGGCGCAAGGGCTTAGCTGCCCCGCGGCATGTGGGAACCTAGTTCCCTGACCAGGGGTCGAACCCTCGTCCCCTGCATTGGAAGGCGGATTCTTTACCACTGGACCGCCAGGGAAGCCCCAGACTATTTTTAGATATACTCTGATACTTGCAGCAGAAACAGACCCAAACACATCTTTTGGGTTGCCATATTTTGAACCATTTTCTTTGATTAGACTCTCAAAGTGGGTTTGAGTCAAATATTATGACTATTTTTAAAGGCTCTTGGTACACAGCACTAATTATTTTCCCTAAGAATTGTACTAACTCAGCGCTCTCTTAGCACTGGGTATTGCTGACTAGATTCAGAGGGTGTCAAACTAAGGATGACTAGCACCATCAATAAACCAGTGGAAGGGGGCTTCCCTGGTGGCGCAGTGGTTGAGAATCTGCCTGCCAATGCAGGCGACACGGGTTCGAGCCCTGGTCTGGGAAGATCCCACATGGCGCGGAGCAACTACGCCCGTGAGCCACAACTACTGAGCCTGCGTGTCTGGAGCCTGTGCTCCGCAACAAGAGAGGCCGCGATAGTGAGAGGCCCGCGCACCGCGATGAAGAGTGGCCCCCGCTCGCCGCAACTAGAGAAAGCCCTCGCACAGAAACGAAGACCCAACACAGCCAAAAATAAATAAATAAAATAAAAATAAAAAAAATAAAAAAATAAACCAGTGGAAGAAGGTGAGACTATAATTCCTCTGGAGTATTTTCAAATCAATCCTTGCCTTGCTTTTAAGGTGCATTCCTCTTGTGATTTAAAAAAAAAAAAAATTCATGAGTCTTTAAGGTACATTATTCCCCAGCCTCAAATAAGTTATTTTGTTTCTTACACAATAACACAAATAAAAACACAGGTACTGTAAAAGACTGAGAAAGCAAACTCGAAAGAAAAATAACCCTCACATGTGATCTCAATACCGAAGAAAATCACTTTACTATTTGGTGGCTTTCTTCTTGGGCTTTTATTATTCCCCATTTTCTTACAAGTGTAATTGGATTACACTATAAGTATTTTTATATTTTGTTCTTTTATAATAAGCATTTCCTATTGTAAATATTTTAATGGTTGCATAATATTCCATCATGTGGATAAATCACAGCTTATTCAACCATTTCTGGATTGACAAAACAACAAAAGCAGAATCTGCAGAAGGAAGTAAAATTACCACCTCAGGTATGTGCTATTTACAAATATATGGTATTTAAATAGTACAGAATTAGCTATGCTCTCAGTTCTTCCTTGCATATCAAAGACTCTGTAATAGGGAAGGAAAAGGTCATTTTCTTATAAAAGAGAAAAGGCTCCACACGTCAGTGCTTTACCTTCCTATTCATATTCAAGATCTTTTTAAAATCTCATAAAATACATTCTAAAAATACGTAAGCAGTAGTCAATTTTTAGTTTCATTTTTATACAATGAAAGGATGCCACTTGACAGAACAGTTTAAAAATGTGTTTATCTAAAATAGTTTGAAGAACAGAATATTCTTTTTTTATTTATTTTTTATTTTTTTATTTTTATTTTTAGAACAGAATATTCTGATTAAACATTCTGGTTAATACTGAGTTGCTATGTAACACTATATAGATTATAAATTTTCAAAGAATTAGGATATGAGATAATGAAAACAAAATTTATATTAATCATAAGCTTTAAAAAATTACACCAACTTTTAAACCCTTTCTTTCATGATTCAGGAATTTATCTCCTGCTGCTGCCCTGTTCATTGTTAAGTATCAGTGTGTTAGCAAACAGGCATTTCACCGATGCCCGTAGCCCTGTGCTGTGCCTTTTTCATACAGTCATTTTGTAAGTCTGTTTCCTTCACTGGATTAAAAGTTTCTATATGGCAGGAACATTGTGTTTGCAACACACACAGCTTCTAGCAGAGTGCTTTGCACTCAGTGAGCATTCAATAGACATTCTGATATTTCAAACTAGTTCCCCCTAAATGGATAACGGGTAAAACAAGTATTTGTAGCAATGGCAATTGTTGTTTCAAGTAAATTAAGCAAAAAAACAAGAAAAAAAAGACCTTAATAGATATCTAATCTTTGATGAGAAATTTACTGAATGCTTTCTTTGTGGCAAATACCATGCTAAGTGCTTATAAACGTTAGTTGTCAAAATTCTCAAAACAATCAATGAGGTAGGTGGTATTTTATTTATTTATTTATTTTTATTTTTGGCTGCATTGGGTCTTCGTCGCTGTGCCCAGCCTTTCTCTAGTTGTGGCGAGCAGGGGCTAGTCTTTGTTGCGGTGCACGGGCTTCTCATTGTGGTGGCTTCTCTTGTTGCAGAGCACGGGCTCTAGGTGTGCAGGCTTCAGTAGTTGTGGCACACGGGCTCAGTAGTTGTGGTTCGCGGGTTCCAGAGCTCAAGCTCAGTAGTTGTGGTGCACGGGCTTAGTAGCTCCGCGGCATGTGGGAACTTTCCGGACCAGGGCTCAAACCTGTGTCTCCTGCATTGGCAGGCGGATTCTTTTTTTTTTTTTTTTTTTGGCAGGCGGATTCTTAACCACTGTGCCACCAGGGAAGCCCTAGGTGGTATTTTATTTAGAGAGAGAAGACAGACAGGAGTTATATCAGGTATTCATATATTTGCTGAGCACCTACCTACCGGGCACCGAACTAGCATCAAATAGCATAGTAGTCTCTCTGCCTTCTGTGGAGCTTATTTTCTAGTAGAACTTGCTAAGATCACATATGTATCAGTATTCTAGATTTAACACATTACTTTATATATGAGTTTGGACAATGTGAATTCATCCCTGAAATGGACCCATTCTCAGTGTTGACAAAAATTTGAGACTATAAAGCTGAAGTTCAAACCCTGGTGACGTCTTCAATGTAAAAGTCACCCTGGAGGTTACTCTGCTCTTGCTGGCAGCATCCTTGTGAGGATCTGACCTCCAAATTTAGAGTAAACAGAAAATATTCTCAAGAGAAGACTTATAAAAGGAAACTACTACGGGATTAAAGAAATAGAAGTTAAGGCTATAGCTTTTAAAGCCAGATACCTAGCTTCCGTATAAACCTCAGTTAAGAGTAGTAGAAGAACAGAAGTCAGAACACGGAATGGGCTGGGCTCTCGGCAGTAAGTGGGGTGGGAAAGTCTAGGGGAAGGAAGGAAGTTCCAGGCACCATCTCAATTCACACAGCAAAGCTACAGACCCTCGGTGCTAGGCCATTTTGAATTTTATTTACTTCTCTCTGGAGCTAGACACATAAGGAGACACCCAGTTCAAAAATGCAAAGAGAGAAGAGAGGAGTTTCAGGTCTGAAACATTCAAACGTGCATCGGACACTTCCTGTGAAACACTGAAGGTGCTGGGGGTTGACTGAGGGCTCCTCTCACTGGGCCAGTGCAATTTAATCAGTAAACCGCAAGGTCTTCATAACTAATCCCCAGTGGTATGGGGCGTCTTAGGAAAAGTCACAAAGTTTCATTCGAATAAAACTGAAGTTGAACTGAGAAAGTGAACAGAAAATGCTGGAATAGGAGTAAGAAAGGTGGTTTTAGAAGCTGCTGAGTGGGCAGAAAATTGCCTTTTCCTCTAGCTTGAAGCAATTTTCCCAACTACCACACTACCTAAGAAATCTGAGACAATGGGCACCAAACTATTTCCAAACGCAACAACTTGCAAACAGCTGACCACGGCTCTCGTGCGGTGACCCCTGAAATCTACTCAAGCACACCTACTGAAGGGAGACACACACACCACTCAGCACACAGAGTACCTATTTGACATTAGAAACCTTTTATTGAGTGAGACAAGGCAAACGGTGGGATGAAAATATTACAGGGTGAAGGAAGGCTGAGGAAACCAATCTAATTTCTTTTTCCTCTATGGAAGAATGAGCAGCCCAAATGATGAACTCAAGCCACTCCAAGATTACTATTTATACTTAAGGCAATGTAAAAAGCGAGGTTTTAACCAAAAAGCCTCTGTATCTGGCATTTAAAAAAAAATTACATCTTTTGGATGGATGGACTAAAAAAGCTATACTGTCTACCCAAAATCTGTACAGCAGGGACCTGTTTTCAGCAGGTAAGCCTATTTACAAGTAAGATCCTCTTACTCTTGTAACATTGTCCTGTTTTAAGAGAATATATAACTCCCATCCCCTGCAGAGTTAGTCCATAAGGCCTCTGTGACCCCACAGAAGCATGAACCTATCTCTACTAGAGAACTATTTATACAACACTGTAAATACACAGATACATACTTGCCCCTCGCCCCATCCTACAAATAGGCTATAAATTTAGAGTGAGGAGTTGTGGCTCATTCAATTTTATATCTTCAGTGACAATTAATAGGCTCGCTCTCTCTCTCTCTCTATATATATATATAATTATTATTTTTTTGCATGAACACTAAATGAAAATGATTTTACAACACCACTACTGTTTACATTTCAAACATTCCCACCCTTACCCATCTCTAAAATAAGAACACCAGAAGCTACCAAGTTTACCGTGGTTTTCACAATATAGTGCTTTTGGACTTTTTAATGTAAACATTCTTAATGTACTAGTTTTCAGAGTAATGACACGAATTTAGCATTCTCCCTGGAATGGAAAACTTGCTTGGAAGTTACTTCATTCTTTTTCTCTTTTTCAAGAGGGCATCTCGTAACGCCAGCTGGAAGATTAAAAAAAAAAAAAAAAGTAAATATGATCTACAGAAAAAGACCACAGGACCAATGTTCACAGTGAACCTATGAACATCCTTATAAAGTCTTACAGTTCCCAAAAGAAAATAACAGAATATTAAATAAAAGATTATTAAGAATAAACCCAAATTATAAAAAGAAGACAGCCAAGGTCAATGTACACATCTTAAGTGTGTGATGGATACTATTCCGTTAATTCCCAAGCACCCACCACTCTCTGAGTCCTAGAAACTTTAAAGCATTTTTTGGGGTGGAAGTTGCCTGGCTCTAATCAAGCTTTTTGAATTTTGTGACTTTAAGTTATTGATTCCTTGCCTTTAGCTCAGATCTGGGTCTTAGTGTGTCTTTGTAGATATGCAGAGTAAGTGGGACACTTATGGTAGAAAAAAAAAACCAACCAGTTCATTTTAACCTAATTTGCATGGCTAAGAAGGTATTTCTCAGATTCAGCTATCTATGTCTTATTTTCTCATTTGTAAAGTCAGTTTAATCACAGTATCTGTTCATATTGTTCACATGAACTAGCACATATCCAGTGAACTAACTTCCTCTTACAAAATTACTTTAATCTTTGAGAGAAGTATTTTATACTGAAAGAGGTACTGACAGGAACAAAGCAAGGCTTCTCTATCATGCCAAAAAAAAGCATGCTAAAAAACAGAGGAAGTAGGGGGTGGGGGAACACCCCTAGATAAAATGTAGCAAGGTCACAAAAACCTCAATAGGAAGCAAGGCCTGCCAACTGGATGATCATTATTTCCTCGACCCAAAAATCTTATAAAGGGCAGGGGAAGGATAAACTAATGAATTTAATCAATTCAACCATGCATTTAAATTGAATTGGCAAAATTCAGACTATTTAACGGCACCTTTCCTTTCACCTAAACTTTCAACAAATTCTAATCAAAACTACTGCCACTTTATCACTTACATAACATTGTTGAAGAGTTTAGAACTAGAAAGATTAAATAAACAGAGTTAGTCATATTGACTTGGTTCCCACACCGATGGAGTCCTGCCCTGGAGGGCTGGCTGTCACACTGAGGCCTGGAAGGCTCATCCTGGCTTGCAATTTAGGAACGCTGGCTCAGAATGTGGCACTATTTTACCCGTGACCTGACTTCCTAGAGATTCTTCCTAGTACATTTAGATATACACTCTGGTACACTGGCAGTAGAGGAGGATATAAAAACATAAATTTGTTTTACTACAATGAATTATGAAATAAGCAAGCCAACAGGGCAGCACAGGACTACCCATCAAAGACTGAAAATGGATAAAACGCAATTAAAAAAGGTCTGTAAACATAATGGCTTTGCAAAAGGGTACACAGAGAAAGGATCATGCCAGCAACAGAACTGTTTAGTTTGTACTGCTTTCCTGAAACTGTTACTGAGATATTACCACACATAATTACTGCTTTTTGGAAAAAAGTACCATATAACAAACACTCAAAAATTATTATTCAGTTTATTTTGATGTATTTCACAGATGCAATCTCAAGAGAATTTTAGCATAGGAATGGACCTCAGAGCTCATCTAGTTTAAACTCCTTTATTTACAGAGGAGGAAAATGGCCTCCCTTTGGTCACACAGCTGAATCTCAACAAAGTCAGGTCTAGGATTTACAAGCCCTGACCGCTTTCCACCTCTCCATGCTCTCCAATAATGCACCCCATTAATCCTAAGACACACATAATACAAGGTTTTAGAAGGCACAACTCCACTCAAATGTAGAGAAGTCTTAGAACAACAATACCACTCTACCCAGTCAAGCTTCAAGTTGAACTCACCTGCTTTTCTCGGAAGGAACGCTTATTTTTTGACCGGACGTTATGACTATACCGCATCATCATGAAGTTCTTCTGTTTTTTCTTCTCCTTATTTGTGGAACTGGAAAATGGATTCATTTTGGTTTTCCTCCTCACGAATTCTTTTCGGTCTGTTTTTCCAGCCTATCAGCACACACACACAAAGATACCACTGCAGGAGTTATCTCACCAACACACACGTCTCCTCTGTGCCAGCTCCACTGGATGCCAAGGACACTAAGGTGGAGGGAACACGACACGCAGTCACTGCTCCCCAGAGACTCAGTTCAGGCCAGGGAAAGAGGTGACCATGATGTATCGTAATGGGGCAGGGGAGCTCAGTGGAAGAAAAGGTTTCTTAGAGGCCAGAGGAGCCTCTGAGAAAGGGAGACCCTATGAGCTGTTTCTTGCAGGATGAAGGCCTTCCTGGTGAGGAAAGGAGGGAAGGGTAGAGCATTTCAGGTAGGAATAGTATATGCAAAGGTGCGGTGGAGAAAAGAACATGGGTTTTCAAACTTATCCAAACAAGTGTCAGTACAAATGGTATAGAGGGTAATGCGGAGCCCATTTGGAATGGCGTCTGAAACAAGTCAAGGTAGAGAAAATGAAGCTGGAAAGGTAGGCAGGCTGCAGTCACAAACAGCCATAGGACTTGCCTGAGGCAGCTCGAACTGTCTCTGGCTTTTCTTCAATGACTGTAAACATTCCCCTGCTTTTCTCGTAGCTCTGGTAAATGTACTGAGCCTCCCTGAGACCGTGAACATATAACGGTGCCTTTCTGTGCTCTACAGCTTGTCTTAGACGGTGGTTACATATGTGGCTATCAAGTTGTTAGAACTCATCTAACTGAACACCTATTATCTGTGCCTTTTATTCTATGTTAATTATACTTTTATTTAAAACATTAAAATAAAATACTGCAGGGACTTCCCTGGTGGTGCAGTGGTTAAGAATCCGCCTGCCAATGCAGGGGACACGGGTTCAATCCCTGGTCCGGGAAGATCCCACATGCCGCGGAGCAACTAAGCTGCTGCGCCACAACTACTGAGCCTGCGCTCTAGAGCCCGCGAGCCATAACTAGTGAGCCCACGTGCCACAACTGCTAAAGCCCACGCACCTAGAGCCCGTGCTCTGCAACAAGAGAAGCCACCGCAATGGGAAGCCCGCGCATCACAACGCAGAGTAGCCCCCGCTGGCCGCAACTAGAGAAAGCCCGCGTGCAGAAACGAAGACCCAATGCAGCCAAGAAAAACCTGCAGTTCTGTGCCTATACAAGTTCTGAGTCATACTGCACTTTATCTGCTTTCTGTTGTTTAAACAACTAGGCAATGACATGCCCCACTCACCATTGCAGTTGCTAGTCTTGTCTCCTTGTCAGACTTTGGCTTTTTATGAAGGCGTTCAATGTCCCGAAGAGAAAGTAACTCACCCCTGGGGTGAAGGAAAAAATGTAATATGTAACAAGGATGGAATTCCTTTTCCTAATACTCTCATAATCACGTGAGCTGACTGAAGACCTGGTGTACACGCTGTCTTACCTGGGCTCCGCATCACTGTCTATTTCGATGTATTTCCTCTTTTGGGCTTTCCCAGGGGCAGCGTCGAGTTCTTTCCTCATTTGGGCCATTCGGATTTTCTGGAAGTCTTCCTGACTTAACACTCGGCTAGTGCTGACGGCCGCGGCTTTGGCTTTCCGCTCCTCCAAGGGCATGCTGTTCAGCTTTTCAGACTTGAAAGGACACAACACAGACTTAAACGGCTATTAGCTCCAGTGAGGGCGTAGCCCCTCAACACTGAGAAAAGGACATTTAAGGACTTACGATTTCTTTCTGTTCTTCATCGGAAGAATGGTGCACGTCAACCCATTCGCCATCGGAAACTGCCTCGTCACTGAGACTGGTGTTTTCCCACTCATCTGTGTGAAAAAGAGCACATCATTAGCACCCGCTTTATGTTGAGTGTTCATGGTACATTGAGATAAATCAAGCAAAAGAAAACTTAGGTAATGAACCTCAAATAGATGCTCACCAAGAATTGAGCAATATTATTGTTAAATAAACCACATCAATTTAATTAAGTCAAGGAAGGAATGGAGAATAAGCACTGATCAATTATCCACCATGAGCCAAAACTTTACAATCTTTCTCTAACCCTCATGACTCAACAAAAGAGGAACAGACTCTGGAGTTAAGTAACCTGCCCCAGGCCACGCTGCTAGAAATGCAGCCTACACTGAAATTAGGAAAATCATGTATGACTCTGGAGCCCACATTCTTTCCACCAAACTAGCCACGTCCATCAGAACTGTACTTGTACATTTACAGTGGCCACATACAAGTTATTTAACTTGTCTAAGCACATTTGCACGTTTGAGAAATTAGTTAGAAACAAGTCATTCAGAGAACCAAGGTAGAAAATTTTGGTTGTGTAAGAACCTTGTAGACCCCTCAGTAAAGAGGTATCAGAGTTCCTAACGGAGCCGCCACAGTAAGCTTTCAAAGTGAAGGCTACCTGCAGTCTCTCAGCGGATGCCCACGTTCTGTAAGACAGGGTCCCAGCTCTTAGGCATGGCCTACACAGCCACTCACGTGAGGCCCCACCTCTATCTCTAGTCTCGTCGCTTTCTGTGCATCACCTTGTATCCTACATTCTCATAGTTTCCTAAACCCTTCAGTACTTTGCTCACAGTTTGCCTGGAAAGTCTCCACTATACTACCACTGCTCACTAATCATTCAAAATACGGCTCGTGGGTCACCATTTCCTTGAAGCCTTTGCTGAACCTCTGAGGTGGACATGACCTCTCTCCAGCCCTTATATCCCACTCCAATCATAAATCCTGTTAATGATTTATTAGCTGTTTATGAAAGACCCTCAAGGACAAGAACCATATCATTCATCTTTGCTTTGACAGTGGCTGGCTCATAGCTGATGCTTACAAAAGTTTTGTTGAAATAATGAAGGAATGAACAGGAAGAAGACAGGACCCTAGCAACCAATGCAGTAAATGCTAACCCTGGAAATGAGAATGGAGTTCCTCAAGCATTCTTCGACCAGTTCAACAAGCAGTCTCCTTCAACAGAAGGATTGCTATAGACTAATCTTCATTATTTTTTCTAGGCAACAAAAGAAACCCACTATCTTTCCCAAGTGCCAAACAGCATGCCCTTGATAAGGGGCAGCCAATCTGAAGGACATGAAAAGGCACTTCCTACACCAGAATGTAAATTCTCTCAGAGCAGGACCATGCCCATTTGACCTTCAGTGCCCACAACAGGGCGTGGCACATAGTCATTACTCAGGAAACTTCTGCTGAATGAATGTCCAAACAGTATAAAGATTTCAAGATCAATACAGATATAGTAGGAGTGATTTTGTCCTGAATAATGGTGAAACAAAAATGAACCTTCATCATCTTCAGCATCTTTTTCTTCTTTTTCAACTTCCAGAACTTCTGCTCCTGGAATGTAATCTTTAGCATCTAGTTCTCCATATTCTTGCACTCTTGCTTCTGTGGAGGCCTCTGTAGGCTTACCCTAAAGGAAAGGAACCAGTTTTTAATGAGGTGCTTAAACTGCAAAACATTATTCATGAAAAGGATTCTCTAGGATTATGAATTGAGAGGGAGAATCACAAAAAATGGAAGCAATCGAATGACAAGAACAGTCCACCAATGTCTTGGGTCAAAGTAAATCCCCCAGCCAGAACTTTGCCCACTGTTTTCTTGCTTTCTTCTGATCCAACTCAGGAAACTTCAATTAAGTCTTGAGATCTCTCCTTCTGTTACATACATGCATCTTTCTTTGTCCCAACTTGAAAGACGTAGTATCTGGTTAGGGAACAGCCTGTTCAATACTGGCATCAGTTACTGACTTCCAGCAGTCTAACAGGTCTATAAGAGTCATCCATCATCAAAGAGCATATACCAACTATAAAACAGTTAAGCCACAGTATTCAATCAATTTTATTCTGAGCTTAAAGAATAAAACTACATGTATCACCAATACTCCTAATGGAAGCATCAGAAATACTCAAACTCAAATTGTAGGAAATCACCCTCACTTTCTGGGACCAAATCCTTGATCAACATATGTATGCTTCACCTACCCGGAATTTCTTTTGTAACATCTGAGGATTCAGTGTTCGGAAGAGCTGAATCAAAGTTCTAGCAGACATCATCACATCTGGAAAATAATACCTTTAATTAGAAACTTCAGAGCAAAGAGTCTACTGAGGTAAAAATGAGTTACTCTGTACTCTTTGACCTACCGAGAATAACACACCACTTACTCTTATCTCTGTGTGTTTTATACTGAGCCAGGTCTTGGAGAAGTTCTTCAGTCATGGCTAGAGGACATCGAGCTGTTATCTCTTTTATAGCATTGATCCTAAAAAAAGGAAAAAAATAAATTAAAAAAATAAAAACAAACAAAAAAACCCCCAGCAGTTTCATGTGGTTCAACCTAAGAATATTTTCTAAAAAGACTAAATCAAAAGGAATGTAAGTTGGGTTTTATAGGTCTTAGGTCTCTAAAACTGCAGCATGGTAGAGTGTGAGGGTGGGGAGCCTCAGAGGGCTTTTTTTTTTTTTAAATAAATTTATTTATTTATTTTTGGCTGTGTTGGGTCTTCGTTTCTGTGCGAGGGCTTTCTCCAGTTGCGGCGAGCAGGGGTCACTCTTCATCGCGGTGCGCGGGCCTCTCACTATCGCGGCCTCTCTTGTTGCGGAGCACGAGCTCCAGACGCGCAGGCTCAGTAGTTGTGGCTCACGGGCCCAGTTGATCCGCGGCATGTGGGATCTTCCCAGACCAGGGCTCGAACCCATGTCCCCTGCACTGGCAGGCAGACTCTCAACCACTGCGCCACCAGGGAAGCCCCTCAGAGGGCTTTGATTCCAGACAGTTTACTGCCACTTCCTCTACTAGAAGAATAAGAAACAGTGTAATCTCTGTAAAATACAGGCACACCTCAGAGATACTGCAGGTTTGGTTCCAGACCACTGCAATAAAGTGAGTCACACATATTTTTTGGCTTCCTAGTACATACAAAAGTTATGTTTAACTATACTGTAGTCTATTAAGCGTACAATAGCATTATGTCTTAAAAAGTACATACCTTAATTAAAAAATACTTTATTGCTAAAAATGTAACCTTCATCTGAGCCTTCAGTGAGGCATAATCTTTTTGCTGGTGGAGAGTTTGAAATATTGTGAGAATTACCAGAATGTTACACAGAGGCATGAAGTGAGCCAATGCTGCTGCAAAAATGTCACCGACAGACTTGCTCCACACAAAGTTGTCACAAACCTTCAATGTGTAAAAAAACGCAGTATCTGTGAAGAGCAATATAGCAAAGGGCAATAAAAGGAAGTGTGCCTCTATATGACAGCAGCATTTATTCCCCAACTCTAGGGGAGATAGTACTAGGTCAAATAAGGAAAATTTAAAGGTCTTTCGGGCTGTTATCCCAGCAGTATTTTCCAAGGGAGATGAAAAGCAGCGTTCAGTGTACTGCTTAGTCATCGGGACCGATCAGTCGTCCTTAAATTATTGCTCACACTCATTAAGTGCCTTTGAATTAATCAAAAGGGCCACTGAACCGCCTTGGGATTAAAAAATGATTCCATAACGAATCATTTGTTCTAGGGAAGATAGGAATTCAGGGTAGAAGACAGAAGAAAAACATTTAGATTGCCACACAAGCATTCATTTGAAAGAGGGAAAGTTAGTTAAAAACCAAAATGTTGATTAGAAGGGCAAATATCTTTTCTCTGGCTCAAAATTCTGACCAATAAATTAAAAATACCAAGCCTGCTGAGAAGACTGAAGTGTACTTTAAACTGTTTTTGCAGAGAGCACATTATAGCTGAAATTTTACATCTTGGTAATGGAAAGCAAACCCAGTGCGTTACAACCATACCCACTGCCTACAGCCACGTTCTACATACCCTACTGTCATGACCTCTCCAGAGTTCTTGTCGGTAACAAAATTGTTGGCCACAGTCATGAGCAATGACTGCGTGATCTGAACGGGAGGGAGAGAAAGGATATGAGTGCTGGTAAAACGTCTACACCTACTCAAACGCTTGACGATGAAGGGACCATAAACTATTACAGTGGAAAAACAGCCCTCCACCTTCGGTTTGGGAGTTGGAAGGATCAAGACTGAGGAAGACTGAGAGAAAAATATTCCACTTTGGGTTTCAGCCTTCTTCCTAGCTATCCTCAGATTAAATTTGGCTCGCCTTTGATATTAGTTTTCAACATGGATTAAAAATTGCTTTGACCCAGGATCATCCAACACTATTTTAATCAAAGAAAGAAATGATCAGTTTTGAATAATAATCACTACAAATTCACTGATATTCTTGCCCTCCCCAGCATAAAATTTGGCAATTAAACAAAACCAGAATTCTCAACAACTTGTCCAAAATAAACTTTACTTTCTACAGTAAAATGTTTTTACCTCTGTGAGTAAACTTCTATGGCTATCTCCTTAAGAGCTAGTGTCTCTTCTACTCAGTTTAACAAAGGCAGGGAGGACAGTAATTAATCCCTGTGGGAAAAGCCACCACGACATGCTTAGTGGCAGGGCTACGTATGCACTAGATCCTGACAGAAGTAAAGTTTAAGACTTCTCACCTCCGGGGGTACTAAGTGATGAGAGGCCTGTGCAGCAAACAGAAGGATCTTCGTTACTTCTAAAAATGTCAGAGATCGGAAAGGCCACGGTCAGTTTATTGCCCTGCCCTCAGGACCACAGCAAACACGGCCAGCACACGCTGGCCGTAATGCTACTGCTGCTTAACTCTGCCCCAGCACCCAACCCCCGACATCTGCATAGCTCCCTGCCTCGCTTCCCTCTGGTCCTGCTTAACTGCTGCCTTCTCAAGATGATTTCCTGACCACATAATCTAGACAGAACCCACCCCAGCACTCCCTGCTGTCCTCACCTGCTTCCTTTTTCCTCAAAATACTTACCGTCACCTGGACATATTACACACAGCACTCTGTAGATCTCCCTCTAGAATGTAAGCTCTATGACGGTGAGGATGTTACTTTGTGTTCACTGGTGTCTAATGCAGCGCTCAGACTAGAAATCACTCAATCAATGAATAAATACAAACACATATACACACACACTCTCCCTTTAAAGGGGCAGTATGGATAAAGAACAAGGCCTCTGGCAAAAAACAAAGAAGTGAGGTGAAGCCTTATCAGCCATTATTTGCTGAGTGATCCTGGTCTTTTTTTTTTCTTTCTACACCTCTCAGGATTGAAGTGAGGATTAAATGAGATGACTGTATGTAAAGAGCACTTAGCACAGTGCTTGGCTCATGTTGAATGTTCAATAAATGTTCATTTCTTTCCTACCTTGGTTCAAGTTCAAAGGCAAAAACAACCATCTCTTCCTTCCTGCTTTGATGTTGCTTTTAATTAAGAATATAAATGAGGGCAATGAAAGCGGTAAGTTAAACCCTGGTATCTATAATGAAGTTACAATAAATAGTCAAAATTCTTTTTTAGAATTTTTCCCATGAGTATTTATAGTATTACAAAAAGACTTGCTTTGAGAAACCAACATTTTGTTTCGGTGTTTTTTCCCCCCTCAAATAATTATTTCTTAAGTTGATGAGCAGAACAATTACCTCATGGCAGAATCTGGAAAGAAAACATACAGGTTTCTCTCCTTGTCTCTGAAGCAGAACACACTTCACTCCTAACTCCTGTCTTTAGTATTAATTCCAGAACAAAAGACTCTGGATGGTTAACCCCAAGGCCACCAAAGGAACACGGCAAGTGGAAGCCTTACCTCTTTGGTGGGGCTGCAGAAACCTCTGCACAAAGGGGTAGAAGTTGAAGAGAAAAAGCTGTGGAAAGAAGAATGCACTGACTTTAATATATATCTAGCTGAGCTGTGGAGTTTCATTTCTCCGTGATGCAATTATATCATCAAGTTCAACTAACTGGGAATCATTTTTTTACTGTCTTTTTTTCTCAACAAGCATTCATGCTCCAGGATGATTCAATGTGCTGTATTAACCAAAGAAAGGAAGGCCTTGTTGCTATCCTGTTATGTCAAGGAAGAAGAAAGTGTACACAGGATAAACCAGGGGATGAAAAGGCAGTCAAAAAGCAACTTTCTTCTACTTTTAAATTGGTGTGGATGCAGAACCAATTTCTTAGTCTTCAAAGATAATAGTAACTCAAATCTGAATAGCGCCTCATGTAATCTGATCACCAAGAAACCCACAGTCTAGTTTTGTTACGGGATACCAGTCCAACCACACTGGAGGAATTACTCTGAGCTCCATATTTTAGACAGAAAACACTAACACTCTGGAGTCTATCTAGATAAAGGAGACAAGGATCCAGTTATTAAAGCAATTGTAATCGTTAACTTCAAGAAGAGAAACTCTGGAGATGGCCTAGTCTTTTTCAAAGTTCATCATGTGAGAATAAATTTTTTTCTATTTTAGCCGCAGAGCAAAACCAGGACCAGAGAAGTAAAAGGGAAGACTTGGGTTCAGTACAGAGATGGGTGTTCAATTGTAACCAGTTGTGAAACTCCAGTATCATTTCCGTCAAACCATGCTCGAATTAAGAATCACTTTTGCTTTTCCACTGAGCTCAAATTCAGATGTGACTTGAAATTACTGCACAAATGTAACAAGAATTGACCTGGTAATCCTGCTTTAGAACTGCAGCCCATGTAGAAAAAGCAATTTATTCACTAAAATGTTAAGGTTTTCTTAGAGAAATGGAATAAGTGCATTTATTCATTTTTAACTTGATATATGTTTATAATGATTGATTTTCAATAAAGGAGGCTGTTTTACTTCTTGTGTTTTTTTTTTTTTTTGAAGAAAGCAACACATTCAGTGACGATCAGAACAGCACTAGTTAAAAGAGCAAAACTATAGGGAACAACCTCAATGGTCATTTTTTCATGGGCTGAATTTCTGGGAATCCCTCCTTTTCTACAATGGCAGTTAGTCTGAGTATGTGTGAGGTTTCCATATGTATACACAATATATATACATTATGCCATCAAGGAGCTCTTGCAATCTAATTTAATATAAAGTGAATGGCCAGAGAATTCAGCTTTGCAAACATGATCCTCCTGCTAGAGTGGGCTGGAAGTCAGGAAAGCTATGAAGGGGTAAACTGTGAAATGTAATAACAGTTGATAAAAATATGTGGGCTATGGTGGCTCAGGAAAATGTATAAGTGAAACATAGATAAAATAAAAGTAGAAAAACAGAACAAAAATAGTCTGTCCATAAACTGAATACATGTACAATTCAACATCCATACTTACTGATAAGAAAACAAAGCGACAAAAACAGCTATTTTCAGAGTGAAAGACTTTATCCCTTTGTAAACTGTATGGGTTTAAATGGTTTGGGACGATAAAATTAAGCCACTGCTCTACCTTAGTGTCCTTTTACCAAGAAAAATTCTACTTCTAACACTCATCAAGAGAAACATAATGTAATTCCAACCTCGTGAATTCCCACCAATCTGGAGATGAGGTTCATGAGCATCATCTTCACCTCAAACCTCTCCTTAGAGCTCTCGAGCTGCTTCAGTAGTTTCTCTGCAAAATCTGAAAGGAGAATATCAGAGAAGTATACTGTGGGCCCACGGTCTATACAACATCATCTAACAGGTGTAGAGAAAAGCAGTGGTTTGATCACTGACTCTGGTATGGCTGTGCCTGAAATCACTCTGCAGAACCAGGATGGTAAAAACAGCGGCATGACAGAAGGTGAAAAGACTCACACACAGGCAAATATACCTTCAGTGGTGCCCAAAGTTAAGTCTTAAGGATTTCCAAGATTTTTAGCATCAACATCTTGAGTTACCGTTGACAGATGCTCCACTTATAGTTCTCTGGGGCCCTGCTTCTCAAAGTGTGGTCTGCAGACCAGCAGCAGCTGTCCACCTAATAGCTTGTCAGAAGTACTGAACTGCAGGCCCCACCCCCAGACCTACTGAATCAGACAGAATCTGTACTTTAATAGGATCCCAAGGTGATCAGTATGTGCCTTAAAGTCCGAGAAACACTGACCTAGAGGAAGGGTCAGCAAACTAAAACTAAAATACAGAGAGCATTTAAAAGCCCCACTGCCCAGCCATACCCCGTATCAACTAATCGGTCTCTGGGAATAACAGGACCCAAGTACCAGTATAGTTTTATAAATTCCCCAAGTGATTCCAATGTGCACTCTAGTTTGAGAACTAGTGTTCTAGAACAGGGTTTCCCAAACTTTTGGTTTCCACATACCAGTTAAAAAAAAAAGGGACTAATAAAAAATTGTCAATTTTTCATTTGGTCAAGTACAATGTCTTATAGTACAAGTACCGTGTTATTAAAGACATGAATTGCAAAGAGAGCTGTTCCTCCATATTTTTCTTATTTTGCTGTGGGTTGGGCATCACTGCTTTGGGATAGAATTCTCTAGGCTACAACCAATAGGTAACAACTAAGCATTTACTGATTGTCTATTAAGTGCCAAGGATTTTATATTCCCTGGTAACCTTGAAGGTAGGAAGCTAAATAGGCAGATAAAGCCAACAAGGAACTTGGGAGGTCATAATTATAGTACCTTGGGGATCATGAATCAAGTGAATAGCTGAAAAGTTAAACACCTCTGGTTTTCTCCTCTTCTTTTGTTTCTGAAAGAAAGGGAGAGGAAAACATTTACATTCTGAATTACAGTGAAGAGGTCCTTGGGATTAAATGTGCTAATGTGCTAAAGGCTGTTATCAAGTCCATCACACTATTTATATTTATTTTATTTATTTTCCTTATTTTTTTTTGGCTGCATCGGGTCTTAGTTGCAGCACACTGGATCTTTTGTTGAGGCATGCAGGATCTTTTCATGACGGCATGCAGTCTTCTCGGGTTTCTCTCTAGTTGTGGCACGTGCGTTTTCTCTCTCCAGTTGTGGCGCGTGGGCTCCAGAGCACATGGGCTCTGTAGTTTGCAGCATGCGGGCTCTCTCATTGAGGCACTCGAGCTCAATAGTTGTGGCATGCAGACTTAGTGGCCTCGTGGCATGTGGGATCTTAGTTCCCCAACCAGCAACTGAACCCGCGTCTCCTGCATTGGAAGGCGGATTCTTTACCACTGGACCACCAGGGAAGTCCCCATCACACTAATTAAAAAGAAAAAAAAAAATCTTTGTTCCAAAAACCTTTCTTTCAACTAGAAGAACTAAAGGTGGTTTTTGTCTTTTAAGATTAAACCTTGGGGACTTCCCTGGTGGCGCAGTGGTTAAGAATCCGCCTGCCAATGCAGGGGACACGGGTTTGATCCCTGGTCTGGGAAGATCCCACATGCCTCAGAGTAACTAAGCCCATGCGACACAACTACTGAGCCCGCACACAACAACTACGAAAGCCTGTGTGCCCAGAGCCCGTGCTCCGCAACAAGAGAAGCCACCGCAATGAGAAGCCCGCATGCTGCAACGAAGAGTAGCACCCGCTCGCCGCAACTAGAGAAAGCCCGTGCGCAGCAACGAAGACCCAACGCAGCCAAAAATAAATAAACTAAAAAAAAAAAAAGATTAAACCTTGGGAATGTTCTAGCTATTAGCACCTGTGAGACTTAAAGGGATTTGGAAATATGAACATTAAAAAACACACAAGGACCAAATTAATGACTATCAAATAATTATTACAAAACAAAATGTACTTCATTTGCATACTCTTCTGAGAAGACATCGTGATCAAAACAAATGAATTTAATCAAATTAATTTATTCAAGCCACAGATCTTGCTAGAGCTGAGAACATTTATTCATCTAAAAAATTAGTGCTTAAAAAGTCATCACACATTTCTAAGTCTTTCAAAAATGCTATTTTCGGGCTTCCCTGGTGGCGCAGTGGTTGAGAATTTGCCTGCCAATGCAGGGGACACGGGTTCGAGCCCTGGTCTGGGAAGATCCCACGTGCCACGGAGCAACTGGGCCCATGAGCCACAATTACTGAGCCTGCGCGTCTGGAGCCTGTACTCCACAACAGGAGATGCTGCGACAGTGAGAGGCCCGCGCGCCGCGATTAAGAGTGGCCCCCGCTCGCCGCAACTAGAGAAAGCCCTCGCACAGAAACGAAGACCCAACACAGCCATAAATAAATAAATAAATAAATTTATTAAAAAAACAAAAAAAACGCTATTTTCTTTATTCCAAATGCTTAAACGCTTTTCTAAAGACCACATATTCTGCATTCTAATGATTCCTATCTCATTTCCCAGGTACAAGTCTCACCTTGAGGACTTTCATAGCCTTTTCCAACTTTTTCTTGTTTTTGGAGCTTTTCTTCCCTGTGGCATACTGCACTAGCAGGTCTCTTGCTGTTGGTCCTTCATCCTGAAGAATAAACTACTTTGTAAAACTATAAACAAGGAAAATCTGCATAGAAGCAAGGAATAACCCTTTCAATCACTTCTTTGTACTTATACTCTTTGCATGCAGCTATTAAAAATAAACACAACTTTAAAAATTCAATAAAAAACAAATTTGCCCATCTGTAGGAACAGGCACGTACAAAGATTTTCACTGCGACACTGACTTTTGTTTTTATTTTGCTTTTAGTTTTTATTGAAGTATTAATATACAGACAGAATGCAGCTTTGTTTTTATTTGAAAAAAGAAACTGGAAACAAATATTTATCAATAGGGAAATGCTTAAACTATAGTACATCCATATTCTGAAATATTATGTGGAGGTTAAAAGAATGAGGTAGACCTATATGTACTAGTAGAAGAATATCTAAATGCATTGGTACATCTATATATGTCATCACAAAGGAAGCAGGTTGCACAATAATACATATATTATTTACATATATTTTAAAAACAGACCACACACATAAGACAACGTGTATACACATCCACACAGAAATGCATGGGAAACGAAATGGTTATCTATGAAGAAGGGACTGGGAAGTGGAAATAAGAAAGGATCAAGAAAACTTTTATCTATAGTATCTGAAATTTTATACAGTAAGAATGTATTGTTCATACATTATTTACTAAAGTAATAACAAAAGGTGTTATCCCATATTCCAGTATTCTTGTTACCAAAATGCTAAAATGGGAAGGGAATTTCTTTTTAATATTAATAAAAAATATTTTTTAATAAAGAAAATTTCATGACATCATAAATCCTGATTCTTCCTTTTAAAGATGCTGTACTACCCTTCTCCCTTTCTCCACTCTAAACTTCCATGATGTCAACACTCTACCTCAAAAATATATTGGCAGTAATTTTTATTCTAAGTTTATATAGTGAGATATAGGTATAGCTTTAGCACTAAGAACAAGGTTGAATGAATCTAAGTTTTACTAGTTACTTAACCAGTCTTTCTGAATGTAAGTGACAAGTTCTAAATAGAATAAAATCTCAGCATGGCAGAACTCAATAAAGGATAAAGGTAGCATCTAAGTTTCTTTCCAACTTTTACAATCTGTACTGAAAACAATAATAAAATCTGCTCAACTGTGAAGTTCAGAAGTATCTATGGTTAAACTAACCTCAGATTCTGAGTCACTGTCCTGTTTCTCCTCTTCATCTTTTCCAAGGAAGAATGTCAAAGCAGCAACTAATATCTAAAGACCAATTCAAACAACGTCAATTACTCATCCCAGCTTAACAACAAAGAATAAATACCTTTGTCTATATTTTACACATGCATATGAACTAGGATCTGAAGAAAAAAAATACAACAAAGAATGGTGGGATTTGGGCTCATGTGTCTTAGCCCAGCTCTACATAGTTGATATCCTTCAAGTACAAAGTCAGGAACGTCTACATCCCCCACAAGAAAAGTGATATAGCCCCTCTAAGAGAAAGGCAAACATGTCCTTAAATTTCTTTCAGCTGTGCCTGAGCCCAATAAAAGATCAGTCAAGAATTACAGAGGAAAACATAAAATAAACGCTAAGGCTATCGTTTAATACCAAGCATTTTAAAAACCCATAATTTTGTGTGACTCCTCTAAAGTGCAGATAAACCAGGGAAGCAGCCTAAGCACAGCAGCACGTCCGCACACCACCTCTTCCTCGCGTACCCATCTCCTTCACCTTCTAGCTGAAGAAGCGGGCTACTCACAGACAGTGCCTTCACACAGCCATACACGTGCTCACCTTGGTGACCTTAGAGAAACATGCTGTGGTGATCACGTTGACAGTTTTGGCATCATTCCTGGGGGAAGACAGTTGAGGGTTTTAAAGTGAATTTTCATTCGACTGTATTTGACAGCATAGACAATGGCACAAAATAAATAGTAAATATTTCTGACATGTTAAAATTCACAGTTTGTAATATTTCAAAAAGTCACGGGTTGCTAAATAGTCAACTACAGGCAAACATTTAATTCAATTTTAGCCCAGTCGTGTGTCAGAAAATTATGCAGCCATTCAGATGTATTTTTTGAAGAATTTTTAATGACATAAAACCTACTCAAGATAACTGGGGGGGGGGGGGAATAAAAAACCAATAAAAAACTACAATACAGCAAAATTCCAACCATACTTTAAAATTCACATTAAAGAAAAGACAGGAGGAAATATCATAAAATATTAACTGATTATCTCTAGGGAGTGGGACTATCAATAATTAAAAAAAAAAACTTTCTAGCTTCTCCAAATCTTCTGCTGCAACGAATATTACTTTTATATTTTTAAAAAATCAGTGAATAAGAAAAGCAAAAGACATGAGTTGGGACACTGTACCAACAAGCCAAAGTTTATGAAACATGATAATTTAAGTACATAAGGTAAATTGATTTGAAAATCTTCAGAGAGGCAGAGTAGAAAGAGCCCGGATTTCAGTCAGACAGATCGGGTTTGAATTTCAATTCTGCCTTTTACTAGCTACTAAACTTAAACTTATGAACCTATAGGTTTCATTACCTATAAGGTGGGAATAATCCCAAATAAGCTGCATTACACTGTTCTGAAGGTTGAATGAGGTAAGGCATAGTGCAAGTGTTCAAGAAATGGTAGTCAATATTGTTATTAGTCATTTGGATTGCCTCCGTATTTTTACTTCCAACTTAATCTATGGCAGAGATATATTAAAGAGCTCAAAATCAAGAAAAATATTTGTGTATGTGTTCTGTGGTAATTACAAATGAATAAAAGACTATTTCAAAAGAGACAGGTACATAGATATTACCAGATGTTTCTCCTGTAGAGTTCAATCATCACATCCAAAGATATCTTGGCTGCAGTTGCATTGCTATCTCTTAACATGGTATACATGAAATTCTGCAATACCTGAAGAAAAAGAGGAGAAAGAAGACTTAATAAACTGCACGATACTGTAGTACAATGCTGCAAACATGGAAAACAAAAGGGTACTTACTACATTCACTTTATTGTTCTTGTGTTTTGCATTTATATTCTTGATATCAGTCACAATATGAGTATATAAAGTCTGAGGAAAAGAAACAAAAACATATACACATTAACCAACATTTCTAACCTTGCTTAATTTGGAGAGAAATATAAGTGCACCGGAGGATTTAATTTTCCCCACTTTTCATTCTATCACAAAAGAGACCAAAAGCAAATAAAACAAACAAAAAAAAGCAGGTAAAGCAAAATGAAAGTTACCCTCAAAAGGTTAAATATGAAGTTCTATGACCCAACATTTCCACTCCTAGTTATATACCCAAAAGAAATGAAAATATATTTCCAACCAATGTTCACACAAATATTCATAGCTGCATTATTCACAACAGCCAGAAAGTGAAAACAACCCAAATGTCCATTAATTGATGAGTGGATAAACAAAATGTGGTATAACCAGACAATGAAATATTATTTGGCAACAAAAAGTAATGAATACTGACATATGCTACAACATGAATGAACTTTGAAAACATTATGCTAAGTGAAAGAAGCCAGTCACAAAAAAATTACATATTATATGATTCCATTTACACGAACTATCCCGAGTAGGCAAATCTATAGAGACCGAAAGTACGTTGGTGGTTGCCTAGGGCTGGGACAGATGGGAAGATGGAAAGTAACTGCTAATGGGAATGGGGTTTCTTTTGGGGGTGCTATAAGTGTTCTAACACTGACTGTGGTGATGGTTGCAAAACTCTGTGACTACACTAAAAACCCCTGAATTGTACATTTAAATGGATGCACTGTGTGTGAATTACATCTCAATAAATTGTTTTTTTGTTTTGTTTTGTTTTGTTTTTAAAAAGGAAAGTCGGGGCTTCCCTGGTGGCGCAGTGGTTAACAATCCGCCTGCCAATGCAGGGGACATGGGTTCGAGCCCTGGTCTGGGAAGATCCCACATGCCGTGGAGCAATTAAGCCCACGAGCCACAACTACTGAGCCTGTGTGCCACAACTACTGAAGCCCGCGTGCCCTAGAGCCCGTGCTCCGCAACAAGAGAAGCCACCGCAATGAGAAGCCCAAGCACCACAACAAAGAGTAGCCCCCGTTTGCCGCAACTAGAGAAAGCCCACAGGCAGCAACGAAGACCCAACGCAGCCAAAAATAAATAAATTAAAAAAAAATAAATTAAAAAAATAAAAAGGAAAGTCCAAGCCCCTAACTGCATGCAAGACAATATTGGGATTTTTACAAATATCACTGGTACCCAAAATATGCTCCCCTGGATCACTTTTATTCACAAGTTAGTCCAAGAAGTACAATTGCTAAAATCAAATGGTTGCAGTCTCTTAATATTTTGAAAAAAAAAAAAAAAAAAAAATTTTTTTTAAGTTAATGTATGTAAACTTTAGTTTCTCTTTCTTAAAATTCTTTCATAAATCTTCAACTTCTGGTCTTACTTATACAAGCAAACACGAAGTCACAGGGAAATATTAATAACAAGAAAAGTCAGTTTTGGGGGGGAAGAGGGTGGGAGTGGCTACAGCCACGAGTGTCCAGTCCATGCTCTGATTTAGCTGGTCAGTACAGCACAGCGGAAAAGGGCTTGGGCTCTGGAGCCAGGTTCCCTGGGTTTATGTTCCCTGCCTCACCACTCAGAAGCTGTGTGACCCTGGGAACACCACTCTATCTCTCTGTGCCTCAGCCTTTTCATCTATAAGATAACAACAACAATAACCCCTATCTCATGGCACTTTGTGAGTAAACGAATATGTAAAATGCTCTGAAAATGGTAACCTAGCAAAAAGTAAACAATAAATGTTAGCTATCACCACTATATTGCATGCACACAATGGTCAATTTTTTTCCTATCAAAATTATTCTTAGCTGTATCCAATAGTATGAAGCATCAAGAGACTCCAAATGCTGTAAGTTTCATGTCACTGCAAGGAAGAATGAGATATGGAGCGGAACGGGGAGTGATTTTGCTCTTTACCTTTCGCAGAAGCTTATCGTGGCAACGCAGAAGTTCAAAGAAGAGTTCTAGCAAACTTGATGGATTGATGAGATTCTTATTTCTCAGCAAGATCAAAGCTTTGCAAAATGTCTCAGGAAGGAAAAAAAAAAACATACTATAAGATAATGATAAAGTTAGGATGAGAAAATGGAGCAAGTATATCCCAAAAGCACTTAATGTCTTCTACTAAGTAGGCATTATTCTAGGCATGGGAACAGAACAGTCAGTCTCTGCCCTCATGGAGCTTACCCTGGGGGTGGAGCGGAAGAGGCGACAGGCAAGCAAATAAGCATATCAACAGGTATACCTCACATAGGAAGGAAACAAAACAGGGTAATATAATTGACACATAGTGACTGCAGGAGGGCTCCTTTACACAGGAGGTCAAGGAAGTGTCAACGTAGAAAAACGCTAGTGATCAGTAAATCCACAGAGATAAGAAAGGTGGGTTACAGTAACATAACACACTAAATTGGGATAATCAATCTGAATCTGTGACCTTACAAGGCATTCTTTTGAAATACAGTTAGTAGTAAGAACGGCCCAGTGGTAGTTGTAGAACCCTTGCTTACCACCAACTTTCACGAGTACCCTCTAAAGAGGAATGCTAATTATACAGACTCAATCCCTCGCTTCCTAGCAACCTCCTAATTATTTTTTAAAACCCGTTAATCATCATAAAACACTATAAAGAAATATACACACACATTTATTTATTTAATAATGCCTGCAGACCAATTTGGTTGGGTACTGTTAGCACACAAAACTTAAAGACGACCTAATTACTTGGAAAGACACTAAGTCTCCACACTCAAAGTCTCAAATCTGTACGGCCCACAAGGACTTGACCTAAGTCTTGACCTAAGTAAAAGTCTTCTGTAATGGTTCAAGTTTGGAGCCTCTGAGGCTGTGCTGCCAGGTCCCACGTCCCAGCTGAGAGTTAATCAGAGACGCCAACCTTGGCTTGTCTGAGATGGTATTCTTTTTTTTTTTTCTGGCCTGATCAAATTAAGATAATCCTAGAGAAGTATACAAATTGAAGAATTACAGAAAGCCTGGGAAAATGCAAGAATAAGAAACAAAGTTGAATCTACAGACTTAGCATTTTTATACGTTTTGGTAAAGGATATTAGTATGTTTTGAGATCATAATATTTGTGTAAGTTCTACCAGCTGTAAAGGTGTTTGAAAAGCTGATATATAAAATTTGGAAATGCCTCTGGTTGGGTTCCCTAGAAGCAGAACCCAATTTATTACAGAGGTTTGTCCAGGGCGTGCTCTCTTCTGGAAGGGAAGTAAAAGAAGCAGGGTAGGGCAGAGAAAAGCTGGGCAAGGATGTGTCCTTGGCTGGAGACTAGCTTTAGTCTGATTACAGAGAAGCCCTGGAGCACAAACTGCAGCACAAAGTTGGACCTTTGGGAAGGGTTGGGCTTTTGAGCCTCTGGGTTAGTCAGACACCACCTGTGGGCTGGGAGGGCCACTTCCCCGGTGCTAGGGCTCCCATTTAGCTGAAGACGGTGCTCCAGAGAAAGGGCAGCTGGGGGCCATTAGCAGCCAACACTCCCTGCGGGTGGGGGAAATGGGAGCACTGGCCTGGTAGAGGGGATCCCAGACGGGACCCAATGTCAATCACTAAGGTAACAATGTTTACATGCTCACACTGGCCAATTAATAGATAAATGTCTAAACTACGCTTTATCAAAACTATAGGCTATAATTAGGGTTCTTCATGCGTTTGAGATTTGAATGACTAGAAGGAATCACCTAATCAAAAAAGGGAAAAGAGCATCTCGGCAGGGTCAGCATACTGGCAGAACTGAGAGATCAGAGAAAGGAGTGCAGCAGAAAAGGACATGAGGTCAAAAACACAGGAAGGAAGCACATCATGTAGGGACTTACAGGCTAAGTTAATAAGTTTGAGTTTTATTCTGCGTAAATGAGAAGCCACAGAAGGATTTTAAGGAACGGGTGACACACTGATTTACATTTTAGAAAGATGTTTAGATGACAGGCTGTTCTCCTTTAAACACATATTATACGCACACGTGAACACACAACAATTTATCAATCCAACTACAGGTCCTACCATTCGGAGATCTGGATCCAAGACAGTGTGGTTGTAGGAGAGAAGATCTTTCAGCTCTTGAGGAAAGTTACTTAAATGTTCTGGATAACAGTGACCAATCTGTAACAAAGCAAAGGCTCTTCTGAAGTTTTTCTTTCTCTCCTATAATTCATATGCACATATTAAGGATGTTCTGCAAAAGCAGAATAAAAGGCTGTATTTCATAGAAGTAGATGGCTCCAAACCATCTTTTTCTTCTACATGCTAATCTCTCTGACCCCTTTCATATTTCCTCTAATCTTAGTAAAGTATGTGACATGATTCAGAATCTGCTTTTATGATGAATTTGAAGGAAACAAATAGTTTGAAAGCTTTTTTGCTCCGGTTGAAAAGCTCTAGTGAAATCCTCTAACTGAACATAAGGAGGAAATAAAATCTGCAAAAAGGGAAAATTAATTTTCTTTTTAAAATTAAGTTTCTACTCCCGAATTGAATGAGGTTGGGTTTAAGTGAAAAATATTCTGCAAGCTGTGTGCAACAACTGGTCTTTGTTTTACTCAAAAATTATCTTCTTACCTGTGCCATAAACATCACCAGCTCTGCCAGTTCTTTGCTGGGTTTATTTGGTTGTAATTTGAATATCTCCACATTGGATTTGTAGTGATTATACTGCTGTAGAAACTGTAGAAAAATAAAATTTAAATTGGTCACCTTCTATTATAAGACTTTCTCAGTAGAGAATTAAAAATTACTTAGAAATCTTTGATAATGGCATTGAGAAAAAGATGTGGCAAAGGTATGTAGAAACACTATGTTTTCCTTATCAGCATTCTTCAAAATGAGTTTTGAAAAATCTGCGCACATCTTGGGTAATCTAAAGACCCTTTCCCTTATCATTAGAAATTTAGGTAGTCAGGTATAAAGAACAGTGAAACAAGAGTCAAAAACTCAGATCTGGCTCTCTACTGCCATTTACTATCTAAATGACCCCCTACTATATTGTCCATGTATATAGAGCACTAATACCTGCAGAAATATGTGAGTCAGAAAATGTAAATTATAATTCAAGTACACAAAGCTCTCCAGTCAAAATTCCCCTCTTCTTTTAAATAATAATTATGATTTTATCCTGGAGTTCTAGATAAGATATGTTAACAGGCAAAAGCAATAGACACACAGAAATAATAATAGCTTTCATTTATTCAGCACTTGCTATGTGCCAAACTCATCATGTACATTATTTCATTTAATTATGTTTAATCCTAACAACAACCCATGTTGGAACTCACAAGGCCTCAGTTCCACACCCTACAGCTACTCTCATGCCTAGGCCATGGCTTTAAACTATGTGTGTGTTAGATAGAGTGATGGTGAGAAAGGAGGAGAGGGGGAAGGGAAGGGGAGGGAGAGAGAGACACTCAGAAAGAGAATGAGTATTTCTTTCTTTCTTTTTTTTTTTAAATTTGGCTGCTCCAGGTCTTAGTTGCAGCACGTGGGAGCTTCGTTGTGGCCTGCGGGATCTAGTTCCCTGACCAGGGATTGAATCCAGGCCCCCAGCATTGGGAGCGTGGAGTCTTAACCACTGGACCACCACGTAAGTCCCAAGAATGAGTATTTCTTTATATTACCAGCCCTAACTGGTTCAGTGAGCTCCAAATTCATATATCCAATTGCCTGTTTAGATGTCTAACAGACATCTCTTAAACTTAGCCTAGTCAAAAAACATAACTCCTGATTTCCCCAACAAAACTGCTAAGCCTCCAGTTTTCTCCAAGAGTAGGAATCAAGAGGAAGACCTGCAGTCCCTACATGCTTCAGTTAAGACCCTACCTCTCTTAACTCCACGTCACCACTGACAAGTGAAGAGAGGGCTCCGTAACTCAGTGTGCTCCTGGGAAGATTCTTATCCCACTTCTTCCCCTAGACGACTAGAATGTAATCTAATGAGAAAAGTATTTTTATCTGTACTGCTCACTACCGTAGTCCCAGTACCTAGTACATAACAGGTACTAAATAGTATTTGTCAAATACCCAGATGCAGAAATAAAAAACCTGAACCATCCTTCCTTCCTTCTTTTTTCCTTATCCCCCATATCCACTCCACCAGGAAGTCCTACTAGCTCTATTTCCATGTACAGCTAGTCCCAATCTGTTCACTTCTCTCCACCTGTGTTGGTAATTCCAGTGGCATCACCATCCCTTGCCTAGGCTATTCCGACAGCGATCATATTAGTTACCCTGCTTCCAATCTTGCTGCTCTACAATCCATTCTATCTACAGCCTCCAGAATAAATTTTTAATAATATAAATCAGACCATGTCACACCTCTGCTTAAAACTCTTCAATGGCTCCCTAACACACTAAGAGTAAAATGTTAATTCCTTACCGTGTTTTAAAAGGCCCCACATCATCCCACCTCTGTCTGCCTGCATTCCCCACATCATCTTACACTACCCTTTTCTGTGCTCACTATAGTTTAGCCACACTGGCTGCCTCTCTACTTTTCCATCAATAGCTTCTTCACTTCCTATTCCCCCTATCTAGAATGCTCTTGATCTGTCTCAATATCATAGCAGACAAGCCTTCCCTGTTCATGAGAGCCAAATCAACAGCCTCCAATTCTAACATATTCATATCCAGTTTTACTTTCTTCAGAATTCTTACTACTATATGTTTTCCATCACTAGAATATAAGTCCAAGAGAAGAAGCCTCTTGTATCTTATTTATCATTGCATCCTGAGTGCTGAGAATTATACTAACACACAGTAGGAACAATATGTGTGAATTTGCATAAATATTTGTTAAGTGAATCAAACAGTAATCCTCTGAAGTAGGTATTATCTCCTTCTCACATATTAAAATACACATAGGCTCAAGTGGTTAACCCTCTCTGGTTACACAATTGGTCAACAGTTGGGCCAGGATACGGAGTTAGTTTTGAAACCAATGCTTTTAAATACAGCGCTGTACAGACTCTCAGCTATTACCTTGTCTAATGGTTTATAGTGCTTCACACATCTCAAAGCCTCACCTATATTACTTAACTTCTTGTATTTGTTCCTTAAGTCTTTGTTTCCACTCCCTTGAATCTTTGGAAGGGCTCTCTCTACTGGTGACCTAAACCACTAAGACCGCTATTTGTTAAAATGTACTCACATAAATATTTCTATGTGAAAATCTGGGGGAGGAGGAAAATGAGAAGGGCAATCAAAAGATGAATAATTGGGCTTCCCTGGTGGCACAGTGGTTGAGAGTCTGCCTGCCAATGCAGGGGCCACGGGTTCGAGCCCTGGTCTGGGAAGATCCCACATGCCGCGGAGCAATTAGGCCCGTGAGCCACAATTGCTGAGCCTGCGCGTCTGGAGCCTGTGCTCTGCAACAAGAGGCTGCGATAGTGAGAGGCCCGCGCACCGCGATAAAGAGTGGCCCCCCTTGCCGCAACTAGAGAAAGCCTTCGCACAGAAACGAAGACCCAACACAGCCACAAATAAATAAATAAATTAAAAAATACATGAGAATTTAAGGGTTTAAAAAAAAAAAAAGAATAATTGTGTTAGCCATCTGCACATACAAGTAACTGAAGCAAATACCTGTTTAATGCCGGTCAGAAAAATGGGTGTCTGAAGAAAGCACTTGCCAAATTAATGTAGCAAAATCATCACTTTCATTTTGTCACTTCTCGGCTCAAACACCCTTAATGTTCACAATTTGTATGAGGTCAGTATACAAAGCCCCTCACGGTCCGGACCTAATCTAATTTTCAACTTCATCTTTTCCCGAGGTAAATTCTGACATCCAGGTCATGCCAGCTTCCGATGAGACTGAATCCTGTTTTTTAACTAGATAATACTAAGCTCCTGTGTCTGTCCCTTATACTTGAGAATACCCCCTCCTTCCCAACACAGTCCATGGCACAGAGCGCGGGCTCCCGGAAACAGACGTCGGTGGAAAACAATCTAAACAAAAGTTTCATCCACTGTTACAGGCTAATTCCATTTAGGGGTTTCAGGAAAGAAAAGGCTTAAGAAACTTGTCTGGAAGTCAGAGGTTGGGGGCGGACCATTTGTCTCTCGACCTCAGTGAGCTCGGGAGATAACCCCTAAAGCAAAAATGAGGTCTGTTAAATGGTGTTTCTGTGGCAGCAGGGTCTATGGAGCAGGCAGAAAACCCAGACGGGCAGCAGATTTCAAAAGGTGGGGAACGAACCCTGTGGCATGTCTCTCCCTTAACCCCTTTTCTCCTCTCGCGGAACCCCTGAACTTAAGAGCAGAACACGAGGCGAGCCAGGACCCCAGCTCCACTCCATGCCTCCCTCCAGCCACTGTCTCAACCAGCCGCGTCCCGGCTTCTAGCCTCACCGCGCCGCGTTCCTACCTCCTCCACGTAAGCCGGCGGGTCCCGCTTGATCAGATTCTGTAACTGCGGCAGGTTGCTGGGCAGCTTGTTATTGTTTCTGTTAGACATGTTAGCTGCTGACTGGTTCCGCGACGAACAGTTTTAAGAAAACCCACACCGCTGGCAATTGCCAATAGTCCCAGCTACGACCGGAAACAGCACATGGGTAACTCGGTCGGCAGCGCCATCTTGGCTCTTAAAGCGAGCTTGACTACGGGAGCCTCAGAGTGTCAAAATTACTCTCACGGCCGAAATGCTCTGTAGTAGTTTTTACGAGGTTTTTGCTTTTTTCCTCGATCAACCGCTGCTACTATCTCGCGTTCCTGAAATAATCTGAAATGCAAAGACTTTTTTCACACACCTTAGTTTATTTCACCATCCTGACACTCTTATGAAACAGACAGATGAGAATTAATATTTTTTTATAAAAAGACTCACAGCCTAAAGTTAGACCCTAAAAATATCCCTGGGGAGTTGATAGCGCTATCCTATTTTGGAGAGGGGGAAAAAGGTCAATGAGGGGCGTAAATTAGTTTTCTTGTATATTTTAAATAGCTGTTCTTGTGTTGTTTTTAATTGTTTCAACCCAATGTAACCAAGGGAAAAGGGTGTGAACTGGATAAAATGTAGTCATGTTGGTTGTTTTAAAATGCAAATGAATTTGTATTTAAAAGCCAACTATTGTTATAACCTTTGTAAGTACTGTTCAGCCAGAGTTTTAAATTCAGATCCTGGTAATTTGAAGAGAATGCGTTTCCACAGTTTCATGGTGTGCAAAAATAAAAATGTGGAGAATGAATTAACGAAATAGAGTGTTGTTAATATAAGGAGACACTTGATCACTCACTCTGTGTTTCAAGCCCTTCACTTGTATTTAATCCTGAGAAGAGCCCTCTAAAATAGGTACTATAATTATCTGCACTTTGCAGGTTCAGACAAGTTGACTGCTTAAGTTCATAGCAGGTGAGAAGCTGGGATTTCAATCCAGGCAGTCTTGATTGTAAATAGATGAGAAAGAAAAATGTAGCCTAACAGTTGTCAGCTGGTAAGCTGGTCTGGCATCAGTAGATGAACTGTGGTATTCCCCTGCTTAACATGAGCAATTTCACACAACACCAACTTCAGTCCAGGTCATCTGTGGCCAGGTCGGAATGAGCCAAAAACAAAGCAACTCTGTAACCACATCTAGGCACAAGCAAATTCAAGCACACTGTGCAAACCACTATTAGTTTTTCAGCCACATTTGGAGAATGACTATTTTATTTATTAATCATTGAATCAGGTACTCGTGAAATTATTAAGAAGTAAATGTAAGCAATAAATCTTTTTTTTTAAACCCTTTCACAGATTTAAATTAAAAACATTGTTTTTGGTTGGTTGGATTAGTAAGAAAAAAGGCATCCTCAAAACAAAACATACTGATATTATTTAATATAATTCCTGTCAAAATCGTAAGCTTATGTACTATGAATATTTAAGTCACTAAAATGTGACTTATGAGTAAAACACTCAGGCCATGTCACAAGCTTTTACAGTATTCACAATCTGTCAGGCACTAGGGTAAGTGTTTTTTTGTTTGCGTGTTTTCGGGGTTTTTTTGGCCATGCCACGCGGCTTGCGGGATCTTAGTTCCCCGATGAAGGATCAAACCCAGCTGGCAGTGAAAGCGCAGAGTCCTAACCATTGGACCAACTAAGTGTTTTGAATACAAAAATAAATAAGGCATGGGCATTTGCCCGTAGGAAACTCACAGACTGATAAGAGAGAGAAATAGAAAATACTCTTTTTTTTTTAATAAAATTTTTTACTTACTTATTTTTGGCTGCATTGGGTCTTCGTTGCTGCGCGCGGGCTTTCTCTAGTTGTGGCGAGCGGGGCCTACTCTTCGTTGCGGTGCACGGGCTTCTCACTGCAGTGGCTTCTCTTGTTGCAGAGCACAGGCTCTAGGTGCGTGGGCGTCAGTAGCTGTGGCTCGCGGGCTCTAGAGCGCAGGCTCAGTAATTGTGGCGCATGGGCTTAGTTGCCCCGCGGCATGTGGGATCTTCCCAGACCAGAGCTTGAATTCGTGTCCCCTGCATTGGCAGGTGGATTCTTAACCACTGCGCCACCAGGGAAGCCCAGAAAATACTCTTAAAATGAATAAATGTGTTCTTACGATAGAGTGGAAGCAATAGGACAACACAGCCAGAGGAATCAGAATGTTTCACAGTTATGGTACCATTTGATTGAAATTCTGGAAGATGAGGAGTTTTTTTGGAGAAGGGAAAGAAAGGCTTTCTACATAAAGAAAGCAACCAGTGTAAAGGTGCAAAGGCTTGAAAAAGTCTGGTGGAATTAAAGGAAGACCAGAAGTCTGGGTGTGACTAATGGTTGGGAGGGGTGTGTGCAGCAAGGAAGGAGCTGAGGAAAATGAGTCGAGTGAGGTTATGCAGTCCTGATGATGAAAGGCTTTACATGCTAATCTAAGGAGGGCATATGGGTCTGCTCATTTTACCCCCCAAACACCCTGAAGCAGGATTTTTTTTTTTTTTTGATAGATGAGAAAACTAAGGCTGAGAGTGGCTAACTAAATATGTATTTTTTAAATGTTGAATAATAGCTATATTATATGCAATGCAATGTACGTATGCTTAATGTATATTAGTCAGATCAACACCAAGAAAACTCCATATTCACTTCTGTATTTAGTCTTGAATTAGCAAAGGAACTTTCCATCTTTTTCTGATCCCCAAATGATTTTTAACCTAAAGTGAATTATGCTAGAAAAGAAAATATCCTTTATACCTTTGCAAAAGGGAACCTATTATTATAATTATAAAATGGATCATAATATCTGGATTCAAATGGCTTAAAATTTTCTTATTTGAAGGAGCCTAGACTAGAGGACTATTTTAAATTGTTTGCATAAGAAGCACACTCTTCTGACTTATTATCTCTACTTGGGGTGCCTTTTTGGTAAATAGTTCAGACAGCAGCTTGAGCACCAGTCTTGAGCCATTAAATCTTATTACAGGTACATTAGTAGGAAGGAGGAAGAGGGGGAAGGGCAAAATGGTACACCTCCCAGCTGAACTAGCCCTACAAAACTTCCAAACAATATAGTACTTCCTTTTTTTTTAAATTTTTGTGGCCGAGTCACTCACACACCTTGTAGGATCTCAGTTCCCCAACCAGGGATTGAACCCAGGCCACGGCAGTGAAAGACTGGAATCCTAACCATTAGGCCACCAGGGAACTCCCCCTAAACAATAATGTATAATACTTCTGCATCTGTCTCCTTGGTCCGAACTTAGTGAGATGGATAGTACTACAAGCAAGTCTTTGCTGGGTACAATGAAGCTCTGACTAAAGGAAGGAGAGGTCATGTTTGTTTTGAGGAATAAGGAAAGGCTTTATGAGGATGGATGATGTATTTGAGATGTCTTGAAGGATGTGTACAGTTTTGATGAGAGGATACACAGGGAATAAATAAACAATAACTCAATTGGGACAGGTAGTAATCACCATAAGAGTTTATTAGTATCATTTATTTAAGAGAACTTTGTGGCATTCCTTAGGAAATCCTTCCTTCTTTATAAAATGAGAGTGTTGAACAAAGCCAATTCTCATGCCAACCTCATAACTTTATTATACTGCCATGTGGATGTACGATTCACATGATGATCAACTGCATCTTTCTTCAAATTCATGCTTAAGTATACGCTATTCATTTAACCTTATCCAAAGCAATAATATCTGGGAATGATGGGTTTGATGTGCTGGTTATGTGGGAGGGAGATGCAAGAGGGAAGAGATATGGGACCATATGTATATGTATAACTGATTCACTTTGTTGTAAAGCAGAAACTAACACACCATTGTAAAGCAATTATATTCCAATAAAGATGTTAAAATAAATAAATAAATACACATCAAAATATGATGGAAAATTCCTGAGCCTAGCTAAGACCAAGACCTCTGCCTCCACATGAGGTCCCACCCTTTATTTTTTATGCTAATGTATTTATTTATTTTATAGCTTTATTAAGATATTAATTTATAAGAAACTGGCCACAAAGTGTACAATTTGATGAGTTTTGATACATGTATGCACCCATGAAATCATCATCACAATCAGGGTAATGAATATATCTATTATCCCAAGTTTCCTTGTGCTGCACCATCCCCAGACAAACACACATCTGCTTTCTGTCACCATAGATAAGTTTGCACTTGCAGAAATTTTATACAAATGGAATCATATAGTATCTATTCTTTTGTGTCAGACTTCTTTCACTTATAATTATTTAAAAATTCATCCATGTTGTGAGAATCAATAGTGTGCCCCTTTTATTTTTGAGTGGTATTCCATCATATGGATATATTGCAATTTGTTTATCTGTTTACCTGTTGTTGAATATTTGGGTTGTGTCCAGTTTGGGGCTATCAATATTCGTGTTCAAGTCTTTCTATGGATATATGTTTCCTTTTCTCTTGGTAAATGCCTAGGGGTGGAATGGCTGGATCATGATAGGTTTATATTTAACTTTTTAAGAAATGCCAGTTACTCTTTTGCTTCCATCATCCCACTGAAACTGTTTTTATCAAGATCACCAATCACCTTGATGTTGCTAAGTCCAATGGTCAGTTTTCATTCTTTTTTTTTTTTTTTTAAATTACTTTTGTGAGGGTGATAAATCTAGCTGAGAATTTAGGTATAGGATGAGACATTAAGCCAAGCTTCATTATTATTATTACTTTTTTATTATTTATTTATTTATTTTTATTTATTTTTTTGGCTGTGTTGGGTCTTCGTTTCTGTGCGAGGGCTTTCTCTAGTTGCGGCGAGCAGGGGCCACTCTTCATTGCGGTGCGCGGACCTCTCACTGCCGTGGCCTCTCTTGTTGCGGAGCACAGGCTCCAGACGCGCAGGCTCAGTAGTTGTGGCTCACGGGCCCAGTTGCTCCGTGGTATGTGGGATCTTCCCAGACCAGGGCTCGAACCCGTGTCCCCTGCATTGGCAGGCAGATTCTCAACCACTGCGCCACCTGGGAAGCCCCCAGTTTTCATTCTTTAACTTACCTGCAGCATTGGATACAGTTGGTCTCTCCCTCCTTCTAGAAACATATTTGGTAATTGGCCTTTAAATGGTCTCTCTGCTCCTTCCCTTGCCCCTATTGTGTATTTTCTTGTAGTGGTGGCCAGAGGGATCCTTAAATAGATCCAGTTACTCCTCCAGCTTCCCTTCTAGCTCAGATTTAAAGCTAAAGTCCTTCAGGAACACAGAAGACCATTTATAACCGGACCCCACGTTACCTCTCTGGGCTCCCCTCCCATTGCGCCCCCATTTGTCTACTCTGCCCAGGAAAACGGCCTCTTAGCTTCCCTCAACATGTCAAGCCTCAGGGCCTTCATGCTTTCTGTCTCCTCTGTCCTAAGCACCACACATCTTGCTCGCTCACTTTCCTGCTCTCTGCTCAAGTGACATCTTATTAGGGAGGCTTTGCCTGACCTCCCATCCTGCCTCCCACCCCACACTCGCTTCTCCTGCTTTATTTCTTCCATTACCCTTGTAAGCCTCTGGTATTTTATTTTTACAAGAGATAAATAAACTGACACCAAGCATTGTAAATGTATGACCACAACAAAAGCAACAATGATTGCAATTACCAAACATGAAACACACTCATACTATGTCATAATATTGACATTCAGTCCAGTAATCCTCCACCGTGACAGCTCATTTACTTTGCAGTGAAAATTCATTTGTATATTCTTTGCCTCTGAGTCCTTGTGGGATTTTTTTTTTTATTCAAACAAAGTCACAAAAATTATAATCATCCTCATCAGTTCACTCAGTCCCATGTAATTAATTTTTTTTTCATCTTGATCTTTTGTTAGCACTTTTATGAGTTCATCAGTTTTTCATTAGAGTTCTGAAAATGCTTATTCATTCAGTTCAGCAGTATAGTCAGTTACCAGAAACCTGTACTTGTCAGAGTCTTTTTCCATGAATTCCTTGAAGATGAAACCCTTTTATAGGAACATTTTTGCAAAAGCATCAGAGTACACCCAGAACTGTCTGTAAATGACAAAAGAATAAGTCCCTTTTCTTGTTCACTGCTCTATACTCAACACTTGGAGCAATGCATGGCACATAGTAGGTAATCAGTTAATATTTGTTGAAGGAATGGATAAACAATTTCTAGTCTTCCAATTCTTCAATTGTGTGATTTATTAAAGAAAGAACTTAAAATATCTTAGCTATCCACAGACAAAATTTGTCTCAAAATCAGTGAGTGACTAACATGTGAATTCTAGTTATTGTCTCTCTCATTAGAAACCGATGATGGTGACTGTTGTTCAGAAAAGACAGGCATGTGTCTGTTCTTTTCTAATTAAAATGGTTTTTTCTAATTGTTAGATTAGCCACTGGAGGGAGCTCATGCTTTTCTTTTTAACAAGAAAATTATACCATTTGACAAAATGACTACATGCAAACTCAGCAGGAAACTGGTATTGGAAGAAATTTCAGTTTTCATATTTTCATGAGTTCTTTTAATTTTTTTAATTGTTCTTTCTTTTCCCTCCTCTTTTTCCAGCTTTATTGTGAGTTTTATCCACAATTCCATCTATCCTTTCCTCCTTGGGGACAGTGAGGACTGTTGGGTCGGCCTTTGGACAATCAACCCCAGATTCAATAGGGACTAATTCCATCATCTTTCTTGGATTTTTTCTCTTAAACCACCATAGCCAAGTTCTTAAAGTCAAAATGTTTCTCAAGAACCAGCTAATGGCTTTTATCTTCTATGTGGTTACACTTAAAACCTGAAAGCATGATTTCAGTTGGCTTTGAGCAAATGATTTTGTGAATAGAGAGGAGATAACCAGCTCCTTTGTAGGTAGACCACTGCACATTGTAGCACCATTTAATCTCATAATGGGTAACGGAAACAAAGACTTGTTTTTATCCTTTTGCCAGATTTCTTGGCTGTGCCAGCTGAACCTGATGCTGTTCACTCCCTTATTCTTTAAAAATCTACTGTTACTGCTGGATTCATTTAGACTGTGTAAGACTATTAATGTGATTGACTTTGGGTGTTCCTGATTTTCACTGATTAGGAAACTTTCCCTCTTGGGGCCCCAAATCTCCTGATACCACTATATAATTTTTCTATTTCATGGGAAATAGGGTAGGCTGTGGATGGTATTTTTAAAGTTTTTAAGCAAGATATAAGATTTTGGGGTCCTTTTCCAGAAGATAAGTTACAATAAGGGGAGAGAACACGTAATGTGTGTAAATTCCCTGTTTCTTTCTTTGCTTATAAATCATGCTTGCTTGCTTTTTAAAAAATTTCTATAAATTTTTAGGAAGAAAACTGTTCCTCTGTAACCCAAATGACATGAAAGTTGTGGAGGGGTGTCCTCGAGGATCTACAACCTCAAGGATCTTATTTATTTCAGGAAATAAATAAAAGTGGTAAGACCACCTCTCTCACCTCCCCTGAAACGTTCTCCTGGTTATATCCTCAGAGACTCAGTTACAAAAGGAATAACATCCCCTCTTTTGGCTATCCCCAACCTGAGGGACCCACAGGGGTAACTGGACAATTGGAAAATCCCACCTGCAGGCAGAAAGATAGAGCAATGTGAGAACTACCTGGACATTACTTGTCATTGCTCTTGATAGGGAATAAAGAAAGAACGAAACCTTTTTGGAGTCTTCTAATTTCCATCTCATGTTATCAAAATAATCTAAGACTGGAGAAGTGGGCTTCTCACATTTCGGAAGTCCTAAACTAGTTCCCCATGGCAGTTTATCTTAAAATACAAATATATTTAAAGGAGTACAGGGAACATCATTGTAAAAGGTGGCCAAGTTAAGGTATCCAATTAGCAAAAAGTGTGGTGTACTGGGCAGAAAGCTGAAAAGGGATAATGTTTGGGGATCCCTTAGAGAAACCTTAGAGATAGATCATAGTCTCTCATGCTTCAGTTTGCAGATGAAGAAGAGGCCATGAGACTTAAGGCTACACAGCCCATTGGAAACTCCCTGGCGGTCCAGTGGTTAGGACTCCCCAATCCCACTGCATGGGGCATGGGTTTGATCCCTGGTCGGGGAACTAAGATCCTACATGCTACGAGGAGCTGCCAAAAAAAAAGGAAAAAAAATTTTTTTAAAAAGGCTACATGGCTCCTGAGTGGCAGGATCAGAAATATCTTCCAGTCTCTTGGTTTTGAGGCTCTTGGGTGTCCTTCCATCTGGAAGGTTTCTCCCAGTGTTAAAAGTCTGTGTTTGGGGTTATAGGAGATAATCATAAAGATAATAGCAGCTAATACTTATTGATTAAAATAAAAAGTATATTATATGTAACCTGTGTCATTTGGGCTCTCTGGGAAGCAGGCACTGAGACAGAATCAGATGTGCAAGAGGTTTATTGGTGGGACCCTTTATAAAAATAAAAGTGGGAGGAAGCAGAATTGGGCAGAGACTGCCTCAGACTTGGATACAGATCTGTCAAAGTTTTAGCCAATCCAGTGGGGAGCTCCTGATGAAAGACTGCCCATCTGGGTGGAAATGACCAGGCCCTAGTATTTCCTCTATACTCAGTCATTGGCTGGAGGCTGCCCAGTAAGAGCGTGGTCTCAAAATCTGGGGTGAGTCCAAGGTGCTGCTGTTGGATGTGGTCAGCTAACCACCCTCATTGCAGCTGAACAGCAAGTTCTTTGTTGAACGGTGATCCAAGCAGCACACCTCCATGGCTACCACATAACCCAAGCAGCCCAAAGTTCTCTGTTTGTCTGGAGTTACCTTCAATATCCAAATAAAGTGACTTAATTTCCCCAATTATGAGAAATCTAAAATCTCTCCCAATATTTTCAGAGTCCCAGCCAGGCTGGCATTTAAAACTGAATGTGTAAGGCAGGGAGGGATAAACTGGGAGATTGGGATTGACATGTACACACTACTATATATAAAATAGAAAACCAATAAAAACCTGCTATATAGCACAGGGAACTCTACTCAATACTCTGTAATGGCCTATACAGTATGGGAAAAGAATCTTAAAAAAAAAAAATGAGTGGATATATGAATATATATATAACTGATTCACTTTGCTGTACACCTGAAACTAACACAACATTGTAAATCAACTATACTCCAATAAAATTTTTTAAAAAACAAACTGTGTTACACAGCAGTGTTTTAAAGCTGGTCATCCCTTAGATGTTCATCTTTTTGGTTAATTCTAAATAGTTTTACCAGAATGGAATAGCAATTTTTGTCCCCACTAACAGTGCATGAGAGTTCCTGTTGCTGGGTACTGTCATAGACAAGCCACATTGTCTGTTTTATCAATTTTAGCCATTTTGGTGGGTATGTAGTCATATATTGTTCCAACTTCCATTTTTATTTAATTAACTATAAATAAAGTAAGTATAGTAAGTAAATCAACTATACTCCAATATAAATTATAAAAAAAAAAAAAAGAAAGAAAAGCAAGCAAGCAAGCAAGCTGGTCATCCCACCACAGGAAATTTCTCACTGGTCTTCTATACCTTTACTCCAGCCTGCTGTCATTTTTACAGTGGCATTTTACTCCCATCTCCTTCTTCTGCCTCTCTTTCTGCTGTTCCAGAATTCCCAACACCCTCCCTAGCTGCCCGAGGTAATTTCTATTCCCTTACTATTCAGGGAAATTTAGCTTGCATTTGCTTTAACTTCCATTCCATAAAAACCCCCAGCCAGTATGGCCCTAATCAAAGTCTCCAAACAAGAGACATCTGCCTTGAGGTATGTTCTGCTGCTTTTAACATTGTAGAAGTGATTGCTGGCATTACTCTAAGTAACAACACTTTTTCCCTCTCTGTTAATAATTTACTTTGTCATTTCTCCTCTCACACTTATAGATTTTGATGTTAGTTCCTCCTTCTATTGGAAGTTCAGGTTGTCTACTCAGATGGTTAAGGAAAGCTGATGGTAGGTGGCTAGGCCCACTTGGTCCTACACTACACAGAATGCAGAGGCCAAGGCCTAATTCCATGAAGATAGAGGTACCAGCAACTTTTTTCTTTTTTTTAAGCAAAAAAATTCCTTATGAAAATAGTCAACTTGAAACAGTAAAGTGAAATAGTATATTTAAAGGATGAGATTTTAAAATTTGTATAGCAAACTTTTCTTTTTTTAATAAATTTATTTATTTATTTATTTTTGGCTGTGTCGGGTCTTCATTGCTGCGCGCGGGCTTTCTCTAGTTGCAGCGAGCGGGGGCTACTCTTGATTGCAGTGCGCGGGCTTCTCATTGCGGTGACTTCTCTTGTTGCAGAGCGTGGGCTCTAGGTGCGCAGGCTGCAGTAGTTGTGGCACGTGGGCTCAGCAGTTGAGGCTCGTGGGCTCTAGAGCGCAGGCTCAGTAGTGGTGGCACACGGGCTTAGTTGCTCCTTGGCATGTGGGATCTTCCCAGACCAGGGCTCGAACCCGTGTTCCCTGCATTGGCAGGTGGACTGTAAACCACTGTGCCACCAGGGAAGTCCATTATATAGCAAACTTTTAAAGAAAGCAAATAGTTATGTATTATAGAACTTGACACCTTTCCCTGTAATCTTTTACCAATCTGCCCCAGTTCACACTCTCATTCACACACTTAGGTTTGATTACTCATTTGTGATTTACTTACTTCCTTAAAATGTAGGATCAAAAACTCTTCTGGGAACTTTAAATTAACTTGCCTTAAAATGCCTCAGGTGACTGCCTAGAAGCTAATTAACTCCTTACATGTAAGAAAGGTTGCTTGTTTTCCTTTCTCACCTAATTTCATCCTCTCTATACCAGCCAAAAAACAGAGTGACCATATTCTAAAGCACCTATGATTGCAGTTTCTCTCTTTATCTTCCTTTCTAATAAGAAAGCAACTTTGCATATTTGCATTGAGAAACCTCAAATAGCTTTCTCCTAATTAACTGACCGAGAGATCACTGGCATTTCAATTTAAACGTATAGCTTACAGATTTAATATTTTCACTGATTACCCATTGCTCTAATATATAAATTTTGTTCTGATACAAACTGCTTTCTGGTATAGCAAAATAATTTAAATTTTAAATCAGAGAACAATTCCTATGAGTTAAGGTCACTTTACAACAGGGCAGTCACAGGGAGAGGAATTCAGTGTGACTGGGAGCATTCTGGGATGGAAAAGCAAGACTTGAATCATGTATAGGTGGGAATCAGTTAGATGTGGGTGGGAGGTGAGTGGAGCAGGTGAATAAAAACGTGAGCAAAACTGAAGGCAGAAGTGAGCATGGTAAGTTTAGATGTCATGACAAGAGTAGTTCAGATTGATTTGGGAAAGACATGAAAGAAAATTTAGGGTAAAGCATATGTCAGTCAACTGAAAAATACATATTAAGTGCTTTCTAAGTGCCAGGCACTGCTCTAGACACTATAGATGCAGTGGTGAAGAGAATAAACTTTTCTGCAGTCAAGAAAATTATTGTTTGGGCTTCCCTGGTGGGGCAGTGGTTGAGAATCTGCCTGCCAATGCAGGGGACACGGGTTCGAGCTCTGGTCTGGGAAGTTCCCACCTGCCGCGGAGCAACTGGGCCCGTGAGCCACAATTACTGAGCCTGCGCGTCTGGAGCCCGTGCTCCGCAACAAGAGAGGCCGCGATAGTGAGAGGCCCGCACACCACGATGAAGAGCGGCCCCTGCTTGCTGCAACTAGAGAAAGCCCTCGCACAGAAATGAAGACCCAACACAGCCATAAATAAATAAATAAAACTTAAAAAAAAATAAAAGAAAATTATTGTTTGTGGTGGGGTGGGGGACAGGAAATAGCTATATAAATATTTTTAAAAGATAATTTCAGATTGTGATGAAGTTAGATTGATTTATCTGATAAAAGAGAATGAAACAGACCATAGCTACCAGATTTTTAAAAATCGTGTGCCTTCTAGGTAAAATTGGAACAGGCATCCCCTGTATGGATGTTTTATTCTTTTGTTAGTTTGTTTGCATTATTATTATTACCTTCCACATGAATTTCTTAGTAGGAATCTTTTTCTTTTTTTTTTATTATTTATTTATTTATTTGGCTGCGTCAGGTCTTAGTTGCGGCATGCATGTGGGATCTAGTTCCCTGACCAGGGATTGAACCCAGGCCCCCAGCATTGGGAGCATGGAGTCTTAACCACTGGACCACCAGGGAAGTCCCCTTAGGAATCTTTTAAAGCCACTTGCCCATTTTGTCAAGATTGGCTTAGTTAGCAGTCTGTCTTATTATCCTCATGATCCTGGTTCTAGTTTAGAGTTAGCCATAGAGGGCTGTGCCCACATAAGCGGCAACCCACTGTTGCAAAGTGCAGAAAGTGACTGAATGAGGGCGCGTGTCAATCCCTCCCAGGTAAGGAAGTCTCACTCTTTCCACAGGAAATCAGTATGTGACACAGGCTCACCTGACAAATGCATTGAGTGAAGCTGCTAGTATCAATTGCTGACTTCAGATTTATAGTAAATCTTCACTTCTTTCTTATTTTTCAGACAAAATATATTATAGATACTCTAATTTTATCTACCCCATAGGGTATACACACCCCACTTTGGAAAGCACTACAACAGACGGGGTCTGGGGAGAGGATGGTTATTTCACTAAGGGTGATAAGGGAAGGAGACTGTGAAGTGACATTGAAGCTGAAATTCAAATGAAAAGGCAGGAACAGCTGTGCAAAGAAGAGTGCTTCGGGCACAGGTGTATCAGTTAGGGAAGCAGAGTCGCTCTGAATATTAAGGGATTAGAGGATTTACTATAGGAATCAGATGTTACACAGATGAGGGAGGATCTTGGGAAATGAAAGTCTGGGAGGATAGTCAAGGGACTGGAGAAAGATTCACCGACCAAACCTTCAGAAGCACTGGTACAGTTATACACATAAGAGTTTGTGAGAAAAATCCAAGAAGCTAAGACTGTCCAGCTGCCAAACTGGGACTGCTAGGGGCCTATGGGAAGCTATTGCTTTTATGTAACTACTGCCTCTCTAGGTCCACTTCCAAGCATCTGGTGGAGGACCTGGGACCATTGTTGGTCACAAGGCCACCAGTCATGAAGACAAAGTGAACTCAGAGGAGAGCAAGTGCAAGCTGGGATCCACGGGATCCCCCATGTCTGTCACTAAATCTAATCAAGAGTAATGGCCACTCCTTCACTTCTGCCTTCCAAAATCTTACACACATACCTCTTTGGTTAACTCTAACCTAGAACCTCACAGGGAAGAGGATTCTGGGGAACAGAGCTCCCAGCTTAACCAAGTTGATATAGCCCAACCCAGCCTAGCAGGGAACAGCATATGCAGAGGCCCTGAGAAGGAAATGAACTCAGTGTACTTCAGCGTTAGAAAGAAGGTGAGGCTGAGGCTCAATAAGTGATGGGAAGAGTGAAGGGAGCATGGTCAGGGAAGCAGGCAGAGCCTGACTCGTGTAGGGCTTGGTAGGCCTTGGTATGTATGACTCAATCCTAAATTACAGGGTTTTAAGTAAGGTGGTAGTCTTCTGTGAATTATGCTTTGAAAGGATCATTCTGGCTGTCATGAATGGTAAGGAAGCAAGAGAAAAGTTGAGAAAAAGAAGCAGCAGAGAAAAGAGGAAGCTCTTGAGGTAGCCTAGGAAGGAGACAATGATGGCCTGGACTATGGGTATGAAAATATAGATACAGAGAACTGGTCAGGCAGGCTTTTGATCTCATTTCTCCAACCTATTTTTTCGGTCCTGGAAACATCTCTCTGTGTGTATGAGATGTGAAACACCCTCTGTTGCGAAGAAAGTGCAGCAGAGGTAAAGGGTCGGGGGAGGCTGGATCTGACCCTGAGGACTTGCTATGCACCAAGATCTATGCTGGGCCTGTTCCTCACAACAAATCCTGGAGGAGGAACTTGGTGTACAGGGAGGTTAAAAAGTGTGCTTGAACCAGGGTCACACAGCTAGTAAGTGGTGGGATTGATCTTAACTCAGATATCTCAGAAGCCAGAATCTTAGCTATCTCCACAGCGTCCTGCTGTGTCTCAGGTCAAGGTCCTTGTGGGCTTTGTCATGTTCACCATCAGCAGCTGCTACCTGCCCAGATATCACACATATCTGGCCTCTCAAGTGTATCTCAAACGTACAAGGCTGGTAGTGTCTGTTCACTCCCAACCTTCTGAGAGACTCCATACTGCATAATACTTCCGGCCCAAGTTTTCTGGACTCTGGAATAACTTATCCTATGTTTGGGTCTCCATAACTACTTGAGGCTTTTATAACATTTAAACATATATAGTTTTAGGTTATGGAAAAGAGTCAGGACATTTTTGGTCTCCTGGGTATACTTCTTATTGGAATAGCATTGCCCTTGAGGATTAGGAAATAAATTGCATTCTGCATAAACTCTTGTAAGTCAATGTTGTTATAACGTATTGTCAAATTTTCCGCTGAAGTTTTTTTATGTCTCCAAAGAGCACTTTAAAGAGCTTCCATGTCTTTATCTCAATTACACTTTATTTGAGATGAAACTAAATGAATAAGGACACATGAGAATTACTGTTACACATGCAGTAGTTGAGGTACATGTCTGAGACATTAAAAAATCAAGACTTGTTTTCTGATCAGTGGTGCATTTATTGGTAGCATTGTCTTTTAACAAAGAAAATATTTCAAAGTACAGGGTATATATGTCAATACTGCTTTGCACTTAATTATTTGCTTAGAGAGTGTACATGTATATATAAGTGATGAATGATTAGCATGTATATATATGTCATAGCTACTTAGTCAAAACATGTGGTCTTTGGGTATCAGTTATACACTGTCCACTTTACCAGTGAGATGGAAGGTAACTGGGTCAGACTCTCAGACTATGAAACATTTAGATTTTTCAGGGAGAGTTACATGAAAGGAGCTAAAGAGTTTCATGACTAGTTAAGACGTTGTTTGGGATCACCACTGGGAAGCACTGAAAATCATCTGCAGTGTAAGGAGTGACAAAAATTGGGAAAGTAGGCATAGATTTAAATTCTGGCCAAAGACATTCTCTCTTACACAGTTCTCAGAACCTCCCCTTTAAGAGGGTTTTCAAGCCCTGCAGAGGCTAACGGGGCACCAGCCATGCTTCCACTAACAGGATTTACTGCTCCCTCTAGCTCTTGGTAACTTAATACCCGCTTTCTTCATGAGAGCTGGTGTGGTAATCGATAACGACAATACTTTACAAGCTTTGAAACAAGTTAAACTGACAATGAAATTCATATCTACCTAAAATGAGTTTTTGAAAGGATCTTGGTGGCTTTCTCATAAGATCATAGAAAAGTGAGGCTTGTCAGGAATGGTATTGAAGGAATTTTTGTATTGGGTGGGGAAAAGCTGGGCACTGGGTGATCTCTAAAGCCCCTTCCCATTGTAAGAGTCTATGATTCTAAGTATCCTGATGCTTAATGACAACAGTTTAGAATATGCATAAGTGATTTAAACATTTCCTTCTTATCTTTTGGAGAGGCCAAGGTAACATCCTGTCAGAAGAAAACAAGGATGTTGCATCACCCCCAGTCCCCAAAGTGATAATGGCCTGAGGGTAATGAGTAGAAGATGTTACCAGGGGTTAGACTATATGGAGTAGCCAATAAATAGCTGGCTCCTGCTTTGAGGAGATGGTCTGGTTGCCCTCCTACCTGTAACAACTGCAATCAGAAACTATTTGAAACCTAGTTCCACAGTATATTAGGCACAGTGGCAGATTCGGGGGAATAAACTGTGTCCCCTGCCCTCAAGGAGCTGACAGTCTTGTTGGAGAGTTAAAATTAACAGACAAAAATTAATTAGAAAACAACTAAGCGCTCTCCTGTATGGTACTGAACACAGGTGAAATAGGAGTTTTAAAATAATCCAAGTATCCAGAAGATTTTATTTAAGAGGCAGGATTAAAATGAACTTCAAAGACCAAATCAAGTGAGGATGAGCGAAGAGAAGGAGGTATTTCTGTGGGGTGTTGGGGAAAGAGTGAGAAAGCAGTAGACGCAGGTGAGTGAGAGTGTGACCTGTGTAGCAGAGGGGGCAGGCACTGAATTGTGGTAGGACGGTGAGGAACTGGCTTGACTGAAGCAAAGGCAACAGTAAGGAAAAAAGCGGTTACCCTGGGCGGGCAAGATGGAGTCACATGGCCTCAAAACCAGACAGAAGGTTCTGAAAGCCAAGTGCTAGTGTTCTCCAGTGGTGATCCCCAGAAACAACCAGCATGAATATCTCAGATGCATTGTATGAGAGGCCCACAGGCAGATTCAAATACAGATGCTGATGGCTATGGCAGCATGGTGAGGTCCAGCTCGATTCCAAACTGCTCGGCTTACCAGCACGCTGCCAGGCTGGGGCCTGCTGATGTGTACCTCAGGATATTCTCTGGAGTCCTGGGACGCCTACAGCTGTTCTCCCAGGCAGCTGTTGTGTGTGGGATGTAGTTGTGAGGACATCTGTCCAGATGTGGGCGTTACTGATATTGTGGGCTTAAGCATGATGAAATTCAGTTGGTCGGAGGTGGAAGAACAAAGACAAACTCTAGCCTCTAACAATTCTTCACATTTGGATTTTAAAAGCAACTTTCTACCTTTAATTACAACGTCAAAATAATGCTTTAAATTTTCTAGTTCAAATCAACAAGCTTACGTATTAAGATGCCATCCCTTTCTGGAATTATTTCAGTATAGTTGAGAAGAACCTTTTTAACACAAAACATTTGTTGGTAAAATGGTAGCTCATGTAGTCTTCTTTTGAGGAGGATGTAGAGGTTTTTTAACTTTTGGGACTTTCTTGTTTTTTTTATATTTTTTCCCTTTCTTTTGCTTTTTCTTTTGGTTGACCTGTGAGGAGACAGAAAAAAAAAGGGGTAATGTTTCTCTAGCTTACCGTTTTTCCTTCCTTATATTATATTTGGACTCTCCAGACTGTGGTCTTTCTTTATCCTCAGAACCAGTTTAAAGTTGCTTCAGTCTCAGAGGGGCTCTTTTTGTTTCTATTTCACTCACTTTGATGAGGAGGCAGTAGCCTTCTGACTGCTTCTCTTTTGTCCATTTTCTGGGCTCATTACTACCCCCACTCCAATCTTGCTATGACCCACCTGTCCCAACTATAGTTTTCTGAGGTTGGTACTATTATCATCCAATGTTTACAGACGAGGAGACTGAGGCTTGGAGTGGGTGACTTGCCCAAAGTTGCACAGCTGGTATGTGGCAGAACTGCTAGTCTGTCAGAGTCCAGAACCAAGCGCCCAACTACATATTCTATGGCCCTCTTCTAACTTAACTCCTTAGCACACCATGCAGGATTCTTCCCCCTTTCCTGGTCTACTTTTCTATCTCAGTCCCTTCACTCCCTCCACACAAACTCCAGCCACATTACCCGAGGTTTCCGGAGCACAGTGAGCTCTCTCGTGATTCTAGTCTTTTTTTTTTTTCATGCTGTCCTTACCCTCCTGGTGAACTACTTATCCTTCAAGACCCAAACCAAATGTCACCTGATATAAAAAGTCTTCCTTAACCGTTTCTTCCTGTCTCGTCATCTCTGGCAAAGTTAATTACTCCTTCTTCTATTATCTTCAAGATTCTTGAACATACATTTATTTTATATTTTTCACATTGTACTATAATTAATTGTTAGCAAATTTGCTACAGCAGGAAGGGAATTTATCTTATTACCTTTTTTTTTTTTTTTTGGTTGTGCCATGTGGTAGTTCTTCCTCACTGTCTACCATTCAATACACATTTATTATATTGGATAAGAAAGACAAGCTCCCTACCCTCATGGAACACACATTCTAGTGGGAGACATAGACAAGTGATACTGTAAGCAGGACTACAATTACACCTCAAGGTGATGACATCATTCTACGAAAAAAATAGGAGCACAATAACATGAATGAAGAATGTATCCTTAAAGGAACTACATAATTCTTTGTCTTCTAAAGTTAATTTCTAAAAGAAAGAAAATTTTGTTCCTTTTTTTCACTAACCTGTTTCTCCCACTCTTTAATCAATTCTATCACATCTGTTGAATCTGGGTTTAGACAGGTTTGATCCCCATTCTTCATTGTAGCACTAGAAAAGAAATAGCAACAAGATTTTTTTTTTTTTTTACTTTTAATAATTTAAATGCTTCATCTTATCCACAGAATTCAATTCCCCAATTAAAAATGTATTTGTGTCATCACTATAAGCATCTGAGACTTCCAGTCTTTTTCCTGCCTTTTCATTTTTTAAGTGACTGAGGGGACTTAGATACATTTCTAGGATAGCACATAACTCTAAGTTAAAAAAATCCAACAGGTATATGCAATAGGAGAAACTTAAATCTAAAGATAATATTGGTTCTGTTATGCTGGAAAAAGCTATTTATGTTTAAGTGAAAATATAAAATAGAAAAGTTGCCAATATATCTACTTTCTTTTCCCCAAAAACAATTAAAATGAGCATGAATTTTGCTAAATTTTCTAGTGAAACAACTTAAAACACAATTAAAATGTTTTCCTAAGACAAGATTAACAGACTGGTTGAATTTTTAAAATTACATCAGACTCTCCAGGAGCAATTTAAAGACTTTTTTCTTTAATTTCTGTCTAATCTAAGAATAAGAGTAATCATTCTATACATCATCCTTGATTTAGGTTTCAAAAAACTTACAATAGGCATATCGTTTAATCTAGCAATTCTAATCTCTAGAAAGGTATTACTAATAGGAAAGAATTAAAGACACAATATTGCTACAATAGCAGTTTGTTTTCAATAGCAAAAAAATTGGAAATAACCTACATTTAGGCATTGGTCATATAGATTATGGTACGTCCACATGATAGAATAAAATTTGGCCATTAAAATTGACATTATTAGGAAAAAATGATGTTATTACAGAAGGTTTACTGACATGAGGAAATGTTCATTATATAGTGTTAATGTAAAAGCAGATTACAAAACAGTATGTAGTATATGATTTTATTTCTGTGTACATATATTGTGTGTGTGTGTGTATATATATATATATATATATATATATATATATATATATATATATAGTGTCTATATATGTACACACAAAGCCAATGAGGGAGATTTGGAAGACTATATGCAGACAGATTAACACTACCTATCTCTAAATGGTAGGATTATAGATGACTTTTAATTTCTTCTTTTGGGTCATTTACATTAAACATTTTCTACAATAAACATGTCATCTTTGGTTCCTAATCTCTACCAGAAATTGCTTGTTTTTTTATAAGAAAAGGAAGAAGTAGACCAGATTTATGGAGGGGCAACTATCTGCATTTTAAGGGTCTGAATGGGCAAGTATTCTGAGGGTCATACTCACGCTAAACTTATTGCTGGAGCATATGTGTTGGATGAGTTTTTTTACTTACATGATTTCAGTTTTCTCACAAGAAGGGCTTGGGGCAAATTGTTTAAGGTCCTTTAAGGATTTTGAATGGATTGTTCCTTGGCTGGTGTTGATGCAGGAACAGCGTCCATTCCTCATTGTTGGAGTTCCTAAGGGAAAAAGAGAGGCAGAAAACATCGATTTAGAGCAATGTCTCAATTTAGGCGATCCGCCCAAATGATACATTTGACTTAGTCATGATTACTACTGTCATTTACTGAGTGTCTGTTAATCATTACCACGAGATTTTGAGTAGGTGTTATCTCCGTTTTATAGATAAAGAATCCAAGGTTCAGAGAAGTTAAGTAAAAAACAAAGCCTTTCAGCTTTTAGGGGACAAGTGTAGGGTCTCAGCTCAGGTTTCTTTGGGTCCAAAGGCATTACTCTTAACTACCATATTTTATAACCTTAGGAAAAGGGATTTTTATAATATTCAATAAATGTCTATCACAGGTCAGATACACAGATATCTAATTCATGTGTGCTCTGCAGACCATAGTATCTCAAGCAACTCCCAAAACCATTTTTTTATCTGACCTTAGTGAAATGGAGTTGGTACTCGTTTCAACAAAAAGTTTCACTTACAATAACTAATTACCACCACCATCCTGATCTTTCCCACTGCCTTGGTTTTCAGTAGTGCTTTAAACTTTTGAAAATTCTTTAAAATACACTATCTTCATTCCTTAATTTTTTCATTTATTCAACATACATTTACTCAGTACTTCCTATATGCCATACATTGTGTAGTAGGTAGAAAAAGCATAACTATAAAATCTCCATTTTACAGCTGAGGAAACTGAAGTCTAGAAAAGTTCATTAATTTGCCTCAAATAAAGGTAGTTAGTAAACAGATTAGGGACAACCTCTCTGATTATTGGATACTTAATTGGTTAACCACAGACATACTTACCAAGAAACACTGTCAGGGTGACAAAAATAATTTAGGAGACAAAGTCTTCCATCTCATTATCACCCAGTTCAACAAACATTTATTGAACACTTACTCTGTGCCAGGAATTCACACACGTGGACTGAGAAGACTTGTATTTGACTTGGCAGGTTCAGGATATGAACTTTGGATAATTGACCACAACTGACTCACATCACTTTCTGATGCACACAAAGCAGTTACCTTTACTGGCAAACCAAGAGACTTTTATAGCAGTTCACATCTCTGACTTTACTAACCCAATATAACTCAGAATCCCTTACCTTGAACTCCAATCAGAGTCAGGAAGATGATACCCAAAAGGAGAGGAACACCACTTTTCCTCATAGTGGTAGAATGGAGCCGCTCCTGTATTTGTTCTACTGAGTCACTCCTGTATTAGATTTTAAGCCTGAGAAATTCTTTAGAGAACATGCTCTTGGAAATCATATTTATTTAGGAAATCTGTTTCCCTCCTAAAATCTGATTGGCTGGTTGTCTTAGCTGATCCAGCTAATCTGACCACAAACTTAATTGTGCTGGGGGAATCCCTACTCTCTGATCCAAGGGAATTTCTGCATGCTTTATATCTTTCCATTTCACATAAATGGATAGTTTATCATAAGAGATGTGAAACCATCATCACTGGCAGCCTTTAGCACACTCACAGCTGCTCACCTGGATGAAGAATAAGTTATATAATGAATATAATAACATCATACAAGAAGGGCTGGAGATGTGGTTTCCAGATGGGAAATATTAAAGTCCAGATAAGTAAAACACTCTTCAAATTTTCTTACTATTTGTAGAATATCTTTATGTATAATATATGGCCACATTTATTTTTTCTTATATTGCTTACCCAACAATCTTAAACAATCAAAATACATTAAAAGGCATCTTAATTAATTCAGGGACTAGGTCATTTTCTACTGTGGTAGGCTCTTTTTGATTTTTATGTCATTGCTGCTACAGATTATTATTTTTTTAAATAGGTAGAATAATGGATCAGTTGAAAATAGACAATTGGTACTACATCAAACTTAAAAACTTCTCTGTATCAAAGAAAACCATCAACAGAGTGAAAAAGCAACCTATGGAATGGGAGCAAATAATTGCAAAACATATATCTGATAAGGAGTTAATATTATATGGAACTTCTACAACAATAAAATCCAAATAACCTGATTAAAAAATGGGCAGACTCGAATACACATTCCTCTAAAGAAGATATACAAATGGGCAATAAGCACATGAAAAAAGTTCAACATCATTAATTGTTATGGAAATGCAAATCAAAACCACAATGAGTTATCACCTCATACACACCAGGATTCCACTTTCATAAAAACAGAAAATAACAAGTGTTGGCGAGGATGTGGAAAAGTTGGAACCCTTGTGTACTGTTGGTGGGAATGTAAAATGATGCAGCCATTATGGAAAACAATATAGAGGTTCCTTAAAAAATTAGAGGGTTCTCAAAAATTAAGAACAGAATTACCATATGATCCAACAATCCCACTTCTGGGAATATGTTCAAAAGAATTCAAAGCAGGATCTCAAAGAGATATTTGCACACCCATGTTCATCGCAGCATTATTCACAATAGCTAAGAAATGACGCAACCCAAATGTCCGTTGACAGATGAATGGATAAAGAAAACGTCGTATATACATGCAACGTAATATTATGCAGCCTTAAAAAAGAAGGAAATCTTGTCACATGCTGCAACATAGATGAACCTTGAGAATATTATGTTCAGCGAAATAAACCAGTCACAAAAGAACAAATAGTTATAGGAAGTATCTAAAGTCAAATCTTAGAAACAGAAAGTAGAAGGGTGGGTGTCAAGGGCTGGGGGAAAGGGTGAGATGAAATTAATCTTTAGTGGGCTTAGGGTTTCAGTGTTGCAAGATGAAAAAGTTCTAGAGATCTGTTGTACAACAATGTGAATATACTTAACACTACTGAACTGTATATTTAGAAACGGTTCAGATGGTAAATTTGATGCTACATGTTTTTTACCACAATAAAATAAAATAGGAGTAAGGGATCAGTTGCATGTAATGAAAATCCAAATTAATAGTGGCTAACTAGATGAAAGTGTGTTTCCCCGAACAGAGGCAGGTGGACTAGGGCTTGTACGGTGGTTCTGAGGTCTCCATGAGGTCTCCCGGGCTCCTTCTATCTTGTTGCTTTATCACCATCTCTACATTGCTGCCCTCATGCACGTGGCCAACGGGGGGCTTGCCACCATGTCCACTTTCAAAGTACAGGTTGGTGGGAAGGCAGAAAACGGCATGCCTCTCATTTCTTCACTTATCACTTGTCCATACCCTGGACAATAATTTATTCACATGGCCACAACTAGCTGCAGGGAAAGTTAAGAAGTGTGATCTTTATTCTTGTTGATCCACTAAAATTTGAGGGTTCCATTACTGTAGAACAGTGTTTCTCAACCTGTTTTTTCATAATTGCTTCTCCTGAGATAAATTAGATCAAATTTAAATTAACATAAATCTAAATTTAATTTAATTTCTTCCTAAAGAGAAAAATTAAATATTAAGAAATAAAATTTTGTTGGGTTGAACTTTGGTGGACCATAATATTTTAATATCTAAGATTGTAATATCTAAGATTTTTTAGCTCCCCAAGGAACCAATTTTCTGTCCCCTTGAGGGCAATCCTTCCTCCCCCGCATTGAGAGTGCACGCTGTAGAGTAGGAGGGGAAAAGATACTAGCATTTTCTCTTACACAATGCACATTTTTGGACTGGTTTCTAGATGGATTATTATGCTTAAATACAAGATTAAGAATTCTTTTTGAAGAAAACTTGTGGTGATCTTTGACACAGCTTATTCATTTGGTTACGTTTAATTTTTGGTAATGACTGTGACCATGGGTAGGGTGGAGCTGGGTTCAGGTCCCAGCCTTGCTACTTAACATCTGTGTGCCAAATACTTAACTTCTATGAGCCTCAGTTCCCTCAGCTGAGAAAACTATTACTAACCTCACAGGTTGGTGAAATTAATGGTAACAAGGAATTTCAACTGCAAAACACCATAGAGCTGCTAGTGACCATTTTTTCTAGCAAAGAAAGTTAGATGGAACCTTCTTAGGATAAAGAACAAGGCCTAGAATGGTCTGCCCTTGCCCACCTTTCAAGCCTCTTCTTGCATAACTCTCTGCTCCATCAACTCTCCTTTTCCTCCTTCAGTTCCTCAGAGGGGCAATGCTCCTTTCCATCACACTCTTTTTGCTCATGCTGTTCCCTGCCTGGAATGCTGTGCCTAATCTGCCTCCCTATCCTACTGCTTAGTAATTTACCCACCTTAGATTTCCAGGTTAGCATTTCCCCTGGGGAGACTTCCCTGATCCCCAGACTTGGTCAGGTCCCCCACCATGTGATTTCATGGCACTATGCGCCTCTCCTCATTCAAAGGACATGCAAGGTGATGTTACGTTATCTGCTATCTTATGGTGAACATCTCCTTCCACCACTAGGACAAGGAAGGCTTGTGAGGGTCCATGCCGGCGCGCAGTGCCGAGCACAGGGCCTGGCACTCAGTAGGCGCGCTGTTAACACGTGCGCATCATTGAGGGAACCAGCGAGGGAACCGAGGCCCCGCCCCCCCTGGCTCCGCACTGCGCTTGCGAGGCGCTTCTGGGCTCGGCAGGTGTGACCACACGGCGCATGCCCAGCCAGTCAGCTTACAGAACCTTCAGTGGGGAAGCTGCCGTCGCAGCTGGAGCATCTTGCTCCGCTGGTGGCCCTGCTGGTGTTTCCGCTACCTGCGCTGCTCCCACCGTGAAGCAAGTCGAGAAAGAAAGGTAGTGGCTGTGCGCCTCGGGATCTCTCCCCTCTGCGTCCTGCGTGTCCCCTCGACCCTCACCTCCGAACGCGAGGGGGTGGCGCTTCCCCGAAGGACGCCGGGAGCGGGGTCCGGTTTGCAGCTTCCACGCGGGGCTTGGGCTGAGGCCGGCGGGACTGTTGGCCTCGGAGGGGCCCAGTCATTGGGGCGGAGGCCGCCAGGCCAGGTCTAGGAGGGTCTTTCGGCCTTGGGTCGCGGTGACTGGGACTGAAGCCTACCGAACGAGAGGAGGAGGTGCCGGGGTCAGTTAGGGGTCACTCGAGGTCCAGTCTTATTTTTTTTTTAGCTGGAGGTGGCGAACTTTCTCCGGTTACCAGCAGGACGGAGGCCCCGGCCGAGTGGTCGGGCTGCTCCTCGTGCGGGGCCGGGGCGTGGAGCAGGTTTGGCCCTTGGGCCTGAAGGCTGGGGCCGCCGCCCTCAGATGAGGCGCGTTCCTCGCTTGTTTCCCAGGCCTCCTATTGGAAATTGTCCAGACAAGGCTGAGAGAAAACACGTTTACGACTGAAAACCCCACCGAAGGGGCGTTTATGACTAGATGGGGCATTTAGGGGAAACAGAAACCTGGGGAGAGGACACTGCGGGCAGTTCTCACAGCCCTGGGAAGGAAGCCAAGGATTAGAAGACTCGTGGAAACTAACAGATAATTGCCAGTTTCCCGTTGGATAGAGTTTTAACCTCATTTGCCTCCTGTCCCCGAGGCACTAAATGCTGATGTCACCCTCCCAGGCAGAGCAGGGTTCTGTTTTCACATGCGCTCGCCCGCCTCCCTCTTCCTTCTGTTTGGTTATGGGGCCAGTGCTGTCTGTTTAATTATATACACAGCGTGACCCTGCTGCCTCGAAAATCTGAGTCTTCCCTTTTACTTTGAAAGGGGAAGTATGTTTCTCTCATAGTGAAACCCCCAGGCCTGTTTGAATTTCTTGCCATGTGGACTTCCCCTCCTCTCAGCAGCTATTGCTAGTGTTAAAGGATGCTGACTTGAAAAGACTTTATTTCTTGAAAGCCTCGGAAGCCCCTACTTAGCATTCTGATTTTTCTTCTTTGCTCTTTTCTCCCCATGCAGGGAGTCATTCCTTCCTTCCAAAATATTACAGTACGGGAAGTTGCCTAGATGCACATCATAGCTGGAGGGGGGTGAGGGGTGGAATGGGGTTCATGTCCTGTCTGTGTCTCAGGTAATGAAGAGAAAGGAGCACGTTCTTCCTTTACTGATCTTAATATCTGGCCTCCTGGTTTATAATTTTTTATCTAAAGTTTATGGAGTGGATTAAATATGTGAAGAAACTGTCCTGAGAAGGAATGTCAGAACATCATTTAAAGGACAGCTGCAGCTGAATGCTGGCAGTAACACATTTTTGCTCTATGACTTTTGGCAAGTCAGCTTATAGTCTGATAAAATGTAACCATAGTTATTAAGAAGCTGCTGCCTAACTTGAAAAGAAGTTATCCTGAAAAGGAAGAAAATATTTTTGTTTAACATATCCATATTAAAGCGATTTACATTCAGATTGCTTATCTAAGTAACTTTAAGTAATTTTACAAGAAAAAAAAATCCATGTTCTTGAAACCCTCCATTTACTGTTTATCATTATTTCATTCATCAAGCTTTTATTATGATCGTTCTAGGACACAAATATGAACAATAATCAGTCTCTGCCCTCAAAGAGCTCACAGTTGAGTGAAAGAGAGCAGTATGTAAATTAGCAATTACTGTCGAAGAAGTGGTATGATAAAGGATGGTACACAATGATTGAAGGTGCAGGGAAGGTCACAACTTTGGCTCATGGCCTCAAACACAGTTGTTTGAATTAGGTCTGGAAGGAGATTTGGTTGGAATTAGTTACTAGGGGAAGGTGGGCGGCAGGGAAGCATTCTGAGCAGGAGGCATGAAAAAGTGTGCTAAGTTTTAGAAACTGCAGAAACTGCAAGAACTTTGGTAAGGGCGAAGGGTAGAGTGATAATGGGGGAGTGGTGAGAAATGAGGCTAGAAATGTAGCAGGATCCAGAGGATGAAGGGCCTTGTAAATCCCTGTGTGGTGAGGAGACATTGAAGGATTTTACCCAAGGGAGTGACATGAGAACATTCACAAACACATACACACGCATATACGCCTATATCTAGTCTGACTCTTGTCACTAAACAATATCATTTAATTTATCTTATTTTACATAAACATTTCCTGGTATCTGTGTAGTTTATACATTTTAAAAATGGTTCTTGGTATTTGTAGTCAGTTTTTTCTCAGTGCTGGGCATTGTAGTTTTTTCCCTTGGTTCAGTAGTACAACAAGTACTCTTATTTTTTCAGAGATTTTACTTTCTTGGGATATTTTCCTTCTTTGGAAGTTTAGAGACAGAGGTTAGAAACATTTTTATCTCTTTTGTAACATTTTAACAGTTCGCTTGTCAGAAAGATTGGACTAATTTTGTAATGCCTTCATCAGTATGTAGATGTACCAGTTTCCCAGTTCTCTTGTCATTTGTATTTACTTTCGTTCATTTAATATGTGAAACTGGATGCCTGAGATCAGTGCTTATTTCAGTTTTTAAACTTATTGACATTTTAGTTTGTGTTGGCTTAATATCTCCATCTTCAACCTTTTCAGGATGACTTGTCAAGTGGAGTCAGGGTGTTGACTTTATAAATACATGTCATTTCTTTACAGATTTTGAATAGGAAGATTTAATCCATTTTCAGTTAAAATACCTGCTTTTTCTATTTTGTTGCCTTCATTTCTTGCATGTTTCTTACACAATTTTTTGAAGTATAACACGTTATATGGTCTGAATCGTGTCGCCCCAAATTCATATGTTGAAGTTCTAACTGCCAGTACCTCAGAATGTGACTTTACTTAGAGATAGGATTTTTAAAGAGGTAGTTAAGTTAAAATGAGGTCATTAGGATGGTCCCTAATCCGTTGTGACTGGTGTCCTTATAAGAAGAGATTAGGACACAAAGATGTACAGAGAAGTCCATGTGAAGACACAGGGAGGAGATGGCCATCAGCAAGCAAAGGAGAGAGGTTTCAGAAGAAACCAACCCTGCTGACTCCTTGATCTTGGGCTTCCGGTCTCCAGAATTATGAGAAAGTAAATTTCTGTTGCTTGAGCCACTCAGTCTGTGGTATTTGGTACACAGCTCTAGCTAAATAATACAACCTATATACAGGGAAAAAAATGTATATGTATAGAAGAGTGCAGCAGTATGGTTCAGTGAATTTTAACCAAGTGTCAGTGGCATGACAGTACCCTTCACTTCTTCCCCAAAGGTAACTCGTATCATAGGTGAGTTTTGTCATTTTGAACTATATAAATGGCATTATACAGTATGTCCTATTTAGTGTCTCATTCCTTTCTCTAAATATTATATTTGTGGGATTCATCCATGTCATGTGTGCAGGAGTGGTTTGTTCAATTGCTCTTATAGTATTCTGTTGTATGACTCACCGTAAGGTATATATCCAGTTGATGGACATTTTGATTGTATCACTAGGAATAGAATTGCTGGTTCATAGAGTGTGTATGTATTCAGTTTAAGAAGTTGTACCATTTATCCTTCTACCAGCAGTGAATGAGAGTTTTAATTTATTTATGGCTGTGTTGGGTCTTCGTTTCTGTGTGAGGGCTTCCTCTAGTTGCGGCAAGCGGGGGCCACGCTTCATTGCGGTGCGTGGGCCTCTTACCATCGTGGCCTCTCCTGTTGTGGAGCACAGGCTCCAGACGCACAGGCTCAGTAATTGTGGCTCATGGGCCCAGTTGCTCTGCGGCATGTGGGATCTTCCCAGACCAGGGCTCGAACCCGTGTCCCCTGCATTGGCAGGCAGATTCTCAACCACTGCGCCACCAGGGAAGCCCCTGAGAGTTTCATTGACCCTACATTCTTGCATATATTTCATATCAGGCTCATTGTTTTCTTTTTATCTTAGTTTTTTGCTTTTAATGGTTTAGAAGTTTTCCATTTTTATAAAATACTGATGTCTGTTTATTTCTATAAAATATAGATAGTCCATAGTTGATTGTTTCAAACTATGAATTATTGCCTGCTATAAAGTGTGGACTTAAGTTACTTGATCTGCAAATTAATATCTAACTCTCCCACCGAAGTTTGTTAAATAGTGATTTTTCTCTGTTACAATCAGATAGTGACTGGGGCTAGAGTCATCTGAAGGCTTTACTGGACTGGATGCCCAAAATGGCATCACAAGCCTTCTCCACGTAACCTCTTTCTTCAGTAGTATAGCCCAGGCTATTATGTGGCCCCTGAAGACTCCTCCATGTGGCTTGCCTCTCCAGCAATATAGCTTAGGTGGTGGCAGCTTCACCTCCTTCTCCCTCCATCCTTTCTTCCTCCTCTTTCTTCTTCACTATGTAGTTACCTTTACCAGTGTTCTCTATTTTTTTCATACTGTTTCAATTTATTGTCTAGTGTCCTTTCATTTTAGTCTGAAGGACTCCCTTTAGCATTTCTTGTAGGTCAAGTCTAATGGTAATGAAATCCCTTAGCTTCTTTTATCTGGAAATGTCTTTATTTCTCCTTCATTCCTTTTCTTTTTTAATTTTTAAAATTTATTTATTTTTGGCTGCATTGGGTCTTCGTTGCTGCACGCGGGCTTTCTCTAGTTGCAGCGAGAGGGCGCTATTCTTCGTTTTGGTGAGCAGCCTTCTCATTGCAGTGGCTTCTCTTGTTGCGGAGCATGGGCTCTAGGCACGTGGGCTTCAGTAGTTGCGGCATGCGGGCTCAGTAGTTGCAGTGAGTGGGCTCAGTAGTTGTGGCGTGCAGGCTCTAGAGTGTAGGCTCAGTAGTTGTGGCGCACGGGCTTAGCTGCTCCGCGGCATGTGTGATCGTCCCAGACCAGGGATCGAACCCGTGTCCTCTGCATTGGCAGAAGGATTCTTAACCACTGCACCACCAGGGAAGTCCCTCTCCTTTATTCTTTTTTTTTTTTAATTTTTATTTATTTATTTATTATTTATTTTTATTTATTTATGGCTGTGTTGGGTCTTCGTTTCTGTGTGAGGGCTTTCTCTAGTTGCGGCGAGCGGGGGCCACTCTTCATCGCGATGCGTGGGCCTCTCACTGTCACGGCCTCTCTTGTTGCGGAGCACAGGCTCCAAATGCGCAGGCTCAGCAATTGTGGCTCACGGGCCTAGTTGCTCTGCGGCATGTGGGATCTTCCCAGACCAGGGCTCGAACCCGTGTCCCCTGCATTGGCAGGCAGATTCTCAACCACTGTGCCACCAGGGAAGCCCCCTCCTTTATTCTTGATTGACAGAATGTTTTTTTTCTTTCAGCATTTAAAATATGTCGTCTCACTGCCTTCTGGTCTCTATGGTTTCTGATGAGAAGTTGACTGTTATTCTTATTAAGAGCCTTTGTATATGACGAGTCACTTCTCTCTCAGTGCTTCCAGGGTTTTCTTTTTGTCTCTGAATCTTGACTATTTGATTATTATCTATCTCTTTGAGTTTATCCTGCTTGAAGTTCACCGACCTTCTTGGATGTGTAGATCCATGTGTTCCATCAGATCTGGGAAGTTTTTGGTCATTATTTCTGTAAATATTCTTTCTATCCCTTTCTCTCTTTCTTTTCTCCTTCTGGGACTTGTGTTACGAGCATATTACTTTATCTGATGGTATCCCATAGGTCCCTTAGGCTCTGTGCTTTTTTCTTAATTTTTTTTTTTTCTGCTCCTCAGACTCTGTAATTTCAATTGCCCTATTTTCAGATTTGTTGATTCTTTCTTCTGCTGGCTCAAAACTGAGAATAAATCTCTCTAGTGAATTTTCCGTTTCCGTTTTTTACTTTTCAGATCCAGAATTTATATTTGTCTCCTTTTTGTGTTTCTATCTCTTTATTGATAGTCTCATTTTTTTCACACATCATTTTTCCCAGTTTCCTTTTATTCTTTGTGCATGGTTTCCTTTAGCTCTTTGAGCATATTTAAGATGGTTGATTTAACATCTTTGTCTAGTAAGTCCAGTGAATATCTGGGTTTCCTCAGGAATGGTTTACTGTCAGTTTATTCTTTCTTTGTGAATGGACTGTATTTTCCCATTTCTTTGTATGCTTTATGATTTGCTTGTTGTTGAAAACTAGACATTCTGAATATTATAACATAGGGACTCCAGAAATCTAATTCTCCCACTCCTCAGGAATTGTTGATTTTGCTTGTTGATGGCTGGAACCATCCGTTAGTTACCTTCCAAATATTTTTGCAAAGTGGGTATTCCTTGTTATGTGTGGTCACTGAAATTTCTTTCATTATCTCATAGTCAGCCAGTGACCTGACATATCTCTATAAACATAGGTCAAGAGAAGTAGAATGACACACAAAGCCTGCTCATGCATGTTAAGGTAAATTTTATTCAAAGTAAATTTCAGGAAGTTATCTTTGAGACCTGAATCAAAGTTGAATTCCAGATATTAATTTTGGATTTCTTTTCTCAAAATAAGGTTAGATTTCATTCTTTGCAATATATACTTAATTTATGCTGGAAATAAGTAAATATTTGTTCATTTCTTTTACATGTCAGTGCCCACAGCCTAATAACTATCCCCTTCTGATCCCACCAGTTGTTGGTACCTGAAGTCAGAATCTAAATGGTGTAATTTTGAAAATGTTCTTGGTTTACACCTTGCAGAGTCAAGAGGATCTGCAAGTCTTGAAATAGAGGAAATAGCAGATGCAACAGAAGTTAGCTTTTGGGAACTAAGAGCCCCTTTTGTATTGTACTATAGTACCACAAAAATCAAACTTGATTTTAAAATAAAACATATATACTTCCCTTGAAACAAAAATTGCCTATTATGTTCATAGCAAGCAAATGTTAACATATAGCGTTTATACTAAGGCTTACTCTAAAAACTTTTTTCTTCTATCTTCTGAGAATTCCTATCAGCTAAGAGGATTGTATAAAGTTTATTTTTTTTGTAGTTTTTATTATAAAAATAATAATTGTTACTGTTTTGGTTTTCAAATTACAAAGTTGGGGGCTTCCCTGGTGGCGCAGTGGTTAAGAATCTGCCTGCCAATGCAGGGGACACGGGTTCAAGCCCTGGTCTGGGAAGATCTCACATGCCGTGGAGCAACTAAGCCTGTGCGCCACAACTACTGAGCCTGTGCTCTAGAGCCCACGAGCCACAACTACTGAAGCCTGCACGCCTAGAACCCATGCTCTGCAACAAGAGAAGCCACTGCTATGAGAAGCCCGCACACCGCAATGAAGAGTAGCCGCCGCTCGCCACAACTAGAGAAAGCCTGTGCACAGCAACGAAGACCCAGCGTAGCCAAAAATCAATAAATAAAATAAATGAATTTTTAAAAATTACAAAGTTGGATATTTCAAACTATATTTGCTGCTCACTCCAAGATTCAAATGTACTTCTCCTGGTAGGAATGATGGTAGTGCTCCCAGTTGAAAATTGTGCTCTAACATTTCAACTCATGTTATAGTGTCTGCCATTGTGAATATATTCTATCTTACTTTTCTTCTTCGGTATTTGTGGTATTCGTTAGTTAGGCTTTGTGGTTACTCATGTGTAATTTGTGAAAATTCATTTGTTACTTTATGAATTTTTATTTTGAGTGATTAGCTAGATGTATACATAATGTTATTACTCATACTTCTGTTTCCCCCAAAATGTGTAATTCCAATTTAATTGGGTTTTGTTTTTATGTTCCAAAACACATATGAGATACTTCAGTATCTAATGATCTGTGACTTGGGATTTTAATGTTACTAGTATTTTCTATCTCAATCCATTCTTTCCCTCCAAGCTAAATAATTGTTTTACTTAGTCCCAGAGGTATGTTGAGCTATTTACAGAGGTCTTTGTGTGTATATGGATGGTGTCTTGTCTACAGTGCTAATTCTGTGATTTTTGCTTCCTGGCCAAGGTGAACTTCTACACGCTCCCCAATAACAATTTCACTTATAGTTCAATTACTTTAGTAGACAACTACTTCAAAAATCTGTTTTCTTCATCACATCTTCCCTGAACACACTACAGTCCTAGGTCATCTCTCCTTTTCCTGAGTAACTCTTACACTTATTTTAGATTTTATAATGTTGACTCTTTTATCCTACTTCTGTTAGTATTCCTTCTGAGTAATGATGAGCATCAATAAGGATGAGACAATGTGGAGGCACATGCATTTCACTTATTTATACTGACTAGTCATCAGGAGATATAATTGCTCTGCAAGACCTAAATTCATTAGCATATATACTTAATAAAATTTCTTATAACTATAATCAAATTTTTAAAAATGAATTGTTAAGTAATTAAACAAGGAGGCCATTAGATTGAGATGGCTCTAATGCCTTGGTAGCCTACACAAGCAAACCAAAACCACAGTCAATGCACTTGAATCTGAGAAAATGAAACTTAAGGACAACTGATCACAATCAACCAACTAGGCTTTCCCAAGTAAGGCAACTGTTTAAGTTATAGCCAATCAAATAATTTCCTTGCTTTGTTTCTGCATCTTCTCTATAAAAACCTTTCCCCTAGCTCCTGTCAGTGGAGTGTTTCTAACCACCTTTGGTTTGGCACTGTCTGATTTGAATTAATGTTTGCTCAAGTAAACTTTTGAAAAATATCAATGTGTGTGCCTCAGTTTACCTTTTAACAGGACTATCCTTGTTCATTGTACAGAAGCTTCTCAAACGCCTCCCAAGTACCACTATTAAGGTGGAGCTAGCTAGACCATACATTGTTCTGCCTCTGCTTATGGTTGACTTCATTACTATGTGAGCTTTTCTTAATAAAACACCATTAATAAGATGAGAAGTCCTATTACCTACACAATTTAGAGTGGCACATTCATGATTTAGTCTTAATTTTATCCCTGTTCCATTTAGTCAAAAGTGACTTTGATCTCTGTTCATCTCACATGATTGCAAGAATATAAGCATTCTTTAATTTTATCTTAAAAAAAGTTAATTTGTATCTCTGTAGGGTTTTAGTGATATTTATATATTCCTTTGAATTTAATACATTGTGTTTCTACTAACTATATCTAAGATGTTTATCACTTCCAACATGACAGATTTCTTTATTGATCAGCATTACTTGAAATACCAGTTATCTAAATATTAGTGCTTCCTACCTTTGGTTGCTGGTGACATTTTCTTTATATATGTGCTTTGTTTCCACTAGATTATAATAATTTTAAGCTGAGGTACCATGTCTTTGTTTGCCTCATTGGATCTTGAAGGTAGTAGGTGCATAGTAAGTATTCACTAAGTTGAATTTGATTGAATTGAGAATACTCCAAGAATCTTTCCGTTTCATCTCATATAATAATTTGAAGGAGGTCTTTAATTCCTTTTTTTTAATAATTTATTCCAGACTTAGTGAGATTCCTCTTTTTCTTTTTAATAAATTTATTTATTTTTATTTATTTATTTTTGGCTGCATTGGGTCTTTGTTGCTGCACACAGGCTTTCTCTAGTTGCAGTGAGCGGGGGTTACTCTTCGTTGTGGTGCGTGGGCTCATTGTGGTGGCTTCTCCTGTTGCACAGCATGGACTCTAGGCGCATGGGCTTCAGTAGTTGTGGCACGCGGGCTCAGTAGTTGTGGCTCGTGGGCTCTAGAGCACAGGCTCAGTAGTTGTGGCGCAGAGGCTTAGTTGCTCCACGGCTGTGGGATCTTCCCAGACCAGGGCTCGAACCTGTGTCGCCTGCATTGGCAGGCAGATTCTTAACCACTGTGCCACCAGGGAAGTCCCAGGTCTTTAATTTCTAACAACAGAGCAAGTTTGTGCCCTCAGTGGTTCTAGAAGTAAAAAAAAGAAAAAAAAAAGGGTGGTATCATGGTTAATAAAATAGTTCAGATAGTCTTGAAATTCTAGGAATACCTTGGAAATAATGACTATTAATATCTCCTTTAGGGCCCAGCTCTTGAAGTCAGCTCAGGTTTCTTAAATAAATCCCCAAGCTAGCCCAAGATTTCCAGTGTCATTTGTATGTAACTTTACCCAGACATGACGTGCGTATATTGATGTCCCTATGGCCTGAAGTGAATGCTCTGCAAACTGATATGGTCTGTTCAAGGTCTGTGATGAATTAGGACAGACTCACGGTTTTTAGCCATTTGGAGGTTACAGAGTTCTATGAGAATCTGGTAAAGGCTACGGATATGTGCACATTTGTACAATTTGCTTATAATTTTAGGGAATTGTTGAGCCCTGAAAATCACACAGACCAAGGTAAAAGTGTTCTGTTCTGGGAATGATGGCATTGCAAAGACTCTTTATCTCTCCTTAAGGTCAGATTGATGTTAAACTTTTTTCAGTTTCTCCTTCTTTTTTTCTCCTCTTTTCCCATTCTAAAGTTAATTGAGGGAGTTTCTCTCTTGCATCTGAGCCTAGGAAATGAGATGGCCATGTTATTCCGGCTCCAATTAGATTTGAGTGTCCTGGGAAAATGTTGCATAATATGTAAACAACATGCTTGTCTGTATCACAAGGAAAATAAGACAAGTTTTTTTTTTTTATTTTGAAAGAAGTATCTCTCAGAGTGAAACCCTGAGGGGCATGGATTTCCCCTCCTCTTAATAGTTATTGCTGCTATTAAAGCATTAGACTTAGTTTTAAAGCACTTTTATTTTTGAAAGTTATATAAACTCCTGCTTAAAACCTTAATTCCATTCCCAATAGGGACCTCTCGTCATCTAGTAAACAGTTTACCAGTACACATATTGTATATTTTAATGGGAGAAGGTCATCATTCCTTCTGTGCCTATCTGATGATTCAACAAAACTAGTAAGCTTCTTCTTATTTCCAAGTTTACTTTCTCCTAAGGTTTAACAACTATCTGATGTCTTTGGAAGGTTGTCCTGTCCTTGGAGGGAACACTGATTTCCAAAGGATTCTAGCTGTGGCAAATGTCAGTAACTCATTTATTCATTTGGTCAACAAGTATTTACTGAGCATGACTGTGCGTCCAGTACTCTTGTAGATACCAAGGATACAGTGGTAAGTTAGACAGGTATAGTCCCTGCTCTTATACAACTTTGTGGGGATAGAGAATAAACAGATAATTAAATATATACAGTTGACCCTTGAACAACATAGGTTTGAAATGCATGAGCCCACTTACAAGCAGATTTTTTTTCAGTAAATACTATAGTACTACACTGATCTGTGGTTGGTTGAAACCAGAGATGTGGAACTGTGGGTACAGAGGAACCTCGGAACTGGAGGGCCAACTAGAAAATTATACTTGGATTTTTGTCTGCCTGGGGGGAGGTCGGCATGCCTAACTCCTGCAATGTTCAAGGGTCAACTGTATTTACATGTAGTGATAAAGGCTATAAAGGAGGGTAACGAGATAGAGAGTGATAGAAATGGTGCTATTTTCAATAGATTGGTGAGGAAAACCTCTGAGAAGGTGATATTTGAGCAGAGATAAGGAATAAAGAAACGAGCTTTGGAAGTGATGGGAATATGTTTGCTGTACTTGAGAAGCAATAGGAGGCCAGTATGGAGGGAGTAGAAAGGCGGGGGTGGAGAGTGGTAGGAATGAGGTGGGAGATTTATGCAGAGCCTTACAGACTATGATGGATTTTGGATTTCATGTGAAGTGTGGTGGAATTCTATTGGAAGGATAAAACCAGGGGAGAAACATAATCTTATTTATGTTTTATAAATATTGCAATTACTGTTGTATAGTGAATAAACTGTAGCAGGCAAGAGGGTAAGCAGGGAGACTGACGACAAACACATTATTATCTGGTGACCTGAAATACATTCACTAATAGTTCAGTGATTTTTGACACAAGGCATTAAGTTTTAGCCTAGCATGGAGAAGTTCTGGTATCTATATGACTGTTTTCAGTTCAGATCTTTTTTCAGAGATGATTAGTTTTATGAAGGTCACTGAGAACATAAATCCTAGACCTTTAAGATTGACACTTAAAATTCAGTGTCTTTGAAAATCGCTTAAATTTTTTTCTTCTAATTAAAAACAGTAAAAGTATTCTGTATAGAAAACTTAGAAAATAGAATCAAAAATAAATAAAATCATATATAATCCTATCACATAGAAATAGTATTTAAATTAACTCTTGACAGTTATTTCTCTTAGCAACATTTCTGGAAGACTTCTATTTCTACTTCTCTTTTATTTGAGAAAACAGAGGCCCACACAAGCCTTAATGACTTATTAAGTATTGTATTCTTACCGCTCTATTGAGCTTCTCAACCAGGCTCTGAATGGAGGAAGAACAGTGTTAGTCAGTTATCAACGTCTAGATATGGGATAGTGAATTAACTATGTATGTTCTGACAAAGAAAATTGAGAGATAAAATTACAATCATTTTTCTCTTTCCCATTTCCCCTTCTTTGTAAGAGGCCAATGTTCCTAAATCAGGTTGCAACATATTGATCACTGTGGGCCATTTATTTCCCCAGAAAAAGAGGTTCTCCCCCTGAGATTTACAACATGACCGTAATACAGTAGATATGTCCATTTGTTCACTGTTACATCCAATTTTATTTGTGTACATCAAACATAGAGAGCTTTTTGCTCAGAAAAGACATTCTTCTTCACCTCTTATCTAACTTCCTTAGGAATAGAGACTTTTATTTTTTAAAATATCTGCCTAGACTTCTCTTTCTGAACTAGATTTCTGCATGAGCCTTGTTTTCTGGCTTATATTATAATTTTTAAAAATCTCATTAAAATTTTTTTTCTATTTGTGGAAGAGACAAGTACACTTTCCCTTCCAAGTTTATATCCCTCGTGGCAATTAAGTAAGGCAATACCTTGTTCTGGACAAGGCAGTGTAGACTATAGTATTTAAGAGCCAGTATGCCACTTCCGTCCTTCTCTTCCTGACATGGCAACCCTTGATTGAGATAGAGGGAGACTATATTCCTGAGTTAGCATAGAGGCCCTGCCAACCTGCATGGAACTTTGAGTGAGCAAGAAATAAACTTTCATTGTGTTAGGTCTTTAATATTTTGAGAACTTTGTTACTACAGCATAGTCTAGCAATATTGTACACTTTTGGGGGTATGTTTTATAATATGTGTATAGCTTATAAATAGTAATGATGGTGATGGCATACTAAGAATAGAAAGGCTTTCATGATCTAATTCCTGTCTGTCTCTCCAACGTCATTTCCCACAATATCCATACCTCTAACTTTAAGCTTACATTCCTCCAGATTGAATATGCTGTTTCACACCTGCGTCTTTGTACATGCTCTTTCCTCTACTAGAATTCACTTTTATCCTTTTACCTATCAGATATATATGCGTCTTTCAAATTCCAGATTGCCATCGCTTTCCCAGGAAAGGCTTCCCTGATTTTCTCTGCTTTCTTTGTACATTTGGAAGTTTTTCAGTCCATGGAGTTTTTTCAGTTCAAATTTATTTACCTTTGTCTTTGTCATTAATAGTAAATTATAAACTCACAGTGTAGTAATTTCTTTTAACCTGGTATATAATGGGGATAAAGAAATGTATGTTAAATGAATGCCCTGCTTTTGAACAGACAGCAATATAAATCTCTATTCGTTAATGCCTCCTGAAAATTAGTTCACAGCCAGTTGAGAATAAGAGAGGTACCTTTTGTATAGATTCATGGGGTCAGGAAGAAAAAGAAAATGAGAGGGCAAGAAGGAGAAATTGTGCCACTTCAGTTTTGCTATGATCCAGTTAAGGTTTTCATAGTAATGGTCATATACTATATTCCTTTGTTATATGTTAGATTTTTATTTATTTATTTTTTCAGTTTCCTCTATCGAGGTATAATTGACATATAATATTAGCTTCAGATTTAGAACCTAATGATTCAGTATTTGTATATATTGTGAAATGATCACCACAGTAAGTCTAGTTAACATCTGTCACATAGTTACAGTTTTCTTCCTTGTGATGAGAACTTTTAAGATTTACTCTCTGAGCAACTTTCCAATGTGCAGTACAGCATTATTAACTATAGTCACCATGCTGCACATCACATCCCCAGTGATAGTTCTCTTATTCTTTCATTTTTGCTGGGTGAAGTTGTTTGACATACATGAAGACATCTCACAGTTGGTAACATTCTGGAGTTTTTTGTTTCTTTGCTAGTTTGTTTTACCTTTTTAATGTAAAATAGAGCTTGTGTTTAAAAATTAAAAGTGTGTAGGTACAGATTAAAGAACAAATTCTTATGTACCCACTATCTAGGTAAAAAATAGAACTTTACCTTAGTCCAGAAGCCCCTTACGTGCTCTTCCCTGATTGCATTTCCTTCTCACCTCCTGAAATAATCACCATCCTGAACTTCATCATTTCTTTGTTTTTTGTTTTTATCAGATATGTCTTTACTGCTAAATAACATTTGACCCTTGAACAAAGTAGGGATTGGGGTACTGACCTCTCCCCCTAAGTCAAAAATCCATGTATAACTTTACAGTCAGCTCTCCATATCTGTGGTTCCACATCTGTGGATTCAGCCAACTGCAGATCGTGTAGTACTATAGTATGTATTGAAAAAAATCCCCATGTAAGTGGACCCACATAATTCAAACTTGTGTGTTCAAGGGTCTTTGTACAATGTTAACTTTGCCTATTTTAAAACTTTATAGTAAATGGAATCATGCTGCATGCACTTTTCTGTGACATGCTTCTTTTGTACAAAATTATTTTTGAAATTCATCCATGTTGCTGTATATAGTTGTACTTCATTTATTTCCATGCTGTATAATATTCCATTGAATTAAAATACCCTAATTTACTTACCATTCTATTTATGAACATTTGGATTTATATCCACAGTTTTATTACTACAAACAATGTTGCTATAACATTCTCGCATATATATCCTATACAGGAATTTATCTGCGGTGTCTATATAGTAGTATAATTGCTAGGGCATAGAGTGTGCACATGTTAAATTGTATAAGATAATACCAGATGGGTTTTCAAGGTAGTTACAGCTATTTTCTCTTTCATCAGAAGTAGAGGTATCTCATTTTCTAGATACCTTCCTGACACTTGCTATTACCCAACTTAAAAAATTTTTCTAGTCTGGTGATATGAAATGGTATATCATAATGATTCCAAAGTACATGTTCTTCTGCGGGTGGTGGGGGGTAAGCTTCGGAGCCACAGAGGAGAGCACAGCAACAGGGGTGCGGAGGGCAAAGTGGAGAGATTCCCACACAGAGGATCGGTGCCGACCAGCACTCACCAGCCCGAGAGGCTTGTCTGCTCACCCGCAGGGGCGGGGGGCTGGGAGCTGAGGCTCAGGCTTCGGTCGGATCCCAGGGAGAGGACTGGGGTTGGCTGCATGAACACAGCCTGAAGGGGGCTAGTGCCCCACGGCTAGCCGGGAGGGAGTCCGGGACAAAGTCTGGAGCTGCCGAAGAGGCAAGAGACTTTTTCTTGCCTCTTTGTTTCCTGGTGCGAGAGGAGAGGGGATTAAGAGCGCTGCTTAAAGGAGCTCCAGAGATGGGCGGGAGCCGCGGCTATCAGCGCGGACCCCAGGGACAGGCATGAGACGCTACGGCTGCTGCAGCCACCAAGAAGCCTGTGTGCAAGCACAGGTCACTACCCACACCTGCCCTCCCGGGAGCCTGTGCAGCCCGCCACTGCCAGGGTCCTGTGATCCAGGGACAACTTCCCCGGGAGAACACACGGCACACCTCAGGCTGGTGCACCGTCATGCCGGCCTCTGCTGCTGCAGGCTCGCCCCGAACTCCATACCTCTCCGTCCCCCTGGCCTGAGTGAGCCAGAGCCCCCAAATCAGCTGCTCCTTTAACCCTGTCCTGTCTGAGGGAAGAACAGATGCCCTCAGGCGACCTACACGCAGAGGCGGGTCCAAATCCAAAGCTGAACCCTAGGAGCTGTGCGAACAAAGAAGAGAAAGGGAAATTCCTCCCAGCAGCCTCAGGAGCAGCGGATTAAATCTCCACAAACAACTTGATGTACCTGCATCTGCGGAATACCTGAAGAGACAACGAATCATCCCAAATTGAGGAGGTGGACTTTGGGAGCAACTATATATATATATATATATATATATATATATATATATATATATATATTTCTCTTTTTCTCTTTTTTATAAATTTATTTATTTATTTTTATTTATTTATGGCTGTGTTGGGTCTTCGTTTCTGTGCGAGGGCTTTCTCCAGTTGTGGCAAGCGGGGGCCACTCTTCATCGCGGTGCGTGGGCCTCTCACTATCGCGGCCTCTCTTGTTGCGGAACACAGGCTCCAGACGCGCAGGATCAGTAATTGCGGCTCACGGGCCCAGTTGCTCCGCGGCATGTGGGATCTTCCCAGATCAGGGCACGAACTCGTGTCCCCTGCATTGACAGACAGATTCTCAACCACTGCGCCACCAGGGAAGCCTCTTTTTCTCTTTTTATGAGTGTGTATGCGTATGCTTCTGTGTGTGATTTTGTCTGCATAGTTTTGCTTTTACCATTTGTCCCAGGGTTTTGTCTGTCCGTTTTTTGGTTTTGTGTTGTTTCTTTGTTTTAGTATAGTTTTCAGTGCTTGTTATCATTGGTGGATTTGTGTTTTGGTTTGGTTGTTCTCCTCTTTCTTTCTTTCTTTTTAATTACTTAAAATTCTTTTTTAATAATTATTTTTTGTTTTTTATTTTAATAACTTTTTAATTTTATATTATGTTTTTCTTCCTTTCTTTCTTTTTTCCTTCCTTTTATTCTGCGCCATGTGGAGGACAGGCTCTTGTTGCTCCAGCCAGGTGTCAGGCCTGTGCCTCTGAGGTGGGAGACCCAAGTTCAGGGCATTGGTCCACCAGAGACTTCCCAGCTCCACGTAATATCAAACGGTGAAAATCTCCCAGCGATCTCCATCTCAAGGCCAAGACCCAGCTCCACTCAATGACCAGCAAGCTACAGTGCTGGACACCCTATGCCAAACAACTAGCAAGACAGGAACACAACCCCATCCATTAGTAGAGAGGCTGCCTAAAATCATAATAAGGTCACAGACACCCCAAAAACCACCACCAGACGTGGACCTGCCCACCAGAAAGACAAGATCCAGACTCATCCACCAGAACACAGGCACTAGTCGCCTCCACCAGGAAGCCTACACAACCCACTGAACCAACCTTAGCCACTGGGGGCAGACACCAAAAACAATGGGAACTACGAACCTGCAGCCTGCGAAAAGGAGACCCAAACACAGTAAGTTAAGCAAAATGAGAAGACAAAGAAACAGCAGATGAAGGAGCAAGGTAAAAACCCACCAGACCTAACAAATGAAGAGGAAATAGGCAGTCTACCTGAAGAAGAATTCAGAATAATGATAGTAAAGATGATCTAAAATTGTGGAAATAGAATGGAGAAAATACAAGAGATGTTTAACAAGGACCTAGAAGAAATAAAGAGCAAACAAACAATGATGAACAACACAATAAATGAAATTAAAAATTCTCTAGAAGGGATCAATAGCAGAATAACTGAGGCAGAAGAACGGATAAGTGGCCTGGAAGATAAAATAGTGGAAATAACTACTGCAGAGCAGAATAAAGAAAAAACAATGAAGAGAATTGAGGACAGTCTCAGAGACCTCTGGGAAAACATTAAACGCACCAACATTCGAATTATAGGGGTCCCAGAAGAAGAAGAGAAAAAGAAAGGGACTGAGAAAATATTTGAAGAGATTATAGTTGAGAACTTCCCTAATATGGGAAAGGAAATAGTTAATCAAGTCCAGGAAGCACAGAGAGTCCCATACAGGATAAATCCAAGGAGAAACACGCCAAGACACATATTAATCAAACTATCAAAAATTAAATACAAAGAAAAAATATTAAAAGCAGCAAGGGAAAAACAACAAATAACATACAAGGGAATCCCCATAAGGTTAACAGCTGATCTTTCAGCAGAAACTCTGCAAGCCAGAAGGAAGTGGCAGGACATATTTAAAGTGATGAAAGGGAAAAACTTACAACCAACATTACTCGACCCAGCAAGGATCTCATTCAGATTTGCTGGAGAAATTAAAACCTTTACAGACAAGCAAAAGCTAAGAGAATTCAGCACCACCAAACCCGCTTTACAACAAATGCTAAAGGAACTTCTCTAGGCAGGAAACACAAGAGAAGGAAAAGACCTACAATAACAAACCCAAAACAATTAAGAAAATGGTAATAGGAACATACATATCAATAATTACCTTAAATGTAAATGGATTAAATGCTCCCACCAAAAGACATAGACTGGCTGAATGGATACAAAAACAAGACCCGTATATATGCTGTCTACAAGAGACCCACTTCAGACCTAGGGACACATACAGACTGAAAGTGAGGGGATGGAAAAAGATATTCCATGCAAATGGAAATCAAAAGAAAGCTGGAGTAGCAATTCTCATATCAGACAAAATAGACTTTAAAACAGACTATTACAAGAGACAAAGAAGGACACTACATAATGATCAAGGGATCAATCCAAGAAGAAGATATAACAATTGTAAATATTTATGCATCCAACATAGGAGCCCCTCAATACATAAGGCAAATACTAACAGCCATAAAAGGGGAAATCGACAGTAACACAATCATAGTAGGGGACTTTAACACCGCACTTTCAGCAATGGACAGATCATCCAAAATGAAAATAAATAAGGAAACACAAGCTTTTTTTTTTTTTTTTTTTTTGAGGAAAGTTCATAATAATGCAGTTGACAAGAAAATTAGTTATTTCTGAGATACACATTTTAAAGTAATAACTAGGATTGTTACTTATAACATTATACCAGAACATATAAGATTTTTAGAAATTTCATGTAATGTCTGAAACATTTATATTAACATATTTCCATACATATTTCCATACACATACAAATATAAGATTTTTAGAAATTTCATGTAATGTCTGAAACATTTATATTAACATATTTCCATACAAATAACCCAATGAAAGTTTAGTATTAGTTGTTTTGTTTGTTTTTTTATACTGCAGGTTCTTATTAGGCATCAATTTTATACATATCAGTGTATACATGTCAATCCCAATTGCCCAATTCAGCACACCACCATCCCCACCCCACCGCAGTTTTCCCCCCTTGGTGTCCATATGTCCATTCTCTACATCTGTGTCTCAACTTCTGCCCTGCAAACTGGCTCATCTGTACCATTTTTCTAGGTTCCACATACATGCATTAATATACGATATTTGTTTTTCTCTTTCTGACTTACTTCACTCTGTATGACAGTCTCTAGATCCATCCACGTCTCAACAAATGACTCAATTTCGTTCCTTTTTATGGCTGAGTAATATTCCATTGTATATATGTACCACACCTTCTTTATCCATTCGTCTGTTGATAGGCATTTAGGTTGCTTCCATGACCTGGCTATTGTAAATAGTGCTACAATGAACATTCGGGTGCATGTGTCTTTTTGAATTACGGTTTTCTCTGGGTATATGCCCAGTAGTGGGATTGCTGGGTCATATGGTAATTCTATTTTTAGTTTTTTAAGGAACCTCCATATTGTTCTCCATAGTGGCTGTATCAATTTACATTCCCACCAACACTGCAAGAGGGTTCCCTTTTCTCCACACCCTCTCCAGCATTTGTTATTTGTAGATTTTCTGATGATGCCCATTCTAACAGGAGTGAGGTGATACCTCATTGTAGTTTTGATTTGCATTTCTCTAATAATTAGTGATGTTGAGCATCTTTTCATGTGCTTCGTGGCCGTCTGTATGTCTTCTTTGGAGAAATGTCTATTTAGGTCTTCTGCCCATTTTTGGATTGGGGTGTTTGTTTCTTTAATATAGAGCTGAATGAGCTGTTTATATATTTTGGAGATTAATCCTTTGTACGTTGATTCATTTGCAAATATTTTCTCCCATTCTGGGGGTTGTCTTTTCGTCTTGTTTATGGTTTCCTTTGCTGTGCAAAAGCTTTGAAGTTTCATTAGGTCCCACTTGTTTATTTTTGTTTTTATTTCCATTACTCTAGGAGGTGGATCCAAAAAGATCTTGCTGTGATTTATATCAAAGAGTGTTCTTCCTATGTTTTCCTCTAAGAGTTTTATACTGTCCAGTCTTATATTTAGGTCTCTAATCCATTTTGAGTTTATTTTTGTGTATGGTGTTAGGGAGTATTCTAATTTCATTCTTTTACATGTAGCTGTCCAGTTTTCCCAGCACCACTTATTGAACAGACTGTCTTTTCTCCATTGTATATCTTTGCCTCCTTTGTCATAGATTAGTTGACCATAGGTGCGTGGGTTAATCTCTGGGCTTTCTATCTTGTTCCATTGATCTATGTTTCTGTTTTTGTGCCAGTACCATATTGTCTTGATTACTGTAGCTTTGTAGTATAGTCTGAAGTCAGGGAGTCTGATTCCTCCAGCTCCATTTTTTTGCCTCAAGACTGCTTTGGCTATTCGGGGTCTTTTGTGTCTCCATACAAATTTTAAGATGATTTGTTCTAGCTCCGTAACAAATGCCCTTGGTAGTTTGATAGGGATTGCATTGAATCTGTAGATTGCTTTGGGTAGTATACTCATTTTCACAATGTTGATTCTTCCAATCCAAGAACATGGTATATCTCTCCATCTGTTGGTATCATCTTTAATTTCTTTCATCACGGTCTTAGAGTTTTCTGCATACAGGTCTTTTGTCTCCCTAGGTAGGTTTATTCCTAGGTATTTTATTCTTTTTGTGGCAATGGTAAATGGGAGTGTTTCCTTAATTTCTCTTTCAGATTTTTCATCATTAGTGTATAGGAATGCAAGAGATTTCTGTGCATTAATTTTGTATCCTGCAACTTTACCATATTCATTAATTAGCTCTAGCAGTTTTCTGGTGGCAGTTTTTGGATTCTCTATGTATAGTATCATGTCATCTGCCAACAGTGACAGTTTTACTTCTTCTTTTCCAATTTGTATTCCTTTTATTTCTTTTTCTTCTCTGAGTGCCGTGGCTAGGACTTCCAGAACTATGTTGAATAATAGTGGTGAGAGTGGACATCCTTGTCTCGTTCCTGATCTTAGAGGAAATGCTTTCAGTTTTTCACCATTGAGAATGATGTTTGCTGTGGGTTTGTCATATATGGCCTTTATTATGTTGAGGTAGGTTCCCTCTATGCCCACTTTCTGGAGAGTTTTTATCAGAAATGGGTGTTGAATTTTGTCAAAAGCTTTTTCTGCATCTATTGAGATGATCATATGGTTTTTCTTCTTCAATTTGTTAATATGGTGTATCACATTGATTGATTTGCGTATATTGAAGAATCTTTGCATCCCTGGGATAAATCCCACTTGATCGTGGTGTATGATCCTTTTAATGTGTTGTTGGATTCTGTGTGCTAGTATTTTGTTGAGGATTTTTGCATCTATATTCATCAGTGATATTGGTCTGTAATTTTCTTTTTTTTGTAGTGTCTTTGTCTGGTTTTGGTATCAGGGTGATGGTGGCCTCATAGAATGAGTTTGGGAGTGTTCCTTCCTCTGCAATTTTTTGGAAGAGTTTGAGAAGGATGGGTGTTAGCTCTTCTCTAAATGTTTGATAGAATTCACCTGTGAAGCCATCTGGTCCTGGACTTTTGTTTGTTGGAAGATTTTTAATCACAGTTTCAATTTCATTACTTGTGATTGGTCTGTTCATATTTTCTGTTTCTTCCTGATTCAGTCTTGGAAGGTTATACCTTTCTAAGAATTTGTCCATTTCTTCCAGGTTGTCCATTTTATTGGCATAAAGTTGCTTGTAGTAGTCTCTTAGGATGCTTTGTATTTCTGCGGTGTCTGTTGTAACTTCTCCTTTTTCATTTCTGATTTTATTGATTTGAGTCCTCTCCCTCTTTTTCTTGATGAGTCTGGCTAATGGCTTATCAATTTTGTTTATCTTCTCAAAGAACCAACTTTTAGTTTTATTGATCTTTGCTATTGTTTTCTTTGTTTCTATTTCATTTATTTCTGCTCTGATCTTTATGATTTCTTTCCTTCTGCTAACTTTGGGTTTTGTTTGTTCTTCTTTCTCTAGTTTCTTTAGGTGTAAGGTTAGATTGTTTATTTGAGATTTTTCTTGTTTCTTGAGTTAGGCTTGTATAGCTATAAACTTCCCTCTTAGAACTGCTTTTGCTGCATCCCATAGGTTTTGGGTCGTCGTGTTTTCATTGTCATTTGTCTCTAGGTATTTTTTGATTTCCTCTTTGATTTCTTCAGTGATCTCTTGGTTATTTAGTAACGTATTGTTTAGCCTCCATGTGTTTGTCTTTTTTACGTTTTTTTCCCTGTAATTCATTTCTAATCTCATAGCGTTGTGGTCAGAAAAGATGCTTGATATGATTTCAATTTTCTTAAATTTACTGAGGCTTGATTTGTGACCCAAGATGTGATCTATCCTGGAGAATGTTCCGTGAGCACTTGAGAAGAACGTGTAATCTGCTGTTTTTGGATGGAATGTCCTATATATATCAATTAAATCTATCTGGTCTATTGTGTCATTTAAAGCTTCTGTTTCCTTATTTATTTTCATTTTGGATGATATGTCCATTGGTGTAAGTGAGGTGTTAAAGTCCCCCACTATTACTGTGTTACTGTCGATTTCCTCTTTTATAGCTGTTAGCAGTTGCCTTATGTATTGAGGTGCTCCTATGTTGGGTGCATATATATTTATAATTGTTATATCTTCTTCTTGGATTGATCCCTGGATCATTATGTAGTGTCCTTCCTTGTCTCTTGTAACATTCTTTATTTTAAAGTCTATTTTATCTGATATGAGTATAGCTACTCCAGCTTTCTTTTGATTTCCATTTGCATGGAATATCTTTTTCCATCCCCTCACTTTCAGTCTGTATGTGTCCCTAGGTCTAAAGTGGGTCTCTTGTAGACAGCATATATATGGGTCCTGTTTTTGTATCCATTCAGCCAGTCTATGTCTTTTGGTTGGGGCATTTAATCCATTCACGTTTAAGGTAATTATCGATATGTATGTTCCTATGACCATTTTCTTAATTGTTTTGGGTTTGTTTTTGTAGGTCCTTTTCTTCTCTTGTGTTTCCCACTCAGAGAAGTTCCTTTAGCATTTGTTGTAGAGCTGGTTTGGTGGTGCTGAATTCTCTTAGCTTTTGCTTGTCTGTAAAGCTTTTGATTTCTCCATCAAATCTAAATGAGATCCTTGCCGGGTAGAGTAATCTTGGTTGTAGGTTCTTCCCTTTCATCACTTTAAGTATATCATGCCACTCCCTTCTGGCTTGCAGAGTTTCTGCTGAGAAATCAGCTGTTAACCTTATGGGAGTTCCCTTGTATGTTATTTGTCGTTTTTCCCTTGCTGCTTTCAATAATTTTTCTTTGTCTTTAATTTTTGCCACTTTGATTACTATGTGTCTCGGCGTGTTTCTCCTTGGGTTTATTCTGTATGGGACTCTCTGCGCTTCCTGGACTTGGGTGGCTATTTCTTTTCCCATGTTAGGGAAGTTTTCGACTATAATCTCTTCAGATATTTTCTCTGGTCCTTTCTCTCTCTCTTCTCATTCTGGGACCCCTATAATGCGAATGTTGTTGCGTTTAATGTTGTCCCAGAGGTCTCTTAGGCTGTCTTCATTTCTTTTCATTCTTTTTTCTTTCGTCTGTTCCGCAGCAGTGAATTCCACCATTCTGTCTTCCAGGTCACTTATCCGTTCTTCTGCCTCAGTTATTCTGCTATTGATTCCTTCTAGTGTAGTTTTCATTTCAGTTATTGTATTGGTCATCTCTGTTTGTTTGTTCTTTAATTCTTCTAGGTCTTTGTTAATCATTTCTTGCATCTTCTCAATCTTTGCCTCCATTCTTATTCCGAGGTCCTGGATCATCTTCACTATCATTATTCTGAATTCTTTTTCTGGAAGGTTGCCTATCTCCACTTCATTTAGTTGTTTTTCTGGGGTTTTTTCTTGTTCCTTCATCTGGTACATAGCCCTCTGCCTTTTCATCTTGTCTATCTTTCTGTGAGTGTGGTTTTTGTTCCACAGGCTGCAGGATTGTAGTTTTTCTTGCTTCTGCTGTCTGCCCTCTGGTGGTTGAGGCTATCTAAGAGGCTTGATGGGATGCTCTGGTGGTGGGTAGAGCTGACTGTTGCTGAGGAAACACAAGCTTTAAATGATACATTAAACAAGATGGACTTAATTGACATTTATAGGACATTCCATCCAAAAACAACAGAATACACTTTCTTCTCAAGTGCTCATGGAACATTCTCCAGAATAGATCATATCTTGTGTCACGAGTCAAGCCTTGGTAAATTTAAGAAAATTGAAATCATATCAAGTATCTTTTCTGACCACAACGCTCTGAGACTAGATATCAATTGCAGGAAAAAATCTGTAAAAAATACATGGAGGCTAAACAATACATTACTAAACAACCAAGAGATCACTGAAGAAATCAAAGAGGAAATAAAAAAATACCTAGAGACAAATGACAACGAAAACACGACGATCCAAAACCTATGGGATGCAGCAAAAGCAGTTCTAACGGAAGTTTATAGCTATACAAGCCTACCTCAAGAAACAAGGAAAATATCAAACAATCTAACCTTACACCTAAAGGAACTAGAGAAAGAAGAACAAACAAATCCCAGAGTTAGCAGAAGGAAAGAAATCATAAAGATCAGAGCAGAAATAAATGAAATAGAAACAAGAAAACAATAGCAAAGATCAATAAAATTAAAGCTGGTTGTTTGAGAAGATTAACAAAATTGATAAACCGTTATCCAGACTCATCGAGAAAAAGAGGGAGAGGACTCAAATCCAGAAAATTAGAAATGAAAAAGGAGAAGTGACAACAGACACTGCAGAAATGCAAAGCATCCTAAGAGACTACTACAAGCAACGCTTTGCCAATAAAATGGAAAACCTGGAAGAAATGGACAAATTCTTAGAAAGGTATAACCTTCCAAGACTGAACCAGGAAGAAATAGAAAATATGAACAGACCAATCACAAGTAGAGGAAATTGAAACTGTGATTAAAAATCTTCCAACAAACAAAAGCCCAGGACCAGATGGCTTCACAGGTGAATTCTATCAAACATTTAGAGAAGAGCTAACACCCATCCTTCTCAAAGTCTTCCAAAAATTTGCAGAGGAAGGAACACTCCCAAACTCATTCTATGAGGCCACCATCACCCTGATACCAAAACCAGACAAAGATACTACAAAAAAAGAAAATTACAGACCAATATCACTGATGAATATAGATGCAAAAATCCTCAACAAAATACTAGCAAACAGAATCCAACAACACATTAAAAGGATCATACACCATGATCAAGTGGGATTTATCCCAGGGATGCAAGGATTCTTCAATATATGCAAATCAATCAATGTGATAAACCATATTAACAAATTGAAGAATAAAAACCATATGATCATCTCAATAGATGCAGGAAAAGCTTTTGACAAAATGCAACACCCATTTATGCTAAAAACTCTCCAGAAAGTGGACATAGAGGGAACCTACCTCAACATAATAAAGGCCATATATGACAAACCCACAGCAAACATCATTCTCAATGGTGAAAAACTGAAAGCAATTCTTCTAAGATCAGGAACAAGACAAGGATGTCCACTCTCACCACTGTTATTCAACATAGTTTTGTTAGTCCTAGCCATGGCAATCAGAGAAGAAAAAGAAATAAAAGGAATACAAATTGGAAAAGAAGAAGCAAAGCTGTCACTGATGGCAGATGACATGATGCTCTACATAGAGAATCCTAAAGATACCACCAGAAAACTACTAGAGCTAATCAATGAATTTGGTAAAGTTGCAGGATACAGAATTAATGCACATAAATCTCTTGCATTCCTATACACTAATGATGAAAAATCTGAAAGAGAAATTAAGGAAACACTCCCATTTACCATTGCCACAAAAAGAATAAAATACCTAGGAATAAACCTACCTAGGGAGACAAAAGACCTGTATGCAGAAAACTCTAAGACCGTGATGAAAGAAATTAAAGATGATACCAACAGATGGCGAGATATACCATGTTCTCTTTTTTTTTTTTTTTTTATACCATGTTCTTGGTTGGAAGAATCAATATTGTGAAAATGAGTATACTACCCAAAGCAATCTACAGATTCAATGCAATCCCTATCAAACTACCAATGGCATTTTTTTACAGAACTAGAACTAAAAATGTTAAAATTTGTATGGGGACACAAAAGACCCCGAATAGCCAAAGCAATCTTGAGGGGAAAAAACGGAGCTGGAGGAATCAGACTCCTTGACTTTAGACTATACTACAAAGTTACAGTAATCAAGACACTATGGTACTGGCACAAAAACAGAAATACAGATCAATGGAACAAGATAGAAAGCCCAGAGATAAACCCACGCACATACGGTCACCTTATCTTTGATAAAGGAGGCAAGGATATACAGTGGAGAAAAGACAGTCTCTTCAATAAATGGTGCTGGGAAAACTGGACAGCTACATGTAAAAGAATGAAATTAGAACACTCCCTAACACCATACACAAAAATAAACTCATAATGGAGTAGAGACCTAAATGTAAGACCGGATACTATAAAACTCTTAGAGGAAAACATAGGAAGAACACCCTTTGACATAAATCACAGCAAGATATTTTTTGATCCACCTCCTAGAGTAATGAAAATAAAAACAAAAACAAATGGGACCTAATGGAACTTCAAAGCTTTTGCACAGCAAAGGAAACCATAAACAAGACAAAAAGAGAACCCTCAGAATGGGAGAAAATATTTGCAAACGAATCAACGGACAAAGGATTAATCTCCAAAATATATAAACAGCTCATGCAGCTCAATATCAAAAAAACAAACACCCCAATCCAAAAATGGGCAGAAGACCTAAATAGACATTTCTCCACAGAAGATATATAGATTGCCAACAAACACATGAAAAGATGGTCAACATGACCAATCATTAGAGAAATGCAAATCAAAACTACAGTGAGGTATCTCCTCACACCAGTTAGAATGGGCTTCATCAGAAAATCTACAAACAACAAATGCTGGAGAGGGTGTGGAGAAAAGGGAACCCTCTTGCACTGTTGGCGGGAATGTAAATTGATACAGCCACTATGGAGAACAGTATAGAGGTTCCTTAAAAAACTAAAAATAGAACTACCATGTGATCCAGCAATCCCACTACTGGGCATATACCCAGAGAAAACCGTAAAGCAAAAAGACTCATGCACCCCAATGTTCACTGTAGCACTATTTACAATAGCCAGATCATGGAAGTAGCCTAAATGCCCATTGACAGATGAATGGATAAAGAAGTTGTGGTACATATATACAATGGAATATTACACAGCCATAAAAGGGAACGAAATTGGGTCATTTTTAGAGACTTGGATGCATCTAGAGACTGTCATACAGAGTGAAGGAAGTCAGAAAGAGAAAAACAAATATCGTATATTAACGCATATATGTGGAACCTAGAAAAATGGTACAGATGAACCGGTTTGCAGGTCAGAAATTGAGACACAGATGTAGAGAACAAACGTATGGACACCAAAGGGGGAAAGCAGCAGGCGGTTGGGTGTGGTGGTCAGATGAATTGGACGATTGGGATTGACATGTATACACTGATGTGTATAAAATTGATGACTAATAAGGACCTGCTGTATAAAAAAAAATAATAAAATTGAAAAAAAAATTGGATAAAGTCAATTTCAAGATAAATTCAACACCTATGTTAAGTCCACAAAATCAAGAAGAGATAAATAAAGAAATAACAAACAAAAAAACAAAATACTGAGTATAGTTCCCTGTGCTATACAGTAGGTCCTTGTTGGGTATCTATTTTATATATAGCATTGTTGAACTAGATAACGTGGTCTCTATTCTTAATGGAATATGTGAATTTACAACAAAAGTAACATTTAAATTAATGCAATTAAATCCACAACTTATGACAAAAAAAAATAAATGCATATTTCTGTGTCTGTTTTGTCATTTAGTTTATGTGTAGCTATTTTTAGGTTCTATCTATAAGTGATATCTTATGTTAAGTTTCTTTTTCTGTCTGACATATGTCACTTAGAATGATTGTACCTAAGTCCATCCGAGTTGCTGCAACTGGCCTTATTTCATTGATTTCATGGCTGACTAATATTCCATTGTACATAAGTATCACATCTTCTTTATCCATGTTTTCCTTGCAAGGAAATTTTGGTTGTATCCGAGTCGAGGCTCTTGTAAACAGAGCAGCAGTAAACGTTGGTTTGCATGTGTCCTGTGGAGTTTTGGGTTTCCGAAGATACACGCCCATGAGTGGAAGTGCTGTATGCTCTGTAGCTTTGTTTCTTAGATATTTTTGGGAAACACAATACACTTCTCCAGAGTGCCATTCGCAATTTACCTTCCCACAATCAGCATAAAGGGGCTCCCTTTTCTCCACACCCTATCCTGTATTTCTGGTTTTTACACTTTGTGAGGATAGCCCTTCAGACTGATGCGAGATGATACCTCTTTGTAGTGTTGATTTGCACTGTGCGCTGTTTTGGTTGGCCAGAAAGGGGGTATGTGTTTTTCCTGAATATATTCAGGAGGAACGCATATGCCCTTTTTGGCCAACGGCATCGTAGAAGAAGTTCTGCTGCTTTCCATGTGGTTTCATGGCGAGTCCAATCTACCTCTTGAAATCCCGTTCCTGCAACTCTGCCTTGCTTTCAAGTCGTTTTTCGTGACTTACCTCAAGGCATTTTTCCACGTTAGGTATCTTTTACAATCCTGCAAGATTGTGAATTGCAGCGTCCCTGAGCTCCGCTTTTCAACTTGTTTTTTGGGAAATGGCCACAAAACAGCAGGATTTCTTCAAGCCCTATTCTGGTTCTGAGGGCAAGCTGAGCCTTTGGTCAATTCCTCTTCCTAATTGGAAATTAGAGTGGCATGTGCCTGTCCAACCACCTAGGCCTTGTCTCTCATTGTTTCCCCCGTTCCAGTTCAGCCACCGGACAAATTCCAAACTGTGCGAAACAGGGTGTTGAAGGTGCTGACTTCCCCAGATGGGGAGATTGTTAGGAAAGAGGCTGGAGGGGGGAACCCGAGCACCAGCAGATGAGGAGATGAGGTGCCTTTTCCAAACTCTTCCCGATCCGATGGTGTACCATTCTCTGGGTGTCCCATGCATGTTTTAGCTGTACGAAGGGTCGCTGGCATCTGGAGATTTGGGACCCATGGAATCAGGACCAGGCAGTATTACTCTAAAGGGGCTGCATTTGCTGACTCATCCTTACCAAGCCTCCTAGCCCCACGAGTGTCCAGCCTTAGGTCCCATCCAGCTGTGGGTCTAGATGTGGTATGCTAACACATATATATGGAATCTAAAAAAAAAAAAAAAAGGTCATGAAGAACCTAGGGGCAAGATGGGAATAAAGACACAGACCTACTAGAGAAAGGAGTTGAGGACATGGGGAGGGGAAAGGGTAAGCTGGGACAAAGTGAGAGAGTGGTAGTGTATATATGGACATATATACACTACCAAATGTGAAATAGATAACTAGTGGGAAGCAGTCACATAGCACAGGGAGATCAGCTCCGTGCTTTGTGACCAGCTAGAAGGGTGGGATAGGGAGGGTGGGAGGGAGGGAGATGCAAGAGGGAAGAGATATGGGGATATATGTATACGTATAACTGATTCACTTTGTTATAAAGCAGAAACTAACACACCATTGTAAAGCAATTATACTCCAATAAAAACGTTAAAAAAAAAAAAAGAGCAAGTACATGTCCCTGATTACTAATGAAATTGAGCATCTTTTCATATGTTAAGGGCTTGTGTTTTCTTCTTTTGTGAAATTCCTATTCATTTGTTTCCTGTTTTTCAGCTAGCTATCTTTTCCTTTTTTATTCATAGGAGTTCTCTATATGTTTTATTTTTTTTAAAATATTTTATTTATTTATTTTGTCTGCACTGGGTATTAGTTGCCTCGTGCGGGATCTTTTAGTTGTGGCATGTGGGATCTACTTCCCTGACCAGGGATTGAACCTGGGCCCCCTGCATTGGAAGCATGGCGTCTTAACCGCTGGACCACCAGGGAAGTCCCCTCTGTATGTTTTAGATACTAATAATTTACCAACTAAATGCATTGCAAATACCTTCTTGATGACAAATTGGATATGGGAGGCAAGGGAGAAGAAGGAGTGTAGAATTACTCCCAGAATTCTCGTTTGGGGAACTGAATGGATGATGGTGCTATTAAAGTAGGATATAGAATAGAGGAGGAGAAATAGATCTGGGGGAGAGAGGAATTAATTCAAGACATTTTGGAGTTTGATGTTTCCATGGGATGTTGAGTTGCAAATGTCTCGTAGAAAGTTGGCTCTAAGGATCTGAAGCTCAGGCCAAGCTCTGTTATGCCACATAAGTGCTGGAGGACTCCTGTATGACGGGCCTTCCAGGAGACTATAGTTGGAAGGAATATGGTAATTCTCAAACTCATTTGTCCTCTACCCATCCTTACTTCTTCTCTAGGCTATGGATTCTCCAATCTAAGCTTTTTATGAAATAAATGTCCCAAATGACCCACCAGACACTTCATCTTAGTTATAATTACTTTATTATGTTTTGGTCTCTAAACAGTTAAATAATCTTTCTTAATATTTCTAGGAGAGAACATTACTTTTATTTTGAAAAGCATTCAGCATATTTGTCTTACATAACATGCAGAACATGTATCTAAATTTTAAAATTTCTCCCATTGCAGTACTTACACAAGTTATTATATAAACACTGAAAACAATATAAGAAACATATACATCTAAGAATTCTACTTTGTGTAGTCTTTGACTAAATAATACTATTTTCACATACATTTCCAGATATTTCTAGCTGCTTCTGTGTATTTGGAATTATGTATATAACACCCGGAAGAATATGGGCCCCTTGGAGGGATGGCAGTAGAAGCCCATGGAGTAAAGATCTTTCTTTAAAAGGCAGATTGTATTATTGCTTTGAATACCTTTTAGTTATTTGAGATTCTAAGATCCCTGATAAGCCCAGAGGGGGAAGACCCCTTCATAACCCCCTTTAGAAGATAGAAAAGGTGAGGAAGCTGTCAGTAGCAGGGCTAGGGCTTGGCACACGCATTAAGAATGTAGCGCCTCAGCGTAGCTTATATTATAGCGCCAGGGCAGAGTTACTACCAAACAGCTCAGGACGATGAGCCATCCACCGCCCTGCAGGAGCAGCAGCAGCTAATTTGGTGACTGTGGTTGGTCACCTTTTAGGAGAACTGCAATCCACGGACAATTAGGGCTTGACATATACTGTGTGTAGGGAAGTGACGGCAGAGGTAGCTTCTCTGTGGTCCATCCTTGTCGGTAGTGCAGTGATTATGCCTCTTTCTGTGTTTGAGATCTTCTGGACCTGTAAGAAGAGAAGGAGAGTGTAAATGACTCTGACTTCAGTCTGAATTCTGCTTGGAACATGCTGAATTCATAGATAATCCCTAAGTCTTCAGGTGAAGTGTGTAGTGAGCTTTCCTGCTGCTACGCAATGATTGTGGGTTACACGGGATGCTTTTTTAAGGCCAGGAAAAGCTTGGGGGAAATTTGGCATCTTTGCTTGGATAGTTATAGCTCTGCTTTAAGGTTAAAGTGACCTATTGACACTTGTAGACAGTAATCAGGGTAACTGTTGATACCACACAAGATGACACCTCAGTATATAAATAGACGGAGGTAGTGGAAGCATGGTGGTAACACCGTTTTAAGCCAAGAATTCCACAGGAATGCCTTATGCAGATATTTCTAACTTCCCAAGATCGACATTTCTTAAAGAGCAGTCCTTCTACAAGCAATAGCAAACCTACCTGTTCTTGCTAATTGCTTTCAGTAAATTCTTGATGCTCTTAGACTCTGGATTAAGACATCTTTTCTCCCCGTTCTTTTTCATTGTGGCACTATAGAAGTAAATAGGAGTGAAAATATTTAAAACAATATTAGGCCAATAAAACAGATGGAATATACAGTTTTAAAGTCAGACATTTAGGTTTCACTTTAGATGTTTCCCTTTGCTGTACAGAAGTCTTAGAATCATCACAAACCCCTTACTGATTTTTGTAATCATCATCATGTATTTAATTGTATGATTACAACCAGGGAAGTAATCATTAGGTGGGATTTTACTCACATGATCTCAACACTTGGGCAAGATTGACTTGCAGGAATCACTTCAAGTTTTTCTAAGGACCTTGGATTAACAGGTCGATCACTGATCTTGATGCACGTACAGCGTGTAGTCCTAGAGAGAGGTATTTCTGCAGGAAAAGAGACAGGTACAGCAGACGACATTAGCTCAGTTTTCATTTTAGGCATTTAATGTGGATTGGGTAGTACTTAGCTGAACCTGTACCTCTGTGTAATCACATAGTCAATCTGTGATCATACAGCTCTGTATGATTAATTAGGTGATTCTCTGAAAGAATGGAATTGCAACCTGTTGATTGTAAGATCATACCCTTGAGCCCAGATCATACAGTTACTTAAGTTAACTAAGGAGATAACCTGTCTCATCCTCTTTCCCCTCCTTCCCTCACATTTTCTCTGTCTGTCCCTCTTCCTCTTCCACTCCCACCTTCCTCCTTCTCTCTTTCTTTCATTCCACTTGCTTCTCTGACTATAAACTCTGACCAGAAGGAATCTCTGCTCATTTACCCTTCATTTAAAAGGCAGGCTGTAAAACTTTTGCAAATACATTATTTCTGCACTTAAAGAGTTTATACCCAGTCCTATTTCTGATCTTACAAATTAAATATCCCTTGATGTTCCTCACCTTGAGTTCCTCTCAGAGTCAGAAGGATAAGGCAGAAAATAAGAACAGCACTTTGGTTCATGGTGCTGCAACTGAAGGTTCTTCTGTAGTAGGCTCAGACTGCCTGAACAGTTGAAGAGTGTCTCCGAAAATGTCGGGCTAGGTTGCAGTATTTATTTGCAAAGGCACTTTCCCTCTCTAACTCTGATTGGATAACATTACAGTTGACTTGGGAAAATCTGTGTCTGTTCCTTGGGGAAGTCCCGTGTTGCAGAATCAAAGATATTATTTGTATTTATTGTGGCTTCTGAGTTATGGAATTTCCCTCCACCTCCTTTGTTTCAATAAGAGTGAGCTAGGTTTCACTTTCTAAATCATGAACTATTTCTTGAAAAACATAACTTTACTGCAAATATAAATACTTGTTAAAAAAATGGAACTTGGATTCTCATCTCGCACCTCCTGAAAAATGCAAATGTCAACTTAAACTCAAGTTAAAGTCTTAAACACAGTTTTAAAACGAGTAAGCCTTAATATTTGTTTTGAATCCATTTAAATTTGCAGCAGTAAGGCATGAATAGGAATATCTTACATTTATTCACTTTTTATGGGTTTCAGAGATGTTGTATACTTTCTTGTTTTCTACAGTAATCCTGTAAGAAGGTAGGAAATTATTTTATATGTGGAAGAATAATCTTCAAGGTTAGATAACTGTGTTAGGTCATACAAAGGTTGCCATCCATTTATTCTAACTGTGATGCTTTTCTTCCAACATTTATTTTAAATTTTGGTAATACTTTCAGAGGCTAGATAATTTTTTAAAATTCCACAGTAATAGCAATTTTTCAACCTTTGGAGGTAAATCTAATTTTTGGAAACAGTAATTTAGCCAAGCACTGCAGTGTTTGATCAGTATTACAGAGTAATAGGTTTGGTCTTCTTGGACAAGGTCAAAGATACAGAACTGGCAAGGTTCAAGGAATTCCAGAAGTGCTCTGATTATTCATAACATCATTAGAATAAGTGAATAACTTCCAACATAATTATTTCTAGGGAAAACACTACTCATTTGGATATCTGATTTCTGGTATGTTATTAAACAAGTTTCATGTATTATAGTCAGTCCCTGAATGAAAACATCGTAAGACAATATCCAGAATGGAGTAAGGAAAGGATTTGTAGCTATAGTAGGGTTATTGCAAAAAACAAAAGATGCTTTTTGAGGAAATAAACTTAAAAGAGGGGCATAAATAGAGACGGGAGAACAGAATGGAAATAGAGAGGTTGATTTAAGATGGGTACAGCTCTAAGAGAATGTCACATGCAAAGCAAAGGCAAAAAAGTGTTAGCCTTTGAGCTGGTAACATTGATAACTGAAATAAGCACAGTTTCAACTGGGCAAATAGGGCCAAATAGGGTCAAAACTTGGCCTCTTATCTTAGCATTCAGTAGTACTTGGCTGACACCATCAGTAAGAAGTAGGTGATACTCATGTAGTATAACATGTGTTGGAATTTCACCAATATCCAAGGGTTATATAGTCTGGTTGTGTTCTTTGCGAGTGATTGGCAACAGGGGATACAAAATGAAATACTATTCTAAATGCAGGCATCAGATGCAGGTGATACTTGGAACCTAGGAAAGTATCTGGGAGGTCTTTTCATAGTCAGCTAGGCTGCAACAATGTAGGGATAGTCCAGGGAAAGGTAGGTCTGCCATCCTAGGGTTAGACTAGTGTACCTGGCAGATACTGGCCTACAGCTTGGCATAGAGGCCAAGATAAAAGCCCGTATCTGCAAACTGGACACACATAAGACTTGGAACTTCAGGTACAGGAGATCCGTCATCAGAGCAGTGAGGTGTTGCTTGGGGAGGCGGAAATTGCTATATCCCAGGTTGGTCTGTTCCAGGGACTGGGTAGAGCTAAGCTTCCCAGTGGGTAAGTCAGTGAGTGGACTTAACTGTGGGGAAACTGGAAGCTCAGAAGGAGGGGAAGTGAGGCAGAGACTGATAGAGCCAAGAAGACATTCACTCAGTAAAAAGGCCTTCTTCTGATGAGGGAAAGGTCTGTGCGAGACAGTGACATGGAGGGGCCCTCCCATGGCTGTTTGTGCAGAATAAAAATAGGACTGTGAGTAAAAATGCCAAACATTTTTTGGGGAAATGTCTGACATCATGGATGGAAGAGGCACTGAACAGTTCAACATTAAACAATAAAAAGATACATGGTGATAACTTTACTTTTGTTAGTATCTCAGTTCTCAGCTAAGATGCTGTCTATATAGCAAAGTAAAAGGAGAGTTGAGGTAGCTGCCTGCTAGTGGATTGTTGTTAATGAGAAAATATTTCTTATTTGTTTAATTGATTTTTAAAAGTATTACATAGCATTAACTGTATGCCAGGCGTTGTTTGAAGTGCTTTATGAATATTGACTTATTTAATCGTTAAATAGTGACTCATGTTACCCAGTAACTAGCTCTAGAGTCCATTTTCTCAACAACTTTGTTATGCTGCCTCTCAGAGAGAACATTGTTCTTGATTTGGATTTCTGATTTCCATTCTATCTTAATTGGCTGAAGCCATCTTTGATGTTATTTTGATGCCTCAGTAATTAAACACCTAGAAAAGGTTTAAGATGTATCTATCTTGCACTGAATTCATACTGAAATGAAAAATGCTGTAGTATATATATGTTAAACACATATATACAGATATACACATATGTTAGTAAACAATCACATAGATACACATTTATTTACTTATAGTATTTTTAAAAGGTAGTTTTCTTGCCTAAAACAGTCCATGTTCATTTGGATTCGTTTAATTAATTAATTAATTAATTATTTTAATTAATTAATTTCTGGCTGCATGGGTCTGCGTTTCTGCTTGCGGGCTTTCTCTAGTTGATGCAAGCGGGGGCTACTCTTCGTTGTGATGCGCGGGCTTCTCATTGTGGTGGCTTCTCTTGTTGCGGAGCACGGGCTCTAGGCACGCAGGCTTCAGTAGTTGTGGCGCAGGGGCTTAGTTGCTCCATGGCATGTGGGATCTTCCCGGACCAGGGCTCAAACCCGTGTCCCATGCATTGGCAAGCAGATTCTTAACCACTGCACCACCAGGGAAGTCCCATTTTAGATTATATTGAACATTGTGATCCTGGGATTTTTGTGACTGGGGGAAAAGACATTTATTTCTTCCTAGTTCTGATATTTGTATTCTAATTGTGTTAAAATATGTAAATTTTGTTTCTTTAAGAGTTGGGTTTTATTGCAATTTTTAAAACACTGCAAATAGATTTAATCATTCAGCACCTTGTTATTTCTGCAACTAGACAATTCCTTGGTTATATTCATCAGCCTACTCAACTTCTCTTTCATCAGAAATATAGATGTCTCCCCAATTTTTTTTATATTCTTATTTTTAACTGCTGTGACTTGCTGAATCATTATAAATTATCTTTCTTTGTCTCTACTAACAATTTTTTGTCTGGTCTATTAAATATAGCTAATTCAGCTCTCTTCTGGTTACTGTCAGCATGATATATCTTTTTCTGTTATTTAACTTTTAACCAGTTTATGTCAGTGAATATAAATTTTGCCTCTTGTAAAAACTGTACAGTTGGATCAAACTTCTTAAAAATCCATTTTCCGGAGAGTGACCAATATGGCAGAGTAGAAAGACCCTGAGCTCACCTCCTTTCATGAGCACACTAAAATCACAACTATCTGCAAAACAGCCATCGATGAAAAAGACTGGAACCTACCAGAAAAGATCTTATACAACAAAGATATAAAGAAGGGACCACAATGAGATGAGTAGGAGGGGCGGACTTACGATAAAATCAAATCCCATACCCCTTGGAGTGCAACCCACAAACTGCAGAATAATTATATTGCAGAAGTTCTCCCATACAAGTGAGAGTTCTGAGCTCCACGTCAGGCTCCCCAGCCTGAGAGTCTTGCACCAGGAAGACGAACTGCTAGAGCATTTGGCATTGAAGGCCAGTGGGTCTTAATTTCAGGAGCCCCACAGGACTGGGGAGAATAGAGAGTTTACTCTTAAAGGGTGCACACAAAATCTCATGTGCACTGGGACCTAGGGAAAAAGCAATAATTTGATAGGAGCCTGGGCCAGACCTACCCTCTGGTCTTGGAGAGTCCTAACCATCAGCAGACAGGCTGCCTAAGGACTTTCTAAGTCCACAGCCACCTTTAGACATACCTCTAGACATGGCCCTGCCCACCAGAGGGCCAAGACCCAGCTTTACCCAGCAGTGGTCAGGCACTGGCCCTTCCCTCCAGTAAACCTGCACTAACCTCTAGACAAGGCTCACCAACCAAGGAACAGACACCAGGCACAAGAAAACTACAATCCCAAAGCCTATAGACCCACCCTGTCCACAGCAGGCCAGATCCTACCCTGACAGCTGGGTCCTGGCTCTGTCCACTAGCAGGCCAACACAAGCTTCAGGATACCCTGGACCCCCAACTGTGTCAGAAACTGGGCCCCCAACCAATGATCTGAAATGAGCTCTGGGATCCCTGGGCCCTGCAGCCAGACTCCAGGAACCAGCTCTGCCTGTCACTAGTCTGGCACTAACCCCAGGACCTGGCTTCATCTGCCAGTGGGTGGGCAACAGTCAGTCTTTGGGATCTGACTCTGCCTACCAGTGACCCATTGCTAGAGCTGGGACAGGGTTCTGCAGCCAGCTGCCTTGTGACCAGGCCCTGCTAAACAGCAGCCAGCAGCTTCTGCATATGACAGGGCCTGGCCAGTCAGACAAGAAAAAAAAAAAAAGGAATCCAAATTGGAAAAGAAGTAAAACTGTCACTGTTTGCAGATGACATGATACTATACATAGAAAATCCTAAGGATGCTACCAGAAAACTACTAGAGCTCAGCAATGAATTTAGTAAAGTTGCAGGATACAAAATTAATGCATAGAAATCTGTGGCATTTCTATACACTAACAAGGAAAGATCAGAAAGAGAAATTAAAGAAACAATCCCATTTACCATTGCAACAAAAAGAATAAAATACCTAGAAATAAACCTACCTAAGGAGATAAACGACCTATACTCTGAAAACTATAAAACACTGATGAAAGAAATTGAAGGTGACACGAACAGATGGAAAGATATACCATGTTCTTGGATTGGAAAAACCAATATTGTCAAAATGACTGTACCACCCAAGGCAATCTACAGATTCAGTGCAATCCCTATCAAATTACCAATGGCATTTTTCACAGAACTAGAGCAAAAAAATCTTAGAATTTGTATGGAGACACAAAAGATCCTGAATAGCCAAAGCAAACTTGAGAAAGAAAAATGGAGCTGGAGGAATCAGGCTTCCTGACTTCAGACTATACTACAAAGCTACAGTAATCAAGACAGTATGGTACTGGCACAAAAACAGACATATAGATCAATGGTATAGGATAGAAAGCACAGAGATAAACCCTTGCCCCTATGGTCATTTAGTCTATGACAAAGGGGGCAAGAATATACAATGGAGAAAAGACAGTCTCTTCAATAAGTGGTGCTGGGAAAACTGGACAGCTACATGTAAAAGAATGAAATTAGAACACTCTGTAACAACATACACAAAAATAAACTCAAAATGGGTTAAAGACCTGAATGTAAATCCAGACACTATAAAACTCTTAGAGGAAAACATAGGAAAAACACTCTTTGACATAAATTGCAGCAAGATCTTTTTTGACCCACCTCCTAGAGTAATGAAAATAAAAACAAAAATAAACAAATGGTACCAATTAAACTTAAAAGCTTTTGCACAGCAAAGGAAACCATAAACAAGACGAACGAAATGACAACCCTCAGAATGGGAGAAAATATTTGCAAACGAAGCAACTGACAAGGGATTAATCTCCAAAATATGCAAACAGCTCACGCAGCTCAATATCAGAAAAACAAACAACCCAATCAGAAAAATGGGCAGAAGACCTAAACAGACATTTCTCCACAGAAGACATACAGATGGCCAACAAACACATGAAAAGATGCTCAACATCACTAATTATTAGAGAAATGTAGATCAAAACAATAATGAGGTAATACTTCACACCAGTCAGAATGGCCATCATCAAAAAATCTACAAACAATAAACGCTGGAGAGGGTGTGGAGAAAGGGGAACCCTCTTGCACTGTTGGTGGGAATGTAAATTGATACAGCCACTGTGGAAAACAGTATGGAATTTCCTTAAAAAACTAAAAATAGAACTACCATGTGATCCAGCAATCCCACTCCTGGGCATATATCCTGAGAAAACCATAATTCAAAAAGATACATGCACCCCAGTGTTCACTGCAGCACTATTTACAATAGCCAGGACATGGAAGCAACCTAAATGCTCATCAACAGAGGAATGGATAAAGAAGATGTGGTGCATATATACAGTGGAATATTACTCAGCCATAAAAAGGAATGAAATTATGCCATCTGCAGAGATGTGGATGGACTGCCATACAGAGTGAAGTAAGTCAGAAAGAGAAAAACAAATATCGTATATTAACGCATATATGTGGAATCTGGAAACATGGTATAGATGAACTTATTTGCAAAGCAGAGATAGAGACAAAAACAGAGAGAACAAACGTGTGGATAACAAGGGGCGGGAAGGGGGAGGTGGTATGGATTGGGAGATTGGGATTGACATATATACACTACTATGTATAAAATAGATAACTAATGAGAACCGATTGTATAGCACAGGGAACTCTACTCAGTGCTCTGTGGTGACGTAAAGGGGAAGGAAATCCAAAAAAGAGGGGATATATGTATACATAAAGCTGATTCACTTTGCTGTATAGCAGAAACTAACTGTGGTGACGTAAAGGGGAAGGAAATCCAAAAAAGAGGAGATATATGTATACGTAAAGCTGATTCACTTTGCTGTATAGCAGAAACTAACACAACATTGTAAAGCAACTATGCTCCAATAAAAAAAAAAAAAGATGTGGTGCATATATACAATGGAATATTACTCAGCCATAGAAAAGAATGAAATAATGCTATTTGCAGCAATGTGGGTGGACCTGGAGATAATCATATTAAGTGATGTACATCAGACAGAGAAAGACAAATATATGCTATCGCTTATATGGGGAATCTTAAAAAAAAAAAGATATGCATGAATTTTTTTACCAAACAGAAACAGACTCACAGACTTAGAGAACGAACTTATGGTTACCAGGGGGGAAGGGTTGTGGGGAAGGGATAGATTTGGAGTTCGGGATTGACATGTACACACTGCCATATATATATATATGTATGTATGTGTATATATATATATATATATATATATATATACACACACATACATATATATATATATGTATATATACACACACACACATTTAGTTATTTGTTTTTGGCCACACCCACGCGGCATGCAGAATCTTAGTTCCCTGACCAGGGATCAAACCTGTGTCCTCTGCAGTGGAAGTGTGGGAGTCTTAACCACTGGACTGCCAGGGACGTCTCCACACTGCAGTTTTTAAAATAGATAACCAACAAGGACCTACTGTATAGCACAGGGAACGGGGCTCAATGTTCTGTAATAATCTAAATGGGAAAAGAATTTGAAAAAGAGTAGATACATGTATATGTATAACTGAATCACTTTGCTGTACACCTGAAACTAACCAACATTGTTTTTTTTAAAAAATAGTTTTTAAAATTTATTTATTTATTTATGGCTGTGTTGGGTCTTTGTTTCTGTGCGAGGGCTTTCTCTAGTTGCAGCAAGTGGGGGCCACTCTTCATCGCGGTGTGTGGGCCTCTCACTATCGCGGCCTCTGTTGTTGCGGAGCACAGGCTCCAGATGCGCAGGCTCAGTAGTTGTGGCTCACGGGCCTAATTGCTCCGTGGCATGTGCGATCTTCCCAGACCAGGGCTCGAACCCGTGTCCCCTGCATTGGCAGGCAGATTCTCAAACACTGCACCACCAGGGAAGCCCCATAAACTAACCAACATTGTTAATCAACTATGCTCCAATATAAAATTTAAAAACCCGTAAGTCATCATGTCACTCCTCTGCTTAAGACCCTCCAATAACTTACAGTTATATTTAGAATTAAATCCAATTTTGTATGCTGTTTTACTAAGTCCTCTATGATCTGGCTGCTACTGATTTCTCCAGCTTCATCTCACACTGTTCCCTCTCAACCACTATACTCCAGTCACAGAGGCCTTTATACTAGCGATTTTCTGTATCTGGAATGCTTTTCCCCCTGTTCTTTGTGTTGGTGGTTCCTTCTGGCTGTTTGGATTTTAGCTAAATATTATAGTACTTTCTCTTGCCAAACAATCTAGAGCAGCCATGACCTTATTTTAGTTCTCTGGCATTTCTCACTCTCTGATATTTGCTTAGTTTACTTTTTATTTTTTTAATGTCTATTTCTTCACATTCAAGTATAAGCCCCCAAAGAGCAGGGACCTTGTCGGTCTTATTCAGAGCTTATCCCCAGGAACTAGAGCATCACCGGGCATATGGAAGGTATTCAGTAAATATTGGATGGATGGATAGATGTATAAATTTTTCCAGACTTTAAGCAACGGCACGGATAAGAGTTATACATCTTCAAAAAGAATTTCCATTGACTCATCACATTTTTACATTAGGACATGGGTATTACTGTTTCCTCTAGCTTTAGGAACCAAGTTTAACCTAAGAAAACTACAGTTTCTCTGGAAGTTAGCATAGATTCAGATAGGTAGAGTCAATATAGGTATTCTCAGCTAGCCATAGGTCAAAATCTTTATTCCTAGGACTATGGGGTAAATATATACAGGGTGGTACACCTAAAAACTTTTAAATTATTCATTGGAGGTTCTCTGCAATTATGCATTGAATGAATGAAGGAATGCAAGTCTCTTCAGTGCATATTGCATATATATTTGTGGGTGGTTTTGGAAGCAGAAGAATGAGGAGGGTTGTACTTGTTCTCATTATTGTGTCTGTACTTTTTGTGTAGGGAACCAAGCTAATCTCAGGGGATACTGGGAGGGATAAGATCCATTGTCCTTGATGGGACTTGCATTCTAATTGGAAAGACCAACAAATATGAAACAATAAATATCAACAGAAGAAACTGTGTGATCAGTGACAAATGAGTGGTGTAGACAATAAATAATATGGTGGTTCATAGGAGATTATATTCATTAAGACCAGGAGTGCTCAGATGAACCGTAAAGTACGGATTGTACTTAAGACAAGTGGCCAGGAAGGGAAAGCATATGCAATTAGAGAAGTGTCACCAAAAATGGTATCCAGCGATGCCAGCCAACCAGTCAGGCAGATTGGCACAGTCTCATAGGGATGGTAATACCTTGTTAGGATTCTGTAGTATCTGGTCCTCAGTTTTACAGGTCCAGAAACTGCTGAAATGGAAAACCTGCAACCCAGGATACTCTACTGAGCAAGAGTACCATTTAGGATAGAAGGAGAAATAAAAAAACTTCTCAGACAAGCAGAAACTGAAAGAATTCATCAATACTAAACATACCCTACAAGAAATGTTGAAGGGTTTTCTCTAAATGGAAAAGAAGTAGAATCTAAGGGAAAAAGAGAATGCCAATAAGAAAGGCAAATATAGGGCTTCCCTGGTAGCTCAGTGGTTAAGAATCCGCCTGCCAATGCAGGGGACATGGGTTCGAGCCCTGGCCCGGGAAGATCCCACATTCCGCGGAGCAACTAAGCCCCTGCGCCACAACTACTGAGCCTGCGCTCTAGAGCCCGCAAGCCACAACTACTGAGCCCGTGTGCCTGGAGCTGGTGCTCCGCAGCAGGGGGGGGGCCACCGCAGTGAGAGGCCTGCGGGCCACAATGGGGAGTGGCTTCTGCTCTCCGCAGCTGGAGAGGGCCTGTGCACAGCAGCGAAGATCCAGTGCAGCCAAAAATACATAAATAAAATAAATTTTTAAAAAATGTTTAAAAAAAAAAAGAAAGGCAAATATATAGGAAGGATTTAAGATTACTTAAATAAGCCAGTATGTAGATGAAAAGACAAAAAAAATTGTAAAAGCAGCTATAACTACACTAAACAGTTAAGGGATAAGCATGAAGATGTAAAATATGACATTCTAATCACCCAGGGTAAACATGTTCTCAAAGAGTTAATTCTGCTAACCAAATCTACAAGAATCTAAGATGCAAATTAAAAAGACAGTTTATTCATTTTTTTTAATGTGGACCATTTTAAGGTCTTTATTGAATTTGTTACAATATTGCTTCTGTTTTATGTTTTGGTTTTTTGGCCATGAGGCATGTGGCATCTTAGCTCCCCGACCAGGGGTTGAACCTGCACCCCCTGCATCAGAAGGCGAAGTCTTAACCACTGGACTGCCGGGGAAGTCCCAGTTTATTCATTTATAACGAGGACCTTCCAGTGACTGGAATGATTGGGTCTGATAACCAAGTCACACTTCTCCAGTAACAGAGTACCTGGGAAGTTGAATTAGTTATCAGATTGTTTTCTGGTGAAAGCAGAATCAAAACAAAGGACCATTCTCCTCTTATTTTGAATAGGGATCCGCTCAGGAGAGAAACCTTATAAGTGTGATCAATGTGGAGAAGAATTCAGAAAAAAATCAAACTTTAGAGACAATAGGAAGCCAACTATTACTTGTTATATCCACAGCCAACCTTACCTGAATAAAAATCTAAATTATAACTCTTTTAAAATTTATATTTTAATTTTTGCCAGGCTTTTGATATATTCAGTTTTTAAAAAATAAATTTATTTATTTATTTATTTTTGGCTGTGTTGGGTCTTAGTTGCTGTGCGCGGGCTTTCTCTAGTTGCGGTGAGCGGGGGCTACTCTTCGTTGTGGTGCGCCGGCTTCTCATCGTGGTGGCTTCTCTTGTTGCAGAGCACGGGCTCTAGGCACGCAGGCTTCAGTAGTTGTGGCACGCAGGCTTCAGTAGTTGTGGCACACGGGCTTCAGTAGTTGTGGCTCATGGGCTCTAGAGTGCAGGCTCAGTAGTTGTGGCGTACGGGCTTAGTTGCTCTGCTGCATGTGGGATCTTCCAGGACCAGGGCTGGAACCCGTGTTCCCTGCATTGGCAGGTGGATTCTTAACCACTGCGCCACCAGGGAAGGCCATATTCACTTTTTAGTGTTCACTGATCTGAGTCTAGTTTTGAAAGAAAACAAGAATTAAGGAAATGGTCCATCTTTAGTTTCAGTTCCATTTGCTGTTGGTTTAAGACTCTAACTATGGCATCAGGCCAAAAGAAACAGTCTGCCCTAACAGACTTGTTACAGACCCAGAAAAAAATGCTTTTCCGAGAAACTAATGTGCTTAGAAGAAATTTCCTAAAAAGCGAGCAGGAGGAGTTCAATGATTTCTGTATACTGGGAATCCCCTCAGCTGATTTACAGTACACCTTGGAAAGTCTGGGAGAGGAGGGCAAAGCTTTGCTTTTCATAGTTTTGACTGAGTTGCAAAAAGATTCTCTTAGCTAAGTGTCTGGTAATACTGGCTACATGCTTGTTAGTTACCAATGTGTCTCATAATTCACAACCAGGGCGAAGTTGGTGATGAATACTTAAAATCATCATGCTTGGGAAAGCCTGAGAATAGCTTCTGTTTGTATGCATATTCAGACCATGCAGCGTTTTGCTTTTCTCACACTTGATGGCATGATGAGATGGGCTAGGAATCTACAGATAACAGTATATAGTTTTGTGTCTCATTTGCTCTATGGTCTTGGACAAACTGTTAGGTCTATCTATGCTTCAGTTTTCTTATTTTCAAATATGCATTGTGGTATCTAACTTACATTAGATACTCTAATTCTAAAGTATGACAGAATTCTAAAGATGACAGATTATTAAAAAATAATTAATTATTATTAACAAGTCTAAATGAAGTTTTTTTTTTTTTATTAATTTTAGTTTTGGCTGTGTTGGGTCTTTATTTCTGTGCGAGGGCTTTCTCTAGTTGCGGCAAGCGGGGGCCACTCCACTCTTCATCGCGGTGCACAGGCCTCTCACTATCGCGGCCTCTCTTGTTGCAGAGCACAGACTCCAGACGCGCAGGCTCAGTAATTGTGGCTCACGGGCCCAGTTGCTCCGCGGCACGTGGGATCTTCCCAGACCAGGGCTCGAAGTCGTGTCCCCTGCATTGGCAGGCAGATTCTCAACCAATGCGCCACGAGGAAAGCCCTAAATGAAGTTTTCACTGGCCAACATTTCAAAAATATAGCCAGCTCTCTGGCCAAGTATCAGCTTATCTCCTAGGTGCAACAGATAGTATTTTCTCTCTGGATGATGTAGTTATTCATGTGATCAGATGTGTCTGTTAGTCTACAGCATTGACCACCCATAGCATGCCTCTCCTGGTGGAGCTGAGGGCTGGAATCATGCAGCATTTCCCTCTTAGGAAAGGGCTTATTTAGGTAACCTGTTTTATCTTTGATGAATAAGAGTACGTGGTGAATTTACAAAACAAGACACAGATGCCCATTTTTCACTTCTCTTCTTTGTGCTATATAGGTCCTAGCCTGAAAAGAAAAAAAAAAAAAAAACAAAGAAAGAAAGAAAAAAAGAAGGAAAGAAATGCAAGCCATGAGAATTGGAAGGGAAGAAATAAAATTTTGCATAGGAGATTTTCTGCATAGAAACCCCCTCCACAATTTACTAAGTTTTAGAAATAATAGAATTTATCAAAGTGGATACCTAGAAGATCAATGTACTATGCTTTCTACATCAATAACAAAATAATTTTAATGTTATTTTATAAAAAATTTACAGAAACAACAGTAAGTACTTAAAAACATAAAATACTTAGGAAGGAATGAAACTAACAAAAGGCAAGCAAGACTTATTTGCAGAATATGCAGATGACTTTTTCTAAAAGAATGTCATGTAAAATAATGTTGAGATTCAATACAGAAAGATTATCCTTTTGATAAAGTTAAGCAAAACTAAAGTTAAATAATACTTTGTTGAGCTGTGTGTATATAAATAAAACTAATTTTAAAAAGCAAGGGAGTGACGGGTGCACAACAGTGTGAATGTACTTAATGCCACTGAACTGACACTTAAAAATGTTTAAGACAGGGACTTCCCTGGTGGCGCAGTGGTTAAGAATCCGCCTGCCAATGCAGGGGACACAGGTTCGATCCCTGGTCCGGGAAGATCCCACATGCCGCGGAGCAACTAAGCCCCTGAGCCACAACTACTGAGCCTGCGCTCTAGTGCCCATGAGGCGCAACTACTGAAGCCCACACGCCTAGAGCCTGTGCTCTGCAACAAGAGAAGCCACAGCAATGAGAAGCCCGTTCACTGCAACAAAGAGTAGTCCCCGCTCGCCACAACTAGAGAAAGCCCGCATGCAGCAACGAAGACCCAACGCAGCCAAAAGTGAAGGGAGGAAGGGAGGGAGGAAGGGAGGGAGGGAGGGAGGAAAAAATGTTTAAGATAGTAAAATGTTATGTGTGTTTTACCAAAATATTTTTTTAACATCTTTATTGGAGTATAATTGCTTTACAGTGTTGTGTTAGTTTCTGCTGTATAACAAAGTGAATCAGCTATATGCATACGTATATCTCCATATCCCCTCCCTCTTACGTCTCCCTCCCACCCTCCTTATCCCACCCCTCTAGGTGGTCGCAAAGTACCGAGCTGATCTCCCTGTGCCATGCAGCTGCTTCCCACTAGCTATTTTACATTTGGTAGTGTATATATGTCAATGCTACTCTCTTACTTCATCCCAGCTCACCCTTCCCCCTCCCTGTGTCCTCAAGTCCATTCTCTACATCTGTGTCTTTATTCCTGTCCTGCTCCTAGGTTCATCAGACCATTTTTTTTAAGATTCCATATATATGTGTTAGCATACGGTATTTGTTTTTCTCTTTCTGACTTACTTCACTCTGTATGACAGACTCTAGGTCCATCCACCTCACTACAAATAACTCAAATGCGTTTCTTTTTATGGCTGAGTAATATTCCATTGTATATATGTGCCACATCTTCTTTATCCATTCATGTGTCGATGGACACTTAGGTTGCCTCCATGTCCTGGCTATTGTAAATAGAGCTGCAAGGAACATTGTGGTACATGATGCTTTCTGAATTATGGTTTTCTCAGGGTATATGCCCAGTAGTGGGATTGCTGGGTCATATGGTGGTTCTATTTTTAGTCTTTTAAGGAACCTCCATACTGTTCTCTATAGTGGCTGTACCAATTTACATTCCCACCAACAGTGCAAGAGGGTTCCCTTTTCTTCACACCCTCTCCAGCATTTATTGTTTGTAGATTTTTTTGGTGATGGCCATTCTGACTGGTGTGAGGTGATACCTCATTGTAGTTTTGATTTGCATTTCTCTGATGATTGGTCATGTTGACCATCTTTTCATGTGTTTGTTGGCAATCTGTATATCTTCTTTGAAGAAATGTCTATTTAGGTTGCTGCTCGTTTTTGGATTGCGTTGTTGGTTTTTTTGATATTGAGCTGCATGAGCTGCTTGTAAATTTTGGAGATTAATCCTTTGTCAGTTGCTTCATTTGCAAATATTTTCTCCCATTCTGAGGGTTGTCTTTTCATCTTGTTTATGGTTTCCTTTGCTGTGCAAAAGCTTTGAAGTTTTATTAGGTCCCATTTGTTTATTTTTGTTTTTATTTCCATTTCTCTAGTAGGTGGGTCAAAAAGGATCTTGCTGTGATTTATGTCATAGAGTGTTCTGCCTATGTTTTCCTCTAAAGGTTTTATAGTGTCTGGCCTTACATTTAGGTCTTTAATCCATTTTGAGTTTATTTTTGTGTATGGTGTTAGGAAGTGTTCTAATTTCATTCTTTTACATGTAGCTGTCCAGTGTTCCCAGCACCACTTATTGAAGAGGCTGTCTTTTCTCCATTGTATACTCTTGCCTCCTTTATCAAAGATAAGGTGACCATATGTGCGTGGGGTTTATCTCTGGGCTTTCTATCCTGTTCCATTGATCTATATTTCTGTTTTTGTGCCGGTACCATACTGCCATGATTACTGTAGCTTTGTAGTATAGTCTGAAGTCTGGGCGCCTGATTCCTCCAGCTCTGTTTTTCTTTCTCAAGGTTGTTTTGGCTATTCGGGGTCTTTTGTGTTTCCATACAAATTGTGTACTTTTTTGTTCTAGTTCTGTGAAAAATGCCATTAGTAGTTTGATAGGGATTGCATTGAATCTGTAGATTGCTTTGGGTAGTATAGTCATTTACACAATGCTGATTCTTCCAATCCTAGAGCATAGTATATCTCTCCATTTGTTTGTATCATCTTTAATTTCTTTCATCAGTGTCTTATAGTTTTCTGCATACAGGTCTTTTGTCTCCTTAGGTAGGTTTATTCCTAGGTATTTTATTCTTTTTGTTGTAGTGGTAAATGGGAGTGTTTCCTTCATTTCTCTTTCAGATTTTTCATCATTAGTGTATAAGAATGCAAGAGATTTCTGTGCATTAATTTTGTATCCTGCTACTCTACCAAAATCATTGATTAGCTCTAGTAGTTTTCTGGTAGCATCTTTAGGATTCTCTATGGATAGTATCATGTCATCTGCAAACAGTGACAGTTTTCCTTCTTCTTTTCCAATTTGGATTCCTTTTTATTTCTTTTTCTTCTCTGATTGCCATGGCTAAAACTTCCAAAACTATGTTGAATAATAGTGGTGAGAGTGGGCAACCTTGCTTTGTTCCTGATCTTAGAGGAAATGGTTTCAGTTTTTCACCATTGAGAACGATGTTGGCTGTGGGTTTGTCATATATAGCCTTTATTATGTTGAGGTAGGGTCCCTCTATGCCTACTTTCTGGAGAGTTTTTATCATATATGGGTGTTGAATTTTGTTGAAAGCTTTTTCTGCATCTATTGAGATGATCATATGGTTTTTCTCCTTCAATTTGTTGATATGGTGTATCACATTGATTGATTTGCATATATTGAAGAATCCTTGCATTCCTGGGATAAACCCCACTTGATCATGGTGTATGATTCTTTTAATGTGCTGTTGGAGTCTGTTTGCTAGTATTTTGTTGAAGATTTTTGCATCTATGTTCATCAGTAATATTGGCCTGTAGTTTTCTTTTTTTGTGACATCTTTGTTTGGTTTTGGTATCAGGGTGATGGTGGCCTTGTAGAATGAGTTTGGGAGTGTTCCTCCCTCTGCTCTATTTTGGAAGAGTTTGAGAAGGATAGGTGTTAGCTCTTCTCTAAATGTTTGATAGAATTCGCCTGTGAAGCCATCTGGTCCTGGGCTTTTGTTTGTTGGAAGATTTTTAATCACACTTTCAATTTCAGCGCTTGTGATTGGTCTGTTTATATTTTCTATTTCTTCTTGGTTCAGTCTCGGAAGGTTGTTACCACAATTTTTAAAAAAGCAAAGGAAGAATAAACACAGAATTCAGGATAGTGATTGTCTTGGGGTTGGAAGAGGCAAGGGAATAGGATAGGGAAGGAGCACGTAGCTGTATTTTAAGTTATTATTAATGTTCTAGTTCTTGATTTGGGTAGTGAGTTCATGGGTCTTCACTGTATTACAAACATACGGTATATGCATGCATGGATCAGAGATGACAGTATATGAATCATCAACTAAAATGATTAATCCAAATCTGTGCACCAAATCTGTGGTCCATTAAAAAAGTAATTGACCGTACACGTCTCATTTCGGCACAGGAGTGAGAGTAAGTTTTAGATTCCTGGTTCCTCCTTTGGAGAGAAGCAAAAGGAATGTGGCATAATTATGCCACTGCTTTTCTGAGTCATTTCTTATCTTAAAAATTGGGAAGTTTCCAAGACACTCTATTAAATTGTAGCAATATTTTGGCTTAACAGAGCGACTGATGAATTTACATCAGCGTGCTATTCAGAGAGGGACATTGAGTTGTATTAATCCAGAGATCAAAGAACTGGAGAGGGAGAAATGGCCAGATTATGGCTAGTGCATTAAATTGAATAGTTGAGATGGTAGGAGATAAAACCAGAGGATTGGCATAGAAGAGAGGGAGGTGGGAATTGGTTTCCTTTCCTTTTCCTTTCTTCCTCCTGCCCCTCCCCTCCAGTATATATCTATTTCCCCCTGTGTCTCTTTCTTTTTTTCACTTTCTTTCTTCAGCTCTCTTTTTTCCTTTTCTCTCTCTCTTTTTTTTCTCTTTCTCTCTGTCTCTGTCTCATTTTCTTTCTTCATGACCCAAGTAGGGCAGGAAGACTCTGGATTAAAATGTAGTGACAAATCCCAGTACAGGGGACTCTCAAGTTATGCATGGTTCTTAAGACAAAGAGTCTGAAGGATGGCTGGTTTCCATATTAAATGTCTGCATAACCACATAGCACAGGAAGATCAGCTCAGAGCTTTGTGACCACCTAGAGGGGTGGGATAGGGAGGGTGGGAGGGAGGTGCAAGAGGGAGGAGATATGGGAATATATGTATAAGTATAGCTGATTCACTTTGTTATAAAGCAGAAACTAACACACCATTGTAAAGCAATTACACTCCAATAAAGATATTTCTTAAAAAGTCTGCATAAGCTGCTTAGCATTAGAATTTATTTTACAAAAATATATTAAGGGCTTCCCTGGTGGCGCAGTGGTTGAGACTCTGCCTGCCAATGCAGGGAACACGGGTTCGAGCCCTGGTCCGGGAAGATCCCACATGCCGCGGAGCAACTGGGCCCGTGAGCCACAATTACTGAGCCTGCGCGTCTGGAGCCTGTGCTCCGCAACAAGAGAGGCCACGACAGTGAGAGGCCCGCGCACCGCGATGAAGAGTGGCCCCTGCTTGCCACAACTAGAGAAAGCCCTCACACAGAAACGAAGGCCCAACACAGCCATAAATAAATTAATTAATTAATTTAAAAAAAATTAAAAAATATATATATATTAAAATTAATATTTACTATATGCTTTCTTTTTTGCTGTGTTGTTTTTTTAAATTTACCATATTTACTTTTAGTGACCACTCTGTAAGGTGTACCTGTTTTATAGTAAGCTAAAATGGGGTTCCATAGCAAGAACACACTCAGGCAGTCTAACTCCGGAGTCTAACCAGTGTACTATATTGCTTCTGTGAGTTGTTTTTGTCATCAGCCTCTGTTGACAAAATCTTTGACATCAATCAGCAGATCAGGGCAGCTGGTCATCTTAAATTAGTAGCATCAGTTGTCCCTCAGGAAGAAGCAGGGTCTGTTGCTGAATCTGCCTGAGGAGGATCAAGAGGAGTGTATATCAGACAGGGACCTGGGAGGAAATGGGGGTATACTCAGCTGGACTTCAGAAAAGAATTTAACGACGGTGTGGGCAGGAGTAAAGGAACCAACAGGGGATATTGAGAGCATCCAGAAAGAAGCTGTTATCATCTGTCAGAAAGAGGCAAGGTAAGGAAAGGATGTTACTGGAACCTAGTGATAAACCCATTACATATTAACATAAAAACATATTTTATGAAAATAGCTATATTTTCCAAACAAAAATAATTTAGTGAAAAGAGTAACATTGTTTTACATTTCCAGAAATCTCTTTAATGTCTAGCTTAATAAAAGATAGCTAGATTCTCATATCTCCTTCTACATTTAATTTATTGCAATATTACCTGCCATGTAGCCTCTGGGAAACTGGTGAGAGAATGAGAATAAAAAAGACAAATAAATTTTTTTTTTTTTTAAGAAACTGTCTTTTAAGTTTTTGATCCTCTTCAGCCTCTATTTGGATTTCTTTTTCTTTTTTTTACAATTTAATTTTTATTTTATACTGGAATATAGTTGATTTACATTGTTGTGTTAGTTGCAGGTGTACAGCAAAGTAATTCAGTTATACATATACATACATACATTCTTTTTCAGATTCTTTTCCCATATAGGTTATTACAGAATATTGAGTAGAGTTCCCTGTGCTATACAGTAGGTCCTTGTTGATTATCTGTTTTATATATAGTAGTGTGTATATGTTAATCCCAGCCTCCTAATTTATCCCTCCCCCCACCTTTCCCCTTGGGAAACCATAAGTCTGTTTCTGTTTTGTAAATAAGCACTCTTGTATCATTATTTTATATTCCACATATAAATCATATGACATGATATTTGAGAAAGACAAAATAACATCTTAATATTATTATGAAAATAGTTTTGACTTTACAAATTTTCTGAAAGTGTCTCAAGGACTCTTTAGAAAGTAGAGAGTAGGGAGAGTGTCACACTTTGAGAACTGCTGTTTTATAATATAGTATATTATAGCATAGTATGATCTGTGCTCATTCAACCCTTTCATAGTTGTTACACAGTGAGCAATTAAGACTTTGACTATAAAGCACATGTATGATATTCAGTGATTATGTTTATTAGAACCTTTAATGCAAAATAAAAAAAAGAACAGTAATGATGAAAGAATTTAATGAAAAAATATAAATGATACATAAGTAGTGATATACACTATCACTACTATAAATTAGAAAATCACAAGTATTTGAAACACCTGTGAGTGTTCTAAGAGCATTGTTTGATACAACATATGCCATTTATACAGATATGAGGATCACTTACTTTACAGCTTGGAGACCACTTATGCATAATTTGGTGAAAACCATTTGGTCTCTGGTGCTCTAGGCACCAAGAGTCCTATTTTACTAGCAAGTATTGAGCACCTGCCAAGGTACTGTACCATGGATGCTTCAGGAGTACAAGTTAACTATGACATGGTCTCAGTCCTGGAAAAGAAGTATTGTAAAGTAACCATTGACTGACAACCAGCCATGGATGCTCAGAGACTGTCAAAGAGATCCCATGATTGCTGAAAGGAGTCTTGGAATCTTCTAAGAGAGGAAGACCATTGTAAGCAGATGAGAGGAACGGTGTGTTATAGTGGAAGTAGTAAGATCCATTCTATAGTGTACATGTGTGGGATACCTCAGGAAGGATATGGCAGGTAACTCTTGAACAGAGTCTTGAAAGATGAGTAGGTATTCGACAAGTGGATAAAGGAGAAGGACATTTCAGATAGAAAATAGCAAGGAAATGGCAAATAATTGAATATTACTGGCGTAGAAAGTTCAAGGAGGTAACAATTAGAAGCAGCATCAGAGAGATAGGCTAAGCAATGTGGACTTTATTCTGAAGGCAATGAGAAGGTATTGAAAGGTTTTTAAAGGAGAGTAATATCAGATTCACATTTTAGAAGATGTCAGAGAAAACCAGAGCTGAACAATAGTTAAAGCAGAAAAAACAGATTTTGTTCAGGAACTATTGTAATAGGGGGAAAAGAGACCTCAGTATAGAACTGAGTTCAATTCTGAGTACTGCATGGAATAGTAGGGATTTATAGCCAAGGAGTGAGACTGTGTGTGTGTGTGTGTGTGTGTGTGTGTGTGTGTGTGTGTGTGAGAGAGAGAGAGAGAGAGAGAAGGGGAGCTGGGGATTAGTGGATGGAAAATTATGAAGGGAATAGGGTAATTTTTGCTAAACTGAGCTAATAGGATTCTGGCTGAAGGCAAGCCAGAGTGATCAGATGTCACTGGGGGATGGTGGGAGTTGAGAAGTTTGACCAGATATCAAGAGTGATTAGATATCAAGGGTGGGGATTCTTGCTAAACTGACTTAGCAGGATTCTTGCTAAAACTCCATTCTCCAAAGACAAGGAAACCTACATAAGAAGAGCGTTCAGAGGAGCAAACTAAAAGTTGGTCAAGGAGAGAGTCTTTGTCAAAAGTTACTTTGGAGCACTGTTGGAAGACTGAGGCAGGTAGACGGAAGTTCTTACAGTAGTCTGGATAAGAGCTAACTGGGGACAACTAAGCTTTACTCATAGAGATAGGAGTGAAAGGGATGAATTAAATAAATTTAATGTGATATGGATTGTATATTCATGTAATGCTATTTGGACAGGTGCTGTATATAAATGACAAGAGATTCCTAAATCCTTGCTTTGCTTCCTATTATCTTTTTTAATGGGCTGAATGGAATATATGTGTGTGAATGTGTGTGTGTGTGTGTGTGTGTGTGTGTGTGTGTGTGTGTGTAGATATAGATGTATTTGTTGTTGGATTGACATACATATTAAAGGCAATTTTTTTTTTGGCCACGCCGTGCAGCCTGTGGGATCTTAGTTCCCCAACCAGGGATGGAACCCGAGCCCCCTGCAGTGGAAGCGTGGAGTCCTAACCACTAGACCACCAGGGAATTCCCCTAAAGGCAATTTAAATGATTTTAGTTTCAGAATCTTGTGACAACTTGGGGTGTGAAGAAACCAGGGCAGGAAGTCCATAGGCATATGGCTTTATTGAAGAGAGGCCCACAGTCATGGTAGAGGTAGAGGTATGGGCAGACCTGGTATTTTTTGGGGAACTGCCATAGATGACAGAGAATAATATACCTTGGAATAGAGTGCTATGTTCCTGAATACATGCATTTGGGAGGACTTTTACAAATGTGACAGACAATCATTTGGGGGAGGAGATAACTATAAAAGATATATATATATGATAACTGTAGTGAGAGCACTATAAAAGTAAAGGTGTTTTGAAAAGTATGGTACATTTTCCCCCTCCCATAAATCAGAGATTTAAATAACGTAAATAGGAATTTTATGAATATTTTGTTCCATTTTGAATTAGAAGCTTTAGAAAAGGTCTAGTTTTTAATTTTGATTCATTGTTGTCTTTTTGGGGATGAGGAATCTTAAGTATATAGTTCAATATGATATAGTTCAATAGTACATGTTATTCCATATTTTAGATCATCATTTTTTTTCCCTGTTTCAAGAGGTAAATTTTACTCACACTGTTTAAAAAAAAAAAAAAAGCATATATGAAGATACTCACCATTGCTTTGTGTTAGAAAAATGCAAATCAAACGTACAAAGAAGCATCACCTAGAACCACTCAGAATGGCCATCATCACAAAGTCTACAAACAAGAAATACTTGAGAGGGTGTGGAGAAAAGGAAAACCTATTACGCTATTGGTGGGAATGCCAACTGGTAACAGCCACCATGGAGCACAGAATGGAGGTTACCAGGGGATGGGGGGGGGAGGGATAAAATGGAAATTGCGATTGACATATACACACTACTGTATATAAAAAAGACAACAAATAAGGACCTACTGTATATAACACAGGGAACTCTACTCAGTACTCTGTAATGACCTATATGGGAAAGGAATCTAAAAAGGAGTGGATATATGTACATGTATAACTGATTCACTTTGCTGTGCAGCAGAAAGCAGCAAAACATTGTAAATCAACTATACTCCAAAAAAATTGAAACTGAAGTGAAATGAAATGAAATAAAATAAAACAAAATAAAATAGAGCTACCAGATGATCTAGCAAGTTCACTCCTGTGCACATATCTGGAGAAAAGCATAAATTGAAAAGATGCATCTTCCCCAGTGTTCACTGCAGCACTGTTTACAATAGCCAAGACATGGAAGCAACCAAAAGGTCCATTGACATATGAATGGGTAAAGAATATGTGGTACATATATACAATGGAATATGACTCAGCCATAAAATAGAACAAAATAATGCCATTTGCAGTAACATGGATGGACCTGGAGATGATCACACCAAGTGAAGCAAGTCAGAGTAAGACAAATACCTTATGGTATCACTTATAGGTGGAATCCCCAAATTGATACAAATGAACTAACTTACAAAACAGAAACAGACTCACAGACTTAGAAAACAAAATTATGGTTACCAAAGGGGAAAGGTGGTGGGGGGGGTAGGGATAACTCCGGAACTTAGGGTGAACATGAAAACACTACTATACATAAGATAAATAAGCAACAAGGACCTACTATATAGCACAGGGAACTCTACTCAATACTCTGGGAATACCTTTATGAGAAAATAATCTGAAAAAGAATGAATATATGCATATATGTAACTGAATCACTTGTGCACCTGAAACTAACACAACATTGTAAATCAATTATACTCCAATAAAATTTAAATTAAACAATAAAATCACCTATACTTCAAAAGAAAAAAAAAGAATTCACATATATTTTTATGGCTTGACAGCTTACTTTTTTAGTACTCAATGTTATTCCATTCCCAGAATATATTAATACTATATTGTTTCATTCATCTGTTGGAGAACACCTTAGTTTCATTCACATTTTGGCAATATTGAATAAGGTGCTATAAATATCCATATGCAGGTTTTTGTCTGGATGTATGTTTAAACTACTTTCAGTATATATCCATGAGAACACTTGCTGGTTTGTATGGTAAGAGAATGTTCAATATTATAGCAAGTGTCAATCAGACTACCAAAGTAACTGTATTATTTTTCATTTCCACCAATAACAAATGAGATTTCCTATTGTTCCACGTCCTTTACAGCATTTGTTCTTGTCATTGTTCACATTTTGGCCATTCTAAGTGTTACATAGTGGTATTTAATTGTATTTTTAATTTGCTTTTTAGTGGCAGCATGTAGTCTGGATTATTCTTCCATATACTTATATGCAAAGTGTCTATTTTCTTTGGTGAGATGTCCATAAAGTATATTGGTCTACATTTTATTTAGGCTGCTTTTATTTTTTTCTACCCAATCTGTATTTATTTTATTTCTTTTTGTGCCTTATTGCATTAGCATGGACTTGGAGTAAAACATTGAAAAGGAGTGATGAAAGGGAACATCCTTGCTTTTTACCTGAACTTAGTGGAAAATCTTCACATTTTTTACTGTTAATCATGATGTAAGATAAAAGTTTTTTGTAGATTTTTTTGTTATCAACTTTAGAAAGCTTCAGTCTATTTCTTTAACGAGAATTTTTATGAAGAATGGGTGTTGGATTTTTTCAGAGGTCTTCTGAAAATCTATTGATATGCTGATGATTGTCTTCTTTAGGGTGTTGATATGATGGATATAATTATTTGATTTTAGAATATTGAAGCAGACTTGCATACCTGGGATTAATCCCTCTCATTCATGATAAAAAATTCTCTCAAAATATTGTTGAATTTGATTTGTTAATATTTTGTTGAGGATTTTTGCATCGATGTTCCTGAGAGATATTAGTCAGTAGTTTTCTCTACTATTCATATTTTCCTCTGAGTTTGGATATTTTGGTTTTCATGTCAGACATTCATTTGGGGAAATTCTCAGTCTTTTTAAAAAATATTTTCTGTTCTTTATTATCTTTATTCTCCTCCTGCCATACCCATTATGTATATTTCTCACAGATATTTCTCCTCAGCCAGCTCTTTGACTGCTTTTTTTTTAGATTCCACATATAAGCAATATCATATGACATTGTCCCTCTGTGTCTGACTCGCTTCACTCAATATAACAATCTCTAGGTCCATCCATGTTGCTGCAAAACCCTTCATTGTTAAGGATAACTCTCAATTTTTTTCCAGTGCTGTCAGCAGTTCTTTCTGGCAGACATGTGATAACACTTTTTAAACAGGGGTATTGAGACCAAGGCTCCTGACCTCTGACATGTTGACCTCCAAATGGAAAAATCCTTTCTCTGTGTGAATAAAGGCGGCCTTCGAGGTCCAGGTTTCAGGGAACTGGCCCGGGGTCCCAAGGATGGTAGCGGCTTCAGCCGGTGGGGTCCCTCCAGAGCTGGCAGCCTCAGTGAGGCCACCCTCCCATTGGGCTCCGGGGCAGCTCAGTGACAGCGGAGGGAAGAGACCCCGAGCCAGGAGTTCCAGCTCTGCAGAAACGCGGGCTCCATTCTGGGTGCTGGGGGTGGAGCTATATCACCATTTAGTTTTCTTCAAGCTCTTACTGACAATTTGTCTTTTCTTTGTGAACAATATACAGAGGAACGCTAAATCATGATCTATGGGAAATTATATGAAGCCTGTAATTTACCTCAGGGCATTTCCAATCTACTAGTAGTTTATTGAGCAGCCAGCACCAAGCAACTATATCTGCATTTATGGTGCTAGGATTTCCAGCAAATGTAGTTGTCCTTCTTTGGTACTTAAGTGAAACTATAGTTGCAGTGTACGTAATGATCTCAGTCTCAAATAAAATTTGTAGACAAGGCAAGAAGAAGCAACTAACTTTGTCTTGCCACCCACCCTCAGAAAACCCCACAAAAAACCCAAACAGTTGTGTGTGTGAGAGTGTACTATTATTATACACCACAGAATGCATTGAATACATCATGAAGATTTATATTTGTTGGTTCTGGAAATCTTTAAGGAACATATACTAAAGAGGTATATTAATTCTCTATGGGTATATTAAATACCATGCTCAGTAGCCAAAAGTAATTAAATATAATCTTTCTTTTTCTACCAGTATTATCCAAAACTGCTTCATCTGTTTCAAAGCTCCTCTTGGTTAATTAGAAGAAACAGTTCTGAACTTCTAAATCACTGTGGATATTTGACATCTCAGGTTTCATATATTTAAAACCCAACCTTCAGTTTTCTCTGCTAAACCACACCTTCCCCTGATCTACCTATTCCTGTTAGTGGCAGTACTTTTCTTCTAAACCTCAAAACCTCAGCTTCTTTTCTCGATTCCTTTCACTGCCTCTACTTCAAATTCAAATCCTTAGCATTTTCCTCGATTCCTTTCCTCAGCTTCAGCCTTCACATACAATCTATCACTAAGTCTTATTGATTCTTTTTGCAGTGTAATCTCATTATATTTCCATTTTCACCGTTACCACCTTATTTTAGCCATTATTATTTTTGTGGTAAAATACACAAAACATAAAAGCTACCATTTTAACCATATAAAATTATAAAATTCAGTGGCATTAAGTTCACAGTGTTGAACATTCACAGTGTTGTATGATCATCATTAGAATCTAGTTCCAGAACTTTTATCACCAACCCAAGCAGAAACTCTGGATCCATTAAGCAGTCTCTCCTCATTACCTCCTCCCCGTAGGCCCTGACAACTATTAATCTGCTTTCTGTTTCTATGGATTTGCCTATTCAGAGTATTTCATATAAATGCAGTCATACAATATGTTGCCTTTTGCATCGGGCTTTTTTTTTTTTTTTTTTTTTTTACTGAGTATGTTTTCAGGGTTCATCCATGTTGTAGCGTGTATCAGTATTTCATTCATTTAAAAATTTTTTAAATTTTATATTGGAGTATAGTTGATTTAAAATGTTGAGTTAGTTTCAGGTGTACAGCAAAGTGATTCAGTTATACATATATCTATTCTTTTCCAGATTCTTTTCCCGTATAGGTTATTACAGAGTATTTATTTATTTATTTATATTTTATTGGAGTATAGTTGCTCTACAATGTTGTGTCAGTTTCTGCTGTACAACGAAGTGAATCAGCCATATGTATACATATATCCCCATATCTCCTCCCTCTTGGACCTCCCTCCCACCCCACCCCCACCATCCCACCCATCTAGTTCATCACAGAGCATGGAGCTGAGCTCCCTGTGCTATACAACAGGTTCCCACTAGCTATCAGTTTTACACATGGTAGTGTATCTATGTCAATCCCAGTCTCCCAATCCATCCCACCTCCCCCTCCCCCCCCGTTATCCATACATTTGTTCTCCATGTTTTTGTCTCTATTTCTGCTTTGCAAATAAGTTCATCTATACTATTTTTCCAGATTCCACATATATGCATTAATATGCAATATTTGTTTTTCTCTTTCTGACTTACTTCACTCTGTATGGCAGTCTCTAGGTCCATCCACATCTCTGCAAATGGCACAATTTCATTCCTTTTTATGGCTGAGTAATATTCCATTGTATATATGTACTACATCTTCTTTATCCATTCCTCTTTTGATGGGCATTTAGGTTGCTTCCATGTCCTGGCTATTGTAAATAGTGCTGCAGTGAACACTGGGGTGCATGTATCTTTTTGAATTATGGTTTTCTCAGGGTATGTGCCCAGGAATGGGATTGCTGGATCACATGGTAGTTCTGTTTTTAGTTTTTTAAGGAACCTCCATACTGTTCTCCATAGTGGCTGTATCAATTTACGTTCCCACCAACAGTGCAAGAGTGTTCCTTTTTCTCCCCAGCCTCTCCAGCATTTATTTTTTGTAGATTTTTTTGATGATGGCCATTCTGACTGGTGTGAGGTGATACCTCATTATAGTATTGATCTGCATTTCTCTAATAATTAGTGATGTTGAGCATCTTTTCATGTGTTTGTTGGCCATCTGTATGTCTTCTTTCAAGAAATGTTTGTGAAGTCTTCTGCCCATTTTTTTGATTGGGTTGTTTGGTTTTTTTGATATTGAGCCACATGAGCTGTTTGTATGTTTTGGAGATTAATCCCTTGTCAGTTGCTTTGTTTGCAAATATTTTCTCCCATTCTGAGGGTTGTCTTTTGGTCTTGTTTATGGTTTCCTTTGCTGTGCAAAAGCTTTTAAGTTTAATTGGTACCATTTGTTTATTTTTGTTTTTATCTTCATTACTCTAGGAGGTGGGTCAAAAAAGATCTTGCTGCGATTTATGTCAAAGAGTGGTTTTTTCCTCCAAGAGTTTTATAGTGTCTGGATTTACATTCAGGTCTTTAATCCATTTTGAGTTTATTTTTGTGTATGGTGTTACAGAGTGTTCCAATTTCATTCTTTTACATGTAGCTGTCCAGTTTTCCCAGCACCACTTACTGAAGAGACTGTCCTTTCTCCATTGTGTACTCTTGCCTCCTTTGTCGTAGATTAATTGACCATATGTGCATGGGTTTATCTCTAGGCTTTCTACCCTGTACCATTGATTTATATTTCTGTTTTAGTGCCAGTACCATACTATCTTGATTGCTGTAGCTCTGTAGTATAGTCTGAAGTCAGGGAGCCTGATTCCTCCAGCTCCATTTTTCTTTCTCAAGATTGCTTTGGCTATTCGGGTTCTTTTGTGTTTCCATACAAATTTAAAAATTTTTTGTTCCTTTTCTGTGAAAAATGCCATTGGTATTTTGATAGGGATTGCATTGAGTCTGTAGATTACCTTGGGTAGTATAGTTGTTTTGATAATGCTGATTCTTACAGTCCAGAAACATGGTATATCTTACCATCTGTTTGTGTCATCTTCGGTTTCTTTCATCAGTATCTTATAGTTTTCTGCATACAGGTCTTTTGCCTCCTTTGGTAGGTTTATTCCTAGTTATTTTATTCTTTTTGATGTGATGGTAAATGAGACTATTTCTTTAATTTCTCTTTGTGATTTTTTTGTTGTTAGTGTATAGAAATGCAACAGATTTCTCTGTATTAATTTTGTATCCTGCAACTTTACTGAATTCATTGATGAGCTCTAGTAGTTTTCTGGTAGCATCTTTAGGACTTTTTTATGTATAGTATCATGTCATCTGCAAACAGTGACAGTTTTATTTCTTCTTTTCCAATTTGTATTCCTTTTATTTCTTTTTCTTCTCTGATTGCCATGGCTAGGACTTCCAAAACTATGTTGAGTAATAGTGGTGAGAGTGGACAACCTTGTCTTGTTCCTGATCTTAGAGGAAATTATTTCAGCTTTTCACTGTTGAGTGTGATGTTACCTGTGGATTTGTCATATATGGCCTTTATTATGTTGAGGTACGTTCCCTATGCCCCCACTTTCTGGAGAGTTTTTATCATAAATGGGTGTTGAATTTTGTCAAAAGCTTTTTCTGCATCTATTGAGATGATCATATGGTTTTTATTCTTCAGTTTGTTAATGTGGTGTATCACACTGATTTGTAGATATTGAAAAATCCTTGCATCCCTGGGATAAATTCCACATGATTGTGGTGTATGATCCTTTTACTGTATTGTTGGATTCAGTTTGCTAGTATGTTGTTGAGGATTTTTGCATCTATGTTCATCAGTGATACTGGCCTGTAATTTTCTTTTTCTTGTGGTATCTTTGTCTGGTTTTGGTATCAGGGTGATAGTGGCCTCATAGAATGAGTCTGGGAGTGTTCCTTTGCAAGTTTTTGGAATAGTTCCAGATGGATAGGTGTTAACTCTTCTCTAAATGTTTCATAAAATTCGCCTGTGAAGCCATCTGTCCTGGACTTTTGTTTGTTGGGAGTTTTTAAAATCACAGTTTCAACTTTAGTACTTGTGATGGGCCTGTTCATATTTTATATTTCTTCCTGGTTCAGTTTTGGGAGATTGTACCTTTCTGAGAATTTGTCTTATTTCCTTTTATTGTTACATTTTATTTCTATAGCAAGTGATGCTGATTTCACATGTACAGTAGTGAAAGTTTGCTTTTTATGCAAATGTAAGCAAAATAAAGGTGGTACACAGAAGTTGCTAAGGATAATGAAAATTGATCAGAAATGTGGTAAAAAAAAATTGTGATGATGGTATGAGAATGACTTGAATTTTGGTAAATACAGACCTGAGCTATGGCAACATATTTCCTTTCCCAAGCTTTTCTAGTTCCAGTCAACCTTCTATACCATTCCCAGAATAATTTAGAATAACTTGGAATAACTTGGATAAGGTCATTCTCTTATTCGTGAACATTTAATGAATCCCCATTTTATAGAAAGTAAAATTCAAGGTTGTTTAGCTAGACATTTGATGTCCTTCATACTCACTTCAACCAAACTAATTTAATTATTATTTTCAAAGCTCACCTTATACTTTCCTACCATTGTGCATTCCTTCATGACATTCCTCTGCTGTAAGTTCCTTTCCCCTTAGTTTCTATTGCCATTCAGTCATTGTATTCTTAAATATTTGTCAAGGGGTCTCATATCTGCTAGGCACTGTACTGTGGGCTAGGACTACAGTAGCTTTCTTATTGAGCTTACACTTGTGGGAGAGGAGATATTAAGTACAGGAATTGAGATTGAAGGGGTTGTTTCAAGGATGACCACTTGGAGAAAATGTCACTTAAGCTGAGATCTTATTGATGAATAGGCATTAGCTTAATGAAGGAATGGGCTAAGGGAATAGTCTGTGCAAAGGTACTGAGGTGGGAAGGATCTTGGCTCAAGTATGTTAATTCATTCATATGTTTATTTTGCTGTGAAGAAATTTAAGTTTTATGTTGTTTCTCAATAATAATGTACTGGTCTATGCTACTTTACTTTAAAAAAATAAATATCTCAATCATATGTTTATTCTATGATATATAATATAGATATATAGTTTAAAAAATACCAAATTTATCATGTAGTTCTTACTCAGTGAATTTTTTTATTTTTAAAGAGACTCTTAAAAAAAATACTGTAAATAGTCAAATAATAGATCCAGGTTTTAAAACTATCTAGGGAATTCATCTAGAAGTCCCATTTCTATGTAGAAATTTATATAGATTTGTGATATATACATATATAATATTTATACTACATATCTATATTATATATCATAGAATAAACATATGATTGAGATATTTATTTATTTATATACAAATCCCCTAGATAACATTTTGGTTTCTCATTATTGCTTGTAGGCACCAGTCAAAAAGTTAGTCAGTAGGAGGGCCTGTTAGGTTCTAGGCAGCCTACTCTGCTATTTACTTTTCTGTCCATTCTCTGATCTGCTTTATGGTTGGCTCTTTGATATCGATGAGAAGGGTACACCAAAGATGCATTTAAATTGTTCTTTTGTTTTCAAATAAACAGAAATACCTGATTTTTGGTAATTCTATAAATATTTTCATTTTTCAAATGTATAGTTGTCTATATAAACAGTGATGTAACAGCTAAGGTTTTTGGATACACGCAGAGAAACCAATTCTGGCTAGCTTCAGCAGGAAAGGAATTTAACTGGTAGTTGAAGAAGCCACAGGAAGACTGAAGAATCAAACTTGGAAAATATACAAAACCTAAGGGTGCTAGGTGGCAGGAAGGACTATAGCCAAAGTCATGCTACAGGAACGTGTTAGGAAGCCTGTACTATCAGACTTACACTGTTACTACTGCTACTTTAAATATTTCTTAGTGATAGCATCTTTGTGGTGCTAGCTGGAGTTCAAAGTCTAGGAACTTCTTACTTTGGCTTCTGCCTTTTGGCTTCCCACCAAAGCTCACATAATAAGAAATTTGCCCTGAGTAAGAAGGGAGTTTGAGCCTAGGAAGACCCTTTAAAAAAAGGGATAGCTGTCCTTCACAACTACTCATTAAAATATATTTCAATACAATTCTGTGTGATGACAGGTAGCTGTATGCCTCTTGAAATACAAGGTAAAATTGTTCAAGGCATCTCACATTTCTTGAAAACATATAATTGTTTCTGTTTTAAGAAGGGTTGTGGTGGTTTATTAGAGAAAAATTATTTTCTTTTCAAAGTGAAACTATCATAGATATCTCTAAATTTTATAGTACAGGCATGACTAAAATAGATTAGATATGTATTTTTCTAAGAAAAAGAATCACAGAAAGTAAAGGTGATTGCCAGATATGCACATATACTTATTTCAACATTTTTATTTGGTAGAGAAAAGCATTTCATATTTAAAATGTGTTCAAAATATTAGTATAATTTATAACAGTAGATAAAACCAAAATTCACGGTAAACACATACATCCTAATTGCTTCAAAATATCTCAATGAAAAAAAAGTTGCTAAAAAAAATCAAGGGCTTCCCTGGTGGAGCAGTGGTTAAGGATCCGCCTGCCAATGCAGGGGACACGGGTTCGAGCCCTGGTGTGGGAAGATCCCACATGCCGCGGAGCAACTAAGCCCGTGTGCCACAACTACTGACCCTGCGCTCTAGAGCCCACGAGCCACAACTACTGAAGCCCTCGTGCCGCAACTACTGAAGCCCATGTGCCTAGAGCCCGTGCTCTGCAACAAGAGAAGCCACCACAATGAGAAGCCCGCGCACCGCAACGAAGAGTAGCCCCCGCTCACCGCAACTAGAGAAAGCCCGTGCGCAGCAACGAAGACCGAACGCAGCCAAAAATTAAAAAAAAAAAAAAAAAAAAATCAAATCAAGACCAGAGCTACTAATTCTGTTATGAAATATTTGCACTCTTATCAGTTACCCTTAGCTTATAATTGTCTTCATAGTACATTTCATGAATTACAGCCTTTTTTATAAAACAAGATGGTGTTTAAGGACTTTTTCCAATTTGTAGGAAAAGGAATGTGGATTTGCATAAAAATATTTAGGGAATGTTCATGGCTGCTTTTGACTTATGAGTCATGGTCTTGATTTCAGTAATAATACATATGGTAATATAAAATATAGGTCAAATACAGACAGATAACTTTTAGAGACAGAAATGTTTTTATAGCCACAGCAGAATAGTTACAAGCATCAAATCTCCTAGAAAGTTTCCTAACCTAGAAGTGCATGAATGTTCATTACAACAGGCAGGAGAAAGTCAGTTTCCTATTGCAGAATTCTTATCATGTCTGTAGTCAGTTACACTTGTTCTAGGTTTTCAAATCCTCCTTTCCAGGACTTCATACTTTTTGATATTTTAAAAAATTCATTCTTTCAACTTTCTGTAATGAGAAGATGAGAGTTTTACAAACTTGGGCTGTTCTTGTTTCCCAGTGATTTAGAAGTTGACATACAAAAACATACAGCAGGAAAGGGAAGCTAATTATAACCAGAGACCCCTTATCAAAACATTTACACAGGATCATAGCAGAACAATTCTGCAGTTGTCAATTTTATTTTTTCAAAAGATTTGTCTTGGATAAAACAGATTATAAAATGGAAGTAATCTAGTAACCTACCTTCATTATAACTTTTGCTTGCTTTGACTTGGTATTTAGGCATCTTTGTCCTCTGTGTGTTTTCAGGGTGATACTGTTAAGGGAAGATCCAAAACAGTCTTAAATTTTGGATGGAAAAGCATAAGAAAAACAAAGCAAAAAAGCCACCACCATTGTTATCTTCAGTGAGTCCATTACTTACATCACTTCTGTTTTGTCACAGTTATTACTTGGGTAAATTATGGAGACTTTCTCAATATCTGCCACTTTCACTGCTTTTACTCCAGGGCCTGTGCAAAGACACCGTCCCACTTTGAACATGGGGAAGCCTAGAACAGATCATAGCATCAGTTACTAATACATCTGATTGCAATCATATAGCTATGATTTATTTATAATCTTGATTGAAGAATGTGGGCCAGGTTTTCATTAAGGCTAAAGATAGTAATTTGTCAAATAGCACTCAACACTGCTGTTACTGGGAAAGGAGCTTAAGTAAGAAGTTGATGATCTTCTCTTTAAATTTGTAAGCAAATCATTACAGAATAAGGGGAAGAATGAAAGACGTTTATTGGAGATCAAGCTTATTTGCCTCTTGCTTTTATGCTCAAGAATTTTTCCAGAAAGCTAATAACATTATCTCATATAAAATCTTCTTAGCAGACATTTAAAACTATTGCTAAAGGCTCTTACCAGATTTTGTAGCCAAATAAGAAATTCTATTAAATTTATCATCTCTAGTTTAAGTAATCATCTCTAGTATTTTAAACATTTCCAATATTCTCTGCCAAACCTATAGTAACTTCTAATGTGTGAGGTTAAATAAAAATTTACTGTATCTTTTAGGATAAAAGTGGAAGAAAAGACATTTGAAGCATTAGAAAAGAAATTTATAGGTTGAGATGTAAAAAGTACCATATACCTTGAACAATTGTAGCACAGAATATCACAGCCAGGACTGTAGCCATGCCCTTCATATTCATGTTTGTCTGTTGCTGCTGCTTTGGCTTTGATACTCTTCTTGGAGGGAGTAGAAATGCTGATCATGGAAGAGAAGTCTTAATTGGCATATGTAAGGCATTTTATACACCAGCAGTCCTCTTACGGCAATAGGAATTTCCCTCCTTGAGTCATGTTCCTTTCTTCCAATAGTTTCTATTTTGTTCTCATCTAAATATTACTCTCTCTTCCTTTTGTTACAGGGTTGAAAGTAATACGAATGTGAAAGCTCTTTGTAGGTAGTAAAGTGCTGTATAAATATGGAATAGAGTACACCCACATGGGAACCAGCCTTAAGGTAGCATTTCCTAGAAATGTATTTAATTATTGGACTACCCTGGGCAGTGAAATTCTGATTGCCATTCATTCTTCCATTCAGGAAGATTGTCTTCCTATATTCAGTCCTTTCACTCTCCATCCTTCACATAACTATATAAAAGAACATTCTTTTAAAAAATTATACTTTTTTGGACTTCCCTGGTGGCACAGTGGTTAAGAATCCGCCTGCCAATTCAGGGAACACGGGTTCGATCCCTGGTGCAGGAAGACCCCACATCGTGGAGCTACTAAGCCCGTGCTTGACAACTACTGAGTCTGTGCTCTAGAGCCCGTGAACCACAACTACTGAGCCCGTGCGCCACAACTACTGAAGCCTGCATGCCCTAGAGCCCATGCTCCGCAACAAGAGAAGCCACGCAATGAGAAGCCCGTGCACCGCAACAAAGAGTAACCCCCGCTCACTGCAACTAGAGAAAACCTGCGTGCCGCAATGAAGACCCAGCACAGCCAAAAAAATGAATAAATAACTAAATAAAGTTAAAAAAAAGTATACTTTTTCTTTTGCTTTTAAGTCCAAACTCTTACATGTAAGGCCTATTTTATTTGACATCAAACGACCTTTTATTTCACCTTATTTATATTTTGCTGACTATAATTGCATGTCTGAAGAAGTCTCCTAAACAGCTATACTTCTGAATTTATATCCATTTCTTTTTGCATGTTTAACAGTTTTTACATATATATATACGTCTCAAGCACTGTTATTTAGTACATAAAGTTGTATGAGTTGTGGATTTTTAAAAAATAATTTTCTTTTCTCATGTGATGTTTTTATTTCTTGGATTCTACTTCCATGTAACCCCTGTTTTCTTTTTCTTTTTACCTTTCCCTCTTAAGCTTTCTAAATCTGTTTATTTTAAATATGTCACTTGCAAACACTTAAAAAATCATATCAAAGGGAACTTCTAATAGGTGAATTTAATTATTTTCCATGTAATTGGTAATCTGTAAGCTTTTTAAAATGCTTCCTTTATGTATCTTTTCTGTCTTTGTTTTCTTTGATTTCTTTCTAACTTTAAATATATTTTCTTTAACATTTTCTTATGTGATTTGAACAAAATACATTGTTTTGTGTTTTGCTAGTAATCTTAGAAAAAGTCAGGTTAAAATTTTTCTTAATAATTTACATCAACCATAAATAGAATCTTCTGGTTCCTCCCTTTGTAAGATGAGAAGAATCGCTGTAACTTTCTTTCAAACATTTCTTCCTATTTCCTAGTTTTGTTGGTATAATCTGGGGTTCGTAGCTAGTTTACTATTTTCAGATGATTATTTCACATTACTCAACTTCTTTTTTGAGAATTATGATTACATTTTATTCTGAAATCATATATTTATTTAGACATATCCTACATTTAAATTATTTTATCAAACACTACAAGTCTTGAAAACCTCTTAGTCTTTATTTTAATTAATCTCAAAGTAGCTGGATATTATTTCTCATTCATTCATTCATTTAACATATATGATTCAAGGCAAATTTTCTCACAGGAAAACTGGTAAAGTATCAATAAAAGGAATATGTTCTTGGATTTCATAAATCCTTACCCATTATTTTTTCTTCACTTCAAGTTCTCAGGTAATATGTAGATCCAGAATTATGCAGAGTTGGGACAGGAGGTGGTTCTGTGCTTTAACCTTTTTCCTTCTTTATTTGGAACATACAAAAAGTAAGCCCGATTAGGCTCTGGCAGGTGCTAATATGGATGTTCTCTCTTTCCTTAACACTCTCTCCCTTTTTACTGCCTTTTCCTCCCAGAGTCCCGCCTTAAAGTTTACTGGAAAGCACCACCCCATTCTACAATAGTTCATTGCTCATTCATTCATAGAACAAATATTTATTTTAGGTGTCTATTACCTGCCTGGCACTCTTTTGAGATTTGAAAATAGAGCAGTGAAAAAATCAACCAAGTTCATTTTTGTGTCTTTCACGTTTTACAGTGTTCTATTGTAGAAGGCAGTCTGCCTAATTTCTACTGGTTCTGTAGATGTGTGTCTTTAAGACTATGACTTCTTCTGACCTAAATGCTTTCTATTATCACATGAGGAGGATTAATTTCTATTCATATGTTATGGTTCCTTTAGCACTTTCCTCAGCTTTCCTGTATCCTTTCCTTCTTTTAAGTTTTGATATCTTCATAAAGTCTTCTTCAATACATAGTGATTTCTTCTCCTGGCTTTAGAGCACTTACTGTCTTGTCTAGCTTTATCCAGAAGAAATATAATGGCCACCTACTTAACTTTAAATATTCTAGTAGCCACATTTTTAAATGTTTTTTATTTTTATTCTTTTGGCCATGCTGCGCGGCTTGTGGGATCCTTGTTCTCCAACCAGGTATCAAACCCGTGCTCCCTGCAGGGGAAGTGCGGAGTCCTAACCACTGGACCGCCAGGGAATTATCTCTAGTAGCCACATTTAAAAAGTAAAAAGAAACAGGTAAAATTAATTTTAATAATATATTTTATGAAACATGAAAAAGTTATTTCAAAGTGTAATCATTATAAAAACATTAAGAGATTTTAATTTTTTTAGTACTACATCTTCAAATTAGACTAGCCACATTTCAGATGCTTCGTAGCCACGTGTGTTTAGAGATGACCATATTGGACAATACATGTCTAGTTATTCATTTAGCGTATTCTACTACCTTGATACTAAATTTTAAATAAAGATGGGTATGGAAAGAAGGAGAGATACTGTGCTTTTTTTTTTTTTGGTTTGTTTTAGAAACTTTTCTAAATCTTCCTAGTCCTTTTGTTCTTTCTCTCTTCACTAAGTCATTATATCTCATTGCTCTTTCTTTTTGTTTTATTTATTTATTTATTGGCTGTGTTGGGTCTTCGTTTCGTGCGAGGGCTTTCTCTAGTTGCGGCGAGCGGGGGCCACTCTTCATCGTGGTGTGGGAGCTACTCTTCATCGCCGTGCGCGGGCCTTTCACTATGGCGGCCCCTCCCATTGCGGGGCACAGGCTCCAGACGCACAGGCTCAGCACCTGTGGCTCACGGGCCCAGTTGCTCCACGGCACGTGGGATCTTCCCAGACCAGGGCTCGAACCCGTGTCCCCTGCATTGGCAGGCAGATTCTCAACCACTGCACCACCAGGGAAGCCCTGCTCTTTCTTTTTGATTAAGCAGGACAAAAATTAAACTGTATTCTCTCTCTTTTTAGTAGTGTTTGCCATTTTTTGGTTGTTTCTGGAACTGGACTATTCTAAGTTCATCCACTCAAACAAGTTTCCCCTTGAATTTAAAGGAGAATCCCAGGAAACGAATGTAGTTTTTATAATTAATCACCAAAAACCTTTCCAACTTAACATTTCTATAGTCTGTGATTCGTATGAAGTTTTAGTTATGATCCCCAATTATGCAATTAATGTAGAATTTTAAAATGTTTTCAAGTGGGAAGAGATTAGTGAAGGCATTTAAAGATAATTCCCGACCCGCCATTCACTAAGTTTTTGAATAATATATGGCTTGCAGAGAAAAGTAATTGAGACTATTTTGCCAGTTAAATTAGTGAAAAATGGGTTAGGAATGAAACAGTTCCCATTTATTATAAATCAGTATAATGTAACAGAATCCTGTTGTTCTGAGCTTATCACTCCTAGGGAAGAGGTTGCCACACATGTGATAGGCACCTAAAATAATGAATAGATGGAACAGATTGACATAGAGTTCTTAACTCTTAAAAGTATAGTAGTACAAAACCTGAATTCTCTTTTATAAAGGAATTAAGGCATATAAGGAGCTGCCAGTGGATTTTTTCAGAAACCCTTAGTGGAATACTACTTCTGTGATTTTCTTATAACATTATTAAAATACTTTTCCCAGAAATCAGACAGATCCTACAGACTGTATTCAAGGCAGTTATTAGGCACTGGGCAAGGCTGTATTTTTTCCAAAAAATATTTTGGGAAAAAATTGTATAAACAATAAAAAAATTCATTAAGACAGTAAGGAATAGTGCATATTTTATTGCTGTTTGAAATCATTCCACAGAGACAGTGAATTTTGAATAAGGATGTTTCTGAGCCTATACTTAATCTCTTTGTTTGAGATTAACATAAGACATTTTCAAAAGCTGTACCCTGATAATGTAATCTGGTATTTGAGAATGAGATGTACAGAAGCTAACATTTCATAAGGACGACTTCATCCGTGATATGTGCTACCCCAAACATTGCAGTCTCAAATGCACACACAAAAGAAGAACCAATTTTCAGGGGCCTCCATCACCATACTGACCAACTGCTAGCCATCTACCTTTCCTCTCCTTTTCAGAATGACAGAAGGAATGGAATCAGAACCTGATACACCTTGCATCAAAGATTACTGAACTCTACCAAATTTCTAATGTTAAAGGAGAGACAGTTATCTGTACTCTGAAGGATGAACACAAAAAGAAAAATGACCTTTTAGCTTTCAGTGATTGAAGATTTGAAAGTTACAGTTCAATTTACTTTGCTTTTTAACTATGCCTTTTCATGCTGGTCAGACACAGGCTATCTGTATCTTGTTCCTGAAGTTGGATGGCTTTCCATTATCTTATTAAATTTATTGCAAAGGAGAGGGTTTCCTGGAACAGCTAAGCTACAGGTGATTTATTGAACTATAACTCTTTGATTTTCTGGGAAATAAGTTGATTACAATTTCAATCTACCATTCTTCTTCTGAAAAGAAAACTTAATGTTTTACTTTTTTGGAAGGAGAGTTATCAAATAATAATTATTTGCTTTTTTTTTTTAACATCGTTATTAGAGTATAATTGCTTTACAATGTTGTGTTTCTGCTGTATAACAAAGTGAATCAGCTATATGTATACATATATCCCCATATCCCCTCCCTCTTGCGTCTCCCTCCCACCCTCCCTATCCCACCCCTCTAGATGGTCACAAAGCACCGAGCTGATCTCCCTGTGCAATGCAACTGCTTCCCACTAGCTATCTATTTTACATTTGATAGTATATATACGGCAATGCTACTCTCTCACTTTGTCCCAGCTTACCCTTCCCCATCCCTGTGTCCTCAAGTCTCTTCTCTACGTCTGCGTCTTTATTCCTGTCCTGCCCCTAGGTTCATCAGAACCATTTTTTTTTTTAGATTCCATATATATGTGTTAGCATACGGTATTTGTTTTTCTGTTTCTGACTTACTTCACTCTGTATGACAGACTCTAGGTCCATCCGCCTCACTACAAACAACTCAATTTCGTTTCTTCTTATGGCTGAGTAATATTCCATTGTATATATGTGCCACATCTTTTTTTTTTTTAACATCTTTATTGGGGTATGATTGCTTTATAATGTTGTGTTAGTTTCTGCTGTATAACAAAGTGAATCAGCTATACATATACATATATCTCCATATCCCCTCCCTCTTGCGTCTCCCTCCCACTTTCCCTATCCCACCCCTGTCGGTGGTCACACAGCACCAAGCTGATCTCCCATGTGCCACACCTTCTTTATGTATTCATCTGTTGATGGACACTTAGGTTGCTTCCATGTCCCGGCTATTGTATATTTGCTTTTTTTTTTAATTTGCTTTTTTTAACCTGTTTGTTTTATGTAGAACCAAACTTACTTGCCTTGGAATATTACTTTTTGCCAAGTTGATTTTATTAGAGTATAATTAACAAGTGTCAAAGAGAAGCTACTTGATTTGTTTTCACAGTAATTCAGAAGGAAAAAAAAACACATGGGTTTGAAAATGAATTACTTTCCTCTAGAATTTTGGGTAAAATTTTAAGACCTCATGTGTTAAAATTTAGAAGACAGAAGAAGAAACAGTCAAGTTCTGTTATCTCACTGAACAGATTAACCCTCTTTTCCATGTCCTCTATACTCCTCACAGAATGTTTGCTGCTATTTGCGTGTATTTGAGCCAGTAGCAGTGGGTTGTATAAAGCAGCTTCAGCATCACCATAAACTTCAAAGTAATCATTTTTCTCACAGCAAAGGCAGCTCTGTGCATGGCCTTAAATTGCCTGCCTGTAAAATGACTGCAATCTACAACTGCCAGGTCCATGTAGATGTTCATGTTAATTTTCCAAGTTGGGAAACAACATGCTTATTGTTAGGTGATAGAAACATGTGAGAGTTTAGCAATGAACAACTTTACAAACAACTAACTGAAAGAAGTTTGATTCAATAAGTGGAAGGAAAATTTTCCCATAGCCTCCTGTATCATTACTCTATTTTTTCTGGTACTCAGAGAAGCTGAAGGAGAGGGAAAAATAGATCTGGAAGATATTATTTCAGGGCTAGTTGAAAAGAGGGTGGTACACAAAAGGATCTTGCCTGGAGAGATGAGTCCTGCATGTGAATGTTAGAGGCACTATGTATGTAAGGTATGAAGTTGCATTGGATTTATTTGTATTTTTAAAAAATAGGATAAATGGTGATTTATAAGGAGCATTTCAGTACACAGGGTTTGACGATATGAACTTTAGCTAAATGTAATGTTTTAAATAGGAGATACAGTCAAGAATGTGAAAAAAAGAACTGGAAGGACTTTTTCTGTTACAAAATTTTATTTCTTATATTATCTTGATACTTAGAATAAATGAATGTCTTTTGGATTCAAAACAAGAACAACTCTTTAAAATATTTAGATAGGCTGTGTATTATTTTTATTTTATAGATTATGCTGAACGCTATTTCCCTTTTTAATAAAAAGCCAACAAAATGTTCTTGTCTTTTTCCTATTTCTAAGGCTTTCCTGGTTATTGGTTTCACCTTAGAAGCATACATAATCTAGCTTACTTTCCATGTTTCTTGCTTCTCTAGTCTTTAACTTAATTTACTTATTTTTTAACATCTTTATTGGAGTATAATTGCTTTACAATGTTGTGTTAGTTTCTGCTGTATAACAAAGTGAATCAGCTATATGTATACATATATCCCCATGTCCCCTCCCTCTTGCACCTCCCTCCCACTCTCCCTATCCCACCCCTCTAGGTGGTCACGAAGCACCGAGCTAATCTCCGTGTGCTATGCAGCTGCTTCCCACTAGCTATCTATTTTACATTTGGTAGTGTATACATGTCAGTGCTACTCTCTCACTTTGTCCCAGCTTACCCTTCCCCCTCCCCGTGTCCTCAAGTCCATTCACTACATGTGCATCTTTATTCCTGTCCTGCCCCTAGGTTCGTGAGAACCATTTTTTTTTTTAGATTCCATATATATGTGTTAGCATACGGTATTTGTTTTTCTCTTTCTGACTTACTTCACTCTGTATGACAGACTCTAGGTCCATCCACCTCACTACCAATAACTCAATTGTGTTTCTTTTTTATGGCTGAGTAATATTCCATTGTATATATGTGCCACATCTTCTTTATCCATTCATCTGTTGATGGACACTTAGGTTGCTTCCATGACCTGGGTATTGTAAATAGTGCTGCAATGAACATTATGGTAAATGTCTCTTTTTGAATTATGGTTTTCTTAGGGTATAAGCCCACTAGTGGGATTGCTAGGTCATATGGTAGTTCTATTTTTAGTTTTTTAAGGACCCTCCATACTGTTTTCCATAGTGGCTGTATCAATTTACATTCCCACCAACAGTGCAAGAGGGTTCCCTTTTCTCCACCCCCTCTCCAGCATTTATTGTTTGTAGATTTTTTGATGATGACCATTCTGACCGTTGTGAGGTGACACCTCATTGTAGTTTTAATTTGCATTTCTCTAATGATTAGTGATGTTGAGAATCCTTTCATGTGTTTGTTGGCCATCTGTATGTCTTCTTTGGAGAAATGTCTATTTAGGTCTTCTGCCCATTTTTGGATTGGGTTGTTTGTTTTTTTGATATTGAGCTGCATGAGCTGCTTGTATATTTTGGAGATTAATCCTTTGTCAGTTGCTTCATTTGCAAATATTTTCTCCCATTCTGAGGGTGGCCTTTTTGTCTTGTTTATGGTCTCCTTTGCTGTGCAAAAGCTTTTAAGTTTCATTAGGTCCCATTTGTTTATGTTTTTATTTCCATTTCTCTAGGAGGTAGGTCAAAAAGGATCTTGCTGTGATTTATGTCATACAGTGTTCTGCCTATGTTTCCTCTAAGAGTTTTATAGTGTCTCACCTTACATTTAGGTCTTTAATCCATTTTGAGTTTATTTTTGTGTATGGTGTTAGGAAGTGCTCTAATTTCATTCTTTTACAGGTAACTGTCCAGTTTTCCCAGCACCACTTATTGAAGAGGCTGTCTTTTCTCCATTGTATATTCTTGCCTCCTTTATCAAAGATAAGGTGACCATATGTGTGTGGGTTTATCTCTGGGCTTTCTATCCTGTTCCATTGATCTATATTTCTGTTTTTGTGCCAGTACCATACTGTCTTAATTACTGTAGCTTTGTAGTATAGTCTGAAGTCCAGGAGCCTGATTCCTCCAGCTCTGTTTTTCTTTCTCAAGATTGCTTTGGCTATTCGGGGTCTTTTGTGTTTCCATCCAAAATTGTGAAATTTTTGTTCTACTTCTTTGAAGAACACCATTGGTATTTTGATAGGGATTGCACTGAATCTGTAGATTCTTTGGGTACTTTAGTCATTTTCACAATATTGATTCTTCCAATCCAAGAACATGGTATATCTCTCCATCTGTTTGTATCATCTTTAATTTCTTTCATCAGTCTCTTATAGTGTTCTGCATACAGGTCTTTTGTCTCCTTAGGTAGGTTTATTTCTAGGTATTTTACTCCTTTTGTTGCAGTGGTAACTGGGAGTGTTTCCTTCATTTCTCTTTCAGATTTTTCATCATTAGTGTATAGGAATGCAAGAGATTTCTGTGCATTAATTTTGTATTCTGCTACTTTACCATATTCATTGATTAGCTCTAGTAGGTTTCTGGTAGCATCTTTAGGATTCTCTATGTATAGTATCATGTCATCTGCAAACAGTGACAGTCTTCCTTCTTCTTTTCCAATTTGGATTCCTTTTTCTTCTCTAATTGCCATGGCTAAAGCTTCCAAAACTATGTTGAATACTAGTGGTGAGAGTGGGCAACCTTGCCTTGTTTCTGATCTTAGAGGAAATGGTTTCAGTTTTTCACCATTGAGAACGATGTTGGCTGTGGGTTTGTCATATATGGCCTTTATTATGTTGAGGTAGGTTCCCTCTATGCCTACTTTCTGGAGAGTTTTTATCATAAATGGGTGTTGAATTTTGTTGAAAGCTTTTTCTGCATCTATTGAGGTGATTATATGGTTTTTCTCCTTCAATTTGTTGATATGGTGTATCACATTGATTGATTTGCACATATTGAAGAATCCTTGCATTCCTGGGATAAACCCCACTTGATCGTGGTGTATGACCCTTTTAATGTGCTGTTGGATTCTGTTTGCTAGTATTTTGTTGAGGATTTTTGCATCTATGTTCATCAGTGATATTGGCCTGTAGTTTTCTTTTTTTGTGACATCTTTGTCTGGTTTTGGTATCAGGGTGATGGTGGCCTCGTAGAATGAGTTTGGGAGTGTTCCTCCCTCTACTATATTTTGGAAGAGTTTGAGAAGGATGGGTGTTAGCTCTTCTCTAAATGTTTGATAGAATTCGCCTGTGAAGCCATCTGGTCCTGGGCTTTTGTTTGTTGGAAGATTTTTAATCACAGTTTCAATATCAGTGCTTGCGATTGGTCTGTTCATATTTTCTATTTCTTCCTGGTTCAGTCTTGGAATGTTGTGCTTTTCTAAGAATTCATCCATTTCTTCCAGGTTGTTCATTTTATTGGCATATAGTTGCTTATAGTAATCTCTCATGATCCTTTGTATTTCTGCAGTGTCAGTTGTTACTTCTCCTTTTTCATTTCTAATTCTGTTGATTTGAGTTTTCTCCCTTTTTTTCTTGATGAGTCTGGCAAATGTATTTTCAATTTTGTTTATCGTCTCAAAGAACCAGCTTTCAGTTTTATTGGTCTTTGCTATTGTTTTCTTCATTTCTTTTTCATTTATTTCTGATCTGATCTTTATGATTTCTTTCCTTCTGTTAATTGGGGGTTTTTTGTTCTTCTTTCTCTATTTGCTTTAAGTGTAAGGTTAGGTTGTTTATTTGAGATTTTTCTTGTTTCTTGAGGTAGAATTGTATTGCTATAAACTTCCCTCTTAGAACTGCTTTTGTTGCATCCCATAGGTTTTGGGTTGTCGTGTTTTCATTGTCATTTGTTTCTAGGTATTTTTTGATTTCCTCTTTGATTTCTTCAGTAACCTCTTGGTTATTTAGTAGTGTATTGTTTAGCCACCATGTGTTTGTATTTTTTACACTTTTTTTCCCCTGGAATTGATGTCTAGTGTCAAAGCATTGTGGTTGGAAAAAATTATTGATACGATTTCAATTTTCTTAAATTTACCAAGGCTTGATTTATGACCCAAGATATTATCTATCCTGGAGAATATTCCATGAGCACTTGAGAAGAAAGTGTATTCTGTTGTTTTTGGATGGAATGTCCTATAAATATCAATTAAGTCCATTTTGTCTAATGTGTCATTTAAAGCTTGTGTTTCCTTATTTTCATTTTGGATGATCTGTCTATTGGTGAAAGTGGGGTGTTAAAGTCCCCTACTATGATTGTGTTGCTCTCGGTTTCCCCTTTTGTGGCCGTTAGTATATGCCTTATGTATTGAGGGGCTCCTATGTTGGGTGCATAAATATTTACAATTGTTATATTTTCTTCTTGGATTGATCCCTTGATCTTTATGTAGTGTCCTTCTTTGTCTCTTGTAATAGTCTTTATTTTAAAGTCTATTTTGTATGATATGAGAATGGCTACTCCAGTTTTCTTTTGATTTCCATTTGCATGGAATATCTTTTTCCATCGCCTCACTTTCAGTCTCTATGTGTCCCTAGGTCTGAAGTGGGTCTCTTGTAGACAGCATATATATGGGTCTTGTTTTTGTATCCATTCAGCCAGTCTATGTCTTTTGGTTGGAGTATTTAATCCATTTACATTTAAGGTAATTATCGTATGTATGTTCCTATTTCCATTTTCTTAATTGTTTTTGGTTTGCTTTTGTAAGTCTTTTCCTTCTCTTGTGTTTCCTTCCTAGAGAGGTTCCTTTAGCATTTGTTGTAAAGCTGGTTTGGTGGTGCTGAATTGTCTTAACTTTTGCTTGTCTGTAAAGGTTTTAATTTCTCTGTCAAATCTGAATGAGATCCTTGCTGGGTAGAGTAATCTTGGTTGTAAGTTTTTCCCTTTCATCACTTTAAATATGTCCTGCCTCTCCCTCTGGCTTGCAGAGTTTCTGCTGAAAGATCAGCTGTTAACCTTATGGGGATTCCCTTGCATGTTATTTGTTGCTTTTCCCTTGCTGCTTTTTATATTTTTTCTTTGTATTTAATTTTTGATAGTTTGAGTAATATGTGTCTTGGCATGTTTCTCCTTGAATTTATCCTGTATGGGATTCTCTGTGCCTCCTGGACTTGATTGACTATTTCCTTTCCCATGTTAGGGAAGTTTTCAACTATAATCTCTTCAAATATTTTCTCAGACCCTTACTTTCCTCTTCTTCTTCTGGGACCCCTATAATTCGAATGTTGGTGTGTTTAATGTTGTCCCAGAGGTCTCTGAGACTGTCCTCAATTCTTTTTATTCTTTATTCTGCTCTGCAGCAGTTATTTCCACTATTGTGTCTTCCAGGTCACTTATCCGTTTTTCTGCCTCAGTTATTCTGCTATTAATTCCTTCTAGAAAATTTTAAATTTCATTTATTGTGTTGTTCATCATTGTTTGTTTTCTCTTTAGTTCTTCTAAATCCTTGTTAAATGTTTCTTATATTTTCTCTATTCTATTTCCAAGATTTTGGATCATCTTTACTATCATTATTCTTAATTCTTATTCAGGTTGACTGCCTATTTCCTCTTCATCTGTTTGTTCTGGTGGATTTTTACCCTGTTCCTTCATCTGCTGCATATTTCTCTGTCTTCTCATTTTGTTTAACTTACTGTGTTTGGGGTCTCCTTTTCACAGGCTACAGGTTCGTAGTTCCCGTTGTTTTTGGTGTCTGCCCCCATTGGTCAGTTTGGTTCAGTGGCTTGTGTAGGCTTCCTGGTGGAGGGGACTGGTGCCTGTGTTCTGGTGGGTGGGACTGGATCTTGTCTTTCTTGTGGGCAGGGCTGTGTCCGTTTGGGGTGTCTGTGAACTTAGTACGATTTTAGGTAGACTATCTGCTAATGGGTGGGGTTGTGTCCCTGTTTTGCCAGTTGTTTTGCATGGGGCATCCAGCACTGGTGCTTGCTGGCCGTTGGGTGGAGCTGGGTCTTAGTGTTGATACGGAGATCTCTGGGAGAACCGTTGCCAATTGATATTATGTGGAGCTGGGAGGTCTCTGGTGGTCCAGTGTCCTGGGCTTGTCTCTCCTACCTCGGAGGCTCAGGCCTAACACCCGGCCGGAACACCAAGACCCTGTCAGCCACATGGTCAGAAGAAAAGGGAGAAAAAAAAGAAAGCAAATAAAACAAAGTAAAAGAATTAAAAAATGATAAAACAAAAAATAATAAAAATAAATAAATAAATAAAAGAGAGCAACCAAACCAATAAACAAATCCACCAATGATCACAAGCACTAAAAACTGAGATAAACGTAAAAATCAGAAACAAATCAATTGCAGACATCAAACCCCAAGTCTACAGTTGCTCCCAAAGTCCACCACCTCAATTTTGAGAACATTTGTTGTCTGTTCAGGTATTCCACAGATGCAGGGTACATCAAGTTGATTGTGGGGATTTAATCCGCTGCTCCTGAGGCTGCTGGGAGAAATTTCCCTTTCTCTTCTTTGTTCGCACAGCTCCTGGGGTTCAGCTTTGGTTTTGGCCCCACCTCTGCATGTAGGTCACTCTCAGGCGTCTGTTCCCCGCCCAGACAGGAGGGGGTTAAAGCAGAGGCTGATCAAGGCTCTCTTGCTCTCTCAGGCTGGGGAGAGGGAGGGGTATGGTAGTCATAATTGGAACGTGGGGCGAGCCTGTGGTGGCAGATGCTGGCGTGACGTTGCAACAGCCTGAGGCATGCCGTGTGTTCTCCCAGGGAAGTTGTCCCTGGATCTCGGGACCCTGGCAGTGGCGGGCTGCACAGGCTTCAGGGTGGGGTGTGGGTAGTGACCTGTGCTTGCACACAGGATTCTTGGTGCCAGCAGCAGCAACGTTAGCGTTTCATGCCTGTCTCTGGGGTCCAAGTTGATAGCTGTGGCTTGTACCTGTCTCTGGAGCTGGCTTAGGTGGTGCTCTGCCTTCTATGGGCACACTGGGAAGGAATCCCCTCACCACATGCACCCCGAAACAGTGGTCTCTTGCCTCTTCAGCAGTTCCAGACTTTTTCCCGGACTCCCTCCCGGCTAGCTGTGGTGCACTAGGCCCCTTCAGGCTGTGTTAACACCGCCAACCCCAGTCCTCTCCCTGGGGTCTGACCTCCGAAGCCCGAGCCTCAGCTCTCAGCCCCCGCCCGCCCTGGCGGGTGAGCAGACAAGCCTCTCAGGCTGGTGAGTGCTGGTCGGCACCGATCCTCTGTGCGGGAATCTCTCTGCTTTTCCCTCTGCACCCCTGTGGCTGCGCTCTCCTCCGTGGCTCCAAAGCTTCCCCCCCCACCCCCCATCTCCACCAGTGAAGGGGCTTCCTAGTGTGTGGAAACCTTTCCTCCTTCACAGCTCCCTCCCAGAGGTGCGGGTCCCGTCCCTATTCTTTTGTCTCTGTTTTTTCTTTTTTCTTTTGCCCTACCCAGGTACTTGGGGAGTTTCTTGCCTTTTGGGAGGTCTGACGTCTTCTGCCAGCATTCAGTAGGTGTTCTGTAAGAGTTGTTCCACACGTAGATGTATTTTTGATGTATTTGTGGGTAGGAAGGTGATCTCCACATCTTACTCCTCCGCCATCTTGAAGGCCCCCCTTAGTCTTTTAATTTTAATGTGTGGGTAGCTGAGCACTAAGAGGTGTGGTCAGGGAAACATGGCTTACTCCTCAGCTCTGGTCTCCTACTTCACACCTTGCATCTGTGCCAGTTGGTGGTAGCAGGATGGGTGATGGAGACCATAATATTTGCGATCATTTGTTGGATGCCTGCCATGTGCCAGGTACTGTACATAGTGTCTCACTAGTCTTTACAATAATTCCGTAGGAAAGAGCACTGGTATTCTCTTTTTAAAGAAGAAGAAAATGAGGCTTCACAAGATTGTGTAACTCTTCCCCAAGTCATTTAACACATTTAATAAGTACTAGAGTCAGAGGACAAGAGCAATGAAAAAGCCTACCTGAGTTCCCTTCTTCTGTGATGAAACAGGGGAGTGAAAGGGAACCTCAGGGGTTTGTATAATTCCAGACCCAAACCTCCCCAGCAAATAGAAAGCTCAGAATATTGAAGTAGAGGACCAAGTATGGAACAATTTGAGATAAATAGAATCTGAGGTTTTTGGTGAGAGAGATCAATCAGAAAAGCTTGAGAAAGTATAGAGCCCCATTTAATTTATATTTCATTGAATACCAGGAGAATGGTTATTGTGACTTAAAACTTGCCCTGTGTTAGTCATGTTTATACTCTATTTCCCCATCATGACTAGTAGTCATAACCATTAGAAAACTTTGCTTATTCCAGGGAGAGAGAGAAAGGGAAGAAGACTGTATTCTTTTCTACAATTAGCTGAGATGGACAGAAAGTCTGGTCAGAGGCAGTAGTTGATTTCAGTGCACTAGGCAGCCAGCAGTCCGTGTTCCTGGGAATTTACACCAGATGAAGGCCTTAGATTCTTCCAGGGAAAACAGGGAGGGATAGAGTAGGAGGCAAGGAAACTGCTTTAGGACGTTAGCGCTAATTATTGCCGTGCTGCTCCCTTATTCTCATTCCTCCATTCCACTAACATTTTTTCTCTAGCCTATATTCTGAATCCTTTCTAGAGTACTAGTTGCTACCGCTCCTCATCCCAGGTCCCTTCTGGACCCCTCTAAGTTTGAATTTACATATTTGGAAGGATGCCAAGGATCATCCCAGCTAGTAGATGGAGTTCTGTAAGAGTTAAACTAGTGGAGGGAGACTTTTACTTATACCTGTGGAGTCTTCTCAAAATCTGAAGAATGTGCAGAGTCCAGAGCTGAGTCTGGAAAGCCTCAGAACAGAGGCATATGAACATATTGCCAAAACTGAGGGCTCCAGAAATAGGTCTCAAATTGCCAGGAATCCAAGAGTTTGGGAAGGGGAAAAGAGAAGTAGTTCTAGAGTAAAAGGGGAGCCATCCTGGGAATTACCAAGAACCAGCATTATTGTTTAACAGCAGCAGAGTAATGGGGTGTTGCATGTGTTTAGATAGACCAGGAAAGAGGCAGAGTTCCTGTTGCTCAGCAGGTTGGGGACAGAGTAAATAAGAGAAAGAGGTGTATTCCTGACATCTCTAGTTGAGACCCATAATACCTTTCTCTCTAGAAAAATAATATATATTAGGTTAGTTAGATTTCTAGGCTAGCCTGCTAAAATAGAGTTACCTCATAATGAACTTGAAATATAGGCTCTGTCATGAAAAAAATCATCTTGGTGGAAAATAATGGGTCTTCAAATGAACTTTTGAATTAGGTTCCATTGATAAGTGGGGAACTACCTGTAAATTAGAATTAAAGTTAGCCAAATTTTGAGATGTTATCATGGCTTACAGATATTCATTAAAAATATAATTTACTCTTAATTTTTGAAAAGTTAAAAAATGATAGTGATACTTTTGAAGAGTACTGATCAGTTATTTTGTAGAATGTGCCTCAATTTTGGCTTAACTTATGTTTTCTCATAATTGGAATGAGGTTATGCATTTTTGGCAAGAAAACAACCAAATGCTGTTATGTCCTTTTTAGTATATCATATCAAGGAACTTATATTGTTTTTTTAAAATTAATTAATTAATTAATTAATTTATTTTTGGCTGCGTTGGGTCTTTGTTGCTGCGCGCAGGCTTTTCTCTGGTTGTGGAGAGCGGGGACTACACTTCGTTGTGGTGCGCGGGCTTCTCATTTCTGTGGCTTCTCTTGTTGCAGAGCACGGGCTCTAGGCACGAGGGCTTCAGTAGTTGTGGCACACGGGCTTAGTTGCTCCGAGGCATGTGGGATCTTCCCGGACCAGGGCTTGAACCTGTGTTCCTTGTATTGGCAGGCGGATTCTTAACCACTGAGCCACCAGGGAAGTCCCGGAACTTATACTGTTGATATGTCTTATGACTAGTGATATTTACTTTGATCATTTGGTTAAGTTTGTGTCTGCAAGGAAAAACTATCACATTTGGAAACTAAGTAGGAATACAATATGGGTCCTGGATAGGATCTTAGACAAAAAATGTTAGTGGAAAAAATTGGTGAAATATAAATAAAGTCTGTCATTTAGTTAACAATATTGTACCAATGTTCATTTCCTGTTCTTGATAATTGTGCTATGGTAACATAAGATGTTAACATTAGGGGAAGGGAAGTGATGGAGATAAGGATACCTGTACTATTTTTGCAGCTTTCTATAAGTCTAAAATTAACTCAAAAAGTTAAAAATTAACATAATGATATCTAATATTTACATAGTGCCTACTGTGCGCCACACTCTATATCTATTAACTCTTTGATTCTTCTCAACCCAGTGAGGGGAACTATTATTATCACCATTGACAGATGAGGAAACTGGATACAGAGAAGTAAGAAACATGTCCATTGTCACATAGTTATTAAATGATCACATAGCTAGAAAGTGGCTGAGTTGGGATTTGAACTGAGGCATTCTGGATCCAGAAATCCATTATGTTATACTGACTTTCATTGTGATATGTGTGCGTGTGTGTATGCACACACACACACACACACAGTTTAAAAATAATTCAGACATACAAAAAACAGGTCTACCTTTCCCTGAGGCAATCTCTGTTACTAGGGTTTTCGTTGTTGTTTGTTTGTTTGTTTTAAACCTTCAGAGAAGAATTTACTCTTGAACATTGATAGCAGCCCATTTTGGTTTTTATCCATAATATTCAGAGTTGCGCTGTCGCAGTGTTTTGTTCTCTCTTCAGAAGTTTCTCATGGTATGCTGACTATTAAGAGATAGCAGCTGTATTGGAAACTTAGGGAATCCCTTCTGAGATGGTTGGACAGGAAACCTTTATGAATAAGGTGCTAATTACTCATAACTACAAGGTGCATTCTGTATGATAAGATTAAGTAGAACCAAACTTAGTTCAGAATTTAGCCAAGAAGTTCTGCTGTCGCTCTCATGAATGCTTTAATTAGTATAAATGTCTTTTTTTATCTTAGTATTGAGATTATTTATTTATATTTTAAAAACCCCAACTTGGTAGCCATTGTAACAACAGCTTTGTTTGTATTCTTTGAAAATAAAGAAAGATTATTATATATGGAATACTGTAGATAGGCCCTTTGGGAGTCTGCATGAATTACTTGAGCCTGGTTTCCAGATAAGGTAGAGACTGAACCTGAGCTTCCTGTAACGGCTAGAGGTACAGGCTTCCACAAAGAACATATTACTCTGAAGAAAGATTTTATCTTTGAGTGAAATAGAGAGTTGATAAAATACATATATTAACAGTTACTGACTCCCTGAGCTTCATAATTCTAGGAATTAATCATTGCTGATGCATATGTTTAAAGAAATTCATTTCTATCTTTCATCTTGGCCCAAAAGAAAAGAAACTAGTTATTTAAAAGGTGTTAAAAAGAGTGGGAATTTCCTGCCTATTTATGTACATACAGTCTTTGCTGCAGAAGCAACTAGTGTTTGTCTTTCTTTCCATGGTTAGGGCATTTTTTCCTGTGTTTTGAATTAAATTTGTAAACAGCAGCAATAGTGACTTCTTTCCTGTTAGCTTTGTATTCATGGTGCAGGGGAAGAATCTCATAGCAGATATTTGCTTTGGAAAGTCCAAAGGTCAAAGTTCCTTTAATTTTCTTACTGTCTTTCCTTCCCTTTCTTTTGTTTTTATTTCAAAATTTATTCATATCTCTATTTTTTTCATCCTTACTTTTTTTAAACACTTTTTTAAAAAAATTTATTTATTTATTTATTTATTTATTTTTGGCTGTGTTGGGTCTTCGTTTCTGTGCGAGGGCTTTCTCTAGTTGCGGCGAGCGGGGGCCACTCTTCATCGTGGTGCGCGGGCCTCTCACTATCGCGGCCTCTCTTGTTGCGGAGCACAGGCTCCAGACGCGCAGGCTCAGTAGTTGTGGCTCACGGGCCTAGTTGCTCCGCGGCATGCGGGATCTTCCCAGACCAGGGCTCGAACCCGTGTCCCCTGCATTGGCAGGGAGACTCTCAACCACTGCGCCACCAGGGAAGCCCCATCCTTACTTTTTAATTGATTGTAATATGGACTTAAATTTTTTAAAATGTCTGTAAAATTTATTTTTAAAAAGTTATATCTTGAAAAAAGTTATTTCTGTGTTTTAAATTTAAAAGATTGTGAGTTGAACCTTTCTTATTTCTCTAAAAACTTGAATTAACTGGCTTTTTACTTATAGTCTCAATTGTTCTCAATTGATTTTTCCCCTTTTAGGGAAAAAGAAATGTCTTTTACTTGCTGCTCAGTACTCTCATTACATATTCAGGGCATTCCAAATTGTGTGAATAGCTAAATTAAACTACTAAGTGACTTTGACAATTTAGAGAAATGAATAAGTGTGAAGTGCAGTAGCATTAAGGGCAAGGGAATTAAGAGAATAGACTATAGACATATGAGCTGGAAAACTACTATGTTTGTGCATGTATGACAAAGAGAGATGAAGGACACCATTCATCTCTCACCAAAATAAACCATTAGCTAAATATGAGTTAAATGTGCATCACTAACATTTATAAAATTAGGAAAAGGGTTGTTGATGGGGTGATATTCAAGATATCTGTGAGATATTAGTTAGGAAATCAGAAGCTACTTTCCTATAGATGTTAAAATGATGGTGGTGATTGTTAAACTTGAGAGGTCCTTCCAGGGCAGGAACCTTGTCTGATTTATTTTTTATCTCCAATTTATTTGCCTTGCATAAAGTAAAGTGTGTGTGTGTGTGTGTATAAATAATTGAGATTTCAGGTGTAAAACATAATGATTTGATGTTTGTATATACTGCAAAATGATCACCACAATAAGTCAAGTGAACATCTGTCACCATACATAGTTACAGAATTTTTTTCTTGTGATGAAAAATTTTAAGATCTACTCTCTCAGGAACTTTCAAATATGCCATACAGTATTATTATTAACTATAATCACCATGCTGTGAATTAGATCCCTGGGACTTATTTATTTTATAACTGGAAGTTTGTATATTTTGACTCTCTTCACCCATTTTGTCCATTCCTCCCCCCCAACCCCCACCCCGGCAGCCAGTCTGTTCTCTGCATCTATGAGCTTGGTTTTTTTAGATTCCACATATAATTGAGATCAAGTAAAGTCTTAATAAATATATTTATGTAATCCTTGGCCTCCAAAATCTAGTTAACTTCTAAAGTACTTTTAAATTCAAGTGCAAAAGTACTATAGAACTTAGCCATTATATAATAATAATGTCTTTTAAAGTTGTTGTAAGGTGTTGCCACAACTTCCGTCTCTCCTTACTTACTTTTTCTGGCCACTAGCCACTGCACACCTGTACCTGCACCGAGCCTAGGGCAAGAAAGAGTAAATTGGGACAGCTTTGATCTCAGGAAAACCTATTATTTGCAATGGATAGAGATGGGGAGGTGTGAAGAAGCGGGAAACCTCAGAATCCTGTGCTGTGTTTCTGGGTTGGAAAACAGAACCTTTCTGGTTTGTGAACCAGTCTACTGATGCTGAGGTGGTATGTAAAGGATGTACCATAATAATGAGTTACGCTAATTAGGTGCATTAGGATTAACCCACGTGGGAATCCTGCGTTACAGAATCAAATATCTATTTCCAAAACTTATTAGCATTGTCATATATTCTAAGGCTTTCATGGATACACAAAAGGTCTTCATTCATTCTAATCCTATATAAGTTTAGGAAGGAAGCCTCTTAAATAAAAAAAATTGATTAACCATCTACTTCAGAGACCGGTATTGACAGTGTGAAACAACTAGGGCGTCTATAAATGTAAACAGAAACAAAAAAACCCAGCAGCTGCATTGAGACAATGCATCAGTTTAAAAGGTGATGCTATTCTTTAATAGCATGGAGTGAGGAGCAGGGTTTGGGACATACACCACAACAATCTTTCCAGCCTATCTTGAGATATGTTTTGACAGGATTGTTCTTTATTTTAAAGTATTATGGGTTCCTGGTTATCAGTCATAAACCAAATTCAGATGTTAAGATATTTTGAAAATGAAATATATTCCAAAAACAAATGAGTTTTGAATTATCCACTGTCAGACTGATTGTCTATGGAATATGTTTCCCTTCATTCAAAAGATAATTTAGAATTGGCTATATGGTACTCATAATAATTGCCTCAATTGTCTCTGTCATGTAAAATCACTGAATAAAAGGGGAGGAAAGAGACTGTGTCCCATCTTCCTGCGTTCCTTCCACCTCTCCTTCCTTTATTTCTCCACCCCTTTATCTCTGTGGGGCTGAACTTTTAATTTTACCTGGGCAAGAGAGGATGACTGAGTATGCCAACTTGACAAAGAGTTAGGCTCCAGGTCTTTCTTCCAATTGTTTCCCAGTTAAGCAGTCTTTCCTTTGAATACAAAGTGTAGGATGCTGTGCTGAGATACTGATGCCTAACAGCTTTAGTAGGTGCGGTGGGGGGTGGGCGCAGGGGGGGAAGGGAGTGGCTGGGGGTGGTAAAGGAGTGGGTGGCAACTTATTTTCTGGTTGCAGAGCCAGATCAATCAACAACCTAATTTAGGGTTTAGTGCAGGCTTCTCTTAGAATGGATTATGATTTAAAGGACTTGGAGAAGCTTCAGAAGTATGGCATTAAAATAGCCAGAGGTTTGGTGAAAGACTAAAGTAGTAGAGGTGATTTAATTAAAAAGGAAAAGCTGAGTCAAGTAATCGTCATCAGGCAAATGAATGTATGAAAAGAGTATTGGCCTCTGTATTGGGAATTATGGGTTTAATCTAGATTCGACTAGTTAACTAGTGTATTACCTGAATCCTAATTCCATAATTTGGGAAATAATGGGGCACTGGATGATGTCTCAGTTCCCTGTAAACTCCGATAGTCTGTGAATTGGTGTCTATCAGCAGCATTTTATGCTTTTGAACCCCTCCTCCTTGCAATTCTCTTCCTTTGGTGTCTGTGATACGGAACTCATGGTTTTCCTTCTGCCTCTCTTGCTGTTCCCTCTTTGCAGTCTCATCTTCCTCTCCTTGATAATTAAATGTTGTGTATATCTTCAAGATTTAGGCCTAGGCAGTCTTTTATCACTTTCTATCCTATATCTTCCATCCTATAACACTAGCTATATCTTAGGCAGCGTAGTCAATGATCATACTTCAGTAATTATGTATATATGTCAATGGTTCCCAAATTATATTTCCACTCTAGACCTCTTCTCTGAGTTCTAGACCTGTGTATAAACTGCTTACTCAGCATCCCTATTTGAGTAGTTAAGAGACACCTCAAACTCAACATATCCAAAACCAAACTCATAAAAGCTTTCCCTCTACAGTGTACCTAATCTGAGTGTATGGCACCATCACCCATCAGTTACAACCAGTTGTGCAAGCCAGAAACATGGGAGTCTGCAGTAGTCTCTTAATAGATCAACCCACATCCGTTCTGTTTTCCCCCTAATCTAGTCTCTACAGTGGAGCCAGAGGGACTTTTTTTAAGGCAGATCTAATCTTGTGTGTCTGTGATACTCTTAAAATATTCCAGCAGCCTTTAAGATTAAGACCAAGTTCATTATCATGGCCCTGCCTGCCTCCTCAGCTTCATCTTCCACCATTCTGCGCTTTGTTATTTCAACACTAACCACAGTAACCTTCTTTCATTTCCTCAAGTATGCCATAGCCCTCCCACACATCCCACAGGGTATTTGCCTTGCTCTTCCTTGTGCCCAGACTATTACCCATCCCCTTCGCCATTGCACATATTACTCGTTCTTCTGTTTTGAGCTCAGTAGTAACTTTCTTTTAGAGTAGTCTTCCCTGACCCCCTCCAATCTAGATCAGGTTCCTTTATTAAATGTTCTCTTAGAAGTATGTTCTTTTCTTTCATAGCACTTATCTCAGTTTATTATTATATAATCCTTTCTGATTATTTAATTAGTCCTGCCTCCCCCACTAGACCGTTAAGTACTATAAGGGCAAGGACAGTTTCTGGTTTTTGCTCACTATTATAAGATTCTTGTATAGTGCCTGTCACATGATAAGTAGTTAAGAATTATTTGTAGAGGGAATGACTTAAATAGCTGTGTGTTGTAACTTTTATTTTTCAGTTTTCATCAAGATCAGGCAGAAGCTAAAAGTGACACAGTAGAATCAATCTTCAACCTCTCCCTTTCTCTGAGCTTTTTCCTATTTAGTGTATTATCTTGTTCAAGCCATCCTTAGCTTTGGACTAGTAAAAACAAGACAAAAGCAAAGGAAAGAACAAAAAACCTTCCTCATCTTCATATTCTCACCTGGCTGCTTTCTTATTTGTTTCCGTTCCATTACAGCTATTTAAAAAGTAGAGATAGCATTGTGTTTGAAAACATGGGCTTAAGCTAAAAGACCAGGATTCAAGTTTCAGCTCTGCCACCTGTAGATGTACGATTTTGCTTCAGCTTTTCAAATGATGAAATGAGAGAAATAATGGTTCTTTATAGGTTTGCTTTGAGGATCAAATGACAATACATGTGAAATATTTAGCACTATGCCTGGCATACAGTAAGCACTCCATAAATGTTAGCAGCGATCATTATTATCATCATCGTCATCATCGTAGTTATAAGCTGAGTTGCGTCCTCTCATAATTTATAGCTTGAAGCCCTAAAACCCATTGTGACTGTATTTGGAGATCGGGCCTTTAAGGAGATAATTGAGGTTAAATGAGGTTATAAGACTGGAGGCCCTAATCCGATAGGAACGGTGTCCTTGCAAGAAAAAGAAGAGGCACCAGGGGCATGTGCACAAAGAAAAAGGCCCTGTGAGGACATAGAGAAAAGGTGGCCATCTGCAAGCCAAGGAGAGAGGCCTCAGGAGAAACAAAACCTGTTGGCACCTTGATCTTGGACTTCCAGCCTCCAGGACTGGGAGAAAATAAATTTCTGTTGTTTAGGCCACCCAGTGTGTACTATTTGTTATGGCAGCACAAGTGGACGAACACCACCACCACCACTACCACCATCATCATCATCCTATTGTTTCAGTAAGGATCCCATCCTTTCTCCCATTTTCTCCTTAATCTACTGATGTCAGAATTTCTTCTGTTGTGGAACTGTCCTAAGTTACTGGTTATTCTTATATAACCAAGTTCAAAAGACTCTTTTCGTGTCTTATATAGCTTGACTTTGTGGTCCTTGAAAGTCAACTTTTCCTCCCTCATAAAATCTCTCTTCTTTTTTTATTGAAGTATAGTTGTTTTACAATATTTTGTTAGTTTCAGGTGTACAGCAAAGTGATTCAGTTATGTATATATATTTTCAGATTATTTTCCATTATAGGTTGTTATAAGATATTGAATATTGTTCCCTGTGTTACATAGTAAATCCTTATTGCCTATGTATTCTATATATAGTAGTGTGTATCTGTTAATCCCATGTTCCTAATTTGTCCCTCCCCCTCCTACCTTTTCCCTTTGGTAACCATAAGTTTGTTTTCTATGTCTGTGAGTCTGTTTCTATTTTGTAAATAGATTCATTTGTATTATTTTGTATTTTTTAATTTTTATTTTATTTTATTTTATTTTTTTGGCCATGCAGCATGCAGGATCTTAGTTCCCTGACTAGGGATCGAACCCGTGCCCCTCTCAGTGGAAGCTTAGAGTCTCAACCACTGGACCACCAGGGAATTCCCTGTATTATTTTTTAGATTCCACATGTAAGTGATATCATATAATATTTGTCTTTGTCTGACTGACTTCACTTAGTATGATATTCTCTAGGTCATCCATGTTGCTGCAAATGGCAATATTTCATTCTTTTTATGCACATCTTCTTTATCCATTCATCTGTTGATGGACACTTATGTTCCTTCCATGTCTTGGCTATTGTAAATAGTGCTGCTGTGAACATTGGGGTGCATGTATCTTTTTGAATTAGAGTTTTCCATCTTTTCTGGTATGTGCCCAGGAGTGGGATTGCTGGATCATATGGTAGCTCTAAAAAAATCTCTCTTCTTGAAACTTCTGCTTAGTCTCCTTCTTAATTTCCATCTTGAACCTTGTCTCCAGCTGCACCTAAATACCAGTGTTTTCCAGGGCATTATCCCCTGCATTCAAGTCTACCACACCATTTGGCTAATATGATAGGCAGAATAATGCCCGCCCCCCGGATGTCCATGCTCTAACGTTTTGAAGCTGTGAATATGGCAAAAGGAACCTTGCAATTGGAGTTAAGGTTATGGACCTTAAAATATATACATACATATATTAAGTGGAACCAATGTAATCACATGGGTGCTTAAGAGTGAAAGAGGAAAACAGAACAGTTAGAGAGATACAACAAAAAAAGAGGAAGGGGGGACTCAAGTGTGAGAGGGACTCCACGTGCTGTTGTTGGCTTTGAAGAGGGAGGAAAGGGGCCAGAAACCAAGGAATGTGGTGTCCTCTAGAAACTGGGAATAGCTCTCAGCCGACAGCCAGCAAGGAAATAGGGATTTCAGTCCTACATCTATCTACAAGGAACAGAAATCTGCCAACAACCTGAATGAGAAAAGAAATGGATTCTCCCCTAGAGCCTCTAGAAAGAATGTCGAGTCACATATAAGAAAGCTACCAGACCTGTTCATGTAATCATTAACTTCTCTCATCTCCTTAAGGGACCACCCCTTTCAGTTTTGCTTCCCTTTTTTTAAAAGCTAAGATTTTCTGTTCCAGAAGAGAGTAAGCTTAAATTGAAAAGCATTAGGTTATCTTCAGTTTTCTTTTAAGTTTGAACGATGTTCCGACAGTAGTTGCTTCATGGGGGTTTCCAGCTTTGACAAAAAAGTTAATAACTAAACTCTTGATTACAACATTAACCATGCCTAGGGACAGAATTTTTCTCTATTCTTCATGTTATATAAAATGCTAACCTTTTTGATAATGTTCTTATGCATTTTAAAAAAATGTACAGGCTTGAAAGTAAACATTATTCTTCCTTTTTTCCCCTTCTTATTTAGGAATGTGTAACTTCCACAGGATTTTCCAATCAGTAAATGAGATCCTGTTTACCCTTATTTTGTGTGCTCAGTCCACAAGATCCCACGCAATTTTGGACATCTTATAGCTGATAAGTGAATGAAAATAGCTTATTTTCCATCTGATTTAAAAGCTTTTTTTCTTTCTAAATCTATGTTAATTAATCGATTTTGTATTGTATGGAGAAAAAAGGCAGATGAAGATACGGCTATTGCTTCAGCTGCTCTTGAAATTTTTTTAATAAAAAAAGTCTTAATAAGCACCCCCCCCCCCAAGTCTCCCACCCTGAGGAGAAGGACTGAACAAAATGGGAGGTTCCCATTTCTTCAGGGAGAGAGAGGGTGAGTGCTGCCGTGGATCAGGGATCCTTTCCCTAGGTTTAAAAGGTGTATGAGCACCTACATGACATGGACCCTTTACCTCTCTGACCTCATCATCTGCTATACTTTTCACTCACTCTCCATCAGCCAGCCACAATTACCTTTCCTCAGACATAGGAGGAAGGCTCCTTGTTCTAGCTCAGTGTTGTCCAAAAGAAATACAAAGCAAACCACATGTGCAATTTAATATTTTCTAGCAGCAAGGAGGACTTCCCTGGCGATCCAATGATTAAGACTCCGCGCTTCCAGTGCAAGGGGCACGGGTTCACTCCCTGGTTGGGGAACTAAGATCCCACATGCCGCACAGTGTGACCAAAAAAAAAAAAAAAAAAAAAGTAAGTAAATAAATAGATAAATAAATAAAAATTTCTAGCAGCACCATTAAAAAAGATTAAAAGAAACAAGTGAAATTAATTTTATTAATGAATTATTTAACCCAATATATCTAAATAAGAAGTTTTACTATTTTTTCTCCTACTTTGTGTTTGAAATCTGTGTTTTACACTGACAGCACGTTTCACTTGGGCACTGAATTTTCATCAGAGATACTTGATCTGTATTTAGATTTTATAAAGTTTACAGTTGAAGCATAGAATCACATATCCTAGTTATTCTAAACATAACTTAAATTTTTTAAAATAAATCCAGTATCAGCTTTTTTTTTTTTTTTTTGAATTTATTTATTTATTTATTTATCCTTGGCTGTGTTGGGTCTTCGTTTCTGTGCGAGGGCTTTCCCCAGTTGCGGCGAGCAGGGGCTACTCTTCATCGCGGTGCACGGGCCTCTCACTGTCGCGGCCTCTCTTGTTGCGGAGCACAGGCTCCAGACACGCAGGCTCAGTAGTTGTGGCTCACGGGCCCAGCCGCTTCGTGGCATGTGGGATCTTCCCAGACCAGGGCTCGAACCCATGTCCCCTGCACTGGCAGGCAGACTCTCAACCACTGCGCCACCAGGGAAGCCCCAGTATCAGCTTTTAAGTTTAAATTAAATAAGTTGAAACACAGTAAAAACAATTCAGTTCCTTAGCCACCAAGTCACATTTCAAGTGTTCAGTAGGCATAGTTGTTACTGGACAGTGCAGTTCTAACTATTCTCTCTCTGTAAAGAATGCTTTCCTACAGATAACGGCTTGGTTAACTCCCTTACCTCCTTAAGTTTTTTTCTCAAATCTCACCTTCTCAGTGAGGCCTGCCAACCATTCTACTTAATACTACAATCTGCCCATAACTCACCATACTCCATACTTCTAATCTGCCATACTCCACCCTACTTCATCTCTCTTCACTGTATAATTGCTAATTTATTATTTTCATTGTCAGTTGCTTCCCTCCCTTTCTTCTGCTGCTTGCTAGATGGAAGCTTCCTGAAGGCAGAGATCTTTGTTTTGTTCACTGATATATCCCAACACCTAGAATAGTGCTTGGCCTGTAACAGGTACTCAATAAACATTTAGATCAAATTTATTAAATGAATGAATCATTATAAAAACTTGTTGAAATTATTAATAAATACATATTAGGTTCTAGATATAATTCAGACAGAGTTAAAAAGCATTATTGACCAAATTCTGCTTAAATATATCTTGAATGCATTCTTTGTACCTTTATATTGTTTTAATCTGGAAGTCGTGGGAAGAGAAATGAGGAGTACAAAAGAAGTTTATAATCTAGTTAGGAAAGTTGATTCACAAAAAAGAGAAAATATGAAAAATGATGCATTCTGCTGCAAACATTAGAGAATTGACTTAAAATATGGTGCCTCTAGTCGTGCTGCATATATTCCTTTGAGAATTTCTCAATATATATTTGAGTATTTATGTGTTTATCATTTGACAAGACTTGAACACGACAAATAGAAAAACTAAAAGTATTATAAAACCTACACTTGAAAACTAGATAGAACAATGACAAAGAGAGAATAATTTCAGTTCTGAAAATTGAATTTAGCAAAAATAATCTTTTAAAGAAATGTTGCTGGAACAACTAGACATAAACATGCAAAAGAATGAATCTAGTCTCAGACCTTATACCCTTCACAAAAATTAACTCAAAATATATCACAGACCTAAATATGAAATGCAAAACTATAAAACTAGAAGATAACATAAGGAAAAACCTAGATAGCCTTGGGTATGGTGATGATTTTTTGGCTATAACACTAAAAGGCACAATCCATGAAAGAAATAATTGTTAAGTTGGACTTAGTTAAAATTAAAGAGTTCTGCTCTGTGAAGGATAATGTTAAGAGAATAAGAAGAGAAACCACAGACTGGGAGAAAATATTTGCAAAGACACATCTGATAAAGGACAGTTATCCAAAATATACAAAGAAATCTTAAAACTCAACAATAAGAAAACAAAAAACCTGATTAAAAATGGGCCAAAGACCTTAATAGACATCTCACCAAAGAAGATATACAAATGGCAAATAAAGCTCATGAAAAGATGCTCCACATCATCTGTCATCAGATGCAAATTAACACAACTATGAAATATCATTAGACACCTATTAGAACGGCCAAATCCGGAACACTGATGACAACAAATGCTGGGGCAAAAATGTGGAGCAACAGAAACTCTCATTAATTGCTGATGGAAATGCAAAATTATGCAACCACTTTGGAAGACAGTTTGGGGGGTTCTTACAAAACTAAATATACAACATGGTCCATCAGTCACACTCCTTGGTATTTACCCAAATGAATTGAAAACTCAGGTCCACAAGAAACCTGCACATGGATATTTATAGCAGCTTTAACCATAACTGCCAGAACTGGGAAGCAACCAAGATGTCCTTCAGTAGGTGAATGGATAAATAAACTGGGGTACATCCAGACAACAGAATATTCCTCCCTAAAAAGAAATGAGTTATCATGCTTTGAAAAGACATGGGGGAAGACTAAAATTAGACTTCAAGAACAAGCACAGAATAGATTTCAATCAATAAAATTGGAAACAGAAATACATTAGAGATATGATGGAGGCATTATTTCGCCTAAGAGCAACATCAGAGTCACTGGGAAACTCAAGGAAAAATTAAAAAATTGTAATGATCCAAATATGAAACAGACCAAAATGGGGCATGATTTCAAGTGATTAGTGGAGTATATTCCACTAGAAAGGATTTTTCATTTGATCTTAACACTAAAATGCTTTACTTTGTGTGTGATAGCGATCTTGACATTGGAACAGAACAGCAGAGATGGAAGTACAATCCTAGGTGTTTCTTGGCTTTATCCTAAAGAATATTTATTCTTTAGGTGGTTGCAATGTTATAAACAATATTTTTGGGTTTTGTTGTTTTTATTGAAGTATAGTTGATTTACAGTATTAGTTTCAGATGTATGACATAGTGATTCAATATTTTTATAGATTATACTCCATTTAAAGTTACTAGAAAATAATGGCTTACTTCCACTGTGCTATACAATATATCCTTGTTGCTTAACTATTTTATACATAGTAGTTTGTGTCTTTTAATCTCATACCCCTATTGTGCCTCTACCCCCTTGCCTCTCCCCCTGGTAACCACTAGTTTGTCCTCTATGTCTGTGAATCTGTTTCTGTTTCTGTTATATACATTTGTTTATTTTTTAGATTCCACATATAAGTGATAACATAGAGTATTTATCTTTATCTGGCTTATTTCACTAAGGATAATAATCTGTGTGTCCATCCACATTGTTGCAAATGGCAGAATTTCATTCTTTTTTATGACTGAGTAATATTCCATTGTGTATGTATACCATATCTTCTTTACCCATTCATCTGTTCATGGACACTTAGGATTGCTTTCATATCTTGGCTGTTGTAAATAATGCTGCTCTGAACATTGGGGTGCATTTATCTTTTTATTTTTTAAAATTTATTTATATATTTATTTATGGCTGTGTTGGGTCTTCGTTTCTGTGTGAGGGCTTTCTCTAGTTGTGGCAAGCGGGGGCCACTCTTCATCGCGGTGCGTGGGCCTCTCACTATCGCGGCCTCTCTTGTTGCGGAGCACAGGCTCCAGACGCGCAGGCTCAGTAATTGTGGCTCACGGGCCCAGTTGCTCCGCAGCATGTGGGATCCTCCCAGACCAGGGCTCGAACCCGTGTCCCCTTCATTGGCAGGCAGATTCTCAACTACTGCACCACCAGGGAAGCCCGCATTTATCTTTTCAAATTAGTGTTTTTGTTTTCTTTGGATATAGACCCAGGAATGGAATTGCTGAATCATATAGTAGTTCTATTTTTAGTGTTTTGAAGACCTGCTATACTTTTTTCCACAGCGGCTGCACCAACTTACATTCCCATCAACAGTTACAGGGATTCTTTTCTATGTACATCCTCATCAACATTTGTTATTTGTAGACTTCTTGATGTAGCCATTCTGACAGGTGTGAGGAGATATCTCATCATGGTTTTGATTTGCATTTCTCTGATAATTAGTTATGTGGAACATCTTTTCATGTGCCTCTTGGCCATCTGTATGTCTTCTTTGGAGAAATGTCTATTCAGGTCTTCTGCCCATTTGTTAATTGGGTTGTTTGGGTTTCTTTTGATATTGAGTTGTATGAGCTCTTTATATATTTTGGATATCAACCCCTTATTGGTGATATCATTTGCAAATATTTTCTCCCATTTGGTAGGATGTTTTTTCTTTTGTTGATGATTTTCTTTGCTGTGCAAAAGTTTTATGTTTAATTAGGTCCTGTTTGTTTACTTTTGCTTTTATTTCTTTTGCCTTAGGAGACAGATCCAAAAAAATATTGCTACAATTTATGTCAGAGACTGTTCTGCCTATGTTTTCTTCCTAGCTTTATGGTTTCCAGTCTTACATTGATACCTTTAATCCATTTTGAGTTTGGTTTTGTATATGGTGTGAGGTAATGTTCTAATCTCACTCTTTTACATGTATCTGCCAGTTTTCCCAGCACCACTTATTGACAAGTCTTTTCTCCATTGTATATTCTTGACTCCTTTGTTGTAGATTAATTGACTATAAGTGCATGGGTTTATTCCTGGGCTCTCTATTCTGTTCCATTGATCTATGTGTCTGTTTTTTGCCAGTACCATGCTGTTTTTATTACTGTAGTTTTGTAGTGTAGTCTGAAGTCAGGGAGGGTGATACCACCAGCTTTGTTCTTTTTTCTCAAGATTGCTTTGGCAATTAGGGGTCTTTTGGGGTTCCATATAAATTTTAGGATTATTTGTTGTAGTTCTATGAAAAATGCCATGGGTATTTTGATGAGGATTGTGATAAATCTGTAGATTGCCTTGGTTAATATGGACATTTTAGTAATACTAATCCTTCCAATCCAAGAACATAGAGTATCTTTCTATTTCTTTGTATCATTTTCACATTCCTTCATCAGTGTTTTATAGTTTTCAGAGTATAGGTCTTTCACCTCTTTGTTTAACTTTATTCCTAGGTATTTTATTCTCTTTGATGGAATTGTAAATGGGATTGTTTTCTTGAATTCTCTTTCTGTTGATTCATTGTTAGTGTATAGAAAAGCAACGGATTTCTGTGCATTAATCTTATATCCTGCAACTTACTGAATTCATTTATTCTAATAGTTTTTTCTATATGTAGTATCATGTCATCTGCAGATCTGAATATTACTTCTTCCCTTCCAGTTTGGATGCCTTTTATTTATTTTTTTGTTTGTTTGTTTTTTTGTTTACTGTGGCTAAGTCTTCCAATACTGTGTTAAGTAGAAGTGGCAAGAGTGGGTACCTTGTCTTGTTCCTGATTTTAGAGGAAAGGTTTTCAGCTTTTCATCATTGAGTATGATGTTAGCTGTTAGTTTGTCATAAATGGTGCTTATTATGTTGACGTATGTTCCCTCTATACCGATTTTGATGAGAGTTTTTATCATAAATTGGTGTTGAATTTTGTCAAATGCTTTTTTCTGTGTCTCTTGAGATGATCATGTGATTTTTATCCTCCTTTGGTTAATGTGGTATATCTCATTGATTGATTTGCAAATATTGAACTACCTTTGCATCCCTGAAATAAATCGCTCTTGAGAATGGTGTATGTTCCTTTTTATATACTGTTGAATTTCATTTGCTAATATTTTGTTGAGGAATCTTACATCTACATTCATCAGAGATATTGGCCTGTAATTTTCTTTTTTTGTAGTGTCTTTGTCTACTTTTGGTATCAGGGTAATGGTAGCTTCATAGAATGAATTTGGGAATATTCCTTTCTCTTTAATTTTTTGGAATAAGTTTGAGAAGGATAGGTATTAGCTTTTCTTTATATGTTCAGTGGAATTCCCCAGTGAAGTCATCCAGTCCTGGATTTTTGTTTGCTGGGAATTTTTAAATTATAAATTCAGTTTCACTACTAGTGAATAGTCTGTTCAGCTTGTCTATTTCTTTTTATTCAGTCTTGGCAGATTGTATGTTTCTAGGAATTTGTCAGTTTTTTCTAGGTTGTCATTTTGTTGGCATATAACTGTTTGTAGTGTTCTCTATGAGTTTTTTGTATCTCTGTGGTGTTAGGTGTGATTTCTCTTCTTTCATTTCTTACTTCATTTATTTGGGTCCTCTCTCTTTTTTTCTTAATGAGCGAGGCTAAAGCTTTATCAATTTAGTTTATCTTTTCCAAAAACCAGCTCTTGGTTTCATTGATCTTTTCTTTCTTTCTTTTTCTTGTCTCTATTTTATTTATTTCTTCTTTGATCATTATTATTTCTTTCCTTCTGCTGAATTTGGATTTCGGTTTTTTTCAAATTCCTTTAGATGGTAGGTTAGGTTTTTATTTGAGATTTTTCTTGTTTTTTGAGATAAACCTGTATTGCTGTAAACTTCCCTCTTAGAACTGCTTTTGCTGCATCCCATAGATTTTGAAAGTTGTATTTTCATTTTCATTTGTCTCAAGGTATTTTCTGGTTTCCTCTTTGATTTCTTTATTGACACATTGGTGTTTTAGTAGAATGTTATTTAGTCTCCATGTGTTTGTGCTTTTGTCTCCATGTGTTTGTGCTTTTCCATTTTTCTTCCTGTAATTGATTTCTAGTTATACTGTTGTTGTCAGAGAAAATGCTTGATACAATTTCTATCCTCTTAAATTTGTTGAGACTTACTTTGTGGCCTAGCATGAGATCTATCCTGGAGAATGTTCCATGTGCACTTGAAAAGAATATGTATTCTGCTGTTTTTGGATAGAATATCCTGTAGATATCTATTAAATCCAACTGCTCTATTGTGTCATTTAAGAATACTGTTGTCTTATTGATTTTCTGTCTGAATGATCTGTCCATTGATATAAGTGGGCCGTTAAAGTCCCCTACTGTTATTATATTATTGTCAGTTTCTCCATTTATGTCTGTTAATGTTTGCTTTATATATTTAGCTGTTCCTGTATTGGGTTAATAATATATTGGGTTGGCCAAAAAGTGCCTTCAGTTTTTAAGTAAAAATAAAAGACACATTTTTCATTTCACCAAGAACTTTATCGAACAACATATTCACCCTTTTGTTCCACTACCTTCTGCCATTTTTCAGGCAACTTCATAATTCCACCTTCCCAAAACTTTTTATCTTTTTGAGCAAAGAACTGTTCTGGGTGCCTTTTACAGTCTTCCAGGGAATTGAAATTTTTTCCACTAAGAGAATTTTGTAAAGACCATAATAAATGGAAATCTGAAATTGCAATGTCTGGTGAATACAGTGGTTGAATCAGAACTTCCCAGCCAAGCTGTAACAGTTTTTATCTGGTCATCAAAGAAACATGCTGCCTTGTGTCATTCTGATGGAAGATTATTCGTTCTCTGTTGACTAATTCTGGACACTTTTCATCGAGTGCTGCTTTCAGTTGGTCTAACTGGGAGCAGTGCTTGTTGGAATTAATTGTTTGGTTTTCCAGAAGGAGCTCATAATAGAGGACTCCCTTCCAATCCCACCATATACATAACATCACCTTCTTTGGATGAAGACTGGCCTTTGGTGTGGTTGGTTGTGGTTCATTTCACTTGCCCAACGATCTCTTCCGTTCCACATTATTGTACAGTATCCACTTTGCATCACCCGTCACAATTTGTTTAAAAACAGAACGTTTTCATTACATTTAAGTAGAGAATCACATGCGGAAATACAGTCAAGAGGTTTTTTTCACTTGTGTGGAACCCAAACGTCAAAGCAAGTCACATAACCAAGCTGGTGCAAATGATTTTCAGCGCTTGATTTGGATATCTTGAGTATGTCAGCTATCTCCTGCCTGGTATAATGTCGATTGTTCTCAATTAACGTCTCGATTTGATCGCTATCAACTTCAACTGGTCTACCCAACTGTGGAGCATCATCCAGCGAGAAAACTCCAGCACAAAACTTCGCAAACCGCTTTTGACATGTTCCATCAGTCACAGCACTTTCTCCATACACTACACAAATCTTTTTTTGTGTTTCAGTTGCGTTTTTATCTTCCTTGAAATAATAAAGCATAATATGCTGAAAATGTTGCTTTTTTTCTTCCATCTTCCATATTAAAATGGATACACAAACATTAACCAATTTTGATGTCTTTTTTTAAATGCATGCTGATATGACAGTTGTCACATACAATCTAACAATATTGTTTCAAATGAAGTTAAAGACAACTAAGTGCTACTAGAGCCATCTTACGGAAAGAACTGAATGAACCTTTTGGCCAACCCAATATAATGAGTGTAATATCCTCTTCTTGTATTGACCTCTTTGTCGTTATGTAATGCCCTTCCTTTGTCTTTTGTTATAGAGTTAGTTTAGAGTCTATTTTGTCTGATCTGAGTATTGCTACCCCACTTTCTTGTCATTTCCATTTGAATGAAATATCTTTTCCCATCCCCTCATTTCAGTCTCTGTGTCTTTAGCGCTGAAGTGAGTCTCTTGCAAGCACATAGATGGATTTTTTTTTTTAATTTTAGAATAGACCTATAATCAAAATATGGAAGATTTTATTGTGGCTGTAGAATAGAAAGCAAATGTTATTAAATTTTAACAATGTAAAGATAAAAGAATTACTGACAGGAATTGGAAGGTAGAAGGCAGTAAAGAGATGAAGGGAAGGATAGGAGTACTAATGTCCTCCTATTATAAAATGAGTTCCAGAAAGAGAATGTTGAAAGCTGATTCTTTTAAATATACTAAAACTACTTTTACAATTATCTGTATTGGGAGGAAGAAGGGAGTTGGAATAGTGTAAAATCTTTGTCTATAATAGTAAGAAGTCAGTAGATTTATTTTCAAGTTGATATACTAGTAGTATAGAAGTGATATAAGCAAATGCTAGTAGTATAAACAGAAGAACTTGAAATAGAAGTGATTATTTCTGGGAACAAATGGAGCACTGGCTATTGTTTATCATTTATACACCCTCTGAAATATTTGATGTTTAAGCTATATATATTACTTGTATAAAATTTAACTTAAAAAGTTAACTTTATGAGGCCTTGGATAATAGACACTTTGAAATTGATGTATTCAGAAGAAAGGATCATTATAAGGCAATATCCTTTGGAGGAAAACCAAATTATATATCTGTAAGAAAGAGAAATTCTTCTTATCAAGACCTCTCTATTCCTTCCTATTGATATTATGATCTTAAACTTCTTCATCTTAAATCTGTTACCATCACCAGATGGTATCTTGAGGCCAAGGACTCTCTTAAAATTTTTAGTATCCTTCACCTGACTTAACACATAGTACTCAATAAATATTTGAGTTGCTTGTTTGTGTAAACCTTGTACGCACTTAAGGTTCAGATTACCCTATTCAGAGGCAGAGTGAGGTATAGAGGTGTCACATCCACTTGGCCTTAGTTTCCATCCAGCACCTAGGAGAATACTCAACAGATAACTCAGTGCTTCCCATTGACAAGTGTTTCTATCACAGTGGTGAAGAAAATTAAGTTAATTTACAAATATTAGAACATTGACATTGAACGCTATAGTCTGGCACATAGTAGACACCTCAAGTGGTTTTTTTTTTTTTTGAGTAAGTATTTGAGTGAATGAACAAATGAATAAATGAACGACTACCTTTGCTGAATCATATGGATACAGAGAATCCCACAAAAATATAATCTCTGGAGTTACCTTTGTCATCAGTCAGTCACTCAGGAATGGGCCCTTGCCTGGAGAAGAATTCTGATGTAGTTGACTCCTGTGTACTGTGTTCTTGCATATCCCTTTTCTAGAGAGTATCTTTTAAGTGTCATCTCCTAGATTATTGATACCTTTTCTCATTCTTTTAAAGTACTTCATGAGCTCAAATGAATCTCTAATTTTACTAATGTCATATTTCATTTTTTGCTTTTCTACTTTAGTATCAATATTGTTCTTAGTCAGAAGTTCCATTTACAGTCCATTGTCCCAGAATCTTGGTTTGCAAGTTTTAGAAGTCTTCTGAAAGGATGGAATGCAAGGGGGAATTGTCATACGCCCTTATTTCTTTTCCTTGGAGGTGCTTTACTATCCAAGTCAGTGATTAGTATATGAGAAACCAAATCCTCAGCAGTTACCATGGGTTCATTCATACTTGGTTGAGTGATGTCTGCCTACGACATTTTGGGTGCTCAGTAAAACGATTCTCTAAATAGTTTTTTAAAAAAATTACGCCACAGTAGTCTCAGTTACTCTTTTTCCATGGTGATTGTTTGTGGGTTGGACTCTGGAGTTTTACTCTGCAAAAAAGACAATTGCTAATAACTTCACGATCTTGGTCTAGATTTCTTGACAACCAGCCAAATTATCTGATTTAAATAATCAAATAAAGGCTGCCTGTAGATTTCAGTGTACTAAAAAAAATTCCTGGGGTGATTTCTAGTACTTGCAAAAGAGATCTGTAAGACCATAACAGGTTAGCTAGGAACAGTCACTGTTCACTTGGCTTTAGCCTCCTTCCAGCATGTAGGAAAATACTCACCAGATAGCTTAGTGCTTCCCACTTGCAAGTGCTCCTATCACAGTGGTGAAGAAAATAAAGTTAATTTGCAAATATTAGAGCACTGACATTGAACTCTATGGCCTGGAACATAGTGTTATATGTGAACTTGCGACTGAGTGTGTCTGTGTGTGTAACAGGTATAAATAAATAGTACAAGACTGCTGAAGCATATGGTTTCAAGTCATAGTTCATCTAAGTGTTCACTGAAGCCTAAATTGTAAGTCCAGGTAACCAAAACCAGGACAAATTAATACTTTTACTGGAAAGTTCCTATGAGTAAAGCTTCTTCCCCAAGGAAGTGGGCACATTAGATCTAGTTACAAAAACTAAATTGTTTCCCTTAGTGTCTAAAGATGTTGATACTGTTACTGCTAATGTTCATCCTGGAAATCTCATGAAGCTTAGTAAGCCTACTGACTTTCTTTCCTCTCTCTCTCCTTCCCTCTCTTTCCTTGTTTCATAAACATATTTGAAGCTCTCACAGTGTAAAAGACATATACTAAGGAGCATTCTAGGAGATTCGAAGATAAGTTAACATATGTCATGAAGGACATGTGAAAAACATCTGAAGGCATTAAAAAAAAGATACTGTGTCTCTCGCACTGTAATATAACCCACTCCACTCATACACATAAACACTTTTAAATCATTGCCATAGAGATCCATTGTCCTCGTTAAGAATGTGTCTCTAGTTGTAGTAGAAAAAGGAAGTTGAGAATTAAAGCCTAGAGGCTTAAAATTTACCAACAGAAACATGTCTACAAATATAATAATATATTTTAATCATTGTATATTGAATGTTATAGGGGTAATATTCTGGATTATTTTGAAAATACTAAGTAAATATGCTTTCATTCCCTCTGTAGATTCTGTTCTGTCTGTTCTCCAAACACCTTTAAGATTAAGTCATTAGTAGTCCAAGGGAAGGAAAAGGTAGAAAATGCAGAACAAGGAGGTTCATAGGCTAGAGGAGGAGGAAATAGCATGTAGGAAGTACCCTACAGGAACTGGGAGTAGAAGAGTAAAACAGAAAGAAAAGGAAAAGGGGAAGATTAGACTCCTATGTCCTGGCTCCTCTGACCGAAACTCTGGAAAGGGCTGGTGTAGGAGTTTAGAAACAACCTGTTTCAGGGACTCCTGGCACAGTAGTGATTGTTTTCTTTTGCCTCTCCTTGGGAAAACTGGGCTATTTTCAAGGTCTCTTAGAAAACCATCCTGTATAACATGAGACCACCCAAGCAATAAGTTGGAAATAGCAAGGTAACAGAATGAGTTGGGAGCAGACAAAGGTTCCTTCTCTCCAGTTTTCTACAAAATCAAGGTTGTTATGGTGGAAGTCCTAGGTTTCCCTTTGGGCCTATGAAGGTAACTGGGGCACAAACCAGCTATAATCTTCTGTAAGAAGATGCCTAGCAGGGCCAAGGAAGCTCATCTAGAGTTTGTGGGAGGACCACCCAATACAGGTGAGAGGACATAGAAATTGTTCTTTAGAATCCCCAGTGCCAGGAGGCTGTAATGGGGGGATTTACTGGTGGAGGGATTGACCAACAGGGCACCCAACAATCTGTAGGAAATACTAAGTCATTAAACCAGCAATTAAATGTCACCATTGCTGGAAACCATACCAACAGCTAGAGCCAGCAGAGAACAGAGTACAGTTTTCCCCAATAGCAGAGTGCCACAATGTAGATGGGGAACCATGTGCAGAAAGGAAACCGTATCTGTCTATATTGGAAATAAACATAATTCACAAACTCTCATGTCCACTAATGGTAGAACATTAATCTTGCCAATTAAAATTTAGTTACTTCTAAGCTGAAGCAGTCTTCTTTAGGTAAAAATTTAGTTAAATTCGGAATTATTTTCTCCCCTTCTCCTCTTTGTCCTTCCCAAGAGCAAGCTAAGTCCTGCCATTGTGGTGAGAGGTAACTTGTTCTGGTGCTGACCTCTAGTGGTCTCTGGCCTTCCTTGAAGTGTCTGATCCTGCTGGTCTTTGGATGATGGTAATTTGAAATTTACTTTCTCTGCTTAATATCCTGCCTTGGGCTCCAGTCTCTAAGATAACATGTCCTTTGCATTAGCTGATCACAACCCTGAGCTCCTTTGGATTTCCTAGCTCTCTTTCAAGCCTCTTCCTTTGGCCATTGCAACATTACAGATGCTTTCCAATAGTAGTCTTCAAACTGGGATACATATAAGTCTGGAGGTCATGAAAACATTCCAGGGAGTATGTGGGCAAGGTTGTTGTTGTTATTGTTATTTTAAAAAATTAATTGTATTTATGTATGATTTATATAAATAAAATTCATCAATTTTAAGTGTACAATTCTATGACCCTTAACAAATGTGTATCATCATGTAACTGCCAATACAATCATAATATAAAACATTTCATCACCCCAAAAGGTTTGTAGTCAGCCTCCTCCCTCCATCCAAGGCCCTGGCAGTCACTGATCTGCTTTCTGTCACTACATTTTTGTCTTTTCTAGAATGACAAAGTTCTAGAATGACAAAGTTTCTGTACGGTGTTATGGAAAAACCCAAACGAACATTTTGGCCAACCCAACATTATCATACTTAGTGTAATGCTTTTCAGATTCATCCATGTTATTTGTATCAGCAGTTCATTCCTCTTTTAAAAAACAGCTTTACTGAGATTTAATTCAGATACCATGTAATTCATAATTCATGTAATTCATGTAATTCACATATTTAAAGTATATGATTCAGGGAATTCGCTGGTGGTCCAGTGGTTAGGACTCTGCCCTCTCACTGCTGAGGGCCCGGGTTCAATCCCTGGTCGGGGAACTAACATCCTGCAAACTGTGCAGCGCAGCCAAAAAAATAAATAGATAAGATAAATAAATAAAGTATACAATTCATTGGTCTTTGGTACATTCACAGAATTGTGAAACCATCACTGTAGTTAGTTTTAGAACTATTGACGCGTGCAACAACGTGGGTGGATTTCAAAGCGTTATGCTAAGAACTCAGTCACAACCTCACCGCCTTTATTGCTGCCATCTTGGTTCAAGCCACCATAATCTCTGCTTGCATTATCGTAATAACCTGTAAACTGGTTGACTTTCACCCTATAGACTACTCTCAGCATAGCAGCCAGGGTCATCATCTTAAAAAATAAGTCAAATCTTTTCATAATTCCATTCAAACCTTGTGATTTGCTCCCTTTCTCTTAAAGTAAAATCCAAGATTCTTAAAATAGCCTACAAAGACTTATCTTCCCACTACCACCCTTACCTTGCTGACCTTATCTCCTACAACTCTTCCCTTACTTATGACTCTTCTGTTCCAGCCATATCAGCCTCTTCTATTCCTTCTGCCTGACCACTCTTCCACCACATGGCTGATCTCCCTCATCTCCTTCAAGTCTTTGCTTATATATCACGTGTTCAGGGATTCCCCCAACCATCCAATTTAAATGACAAACTCTCCATGCACTCGCAGTCTCTCTTGTATTACTTTTTAAAAAACGTAACCCTACTATATTCTAACATACTTATATAATTTACTTATTTATTTTAGTTGTTATTTGACTGCCCCCCTCCCACAAAATGCATTTGACAAGGGCAAGATGTTTATTTATTTTGTTCACTGATATACCTCCAGTACCTAAAAGAGTTCCTGGAACATTGTGAGGACTCAAATATTTGTTGAATGAATGGATGGATGAATGAAATCAAGAGTTAAAAACTGGAGGTTCCAGTTCAAGATAGCGACATAAGAAGATCCTGAACTCACCTCCTCCCATGGGCATACCAAATCTACAGCCATATATGGAACAGTTTCCTCTGGGAAAAAGCTAAAAACAGGTGGAGCAATCCTTCACATTAGACAGATGAGAAGGAAACCACATTTAAGTGGGTAGGAAAGGCTGAGGCACAATCTTGCCATAAATTCCGTCTCTGATGCTGCGACCCACAATTGGAAGGTAGCTCAGAACTTGGAGCTTTGCTTTGAGGAGTAAAGGGTTCTTACTGCACGCTGGGCACCCCAACTTTAAAGACAGTCACCTGAGAGACAAGCCCTCAAAACACCTGGGTCTAATGACCAGCAGGGCTCACATACACGAGACCTGTGGGGCTGAGGCAAACCGAGGTACAGTTCTTAAAGGGACCGTGTGCAGACTCACCTGCTCTAGGGTGCAGCGCAGAAGCAGCCCTTGAAAATCGCCCAGACCTATATGTAGAAGACTCATTTGCTAATTTTAAAGCAATTGGTCTGAGGAGCAGGGGTCTGCTGGAATATTCTTCTGGGACGGAGGCTAGTGGGCGTCGTCATCATGCCCTCCCTCTCCTTTGCTAAAGCCCACGGGCGCCATCTTTTCTTCTTCTTTCTTTTTTCCCCCTTCCGATGGGTGTCATCTTTATGCTCCAGTCGGTGGGCGCCATTTTTCACAATTTTATTTCTGTCTTGCTGAAACCAGCGGGTGCCATCTCCCCCGACTTTTAAAAAATTTGTTTCTTTATCTTTCCTTTTTTTGGCAGGTGCCATTTTGGCACACCCTCCCCCCACCCACCTCCCATCTAGCCAGTGGGTGCCGTTTTGTGCTCTCCCTCTGCTGCACTCCAGAGCACCTGTATTTCTCAGAGAGGAGTTTCTGTATACATCTGGTGCCCTGGTTTTCATATTTGGTGGCCCAGTTTTTGCAGCTACCACCTGGGGGATCACCTGGCTTTGGAGGCCAAGAGGACTTCTGCCCCTGGGTTTCATAGGACTATAACAATAGGAGATTCAGTTCTTGGCAGACTACCACTCCTAGGGCACTGCACGGAGAGCAGACTGAAACACACTTCTAGTCTTTCTGAGGAAGAGACCTATTTGCTTGTCCAGGAGCTTTGGCCTGAGGGACAGACTTCTGGTTTGGCATACTTATAGGGGCTTATAGAGCTGCTCTCAGGGAATGGAGGCAGGTGGACTCCGTCTTTGCGCTCTCCCTCTGCTTTATTCCAGCTCGCTGGTATCTTCCAGAAAGGAGCTTATACCCTTCTCTGGTGCCCTGATTTTTGCAGATGCTACCAGGGGACACCTCTACATCACTTGGCTCTGGTGGCCAGCCAGGCTTAGCTCGTGGGCCCCACGAGACTATAACCAATGAGAAAGAGTTCTTAAACAGCAATGACCGCCAGGGCACAGCAGGAGGTAACAGACTCAGGAGCTCAGTGTTTTTGTGAAAAAGGCCTATTAGCTTATCATTATTGCTGCAACATGAGAGGCAGGCTTCTAATTAAACACACAGCAAGGGCTGACTGTAAACCTTTCCTGAGAATGCGGAGGGCAGGCATTATCTTCCCCTTCTCCTGCTGTACCCCAGAGTGTCAGCATCTCTCGAAAGGGAGCTCTTATAAGTGTCTGGGGTCCCAGTTTTTGCATCTGGTGCCCTGGTTTTTGCAGCTGCTGCCCAGGGAATATCCCTTGATTGCCTGACTCTGGTGGTTAGGGGGGATGACGTTCCTAGGTCCCACAGGATTGTAACAATTAGAGAGAGAGTTCTTGGAAGGCTACCCATCCTCAGGGCACTGCACAGACAGTGGACTAAAACACTCCCCTAGTCTTTCTGTGAAAGAGGCCTACTTGCTAGTCCTGGAACTTTGGCCACAGGGACAGGCCTCAGGTATGAAACATGTTCAGAGGCTATAGAGGTGCTCTCAGGGAATGTAGGCTGGGGAATACCATCTTTTTGCCCTCCCTCTGCCTTGCGACAGCTTACTGGTATCTCCCAGAAAGGAGCTTACACACTCATCTGGAGCCCTGATTTTTATGATTGCTGCCCAGGGGATACCTCCAAATCACTTGGCTCTGGGGACCAGCAGGGCTTGCACTTGTGGTCTGACAAAACTGTTTATTTTGTATTTTTAAAAGCTGCTGGGGACTTCCCTGCTGGCACAGTGGCTAAGAATCCTCCTGCCAGTGCAGGGGATGCGGGTTTGAGCCCTGGTCTGGGAAGATCCCACATGCCACGGAGCAGCTAAGCCCGTGCGCCACAACTACTGAGCCTGTGCTCTAGAGCCCGCGAGCCACAACTACTAAGCCCACACACCGCAACTACTGAAGCCCACTGCCTAGAGCTCGTGCTCTGCAACAAGAGAAGCCACCGCAACAAGAAGCCCACGCACCACAACAAAGACCCAATGCAGCCAAAAATAAAAAAAAAAAAAAAAAAAAAAAAAGCTGCTGCCTGAGGGTCTGGCTTGTAATCAGCCTGAACTAGATGCTGAGTGACATCCTTCCCTTTGGGACACTAACTAGTCTTAGCGCACCCTCAGCTACCGGGAGCTATTAAATATAAAATAGGCTGCTTGGATAATCACAAACATGTTGAGAAACAACCAAGAGTGCTAGGGCAGGGTTGAATGGTAAGGTTTGTGTCCTACACAGGGCCAACCCTTCCGAACTGGGAGAAGCAGCTCTTTCATCTAATGCATAGAAACCAACATAGAGAGTCTAGCAAAGTGAAGAAACAGAGGAGTGTGTTCCAAATGGAAGAACAAGATAAAACCTCAGGAAAAAATCTTAATAAAATAGAGATAAGTAATTAACCCGATAAAGGGTTCAAAGGTAGTGGTCATAAAAATGCTCACTGTGCAAGAGGGAGGAGATATGGGGATATATGTATATGTATAGCTGATTCACTTTGTTATAAAGCAGAAACTAACACACCATTGTAAAGAAATTACACTCCAATAAAGATGCTAAAAACATAAAAAAATAATAATAATTAAAAAAAAAAATGCTCCCTGAACTCAGAAGAGGAATGGATGAACACAGTGAGAACTTCAGCAAAGACATAGAAAATATTTAAAAGTTGTGAACAGAAGTCACAGAGCAAAGAATATGGTAACTGAACTGAAAAATACACTAGTGGGATTCAACAGCAGACTAGATGAAACAGAAGAAAGGGTCAGTGAACTCAAAAACAGGGTAGAAGAACTCACCAAATCAGAGTAGCAAAAAAAGAAAAAAGAATGCAAAAAAGTGAAGATAGCCTAAGGAACTTATGGGGCAACATCAAGTGGACTAACATTTGTATTATAGGAGTCTCAGAAGGACAGGAGAGAGAGAAAGGGGAGAAAATTTATTTGAATAAATGATGGTTGAAACTTCCCTAACCTGGGGAAGGAAACAGACATCCAGATCCAGGAAACCCAGAGAGTTCCAAATAAGATGAACCTAAAGAGACCCACAGTAAAACTCATTATAATTAAAACGTCAAAAGTTAAAGACAAGGAGGGAGTCTTAAAACAGAAAGAGAAAAACAACTTGTTATGTATAGGGGAACCCCCATAAGACCAGCAGCAGACTTTTCAGCAGAAACTTTGCAGACCAGAAGGGAGTGGCAAGGAAAGGAAAAAAACCTACCACCAAGAATACTCTACCTGCAAAGTTATCATTCAGAACTGAAGGAGAGATAAGAGTTTCCAGACAAGCAAAAGCTAAAGGAGTGCATCACCACTAAACTGTCATTACAAGAAATGTTAAAGGGACATATTTAAGCTGAAAAGAAAGGACACTAATTAGTAACGACAAACCATATGAAAGTATAAAACTCACTGCTGAAGATAAATATATGAGCATACCTCAGAGATATGGTGGCTTGGTTCCAGACCACCACAATAAAGTGAATATCACAATAAAGTAAGTCACATGAATTTTTTTGTTTCCCAATGCATATAAAAGTTATGTTTATTCTGTGCTATAGACTATTAATTATGCAATAGCATATGCCTAAAAAACCAGTATGCATACCTTAATTTAAAAATACTTTATGGCTAAAAAATGCTAACCATTATCTGAGCCTTCAGCAAGCTGTATAGTAGTACCATCAAAGATCACAGATCGGGGCTTCCCTGGTGGCGCAGTGGTTGAGAATCTGCCTGCCAATGCAGGGGACGCAGGTTCGAACCCTGGTCTGGGAAGATCCCACATGCCATGGAGCAACTGGGCCCGTGAGCCACAACTACTGAGCCTGCGCGTCTGGAGCCTGTGCTCCGCAACAAGAGAGGCCACGATAGTGAGAGGCCCACGCACCGCAATGAAGAGTGGCCCCCGCTTGCCGCAACTAGAGAAAGCCCTTGCACAGAAACGAAGACCCAACACAGCCAAAAATAAGTAAATAAATAAATTATTAATTAAAAAAAAAAAATCACAGATCACCATGACATAATAATTTAAAAGTTTGAAAATTTTCAAGAATTACCAAAATATGACACAGAGACATGAAGTGAGCAAATGCTGTTGGAAAAATAGCACCTACAGAATTGGTCAGGGCAAGGTTGCCACAAAAAAGTGCAATAAAATAAGGTATTCCTGTATGGTAAAGGTAGTAGATTAGTCACTTTTAAAGCTAGTATGAAGGTTAAAAGACAAAGTAGTAAAAGTAACCATAACTACCATAATTAGTTAAGGAATACACACTATTTTTTTTCATATTTGAACATGTATATTTATTGCCTATGTATTTTACAATCAACTTATCTTAGTATACAATCCTTGAGTCATCCACTTTACCCTCAAAATATTATAGACATTGCTCCATTGTCTTCTTTTTTCCCCAGTATTTTTTAATGAACATTTTCAAACATAGAGGGAAGTTGAAAGAATTTTACGGTGAACACCCAAATACTGACCAGTTAGATTCTATCATTAGCATTTTACCATGTTTGCTTTATCATATATCCATCCACCTATCCACCCCTGTATCCATTTCTTTTTTTTTAAACATCTTTATTGGAGTATAATTGCTTTACAATGGTGTGTTAGTTTCTGCTTTATAACAAAGTGAATCAGTTATACATATACATATGTTCCCATATCTCTTTCTTCTTGCATCTCCCTGCCTCCCACCCTCCCTATCCCACCCCTCTAGGTGGTCACAAAGCACCGAGCTGATCTCCCTGTGCTATGCGGCTGCTTCCCACTAGCTATCTATTTTACATTTAGTAGTGTATATATGTCCATGCCACTCTCTCACCCTGTCACATCTTACCCCTCCCCCTCCCCATATCCTCAAGTCCATTCTCTAGTAGGTCTGTGTCTTTATTCCCGTCTTGCCACTAAGTTTTTCATGACCTTTATTTTCCCTTAGATTCCATATATATGTGTTAGCATACTGTATTTGTTTTTCTCTTTCTGACTTACTTCACTCTGTATGACAGACTCTAACTCCATCCACCTCATTACAAATACCTCCATTTCATTTCTTTTTATGGCTGAGTAATATTCCATTGTATATATGTGCCACATCTTCTTTATCCATTCATCTGTCGATGGACATTTAGGTTGCTTCCATGTCCTGGCTATTGTAAATAGAGCTGCAATGAACATTTTGGTACATGACTCTTTTTGACCTATGGTTTTCTCAGGGTATATGCCCAGTATTGGGATTGCTGGGTCGTATGGTAGTTCTATTTGTAGTTTTTTAAGGAACCTCCATACTGTTCTCCATAGTGGCTGTATCAATTTACATTCCCACCAACAGTGCAAGAGTGTTCCCTTTTCTCCACACCCTCTCCAGCATTTATTGTTTCTAGATTTTTTGATGATGGCCATTCTGACCGGCGTGAGATGATATCTCATTGTAGTTTTGATTTGCATTTCTCTAATGATTAATGATGTTGAGCATTCTTTCATGTGTCTGTAGGCCATCTGTATATCTTCTTTGGAGAAATGTCTATTTAGGTCTTCGGCCCATTTTTGGATTGGGTTGTTCGTTTTTTTGTTATTGAGCTGCATGAGCTGCTTGTAAATCTTGGAGATTAATCCTTTGTCAGTTGCTTCATTTGCAAATATTTTCTCCCATTCTGATGGTGTTGTCTTTTGGTCTTGTTTATGGTTTCCTTTGCTGTGCAAAAGCTTTTAAGTTTCATTAGGTCCCATTTGTTTATTTGTGTTCTTATTTCCATTTCTCTGGGAGCTGGGTCAAAAAGAATCTTGCTGTGATGTATGTCATAGAGTGTTCTGCCTATGTTTTCCTCTAAGAGTTTGATAGTGTCTGCCCTTACACTTAGGTCTTTAATCCATTTTGAGTTTATTTTTGTGTATGGTGTCAGGGAGTGTTCTAGTTTCATACTTTTACATGTACCTGTCCAATTTTCCCAGCACCACTTATTGAAGAGGCTGTCTTTTCTCCACTGTATATGCTTGCCTCCTTTATCAAAGATAAGGTGACCATATGTGCGTGGGTTTATCTCTGGGCTTTCTATCCTGTTCCATTGATCTATATTTCTGTTTTTGTGCCAGTACCAAACTGTCTTGATGACTGTAGCTTTGTAATAAAGTCTGAAGTCAGGGAGCCTGATTCCTCCAGCTCCATTTTTCGTTCTCAAGATTGCTTTGGCTATTCTGGGTCTTTTGTGTTTCCATACAAATTGTGAATTTTTTTGTTCTAGTTCTGTGAAAAATGCCAGTGGTAGTTTGATAGGGATTGCATTGAATCTGTAGATTGCTTTAGGTAGTAGAGTCATTTTCACAATGTTGATTCTTCCAATCCAAGAACATGGTATATCTCTCCATCTATTCGTATCATCTTTAATTTCTTTCATCAGTGTCTTATAATTTTCTGCATACAGGTCTTTTGTCTCCTTAGGTAGGTTTATTCCTAGATATTTTATTCTTTTTGTTGCAATGGTAAACGGGAGTGTTTTCTTAATTTCACTTTCAGATTTTTCATCATTAGTGTATAGAAATGCAAGAGATTTCTGTGCATTAATTTTGTATCCTGCTACTTTACCAAATTCATTGATTAGCTCTAGTAGTTTTCTGGTAGCATCTTTAGGATTCTCTATGTATAGTATCATGTCATCTGCAAACAGTGACAGCTTTACTTCTTCTTTTCCGATTTGGATTCCTTTTATTTCTTTTTCTTCTCTGATTGCTGTGGCTAACACTTCCACAACTATGTTGAATAATAGTGGTGAGACTGGGCAACCTTATCTTGTTCCTGATCTTAGTGGAAATGGTTTCAGTTTTTCACCATTGAGGACAATGTTGACTGTGGGTTTGTCATATATGGCCTTTATTATGTTGAGGAAATTTCCCTCTATGCCTACTTTCTGCAGGGCTTTTATCATGAATGGGTGTTGAATTTTGTTGAAAGCTTTCTCTGCATCTATTGAGATGATCATATGGTTTTTCTCCTTCAGTTTGTTAATATGATGTATCACGTTGATTGATTTGCTTATATTGAAGAATCCTTGCATTCCTGGGATAAACCCCACTTGATCATGGTGTATGATCCTTTTAATGTGCTGTTGGATTCTGTGTGCTAGTATTTTGTTGAGGATTTTTGCATCTATGTTCATCAGTGATATTGGCCTGTAGTTTTCTTTCTTTGTGACATCTTTGTTTGGTTTTGGTATCAGGGTGATGGTGGCCTCGTAGAATGAGTTTGGGAGTGTTCCTCCCTCTGCAGTATTTTGGAAGAGTTTGAGAAGGATAGGTGTTAGCTCTTCTCTAAATGTTTGATAGAATTCGCCTGTGAAGCCATCTGGTCCTGGGCTTTTGTTTGTTGGAAGATTTTTAATCACAGTTTCAATTTCAGTGCCTGTGATTGGTCTGTTCATATTTTCTATTTCTTCCTGGTTCAGTCTCGGCAGTTTGTGCATTTCAAAGAATCTGTCCATTTCTTCCAGGTTGTCCATTTTATTGGCATAGAGTTGCTTGTAGTAATCTCTCATGATCGTTTGTATTTCTGCAGTGTCAGTTGTTACTTCTCCTTTTTCATTTCTAATTCTGTTGATTTGAGTTTTCTCCCTTTTTTTCTTGATGAGTCTGGCAAATGGATTATCAATTTTGTTTATCGTCTCAAAGAACTAGCTTTTAGTTTTATTGATCTTCGCTATTGTCGCCTTCATTTCTTTTTCATTCATTTCTGATCTGATCTTTATGATTTCTTTCCTTCTGCTAGCTTTGGGGTTTTTTTGTTCTTCTTTCTCTAATTGCTTTAGGTGCAAGGTTAGGTTGTTTATTCGAGATGTTTCCTGTTTCTTAAGGTAGGCTTGTATTGCTATAAACTTCCCTCTTAGAACTGCTTTTGCTGCATCCCATAGGTTTTGGGTCATCGTGTCTCCATTGCCATTTGTTTCTAGGTATTTTTTGATTTCCCCTTTGATTTCTTCAGTGATCACTTCGTTATTAAGTAGTGTATTGTGTAGCCTCCATGTGTTTGTATTTTTTACAGATCTTTGCCTGTAATTGATATCTAGTTTCATAGTGTTGTGGTCGGAAAAGATACTTGATGTGATTTCAATTTTCTTAAATTTACCAAGGCTTGATTTGTGACCCCAGATATGATCTATCCTGGAGAATGTTCCATGAGCACTTGAGAAAAATGTGTATTCTGTTGTTTTTGGGTGGAATGTCCTATAAATATCAATTAAGTCCATCTTGTTTAATGTATCATTTAAAGCTTGTGTTTCCTTATTTATTTTCATTTTGGATGATCTGTCCATTGGTGAAAGTGGGGTGTTAAAGTCCCCTACTATGATTGTGTTGCTGTCGATTTCCCCTTTTATGGCTGTTAGTATTTGCCTTATGTATTGAGGTGCTCCTATGTTGAGTGCATAAATATTTACAATTGTTATACCTTCCTCTTGGATCGATGCCTTGATCATTATATAGTGTCCTTCTTTGTCTCTTGTAATAGTCTTTATTTTAAAGTCTATTTCGTCTGATATGAGAATGGCTACTCCAGCTTTCTTTTGATTTCCATTTGCATGGAATATCTTTTTCCATCCCCTCACTTTCAGTCTGTATGTGTCTCTAGGTCTGAAGTGGGTCTCTTGTAGACAGCATATATATGGCTCTTGTTTTTGTATCCATTCAGCCAGTCTGTGTCTTTTGGTGGGAGCATTTAATCCATTTACATTTAAGGTAATTATCGATATCTATGTTCCTATTCCCATTTTCTTAAATGTTTTGGGTTTGTTAATGTAGGTATTTTCCTTCTCTTGTGTTTCTTGCCTAGAGAAGTTCCTTTAGTATTTGTTGTAAAGCTGGTTTGGTGGTGCTGAACTCTCTCAGCTTTTGCTTGTCTGTAAAGGTTTTAATTTCTCCCTCAAATCTGAATGAGATCCTTGCTGGGTAGAGTAATCTTGGTTGTAGGTTTTTCTCCTTCATCACTTTAAGTATATCCTGCCACTCCCTTCTGGCTTGCAGAGTTTCTGCTGAAAGATCAGCTGTTAACCATATGGGGATTCCCTTGTGTGTTATTTGTTGTTTTTCCCTTGCTGCTTTTAATATGTTTTCTTTATATTTAATTTTTGATAGTTTGATTAATATGTGTCTTGGCGTGTTTCTCCTTGGATTTATCCTGTATGGGACTCTGTGCTTCCAGGACTTGATTAACTATTTCCTTTCCCATATTAGGGAAGTTTTCAACTATAATCTCTTCAAATATTTTCTCAGTCCCTTTCTTTTTCTCTTCTTCTTCTGGGACCCCTATAATTTGACTGTTGGTACGTTTAATGTTGTCCCAGAGGTCTCTGAGACTGTCCTCAGTTCCTTTCATTCTTTTTTCTTTATTCTGCTCTGCAGTAGTTATTTCCACCATTTTACCTTCCAGGTCACTTATCCATTCTTCTGCCTCAGTTATTCTGAAGAGGCCCGTGTGCCTCTTCCAGTTACTACCTCCCATTCAGGGTACTGTTCTGACATCTGATGCCGTAGAAGTGTTTTGCCTGATTTTGTACTCTGTGCTAATTAAATCATTCAGTGTGTAGATGTTTGTATCTGTTCATAGGTTTAAAATTTGTGGTATTTATGCACATACATGTAGTTAAGAGTTTATTAATTTTCAATACTATACAAAATTCCATGGTATAAATACACCACAATTTATCTATTCTACTATTTATAGGCATTTGGATGGTTTGCAGTTTGGGGCTTTTATGAATAGCGCTACTTTCTAAATATTCTATTAATTAATTTTGATACACATATGCGTGAATTTCCTAGGATATTTCATGGTTTTTTTTTCCATAGTCAGTGAATTCTTAAGTATTCTTCAGCACTGCAGTCAATATATTTACTAGGTGTACTTTACTCAAATGAGAGCTATAGTTGTAGATATTACCAAATCCTTCCCTTCTTAGTGTTCTCACTGGGCTTTGCCTATACCTAAGATTTTTAACATGTATTCTGGCTAAGTATGCGTATTCATGTCTTTTGTTAGTTTGAGTGCTTTTCAGCTTTATGTTACTTACTTGTGTGTCCCAGCACCTGGCACAGTACCTAAAATATAGTAAGCCTGTTGAGTGAATGGTGATAGCCATCAACATTGCCAGTGATTAACACAGCAAGTCCCCTGAGTTATGTGAACCATTTAGCTAGGGTAAAATCCTCGCTTTAGTCTGACATCTCAGAGTCAAAGGGTCAAAGGGTCAAAGGGTTAGGAATGGGAAGTGATCACTCTCTGAGAAGCCCAGAACTGAGGGCTCAGAACTGAACATGCTGTGTGGTTAGAGGGAATTTCTGTGGCTTTACAAACCTCTTGGAGATTTCATGTGTTAACAGTAATGATTCCAAGGGATAGTCTGGGGGGCAGATATAAATAGCAGAACACAAATGAGGTAATGTGCCACTGCCAAGCTATTGCTGGGGATGTTTATAAAAAGAAAAGCATTCCCTTCTCAGCTCTCAGCGTCAGCAGCCTCCTATCCTGAAGACACGCTCACCGCCACTGAGAGAGTGGGGAAACAGTTTGAGACCTAGCATCATTTAAACCTCCACAGGCAGAAAAGCCAGGTAAACATTTTGACTTATTTACACTCAGACTATGGAAGTGAAGAATTTTCAAGAAAATCCTGATTCAGAGCTTGCTTGGTACATACTGCCTTGTGACAGTTATCTGTCAAGTATTATTTTCCAAATCTTTTTTTAAAGGGAAGCTTCACACAAAAGTGGCATGTTTGTACTATCTTTTGATATCTTTAGTGAAAGAAACTGCTCCTGAATAAAGATGGGGATCTGGGGCCAAAGGGAAGACTATCTTCTTTCCCCTGTGCTGTTCTTCCCCATTTTCAGATGCCATAATATGGTGATTGGTAGGATAAAAAAAGAGATTTCAGTTCAGTTCCAGCCATGTCAACTTTGTTGTAGGTATGTGGAAGGAACTATAAACCAGTCTTTAATTGAATCAGTTAATGGCTCTGGGACAGCTTCAGCCCTTGACGGCCTCTTTCCCTCCTGTTTACCTGTTCCTGTCTCATGAACTTTGGGATGAATATTGGGTATTCAGCCAACAGGATTATATAATCTTACTAGAATTGCTTCCTACCCAGTTCCTTCTTATTCTCATTCCTGCCTTCAGAAAGTTATGCAAGACGCTTGTTTTATCCTTGGCTTCTCTTAAATGTGCATATTTGGGAGAAGCAGACTGCCTCGGATAACCTTCTGGTTTTTACCTCTACTGGCCTCCATCCTAGCCAAATGGGCATGACTTGGTTTGCAAAGAAGATCAAAGAATGGATGATATGCGTGGATACTAACTCCTGGAGAATTCTTGGAGACTGGGAGCTAGGGGACCAATTTGAAATGGTTGTTTTTTAGTTTGTGATTTCCTATGTATGCTGAGGGGAGATTTAGAGATAGGAAGAAAAAATGACTACCAGTGACTATGGTGGGAGAGACAACATGTCTAAAAGAGAATGGAAATGGACAGATTTAATCTTGAGCAAATTGCTGAAGTTCTCCGAGCTTTGGTTTCTTCATCTGTAGAATGAGGGTCTTAGACCACCAGACAAAGTGTAATGACCCTTCCAGCCATTGGAAATTTATTAATAATCACTTCCTAACCATCATGATACCCACTCTTACCCAGAATGAAAAAATATATAGTGTGTGTCATCCTGTTCTACTTCCCTAAACCTTTTTTTTAAAGTCTGCTAAATTGGAATTTTTTCTTTTTAATTTAGAAGAGAAAAATGAAGGCAGGACATTTTGAAGTGGTCACCATGCTGCTGGCACCTATGATTCTAATGGACATCTTCCAGGTAATGTTAGGAATGGGAAGCATGTGGTCACTGGAATGGGAACTCTTGATATGAGGTTGCCTGAGGCATTTGTGTGGGTTGATGATGGAAATGAGAACAGAGAGAGTAGGTAAGTTAGTTTTTTACAAGTAAATCTTATCTTTTACACGCTGATACGTGTTAACTGTAGAAAATTGAAAAATTAAAACTAAGCAAAAAGAGGAAAGTAAAAATCATCCACAGTCTTCCACCCAGAGGGAAAGACTCAATCTGTTGGTGTGTATTCTTCTCAGCTTTCTTCTGTGTGTTTATGTTTGTAATTTACAAAAATGGATTCACACTATACATAGTATTTTTTTACCTTTTTAAGTTAATATTGTGCTACAGATGTCTGTCCATGGCATCAGATATTCTAAAAATATGTATTTTTCTTTAGATAAGATGACACTGCAATGTTTATCTACGTTTTCCATTAAACTATATAGTGACTATTTTCCCACATTCAGTATTCTTTTTTTTTTCTGATAGTTTATGATTTTATTTTTTACAATTGAATCTTTAAACATTCTGTATCATATTTTTATGTAAAATATGAGCCAGGTATCTCACTTGATATTTCTCGCCACATTGTTAACTCTCACATCACTACTGAATGAGTATTTGTCCACTGGTTTGAAGTATGTTCTTTAAAATGTGTTAAATTCTTAAAATTTTATCCATTTTTAAATTTAATATTCTGATATATTGTTTATAGAATCACTGTATATTCTGTTACCTGGTCTGCAGTGTGACTTTTTAAAAATTGAAGTATAATTCACATATAAAAATATACCATTTTACTTTTTAAAAAAAATTTTTTTTAATTTATTTATTTTGGCTGTGTTGGGTCTTCGTTGCTGCGTGCCGGCTTTCTCTAGTTGCGGCTAGCGGGGGCTACTCTTTGTTGCGGTGCGCGGGCTTCTCATCGCGGTGGCTTCTCTTGTTGCAGAGCACAGGCTCTAGGCGCACGGGCTTCAGTAGTTGCAGCACATGGGCTCAGTAGTTGTGGCTTGTGGGCTCTAGAGTGCAGTCTCAGTAGTTGTGGCACACAGACTTAGTTGCTCCGCGGCATGTGGGATCTTCCTGGACCAGGGATCAAACCCGTGTCCCCTGCATTGGCAGGCGGATTCTTAACCGCTGCTCCACCAGGGAAGTCCCCAAAATAAACCATTTTAAAGTGTACAGTTCAGTGATTTTCATATATTCACTATGTTGTGCAACCATCACCACTATCTCATTATAGGACATGCCCATCATGACAAAAAAGAAATCCTGTAGCTATTAGCAGTCAATCCCAATTCCCTCTTCCCTGCATCCCCTGGGATGCACTTTGTCTCTATGGATTTGCATATTCTGGACATTTTATCTGGCCTTTTGTGCGGCTTCTTTTACTTAGCATAACATTTTGAAGGTTCATCCATGTTGCAGTGTATATTAGTACATCCTTCTTTTTTATAGTTTAATAATATTCCATTGCATGGCTATGCCACATTTTTTTTATCCATTCATTAATTGATGGACATTTGGGTTGGCCCCACTTTTTTGTTCTTATGAATGAATAGTCCTGCCACAAACTTTCATGCAAAGGTTTTTGTTTGTGGGAACATATATTTTCAGTTCCCTTGGGTATATACCCAAGAGTAGAATTGCTGGGTCATATGGTGACTCTATGTTTAATATTTTGAGGAAGTGCCCCAAACTGTTTTCCACAGTGGCTGCACCATTTTAATTACTTATACAGCAGGGTATGAGTGTTCTATTTCTCTACATCCTTGCTGACACTTGCTATTTTCCTTTTTTTTGGCTGTGTTGGGTCTTCGTTGCTGCACGCAGTCTTTCTCTAGTTGCAGCGAGCAGGGGCTACTCTTTGTTGCGGTGCGCAGGCTTCTCATTGCAGTGGCTTCTCTTGTTGTGGAGCACAGGCTCTAGGCACGTGAGCTTCGGTAGTTGTGGCATGCAAGCTCAGTAGTTGTGACGCACGGGCTTAGTTGTTCCGAGGTATGTGGGATCTTCCCAGACCAGAGGTCGAACCTGTGTCTCGTGTCTCCTGCCCTGGCAGGCGGATTCTTAACCACTGCGCCACCAGGGAAGTCCCTATTTTCCTTTTTTTCCTTATCTTTATAGCCATCCTAATGGGTGTGAGGTGGTATCTCACTGTGGTTTTGATTTGCCTTTTAATATTCTTCTGCAACATAAATTTGATGTGTTTGTTTTATGAATGTTTCATAATTTGTTTAACCAATTTCTTTTTTTTAACCATTTAGGTCATTTTTACATTTTTGTAATAAACTTTTGGTAATTGAATTTCATCCATATAGGTTTTTGTTTCAATGGATAACTCAGAGGAAGAAAATATAATCAGTGTGTTCACCCAGCCTTTGTACCTGTTCCTTGTCCGTTCAGTTTCCCCTGAATTGTGGTGGCATTTGTGGGCTTTTTCAGTGCTCAAGGTACTCACTATACAGAACACACAATCAACGGTGGCCTTTGGCCAGAAAGACTTGATGTCTAAAATTAGACATGCAGAGACTGGTTAGAGGCACAGGGGGAAAGACAGGATCATATTGGATCAACCCTTGATATGATGTGAGGAATGTGGGGGGGGTGGTTTCAGGGTATGATGTCTTATAAGATGTTGAAGTCTTGAAGATAAATTAGGCATTGGCGCCCAAGATGCACTCTGATACATTCTGTGCTGTGGAGCAAAGTGCATTTCTTGGCTAGGAGATGGCAATGATTTCATCTCATGAAGCTCAAATTCCCACTTCAAGAAAGTGACCTACAGACCCAGGAGTTCAGGGGTCTCAGTGACTTCCCCAGCAGAATATTCTGTGGCTGGTAATCAAGACCGTTTCTGATGCCAGCACAATTCCTACATTCGTAACACGGTGTTGTGAATTGTCTGCCCAACCTTTCATAAGGGTTGTTATGAGGACAAAATTTAACTCTTTTTTTTTAAAAGTGCTACATAAATGTCAGTGGTCTTCATCATCAGAAACACAACATTTTGGTTAAGAGAACGGACTCTGGAGCCAGATTGCCTGGGTTCAAATATCAATTCCAAACAAGTTAATCTCTCTGTGCCTTAGTTTCCTCATCCTTAAAAAAGGAACTAATAATAGTACCTACCTACCTCACAGGGTTACCATAAAAATTAAATGAATTAATATATATGAACACTTAGTGCTTCACATACAGAAAGCACTCTGGAGAAGTTTGTTAGGCCTTAATGATGAAGTGGCCACAGGGGGTGACTGAGAAGGAGAAATCTAAGAAAATTTCACAAATGAATAAGTTGATGGTAGTTGTAGGCAGTAAGATTATAAGTTTGGTCTTGGTCTTAGATTGTTTTGTTTGAAGGGTCTTTGAGCAATTCAAGTGGAGTTATTAAGTAGGCAGTTGCTCTACAGATCTTGCACTTACAGGACAGGTCAGAGGTATTTAGATGATAACTGAAACTATGGGTCTTATATAATTGCCTAAGGGTAGAATTGAGAGTTGGAAAATAAGTAGCCTTGAGAAACTCCAGCATTTAATGGCCAACTAGAATATGCTAGGTCTGCAAAGGAGTCTAAGAAGAAATGTTTCCTTAGTGAGAGCTGTTTGGATGGAGGAATGGGGATCGGAAACCGGATTGAAGAGGGCTGGGATATGAGTGGAAATGAAACGGAGATGGCAAAGATAGATGTCTTTTTGAAGAAGTTTGACTATGAGGGGAGAAGAGAGATAGTGAGAAGGAGATAGTGTGGGATGTGGAATCAAGTTATATTTTGCTTTCTTAAGTTGGTTCTCTACACCGCCTCTTCCTCTCCACACACACACTCACACACTTTAAGAATCATTCACATGGAGCCTGCAACTTTAACAGATCCTGGCTAAGTGTTTCTATAAAGTCTCCAACTGAGGTGGCAACTTATGCAGTCAGTGTACCATACAAGTATAGAGTAGTGGAAAGAGACAATGATATGGAGGGCATTATCCTTTTACTTGCAGAAACCCTTAGATGGTGTCTCTGGGCAGATGTGCTCATCCTGTGTTTTGATCCATAGGCCTGAGCACAGGGTTCTTACTTAGTTCACTTGAACTAAGTATTTTGCCAGTTGCTATGCTAGATGCTTGGAATTCAGAAGATAAATATGATACATATCGTGCCCTTGAGGAACTTACAGTATAATATAGTCTGCCCTCCATATCCATACATGCATGACCCCGCAGATAGAGAGGGCCCACTGTATTCATTGTACTGTGCCTTTTTTTTTGGCTGCACCACGTGGCATGCGGGATCTTAGTTCCCCGACCAGGGTTCAAACCAGCACCCCTGGTTTGTGCAAGTGCGGAGCCTTAACCACTGGACCGCCGGGGAAGGCTGTACTATGCCAGTTTTATAAGGAACTTGAGCATTTATGGATTTTGGTGTTTGCGGGGGCTCCTGGAACCAATCCCCCATGGATACTGAGGGAAGACTGTACATATATTCCTATTACGAAATGATAAAAATAACCACAGCTTGTTGAAGGCTTGATACGTGCCAGGCATGGGGCTAAGGACTTTGCATATATTCATTATATCATTTAATCCTCACAACAATCCTGCAATTAAGATATTATTTCCTCACGTTATCCCCATTTTTTAGATGAAAAAAATTGAAGCTCAGAAATGTCAAGTAACTTTCCCATAAGTAATTAGTACCTAGTTAGTAACAGAAATGGAATTTGAATCCAGATCTATCTGATTCAAAGCTAGTAGTGTTCGTTACACTACACTGCCCTGCTTCTTATGTTATGTGTGTCACATAAAGATGCTTAGTCCTTTTGCAGTTACTTGTAACGGAAAGACAATTCAAACTAGCTCAGATAAATAGGGAATTTACTGATTCTTATGACTGAAGTAAAATACAGTTTTCAGGTAAAGCTAGACTCAGGCCTTAAGTAATGTTATCAGGGCCTCATCTCTCTCTTCACCTCTCAGCTCTGCAAACCTTCCTTTGTTGGCTTTATTTGTAGACAGGATTCTCCATGGGACTAAATGGATAACTATTGGCTGCCTCAAGCCAATATTATCCTTAGAGCTTATGGTTATAGGGAAAGAAAGCCTTTTGTTTTTCTGGGACTGCTCTGGTTTTTAAGCCTGCATCGTTGCTTATCATAGGGGCTGAAGATGCAGAATCAGTCCTAGCCGAACCACACAGACAAGGGGGAGGGGGCAGCCTCAAAGCAAAAGGGGTAATATTTGCCTTTATATATTTATCCTTCATTTAAAGTGTTTCACACAAGATATTTCAAATTCACTCAACAGTCTTGAGTGGTTGAGGAAATCTAGCTAAGAATTTGTTCAAAGCCAGGACTGCCACCCATTTTCTTCAGTTTCACCCTCATTGTCTTTCCTCCGTACCACAGGGTTCAAACGAATGAGTTGTAGGCATGGTCATTTACTCTTTCGTATAAATATGTGAGAAAAGTTATCATTAGCAGTGGAAGATACTTCCTATGTAAAAACATATCCAAAGTTCATTGTAAGCAAGGGAGAGGGTCTTGGCATGAGGGGGTGGATGCGATAAATTGAGAGAAATGATGTACACCAGATGTCTTTATTTCAAGAGTATTAATGTCCTTTTCCTTTGAAGGTACAAGCTGAAATGTTAGATATGGCAGATAATGCATTTGATGACGAATACCTGAAATGCACTGACAGGATGGAAATGAAATATGTTCCCCAATTGCTCAAGGACGAAAAAGCAAGCCTCCAGCTCTTGGAAGATGTGTGGGAAAATGCAGAAGCCAAGTGGGAAGCTCGGAAGACTCAGCTCTTTCTCCCTGTGGGTTTTAAGGATAACCATGGAATAGCCCTGATGGCATATATTTCTGAAGCTCAAGAGCAAACTTCCTTTTACCATCTGTTCAATGAAGCTGGGAAAATGGCTGGCCAGTCTCGAAAAGATTATGTCTATGGCTTCCAGTTCAAAGCTTTTCATTTTTACCTGACAAAAGCTCTGCAGTTGCTGAGAAGATCTTGTGAGAACAGTTACAAAAATGTGGTGTATAGCGTAAGGCAGACTACTTTATTTACATTTGGAGGACTAAACCAAGTCCGATTTGGCCATTTCACCTTGGCATATTCAACCAAACCTCAAGTTGCTAATGACCAAGACGTTCTGTTAACCATCAACACATGCTTTGGAATTGCCGTTGAAAAATTTTTTGATAAAGAAAGTGAAAGAATTATTTTAATACCTCTGAATGAGGTTTTTCATGTGTCACAGGGTGGGGCTGGCAATAACCTTATCCTTCAAAGCACAAACAAGACCTGCAGCCATTATGAGTGTGCATTTCTAGGTGGTAAGTGTCTCTGTTCTGTCTGTGCTTGTCTGGGAAAGAAGGAGTGGCGCTCTTAGGCCCAGGGAGAGGTCAGGAAGAAAATTGGGAGGTTTTAAAAGGAGACAAAACATTGGAGGTCTCTCATCTAGCTCTTTTCATACTGTTAGTTTCTTTTTTCATAATTTAATTGTATCAAAATAATACATTTACGGTATGATTGAAAGTTAAAAAACCAAAATACTAATATAAGGTAATGGTTCTCAACTAGCAGTTTTGCCCACTAGGGTCAGTTGACCGTAGCTGGAAACATTTTTAATTGTCACAACTATCTTTAGTTGCTGCTAGCATCTAGTGGGTATAGGCCAAGGAACAAAACCTGCCTTGCGGCTCTCATCTAACTGGAAGTCTAGAGGTGGGCTGTCCAGAGTCGGTACAGGGGCTCAACTACATCATGAGAAACTCAGACTCTCTGTCGTCCACCAATTTTAGCATGTTGGTTTGTTGATTCATGTTTTCAGTGTGACTGTTGGCAGCTGTAGGCATCAATCCATGTTCAAGACAAAAAGAAAGGATAGGAGGAGGGCAGCCAAATCTGCCTGTTTAATCAGGAGAGTAAAGAAATTCTGAGTAGACTTCTGATTGCATATCATTGACCGGAACAGCTACTTGATCATCTGTAACTACAAGAAAATCTTGAAAAGAGAATAATTAGCTTTTTCAGACTCTGTTGTGTAGGGAGGCAGGGGAGAAGGGAATTAGAAGAATCTGATCACCACCACCCTCCTCAACATTTGTGCATTTCCCCTTCCCATTCTCCCAGTGTAGTAAAGACTGGTACTGTTTTGTTTTTAAGTACTACTTTTACCTCAGAGTTATTAGTTGTATGATCTTCTGTTTCCTTAGCTTTTTATATCCCATCAATAATTCACCCCCTGAATCCTTAGACATATAAATCTCCTCTTAATACATTTAGGTATATCAGATACTCTCTCTCTCTTTTTTTTTTTTTTTCTGGATATACTCCTGGATTCCGTCATCTTGCTTTATGAAAATATCCTGAAATCTCTCCTCACTACTATTCTGAGACTTTCTTTTGCTTCTACCCTATGAGGAATCCCCTATATCTTGGATTTCCTTCTCTTTCTTGAATTACTCCTTAGTTTGAAAGGGGGTAGGGATTCTTCAGAAGTTTTCTGAGAAAAGAGACATTGAGGCAAATTTTCTAAGACTTTGTATACCTGAAAAATCTGTCTTTGAGACCTTGAATAATAGTTTGTAGATTTGTATTTTTGTCTTGGAAATTATTTTCCTTGGAATTTTGGAGATGTTCCTTCATTGTCTTTTAGTTTCTGATGCTGCTGTTAAAAAGTGTGAAACCATTCTAGTTACTAAAACTTTGAATGAGACTTGTTTTTCCCTCTGGGAGGTTTTAGGATATTTTCTTTATCGCCAGCGTTCTGAAATTTTATGGTATTGTGCTTTGGGGTAACCCTTTCTCCTTCCTCTTATGAAAATGACCTCTTGTTGATCTTCTTCTAGCGCTATTTCTCTGTAATCTACTAAAGGTGGAATGACAACTGTATAACCATGCAGCACTGCCTAATGGTAAACATAACCGTTGATCGTTACAGTGCCTCTGAGCTGGGAGGTTGTGAATAAAGTATAAATACCTGGAGGGAAGCCATAGCTTTGGGCATTCTTGAATGTGGTGTGACACACTGAGGTATTCTTCTTGCTGAGTCCTGGAGTATACTCATGGAGTGACTGATATAAGAGATGCTGTCTTCTATGTGTGGCATGAGGCTACTAAGCTAGGATAGTTCCTGCACCCACCTGTGTAACCTTGTTTTCTTGTATTTGAGATGTCATTCTGGGGACTGAAGGACAGCCCTGGACTGCTGTGAGGACTTGCATTGAAGGTGTATCTCTCATGCTACCCTTTAATAGGTATGCTGTGTTCCCTGACTTGCATTCTTCTGCAAAACTGAGTAAACTGGTGAGGGGATGCCTTTTGGAGTCTTATGAGTATGATTGTCTAGCTGAACCCAAAACCATAGCTGCTGGTCAAGCAGAGCGAGTATTGAAGTAGGGCCTTGGAAGTGGGATAGACCTTTAGACCTTGACTCAAATGTGCCAGCGCATTATGAGATAAAAAAGAACAGGTAGAGAAGTGCTGATGAGACATTATACCTGTGAGAAGGAGTGGGGAGGGGAGCTGGTCCACTTTTGATTTAATGGCAGAAGCTATGTGGCCATTGAGATCCCTGGGGCACAAAATTTAAGGATGTCTTCATGCTTAGGGTCGTATATTTGCACAACCTGCACCTGCATGATCCTAAGAGTGAGTGCCTCGTTAAATTTTGCACCCTAAACACCTCATTTGCCTCGCCTTAGTCCTGGCCCTGAGTTGGAAGTTAGACCAACTGTTCTCCTTGAGGGGGCAGACGAAGACTGAAGTGAGCAAATTTATGTTGAGAGGAAAAGTGCCCATTTCCCTCACCCAACCATACATTGGACCTGACCAAAAACGAAATCAGTTGGAGCCAGCTCATACCAGCTCACGGGAGCTGACTGTGGGCATATATCTCTTGGCAATTCCTCATACATCACGATGGCTTGAAATTGGCCATGGATGAGAGTTATACCATGGACATCAGCAAACACTACAGATCAGAACCCCCATTCTCCACCCCAGAACCTGTTCAATTTTACCAGCACATTATAGCCAGAAACCCAGTTGCAGCTGGGCTGACAAAATGATACCACTTTTGGTGCTTCTAATGCACTCAGCCAAATGCTATTTGTGGAGGCATTGGTTCTGCAGAAACCCTGGCTACGGTAGCTGCAGTAGGCCAGATGAATCACTCGTATCTGGTTGATGAACAGAGGTGGGCAGTGGAGCCCACAGAGTTCATGTTTGTGAGTAGCATTACGATAAACAAAAGGGGTGGAGCCGCTGGGTTGATTCAGAATGAGCCAAGTCTCAGACCTACATGGGGAAGTGTGTTATGAGCCCAGTGTGAGGAAGGGGGAGGAGAGTGGGCAAACTTCTGCGGGCCTGCCCAGAAAGTCAAGCAGAGGCTACGCAGCAGGTTAATGTTCAAACCAGCCACAAGGGAAAACCTCCGTGGAGGCTCACCTGTACTATTTGTTTGTAGAGCTCTGGCAAAGTCAGGCCACTGCACTTGATTGTGTTGCTTTACCTCTAAACTGGAGTCTGACCAATGTCCTCTGCTGCCATCTGGAGATAACTAATGAGAACTCAGGATCAAAAACACCCTGAAGTGATCATTAAAGCTAGGCTGTTTGAAACACTATGAAGGATAATAACCAGGGGTTTTAAAAGCTCAAGCCAGGAGGATATAATCAGAACCTTGTTCCATTGTGACTGAATATACCTCTGGATGTAAAAAGGCAGCATTTATGAAAGTGATTAAAAAATTATACTGTGCTAAATTTAGTGTGCTAACACAGTCCTGTGCTGTTACTTTAAACTTGCTTGTGATTTTCAAGATAAAAATGTATGTGGGCCTTACAAAAACTAGTTAGCTAAAGAAAATAGTTCAGTTGGTTAGGAAGTGGAGAGGATAATTCCTGGTGGTCAAAGATACTCGTATTAATCCAAGATAATGGGAGTGAGTAGATGGTAACAAAACCCTTGATCCGTCCTTATGGGAAAATTACCACAGGTTAACCTTCTTTTATACTGTTTTTCTAGAAAACTTGATAAAAGTAGAATGTCAGCTGTGTAATCAGGCTACATTCCTCATTGTTTAAAATGACCCCATCTGAAAACTGCACTTGGATTGGGAGGACTATAGATGAATTATAAAAACCTGGTAGGAAGCCATAGCTTTGAGATTTCATGCCCCTTACAGTGTAGATATAATATGATTCATTGGAAGAAAATTATAAGCAGAGAAATAGTAGCGTATACCTCATCCCCTGAACTCTCATTATTTTACTGAACAGGCTGGTCATAGATCATCTGGTATTTTGGACAGTATTTCCATAGAGAGGGACCAGACTGTATATATGTAAATATATTTTACATATTAATAGAGTCATAGGGGCGGGGAATATCAGTGTTCCCTGACTGCAAAAGTAATCTTGTTAGAAAGGAAGAGCCCCTGAACTCCAGTGGCTGGTGTTAGTCTATTTTGTTGAGCTTACTCAGACCTGCTGAGCCAACTCTCTGCTAAGCCATCAAAAGGGGGAAAGGAGATGAACCTACAGAGCTATCCAGATTTATTTTTTATAAATTCACCGCTAGTACTTGAGGGCTCATCAAATATAAGTACCTTCATTGGTTCTGATGGACACTCTTTTAGCCTTCCCTGGGAGTAGCGAAGTTTCTGTGTTGTTGTCTGGGATTGGGGATTCAACAAGATTCCGTATAGGTAAACCAGATAGGAAGTGACATATCACATATCCATCACCTTGAGAAATTCACATTATGAATCAATGCCTGGAACATTTGGAAGGCTGTTCAGACTGTTTATTCCATATTTATAGGAAAAGGGAGAACTCTTCATTACCAACCCCCTCCAGACTTTCACCCACCAGACTTGTTCATGCTGATTGTATCAGTCAAGGTTTCCAACCAGAGAAACAGAATCAGTTGTAAGGAATTGGCTTACATGATTGTATGGGCTAGCAAGACAAGTCTGAAATCCATAGGTCAGGCTGTCAGGAAGGGCAGGCTGGAACTCTTGGGTATGAGCTGAAACTGTGTCCACAGGCAGAATTTCTTCTTTTGGGAAGCCTAAGCGCTTAAGGCCTTTCTACTCATTGTATCAGGCCCACCAGATTATCTTGGATAATCTCCCTTATATAAAGGTAACTGATTATAGATTTTAATCCCATCTACAAAATACCTTCAAGGCAACAACTTAGATTAATGTTTGATTGAATAACTAGGGACTGTATCCTAGACAAGTTGATACATAAAACTGACCCTCACACCTGTATTAGTTATCCATCACTGCGTAACAAATTACTCCAAGATTTAGTGGCTAAAAACAACATTTATTGTCTCATAGTTGCTGTGTCAGGAATCTGGGTTCAGTGTAGCTGGGTCTTTTGACTCGGGATCTCTCACAAGGCTGCAGTCATCATAATACTTGACTGGGGAAGATGTACTTCCCAGCTCACGCACATGGTTGATGGCAGGATTCAGTTCCTCGTGGGTTGTTGACTAAGGCCTTAGTTCCTCATGAGCTGTTGGCTGGAGGCCTCCCTTGTTCCTAACTACATAGGCCTCTCCATAGACTGTCTCACTGCATGGCAGCTGTCTTTTCAGGTGTGAAGTCTTACAGGTAAGGCCCCCATTGAGCCAATAGTTTGGATAAAGTAGTAGGTGAGGCTTTGTACTGTCTAATGCAGAGGTTCTCAGACTTTCTTGCTTCTTGGTGTCCTTAGTGTTGTCATAATTTTTTTCAGAGTGTCCCTAGGCTAAAATAAATGCCTAAGAATTCCATTTATTAAGTAAACTCAAACAACTCAATAAGTATTTATGCCCTAATATCTTAGTAGCTGTTTTTTAAGAAGTAATATATATAAAAAGTTTTAAGAACTATTATTTCATTTTTAACCACAGTGACTTGCTAATGGGATGTACGTGCCTATTGGACACTGACTGCACAGCTTCTCAAACCTTGGTGTCAGATTAGATACCACCTTATTTCCTGATCCACATTGATTTTTCACATATATTTGCTTTTTATCACAACACTTGCTAAAAACCCAGCTTTGCAAATATGTGATGTTATCGAATAGAATGTAGCATAACTTTGAAACTGTGTTCTATCTAAAGCTAGTAGTTCATGCAGTGTCTGAAAGATATCAAGTCGGGCTGTGTTTGTCTTGCAGTTTTAAAATATCCCTTGGTACCCCTGTGAATTTGCTAGAGCGTGCAGGGACACCTCTGCCACTGTTTGGAGACTGCAGGTCTAATGGATGGACAGCCATTTATTTGAGGAATGGCTAAGGCTTTAGGAGCAGGTTTGGCCCTTAATTGGAGGTAAAAGTTCCATGTGACAATGGAACTTTTGGGAGTTTGTCCTGCTTCATGGGAATTTAGTTCAAAGAGAACCCATTGCACAATAAGATATTAGGTTGGAGAATCATGACTTTTCTTTTAGTGAGACAGTCTGTCTCATTAGGCCCAGTAACAGGCTAGCAGTAGCAGGGCCTACAAAGGGAGGAGTCCTTGTGTCCAAAAGTGCAGTGGCCAACAAATACTGCTGTAGTCTTGTTGCCAGAAATTCCAATCAGCTATGAGTTTGGTCACAGACATCTGTAATTTCTTGAGATCTGAAGGAGATAGGAACTCCTGGGAGGGCTTTATTTACTGTTGTCTGAACTGCTTCCAAGGCTTCTTACTGTAGAGCTCCCCGCTAAAATAACAACTTATAAGGTTTTCCAGTGTGGCTGGTAGGAATAGTCACTATTCTTCATCCTTTGAGTTCTTTCCCTGGCCTTGGGTAGTTTCCTTAGACAAGTATAAACTGATCAGTACTTTGCTGAGTACTGGAAACCCTTTGAAGATCTCTGGGGTTCTCTCTGCAGCTCCTTTCTCTTTAGTACTCTGTAAAAACCAAACTATCCTGGTATTTTTCATTGTGGAAAAAGTTTAAACTGCTTAATAGTTATAATACCATGTGAGTTTTCGGTTTATTCTTGAGTTATTTTTGATAAGTTCCATTTTTCTAGGAATTGTCCATTTGTCTTATATTTCAAATTTATTGGCATAAAGCTAGTCACAGTAATCTCATGTCTTTTTACACCTGCTGAATCCGTGGTTATATTCCCTTTTTCAATCCCTATATATATTTGTGTCTTCTCCCGTTCATTTCTGGATCAATCTCTTACCCATTTTTAACCCTCCTACTTTTTTTTAATTGAAGTATAGTTGATTTACAATATTGTGTTAGGTTCAGGTGTACAGCAAAGTGATTCAGTTATATATATATATTTTTTTTTCAGATTATTTTCCATTATAGGTTACACAGGACATTCTGAATATAGTTCCTCATGTTATACAGTAAATCCTTATTGCTTATCTATTTTATATATAGTAGTTTGTATCTGTTAATCGCATATTCCTAATTTATCCCTACCCCCTCCTCCCTTTCCCCTTTGGTAACCATAAGTTTGTTTTCTGTGTCTGTAATCTGTTTGTTTTGTATATAGATTCATTTGTATTATTTTTTAGTTTCTACATATAAGAGATATTATATAATATTTGTATTTCACTGTTTGACTTACTTCACTTAGTATGATGTTCTCTAGGTCCATCCATGTTGCCGCAAATGACAATATTTCATTCTTTTTTATGGCTGAGTAATATTCCATTGTGTTTATACATATACATACACAATGGAATATTATATATATAATATATTATAATACATATATGTGGTATATAGAGATATATACCACATCTTCTTAAGCCAATCATCTATTGATGGGCACTTAGGTTGTTTCCACATCTTGGCTATTCTAAGTAGTGCTGCTTTGAACATTGAGGTGCATGTATCTTTTTTTTTTCTTTAATTAATTAATTCATTAATTTATTTATTTTTGGCTGTGTTGGGTCTTCGTTTCTGTGCGAGGGCTTTCTCTAGTTGCGGCAAGTGGGGGCCACTCTTCATCGCGGTGCACGAGCCTCTCACTATCGTGGCCTCTCTTGTTGCGGAGCACAGGCTCCAGACACGCAGGCTCAGTAGTTGTGGCTCACGGGCCTAGTTGCTCCGCGGCATGTGGGATCTTCCCAGACCAGGGCTCGAACCCATGTCCCCTGCATCGGCAGGCAGATTCTCAACCACTGCGCCACCAGGGAAGCCCGCATGTATCTTTTTGAATTAGGGTTTTCATCTTTTCTGGATATATGCTCAAGAGTGGGATTGCTGGATCATATGGTAGCTCTATTTTTAGTTTCTTAAGGAAACTCCATACTGTTTTCCATAGTGGCTGCACCAATTTACATTCCCACCAACAGTGTAGGAGGGTTTCCTTTTCTCTACACTCTCTCCAGCATTTATTGTTTGCAGACTTTTTGATGATAGACATTCTGATAGGTGTGAGGTGATACCTCATTGTAGTTTTGATTTACTTGTCTCTAATAATTATGATGTTGAACATCTTTTCATGTGCCTGTTGGCCATCTGTATGTCTTCTTTGGAAAAATATCTATTCAAGTTTTCTTTCTATTTTTTGTTTGGACTGTTTGGTTTTTTGCTGTTGAGTTGTATGAGCTGTTTGTATATTTTGGATATTAACTCCTGTCAGTTGCATTCCGTAGGTTGTCTTTTTTTGCTGTTGATTGTTTCCTTTGCTGTGCAAAAGCTTTTATGTTTGTTTAGGTCCCATTTGCTTATTTTTGCTTTAATTTTTTTCTTTTTTTGCCTTGGGAGACTGATCTAAGAAAATACTGCTACAATTTATGTCAGAGAATGTTTTGCCTGTGTTCTCTTCTAGGAATTTTATGGAATTATGTCTTATATTTAGGTCTTTAAACCATTTGAGTTTATTTTTGTATATGCTATGGGAGAGTGTTCTAATTTCATTGATTTTTATGTAGCTGTCCAGCTTTCCCAACACCACTTGTTGAAGAGACTGTCTTTTCTCCATTGTATGTTCTTGCCTCCTTTGTTGTAGATTAATTGACTATAGGTGTGTTGGTTTATTTCTGGACTCTCTATTCTGTTCCATTGATCTATTTGTTTTTGTGCCAATTCCATGCTATTTTGATTACTGTAGCTTTGTAGTATTGTCTGAAGTCTTGGGAGGGTTATGCCTCCAGCTTTGTTCTTTTTCCTCAGGATTGCTTTGGCAATTCTGGGTCTTCCATGGTTCCATATAAATTTTAGGACTATTAGTTCTAGTATTGTGAAAATGGAATGGATATTTTGATAGGGATTACATTAAATCTGTAGATTGCTTCAGGTAGTATGGTCATTTTAATAATATTAATTTTTCTAATCCAAGAGCATGGGATACCTTTCCATTTCTTTGAAGCATCTTCAGTCTCTTTATCAGTGTTTTATAGTTTTCAACATATAGGTCTTTCACCTCCTTGCTTAAAAGTTTTTTTCCTAGTTTTTTTTTTTTTTGACATGATTTTAAACAGGATTTTTTTTTTTTTTTTTTTTTTACTTTCTGATATTTCATTGTTAGTGTAAAGAAATACAACAGATTTCTATATATCAATATTACATCCTGTTGCCTTGCTGAGTTCATTTATTAGTTCTAATAGTTTTTGTGTGGTGTCTTTAGGGTTCTCTATATAGAGTATCATGTCATCTGCAAATAGTGATAGTTTTACCTCTTCCCTTCAAATTTGGATACCTTTTGTTTTTCTTGTCTGATTGCTGTGCTAGGATTTCTAATACTGTGTTGAATAGAAGTGGTGAGAGTGGGCATCCTTGTCTTATTCCTGAATTTAGCAGGAAGGCTTTTAGCTTTGAGTATGATGTTGGCTGTGGGTTTGTTGTAAATGGCTTTTATTGTGTTGAGTTATGTTCCCTCTGTACCCACTTTGGTGAGAGTTTTTATCTTGAATGGATGTTGAATTTTATCAGTTGCTTTTTCTGCATCTGTTGAGATGGTCATGTGGTTTTGTCTTTTCTTTTGTTGATGTGGTGTATCACATTGATTGATTTACTTATTTGAACCATCCTTGTGACCCTGGAATGAATCCAACTTAAACATTCTGCATGACCCTTTTTAGGTATTGTTAGATTAGGTTTGCTAATATTTTGTTGAGGATTTTTGATCTATATTCATCAAAGATATTGGCCTGTAATTTCCATTTTTTGTAGTGTTTTTGTCTGGTTTTGGTATCAGGGTGATGGTGGCTTCATAAGAATTTGGGAGCGTTCCCTCCTCTTTAGTCTCTTGGAATAGTTTGAGAAGGATAGGTATAAGTTCTTCTTTATATGTTTGGTAGAATTCCCCAGTGAAGCCGTCCATTCCTAGACTTTTGTTTGCAGGGAATTTTTAAATTACGGATTTTATTTCACTTCTAATGATTGGTTTGTTCAAATTATCTGTTCTTTTTGACTCAATTTTGGCAGGCTGTTTCTAGAAACTTGTCCATTTCTTCTAGGTTGTCCAATTTGTTGGCATATAACTGTGCATAGTATTCTCTTATGATTTTTTGTATTTCTGCACTATTGGTTGTTATTTCTCATCTTTCATTTCTTATTTTGTTTATTTGGGTCCTCTTTCTTTTCTTCTTGGTGAGCCTGGCTAGAGGTTTGTCGATTTTGTTTGTCTTTTTAAAAAAACCAGCTCTTGGTTTTATTGATCTTTTCTATTGTTTTTTATCTCTATTTTTATTTAGTTCCTTTCTGATCTTTATTATTTCCTTCCTTCTGCTGACTTTGGGTTTTGTTTGGTCTTTTTCTAATTCTTTTAGGTGACAGTTTGTTTATTTGAGACTTGTTTCTTAAGGAAGGCCTGTATTGCTATGACCGTCTCTCTTAGAACTGCTTTTGCTGTATCCCATAGATTTTGTAAGGCTGTATTTTCATTGTCACTTGTTTCAAGGTGTTCTCTGATTTCCTCTTTGAGTTCATCATCAACCCATTGTTTTTTTTTAGTAGCATGTTGTTTAGTCTCCATGTGATCGGTTTCTACCTTTTTTTTCTTTTCGTGGTTGATTTCTAGTTTCATACTGTGGTGGTCAAAAAAGATGCTTGAAATAATTTCTATCCTCTTAAAATTGTTGAGGCTTGTTTTGTGTCCTAGTATGTGGTCTATTCTAGAGAATGGTCCATGCACCCTTGAAAAGAATGTGTATTCTGGTTTTTTTGGATGTAATGTCCTGTAGATATCAATTAAATCCAACTGGTCTATTGTGTCATTTAGAATCTTTGTTGCCTTATTGATTTCATCTGGAATATCTGTCTATTGATGTCAGTAGAGTGTTAAAGTCTCATACTATTACTGTATTCCTGTCAGTTTCTCCTTCTATGTCTGTTCATATTTGTTTTATATATCTAGGTGCTTCTATACTGGGTGAATATGTTAATGAGTGTAATATCCTCTTCTTGTATTGATCCCTTTATCATTATATAGTGTCCTTCTTTGTTTTTCCTTATGGACTTTGTTTTAGTCTGTATTGTCTGATATGGATATTGCTACCCCCGCTTTCTTGTTGTTTTCATTTGCATGAAGTACCTTTTTCCATCCCCTCACTTTCAATCTATGTATGTCTTTGCCCTAAAGTGAGTCTCTTGTAAGCAGCATATTGTAGGTTCTTTTTTTTTTTTTTTTTTTTAAATCTGCCATTCTGTGTCTTTTGATTGGAGCATTTAGTCCATTGACATTTAAAGTAATTATTGACAAGTATATATTTATTGCCATTTTAAACCTTGTTTTCCAGGTGATTTTGTAGTTGTTCCCTGTTCATTTCTTCTTCTTTTTGTGGTTTGATGGTTTTCTTTTGTATTATGCTTGAATTGCTTTCTTTTTGTTTTTGGTGACTCTATCATACGGTTTTGACTTGTGGTTACCCTTGTTTTCAAGTATGTTAACCCGTAACTATATCTACTTGCTTTAGACTGGTAGTCATATAAGTTCAAACACATTCTAAAAGATCTACAATTTTAATCCCCTCTCCCATATTTCATGATTTTGATGTCCTGTTTTACATCTTAATGTTTATGTTTTTGCTGTTAATTGTAGTTATCACTTTTACAAAAATTTTCTGATTATTTTTTAATCTATGTACTGGCTTATTTAAGTGGTCTTCAATCCTTTTATACATTTGTCGTTCCTATTGTGATTTTCCCTTTCCTATAGATTCTTGATTCTTTTCTGTTTAGAGAAGACCTTTCAATATTTCTTTTAGGTTAGGTTTAGTAGTGCTGTATTCTTTTAGTTTTTGCTTGTCTGAGACATCCTTTATCTCTTCTTCTAGCCTAAAGGATAGTCTTGCTGGGTAGAGTATCCTAGGTTGCAGATTTTTCCCTTTCATGACTTTGTCTGACAGTGTTTCTGCAGAGAAATTAGCTAAGAGCTTTATGGGGGTTCCTTTGTAACTGACTCTTTGTTTCTCTTTTGCTGCCTTTAGATTCCTCTCTTTATCTTGAACTTTTTCCGTTTTAATTATAATATGTCTTGGTGTTGGTCTGTTTAGGTTCATCTTATTTGGGACCCTCTGTGCTTCCTGTACCTAGATATCTGTTTCCTTCTTTAGGTTTGGAAAGGTTTCAGCCATAATTTCTTCAAATACATTTTTTTTTTTTTGGCCTTGCCATGCAGCTTGTGGGACCTTAAGGTTGGCACGTTTTATATCATCCCATAGACCGCGTATATTGCTTTCATTTTTTTTTTTTCATTTGTCTTTCTGTCTTTTGTTCTGATTGGGTGATTTCCATTATTCTATCTTCCAGATCACTTATTCGTTCTTCTACATTATTTAGTCTGCTATTCATTGCTTCTAGATTGGTGTTTATCTTGGTAATTGAATTGTTTTTGATTGGCTCCTCTTTATAGTTTCTAGTTCCTTGTTACAGTGATTCTGCATTTCTATCAATAATCGTTCTTAATTCCTTTAGCATTTTTATTACCTCCTTTTTGAACTCAGGGTCAAGTAGAGTGGAGAGGTCTGTTTCATTGTTTGTTCTTTCAGAGGATTTCTCTTGTTTTTTAATTTATTTAAAAAAAATTTTTTTTATAACTTTAAAAAATTTATTTATTTATTTATTTTTGACTGCATTGGGTCTTCATTGCTGTACACAGGCTTTCTCTAGTTTCAGTGAGTGAGGCCTACTCTTCGTTGCAGTGTGCGGGCTTCTCATTGTGGTGGCTTCTCTTGTTGCTGAGCATGGGCTCTAGGTGCGTGGGCTTCAGTAGTAGTGGCGCGCTGGCTCAGTAATTGGCAGTTTATGGGCTCTAGAGCGCAGGCTCAGTAGTTGTGGCGCACGGACTTAGTTGCTCCGCCGCATGTGGGATCTTCCTGGACCAGGGCTCGAACCTGTGTCCCCTGCATTGGCAGGCGGATTCTTAACCACTGGGCCACCAGGGAAGCCCCTCTCTTGTTCTTTTAACTGGGAGCAGTTCCTGTGCTTTTTAAATTTTACTTAAATTTATGTCTCTATAAATTTAGGAGAAACAGTTATCTACTGTGGTCTTGAGGGGCTGGTTTTTATGTGGGAGCATTCCTGAGTAGACTGTATGAGTCCAATAATTTTGGTGCAAGGGCTGCTTTTGGTATGGATGCTAGCCACATCTTTCCTCAGAGCATTATCCCCTTGATAGGGCATGTGATTGGTGTTGTGGTGACCAGAGCCTTCACTGGATTTGGGTGGGGCCTCCTCTTTGCTCCATGGCTGTCACAGCCCTGTAGGGGGTTGGGATCTGCTCCCCAGTAGAAGCCCTGAGTGTTGGTTTGATAAGGCTCCATTGCCCTTAAGTGTGTGCTCTGTCCCAAAGGAGGTGAGCACTAAATCAAGTGAGGCCCATATGGTCACAGTGAAACTGTCCACTGCCCACTTAGGCACCCATGGTTCTGCCCACAGCAGTCCAAGGTCCCATCCCTTTTTTTTTTTTTTTTTTTATAAATTTATTTTATTTTTACTTTTGGCTGTGTTGGATCTTCGTTGCGGTGCGTGGGCTTCCCACTGCAGTGGCTTCTCTTATTGCGGAGCATGGCGCGTGGACTTCAGTAGTTGTGGCGCATGGGCTTAGCCGCTCCGCGTCATGTGGGATCTGCCCGGGCCAGGGCTCGAACCTGTGTCCCTTGCATTGGCAGGCGGATTCTTAACCACTGCGCCACCAGGGAAGCCCCCATCCCTTTTTTGCCTAGTGCTAGGCTGGTGCTGGGGGCTGAGGTGTTGTGACTGCAGGAATCGTGGTGATTGTGTTGCCACCTGGGACTGGGGCTGCCTCTATGGTAGGGCTCTCCCAGGACCTGTCTGCCCCAAATCCGGCTCCAAGCTGCTGTGTGAGGTGGGCAGAACTGGAGCCCTTCTGCTGGGAAAGGAACATCTGAGTACTCCTCACGTGTGATTCTCTGATGCTGCTTGTCACCTACTGTGCACACCAACAGAGTCCACTGCTGGAGCCAAGCCCTACCATGCACGCTGACAATGAGCTCTGGTTTGGCCCAGACTACACCCCAGGCCCTTCAGGCTGTTTCTGCACAGCTAGACAGAGTCCTTTCCCAGGGTCCGTCTCCCTGAGTTTCAGTGCCTAGCCACTGCACATGCTAGCAGCCCCACCCAGCAGGCCTTTCAGGCTGGGAAGTGCAGCAACATGGAAGCCGTCAACACCAGTCTCTCTCCACTCTGATTGCTAGCAAGCCATAGTAAAGGGTTAGGTTAACTGTTGAGGAGAACATTTAGTATCTGAAGAGAGAATTAGTTAAACAGACAGATAAATTTTCTCCTAATTTTTTCAGACTAATCATATAATCATAAAGTGTTAGCTTCATGGGGCAGAGTCAAGATGGCAGTGTGGGAAGATACCGAGTTAGGGCTCCCCACAACTAGGGTGCCTGCTGGCTGCTGATGGGGGACACTGACGGCCAAGGAGATGGGAGGAACCCCCAAGCGAACTGGTAGGACATGGCGGGACTGAGGGGGGAGGAGAAGTGGAGGCCAGATTGGCGCCCCTGAGGCCAGGGAGATCAGGAGAGGCAGGTGGAGGGGCCCTCCAGGAGGATTGGGAGAGGAGCAGAGGGCAATTGCCCGCCCACTCGGGCCCGGGGAGCCTGCTGAGCTCCCAGGCCGGTCCCCTGCCCTCCAAGGCCCCCCCCCCCAACCCTGGCCGCATTGGTCCTGGGGGCATAGGAAGGAGGCAGGGGAGATCAGGAGAGGCAGGTGGGAGGGGCCCTTCAGGACCAGAGGAGCGGGAGAGGAGAGGAAGGCATTTGTTCCTCTCACTCGGGCCCAGGAAGCCTGCTGGGCTCCCAGGTGAGGTCCCCCACCCTCTGAGACCAGGGGTGGGGGGCATGCCTGGGCCCCTTCTGTTCCATTGAGCCTAAGCCCCACCTCCTACAGCCCCCAGGGCCTTTTCCAGCCCTGTGGGTCCTGAGCACTGGCCTCGTCCAATGCCCAAACCTTGCCCTTGCTTAGGCCCCGCCCTCCAGAGCCAAGGCATTTTCCCCCCTTTTTTTTTTCTTCTTTTCCCTCCTCCCCTCTTTTACTATTGTGGTACTGTTGTACCTTCTGGTTGTTGTTTCATCTATATTTTTATTTTTATATTCTTTTTAACATATCTGTTAGTTTCCTAGTCTAATTTTATTTTTTACTTTGCTATTGTTCTTTTTTTTTTTTTTGCCACCCCACGTGGCTTGCGGGATCTTGGTTCACGAGCCGGGGGTTGGGCGACAGCTCCTGCGGTGGGAGCTCTGAGTCCTAACCACTGGGCTAACAGAGAACCTCAGACACCTCAGAGAATATTCATTGGAGTGAGGTCTTACGGAGGTCCTCATCTCAGCACCAAGACCCATCTCTACGCAACAGCCTACAAAATCCAGTGTTGGAAGCCTCAGACCATACAACCAGTAAGACAGGAACACAATCCCACTCATTAAAAAAAAAAAAAAAAAAAAAGAGATGGCAAAAAAAAGTCACAGATGAAGGAGCAAGGTAAAAACCTACAAGACCAAATAAATGATGAGGAAATAGGCAATCTACCTGAAAAAGAATTCAGAGTAATGATAGTAAAGATGATCCAGAATCTTAGAAATAGAATGGAAGCACGGATTGAGAAAATACAAGAAATGTTTAACAAAGATCTAGAAGAACTAAAGAACAAACAAACAGAGATGAACAACACAGTAACTGAAATGAAAAATACACTAGAAGGAATCAATAACAGAATAACTGAGGCAGAAAATGAATAAGTGAGCTGGAAGACAAAATGGTGGAAATAACTGCCAAAGAGCAGAATAAAGAAAAAAGAATGAAAAGAATTGAAGACAATCTCAGAGACTTCTGGGATAACACTAAACACACCAACATTCGAATTATAGAGGTCCCAGAAGAAGAAGAGAAAAAGAAAGGGTCTGAGAAAATATTTGAAGAGATTATAGTGGAAAACTTCCCTAACATGGGAAAAGAAATAGTCATCCAAGTCCAGGAAGCACAGAGAGTCCCATACAGGATGAACCCTAGGAGAAGCACACCAAGACACATATTAATCAAACTAGCAAAAGTTAAATTCAAAGAAAAAATATTAAAGGCAGCAAGGGAAAAACAAAAAGTAACATACAAAGGAATCCCCATAAGGTTATCAGCTGATTTTTCAGCAGAAACTCTACAGGCCAGAGGGAGTGGCAGGATATACTTAAAGTGATGAGAGAGAAAAACCTACAACCAAGATTACTCTACCCAGCAAGGATCTCATTCAGATTCGAAGGAGAAATCAAAAGCTTCTCAAACAAGCAAAAGCTAAGAGAATTCAGCACCACCAAAGAAACTTCTCTAGGCAGGAAACACAAGAGAAGAAAAAGACCCACATAACCAAACCCAGAACAATTAAGAAAATGGTAATAGGAACATACATATTGATAATAACCTTGAATGTAAATGGATTAAATGCCCCAACCAAAAGACACAGACTGGCTGAATGGATACAAAAACAAGACCCATATATATGCTGTTAGCAAGAGACCCACTTCAGACCTAGGGACACATAGAGGCTGAAAGTGATGGGATGGGAAAAGATATTCCATGCAAATGGAAATCAAAAGAAAGCTGGAGTAGCAGTACTTGTATCAGATAAAATAGACTTTAAAATAAAGACTGTTACAAGAGATAGGAGGGGCACTACATAACAATCAAAGGATCAATCCAAAAAAAAAAAAAGGATCAATCCAAGAAGAAGATATAACAATTGTAAATGTTTAGTCACCCAACATAGGAGCACCTCAATACATGAGGCAAATGCTAACAACCATGAAAGGAGAAATCAACAGTAACACAATAATAGTAGGGGATTTTAACATGCTACTTACACCAATGGACAGATCATCCAAACAGAAAATAAATAAGGAAACACAAGCTTTAAATGACACAATAGACCAGATAGATTTAACTGATATCTATAGAATGTTCCAGCCGAAAGTGGCAGAATACACTTTCTTCTCAAATGCTCACAGAACATTCTCCAGGATAGATCACATCTTGGATCACAAATCAAGCCTCCGTAAATTTAAGAAAATTGAAATTGTATCAAGCATCTTTTCTGACCACAACACTATGAGATTGGAAATCAATTACAGGAAAAAAACTGTAAAAAACACAAATACATGGAGGCTAAACAACCAAGAGATCAGTGAAGAAGTCAAAGAAGAAATAAAAAAATACATAGAATCAAATGACAACAAAAATACAATGACCCAAAACCTATGGGACTCAGCAAAAGCAGTTCTAAGAAGGAAGTTTATAGCAATTCAGTCTCACCTCAAGAAACAAGAAAAATCTCAAATAAACAATCTAACCCTACACTTAAAACATCTAGAGAAAGAAGAACAAAGAAAACCCAAAGTCAGTAGAAGGAAAGAAATCATAAAGATCAGAGCAGAAATAAATGAAATAGAAATGAAGAAAACAATAGCAAAGATCAATAAAACTAAAATCTAAAATCTTTGAGAAGATAAACAAAATTGATAAACCCTTAGCCAGCCTCATCAAGAAAGAGAGAGGATGCAAATCAATAAAATTAGAAATGAAAAAGGAGAAATCACAACTGACACTGCAGAAATACAAAGGATTATGAGACTACTACAAACAACTATATGCCAATAAAATGGACAGCCACGAAGAAATGGACAAATTCTTGGAAAGATACAATTTTCCAAGACTGAACCAGGAAGAATTAGAAAATATGAACAGACCAATCACAAGCACTGAAATTGAAACTGTGATTAAAAATCTTCCAACAAACAAAAGTCCAGGACCAGATGGCTTCACAGGTGAATTCTATCAAACATTTAGAGAAGAGCTAACTAACACCCATCCTTCTCAAACTCTTCCAAAAAATTGCAGAGGGAGAAACACTCCCAAATTCATTCTGCGAAGTCACCATCACCCTGATACCACAACCAGAAAAAGATATCACAAAAAAAGAAAATTATAGACCAATATCACTGATGAACATAGATGCAAAAATCCTGAGCAAAATACTAGCAAACAGAATCCAACAACATATTAAAAGGATCATACACCACGATCAAGTGGGATTTATCCCAGGGATGCAAGGATTCTTCAATATACGCAAATAAATCAATGTGATACACCACCTTAACAAATTAAGGAATAAAAACCATATGATCATCTCAATAGATGCAGAAAATGCTTTTGACAACATTCAACACCCATTTATGATAAAAACTCTCCAGAAAATGAGCATAGAGGGAACCTACCTCAACATAAAAAAGACCATATATGACAAATCCACAGCAAGCATCATACTCAATGGTGAAAAACTGAAAGCATTTTCACTAAGATCAGGAACAAGACAAGGACGTCCACTCTCGCCACTCTTATTCAACATAGTTTTGGAAGTCCTAGCCACGGCCATCAGAGAAGAAAAAGAAGTAAAAGAATACAAATTGGAAAAGAAGTAGTAAACTGTCACTGCAGATGACATGATACTATACATAGAAAATCCTAAAGATGCCACCAGAAAACTACTAGAAAACAGTATGGAGGTTCCTTAAAAAACTAAAAATAGAACTACCATGTGACCCAGCAATCCCACTACTGGGCATATACCCTGAGAAAACCGTAATTCAAAAAGACATGTACCACAATGTTCATTGCAGCACTATTTACAATAGCCAGGGCATGGAACCAACCAAAATGTCCATCGACAGATGAATGGATAAAGAAGATGTGGCACATATATACGATGGAATGTTACTCAGTCATAAAAAGGAATGAAATTGAGTTATTTGTAGTGAGATGGATGGACCTAGAGTCTGTCATACAGAGTGAAGTAAGTCAGAAAGAGAAAAACAAATATCGTATGCTAACACATATGTATGGAATCCAAAAAAAAATTGGTACTGGTGAACCTAGTTGCAGGGCAGGAATAAAGATGTAGACATAGAGAATGGACTTGAGGACACGGGGTGAGAGGGGGAAGCCGGCGTGAAGTGAGAGTACCATCGACATATATACATTATTGAATGTAAAATAGATAGCTAGTGGGAAGCAGCAGCATAGCATAGGGAGATCAGGTCGTGCTCTGTGATGACCTAGAGGGGTGGGATGGGGAGGATGGGAGGGAGGTTCAAGAGGGAGGGGATATGGGGATATGTGTATAGATATAGCTTATTCACTTCGTTATACAGCAGAAACTAACACAGTATTGTGAAGCAATTATACTCCAATAAAGATCTATTAAAAATAAATACATAAATAAATAGTTAGCTTTGGATGGGACTCTGGAGGTCATTTGAAGCAATCTCCCAATAAAAGATACACATAAGGGAACTGAATTCCAGAAAAGTTAGATGTTTTATCTAGAGCTGCTGCTCTTTGGTGACTGTACTATGAATACAAAAATATAATTTGCTTCCCACTAAATTATGAGTCTGATAGACTAGGAGCTGACAGATTAGAGTACCAGTAGGCACAGACCAATTTGAAATCTTTACTAAGGTAGATTGTATCTAACTAATAAACTTTATCTTTATGTTTCAGGACTAAAAACTGCAAATTGTGTTGAGAACATGGGTAAGATATGGTCTAGAGTATTATCTCTGTAACGGGAATTTTATCAGTGTTATTTCTCACAGGAATAGGTCAGAGCCACCCCACTGTACTGTCATACTGTCAGCCATTGTCTTCTCAAGGCTGAGTTGTGCTACTGCTACTACCTTTTCAGGGGGAGGGTACAGGAGCCCACCCTAAGCCTATCCCAGCCTTGCCTGTGGCTGTTCTCTCAAGCATTGCATTTGCCTTGGGCATGCAGGGACCATGCCACTCTGACCCTAGCCTATCATTACAGGATTTTGACTCCTGAATACCCCTACATGACTCCTATGCACAGAGTTAGACTTGTATTCCTTTGTTTTGACATCTTGGGAAGTAATATTTGGGAGACTGATGAAGGATTCCTTCATCAGGGGAAAGACTTGGGGGACAGAACGGTAATGTGGTCTGTTTCCTCTTCCTCAGGGAAAAATAGAATATAACAAAAATAGGCTGTCTTAGAGGACCATGGAAAAGATTTGGGAAGGTAAACAGGAATTCTAAGAGTACTCAGGAACAACATTATCAAATTAGGCTCAACCGATCTGAACCAAAGTTGACAGGAAATGCCTTGGACTGATGCATGCTTTGGGTGGATCCTTTTGAAGATTTATTTAAATAGTTTGAAAATAAGGGTCCATTTCTAGCTGTCTTCCTGGTTAGTTTTTCTTTGAATTCTTCTTAAAGTAATTAAAATGAATCTATATCCATCTATTTTTGAGACTGAAATTTTATATTTCTCATATTGCCATATTTTGCATGTATCTTGACTGAACCTGACATTCACATCTAAGTATAGTACTGTGTAATGAAAACATGTTTGTATTTCAGAATATTTTCAACCCTTCCATGTCTACAACTCTGGTAAGTATGCTCTGTTTTTAAAAATAGTGGATGTTTATTAGCTACACGGATGTTTAATAGCTCTTTCCTGTTCAGCAAATTCAATTCTTAGCTGAAGAAAAAGAGTACTTTGCACATATGAAGGAGTAACCTGGCAGATACGAGGCGGAAAAAAAGAATCCATTCTGGGGAAATTTACCTCCTTGCAAATGAGAGAGTTGGCTCTCTGGAGATCTGATCAATATGGAAACATTCTGGGGAATAAGGCTGGGCGGACCTGAAGAGCTAGGCACTCTGGACAGGTCTGAGGCCTCTTATGTATAGCTCTGTTTTCAGTCATTGAGATTAGCCTGTGTGACACCAAACATCCAGATGAAAGTAGAAAGTTAGTCATTTGCCTTTTTCAAGTAAGGTGACGTTTGGTGTCATTTGACTAAAACATCTGGGTGATTAGACGCTTTCCCCAGCCGCTACGTTTCCACTTATGGTGATATGGCCCAAATCACTTCTTTGCATTTAAGTTCCTTGTTATGTATTTGACCCATGTAGCTACAATAAGTTTTTCTTTATTGAAGAGAGAAAAGTATCTGGCCTTTCCTTAAGTATGCAGTTTACCTGACGTTTGGAAGATATTTCCTGTCCTTGTGTGAAGCATTTCATGCTTAGTAACACTTCTTATTGGCAGGGCAGCCACAAGTTTTACTGGTCACTTCACAGGGACTTCAGCTAACTCTTCAAGACAGACATTTTTCTAGCTTGTGGAGATCGCTAGGAGACTTACTGTATATAACAGTTTCTCTTAGTAGGAGTGTCCAGGGGAATGTTCCAGCCCAGTTAGCCAAGGTGCATTTAGACTGTGGCCGACACTTAAATTTAGTAGCATTAGTTTACTGGATATTATCAAGTGGATCTTTATGGCCATAATTACCTGAAAATAGTTCTGCTCTAACTGTGGTAACTCCCAATTACTTTGTTCTATCATTAAAACTGGTAAGTTTCTTTTTGTAACTTAAGTGAGAAAAACCAGAAACTTGAAGACCCTGGTAAGACATTTTTCATAAACTCTAGGGACTTACATTTGTAAGACAGCTTCCTTAAGGGTGGGAGCAGGTGGGCATGGCATGGTAAGGAAAAGTGGGAAGAAGGCAGAACCCACATTAGCTTACTACTTTGGTATATAAGAGACGCTCCTGAGTTCCAGATATCCTTCTTTATAAGGACGACACAGCAGCTCTGTCTGTCTCCTATCTAACAACCATAAGTCATTCCAGCGGAGCAGTTAGAGACATGACATAAGAAACTAGTTCTAGAGAACTTACTATTTTCTGCTTTAGGCTAGCTGTTACATGGATAGAGGAAGGTGTGACTAATTATTCCACAAACTCTGTAACATAGGGTGTTCATCAGGAGCAGAACAAATGGCATTTTTTTCTAAACTAAAATGATTTTATATACGTATATATATTCCTGTTTCTAGCAATCTGAGTAACAAATGCTATTAGCTATATCCATTTGATTATTTAGTATATTCCAAAGTATGACTCATTCCCAATTTTTTTTGTCTTTCTTAAAAATGATATTCTTCAAGGGTGCTGGGACAGAAACACTCCCATAAATTACTGGTGAGATTGTAAGTTGGAACTTTTCTGGAGGACAGTTTCAATAGTATGTATCACTAGGCTTAAAAATGTCCATACCTTTTAACCTAGCTATAACACTTTTAGATATTTGTCCTAAGGAAATAAACATAAAAATTTGTGTACAAAATATGTACAGAAATGTTTATGCAGTGTTATGGTAGCCAAAATTTATAAATAACCTTAGTATCCAACAGTTGGGTATTGTTAAATAAGTTATATTCATATTATGGAACACTAACCAATTTATTTATTTATTTTTGGCTGTGTTGGTTCTTCGTTTCTGTGCGAGGGCTTTCTCTAGTTGTGGCAAGTGGGGGCCACTCTTCATCGCGGTGCGCGGGCCTCTCACTATCGCGGCCTCTCTTGTTGCGGAGCACAGGCTCCAGATGCGCAGGCTCAGTAATTGTGGCTCACAGGCCTAGTTGCTCCGCGGCATGTGGGATCTTCCCGGACCAGGGCTCGAACCCGTGTCCCCTGCATTGGCAGGCAGATTCTCAACCACTGCGCCACCAGGGAAGCCCAACACTAACCAATTTAAAAACCATGTGTTTGAAAAATAAAGATATGAGAAAATACTTATAATACAGTGACAATAAAAATAGGATAAAAACAAACTCTACTCAATACTCTGTAATGGCCTATATGGGAAAAGAATCTAAAAAAGAGTGGATATATGTATATTTATAACAGATTCACTTTGCTGTACACCTGAAACTAACACATTGTAAATCAACTATACTCCAATAAAAAGTTTTTAAAAGATAGGATAAAAACAGCATATGGAGTATAATATCAAATTTATTTTAAAATGTCAAAAGGTACAAACTTCCAGTTATAAGATAAATAAGTACAAGGGATGTAATGTACAACATGACTGTAGTTAACAGCTGTATGGTATATTTGAAAGCTGTTAAGAGAATAGATCCTAAGAGTTCTTATCACAAGGAAAAAAAAACATTTTTTCTTTTTTTTTTTTTTTTGGTATCTGTATGAGATGCAATAAACTTATTGTGGTAATCCTGTCACAATATATGTAACTCAAGTCATTATGCTGTATACCATAAACTTATACAGTGTTTTATGTGAATTATATCTCAATAAAACTGAGAAAAGTAGTAAAAAATGTATATGAGCATGTACATATATATATATATACATATATATATATATATATAGCAAAGAGACAGGAAATATACCAAAATATTAAGACTGAATAGCTCTGATATCTGGGATTATGAGTAATTTTTAATAATTTCCTATATTCTTCCGAAGTATCTGTAATTATATTACTTATATAATCAAGAAGTTTCATTTTTAAAAATAAATCATGACAAATGTAGGTCAGAGTCTAAAAAAAAAATCAACAAGAGATATTTTGCTTAATCTAGGAGAGTGCCTGGGTCACTGGCCATAGTTCTCACAGTAAGTCAGGCACCAGTGGGTTCAATCTCTTTCCCTTTTACCCAAAACTCTAAAAGCTTTGAGAGTGGGTCATCTCTCAAAGCTTTTAGAGTTTTCTACTGTAAATAGCTATGTAAATATAAGGTTAAATTTTCAAGCTTACTGCGTTTATCACTAAACATTTCCTATTCTCATCTTCAGGAATGGAAAGCCAGGAGTCCACAGTCTTACCTGGTAAGTGATCTTTTACTTACTCTCAGAGACTAGCTACAAGGTTAGAAGGAGGCATGAGGACTCGTAGAACTAAGGACATTACTGGACATGGAGAGTTTGAGGAATAAGTTAAGTCAGAACAGAGGGGCTCTAGTTATTGAGAGCTTATTATGTTCCATGCAGTAATGTACTAAGCAGTTTTATAATGTATCACCTTTAATCGCCACTTACTACAAACCTACAAGGTATTTCTTTTGAGTAAATAAGGAAATGAAGGTCAGAGGGATTAAGCCTGCCCAATCATAGAGCTAATAACTGTAATGACAATAGAGCTAAACCAAGCAGAGTCTTGGACCCAGTACTATTTCATTTAAAAACCGATGTACTAGGACTGACTGCCTTATGAAGATAAGGTTGGCCAGATAATGAAGTTCTTGAAGTCCACCATAAGGAGTTTGGGCTTTGTCCAGTTAGAGAATGAACAGCAATTGAAAGGTGTTTTTGTTGTTACTGTTTTCTTTCTCCTTGTTTGGTGGGGGGTTGAAGATGGGGGAGGTATAGACCAAAGGGAGCATTAACATTGCAAGATAGTCGATTAACACTAACCAATATTCATTTCTGTCTTCAGGTATGAAGAGCCAAGAAGCCACCCAAGTACCTGGTAAGACAGCTTTATTTACTTTCTTGGCCAAAGTATGACAAGAGAAGGATCCCCCCGTGTATTAAAGAGAATATGAAGAGTCATGAGATTATTATTCATTAATATTTCCCTTACAGCTGCCTGCCGGTCGTTCTACAAAGATTTAGCTGGGTAGGAGAGTAGAAAATTACCTTTCCTCCCTAGTGTTCATGCCTTCCTGGAGCAGGAAAGTTAGCTCTGCTGGGGGCATGGCTGAAGGCAAGGCTGCTGGGCCCTGGATGCACGCAGCCCAGCCTTAGATTCTATAGCTAAAGGTACTCAATAGAAACTTCAACTGCATGCAAAAGCTAACTGCTAGCTTTGGCTAATAACATCTCAGCATCTAGGATCTCCAGGTAACTAAGCATAGTACTCTCCTGGCATAGAGGGAGGCTTAACGAGGCGCCATGGCAGAAGTCTCCTCTGAATTTGGCAAGGATTTGCACAGTGAGGGTTCATGTAGCCAGAACTTGCAAGTAAAAAGCCAGAAACTACAGTGCCGTGGGACCTTTGGTGCTTGTATCTCGTGAGTTCATGAGACAAGAAGGAGTTTGGAAAGTGTACTCACAGGAACAAACTGCAAGTCGCTGAAAATTTCTTTCTCATTTAGGAATGAAAACTCCAGAACCTTTTTCACTACCTGGTAAGCGATGTTAGGCATGCTGGAGAGGAAGCTGCCAATCTGGGGAGTATAGATATAATTGTCACCATTAGATACGCAAGGAAGGCTAAGTACTTTGCACAGCAAGGTCACGTGAGTGAGTGAAGGACCCAGGTCTCTTACCTTATGGCCAAGCACCTGTTTCTTAAAACCTGTGGTTCCTCTAGTGTTTTTCCAGTATATTTATCATGACACATTTAACCTACCTTCAAGATATAACCATGAAAGCAGGTATTTAAAAAGAATGAGGCTGTTGCTGAGCACGGGGCCTTGAGTTTCTGTGGCCAGAGAAACTGAACAGTGTGACTCCTGTCAAGTCAAAAGGGCCTCAGAACTCACGCTTACAGGGGAGGAAAAAAATGAAAAGGCCCTCAAACTTAATTTTTTTCCTGAGACAAGGAGAAGTGAAAAAAAAAAAAGTGGACATTGTCTAATATTTTACCAGAGAGCTATGGACAGTAGTAACACTTCTCTAGGCCTCAGAATTGTCATCTTTCAAAGGGGGCTAACACATGTCATGTTACCTTGCAGGGATATCTGTAAGGACTATAAAAACACAAAATCTCAGGGCGCAAACCCCTATCTGATGGTTCAATCCTGCTTCCGAGTTCATGTAGTGTTTTGGAAATAATTTGTGTTAGGTTTTGTGATTATGGAATGATCATCTGTTAAGGAAATTAGATTGTTGGCATCTGCGAAATGACATCCACCCGCACCGTACTGAGCTTTGCCTCGCATTGCTGCCTTTGGATATTGTGTGCTGTGTACAGAAACAGCCATTCCCAGTTCATGATCTAAAGCACTGACAGACCCAGAGGGAGAGGTTCCGGCAATACCTTTATATTCACCCAGATTCGAACTGTTGGGCTTATTTGGCCGCGACTTTGAAGTGAACCTCTAATGACGCTGATGACACACTGTGTGTGTCTACATCTCTTCAGCTCGCTGCAGCTGAGTTTGCACACTACTCTCGCGGGCACCTTACTAGGCGCCCCGGTTGCCTGAAAGGCAGCTGCGGAGCAGCATGTGGAGGATGGACACGGTCTGTGTGGTCCAGACAGACCCAGCTTCATGAAGTCTCTCCTCTGCCATTTTCCTCCGGCTAACTTTGTGTAGAGGTAACTTTATTTCACTTTTCTGCACCTCTGCTCCCACATCTGTAAAATGAAGAAAATTTCTGTCTTGCAAGACTGATTAAAATCCTAATGAGACAAAAGCACTGGCAAAACGAATGGTGCCTTAAAATAGTAGTAAATGGTAGACGCCTTTATTATTATCTGAAAATCTTTTTTTCATTTAGGAATAAAAATGTTACAACCGGGTGAAAAACCTGGTAATAAATTCTTTACTGGGGGTGGGGGCACCATGGGGTTCTGAGTCCTTTACCATAATCGTTCAGTTAGCTCCATCTTAAGGGGGATGGGGAGGGGACACTTGAGCTGTACAGCTTCTGACACCCCAGGCTGCAAGCCGGAGGGGGAAATGTTGAGAACTCCTTTCAGTGTGTGCAGCAGACTGCTATTATGGCTGCCCGGGTCAGGCAGAGAAAAAGGCAGTTGACGTGAAACTGGGACAGTTGGCTTCCCGCTGCGCCTGTCTATTCCGGAATGGGACAGGAGGCTTCCCAGGGTGCGCAGGCTGCCTGAGAGAATCTGTAGTCACAGGAACAGCATCATCAAAGAGGTGTGTGTGAGACCCGTACAGTGTGGGACCAGCCATTCTGCGCTCCTTAACTACACTCTCCATGTTCTCCAACAAACAGGCCACTCAGTTTTGCTGGGACTGTTTTGTATTGTGCCCTCTCCTAGAAAGCTGTTGTGTACTGCAGGCTTTTTAAAAAGGGGTGTCAAAACATTTACACAGGATCTCGTAGAATCCAATAAAAGAAATATTGTTATCACCGTTTCAGAGATGGAAACATGGAATATAGGAAGTTAAGGGACCTGTCAAAGGCTAGAATGAGACAGTCAAGACCCAAACTTTTCAAGTTTTGTTCATTTTCTGTCACATGACACTTGTCTTCCAGCTAGATGTAGTTCTAGAAAATACTCCTCTAACCTGGGATCCTAGAACTGGCATTTGGCTTCACAGCTGTCAGAATATGGCAATATTGTAATATTTCAAGGTTCACACACTTGGAGTTAGAATAGCATAGTAAGTAAGAGCAGAGGGTTTGAAAGCAGGCATTGCTACCACTGATTACCTCTGTGATTTTATGCAAGTTTTGGGGAACCTCTGTATAATATGGGTAACTCTACTACCTACTAGGAGTGTAACAAGTAACAGTAATAATGTACATAAAGCATTTGGTCAATGCGTGACACACAGTAAGCATTCAATAAATGATTAGTGTTATGGTTGTGCTTGGGAATCTGAGTTCAATATGTAGAAAAAAGACTTTTCTGTAAACAAAGTTTAACCTTTCTTTTAATGGAAACACACACATGGTAAAAAATTTCAAAGCATGCAAATGTGTAAACACTGAACCCTTCCCCCAGTCCCACCTATACCTCTAAAACTAGTGCCCTGCCCCTCAGTCCCACACGCAGAGATAACCAAGTTTGCTTAATCATTTAATCAGATTTTTCTCTTTGGGATAAATCTGTGTACAATGCAGTTAACTCAAAATCTGTTTATATTTTAGAAGACAAAAGTCAAGATATCGACAGTCCTAGTAAGAAATATCTCATTTCCTTAGTTGATAAATATCTGTTTCTGCAATATAGAAAAACTGAGAAATTTATTTTCTCTTAATAAACGGAACAAAATCTCGAGTTTAAAGCATCATAACAGAATATAATGTCATATCCAAATGCTTGTATGTGCAAATGGGGGGGGGTCAACTTGATTTTGCTTCTTAAGCACTCATTTTCAACTGTGTATATAGACTGTACTTTTTCGAGCAATGGTTCTCAACCCTGCAACCCAATTCTCTCTTTTTAGAACAAATATTTTATAAAGGTATCCTGAAATAAGATTCATAAGTAAGTCCCACTTGCACCATAAAAAAATCAATATAATGTCCTAACTATATAACAAAATTATATACATTTCAATATGTAAATGCCTCGATTATTCTAGGAGACGTCATGAAGTAGTCAGATTGTATTTACTTACACAGAGAAATCTGGATTTAAGAGAGGACTGGAAGCTATTCTATACAAATATAAGAAAATGAAAGTGAAGAAATACCATGGGCACTAGAAGCCAATATTTATTAAAACTATCCAAAAATATTTTGCTTATATGTAAAACTTAGGTCCTGGGTTTGAGCATTATAAATAGGTTTTTAACATATATATATGTCTAGCAGTGCATTTGAAATTTATGTGCAAGTGGGTCGATTTTTCCTTGTGCAAGACTGTCGAGAGCACTGCAGGATACTAGCCCTCTACTTCCACCCCAGTGCTGTGACAATCAAAAATATACCCTGACAAATTTCCAAACTGCCTTAGGGGGCAATACCGCCGCCTTGAGAACCACTGCTCTCTAGTAACAGACTAATGCATGAGTGCATCTACTTATCCATTTCCCCCACCTGTATACATATAACTGCACGTTTATAATTATAGCAAGTAAATTTATGAGTTGAAGGTTTTTATAACATTTACTAGCTACTTCTTTTGATTTCACTTATGTGAGTGGTGATCCCATTTGGATATTTCCAATCAGTCTTCCCTTGTACAGTCTAAACCAAAACACAGCCAGAAGTCAGATATCTGAGTTAAGGGCAGTGTGAAACAGACCATCCTGAGATGGCTGGACTCCACTGTACCTCTCTCCACTAGTTCAGGTGAAAGGGAAGCAGTTTTCTCCAGAGCAGTGTTTTATGTATAGAGGGAAAAAAATTTTTTTTATCAGCTTGCAGGGCTGTTTAAAAAACGCAATTTTTTTTTACACTGTAAAATATTTTACACTGTAAAATATTACACTGTATATTGGTAGAATATGCATATGCAATATACTACCTCGAAATAGAAAAGACACAGAATTAAACTTTATCTTGCATATACAGAAAATGAAAATTTTAAATTGCCAAGAAATTCTAGAGAACTTGAACAAAAAATTACCTTGTCTACAAAGATAATAAAAAGCCTGTGAAATCCTAGATAAAACCTAGATCAGCACACCCTGATGATATATATGAAAATATAGCCCCATATCTGTAATGAACTATATCTAAAGTTGTCCTGGTTAGAATTACTTCATGTAAGTTTCTAACTCAACCTGAATGTTCACATATTCAGGATATACGGTGTAGGTGGAGGAAACTTGATACTAAAAATAACATGTGTCAATGACTATGTGTTCTCATTAACAGCTCCAGCTCCAGCTCCAGCTCCAGCTCCAGGTCCCAAAACCCATACCTCTGCATCTTCTGGCAAAATGCTCCTTCCACCGTTTGGGACGTTCATCATTTTAATCAGTGTTTCTGCTATAAATCTCTGTCACTCTGTAGTCTGATACATTCTTTTTAATTTTTTTTGGGGGGGGGGGCGTGCTGATTTATTTATTTATTAGACTCGAGTGCTTTAGTACAGAACAGTACAGAGATGTTTGTGCTTCAGTACCTTCAAACACTGAGATTCTGATAATTTCAAGGTAAGCAAGTTTCAAGACAGACTAGCTTTTTGATACATTCTTTATTACTTGAAATATGCTACAGGCATCCCACAGAAATCATCAAAAGGAATGATGTATTTTTCACTTGTTGGCCAAAGTCATTTGATAAAATGAGAATTACATATTTGTTAATGTAATTAGCAAATTCAGGTAGCTGACCCAGATGTCATAGAATTCATTTTTCACTTATTTCTATATTAATCTTACGATTGCAAAAAACTGTATACTTTTGATTTAATTCAATAAAAGACAAATTATTAGCTATAATTTCAGTAGAATTGCTAGATATTAAAATGTCAGTAATGCTAGTGGTTAACATGAATTTAATTCCTAATTAGAATTTAAAGGTGTTCTACTTATCTTTAAAGGATCAAACTTTGACTTCAAATAGTGTATTCTTTCAATCTCTTCATTTTCCTTCTATATATGAACACCTTATATTTTTATAACCACAACAGTTTACCAAGTATTATTTCACATACGTAGTCCCTAACTTGAACCTCATGTTAACCCAGGAAGGCAGACAGTACTGAATGAATATGTGGGCTCAATAAGCAAGGGAAATGAGTACAGTACAGTAGTCTTTTCCCCCAGGTATTGTGCTGGTTGAATAGTAATTGATTTAGGCATGGGCTTTGGTAACTGACACTTGTTTACACTGCCAGTGTTTCAAAAAAGGACTTAAGGCCCCTTTCAGAGATTCAGAAAAACTACATGAAATCTAAACTAGGTGTTTGTTAGCGGTTCAGTGTGCTTTAATTCTACCATTTACCTCTCTTCATGTTCAGAATTTTGAGTGGACTTACTTACCACAAGAACCATTAGCCAGTTCACAGAACGTCTATAAATTGTGCTGGAGAACACAACTTAGTCCAGAGGCCAAAGTTGGTCTTTTCTTCTCATTTCCTCCCAAATCTAGAACTTGGTTATCAGTTGCTTGGAACACAGCTCAGGTACAGACCAAGTCCAGTTATCTAACCAGCTACATGAACAAGGACCACAGGCCTTGCCTTAAACGTGTAGTCACCAGCAGGATCAAAACTTAGGAGGCTAACTGGGCCTGTCTTTAAAAGGCAGACCCCCGAGCCCTACCTAGGGCTTGTGAAATTAGAAACCTAACAATATGAGAGGACGAGAAATGAAAGGCTAGAGGAGTAAGCATGGTATGTATGATCAGCCATCTGTCCAGCAGAGAATGTGGCTCAATGAGTGACGACAGTTCTCATCTATTAGATCACCAGCTCTTCCTACAGTAAGAGGGTGTGCACAGGGCGAATGTGCTCTTCCACATTCGGCTACATGGATGAGAAAGATGAGCGGTGTTAAAAGAAACAGCCCCGTGAACCTTGTTTGTGTCTCCTACACAACCGTTAGCTAGCTGGTCTGCATCGTGACAGATTCCTTCAGTGGGCTCTCAGAGGGAGGCCTCTGGATAGACCGTGCACCACACCCCTCGCCATCCTCATAATACACACGGTGGCACGGTTCATGGGGCTGTTTCTTTTAACACCTCTCATCATAAGACAAAGCATTACGCAGAAATGCAGAGTTAAAGCATTCCAAGAGGGGCCAATATGATGCAGCCCAGGTGTGCAGTCTGTAGTCAGAAAAATTGTTTAAAATTATCTAGTTGTTAAAGAATCACTATTGCACATTATCAATCATGTCTAATTCAGATTTTCCAGTGTGTTCAGGTACTAATGATGTATTAGAGAATTCTTTATCCTGGATGATACAGGAAGTAATTTTTATTTGCTGTACCCTAGTCAAAATATATCAGTATTGATATACTTTCCTTAGGAGGGTAAAGTCAGACTTAAGTCCAGGTTAAAACTGAAATTCTTGAGCTGTGATTATGATTTAATATTTGTGTGGACATGAATGGTCATTCTCCCGGAGCCAAATAAACAAAGCACCAGACAGAATTATATAAAAAGTAATTATAATCAAGAATTTATTTATAACTTTTCATCTTTTTTAGAAATAAAAAGAGGTTTAAAAAAAAGTTGTAAAAATGATAAAATGTAATTTTGTTATATCCTAATTGCTTAGGTATGTTCTGTAAATTCCAAATAAGTAAAATAATATAAAAATATATTTTTCAAATCTTTATAGAATGAAAAGAAAACCACATTAATCATTAAATACTCTTGGATTTTCTTTACTCCTCCCACAGATGAATTCACAAGTATAAAAACTGACATACATTTACATTCTGAAGTACAAATCTCCAACAGCCAAGTAATTATACAGTTTGTTATGTGCAAAGTAGACATTTCCTATTTACTTGCTATGGAGAGCAGAATACAGGCTCAATGGAGAATAATCATTAAACACTGATTATTTTTAAGAAGAGTGCTGTTGTAAAAATATACAATAGGAAATATTTTTGGTAATTATGTACTTCTTTTTTAAAGTAATTACAGCTTTTAGATGTAAATCTTTCAAAGGCTATCTCTGAAGAGCAGTGAAGTGACAGTTATTTCAGATTTGATGAACAATAATTTGTCAGGAACCTTCTCAAAAACCAAGTCAGGAGAGAGGATTGTTTTCTTTCTTTTCCCCTCCACGTGGTCAGTTCCATTCTTAAGGAAGGCCTGATATAACAAGAAAATGTATTTCACAAACCTTTAACACAAGTTTGTGAACTGTCAACTGAAGACACCACCTCTGATGTGGATGGTTTCATTCAATCCATGTTCTACCAACTTGATATCTTCTAAGTCATCTTTTATGATGCTAATCAAGTGGCTAAGGCCTTCCTGTTGTTGTTTCAAATGCTAGAAGGAATTTAAAAAATATCAATGTATTATTAAACTGCACGCTACTCACAGGAAAAAGGCTATTTTTCACTATTTTACCAGCAACACAGCACTTAGTGGCTGCTCTCATTATCTGCATATTTAAACATTTGTACTATATCTTTTGCTAACACTTTTAAATACAGTAAAATACTACTGTAAAAAGCAATAAAATCAAATATACAATGAACAATATCTGTAACAGAAATTTTACAAAAGATGCAGAGTTTTAAAGGTTCCTTTTATCAACTTTTGATTAAAAACAAAGGTACTATTAAAACAATGCAAGAAGGTACTCAAATATAGATGACTAGCAAAATAATCATTCTCAAAACTGAGGATTTCCATGTTTTAAAGTACAAAGTATAAACTGATGATAATGGTGATAACTACAATTGCTAGCATTTTAAAGAGTCCTTCCCAGATGTTAAGGCAGCTTGAAGAGTTTCATGGGTATTAACTCATTTAAAATCCCTTTGAGCACACACTTTGGGGGTACCATTATTACCTCTTCTCTACAGATAAGGAAACTGAGATACAGGTGATGAGCCATGATGCTTCAATTCCAAAACAATATACTGCTTTTCATCGTTTTAGGTGGGTGTTTACATTATTCCCAATTTTACTGCATACATAAACTCTTTTATATAGTTCTTTATTCTAACATGCTGGACTCTTTCTCAGTTAATTTTATTGTAAATATGAATATCATCAAGTGTATGTACACTTTTCGAGAACCCAGGAGCCAAACTAGTTTTTAGCTGCATATAACGGCAATATCCATTCTAAAGCACATAATAAAATCAGATTTGCTGATGACATTTATAACTACCTAATATCCTCAGGTCATACCAACCTGCCACGCCAATTAATCCTGCCTAATATGTTCCACAAAGTTTACCATCTTAATATATTTTTTTAGACACAGTTAATGGTTGGATAACTTTTATTAAACCAATCTATATTTATACTAATGAAACTAAGCTAGAGCAGTACGTCCCAACTTCTTCATTGAAAATGAGCCTTAGACAAGTGGTTGGAGGTTTTGGCTACCCCAGTCTACACCCAGGTCCCCTGAGGGCTGACAGGATCAGTAACTCTACATATTTATAATTGATATGTGGCATCATATGAGTTGGGAATATGTGACATAGAGCAGTTACTTCTGAAACTTTAACTGTGCATACAAATCACTCTGTGATCTTGAAAAATGCAGCTTCAGGAGGTCTGGCGTACGGCCTGAGTGTCTGCATTTCTAACGACCCCCCAGGTGCTGCTGTTGCCGCCCACACACAGCAGCAGGGTCTAGGGTACTTCGGTTGTCTGTATTACCTCTGAATTCATCGATTTGGGGGACAGGGGAAGAGAACGGTAACCTTTTTTTGGTGGGAAAATATACATAACATGTCCATTTTAACCATTTTATGTCCAGTCCAGTAGCACTGAGTAAATCATGTTGTGCAACAATCACTACCATCTATCTGTAGAACTTTTTCATCTTCTCAAACTGAAATTCTGTACCCATTAAACACTAGCTCCCCATTCCCCTTCCCCTCAGCCCCTGGCAACTACCATTCTATGGTAGTCTCTATGAATCGGACTACTCTAGGTACCCCCTATAAGTGGAATCATACAACTTTTGTCCTTTTACACTGGCTTATTTCACATAATGTAGTGTGTGCATGTGAGAATTTCCTTCCTTTTTAAGACTAATATTCCATTGTATATATACCATATTTTGTTTATTCATCCATCTATGGACACTTGGATTGCTTCCACTTTGGCTACTGTGAATAATGCTTCTATGAACCTGGCTATACAAATAATCTGTTTGAGTCCCTACTTTCAGTTCTTTTAAGTATGCACCCAGAAGCAGAATTGCTGGACTATATTGTAATTCTATGTTTAATATTTTGAGGAACCATTTTTCACAGTGGCTGCATGCACCATTTTTACACTGCCACAAGCTATGCACAAGGGTTCCATTTTCTTCACATCCTCTAAACCCTTGTTATTTTGTTTTGTTTTTGTTTTTTTTTTTTTGGATAATAGCCATCCTAATGGATGTGAAGTGGTGAATTCACCTTTTTAAAAGGTGACTCTAGTGCAACACTTACCTGCTTGATTTCTCGTAACAGATCTGCATCTATGTAATATCTTTCTTCAGATTTGACTGCTCCAAAATGATTCTGCATCCTGATTTGGGACATCAGTTCATTCAGTCGGCCCTAAAAATAATACAGAGTTGAGGGACTTCCCTGGTGTCATGGTGGATAGGACTCGGCACTCCCAGCGCAGGGGGCCTGGGTTCGATCCCTGGTCAGGGAACTAGATCCCACATGCATGCTGCAACTAAGGAGCCCGCCTGCCACAACTAAGGAGCCAGCAAGCCGCAACTAAGGAGCCCGCCTGCCACAACTAAGACCCGGCACAACCAAATAAATAAATAAATAAATAAAAATACTGAGTTGCATTACAACTGCTCACAACAGCAACCATTTCTAAAAGAGAATGTTTTATTTTAAAAGGATAGGTACTACTCTAATTAAAGGTGTCAATTCTCCCTCTGTACATTATTTGAAACACTAATACAAGGCCAAAACATCATGATTAAGAGTCTACTTTAGAAAGGAAGTTTTGATTAAAGAGAACAAATACTTAATAAAAAACAAGTATACAAAATTCCTCTTTTTGAAGACCAAGTAACATTTCTCTGCAGATCCACCTGAAACAAATTCTAGCTTTATGGTCTTATAAGTGCTTACCTTAAACTGAGTAGGGGCATTTAGTTCACACTGAATTGTATCTAGCTGAACTCGCAGCTGCTCTTCATCAGCCTGGATGGCATACCCGCTCTTCCTCTGAATTTCCTGTTTGATTAGGACCTATACAAAGAACACCCACCAATAACGACAGAATCATCTCTTTTCAGTTATGCAAGTAATTTTATTACACATCAACTGTTGAAAGAAATTAGCTGAATACACTAACAATAGTTAGAATCATTAACAGTTCAAGATTTGAATTATGTTTGCCCATTTTTATTAGGCAAGTTACATTAATTTGTTACTTTTAATGACTACATAATTTTCATGCATTATTAATCAATAAACTCAAGTATTCTTATGTTGAGGGGCATATATTTTATTTCTAGTTTTGACACTATGAACAATGCTGTAATAAACATTTTTGTATATGTATCTTTATTTACTGGTATAGACCCCCAGGAATGAGATTGCTGCGTTTAGAAGTGTGTGTTCAATCTTTAGAAGCTGCTAGATTGCTTTCCCAAAGATCCTCCTGATGAGTATTAAAGAGATCACACAAATTTTTTTTAAAACCTGCATTCCCTTGAATGTGTTTGTTTTTTTTGGCCGCGCCACTTGGCCTGTGGGATCGGCTAGCAGGATCTTAGTTCCCTGACCAGGGATCAAACCTGGGGCCCCTGCAGTGGAAGCGCAGAGTCATACTCACTGGACCACCAGGGAATTCCCCCTTTGAATGTTAAAGGACCGTCTTTTAACAGTTAAGAACTACTTTGCATCTGTTCTTCTGTGAACTGCCTTTATACATTCTTTGCCCGTATTTCACTTGGGGTTTTTTAGGTCAAATTATAGGATCTCTGTATAATACAAACACTACAACTGAAGTCAGTGCTGTTTGCAAATTCAAATTTTTCTTTTTCTGAAATCACTTGACTATTGACAAATGGCTTCTGTTACCTTTTACTATACAAAATTTTCTAATTCTTACATAGTCAATTTTGTTTTACGGTTTCTGGCTTTCTAGCTAAAAGTCTCTCCAGTCCCTAGGCTGTACATGCAGCCTCGTCTTTAATACACCTTATTTTTGTATATGGTGTGATACAGTGGTCTAATTTTATTTTCCAGATGGATAGCCAATTACTCTAGCATTACTTACTAAATAAACCTACGGAGCTGAAATAGCACCTTTGTCATGTTAAGATACATGTGCGTCTATTTCTGGATTGTCCGTTCTTTTCTATGGATCTTTATATCCAACCCTACTCCAATCCCATATTGATTTGATTACAAGAGCTTTAAATAGGTTCTAAAACTTGATAAGGCAAGTCCCCTTCACTCTCTTTTTTGTTCCCCCCAGAAGCTATTCTCAAAACGGTTATCTTTATTTATGAACTGAAAGATTTTAATCAATTTTTTTAAAGTTGTAATTCATTTTAAAATTTTATAAAGTAGATATTGTCTTCTCATCTAAGAATATGGTTTATCTATTTGTGAAAACCTTAATTCAGATTGTATATTTTCCTCAAATTTATTCCTAAGTATTTTACAGTTTTTTCATAATAGTGAATGAAATATTTTCCTATTTCCATTAATAGTATAAAGAAACACTGATTTTTGTACATTTACCTCATATTGAGCCATCTTGCCACATTAATTCTATAGTTTATTTCCTTGGGTTTTCTAGATGTACAATCATGTCATCAGCAAAAAGAGATGATATCTTTTCAGTGTTTATACTAGTTAACTACCGTGCTCATTACATTTATGAAAACTTGTATATTTTCCATGTGTTGCTATGATAAATTATGTTGATAGATATCCTGTTATAAAACCAACCCTCCATTCCTGAAATAAACCTTACTCAAAGTATATTCCTTTAGAATTTGATAAATAGCTGGATTCTCTTTACTTATATTTCATTTAGAATTTCTGTACTTGTTTTCTTTGGTCAGATTTATTGAGGTATAATCCACATACAACAAAATTGACCCTTTTTAGGTGGACAGTTCTATGTATTTGGACAAACACAAGTTACCATCACCACAGTCAAGATACAGAACATTTCCATCACCCCAAAAAGTTCCCTCCTGCCTCCTGGAGTCTCCTCTCCCTTACCTCCTGCTCCTAGCAACTACTGATCTATTACCCACCTCTAGTTGTACTTTTGCATGAATCATATAAATGGAATCATACCATATGTAGCCTTTCAGTCTGGCTTCTTTTGCTTAGCATAATTTGCATCTCTACTAGAATGATCTGTCTATAAATTTTTGTTTTGGGGTACTAAAAACAGAGATGTAAAATGCTGCCACTGCTCTGAGAAACAATTTGGTAGTTCTTCAAAAAGTTGAACATGAGTTACCACATAACCAAGCAATTTCCATCCTAGGTTTATGTATCCAAGAGAAACAAGAGCATACATCCACACAAACACTTGTACACAAGCGTTAATAGCAACATTATTCATATTAGCCAAAAAGTGGAAACAACCAAAATGTTTATCAATTGATGAATAAATTAAAATGTTGTATAGTCATACAATGAAATATTATTCATCAATAAAAAGGAATGAAGTGCTGTTACATGCTACAACATAAATGAACCTTGAAAATATTATGCTATGTGAAAGAAAGCCAGTCAAAAAATACCACATACCATATGATTTCATTTATATGAAGTGTCCAAAAGAGGCAAATCCATACAAACAGAAAGTGGTTGCCTAGGGCTGGGGGGGTTTGGGATGAAATGGGGAGTTGCTGCTAATGGGTATGGAGTTTGTTTTCAGAGTGATGAAAATGTTCTAAAACTGACTGTGATGATGGTTTTACAAAACAGTGCATATACTAAAAATCATTGAATTACATTAAATAGGTGAATTGTATGGTATGTGAATTATATCTCAATGAAACTGTGTAAAAAAATCTATAATTTTCATTTTGTCTGAAATAAAGTAACTTTGGAATTAGCTCTTTAATGGTTAGACAAAATTCAGCAATGAAACTATCTGACCTTGGTGCTTTTTCCATGGTTGATCTTTAATAACTTTCCCAATTGCTTCTATGGTATTTGTCTATTTAAGATTTTTCTCTGTAGATCAATTTTGCTAGAAAATCATGTTTTCTCTAACTTCTCAGTTTACTGCTGTGAATTCCATTGCAGTATTTTCTTATTCTCTTGTGTATATCTGTGGTAATGCCTCCTTTCTCACTTCTAATTTTTCTTTACCTTCTTCAGGCTCATGAGATGAGTCTTTTTTTCCTTCTTCAGACTCATGTTTCGCCATTTTAATGGTCTTTTTTTCCCCCTTAAATTATTTATTTATTTATTTATTTATTTATTTGGCTGCACCGGGTCTTAGTTGCAGCGTGCAGAATCTTTTAGTTGCAGCATGTGGGATCTTTTAGTTGCAGTGTGCAGGATCTTTAGTTGCAGCATGCGAACCCGTAGCTGCAGCATATGGGATATAGTTCCCTGACCAGGGATCAAACCCAGGCCCCCTGCATTGGGAGCGTGGAATTCTTAGCCACTGGGCCACCAGGGAAGTCCCTTAATGGTCTTTTCAAAGAAACAGCTTTTCCATTTAATCTTTCTATTATGATTAATTTTTTTTTGTTTTACTTATTTCACTTTTATTTCTCTCTTATTGGTTTCTGTTGGCTTATTGATAGTATTTTTCTAACTTAATATCAGTACTAAGTTCTTTACTTTTTGCATTTGTACTTTTAAAAAATGAAGATTTTTTTTAAGGTTATAAATTGTCCTCTGAGTACAGCTTTTGCTGTATCCCACTGATTCTGCTATATAATGTTTGTTTTCATGATAATTTCAACTTTTGTTGCTATTCATTCTTTTACTTCCTCTTGTTAATTTGCAAGTTCTGTTGTTGTTTTTCATTCATTAACAGTTACACTCCCTTTTCTAGCACTCAAAATCAAAACTGTATTTTTCTACTATTTTTATGAAAACCAGATATTAATGATCTGATGCATACTTTTCTTGTACCAAGATGATTTTTTTTTTCCACTGCTTTCCCCCCACCCTCTCAATAAAATGCTAATTTTAAGATATTTTCACGTTCTTCACCCAGTCCTGTAAGATCTCTCCTCCAACTTCCAGGTTTTAATGAGAAAGTTTGGTACTTTCAGTTTCAGACTATTATTGTTATTTCCTTTTAGTCTGTTTTTTTCTATTGCAAAAATCCATATTTAGCATTTCCATCATGTATACAGTCTTATAAATGTTGGAAAAAAGTCCAAATTACTACCTGTAAGGTTCTATGGGAAAGGTCCATGAGTTTCCTCTTGTATTGTGCAATTTTGGCCATAGTTGTAGTTTGATTCTTCTGTAATTCACCAATATCTTCAGATATGATCTGTTTTTTTAAAAAAAAATTTTTTTTAAGGTAAATCAAATATAGGTATCACAACTATTTATCAGGGTTACCTATATGCAAAAAATGAACCTAAGAGTCATCTTTCAAAATATAAACTCTTTCCCTTTAAATCTCCTTTTATATTTCTTCCCCTTTTGTACATCTAAAAATTAAAAAGTACCATTCAAAAATTTCTTTAGAGCTCCAGAAAATTTAGTGACGAGGCAAAGTGTATAGAAAAATAATATACTTCAGAAATAATTAAGGAACTTGAAGTAATACTGTAGAACAGAGCCAACAACCAGGCCATTAATAGAAAAAGCTAAGATCTATAAAGTGACATGCAAGAGGGGCCTAAAATATAGTATATAGTCGAATATCAACTGTAACAGAATATTATGGAGGGATATGCTCACAGTGGAGGGGAAAAGGATGGATATTAATTACACAACTGAAGACATTTTTATGTCTCTGGATCTTTGATTTGCTCTTTCCCTAGCCTGAAATCTTACTGTTCCACCTTATGAAAGTCTTAACCTTAAAGAGTGAGTTAAAATCCTATTTTATTATAGCTTCCCAATCAAAATTAACCCCATTATTGTTCCTATCATAATTAATCATTCTATGACACTAGCTTATATTGAGATGTTATAAGTAAGAGGGTAAGAAGATTGTACAAGACATATTTTAGCATGTCTACCTACACATGTCACCTTTTAAGGAAATTTTCCAATGCCAGGCCATGTTGAAGGGACAAAATTAGGTGACCATATTTTATATTATGTAACCCAGGCACCCTCCCCATCTCAGTTTTGAAAAGTTGGCAGGGCTTCTAGACAACAAGAGTAATTATTCTTCTATACCAGCAATATTAAGAAAAATAGAAATGTTACCACTCCCAGTATTTACTGACAAACACTAAAACATTCTAGGAATTAACCAAGAAAAAATGCCTATGATTTTTAAAGAGGTTATTTTAAAACTGTTACAAAGGACACAAGACACCTCAATAAGTAAAGAAACAACATGTTCATGATGGAATAATTTAATATTACTAAGATTCAATTATCTACAAATTATATATTTAATGCAATTCCAACTAAAATTCTAGCATTTTGACAAACTCATTCTAAAACTGTTATAGAAGAATGAAGATCCATAAAGAACTTAAAAATGTGAAAAGAACGAAGATTGGAGATTCACTCTACCACATATATTTAAGATATACTACAAAGCCATAAGAGTAAAAAAATGTGAAACTGATTTAAGAACAGACTACATCACATATATATGGGAACTTGGTTTGATAAATGCTTTGATAAATCATTGAGGAAAATAGTTTTTTTGTGAATGACATTGGAAAAATTGACCCACTATTTAGAGAAAGTTGGGTTCATATCACTTAGTACATATAAAGTGAACTCCATGAAGACAGACGACTCAAATGTGAAAGGTTAAAGTATAAAATAATAGGAAAAAAAAAAAATGTAAGAGACTCTAAGACCTTGGGTGAGGAATGATTTCTTAAGCAAATTCCCGAAAAAGAAAACACAAGGCCAAAAAAAACCAATGGATATCATTACATTAAAATTAAGGTTTTCATAAACAACAAGATCCTACTTTATAGCACAGGGAACTATATTCAATATCCTGTGATACACCATAATGGAAAAGAATATGAAAAACAATATATATATGTAAAACTGAATCACTTTGCTGTATGGTAGAAATTAACACAGCATTGTAAATCAACAACAACAACAAAATAAAGGTTTGCTGTTCAACTATGGACACTAAAGACAGAGTTAGCAGAGAGATGAGAAAAGTAGGAGATATTTAAAATGTTATAAACAGACTAGGGGTTAAAATCTATAATAAATGATGAACTCCTGAAATTCAAAAAGAAAAGATATGACGCCCAATAGAAAAACTGGACAAGATAGACTAGGTACATGCCATTCTCTCTCTCCTGTTGAAGACAGCTGTAAAATGAACAGAATGCATGGGCAACTATCTGAGGACTGAAAAATGAAAAGTGGCAGGAGGAAGAAGACATGAATTTGAAGTACCACTGAACTAGTGGTGAGTTTACCATTATTTTCCTCTCTGGCAGCCCCCCAGGTTTGGTTTCAACACAGCCCAAAACCTGGAAGTTTTGGGCTGTGCTGAAACCCAGCTCTAGCTCTAGTGCAAGGAAATACATTATGGTATCTAGAAAAGAGTTTCTCAGTTTTAACACTATTAATTTGGGCCAGATAATTCTTCGTTGCAGTGCTACTGTTCTGTACGCTGTAGGATACTTATCAGAATCCTGGCTTCTACCCACTAGATGCCTGTAGCATCCCCCCAACCCCCCAGTTGTAACAACCAAAGAAGTCTCCAGATACTGCCAAATGTGCCCTGGGGGACAAAATCACCACCACCACAATCCCCAATGAGAACTACTGCCCTCGAGCAACCACTAAAAAAACTGATAGTTGAAATGACAATAAATTAAAAACAGAATACTAAAAAATGTCCAAATAACCCAGAAGAATGCAAAAAAGAGGAAAGAGAGGAAGGAAAAACAGAGCGAACAGATAACAATAAGACTGTAGGCCTAAATCTAAATTTTATGCTGTCTACAGAAAATGTACTTCAAATATGATAAACGTAGGTTAAAAGTAAAAGGATGGAGAAAGACATACCATTCAAACACTAATCAAAAGAAAGCTTGAGTGGCTTTATGTTAATATCAGAGAAAGTAGACTTCCGAGCAAAGAGGATTCCCAGGGATAAAGAGGAACATAATGGAATAATAAAAAGTATATATGCCAAAAAAATGTAACAATCCTAGATACTTAGGTACTTAACAGCAAACGTTCAAAATACATGAAAGGAGAAAAAGACAAATCCACAATTGTAACCGGAGACTTCAACTCTCCTCTTACAATAGAACTAGTAGACAGAAAAATCAGTAAGAATACAGAAAAACTGAACAATCTATCAAATGGATCCCACTGACATTAACAGAAAACTCCAAGAATAGCAGAATCCACATTCTTTTCATAGGCATATGGGTTAAAAACCTTTACAAAGTTAAGGACTTCCCTGGTGGTGCAGTGGTTAAGAATCTGCCTGCCAATGCAGGGGACATGGGTTCAAGCCCTGGTCCTGGAAGATCCCACATGCCACAGAGCAACTAAGCCCATGCACCACAACTACTGAACCTGTGCTCTAAAGCCCGCGAGCCACAACTACTGAGCCCACGTGCCACAACTACTGAAGCCCGTGCACCTAGACCCCATGCTCCACAACAAGAGAAGCCACCGCAATGAGAAGCCCACGCACTGCAATTAAGAGTAACTCCTGCTTGCCACAACTAGAGAAAGCCGGTGTGCAGCAACGAAGACCCAATGCAGCCAAAATAAATAAATTAATTATTTATTAAAAAAAAAAAAAAACCTTTACAAAGTTAAAAGAATTGAAATCATACAAAGTTCTCTGACCATAACAGAATTAGACTAGATAACAATAGAGTAACAGAAAAATCTCCAGACACTTGAATATGAAACAAGTCTAAATAATCCATTAGTCAAAAAAATCCAATAGTCAAATAGAATCCTCAAGGGAAATTAGAAAATATTTTTAATGAATCAAAGATGACAAATAGAACATTATCAAAACTTGGGGGATTCAGGTAAAGCAGCACTTAGAAGGCAATTAATAGCATCAAATGCCTTTATTAGAAGTCTCAAAAACCTAAGCTGCTACCTTAAGAAACTAGAAAAAGAAGAGAAAAACCCAAAGCAAGCAGAATAAAGGAAATGGTTAAGAGCAAAAACTTATGAAACTGTAAACAGAAAATCAGAAGAAGAAAAAAATCAACGAAACCAAGAACTTGTTCTTTGAAAAGATCAATAAAATTGACAAACCTCTAGCAAGACTGATAAAAATAAAGAGAAATAATAGCTTCTTTGGCTTTACTTTGAAGAAATTTGGTCACACCCCATTTATAGTACTATGGACAACTCATTTTAAAAGTGATGCCAATAAATTCAGTGTATCCAGCCTAAGATAATAAGGCATGGATATCATGTCACATTACAAAACCATGCTGGAATTTTTAGCCAGAGAAAATAATACAAAGGAAGAATGATTATGAAGTTCAAATATTTGTAGGGCTATCATAGGAACATAGTGATTACCTACAAAACATGCCAGAGAAAACGGGTGTAAATTATAGCAAGGCAGATTCTGGGTCAATGTAAGAAAGAGAACTTGTATCAATTAGAGCTGACAATGAAATGGGTTGCTTCATAAAACAGCTTTTCATTACTCAAACAGAGTCCAAATGAATATCTAATTAGGAATTCCATATAAGAGAACATGGAGGTGACGTCTAAGAACCTTTAGGCATTTGATTACAAAAGTCTACTTCATAAAATATTAAGTAGATTTAAGCATTCAATAATTTAAATTTGCTTCATTAAGCTACAAATTATAATACACTATGACAACATAATCATAATTGTAGCCTTCATTTTCAAAAGTGTTTAATAAAATAATATGCATTCTCTGGCTGGAATTGAAAATAACAGTCTAATTAATCTGTTAAAGCCAACAATTCTGGGACTTCCCTGGTGGCGCAGTGGTTAAGAATCCGCCTGCCAATGCAGGGGACACAGGTTTGAGCCCTGGTCTGGGAAGATCCCACATGCCGCAGAGCAACTAAGTCTGTGTGCCGCAGCTACTGAGCCTGCGCTCTAGAGCCTGCGAGCCACAACTACTGAAGCCCGTGCGCCTAGAGCCTGTGCTCCACAACAAGAGAAGCCACCACAATGAGAAGCCCGTGCACCGCAAAGAAGAATAGCCCCACTTGCTGCAACTAGAGAAAGCCCGCACACAGCAATGAAGACCCAATGCAGCCAAATATAAATAAATAAATAAATAAATAAATTTATATTATTAAAAAAAAAGCCAACAATTCTAAATTCATTGTTAGAATATAACAAATCAGATTTACATGAGTTTGGAGGCTCCATAATAAAGAAGTTATATGAAAGTATAATTGTTAATTTGCAGTATATACTCTATCATCTCCCCTAAGACAGAACAGTAACTAAAACACATGGTAAAAAGAAAGGTCTGTAACCCCTATACTACTCCTAGGGCCAGAGAATGAAGCTAGATTCTTACATCTAATCTGGTCTGATGCTGCTTAGTCATCTGATCTTGAACCTTCAGTCTTCGAAGAAGTTCTTTGAAACCCACCATTGGTACAGGAATTAACCTGAAGAAATACAAGTGGTCAATTTTCAGACCTAAGCCTGTTATTACAAAATACACGGTAAGGTTTTCATAATAACACTCATGTAATTTCACTATATTTCTAGGGTTCAAAGGCAGATCTATGACTATGAAATCAACAATGTTACACCACAGAGATTTCATCTAACCTCCTTATTTTACGAATGAGGAAATACAGTTTGGTCAAAAACTGCATTACTAAATGCAGATATATAATTAGGGCACTAGTACTCAGATTTTAATGTTTTCACCACACTATGCTGCTTTACCATAATCAACATTCTTTAAAAAGCAATGAAAAGGAAAATAAACTCACCTCGAATGTAAGAACTGTAGTTAACAGCTTGCATTTGTTTGCTTCCCTGGTAGTAAATATTAGTTCTTATATGAAAGCAAGATGAAGATACACTTACTTTTCAGAATCAGGGTTATCCACCTTGGCTTGTTCCCAGATAATTGGATCAACACCTACCACAAAGAAGAAATATTTTTTCTAAAAGGAACTATTTTCCATTTTTATAATATTTGTATGGGAAAAGCCCTGCTAAAGTAAGACACAAAACCTAGAAGCTGTAATGAAAAATGATTGTCAAATATGACCACAACAACAAAAAATTGTAAGATAAAGCTAAAAAAAAAAAGTGACTTGAAAGCACATATCTATAACCTATAGGGTAATAGATTAACCTCCAGAATATAGAAAGAGCTCTTCTAAATCAGAAAGACAAAAAATTTAATAGAAAATGGGCAAACGACATGAATAGGTAATTCACAAAAATTATAAACACGGGACTAATAAACATACAAAAAGCTGGTCAACTTTAGTAGTTATCAGGGAAATGCAAATGAAAATAAGTATTAATTTTTTGCCATCAGAGTGGCAAAATTAAAGACAGATAATCTCCATTGTTGGCAAAAATAGAGCAGAATGAGAAAATATTAGAAAAATTTAAAATATGAGGAGAAGTAACACATTCCTGTTATGAATGTAAATGGTAGAACCTCCCCTGGAGAGCCATTTGGCAGGTCCAACAATATGTTAAGTACAGTCATCCCTCTGGTATCCACAGAGGATAGGGTTGAGGCCCACCCCACTCCTTGGGGATGCTCAAGTCCCTTGTAAAAAATAGCGTAGTATTTGCATATAATCTACACCCATCCTACCATACACTTTAAATCATTTGTAGGTTACTTACAATATCTAATACAATGTAAATGCTTTGTAAATAGCTGCCAAGGCGCAGCAATTCAAATTTTGTTTTTTCGAACTTCCTAAGATCTTTTTTCTCCTATTTTGGAGCTGTGGTTAGTTGAATGTGCAAATGCAGAACCTACAGATGTGGAACTCCCATATACAGAGGGCTGACTGTACACATAATCTTGACTCAAAAATTTCAGTACCAGAGATTATTCTAAAAAAATACATGCCTATGTGTTCTAAGACATATTTACAAGGATGTTAATTGCTGCATAGTTTATAATAGTAAAAGGTAGAAACAACCTAGAGGTTAAATTCAGTAAGGTACATCCACAGTATTCCACGCAGCTTTTAAAAAGAATAAGATTTATGTACTGACATGGAAAATACTAAGAAATACTATAAGTCAAAAGGCAGGTTGCAGTAAATGTATAGTGCAGAATACTTTTTTCAAGGACTTAGTATACATATGCTTACATTAAAATTACAGATAAAGGATTAATAAAGTTCAATAAATTATTGATAATAGTTACTTCTATGGAAGAGAGGTAAAGATCCATCACACAGTCAATCTAGAAACTTTTATGGTGAGAACACATTCAGGTTTTACTTGAATACTTAGTTAAAATAAGAGATAAGCTAAACAAAAATAAAATACTAAGATTACATTATCTTTGGGTAGATGGAGTATGGACTATTTTTCTTTAGTTCATCATTGCCCAAATTTCTAACAAACATATTAGCTATATAATAGAAAAAACTAAATGAATGAATACAATAAAAACATTCAAAACTGTGTCCCAAATAAGCAGACACAATAAGCTGACACTGGTGTTATTAATATTAATAACCAAGCAACACCTCCCAAAATAGAGGAGGCATGTATTTCTGAATTTTTCATTTCCTCAACTCTATGACTCTGGAAACATACCAGCGGGAGGATTCTGTAAAAGCTGTTTGATCTGTGCAGGAGAAAGTTCTGTTCTAGTCATAGAAAGGGTTACACAAAGTTGCTGCAACTGTGTTCTTATATTGGTTTGTTCAAAATGGGCATATAGTGTTGTAGCTGGAACTCTTCTTGAAGTACCATTTGGAGAACGCTCAACAACATAAATGACAACTTCTGTCCTGGGGGAAAGATAACCAAGTTATAAAATATGGAGCATATAACAGCCACAAATATCAATGCAGCATGTGATTTTAGAAGGGTGCTAGCTGAATTCAGAAGCACCCTTCTAAATTAAAGGGTGCTAAATAAAGTTAAAATGAGGTAAGCAAGTAAGATATTATCTATAAAAGGTATGCTTAGCTGCAAAGTCCTATGTAAATGTTATTTTTTTTTCCCCAAAATTGAGAAGTACTTTGGAGATTCTGTTGAAGTTTATGGGTTGCTTCATTGCAATTTAGTCCAAAAAGTAAAATCTGATTTCAGTTATTATATCTCACTGATAACAGTAATTCTTCTAACCCAAGATATCCTAAAGCAAATGTCTTGACACTAAGCATGATAATTATACATAGGACAAGGGAAGTTAATCACATTTATCCATGAGTGAACATGTACAGTAATCAGTTAAAACATTCCAATGTCTTTGTGGCCCCTAATTTGCACACAGCCATAATTAAGTTTCCTCCTGTTTCTGAATGAGAAATCTAAGAAATTATTAGCATCTAATAAGAAACCCAAGATTAAGAAAAAAGCTTTTAAACAAATGCTTCTATAAATACTGAAGAATCACTAGCTGAGAAAGATTCTGCTTTGAGATTTAATTTGTGCTTTAGCAACAAAAACACTGTTGATCACTCTCTTTGGACCAGGCACACAGAAATATACAGTATATTTAATGTATACTTACTGATCATCTGGCAATGTTTTAACACCCTCTACATTTACAGTAAGGGTCTGGTTTCCTCCCAAAACTTTATGCAATGATTCTACCAATTGCTGTTGCTGGCTTCGAATATCTGTTTCTTTTTTGTTGAAAACTAAAACCACTAGCCCATCTTCATCTTTATTATTGGGCATACAACTATAACCTACTGCCTGTGGAATGACAAAACAAACAATATCAAAAACATGTACAGATCTCAAATCACGTGTTTAATATTAACAGCTTAACATCTGCTAAAACAGGGAAAACAGCTTAATGTCTGGTAATGAAGGGAATATGTAATGATTCTTTCCACAACTCTGTGCCCTAGAAGGTCACACAATTATAAAGAGAAACTTTCTAACCCAAGAATAACATAAACTTAGAGAGTGAAATTAAAATTTCCTCTTCCACAGAGTAACTAAATAGCTTTCTCCTCTGAAAAACTTTGATATCCATCATCGTTGGGTGTTTCCGAACACTGTGGAAACAACTCTGCATGCCATAAAAATGACTGCAAAAGTCATCGACCAAAATGTAATTTACTTTATTATATATCTGACTCATGGAATCTTAAGTGAAGTTTATATAAAGATATATAAAGAAATGTTTACCAAATAAATACTTTTAAAGTACCATAATAACACTGTCAACTTATAAATGCTATAAACAACGCCTACATTATTTTATGGTTTCATGTAATATAAAACTTTATGAAACAGGTTAGTTTTTTACATATATTAAATGACAAACTATACCTTCCTGAAGAATTACTCTTTTAGACAGAAGCCTTTTTTCTCTTTTGTCACCACTTATAATGCAATTTTTTAAAAAGAATTTAAATTCACTCTGTATTAGTTCATTATGCATTTTACCATATGTATGTTAATATATCAATTAAAAAAAGAAAAAAATTAAATTGTCATATTCAACCTATGTCTACTATATACCTCTTAGTCACTACACAAAAGTATTAAAATTTCAACTATATACACTCAAAAGATATACTTTCTTTTTGTAGAGTGATGAGATAAACAGGTTCCCTAACAAGATAGGTTGGTCACTTTCTGTTGTTTAACCATGTTCAAGGGTCTGATCCTCAGCCTTGCAACTCCAAACACCAGCCTATGTACACATTGATGAGGTTTAAGAGACTGACATAGGCCAACAAAACTTAAAAGAGGCTGACGTATAAACTGGATTGAAATACGTTAATTTTTTATGAAAGATACATCACCAAGTTGACCTAAATCTCACTGGCTGATAAGTAGAATCTCTGCGAAGTTAAATTCAAATGAGAAGGTTGTTTGGTAGGCATGGAATCACAGCAAGGAAAACATACTATGTTGTCGGAGTCCTGGCTTTGGCGTCAGCTATGATGACAGCAGTATACACGCCAAGCAGAAGAGGTACTCCGGTCTGCTGGTTAGGGTGTACTTTCCAGGACAATGTTAGACGAAAACCACTAAATTCTAGTTTTGGGTCTCCCCTTTATGGGTGCCAAGAAGACCATTTCCCCTCTGTTAACATTTTTTCCTGCTATAAATTACACTCTAGTCACACCTTCCTTCAGTCATATTCTAGTCATCTCAATCACACATATGTAAGAAATCACTTCAATTTTATAGTTTCTGTACTTTTAAAACGAAAGTGTTATTGTACCATGTTTAAGGAGTACTAAAAAACCAAACAATTGTTTTCATAGTATTATTTTAATCCAAATATCACATTTTCTCATACACTCTTCAAGTGAAGATCAAAAGCAGTATTAATACCTTAAAACGGCAAAATGGGTTTTCTTGTGTGAATTCCACTGGTGGAATGTTACTGTTGAAATATCCTTTTCCTGTTCCCCAAAAGGCCTGTAGTTGATTCCATTTTGCCAAAATAGCATCTCTCTCATCTCCCAGCAGTGTTGGAGCAGAAAGAGCACTTGCAGTATTTATCAGTTGGTTGGACTGGGCAGGAGCTTGTGTAGGCTGGCTGAAGAGACCACCTAATGCTAAAAATGTACCCCAAAATTAGTTTTTTAAAAAAAGAATCAATCAATTCAGGTCCTAGATATGGTAAGAATAATATCCCCCGCCCCAAGAGATCCACATATTAATCCCCAGAACCTGTAAATATGTTACCTTGCACAGCAAAAGGGACTTCGCAGATGTGATTAAATTAACTAAACTGAGATTATCCTGGATTATCAGAGTGGGTTCAACATAATATAAGGGCTCTTTAAAAGGGAAGAGGGAGGTCAGAGTCAAAGTGAGATTTGAAGATGCTGTGCTGCTGGCTTTGAAGATGGAGGAAGGAGCTATAAGCTAAGAAATGGAGACTCTAGAAGCTGGACAAGGCAAGGGGATGGATTCTCCCCAGAGCCCCCAGAAGTAACGCAGTCCTATTAACACCTTGATTTTAGCTCAGTGAAATTTAGTTCTGGATTTCTGATCTCCAGAACTGTAAGGTAATATGTTTTAAGTCACTAAGTTTGTGATGCTTTGTTATGGCAATAATAGGAAAGTAATATACCAGAACAATCCTTATAATGTTAAACTTGCATTTCTGATATCATCTTAATACAAATAATTCCATTAAACACAATTTAGATCCATGATATTAATATTAGACCCACACCGAAAAAAGGGTAAAGTCCGTGAAGTTGCAGAATTGTTTTTTTAAACAACCTTTACTACTGTTATATTTGTATAATATATACAAATTGGAGGATACAAAATAAGCCAAAAGAATCATTATATCAATGTTATATCAATATCAGCTTAATAAACAATTTCCTTCTCTTAGTGCAAAGAAATATATAGTAAAAAAAACAACAAATGGGCAAATCCTAAGCTAAAGCTTTAGCTGGCTGTGTAACTTTGGACAAGTTACTTACTCTGTGTTAAAATTTCTCCAATAGAAAGAAGGGCTGAGTTGTTAGATCAGACCAGTATTTCCAAAGTGCTAGATAAGCAAATAACCTTGGTACATGAAATTATTTTGTCAAGCAACAGTTGAGTCACCAGATGGACGAAATCATATGACAAAAACTTCTCTTTTAATTATCTGATTATATATATTTTTAAAGTCTCAGTTTGGTGCTAGTATGCCTTTAATGCCTCGTGTCATCACTTATCTCACTTTTTAACAAAGGGGAGAACAAATCTAAAACTAGGAGTTTAAAGCAAAGGTATCTAGCTAGAATTTATTAACACTATTATATTTTCTGTGGACTTAAGTTCAATTATTGTTTCTTTATAAAGAAACAATAGCTATAGCAAGTGATACTGGTTTTCCATTTATAGCAGTAGTTTGGATTTTCCTTTCAAAATAAACATATTTAATGTTTAAAAGTAAATTGATTTAAAGAAAATTCTCTAATAATAATACAAATGGTATGTAGATAAAAGAAAAATCATGAATACCAAAATGACCTGAATTTTAGGACCACTATATTAGATGATATTTAAGTTTTCTTTCAGCTTTAAAGATTGCAAGTACCACAAGGCCAATGGGGCTTCTACAGGGCTAGAGAGGGGCTGCTGTTACCCTCAACGTGAGAATTATTAATTCCCAAATGGGCATTTATGAAAATGGTAAAGAAGTGGATTAGAAGCCAGAAGACTTGAATCCTGATTTGCTATATGCTCACTTTGGAGCTTCCAACAAGAAATTCCTAGGTTTTATCTTCCTAAACTTTTAAATAAGATTAACAAACTATCATCTATACTAATTTACACTTCACACTAGAGTCCAACCACACTAGTCTACTCAGAGCTCACTAGCTGGAAGGCATTTGAGAAACGCAAATAACAAAATGCAACAGATGCTTTTAAAGCCTTAGCATATTAGATTTCTCACACCTTTCTACCTTCTCAGGCCCTCATGCTGTTGATTATTCATTCCTTCAATCCTCAGAGAAAATCTTCAACTTTCACTGAATACACATCCTTCTTGAAAAACTCTTCTCTCTTAGATTTCCTGACGATACAGTCTCTCCTGGTTTTATATATCATACATATATACATACATGCATATTTTCATTCATTCATTCACCATGCATTCATTCAACAAATATTTACTGAGTACCCCCTAAGTGTCAGACATAGAGGCAAACACTAAGGATACCATGGTAAACAAGACTGGTTCTTTAAACAAACTGAGCATATCAAACAAATATTAACAGTTGTGATAAGTGCCTCGAAGTAGAGGCTCTGAGAGTCCTAAATGAGGAAGCTAATCAAGCTTGGGGCAGGAGGGTTAAGAGAAGGCTGTCGCATAAGAACTTCAGCTAAGGTCTAAAGGAAGTAGTCAGCCAGGCCATGGGGTAGCGTCAAAGAAGAACAGCATGTGCAAAATCTCTGTGTCAAAGAGGAGGGGAAGATAAGCTGGCAAAAGGAATATGGAGTACTAAACAATAGGGTAAGAGAAAAAAAAGACCAGACTATCACTGAAGTTGAGGGCTCACATTGGCCAAAAATGTGACAATTTGAGCATCAAAAAGAATAATGAATGCCTCCAACTCAAACACATTCAATTTATTAAATCTCATGCATTCAAAATGATAATTTTTAAAATTAAAAATTAAAAATTCAGAAAAATCTCAACACCTTGGACACCATTGGAAATAATCAGGCCACCAACAACTTCTTACAAAAACTGTCAGTTAAAAAGAAAGAATTTATCTTGCCTTTCCTATACAGATTCCATTTCAGGGTGACCAAGCAGTCTTGGGGGGATGCAGAAAAACTCCTTTTACAGAAGAAGACTTTCAGTGCAGAAGAGAAGGCAGAATTAGAAAATCACTAACTCCTAATATTGCAACTCCTAATAAAATAACGGATTGAGGCAATGACCATCAATGAATGAAACCATTAGGTTAAAGACTGATGGGGAACTTTACAAGACAGACTGGCTCTCACCACCCGAACCCAATGATCTATCTTAGCATCTCTAAAAGAGATGGCCTCATAATACGATACAATAGGAAGCACACAGCACCACCCGCAAAGTATTCATGACAAAAAGTCAAACTTAAATCTAATAAAGTACCTAAAGCTAACTTCATTTACCAGAAATATGGGGCATAAAGTCAAATGATTCTACAAGGAAACAAACAAATCTAGATTGGGGGATATTTCACAGGACAACTGGTCCAGTTTCTGTAACAATTCATGAGTGGGGTAAAAAAAAACCCAAACAGGGAATTCTCTATACTAAAAAGAAGCTTAAGAGACATAATGTGTGGACCTTGTTTAGATCATGATTCAAATAAACCAACTGAAGAAAACTTTACTGAGACATATGGGGAAATCTGATTAAGGATGATACCAAGGAATTAGTAATTGTGAGTTGGAATGACTCCATGTTTTTAAAGAGAGAAGCATAGTAAAGCAGTAAAGTAAGGGTGAAATGACATGTTTGGGATTTGCTTTAAAGTACTGACACTTCAGCAATTCAAAAAAAAAAGGAGGGGGGAGGAAGGAGGATATAGATAAAACAAATGTGGCAAATTCTGACTTTTGTTGAATCTATTTGGTAGAACGTGGGGTCATTTTACTATTTTTGTGTTAGAATTTTTCACAATTAAAGAACAGCAGATGTTCATTGTATTTGAGATAATTAATGACCATAACTATTTGACTGGGTAAAGAAAGTAGAAAACAGATTAGTGTGGGCTAAGAGGTAACAGAAGACAGCAGCAGGGGATCCCATTCTTCTATATCTATTTCAAGTAGTTTATGAAGGGGAGAAGAGAGTGATAGCAAGAGATAACTGAAGTGAGATGTGAAATTAAAGTAGTTTTATTTTTTTGTTTCTGTTTTAAGAAAAAAGAAACTTCAGACGTTTAAATGTGAATGAGAATAATCCTGGGATAGAGAAGCTGAAGACTTTGTTTTTGGTGGGGGATGAGAGGTGGAATGGGGTGGGGGTCTGCTGGGAAAAATAATCAACAGCACAAGGAGCTCCAGAAGGTGGGAGGATATGAGATCCAGAGCACAGGCGAAAAGAGAAGAGGATGGGTTACAGGGGTAGGTAGATAAATAAGATTCGGTAGTGGGCAACTGAAGGAATTACAATGAGGCATTCTATTTTCTCTTTGAAGCAGAGGTCAAGGCCATCTACTAAAAGTGAGAACAGAGAACTTTGAGATTTGAAGAGAATAAAGGTTTAAAATAACTTACAGAAAGTGGGAGAAAATTTGAAAATAGAAACTTCACAGGATTACCAGGCAATGTTGAGGCCCCAACTTGGGTTGGTGATTAAGAATTTAGAGATTCAATCTTCTGTACTGTATGATTTTCTCAAGCAGTATCTAGACAGACAGTTGGGCTTACACAGGCTTGGGGTTGTTTTTTCCAGCGGACATGATACAAGGATAAGGAAGTTTAGCATACTGGCAAGAGTGACTGAAATGGAAGGACAAGGGCTCTAAGCTAATTAGAAAGGACAGTGAGACAGGAAGGAGCTGACGGAAGAGTAGAAAGTGTCAGTGCTCTAAGATCCTAATGAGGTCTAAGAACAGCTATGTTGGAAGTGGTTGAAAAGGCAGGCTAAAAGAGCAATAGGTTGTGGGATGTTTGATTATGGATTATTATTGATGATTGGAATTAGATTATTGATTGATTATGGAATTAGAACAGTTTCAGATGTTGCCAAAGTCCAAGGTAAGAATTGTGGCTAAAGTGAAATGGAAAAGGTCTTTGGAATAAAAGGTAGATGGTATGGCTGTCTGAGTACATAGCCATGTGAATGCTAACATAACCCAGATTGAGAGCACAAGTTGGAAAGAAAAGTGGGACTCAGAGCCAGCTGCCAAAGTGTTCAATGCCCAGGAAATCAGCAGATAACAGAGATCAGACACATCAGAGGTGGTGTAACCAGACAGCAAGCACCTCATGCAAGCCAGAGTTTTTAAAAATGAGGCAAAAACTCCACAATCTTTGCAGATTAAAGTCAAACTCCTTTCAACAGCAGGTCCCAAATTCATCACGCCATGTCATGCATTCGTGCCTTTGTCACTGTTATTCCCTCTGCCTGGAATACCCTTTTCTGATTTTATCCAACTGGCTAATTCCCTTAAGATTCAACTCTTCCTCTACATTCCAAAGCACCTTGTATGGGTCTAATTTAGTGCTTTCACACATATATATTTTTTATAATTGAATGTTTATTATTCTATCTAATTGGATGTTTGTTATTCTATCTCCTTATAGACTATGAGCAACCTTATATACCCAGTACATATACCTTATATACACAGTGCCTGACATAAAACATACACTCAGCAGAATGAGCCCTTTTCATTCTGAAAATGAACAGCACCAGATTCAAATTCCCATTTTTCCTAACAAGAGTAAGCACAACTATAACTTATAGTTGAAGAGACTTTATGTCAAGAAACAAAGAAAAAACTTCTTTTCCTTTCTTTTCCTTAACTACTTGGATTTCCATCAAACTTTGTATTGTTGCAGGAGGACAGTAAGAAAGATATAATTGTTACACTAGAAAGAATAATTCTATTATCTTCATCCTATTGGTTAGATAATTATTGAAATTCATTTTTAATACGTTACTAATCTTCAATGACTGAGTAGGATGAATTTCAGCCAATCAATCAACTTACCTAAGAAAAATGAAACAAAAGTGATTTTAAGAGGTAGCAAACTATGCAAAAGCAAAAGGAGCATTACAAAGGAAGTCAAGGAACTTGAATTTATGTTCCTATACTACATCTTGGAAGATATATGGAAAAGTCACAATTTTCTCAGTTACCTCTCTTCACCTATAAAATGGAGGTAACAAGAGTTCTATTTCATAGAGTTCTTGTGATAATTAAATAAACTAATCCATACAAGATAACCCTGCAACATACTGCCACACCAGCTAGTAAGGAAGCTATCAAAGACTAATTCTACACTTCTCTGAAAGGACCTGGGAACCAACCTGAAGAGGCTTACACTGGCCAAAGATGGAACAATTTAAACATCAATATGGAAAACTGCAATGGACTGAAAAATATCAAATAATTTAAATACTTGAGTTCCTGACATAAAAAAAAAAATTGGTTACCTTTGGAGAATGATAAGGAACCAACTCTTTATTTTGAAAGCTAAGAATAAAGGGAAAGAATCAACCAAATAGTGGATGAGGTAGTTTCTCTTTATAGAAGTATTTCAACAAATAAATGACAAAGGAATCAGATGGTTGGAATAATACCATTTTACAACCCCTAATGAATTAATGGATCTAGGTAATGATCACCAATGGCTGCTGCTAACATCACAAAAAATAGAATCAGACATTATATGCCTCTTGATAAAAATACAACACTACTTATAAAGTAGTCTTGCAAACAAACAAAAAAACTGAACTATCAACATAAATAAGCCCCTAGATCCAACCTAATTTACAAGAAATACAGAGGACAAGGGATATGCTAAGTGTACAAAGGAATATGCTAACTATACAATAGGAATGCAATCAGTAAAGTTCTGACTGACAACCTCTACAAGACAAATGATCTGATTTCTTCAACAAATTGAAAAATAAATAAAAAAGAAAGAGCTAAAAGGGGAACTTACAGAGATTTAAGACAAATGAAACTAAACAATACAAGACAAAACCATAAAGAAAAGTAAGGAAGTGATCAACACAAAAGGCAAAACTATATTTCCTCTGATGGGGAAGTGACTAGGAGGGAAACGTGGAGGGCTTCTGAAGTGGCTGGCCAGGGTCCACCTCCTGACATGGGCAGTGGTTACAATGGCGTAATTCATGAAGCTGTAATTTTGTGCCGCTTTCTATATTTGTTATTTTTATCAACAACAACAAAAATTTTAAAGGAGTGATACTAAACACAGAGGCCTTATAGTCAGAATCATGCCAATGTGTCTTTTCCCCAGGTGCTATCATCATATATGAACACAAGAAGTAGCTTTTAGAATACTTTATAATTCCTCCAAAAAAAAAAAAAAAGATATCCACTAAAGTGTTTTGAACAGTGCACTCAACAATGTTGCCTACATTGTTACGGCTTCATATCTGAAAATGAAAACCTCTTATACTTACTAGTCTGTTGCTGCTGCTGCTGCTGTGTATGAAATCCTCCAAATCCAAGTCCAGTTCCCAAACCAGTACCTAAACCAGTACTAGTTCCAGCTGTTGTACCAAAGCCAGTGCCAAATCCAAAACCTTTGTTCTGAGCACCACCGAAGAGTCCTTTGAATGAAAAATTTTAATTGTTTAAGGTAAAAAAACAAGCTGACTTGTAGCTCATTTGCTTCTACAAATGATATAAGATGTCCTCTTGGGCTTCCCTGGTGGTGCAGTGGTTAAGAATCCACCTGCCAATGCAGGGGACACGGGTTTGAGCCCTGGTCCGGGAAGATCCCACGTGCCATGGAGCAACTAAGCCCGTGCACCACAACTACTGAGCCTGTACTCTAGAGCCCGCGAGCCACAACTACTGAGCCCACGTGCTACAACTACTGAAGCCCACGCACCTAGAGCCTGTGCTCTGCAACAAGAGAAGTCACCGCAATGAGAAGCCCGCACACAGCAACAAAGAGTAGCCCCAGCTCGCCACAACTAGAGAAAGCCTGCACGCAGCAACGAGGACCCAACACAGTCAAAAAAAATAAAATAAAAATTAAAAAAAAAAAGGTGTCCTCTCACCAGTAGTGCCCGGGTTAGCTGGAGCAGAAAAGCTGAACGCAGAACCTGCTGTTGTAGACGGCGTCCCAAATCCACTAAACCCACCTAATTAAAAAAGGATAAATAAAATAGCAAGGAAGAATCTTTTGTATACATATGAGGTAATTTCCTTTTCAAATTACATGATAAGCAATTGCTCCATATAAAGACAAAATATATTGGTCTAACTTTTCCTTTCTCTACTTCAAGGTCAATTTTTAAAAAACTATACTACTAATCAAGAAGTCAGTATGTTGCAAGAAATGAGCTACTAAGTATTTAAAGTAGAAATACCACAATGCAATATATACCCTTCAACTAAAGAGGTGATTAAGCTACAGCTGAGTAAACATGTTAATAAGCCTATTGCCATAGTGTTAAGGCTAAAATAGACTGTGTACTTTTATAGCAGGGGTTGCAAATTCAAATGCCTACAAGATACAGGCTGATAACATTCATGAATGAAATAGACTAGGTGTTTACTGACTGCCAGAATGGATCAGTGTGAACAGTTTTTTTTAAATGGCAGCAGTTCCTAAATTCCAGCAAATTACTGCTGCAGGAGAATGGTAGTTTAGTAGTGTTGAATATTCCCATTTCTCCCGAGAAACAGAAAATCTAGATTTTCTGTGTGAAATTTACACAATTTTAAACGTGAAGTCAATTGATTTTTTTGTAACTAATTCAAATATTTTTACAACAGTGTGACAAACAGATCATACTGGCAGACTGTGCTGCCAGTTTGCAACCCTGGCTTCAGTGAATTAATTTATACTCTACTTTAGCTTATATTTCTACTTAGTCTCCATCAAGACTGAGCAACTTTTCAAATGAAACATACCAATATACTGACTCTTATATTGGTATGTAAACAAGAATGTGTTTCTTGAAGAGATAAGGGGAAAAAAAATCACAAGGCAACAGTGGCCCACAAGTAGAGCAGAGCTATCACCATGGCGCTCTGCGCCACAACACTGACAGATACACAAATTTCAGTTTTAGATAAATCTAGAGATGAAGTTAATCTTAACCATATCGAAGCTGACATATGAATGGAATGGAATGCTGGCCAATACACAATGGCTTTTTTCCCCTTACTGTCAGTCTTTACCTGATTACGAATGTGGTGTCAAAAAAGACTTTTAAGACAAATGTTTGAACCATTAGTGCTGAGTTATACTGCAGACTCTCTGGGATTCTAACTTTTAGTCTCATATATTTCTGGCATAAGAGACAGAGATTCATCAATATTGTAACATAAAAGATATAAGAAGGAAAAAAACCCAACCCACTGATAGTCATCATATGACTCTGACTTGGAAAATTACTCAAGAATAGACTACGTGTTGCATGCAGGCACAACCAAATACTCTATTTACTTGTAGGTTCTACTGCAGTACTGCAAACTATAAACATTTTGATAAAAATCACCTAAAGTACTGAACATTGTTCCTAATCTTTTTTCATTACTTCTAATTTTCACAGAAAAACTAAGATATATTCTGAATTGGCTATACAATAAAAACATTGGTATCTTAACATGCTTCATAATATGAAAATGTTTATTAGTAAAAATGGATCTGCAAGGATATAAAATAAAAAAGTAAACAAGAATTTCAATCAGCCTTTTGAAGTTGATGAACATACATAAACATACATAAAAGTAGTTAAAACAGTTATATTATCACAACTCAAAACTTCACAGTGATAACTCCAAATGAACATGAAATCAAGCAAATACCAACAGGTTTATTTATTACTGTTGAATTATGAGCTGGGTGGGTTTGTTCGGAAACACAAACTTCAAAATAATGTTTCTGTTTTACCCAGTGCCAATTTTAAGCAAACATGGAAAAGTAAACATACCAAACAACAGTGATATGTGATCACTTTAAATATACCTTAGTGATAATGGATTGTTTAATCTTTGGAATTTCAAGTATTCTTCAAAACGTTTTCAAATCAGATTGCCAAGGTCATATTCACACTGCAGTAACAAGTAACTGCACAAAATGCCAGACTTCCCAAATATGTCGTAGGGAATAAATCATGCTTACCAAATGCATATAATTGGCATGGGCATAAGTGGCATATGTAAGAGAATATGAATAATAAATTCATATACGAGCAGCTGAGGAACAAGGCTTTTCTATAGGGTCACTGTATGCAAGGTACACATAGACCTATTTTAAATTTATAAATATATATATATACACACACACACACACACACACGTTATAGTTTGTGTTTTGCAGAATTTCCAACGAGCTTCAAACAATCCATATAGATACCAGAATCTTCATAACTACCTTCTTGAGTACAAAGACGTCTAGCCTATCTTTTAGAAATTAATGCTATCTGACAATAAATTAAATTGCTCTCTCTGATCATTTCTCAAAAAATCCAGTAAAGAACTGGGGATTCTTTCTATAATTGCGTTATCTTATAGAAATGTATCCTAATCTGCTTAGTTGGCCAAAGAAACACATTATTATTATTGTACAGGTTAAAAAACAAGATAGGTTGCTGCTGTTCGTATAAGACTTGTTTCTCTCAGGAAACACAAGGACAATCAAATGAAATTCCAATGAAAGATGCAGGAAAAAATGGAAAAAAAATGACTGCAGGAGTCCAAGAATTCCAGGAAAATGGGCCTGACTGTTGAGCTTATACTTCGAAAGAGATATCTAATAATCTGGGAAATATATTCTACTCAAAATAAAAATCCATTCCAAATACTTATCACTTGGAAGGTATATTCTGTTCAATTAAATGCAAATTTAACAAAGGAACTTTATAACTTGCAAGACTTCCCCAAACCAAATCTTTTAAGAGAGTCAAAACTTGCTACAAATGTTTTTGATTCGACATTAGGAAAGGAATTTCCTTTCCTTGTTAGACAAGTCGCTGTTCTTTCCCAAACTCTGGAACCACAAAATATTCTTGGACTCCAGCTCCCAACATTCGTTACACAGACGACCCGCATATCTACCTGCACTTGCCAGACTGTTACCAAAATTGAACGGAGTCGCCGAGGTAGTAGAAACACCGAAATTCCCAATATTAAAGTTCACTGCAGGATTAGCAGTTAATCCGAAACCCCCAAAATTAAACCCACTGGCGGTGGAGTTGGCAGTCTCAAGCCCACCAAATCCTGATAGGCGTGTAGGCAAAGAAACAAACAGAATTTTAAAAGGGGGAGGGGGGAAGAAGAAAGAAGAAAAAGAAGAGAAAGCAAGGTAAAGATTAGAAGAGTTTGCAGGAGGTTTCAAAGAAGTGAACAAAGACAAACCCGGACTTCGCTCCAAACGAGTTAAGAAAGCCGCGGAGGCGGGGACGGGAAGAAGGAGCCGGAGCGTGTAGTCCCGCAGCAAGAACCGAAGGGGCCAGGGCCGAGGGAGCCGCAGAGCAGCGCCCAAGGCTCCCCAACCCTGTCCTCGCCGAGCCCAGCAGCGGGAACCAAGCGAGCGTTCGCGCCCGTCCCGGACGCTGAGGTGGGGAGGGGTGAGTAGGGTTGGGGAGGGAAGGATGGGTCTCCGGCAAAGGGTGAGAGGAGCCGCCTCCGGTCTCTCCGAGTCCGACTCCCGGGCGGCGGGAAACGAACCCTAGGAGGAGAGGGCCCTGCGGGGACCCACCCGCAGCGCGCGAGCTCTGGGTTGGGCCTCCATTCTCCCCGCGGCCTCCTCAGGAGCCGTCTCTGCCCGCTCTGCTGCCGCCCGCCCTTTTCCGAAGCCCCTAAAGTCTCCGCGCGGGCAGAAGACCCCAGGATCCCCAAGCCGAAGAGTCTCGGACCGAAGGGCTGGACCAAAGGCCTTCCCTCCTCCCCGGGAGAGGGTCCGGGGGACTCACTCACCCGCGGGGGCCGCGGTGGCTGCAGCTGTACCAGAGGTGCCCGAGGGAGCCCCAAAGTTGAAGGCCATGTCGCGGGAGCAGGGGACCAAGGTGCTGCTCCCGCGGCGCTCGGTGCACTCCGCTCTGCGATCCGCGGGGAAACCACTCCCGGATCTCGGCGTTCCGCCTCTTTTCTGGCCTAGCCTAAGAGGCCGGAACGCCTGAAAAGCGTAGGGGGTGGAGGATGGAGAGGGAACGCCCCCGGCAGGGCTCGCTTCCGGGGGCCTGTGGCTTCACGTGGTGTGGAGCGTCACAACCAATGTGAGATGCTGGGAAGCTCGCCGTGGCGTGCCGCCTGAGAGCCCTTAAAAACTGCTTTAGGGAGGCCCCTTGGGAAAGATGTGCAGCAGGCTGAATACCAGTGTCCAATGAAGACAGGGTAGGAAAGAAAGCTAAATCCTTGTTCTCCATAGTGGGGAGACAGTGGATAACACTAAAACTGAAAATTGACGAAGCAGCATGTCACTTAAAGTCATGGGGTAATGGTGGGGAAAAGAAGAAGAAAGAAAGAAAAAAGAAGGCTAAAAGAAGTGCCTCTGAGAATGATGTCCATTTAGGTTTTTGGTTTTTTGTTTTGTAGAATTCTTGGTAGAAACTTTGTAGAATTATTTGCTTCTTAAACCTATGTGCTTCTGTAACTTTAATAAAAATAAAAACAAAGTCATTGTGTCTATCGAAATTAAAATTGTCTTTGGACCTAGCAATGCTGCTTCTAGGAATTTATCTTGTAAATGATTTGGCAAAATTAATGGAATACAAGGTTATAGGTTACAGCATTATTTATAATAACAAATGATTGGGACCAGTGTTTTGCTTAAATAGTTGCATTCATACAAAGGAATACTATTCAGCCAAGTAAAGCTCTTTATGTACTGAAAAGACAGATCTCAAAGGTAAATTATATAAACAATTTAGAACACTGTATATGGTATGCTACAATTTGGATGGGAAAAAAAGAGGGCTAGAATATGTAATTACATATATTTATATGAAATATTCCTGGAAAGATACATTTTTAAAATGAGTAACATCGGTTGCCTCTGAGAAGATGAATTGGGTGGCAAGAAGATGGGTGGAGGAGGACTTTGCAGCATAAACCCCGTTTAGTTTTTGAAAATGTAAATGGGTTACCTACTCATACAATTAAATAATGCTAATAGTGGTCATCGCAGAAGTCTCAGTGAGAACGCTGATATGCGGATGAGGACGGCAGGAATGGAGACTGAGGAGCAGGCGGACTTGATGATTGACGGGGTGTGGAGAGGCGGGCAAAGAGGACTCTAGCAAGAGTCCCTGGTTCCTGGCTTGTACACTGTGATGCCATTGGAATTTGGGAGGGAGACCAGAACAAATGAGTTCCTTTCTTTACTTACTGGATTTGAGGACAACCTGGCTGAGGATATGCAGCTGGCGCTTGGATATGTGGGACTGAGGTGGAACGGAGAGGCCCATGTTTAGGGTGTAATGGAAGTCTGGGAGCCAATGAGGTTGTCAGGGAGAGAGGATCAAGTGAGAAGATGCAGCTGAGCATCAGTAATTCGACCAGAGGAGACAGCGCTCAAGAGAGCCTGCGAGAACGAAGAAGAACCAGCCGAGCCAAATCCAGAAATTATGGATGGAAGGGGAGAACGATCTCAGATGGAAAAGAATGGATGACTATTTCTTCAGTAGGAAGCCATCCCTGATCACCCTTTCTAAAGTTGCACATCCCACTGCTGTCACTGGCTGCTTTAATATTCTTAGCATTACCACCACCTAATTATTGCCCCCCAGCCCCCATTTCATGTTAGCTCCATGAGGGCAGCAAACTTTATTTACTGGCTGTGTCCCTAGTGCTGGCAGAGTGCCCACCCACGTGATAGGCCCTTATTCAGTACTGTGGAATGAACGAATGATTTCCTTGACATGTTTCTCTCCCTTGCCTTTCCCATTTTCATCTCCAAGTCCTATATATTTTATCTTTTAAATATTTCTAAAATATTTCATTTCCACTGCCATCTCCCTGATTCAAATTACCATAATCTCTTGCCTAGACCAGGGATCAGCAGACAGCCCATGAGCCAAATGTAGGCTGCTGCCTATTTTGTACAGTTTCCTTGGAACACAGACATATGCATTTGCTTACGTCTTGTCTATGACTGCTTTCATGCTACAAGTACAGAGTTGAGTAGTTGTGATAGAGAGGCTTGCAAAGCCGAAACTATTTTCTAAGTGGCCCTTTACAGAAAAAGAAGTTTGCCAGCTCCTACCTAGACTACTGCAGTGCAATGAGCAGGATTCGTTCTAGGTTGCCTGGCAAATGCGCTGGCTGTGGCTGGGGGTTCCCCCTTCTCCTAGGGGAGGGGAAGGGGCCGCACCCAACCTTATGTCCCACGTAACTGGTGTCTCCTTCACCCCAGCAGTGGAGGTTGTAATAACGTTCCATGGGCAGCCCAAGTCCAAACTGCCTCTTGTTCAGTTGCTTGTGTATTCCTCCATTGACAAGACTGCTTTTTTCACCTTCACCCTATAAAAAGGTGGACGAGAAGGAATATGCCCTCTGCACTGAGACCAAGCAGTGCCCTGGCCCTCAGCTTGCCTCACCATGGGATGACAGGAAGATGGAGCGTCTGTGCCTTCCTTTTTCCATAATTTTTCTTTTTCCCCATTAAAGCCATTACTTGACCTATGCTATGTATGTGGCTTTGTGGAATTCACCCTGCAGGCTAGTGCATGACACCCAGACAAGATCCAGTGGGGACCCTAAAGGAACCACCTAACACAACAGCCTCCAAACTGACCTCCCTGTATCCACGTTGACTCTCTTCCAATTTATTCACCCTGCAGCTAGAGTGAGTCTTTCTAAACAAACCTGTCGTATCTCCCATTCCACCCCCCCCTACACACACACACACACACTGACCAACAACCCAGTTCACAACACTTCAATGGCTTCCCGTTTGCCTTGAAAAGGACCAAAACCTTTGACATGGCTCAATAAGGCTGCCTTTCTCTCCAGCCTCATCTCCCACTATTCTTCTTCCTTCTCTGAAACCCAGCCAAATATTTTCTCAGTTGCTTGTAACGTGCTCCTTCCTGCTCCTGGGCACCTCCTGCTACCTCTGTCTGAAATGCTTCGCTTTGCCTAATTAACACCTATTCTTCAGTCTCACTTAAATGTTACTTCCTTGGGCAAGCCTTCCCTCGGAGTCAGGTTCCCAGAGCATCATGAAACTTAGTTGAAAGTTTACATTTATGATCAAATAAGGAGCTTCTCCTATGACAGAAGCCAGTTAAGCAGATTTGGGATTCCTAGGAAGCACTTATGCTGAGGTTCAAGTGTCCCTAATACATAAGGACATTTGTAACACTGAACTAAATATTTTATGATTGATATGGATTTGCTCTGACTTCAGAAATAAGTTGCAATATTATTGGGATGGGAAAGGTTTTAAAGGTAATCTAAACTTTTGGACTAATAACTTCGGTCCAAATGTCCGCAGAAACAAAGGTCTGGTATTTCTCCAACAGCTCTCTGATCTTGCTGAGCCCTCTGGGTGGACTTGTCTGCATTTCAGTTTGTGTTTACCTGGAAGCAGACCTGAGTAAGGATGTTAGTGCAGGTAGATTATTTGGTTGGAAGCAGCAGTGAGGGGGTGGGTAGAGACAGGGGATGAAGAAATGATGATAGGAAGCAGTTTCTGGTGTGGGCAACCCTAGCTGAGGAACCAAGTAGAATGAGCCTGAGAACTGTCCCTCTGAGGACGGGAACCCTTGTCAGCCGACTCTTGCCCCCTTTGATTGAGCGTCAATACATGGGAGTATTAACCCCCATGCTCCTGAGGGGCTTCCGGGGCTCTGGAGAAAGCTCTGAGGCAGAAGAGCACAGTGTGGGACCTGCTTGAAGTGGGGTTTGTCAGGCTGCCTATAACCGTCCACCGCAGCTGAGCTGAAATCAGAGGTGGCCCAAGGGGGGTGACTCAGGCCTGAGCCCATCAGGAGGGCGAAGAGCATCTTTCAAATGAAACTCCATAGACCACTGAACATCTGGTGACATAACATACAATTTCCAGTGCAATTTCATAGAAAGTTTTTTTTATTAGTGAAATATTCCATTGCATTAAGGGTAGAAATAAACATGTCAAGAATCACATGAAAGGAACCAGCAGTATAAACTATAGGAAGAACATTCTGGTCAGCATTCTCTTTAATAGCCACAAGCAATTAATCCTAGTGATAATACCCAGAGGGTCAAGGATGGTGGTCACCTTTTACAGAACTCTTATCTTGAGCAACTGAAATAAAAAATTAGCTTCTCTTAAGTAAAAACCCCGATAAAGGTTAGTTGTGTAGTACTTGGTCTGCCTGACCATTAGTGAGCTTTCTAGAATAAAGTCTAGTGGGAAAAGCCTGGAGCTGAAAGTGGCAAAGCCCATTTCCTGTCCTGTGTTCAACTCCTAAGTTTCCCTGAGAGAAGTGAGGTAACCTCTCTCTGTTTGGTTTCTCCCTAAATTGAGTATCATAGTACAGGACACCGTATTCTTTGATTGTGACAATCACAAAGCTTTTGGGGACCTTTCTAGGATAATGGCTCCACAAAAATGAGGATGAGGAACTGTTTGTTATTTCAACCTCAAACCAAATGGGTACATTCATTCTTCTTAACCAATCTATAATCTTGACTGCAGTGTATGGGTTTGCCACAGAGTTTTCAGAAGGAAAATATCAAATGTGATTTTTAAGCCAAGTAACTATTAAGAATCATATGAAAATATTATGCTTTTGGCCTCCCTGACTGTGTGGGATTCAATCAAAAGGTGTGCATCATTAACTGTAATATTATCACTCATAGTGTTTAAAAATTTCCTCCTCACAGATGATTATATTCTGGTAAGAGAATGAATCAATGGGTATGCACTGACTTATCAGTTTTATTAATGTGAATAAATGGGTGCATAACAGAATAAGATGTGCCAATTATCTAGTTAAATATTGATAAATTTTAAAAAATCTAGATATTTGGCATTATTGAAGGCAAAATATCTTCAATTTAGCGTCTCACATTTCGGTGATTTGGGGTATCTATAGGTTCTATCTTAATTTATAGAGAAATTGAGAGTTTAATGAACTGCCCCTTCAAAAAGGGAAACATTACAAATTGCTTTAGTGTAGAGAATAGGAAAATTGGGGCAACGAAACGAAATGATTTATTACCTCCGTACAGGGATCAGAAGTTGCATTTGTGAAATCTGTGGCTTTTTTTCCTTCATTTGCTTACACTGAAATCCAGTTTTAAACAAAAAGTCCTGCAGAATGATTCAGTTGTTAAGAAATTATCTGTGCACTTTGCCATATTAACTGTACAGGTTTCTCAATCAAAAATGAATAGTGAACGTTGAGAATCAAAGGAACTGCCCTTAAATGTGCTTGAATTCTGTGACAGCTGATGGTTCCCAATCCTGACTTAGGTTACACTGAAAGCCAAGAGGTCTTCTGCAGAGAGGTGACTCTGCTTCTGGTCCCAAGGGACCTTTCTTAAAGGCACTTCCTGTGCAATATTTTAAAACACCATCACTCTGTCAGCAAAATGATTGTCACAGGAAGTGTAGGGCACATCTTTCTCTATTCAGTGAGTGATAGCCACAAAACATCAGAAGGAACTGAATCTGAGAAAAGAACAACCTATAAAAACAATTTCAAAGTTACCAAGAAGACTGCCCTAGAAGAAATGTCTCTTTAGTGTAGTCAGACTTCCTGAAATTTAAGTGTAACTTAGGCTGTGGATATCCTATATTTATAAATCATTTTACAAATAATCACTCAATAGTATTGTAATTGATACAGTCATATTTGGCAAGGGCGATTGGGGAAAAAAATCAGTTACTGATTACATTCTCCCAGAAACATCTTTCCACATCAAGATCATTTTGACTAAAAAAATAACAAACTACCCACAAATGTCATAACTGGCATTCTATTCTATATGAAATATCTGTACTTGTCCTCACCAACATCATTTGTGCGTTCTCTCAATTCACAAAAGTACAAGTCAAAAATCCTCAGGTGCGTGTCACTATCAACTCATGGGTACCACCTCCACCAACCCCTTCCCTGCTTGATTCCTACCCTGTATGAAAGCTGTCTGAATTATTTTCCTGGAGGAATTAGGAACTGAAGATTAGCAAGAAATGCAATATGCACCTTTTCAAACGAGGAAATTAGATGCATCTGAATGATACTGAATGAGGCTTACCATTTTACCCTGCATCCCAAACTCTTACTTACTTCTGTTTTGCGGATGAAATGAATGGAGGAATACAACATCAAATAGTATTTATGTATTTTGAGCACAAAGTTTGGTGAATGAAGAGTAGTGAATAAGGTTAGACCAAGTAGCATTAACAAGTGATGCACAGACGTTATAACCACGACAGTGGTCACAAAATTCTGGAGCTACCAGCACCCAACAACAAAAAGACTACTATACCGGAGTTTATTAAATACTTGCTAGACACATGAAAAACAAAACAATTTGTCAGGGACCACAGGATCCTAACGGCCAACCAGGTCAGCCTGTCCTTGAACCTCTAGCCAGAAGGTGCTCACCACACGCAGGCACGGGGTCTCCACCCTCCTCTCACACCCGCTGACAAGCCTGTGAGGATGCAGACAGTTGCCCCACGGCTGTGGCCCAGGTCACGACAGCTCGCACGCTTCCTTCCCCAAGCGCGGCCCATGGTTAGGTTAGGTTCGTATGAGGGGTCTTCTTTCGTCTGCAGTTCCCTGAGACCAGGTGAGAGAGAACAGTGAGGTTAGGAGACCACGTGACCAACGCCTCCCCAGATGCGGGAAGTGGAGAGAGGGCTGCAAGGAGGGGAAGGTGATGGGAAGACTGTCATCCCAATCACCTTCTCTTCTCTTGGCCTGCTTCCTCTTGCTCTTTCGTTAACGTTCAGCCCTGGTCCTCTCCAGGAGGCCCGCTCTGACACCCCTACCCTGGCACTGGACCAGTAGCCTTCTCCTTGTGTTGACCTGGACCAGAATTCTCATCACACCCTACTGAATCGGTCTCCTTCAGTTGGAGGCCCATCAGGAGAACAACGTCTCAGAGGGGGTGGGTGCTCAGTAATGCTTGCTTGGTGAATCTGTGAGGACGGCTAATTGTAGGCACAGTCATAATATTGACGTGGGCTTTCATCTGTGCCTATGAAAAATCTCAGTGACAGTACAATCCATCTTACAGTGACTGTAAGATCAGTCCACAGATAGAAATGGAAAAATCGTTGCCTCATACCTAGTTCACGCTAACGTGATGGGCATGGGTTGAAAGGCAGACTGGAAGCATGCAGAACACAGGGAAGTCTGAGCTTATATGATTTAGATGGTTTCAGCCTATTTCATTTCCTACTTCACGTTTGCCTCAGACACATAATGGAGGCAGTGAAGAGAGGAAAAAAAAAAAAAAAAAGGCTTTGTTGCAAACAGAGAGGCTGGTGAGAATTTAAGAAGGGCTCACTGAAGGTGTTAAGACCCCTGGGTTGGCCTGCTGGTCACTTAGGGAAGCCAATCTAACCACTTATCCCACCCACTTGGGGCTGTTCCCACCCCTCCAGGAGAGGAACTACTCCCCTGTGCCCATCATTTATTATGCAATGACGACTCAGTGGTAGGTATCTTCTGATAAACCAGGGATTCTTTCCAAGCAGATCTCTGGCTGCCTTGCTCTATAATTATGGAGCTATTTTGTCATATAACTAATATTTATTGAGCTCTTACTAAATGCTTACACTGGGCCAAGTGCTTTATGTTTAAAATATTGTCAAATCCTCACAAAAAACTCCTAAGCGAGGCTCAATTATCATCCCATTTTACAGATAGAGAAACCAAGGCACAGTTTCTGGGGTCACACAGCTATTAAGTGGCCAAACTGGGATTTGAACCTGGGCAGTCTGACACCAAAGCCCGGGTGCTTAGCTGTTTTATATTCTTCCTCTTTTTTTCAGGTTATTTTCAAAGACATAATGCTTTCTCCCAGGGGTTCCATTCCCACCAAGAAAGCCTGAAATACTGAAAGATACCATTCTATCACCCCTCCACCTCTGACACACTTCCCTTGCCTCTCATTTGGCCCAGCAGTAATATAACCGTGAAATCACTGTGCCCAGCATAAAACCTCAGAATCCACCCTAATAAGCCCGCTGACAGCCAGCCCTTCCGTGAAGCACAGCTGAAGTCCTCAGGGAACGTTATTCGGTAAAGGAGACATTCCTGCAGCCACTGCTCACCTCATCCGTGGATCCCCGTCCTCTGCACGCAAGCCAGGTGAAGATCAGACCAAAGAACACACCCAGCGCCATGATAATGTAGGGTATGTTGGTGATAATCAGAGTAGTGTTAATCACAGACTTCAGTCGACTTGCAGTCTCTTTATCAATGAGAACACTCTGGGGGGAGGGGCAAGAAAACAGTATTCCCTTGATTACTGAATATCCAGGGTGTAAAGTTTTTTGCTCTATCTTTCTTCCAAACCATTAAACACAATTTGGGTATGTCCTCCTGTTAGCAAACCAGAGATACTGAAAATCCTTTTATAGGTTAGAATAACCAGAGGGGGACACTTATTCATTGACGTCTCTTTTCTCCTGAAGACAAGTTTTACTCAAAATTGGTGGGAAAAAGGAGGGGGAAAGTATTCGGAAATACTGAGATAATATCAGCTTTTCTTTTGTATCAGACAACTCCATGTCACCCTTCAAAATCCAACTCAGCATAACTTCCTTCCAGAAGTCTCCTTTGGCCCGGTTCAAGGCCCCTTTTCTGCGCTTCCATCTCACATTCTAAAATCTTCCATCACTGTCTCCACATTCTGCATTATAACTGTCTGTTTACTTGTTTGTCTCCTCCTGACTGTGAGGTTCCTGAAGGCAAGACTTTTATTTCAGTCAACTAAACACTGGGTATAGCGCCTGAAATACAGGAGGTGCTCAATTAATGTCACTTGATTAGATGAATGAATGAATGAATGAATGCAATAGTCCAACAATGGCATGTGGAAAGCATCATTTCTCTCTTGGTTGGATCTATACTGATCGGGACCAGAGGTCTAGACAGAAAGCGTTCAGGGAAGTCTTGAGGCTAACCAGAATTCCAGATAACTAAGGGCAAAAGTATTATCACCTTAAACTGTCATGGGTGAGGTATCTGAAGAGCTTAATTCTATAAAAATTATTAGCAACAATTGGGACTTTGGGCTTAATTTAGGCTCAATTTGCAGATGAAGGCCCATCATGGTCAGAGTCTCCTCCTCTGGAAAAAAAGGGGTGGGAGAGCAGTCTCCAAGGTCACTTCCAGGCCTAATGTTTTCCTTTTCTAGAGAAGAGAAAAGTCAAGTTCTTTCTGGGAGGGAGTAAAAGCACGAGGTTTCACTCCATCATTCCCTGGACTCAATCTAGTCTTTAACAAAAAGTCAAAGCAGAAGTTAAGGTGGAGGGGACTTCAAATATGGTGCAACAATGAACGTAAGCTGGCAGAACAGGGCCCTTCCACACTTTCAAAAAGCCCTCCTTCCATGGCTCTCTCCTCAAACAATAACCGTAATGACCCAGGAGCAACTGCAAATAGGTCCTATAAATGGTAAATATTGCCTGAATTCTTCCTATGAAACAATAAAAGCCTTGTCTTAGAACTGTAATCACAAACCCTTCAAAAGTTTATCAATGTGGCTACCAGTACAATGCTAAGTTGAAAAAGGATATAAAACTGTATCTACTGTATGGTCTCAACTGTGTAATATCAAAATCAGAAAAATACTGAGGCAACATAAGCAGATGTCAATTGCACTTTTCTCGGAGGGATGGGCTTGCTTATCAAGCAGTTCACTTTTTAAATACTATCTTTAATTTCCCGAGTTCTATAAAGAGCACGTTACTTTTACAAAATGCGAAACATCAAATTATTTTTTACAAAGTTGTTTTGGAAAAAAAATTTTTACAACACATTGTTGAGGAAAATAAAGCAAGTTAAAAACAATTTATCAGGGGCTTCCCTGGTGGCGCAGTGATTGAGAATCTGCCTGCCGACGCAGGGGACACGGGTTCGAGCCCTGGTCTGGGAAGATCCCACATGCCGCGGAGCAACTAGGCCCGTGAGCCACAACTACTGAGCCTGCGCGTCTGGAGCTTGTGCTCCGCAACAAGAGAGGCCGCGACAGTGAGAGGCCCGCGCACCGCGATGAAGAGTGGTCCCCGCTCGCCGCAACTAGAGAAAGCCCTCGCACAGAAACGAAGACCCAACACAGCCAAAAATAAATAAATAAATAAATAATTAAAAAGCAAAAAAAAAAAAACCCCACAACAATTTATCAGGGGCTTCCCTGGTGGCTCAGTGGTTAAGAATCCGCCTGCCAGTGCAGGGGACACAGGTTCGAGCCCTGGTCCGGGAAGATTCCACATGCCGGCGGAGCAACTAACCCACGCGCCACAACTACTGAGCCTGCGCTCTGAAGCCCGTGAGCCACAACTACTGAGCCTGCGTGCCACAACTACTGAAGCCCACGCGCCTAGAGCCTGTGCTCCACAACAAGAGAAGCCACCGCAAGGAGAAGCCCGCGCACCGCAACGAAGAGTAGCCCCCGCTCACTGCAACTAGAGAAAGCCCGCGCAGCAATGAAGACCCAACACAGCCAAAAATAAACTAATTAATTAATAATAAAAAGAAAAACAACTTATCAGTCTGGCTCAGGTTTTGTGAGAAGTCATTTGAATTTTCCCTTTTCTTGCTAATCTTTGTTACTAAATCTTCTACAAAGAACAAATATTTTTAGGGAGGAGAGAAAAATCATAAAACTTCAAAAACTGCTGCTGTTAACAATGGAAGCCAGCCGATCATGAATTTGAGGGGGACAATTCTGCAATTTTCCCCTCAAAACTGGGTAAAGAGAGAAGGGAAATTGAGGAGATATAACTACAGTAAATGTGATATGTGATTCAGAAAAGAATTTATCACAGGTGTCTTAAATAGTGGATGTTTTATGAGCTTTCAGAATATGCTTTACAAAACTTCAATTTATGCCTAGCAATTAGGGATAATATTTCTGTGGGTACACTGTGAAAGAAATATTTCTAAAGAGAAACTCCTTTTGTTTGAACTAAGACAGGAAGCAGAAAGGAGAAAAGACTCTATGCTATGATGAAGGATAAGGCAACCACGTATCACTGCAATTAATGGGCATGTATCACATTTTTATTTAATCATTTCTCAACCACCCCACGCTCTTTTTTACTCTCTTTTTCTCCTCAACTAATAAACGGTAAACTAATTACCTCTGCATTTTGTTTCTTACATAACCAGCTTCCCAGAAAGAAGTTTCACCCAAATAACGTTCTTGACAAGGGAAATTTCTTTCTGTTGTTTTCAAATCTCAGACACAGGAAGATTCATGTAAACATATAAACAGAAATTTTCTGGACAAACAGGTTTTAAAAAATCACCTTTGCCCCTTTCTCACATCTTAAATTACACATAGCTACAGTCGCAGAAGTAGGAAGTTCCCCAAGCTTCCACAGGTAAAATGTACCCGTGGCTCCCCACCATGACTTACCTCATTGATATACATCACTGGGAAAACCAGGGTTCTAATATTTCCCGTTTCACTACAAACACAAAAAAAGAGACTATTTTTAGACATCCTCATAATGATGGCACACTGGCCTGGCGAGACAAGTTTATATGAAAATGCCAGCCCAGTTATTTCATTAAATTACCTGGAATTTATGCAGACCTCTTATTATATTTGCAAACACATAATAATCAGCAGTTAGATCACAAACAGTCTAGCAATTCAAAGTGTTGGATATTTATGTAAAGTGTTTTTAACCAAAACACAAGATGCCAAAAGTAAATTCATCAAAATGATTACTATACTCCCAAAGGTTATTGGAGGGGAGGTTCCAGCAGAACAATGCTGTCATTTCTCAGAATGTTTTATAATCAGGCTAATCAGTATTGTCTTTACAAGAGCCTGAAGCAGTCACTTACTGAGCATTTACTATGCACCAGCTCTGTACCAGGTGTCCTGGGAACATTATCTCACTTAATTCTCATGGTAGTCCCATGCAGTAGGTATTACTGTCCCAGGTTTAAGACCAGGAGATGGTGGCTCAGAGCAATTTGCCCAGGACCACCACGAGGAAGTGGTGGAGCTAGGATTGGAATTCCACTTTGATTCTAAGGCTCTAGGTTGTAACTACTAAATTATACTCTCTCAGAAATACACACACAAAATGCATCCTTACAAATCACATTTGCTTCCTAGAAAGATCCCTAACACATGTGCTTAAACCTGGCAAATTTTATGGGGGGAGCCAACCAAGTTTGAATGATAGATAGGCAGACAGAAAGATTAGGTAAATATAGATGTATTATAGATATGTATTACAGTTTTGCATTGTTTTTTCATTCAACATTGAATGAAATAATTTTCTCAATTTCCACTGAAAAGTCTGAGCAGGAGATTATACTCAAGAATCCTAATTAAGTAGATGGAGTGTGGGTACACTGGACTCCAGAGAGTATTTAAGCATCCACGGGAGGGCTTGTGGCTGGCCTGGGTGGGAGCAGTGGAAAGAAAGGGAGGGGAGGAGGCAGCCAGAGTCCTGGTGAGGGAAAGCAGAGTGGGTAAGAGCAGACTCTGTGCCTCAGTTTCCTCATCTGTAAAACGGGGTAATACAGGGTTATTGTGAGGAAGAAATGAGTTAATGTATGTAAACTACTTAGAATAATGGCTGACCCATGGAAAGCATTCTATAAGTGTTTGGTTAAATAAAATAAGTAAATTCCAAGACCAAGGCTGCCCATGACAATGTTGATCGTGCCTCATCCCTGAAGGGCAGGGTGAACAGACTTAGAAGTGGGCTGTACCCCTCTCGACATCAACCCCACCAGAAAGTCAATGTAGCAAAACCACCCTCTGCCTCTGCAGAAACAAGCAAAACTTACATAAAGTCATCTAATTTTTTGACATAAACGTTGATTTGGAACCTCTTGGCTGCTCTCAGGATGATTCCAGTCAACTGTGAATCAGAGAAGTAGAAAGAAAACATTAGGATTTATTAAAACCACACACACGGTTTTTGTCAATAGAGCACCATTTCTGTGTGGTTCTGATAAACAGGGCGGCCACTGCCACATTTGCTAGGCAGAGTGGGATGAGGGAAAACTGTTCCCCAGGCCAGAATGAGAACTGTGGATTGTGTTAGGTGCCTGGTAGACCAATGTTTGTCACACTTTACTATGCATGTGAGTCCTTGGGCACCTTATTAAAATGCATATTCTGATTTGGTAGGTCTGGGGTGGGGCCTGAGATTGGGCAGGATGCTGTCACTTTGAATAGCAAGGTCCTAGAGAACCCGGGCAGGAAGGAGATCCAGCAGATACCCTGTCGGGTCTGGGTATCCAGGCGGAGGGCCAGAGTGCTACAAGGAGGACATGGTCACAGCCAGAGAATGGTGCCCACGTGTGGCCAGGCCCACCCAACAGAGCCCGGAGGACAGACGCAGTATTGTCCACCCATGGCCACACCACCTTTTGCACCAAGCAGGTGGGGCTGTGCCTCACCCTGGTGACAAGTGGTTTGGCTACTGAAAGGGAACTGACTGATGGCTAAGAGAGAAAAGGGAGAAAACCACACCTGACCTTATTCACAAAACGATAAGAGCACCGATTTCTCAAATATAAATGCAATGAGTGTAGCTAAGAGTGAAATGCCCATAAGTTGCTGTGCTCAAAGAATGTGCTGGCTCTTCTGTGACTGTCCCATGCATGTGTTCAAAATCCCAAGAATGAAGATATCTCACCTTTAATTCAGTCCCTACAGTAAAAGGTTCTCACATTGTGAAATGATATTCACAGCCTTTCAACATGGTTTTCAGGTTTCCTCCTCTATGAATATGGGATTAGAGAATGTATATATTTGATGCTTTTTAAATTAATGATGTCATATAATAACTCTCAAAAGCACCTGTATAAAGAGTTTTGCCAAAAGTGACTGAAGCTAATATATACACATTTAAATTTCAACCAAAACGTTCCTGGCAGCGAGTAAACAGAGGAATGTCTTCACCCTGCTGATCTGTGGCCCAGTGAGAGGAATGTGTGTATGTTCAGGTCCGGTCTTTTGGCAACAGAAGACTGACCAGGTTACCTGGGTCCGATTCCAGTTGTTTCCAATGATGGGACTTTCACTGTTGCTTTTTTTTTAAAGTGGGTTTGCTGATATTTCTGCGTATTAGCTCCATACAACTCAGCCTTCTAATTACAGGGCTATGACACTCTGCATCACATCACACTGAGCTGAGCTCCCTCCACTTGAATATGTGAACAAAAGGAAGACAATACACTTCTCAAAAGTACCCAGGGCTAAGCTGGTGAACACTGTATAGACAGAATAAAATGTATGTTTTTCAACAAAGAAGACGTGTGTACTCACAGGATTAATGTCCACAAATGTCTCATGATATTCCTTATTTGGGTGCATGCCTTCTATGGCAGAAACAAACTTCTCATCTGCTTGGTAGAAGTGTGGGAAAGACATGATGATAGGTGCACCTGCATTTTGAGGAAAACAGAAATGAATGGTGAGGTTCTTAAAAGTCTAAGATGAATATAAAGTTCCTGACCACAAATCCAGTTCCTCAGTGGGGGGAAAGCTATACACAGAAAAGCTGGGTCGGGGAGAGGGGCAGGCTAAAAGTATATTCTACATCTCCTAGCTTGGGATTTATACTTCATCTGCTGACATCTCATTTACCCCTACGTTATTTTATATCATAATATGATAATGAAGTCCTGGCTAAATCATTTATTCTTCAACAAACATTTGCTGAACCTATAATAGACAAATGCTTTACACACATTAATTTAATTAACGCTCCCAGCAGTCCTATGAAGTTAGAACTATTTCCTTCCTTTTGCATTTGAGGAAAGGGAGGTTCAGAGAAGTTATAAAATTTCCCCAAGACATCCAGCTTTCAGGCGATGGAGGCAGAATTCTGATCGAATAAGGGATGGCTCATTTTAAAGCACTTGTTTCAACTGTAATTCTCTACCAGTAAATGGACTTTTTTCCCCCTTATTTTTCTGCTTTTCGGTTTATGTTTTACCCAAAATAGGCACCTTGCGGCATCTTAGTTCCCCGACCAGGGATTGAACCCTGGCCCTCAGCAGTGAACGCGCGGAGCCCTAACCACTGGACCGCCAGGGAATTCCCAATGCAGAATTTTTTTAAGACTTTGCCTGGTCCTGCCATCTGCAGCCTCTGACTAGATCAAGGTCTGCCCACAGGAAGACACTGGTTTTTTTTTTTTTTCCTTCCTTTTTTTTTAAAAAAAATATTTCCTATTCATTTTAAGGAACAAATAGAGAAGCAAGTTATTAAAGGAAACCTATTCTATTGATAGATTTCGCTCTTGAAAAGAGGAGAGGGACTCAATAACTGCTGCCAGGAAAATACATTTTGGGAGAAATTAGCTTAACGGCAAGTAGTTTAAGTCTGCTCACATATCCTCCAGCCCACGGCTCAGACACCTCACTTGTCACACACACAGTTCTGCGCTCTGTTGCTACACAGTTTCACAAAGACACGATTTCCTTCTTTGTGACCTACACTGACCTTTATTTATTTATTTATTTTGCCACACCACGTGGCTTGTGGGATCTTAGATCCCTGACCAGGGATTGAACCCAGGCCCTCAGCAGTGACTGGGCAGAGTCCTAACCACTGGACCGCCAGGGAATTTCCTACACTGACCTTTAAAATGTATTTTTAAAGATCTGTTAAGGACTTAATAAGGGCCAGACACTGTCCTGAGTGTTTTACATACATTCTCTCTAACCTTCACACAACCCTCCAAGGAAGTTATAATCACCCCCATTTTACAGAGGAGAAAACTGCTGTCTGGAACCCTCCTTCAACAACGTGGCCAATTTGCTAACAAACAGAATTCAATCCCAGATCCCCCTGACTCCAGAACGCTCACTCATCCCACTAGCCAGAATGTTCCCCTGGGGAATGCAAAACACTTGAGGATAGTCCTGAAGGGTAATATTTCAGTCCGCATCTGGGAACACAGGACAGGCAAGAGGAAAAGGGTTATAGCAAGAGGAATGACTGTTGCAAAGTAGAATCCTTCTGTCGGTTCTGACGTCAACTTCTTGAGGAAGCAGACTGTTAACAAAACAACAAGAAAAATGTGCCTACATGTGTGCCTTGAGCCACAGAAACATGGGTTGAGCGGGCAGGTGCCATTTCAGGACCATCCCCCAGTGAGCCAGCAGGAGAGGTCTGATCTCTAGGTCAGGGGTGTGTGTTCCCCAGAACAGTGGTTCCCAATCTCACAGGTACCACCTTCATGAGAATCACCTGGAGCTCATTAAAACTACAGCTACTGGGGTGCTAGCAGGTGCGCCCTGGGACAGATGTTTTTAATGATTCTCCAGATAGTCCTGCTGCAAAGCCAGGCTTGGGAGCCATGACCCCATCAGACAAGGAAAGGGAGGATTATCCTAAAAGGAGATTTTCAAACCAAATGGACAAGGGGGCAAAAGTTAGCACATTATTCAGGAAAAAAGTACAACTTTAATCAAGAGAAAGGAGTTACAAAGTTTCTCAAGAGAAACTTTAAACAAGAATTGTAGCCTAAGAAAGATTACAGTACAAATATGAGAAGACCCTAAGTTCTAGCAGGAATTTGCTCAGAGGTAAGGATTTTATAAAAATCCTGTTCCTTCTCTGAGCCCTCGTTTCCACAATTATGAAAAGAGGCTACTGGCTGTCTATCTAGCAAGGCTATTGTGAATATTATGCAGCATATGATTACAAAAACTAGTCCTCGTGATGAAAAAAATGTTTCTGTCAGCTGCACCCCTGATCATTCCACCTCATTCACGGAAAGGAGCAGATTAGCTCAGACATTAAGAAACCCTGGCCCTGGATTGGTTTCAAGAAAAAAAAAACAAACTCTTAAACTATTGCCCAGAAAAAACATAACATGGCAATCTAGGAATAAAAATCATTACAGGAAAGCCAATGCTTTTTTTTAAAAAAAAAAAGCTATGCTATAGCCATGTTACAAAACTTATTTTTTTAATTGCAGTTGATTTACAATGCTGTGTTCATTTCTGGTGTACAGCAAAGTGACTCAGTTATACATATATATATATATATATATTCTTTTTCAGATTCTCTTCCTTTATACGTTATTACAAGATATTGAATATAGTTCCCTGTGCTACACAGTAGGACCTAGTTCTATTTTATTTTATATATAGTAATTTGTATCTGCTAATCCCAAACTCCTAATTTATACCCTCTGCTTTCCCCCTTGGTAACCATAAGTCTGTTTTCTATGTCTGTGAGTCTGTTTCTGACAAAACGTTATTCTTGAAAGGTCAAAATCGCTCTTTCTATTGGGCTGACAACATTCTTTGTTGAAGAACACCAATCCTACATCCAGATCCTCCTGCCCATGTCCCCTCTCTGAGTTCTTACCATTCTTGCAGACGCTGACATTCAAAACTCCTGAGCCCAGGCAGTTTCCTTTAGGTATACAGAAGCCAGCGTTGTCTGAGGTATTGGCTAATATTTCTGCAGGCACCTTATACCTCAAGGCAGGCAGTCCCTGTACGCTCTCAAAGTCACTGAAAGTTATATATACGGACCTGTTAGGAAGTAAGAATAAAAAGTCAATGTGAGCTCCCATCAGCACGATCTGACCATATCAGTGAGTTAGCCAACCGTTCTTGGGTGTAACGTGGCTAAAAGCTTACAGGGTAAGTGGAAAATAAAGAGGCAAAAGAAAGCTTGAAAGGAGCTCAACCCATTCAATGTGTAGTAAAGTAGGAGACAGATTATAATGAAAGATGTTTAAGAGGCAGCAGCTATGCTAACATCTTAACAAGGCTTAGAAAAAAACATAATGTGTGGTAGAAAATCAAGAAAACGAGTTAGAATGGATATTTGTGCTGAAAGAAAGGAGTCGCCTAGACTAGCATGGACACATGCCAGTGTGTATGAAGCAGAAGCAAAGCAAAGGAAGACAGGGTGAGGCAGAGGCAAAGCAAAAGCAGAAGAGGTGGCAAAGGGTGTGGCCCGGTAGATTCTGACGGCCTGGAAGAGTGCCCCATTAGACAGATACTTGATTAGAATATATACTTTGAGACCCATTTCCCCCAAACAAAAATAGTTTCCATATTTTGCCTAGGTCACTTACTTCAACGGCGTTCAACATCATTCTGCCTTCAGTGGTTACAGAGTTTCAAACAGTGGTCTCTTATGATACTAACCACCCTTCTATTTGCACAGCACCTGAGCGACAGCCAAGGCACTTTTCACATACACTGTGGTAACTGATCCTTCAGCCCTGCATCTGAAGGCGTCTGAAGGCTGAGGGGAACTGCTTTTGGGACCTCACTTTTTCATCTCTGAAGCACAGGTGGGACACATCTCTCGCTGGGTTGTGCCTAACAGGAGTTGCCTTCCACTGCACATCCCACCCCATAGCATTTTTTCATGAAAATTTTAAGCAAACAGAAAAACAGAGAAAATACTATAGTAAGTACCTTTTATAACAAATACCACTTCGATAAATAAAGTGTATATTTACGGATACAACTGAAGCTGTCTGCGTAACACTCCTGATTCTGGTCCTCTGCATCCCCAGAGGTAACCGCTATCCTGAATTTGGGGTTTATCATTCCCATGCAGGTCTTTATATACTTTCACCTACGTGCATATTCATAAACAACTTGTGGCATTGTTTGTTATTTCTACATGTTATATAAACAGTATACCATATTCTCTTTTACAATTTGCTTCTTCCTTCAACATTATATTTTTAAGATTTATTGCGTTAATGTAATGGCTCTGGTTGTTATATTTTACTTTTAATATGACATTCTATCAAACAAATACCCCATTATTTATTTATTTATTTATTCATTTTTAAACTTTTTGTTTGTTTGCTTTAATTTTTGGCTGTGATGGGTCTTCGTTGCTGCACGCAGGCTTTCTTCTAGTTGAGGCGAGCAGGGGCTGCTCTTCATTGCGGTGTGTGGGCTTCTCATTGTGGTGGCTTCTCTTGTTGTGGAGCACGGGCTCTAGGTACGCGGGCTTCAGCAGTTGCAGCGCGTGGGCTCAGTAGCTGTGGCTCGCGGCTATAGAGCCCAGGCTCAGTAGTTGCGGCGCACGGGCTTAGTTGTGCCATGGCATGTGGGATCTTCCCGGACCAGGGCTCGAACCCGTGTCCCCTGCACTGGCAGGCAGACTCCTAACCACTGCGCCACCAGGGAAGCCCCATTATTTATTTATATTCTCCTTTTCACAGGCACTTAGATTGCTTTGGATGGAAGAAATTTTCACATAGCGAGATATGGGGAAGTTATTCTGGCTTACACATGATTTAAGCTTAAACTTTATGCTAACGAGAACAGCCTCTCTTATAGCCTGTCAAACACGCCTTGTACATCTGCTTTAACCATTAAAGAAAAGAATGCGTTTAAAAATCAAAATGGAGTAATTGTGGGTCACACATTCAGGATGGAGCCGGGTGGCCATTGCGGATGTGGTTTCAGACACATTCCTGCATCACGGAGAACTTGAATTTTCTGAACTGCGTCAAACTCAAGGACACCACTAGCCATTCTCAAAACAGTATCTGCTGGCAGTGGCCAGCTGCAACCTTATGGTCTCAAGGTCTCCCCTTGTAACTATGCAACCATTTCAGATCCCAACCAATCCTTGCTTAACAAGCACTCTTACTTCTTGCCAGCTCCAGTTATAATTCTTGATAAACAACTCATGTAACTAACTGCAACCTTGAGGTTTTTGCCTTTGTACGTCTCCCCCATTTTGCAGTCTGATAAAACACAATTCAAGTGCTCCTTGAATCAGTGTCTCCTAGGCTACAGCCCTCCATTTGGCTCAAATAAAACTCTTTTCTATTCCTATTATAGATTGTTTATTATTTCCGTTGACACTTCCAATTTTTCCTAACTACAATCCATGTTGCGGTGAACTTTTCTGTATAAATCTCCTTCATGCATGTACACGAGTTCTTCAGGTCAGGGAACCTTCATAGGAGAGAAATGTGGAATCATGGGGTTTGCACGTCTTTGGCTTTACTAAGCATTGCCAAGTGGCTCTTCAGAAGTAGTGGTACCAAACAAGAATGAGTTTCCTCTGTGCCATATCTTTAATAAGCCTCCTACTACCCTCCGAAGTTTCTTTGTCTCACCCATTGCACTCAAACGTATTTTCTCTTCCTTCAGTCCTTTCACAAATATTGACTGAAGAGAGCAGCTGGATGGAAGGTGACTGAGATATTCCATGTGAAAGCTGGAAAGGGTCTGCACCACGGCACAGAGAGCAGGGATGGAGTGAAAGGAGAGCTCTTTCTGAGGAGGATGGATACCACTTGGTGACTGATTCAGTGCAAGAGAAGAGGGAGATTTATAGTGATTCTGGCAGGGCTGACTGAGGAAGTACTCAATGGTGTGAGATATGAAAGCCAGAAGAACAGCTGACCTTGAGAATATTGACTCCATAGCGTCCGAGGCAACTAGATTACTTCTGACGGAGGGGAAGTCTCACAAAAAGCCTTGCAGGAGTGAGTGGGAGAGGAAAGGGAGGCTGTGTGATCAGCCACTCAGCTGAGCGGTTTTACGGTGAAGGGCGGGAGAAGGAGCAGTGGTGACGGGGAGCTGGGAATCAGGGCACAGAGCAGGATGCCTTCCTGCCACAGAGGGGACTTCATCATGCGCGTCTGGAGAGAAACAGCAGGTGGGAGACAGGGAGAGATTGCGAGGCACGCGTGAGCAGATGGGATCAACGGGAAGGTTAGAGCTCAGCAAAGACCTATGAACTCTGAAACATGGACCGCAGTATGCTTTCTTTACCTTCTATGGAGCGATCACCTGTTGACCGGAAGAAGACTAGGGCACATTTCTCACCTGACAGAGTATACCATAATAACAAAGAGCTAACATTTAATGTTATTTACAGTGTGACAGGCCCTGGGCTGAGTATTTTATCAAAGTAACTCGTGTGTCCTCAAAACAACTCCCAAGGTAGGCAACTCTTTCTATCCTTATTTCACAAATGAGGAAAGTTAGGCACAGAGTGGTTAAATAATGTTCCCAAGGTCACACAGCTGTAAGTGGTGGAGCTGGTATTCAAACCAACACAGCCGGGCTCTGGAGTTAGTGCTGTGAACCACTACAACTTCGCTGTTCCTCAATATGCCACCATCGTTGATCACTCACTAAGCATACATATCCTCACCGAGTAAGTGCAACTATATATATTCCTCACATTTCTGGTGGTCTTACAGTCAAAGAACTTATTTTTCAAGTTCTTACCTGCAAAAATCAGATGGGAAGACATACAGGACTTCGTCTTTGGTGATTAATGGGTGAAAAGAATCTCCGTCTGTTCCGTTGATCATATTGCACTCGTCTGCTGTCCACCAGTCAAGCGACCTGTCATTGGGAGACAAGAAAGAGTCCAGGGGGTCACACTTGATTTCAGGTTTTTTTTTTTTTTTTTTTTAATGGTCAGGACTTTTCAAGACTCAACTAGGAGCTGGCTACCCACAGAATCTTATTCACACGCAGACACAAGGGTGGTATTGGTTGGGGACTGGATCAAAAGGCAGAAAAGCAGGCCCCCGATCCCCAATCAATTCTGACAGAGGCAACAGCCAAAAATCCTTCTTCCCTTCCTCTAAAACAGAGTATCTCACGTGGAGGTTTGGGAATATGCACTTACTTAAAGCAGTGATCCATTTGGCATTTACAGTAGCTTTGTTCACAGCCAGCCCGTGGACAGATGAGCCCTGGACAGATATTGCAGGGAGATAATATTTGTGACAGAGCATTAACTGTCTCCCCTTCCAAACAGCTAAGGGAGGATTTCTTTTGGGTCACAAGAAAGTTTAACCTTGAATCAACTTTATGCTCACTAAGAGCACAGTTGAGAGAGCGGGTTTTTAAAAATTAATTCCTTGAAAAATGGTATAAAATGCAAAAGACAGGAAAGGACAGGCAATAAATAGTAATTCTTCTAACTTCTGGTCAAGGTGGCCTTCTAAGTTCGTGAACTGAGGACATCTTCCAGAGCAGTGGTTGATAGAACAAAAAAGAGAACATTTAAAAGTTCTACACCCTACTCAAACACAAAAGAACATCTCCCTAGACAATGAAAGGTGATAACCGCCAAGTGGTGAGTAGGGCTACAACCGTCCGCCCACTGGGCTGCAGGTCTGGAAGCCAGGAGAAAGATCTGCAAGTCTAGCTCCTGAGGTTAATGAGGATTAAAAGTGGTCCATCAAGGGTGTGAAACCAGGATCTGGGGGCAGGGATTTTCTGGTCAGCAAGAGAGGCTGAAGAAAGCAAAGTTGAGTTGCTGGGAGGCAGAAAGCCCCAGACACAGCCTCACAACCAGAACCTAAGTCAAGCTGCCTGCTGACTCTTTGGCCAGATCTGTGATGACCCCTGGGTAATCGTGAGGTGGAGACCCACCATGTGTACTGGTATTGGGGTTCCTAGGTAGGCTACATGGAGGCAACTGCAAAAGTGTTACCTAGGGAGAGGTGAGAGGATGGATGGATGGTTGAATGGATGGATGGATAGATAACAGACAGACTTCCCAAATAATTATTCTGCAAGTCAACATTTTTTTTAATGAAAGAAACTTATACTAAGAGATAGGCAACAAAATCAACAATAAGATGAATTCACTTGAGAAGAAATTAAAATAATTGAACAATCTGGCTAATAAATATATTGTTTAGTATCCTCAAAGAGACAAATGAAAGAATAACATCCGTAAAAAAGAATGGCAAATTATTAAAAAAAACAAAAAAGAATGAGATAAGAGTAGAGAGACCCAAAGAATGAAAAATAGAAATCTTCAGAATAAAAACAGAATAAAAAAGTTTTCTGAAAGAAAAACTCCAAATAGGGATAAGCTCTAGACTGTAGGTAGTTGGAAAGAATTGGCTAACTGAAAGATCGCTCTAAGGAATTTATACAAATATAAAGTCAGAAAGATTAAAAATTAAAGGATCAAGATACAGAGAATATATCAAGAGGCTCCAAAAAATATTTAATAGGAGTCTGTGGGAGGGTAGTGAGAATAGAGTAAATAACAGAGAAGCAATAATTTAAGAGATAATTGCTGAAAGTTTTCCACAATTTAAGAAAGATACTAGACCTTGGATTGAAAGTATGCCCCAAGGGCCAAATAGAATAAATAAAATAAATTCAAATCTAGATATGTTGCAGTAAAACTGCAAAAGGCCAAGGAAGAAGATAGATATCAAAAGCCAGTGGAGTAACATCTTCATAATTTTGAACTGTCAACCTAGAATTCTATACCCAACTAAAACCATTAACAAGTGAAAGTGCAATAAAGATATTTTTAAATATGCAAAGTCTAAGAAAGTTTACCACCCACAGATCCTCACTGAAGGAACTACTAATAGAGTGTTTCCCAACATAGTAACATTTTGAGCCTGATTAATTCTTTGTGGGGGACTGTTCTGTACACTGAAGGATGTTTAACAGCATCCCAGGTCTCCACCCAGTAGATGCCAGTAGCAACCTCCAGTTGTGACAACCAAAAATGTGTCCAGGCATCACCAAATGTCCTCTAGAGAGCAAAATTACCCCTGTTTAAGAACCACTGTACTAATGACCTTCAGCAAGAAGAAAACTAAATCCAAGGGGAAGATGTGAGAAGGAAAAATAATAATAAATTAATAAAATATGTTGGTATATTTAATTATTTACTATAAAAATAATGAAATTTTACTTATATTTGGCTTCCGAAGAAGGTGAAACAAGTTGTAGACAAGAATAACATAGAAGGTGTGGGTATTAAGAAATGGGTAAAGTTATTGTCTCATTGAAGAAGAGAGATAATAGATAGCTTTAGATTCTGTTAGAAAAAAAATTGTTAAATATAATCAAAGGGTAGAATAGATATAAACCAGCTAAGGTGTCGAAATAAGTCTAAATATATCAAATAATATATCATTATATCGTAAATGTATCAGTAATTACAACATGTATATAAAAGGATTAAACTCTCCTATTAAAAGGAGAAAGAAAATATGGAAAGAAAATGTGGAAAGAAAATAACAGATTGGTTTTAAAGCAAAATCCAGCTATATTCTGTTTACAAGTAAATTTCCCTCCCAGCTCAGTACCCAGTCATCTAGTTAACCCTCCAAAGGCAATACTATTGCCAGTTTCTCATATTCTTTTAGGGTCCTTATTCTTGGGAATGTGTGTGTGTGTGCACGCATGCGCGCCCTCATGCGTGCGCAAATGTATGTGTATGTACCTGGATATGTGTGTTTTAAAAAATTTAAATAAACTTAAAATTCAAAAACAGTTTTTGCTTTACAGAAAAGTTGTGCAGATAATATTCCACGCCAGTTTTCTTGCCTGTATTTCTGGGAAGCTGCGAAGTAAATTTAATGTTCAAGAACAAAATTCCTCTTACCATAGTTCCTGAAGACTTAGCCTCCTTTTCTCTCGAAGATTTCTAATTTCTATGACTTAAAAAAATCATTCTGCTTTATGTGTGGCTTTATTGCAAGCTGCCTCAGTCCCTATTTGGAGGTAGTTTGTTTATAAATTATAAACATTAAAAATATTTTGAAATGCTATAATGCTGAACTCAAATGTATTTCATCTTAAAAAAAATACACAGACAATGCAGAATCACTAAATTAAATAAAAAAGAGAACCTCTCTCCTTCCCCCAAAACAAGCAGTGATTTGAGAAGTATTTGTGCTGCAGCTATATACCATTCAATGACTCAGTGGAAGAGCAAAACTTTTCATTGGCTTGTGATTCATGACTAACCATGAGAAACCTACCTATCATTAATATTTAATTTGTGAAGTACCTTACCCCAATCTTGATTTACAAGATAATAATTTTACATATTTATACTATATTATTTATATTATAGGATATTTTACATAATTACAGATTTTTTTAATTTATAGATTTTTCATCCAAAAAATGATAGTGCTAAACTTTTTTGAAATAAAGCAGAAGTGGACGTTCAATTAAATGAAAATTGAAAAAATAATTACACCAATAAATCATTAGACTTACGTTTTTCCATTCCATTCCACAATCTTGGAAAAGTTAAGGTAATTGTCTTCTCCAGTTAGAAAAACATAGTCTCCATCATTAGTCCCATTTTTCTGAAAATAAGTGAATATGGTCATTGATGGTAACTGTGATGGTTCATTTCATGTGTTTACTTGGTTAGGCTATGGTGCCCAGTTGTTTGATCAAACAATACTCTAGATGTTGCTGTATTTTGTAGATGTGATCAGTTCAGTTTCAGTAAAGGAGATTACTGTTGATAATGTGGGTGGGCTCATTCAATCAGTTGAAGCCTTTAAAAGCAAAGTCTGAGGTTTCCTGGAGAAAAAGGAGTTCTCTCCTCAAGACTGAAACATAGAAATCCTGCCTGGGCTTCCAGCCTGCCAGCCTGTCCTATGGATTTCAGACTTGCCACTTGCCAGGACCCACAAGTGCATAAGACAATTCCTTAATATAAATTCCTCAACAGATATATAGATCTCCATTGATTGTGTCTTTCTAGACAACCCTAACTGATACAGTAACTAACACATTTAATCTTTATGAAACTACCCTAGTTGGGCCTAATTGCCTCGTGAGACTGAACCACAACTAGGGAATAGAGTAACTATTTTGCTAAATCCCATATTAACCATATTATTACTTTATGGTTTTAAAAAGTATGAGCCCAATTAAATAATGGACAAAGGATTTGAAGAGACATTTCTCCAAAGAAAATATAAAAATAGTCAATAAGTACATGAAAAGATGCTCAATATTGTCAGTTATTAGAAAAATGCAAATCAAAACCACAATGAGATACAACTTCATACCCATGAGGATGGCAATTTAAAAAAAAAGGAAAAGAACAAGTGTTAGTGAAGATGTGGAGAAACTAGAGCCTTCCTACATTGCTGGTAAGAATGTAAAATGTTGCACTTGCTGTGGAATACAGTTTGGCAGTTCCTCAAAAAGTTAAACATAATGTTGCCAGATGACTCCAAAATTCTACTCCTATGGATATACCCAAGAGAATTCCACTCCAAGGTTTATATCTAATGGTCATACAAAAACTTGTACACAAATGTTCATTTGCAGCGTTATTCATAGTAGCCAGAAAGTAGAAATAAACCAAATATTCATCAACTGAAGAACGGATAAACAAAGTGTGGTATATCCATACAATGGAATATTACTCAGCCAAAAAAAGGAATGAAGTGCTGAGACATGCTACAACATGGATGAATCTTCTAAACATTATACTAAATAAAAGAAGCCAGACACAAAAGATCATATATTATATGATTTCATATGAATTTCATTCCATTTATATGGATGTCCAGAATAGGCAAATCCATAGAGATAGAAAGTAGATTCGTGGTTACCAGGAGCTGGTGGGATGGGGGAATGGAAATGACTGCTAACAGGTTGTGGTTTTTTTTTTTGGGGGGGGGGATGCTGATTAAAATGCTCTGGAATTGTATAGTGCTGGTGGTTGCACACCCTTGTGAATATACTAAAAAACACTGAAGTGTACACTTTTAAATGGTGAATTTTATGTTAAGAGAATTATATCTCAATTAAAAAATAAAAAAGCATAAATCCAGGGCTAGGACCCAATTATACTTGAATAGAAAAAAAGTGGTATTAATATAATCCCATTTTTCAATTAAAGTTTTCTTGAGCTGTATATTCTTTCCAAGTTACACTTCTTAATGGCACAGACAGACACACTGTACATTCTTACAAGTTCTTCATCTGGGATGGAGCTTTGACTTCTGGGAAATAGCATGGGTTACTCTGAAACATTTAAATGCTTAACCACTTAGTTTAGACCACATCTGAGTTAAGTGGAGGACTTCAAGAAGCAACATACATGTATTTATTTTTTAGTATTTTCGTCTGTTTCTTTTCAGTCTTTTTTCTACACAAAATTTGTTTGTAGAACTAAGATATATTATATATAACATACACATACAGTATCTGCTATACACAATTTTTATACATATATACAATTGTGTATACACATATACAATTTCTTTACTTATGTGTCTAATATATTTCCTGTATTATCAAAAGTTCTTCCTAGGTACAACTTAATGACTCCATAATATTATGTGGAAATAATTTAACCATTTTCTTATTATTGAATATTTAGTGTTGAATTGTTTTGCTACTATATATAACGTATGAATATCTTTATGACTAAAACCTTTCTCTGTGCTTTTATTTTCTAAATAGATCACTAAAAGGGAAATTGCCAGATAAAAGAACATGATTTTTAAAACTTTTGAAACATAGTATCAAGTTGCTCAAGGTCACCCAGTGGAAACAGCAAGATAAATCAGCTTACATTCCCCAAATGCCTTTTGTTAAACTTTGCTTATTGGATCAACAAAAAAGGGATTTCTTATCTCTTTTTGCATTTCCTTATTCACTGAGGTTGAACTCCTTTTTCATTCAGTCAGTTTCCGTAAAAAAACATTCATACCCTTTGTGAATTCTCTTTTCAACTTTTTTGCCTACTTGGGTTCTTCTTTTTGTCACTTAACACTACTTCATCAACTATGTCAATATATCAACATGGTCCACATACATAATAGTCATGTTGTGTTCCACATATGAGATTTTTACACGACTTTAAGATATGAGAAAGGACTCCTCTTCAAGGGCAACAATATGAACATACAACAATTTAGAAGCAAATTCACATAAAAAAATGCTGAACCACCAAATTTTAAAAATGCTTGTGTTACTTCTTGAAGTTCTCCAATGAACTCAGATGTGGGTTAAGCTAAGTGGTTAAGCATTTAAATATTTCAGAGTATCTCCAAGAGTTCTCCCCAGCTGTTATTGGCCCAAGAGTCAGACACTGAATGTCAATGCTTCCCTGTTACTTGCTAGAACTTTTGTTATTTGAGAACAAGCAGGAATAAATAGGTTTTGTGTTATTGCAGTAGGGTTGTGGGTTGAATACAAGGAACATATTACTGCAGGAGGTTGAGAAATGTTCTGAGAATAAGACAACATTCATACCACTAGCGTAATACATGCATAATCCATCCTCCCAGTACAATTGGCTGGACTGGCTGACCTCTCAAGGATACTCCCCAGCCACCATCGCTTTAGACATCCAAGAACCCACACTCACTGGGAGGTGCTTGAACTCTCTTATGCCAAGGAAAACAGAGGTACCCTAAAATCAACGGGTAAAGATTTGCTGATTGGCTCTCCAGTATGCAAATAAGAGCACCTGATATTCAGCCAGGTCCCTTGTTCTCAGGAGCTCTGTGCCAACGCGCTGTCTGTATTGCCTCATCCTTCTCACTCACACACCCTGTCCCACACCATTAATTGTTTGGCTGTTTCATCATTAAAGTCTTTGAAGGAAAAGTGTTCAACGGCCTTAACTAAGGTTTTCTTTTTTCATCACAATGTGTATTGGAGCGGGTGGAATGGGCACACAGGCCTAGGGGATCAGAGGGGAATGTGGCAGACGCCACTGGGATTAAGGAAAGATTTGAGGCCGGGCTCAGATGGGTGCAGAGCAGGAGGTGCCAGTGAGGTGCACAAGCCCGCGGTCTGTCCCGGTCTGGAATGAATGACGGCCCAAGTATGGACCTCTGTGCTGCTGGAGATACAGTCAGGATTGGCCAGAGCAGATGAAAAACTGAACAAAAAACACCTTTGCCTTCTTACCAACAACACTAGAGACAGTTTATTTGGCTCCAAAATGGAAGCATATACCAGTCATTCATATTAATTCAGGGTCTTTACTTTGAGCCAGTCATGGAGGGGAAAAAGAATAATGGTTCCTAAAATGTGTTGCAACTTATAGTTTGCAAAGCACTTTCATGGACTCTCATTTGGCCATTCCAAGCAAACTCTAAAGTGTAGACACCTTTAGCCTCAAGTTACAAATGATGAAACTGAAGTTCAGGAAAGTCCCACAGCTATTAACCGAGAAAGTCAGAATGCAAATCCAGGCCCTCTGAGTCTAAGTCTCATGCTCTTTTCCTGCATGTGGGAAATTTACACCAGGTACTAATCTAACTGAGCAATGCCAGGGCTTTTCACTAACAGGGCCTTGTAGAGCTACCGTGGTGCTTGCAAGGAGAGGCAGAGAGAGAAAAAATATAAAGTAAAACCACACATCCTTGCCACAGGAAAGCAAAAGTGCCAATTTTTAAATCTGTCTGTAAATGTGAGTGACATTTTTAACAGGTATTTAAGGATATTAGTTATAAGTTTGATGAGGTCAGTGTAAAAACAAAAAGCAAGCTATACAATGAAAGTTATCAGAGAAATACTGAGGTATTAGGAACAGGATCCACTTGGCAGATGGATGGTAGCCACTGGGACCAAAGGGGGCTTAAGGAAACCTTTGTATCTTTCTGCAGGAAGTTTCCCGGAAATTATTTCTAGGAGGGAGTCTAGTCACAGCTTAACAAGAAATCGGTGCTTCCTCTGGTCCTGTGGAAGCTGGCTCCTGTCAGATGGAAGCTTCTAGGGAACATCTGTTGGGTCTGCTCGCCCAGAGTGAAGGATTTAGGGTTGGCGGGACCCTACTCCTAGGACCACCCTCCTCTTGCGAAGATAATATTTCAAAGTTGTTTACCATTTCGTTTGAACAGTTTTTAAGTTTTATATATCCCTGAAGGTACAGGGGCAGTATTATTACCACTAAGCAACTGAAATGCTAAGAGATTACATGATGAGGGTGAAGTTCTCCAGTAGTTAGACCCAGAGAATAACCACAAATTTAAAGATGGTGAAATTCATCACAATTCCATATCCTGTCCTGAACCTACCTCTCTTCCTGAGTTTAAGTTTGTCATTTACCAACCTTCCAGCTATCCATTTTACTCAAGTTTTTTTTTTTGCGGGGGGGGGGGGGGATAGATTTTTAATTGCTTTTAATTTTAATTCATTTGAAGCTCAGGCAGCAATAACATATGCTTTGAATAATAATTACTTGAATGCTGATATTTTGGGGTTCAAGCCAAAGTAAATAAAATCTGCAAAAAATGATACAAAATTCCACTTATAAACAAAAGAAATCATAGACGAGGGACACACAGAGTTTCAAATTATCCAGCCTCTTTCACAAATAAGATGTCTAAAAATCTAATAAGTAGCTCCCACCCCTAATGGACTATCACATCCCTATTTAGTTTCTTATTTGCCTCTGTCAGACTGATCCATGGGTTTAGTCTCCAAGTCATCAAAACAAGACTCGGCATTGATCACTGAAATTTATGACACTTTGAAAGACTGCACCTGATTAATGGCACAGCACACTCTATATATTTTTCATAGTGACACTCATTCAAAGTCAGCACTGGTAGCATGTTGAAATTGTGGGAGAAGTTTTTTTTTTTCCCCTTACTAAAGCACTTCGTTATTTTTCACATACTCTACAAGAGATCTACAATTCCAACCAACTTTGGTCTTCTCCTAGAAGAAACCCAAAGTGAAGATAAAATCTGGCTTGGAATGCCCTCCTCCTCAGCTGAACAAAGAATCTCTGAAAAGAAAAATTGACTTACCCCATAGAACAGGCCAAAATAGGGAGAGATGTCAGGTTTGAAAACGTTGATGAGGGATAAGATCTCATCTTTGTAGCCCCAGAGCAATTCATCCACCGTGTGGGTCACAAAGAGCTTCTGCTGATAGGCCTTCAACAGGGCCTCGATGAGCTCGTGGAGGAAGGGTAGCTGGGCCCATTCCATGGCGGTCTGAGGAGCACAGGCACATTCAGATAGCAGTGTCCCCACTCCACTTTCCTACTGCCCCTTCAGCAAAGGGGGCTGCAAACTTAAATGTAAATGTTGAGATCAAACAGCTGAGAGGTTAACCAAAGAGCTCCTCTCTGGCTGAGTGTGAAGAATAGGACTCTTCAGTTACTGTCCTTTCTCAGTATTACATTTTGTAACTGTCATCTTAACATCCTCACTCGCAACTCTCAGAGTTCTCCCAACACCACAGAAGGGGAAAAACTCTTGCGATATATTGGCATCTTTAGCCACAAGGTGGCACCATCTTCCTCCCGATCAGGGTTAGAGGCTGGGTCCCCATAAACTCTGCCCCACTAGCCAGCTGGGCAGGGCCAGACCTGGGATCTAATACTTTCCAGGTCCTGGGTCCACCATAAGTGTCCAACTGCATATGTAGCGGTCACCCAGGAGTTGGAGTGGGAACCTCAGAGGGGATAGAAGAAGTCTCCTGGGCCTCATGTATTTTTATTAGCTGGACTTGACATTAAAAACAGAGCCCAATAAATCATGCTAGGCTGTAATCAACAGCCCAGTCTCTGCTATTTGAAAAGGGGACGGGGGCGGGGGGGAGTCAATATATATTTTGAGAATTAAAAAATCCAAGATAGAAAGCTAAATTAAGAAGTAGTATGCGAGTTCTATTGCTACAGTTTCTGAACCAAAACAAGGGTTAAATAAATATTTAAAAAATTATCAGCTACCTTCCAAAATCCACAAGTGCTGATGCTGAACACACGGGAAGAAACTGTGAAAAAAATCCTAAAACTTACATTTTGTCACCATTTGAAAAGACCGCATTTGAAAGACCTCAAAAAAAGTCTGAAATGAACTTTAAAGAAGGGGGGAAAATATAAATATATATATACACACACACACATATATATAAACATTTAAAAAATAAATATATGTATATATACACACACACATATATAACTTAATAGCTCCTAAAGGTAAAACCATAATGACTTTAACTTAACTTTTTCCTTTCTTCTCAAATCCACAATAATGAGATTTAAAATGCCTACTTACCAATGCAGGAATATTTAATGTTCTAAGTAAGTCAATTTTAGGGTCTCCAACGGATTTATCTCGTTCAAAAACATAGGCCTTGTTGCTCACGGCAGATATTGTTGTTCCATTATCTCCAAATTGAATATCTTCTTTGTTTCTGAGCTCCCTAAAAGAAAAGGATTTCGTTTGAAAATAGGCGACACTTTACTAAGTAATACTTTTCCTTTCTTTCAGCATCAAAGTTATTTTCAATATAACATTCCCAATACAACCCATATTGGGGGAGACTGCAGATATTGACCCCCTAAACACTGGAGATTTAAGCTATAATGTGGAAAGGAAATGAGGCCCCGGAGAGAGGGAAAAAAGTGTTGTTTTCATTCTTTCCCCCCATAATTAGGGAAATGCAATGGTCAAGGGTCACCTTAGCTAGGGAATCAAAGACAGTGAACTCTCTCCTGGGTTATAGTTTGGTCCCAAAATATTTTCAAATTTTTCAGTTCATAGATTCAGTTTCAATTTCAATGTGTTTACCAATGTCTTTTTATTTCTAAGTTGAATTCAATTAAAAATCCATATACCAAAACGAATGCCTAAGGTTTAGTAAAGTAGAGGAGTTCACTCCTGGTTTTGATATCCATTTCAGCTTGGTGCCTGTGAGTGCCCCCAAATGAGGTATTAGCAAAGTTGGTAGGAAGTGTCTGGTGCCAGGCCTGAGACTAGGGTGAGGGAAGTGATGCACCTGCCTTGGGTACAAAATGTAAGAGGTGCCCAAACAGTAATCAAAATAAATAATACTTCAATGCAATTTTAAAAAATCAAAATTAATGCTAAAAATTCATGATGAACAAAATATCAAAATTTTACATAAAAACAGGACTGATGTTTTGTCCATCAAATGCCTCATGCCAGTCCTGAGCCTGCCTGGTCCATAGTAGATGCTCACTAAATTGCCACGTCCATTCCTTCTCTGCCGCTTACCTGTTCTTCTTCCTGTTTCATCAAGGGCTGTGTTGTCTCACCTGGTAGCCCTGTGTCTACTGAACCCTTGAACTGTGGCTAATTGGAACTGAGATGTGTTGTAAGGGTAAAATACACACCAGATTTCAAAACTAGTACCAAAAAAAAAAAAAAAAAAAGAATGTAAAATATCTCAACTTTTTTATATTGATTACATGTTGAAATGATACTATTTTATTTATTTTTTAAATTGAAGCATAGTTGCTCTACAATATTATATAAGTTATAGGTGTACAGTACAATACAGTGATTCACAATTTTTAACGGTTATACTCCACTTATGGTTATTATAAAATATTGGCTATATTCCCCGTGTTGTACAATATATCCCTATAGCTTATTTTATACCTAATAGTTTGTACCTCTTACTCCCGACCCCTATAAGGCCCCTCCCCCCTTCCCTCTCCCTGCTGGTAAACCACTAGCTTGTTCTCTATGTCTGTGAGTCTTTTTTGTTATATTCACTAGTTTGTTGTATTTTTTAGATTCCACAGATGAGTGATATCATACAGTATTTGTCTTTCTCTTATTTCACTTAGCATAATGCTCTCCAAGTCCATCCACGCTGCTGCAAATGACAAAATGTTGTTCTTTTTTATGGCTGAGTAGTATTCCAGTGTGTGTGTGTGTGTGTGTGTGTGTGTGTGTGTGTGTGTGTGTGTGTGTACCATATCTTCTTTATCCATTCAGAAATGATACTATTTTAGACAGAATGAGTAAACTAAAAATATATTATTAAAACTAATTGCATCTGTTTCTTTTTATTTTTTTTTAATGTGGCTACTAGAAAAATCTGGAATGACATATGTGATTCACATTATATTTCGACTGAACAGAGCTAATGTAGACAAAGGTACAAAGGCATTAGGCAGCGGGGCTACCCGCCACCTCCTCCGGAGGCCTTTCCCAACCACAGCCACACGTGGGGTTTCTCATCCCTGAACACCCATGGGGCCTGGCACTCAGTTATAAAATGCTTAGCGACATCATTTAGATTGTGAAGAAATTAGCTTGAAGCCTCACGTAGATTGCAAATAAGCTTAAGAAACTTGTATGCTTCAAATCTTTTCTAGATTTTAAAATAAAAATAGACAAGCAAACAATAAACAAATGCATACCTATACATAAAAGCAGATGAGTCTTCGTTCTTCTCTAGTACTTAGCACCAAGCTACACACAGTCATATAAATAGCTGACACTTGTACAGCTCTTCCAAGAGTTTGACCACACTATGCCATTTGATATCATTTAATCTTTCTGACAAGTTTGTGGCACACACGGAGCAAGTATTTTCGTCCAACTTTTACAGATGGGGATACAGGGCAGTGGAAGAGTCAGAACCTGAGCTCAAGTCTTCGAATTCTTGCCTAGTGCTCTCTCCTCTGAATCAGATGGTCTCTCCTAGTAGGTGCTTACTAAATGTCTGTAGGATGAAACCAATGAGTGCCTCTAGCAATTGCCAAATCTAAATAAGTATGAGAGAAAAAAAGTCCACGCCCTTCCAGTTTGCGAGGAATACGTACAAATACTTGTTAAAAGCCTTGTGCAGTTTGCAGTTCGGGGTGTTTGCGCTGGACGTTTGGTTGTTAGATACTCACTCCCCTTTCTGCTGGTCAGAGCCCTCATTTTCTTTCCTCTCCTGCACCGGGCAGTGGTGTGGTACCCAATTCCTTTTCCTTAGCCCCGGAATCCTGAGCACAGAGCCTCAGGATGGAAAACACAGTGGACAGACGTTTTCTCCCAGGACGCACAGATAAGGACCCATGGGCTCCTGTGACTTGGGTCTTTAAAGCTTCCCCGGCCCCTGCGCCTTTCTTCTTTACAGGTTTCCTTGGGATCTGTAACCCACTTTATAGCCTTCCAATACATGCTCTTTTTACTTAAATTAGAGGTTTCTCTTGCAACCAAAAACCCTCTCATAGAGAAATCATAACCCATGAGGAAACAGAGATTCAGCTAAAGTAACTTGCCCAGGACTAACCAAGAAGTGTCAGACCCAGGGTTAGACTCTTGGTAGCCTGACTTCATGTCCAAGGTCTTCCTTGAGTCTACACCTAAGTGAATGCAAAGGGATTTGTTAGAAGCTGGAGGAAAAGAAGAAATTTCAAAGGCAAATCCCTGCCTAAGCCAAGGCAGGTGCCTGCAGAGAGGGCCCCGCCCCCTCTCTAGTCCCAGAGCCACCCTGCAGGGAAGGGGAAAGGACAGACTTCTCCAGGAGAAGCTGTGTATAATCGGGGCCCAGGATACCAGCTTAGCCCTGCTGAACACCAGGGAACTAGAAGTAGAAAAAGCGACCCCAGGGTGAACGCCAGTTTCCTTGCACTCACAGAATGCCGGGCCAGGCTGTCAAGAGCTGGGATTCAACACAGATTCAGAAGCCAGGGACCAACACTGCCAAGTTTTCTAACTGATGACGAAAATCGATGACCTTCCCAAGACTTTTTGTTGTTTTCACTGAGCCTTAGGTCATACACCTAGAGGCCTGAGTAATTCCAAGTCTAGAGCCTGCTTCGTTTACGTCTATGTATGTTTACTGACTTTGAAGATGACTTTTAAAATGTGTTCTTTATTGCTTACCCTGTAAGAACCTGATGTTTTAAAGGGAAATTACACATGGATGTTCCAATCGCTTTCTGCCTCGTAACTTGACTTGGTTTCTCAATAAACTTCAAAAAGTCAAAGCCAAGGGTTCCCGAACCACAAAAACATTTCATTCCCTTGGCAGGCACAAAAGGTTCATGTCAGGTCACTCACAGCTAACCAGGTGACTTCCCCCAGCCACCAGCCGTCCTCGGGCATGACCGACACACAACCTTTGCTGAGCCATCTAACTGAAGGAAGACAGTGCCACAGGGCTGTCAGGAGTGGCCTCTAGCTCTGCAGAGGCCAGGAAAACCGAGGGGAGGGATGGCAAGGGACCTCCGTCTCAAAACAACATGTGACAGTCAGAGGAAACCCAAAAGGCTTCCCCTTCCAAGCACTCCTGTCACTCTGGAGACCCTAAGGAGGTCACAGCAAAAGGAGAGGGAGTTTAGTAACAAGAGCAACAAGTCTCATTACCCAAATCTCCCCCATAGCTGATCAACCATAGTCAACTAGAGGCAGGGCGCTGTCCTGGTGAACAGCAGACTGAGAGCAAGAAGTGATGGACTAGTGCTTTACAGTATCGGAGAAGACCAAAGAAGCTTCCAGAAATAGAAACAAAATTAAAAAACAAAAAGGCAAAGCAAAATCATAGGCCTAGACAATTAATTAAGGAACCATACTTGAAAGTGCCTGGTATAGTCCCTGGTACTTAGTAGATAGATACTAATTAATCCTACTGATTGATGTCAAAGGCCCCAGGACATCACAGGCTCAGAATACAGTTTACTATTTGTTAATCACAGTGATAGCCTTAGTCACTAAGAAAAGGTTGATATATGCCCCATGAACTGTTTAATCTGGCAGGAAAATACATAATTGATTTTAGAGATATTTCATTTAAAACCTTTTTTTAAAAGAAGTTCTTACTTTTTAAAACAAAAAAGAATTTTTAATCTCCTGAATGTTTAGGCAAAATCTCACCATCACAGAAGGCAAAAAATACGCCTGAGATAAGGAAACCAAAAGGAATAATTTTAATCAATTGGAAAACTAACGTCTCTGCAATATCTAATTCCTCAGAGGTGCTGGATAAATTAGATACATTCAATACCACCATATAATCCAACGTCCCAAGTCATTTCTGTTCTCCATTCACCCAATGCTTTCTGTTGAGGGTTCCTATAAGAAGTGACTGAACACACTGGGTAGGGTCTGGGTTGAGATCTGACTGTCAGGCTTTGCATTCAATCCTGGCTTCATCCGTTACTAACTTCTGTGCCTCAGTTTCCTCATCTGTAAAATGGAAATAACAGCATCCCTTCCTTGTAGGGTTGTTGTGAGAATTAAATCCACATAAGCTTGTCATCCAGTTAGAACACTACCTGGCACATACTAAGTGCTTTAGGAAACATTAGCTACTAATATCATGTAGGAGGGGGCTTGTGCTAAGTTCTTGAGATGGAGAGATGTTAAGACCTGGGTCCTGTCCTCGAAGAATCCACAGCAGAGCAGAGAGGCTGCTGTTTAAAGGGCTACCTCACATGTAGAAAGAGCTCTGAAGCTGACCCCAAGGTGCTAGGTCGGGGGCGGGGGGGGGGTGGAGTGGGCAACTGGAATGGGTGTCCTGAGGGAACACTGGGCAGGAGCATACTTGGTTCTGGAAGGAGTAGGCTTCCTGGGGGTGGGAGGGTGGAGGGGCTTCCAGACAGAGGCAGAGGGAGAGCAAGGCAGGCAGCATTGCATGACAGCACAGGATGTGTTTCCTAAGTGGAGGGTGAGAAAACTGTGGTGGGGTGGGGGATGACGCGCTGCAGAGGCGGTTTAGAAAGCGCAGCCTGGACTTCCCTGGTGGCGCAGCGGTTAGGAGTCCGTCTGCCAATGCAGGGGACGCGGGTTCGAGCCCTGGACCGGGAGGATCTCACATGCCGCGGAGCAGGTAGGCCCGTGTGCCGCAGCTGCTGGGCCTGCGCTCTGGAGCCCGTGAGCCACAACTGCTGAGCTCACGTGCCACAACTACTGAGCCCGTGCTCCGCAGCACGGGAGGCCCCCGCGGTGAGAGGCCCGCGCACCGCAGCGAAGAGCAGCCCCCGCTCGCCGCAGCTAGAGAGGGCCCGCGCGCAGCAATGAAGACCCAACGCAGCCAAAAATAGATAAATAAATAAATAAAAAGCTTCTTCCAACTTTGTGTATGTTTAAAAAGGAAAAAAAAAAAAGAGCAGCCTGCAGCTCGGGGCATGGCAGGGAAGTGAAGTGCAGTCAGAGTGGATGGGACGACCCAGAAGAGAGGGCAGAGCAGGAAGGCCGGCTAAAGGCAGGGTCTGAACAGCGGGCTGCTGACCTTTCTATCACCACTGCCTTGTCAACTAGGAGAAAGACTGAAAACCCAGAGTCCACAGCAGGACTCGGAGAAAAAGCACTGGGTAGGGGGTGGGCGGTGGCCCATGTTTGTTGGCGATGTATAAGAAACAGCTTCACTGCTGAAGATGGAAATGGTCCCCCGTCCTCCAAGTGTTACCCTGACCCTGCTGGCTCACCCAGGACTCCACATGCAATTAAAACCCACCTGGTCACCACCTTTTTGTACAGGATAAGAAGCAGATCTTTTTCTATTTTTCTCACTTTTGATTTTTTAAAAAACGGATTTATCTAAAGCTATTTCTGTTTCTATTTTGAGAAAAACGGTCCTATCAGAGTAGAGTGAGTCAGGTTTAGAAAAAGAGATAAGCATCCTCTTACAGTAATGGAAACAAAAACCATGGCATTTAAATTTTTTCTACCATCTCTTTGGTATTTAAAAAAAAAAAAAATATATATATATATAGCTTGGCTCAGAGTTGAGTAAAGGACCAAAGGAATAACAGTACAGCATTTGAAACTTTAAACTAAGTTCCTATCTCGGCTAAATTGTAAGGAGACAATTAGATCCATAAGAAATTAAATGTGAAAAAAAGAGAACTACAAGAAAATAGACTTGAATATCAGCCTTTGAAGGAAGTGGGACTTTTTAAACTCAGAAATGATAGAAAAGTTCATTAAAGAATAGATTTGGTTACATATAAATTTTAAAATTAAAAATGCAAACAATAGAGACACAGTTGCCACCATTGTGACACAGGTTAACATCGTATTATATAAAAAGCTTACGGTGTGGCATGAACACACCAGAACCCAGACAGGCAGACTGGCAAAGGACAAGAACTAAGAATGTGGAAACACAATCGGTTGGCAAACATGAGGAGAACATTCAATCCATGTGATAATCAAAGGATGGAACGAGAACTGATAGACATGTCCAAGAAGAAGGGAGTGGTTAAGTATAGTAATATATTTCTTCTATCTCTTGCATATTATCATCATGAAAATATATTTGTATAACGACTAACACATACATGGGAAAATACCTCTGATGTAATATTAAGTGAGTAGAATATACACGGATGTACATGAACATGCATAAGTATATACAGTATAACCATGTAAAAGTAAAACACAACCATGCGAAAATGACCGAGAATCTGTCCATTAGCACTGGTTATCTTTGAGACAGTGATGGAGGGTAGCAGTAGTTTTTTTATTTTACTTTCCTGTACTTTCAACTTTATCTTTGCTGCTTACATATATTATTTTTATAATATAAAATATATTTTACTCTTTTAAAGGTAATGCTATATATGATACTGTACATATTGATTACTTTATAATCCAGTATTACTTACTGGTCAGTGAATAATAATTAAAAAACACTTATGAAATATTTGTCCCTCACATCTTTTTCCTTATTATCAAAGCAGTAATAAGACCTTATAAAAGACATTAACAATCCAAACAGCAAAACTAAGAAAGTCAAGGAGAAGATGTTTAATGGGATATTGTAAATTCAGCAAATACATCTTAGAAACATGAAAGTTAGTTGATAGAGCCCTTGGACAAATTAATTAAAAAAAAATTCTTGAAATGCTAAATAGTAGGCAAAATAGAAAAAGAAACCGGACAAAATGAAAAATCTCAAAAAGGTTGTAGAAGCCATTGGATACACAATTTTAGGCAAGTAGGTCACTAAGCAACAGGATCATAAGGCAAATTAGTTTCGTGTCAACAGACCTGTTCCAGGGCTGATCCATCCACAGCTTAATAAAAATGTAAATCACGCACTACATTCCTTAAACCAGACTGACTGATTTTTTATCTACATGTGGAACTTCCACCATCTTTTTCCAAAAACACTAATATTCTGAACTCACGAATATGTGAAAGTCATGGGGAATGTGCCACTGTGAATTGTGTGTCCAATCAATCAGGCCCTGCACTGCCCAGCGTGGCCTCCCCATCTCAGAGACTCCCACCCCCAGGCCAGTCCACACTGACCAATGGGGGGCCGCATGCCCTCCCCTTCTTTGCACGCACACAGCTGACTCAGTCTGGAGGGAACCCGTGGGACTATCAAATACTGGGGCAGAGCTACTGGAATGTTCTGTCTTTCCCGTGTAGCTAAACAATAGCATAATTAAGTCACAAGTGACAGAGATCAGATCCACCAAATGATTACAAAAGACCCATTAGAGGGGCTGTAGGTCTCCCTAAAAAGCCAGGTTTTCCTACAAATCCCAGTTCACAACCCACTCAACCCCACTAGGAACACTTAGCAGTTTGTAATGCACATGTGAGTAGCCATTCCTAAACAAAGTCACTCATTTTCAGAACCCTATTCCCCTTTCCTGAACCTGTCCTTGGGTCCTGGGTTTCCCTGGTTCAGTCCTGGGGTTATAGCTGAGCAACTTGTGTCCTGTGGATTTAAACCATGGCTGAGGATGTTTCATTCACTTATTCTATAAATATTCACTGGACACTGGATATTCAGAGATGAAAGGATTTGGTTCTTCCCTTTCACTTTATCACATACCAGGAAGAGTGCATTCAAAGTCAGGGAAAATCTAGGGGAGAACGGAGAGAGGTGGTGAGGAGCTCCTTCTTGACTGAGGGAACGGCATGCTTACTGACAGGGTAGGGTGTCTAGGGCTATAAAATTAATTGGAGTTTGGTTAGAACCGTGCTGTCCACTATGGTAGCCACTAGCCACACGAGGCTATTACACACTTGAAAAGTGGGTAGTCCTAAATTCAATGTGCTATAATGTAAAATACGCATGGATTTCAAAGACTTCATATGAAAAAAAGAATGCAAAGTACCTTGTTAATAATTCTGAATATTGATTACATGTTTAAATGATACTATTTTAAGTAGTTTGGCGGTAAATGAAATATTCAAATTAATTTCTCCTGTTTCTTTTTACTTTTTTTTAATGTGACTCCTCGAAAATTTTAAATTACATATGTGGCTCATGTAAAGAAAAAAAAAATGTTGCCTGCAATTACAGTTCCACAAAGATCAAGCCATTAGCCACTGCAGTAGCCCACCGACAGTGAGCCTGAGGGGAATTCAGGATGAAGAAAAACAGGAAGCATTCTGTGCTTTGGATATCAGCCCCTAGATAGTCAAGGTTCATATCTAAGGAAATATTTCAATGACCCTGGATTCTTGCATCTCCCCATACATAGAAAACAACTTAAATCATTAACTTGAAATGTCTACTCTTTGTGATTAGCAATAATTTTTTGATGTTCAACTATGTGTTTCTTTCCAGCAAAAAAGTTCACATATATCCTGGCCCTTCCCTTACCTCTTTGGGACAGTTTCTCAGAGCTATCTGAAAGGCTGTCTCCCGGGCTATAGAGCTCAGTAAGACTAAACTCAACTCACAGCTCTTATGTTGTGCCTTTTTTTTTTTTGTCAGCAGTTTTGGCAACCATGAAGACCCAGAGCAGACTTCTCTCCTCCGCCTGAATTCTACAAGGATCCAGAACCTTGACTGACACCAGCAGGGCCCCTTGTGCCAGTCTGCCTCCTCAATGAGTCCAGACAAATTTAAGTGAGTCTCTCTTGGTACCGGATCTCCCACTCTTAGCTGAAGATCCTGAGTTTATTCAGAGGTTGTTAAACTCCTCACTATGCGGAGTAGGTTATCCTTGAACTTAGGTTCCAGAAGAGGTGCCTGTATTTGCTCAATTGAAAGACACTGAGGTTACCCTCAGGTGAGAACCACTGGGATGACGTTGTTCAGCTGAAGGACCCTAAGGAGGCTCGGACTCAGTGATTAAGTAGGAAGCTGACCTGACATCCTCCCTCAATTTGGCTTCCTTAACAGACTCTGTTGGGATAAAAGTGAAGATATCACACGAAAGCTTTGCTCGGAGGAAGAGGGGCAAGGCTCCTCCCAGCCAGTTATGGCTTTCTCAGGCAACTAAGAAATTTGTGGGAGTGATGGAAGCAGAGTCCCATGAGGAAACCCACTCATTAGTTTAAAACGTGCTTGTCTGGGGACCACGTATGACAGTTGGCCACTCACTGGTCCCAGCACCGATGGTGGTTTTAGAAGAGGCATGCAGAAGAGCAGAAGTGACTCTAGGGTAACGCCTAGAGGGGTTAAGCTCACAAGCAGCACATTGCCCATCACACAATTTCATTAGTAAATTTTATTCCTGACAAATTCAACTTTAAAATAGGAAACAGTTTCTCAAACAGAGAAATGAGGGGTATCAGAAAGCCAACCTCCAACTAACAACTAAAACCCAGCCAGGTTTAGGGATGTACAGAATTTATACTTGCAAGTACTTAAGTGAGAACTAAGGAAATCTCACCCTAAAAATGGCTGAGATGGGGCTCTTTTTGACATTCCAAAACTGGTTTTTGCATACCCAGTTAGAGAAAGCCAGCTTGATAAAACATCTTTTCAGATTTCTGACCTTAAAGGAACAAAAGCCCTCTTAGGACTTAGGAGGAACTAGCATTTCTCTCCCTATGCCTTTGAGATGTAAATGTTCTACCTGATCGTCTTAGGCATTTTGTTCTGTGTTTTGACAGCACAGTGTCCGCCATCAGGAAAGTACACATACGATGTACATTTGACAGCCCGTCAAATAGACTGGGATTCCAAACAGTCTTTTTGTCTGGCTGTGCCAGCTCTCAGGAAAATTAGTCATAAGGGGTCCCAGTTCATAAGGGACCTTTGTCTTCTCAACCTTTGTTGCGTCCACCTGTACAACAAAGGCCTTTATTTTCTTAGACTATTTTTTGGAGTAAACTTTCTGGATCTTCTGAAGGCTGCATCCTTTACACTCTCTTGTTGCGGGTGCCAGCTGCATCTTACTGCTTATCACTATTAAGATACTACTCATCAATGGCCAGACAATGGATCCTTTAAACTGAAGAAACTTCTAAATTGGTAAATTTTTAGAGAGCTCTCATTATAAATAGCTGTTTTATTGGTACCTATGAAAAGAGCAAATTAAAAGGTAGATACAGAGGTTTATTAACAACCTCTGAATAAACTATGGGAATTCTTAAGATCCTAACCTTAAGAATTCCCATAGTTTAAAACAAAATAAAACGATTTGGGAAGCCTTATTTGTAGTCTTGGCTTTCCCTTGATGGGTCTTAGGATACTAATAAAAACATTAGGTTAATTAACGTTAATCAGGTTGATTAACAAGGGAATAGGAAATGCTGAGGGGAAAGTCAAGAGACTGCTTCCCAACAAGGTGGAAATTTTAAAGGGACTCGTCCCAGCAGGATAGAAATCTTTAGATGGTGATTTAAAAATGCGATAAATAAAATGGACATTGATGAGATTAAAAACAAAGGCTTCAGGGAATTCCCTGGTGGTCCAGTGGTTGGGACTCTGTGCTTTCACTGCCGAGGGCCCAGGTTCAATCCCTGGTCAGGGAACTAAGATCCCGCAAGTCGCACAGCGCAGCCAAAAAACAAAATAAAACAAACAAAAGAAAACAAAGGCTTTGATACAACATTACCTAAAGTTGAATGGGCCAAAGAGACCCCCTATTGGTCCCCCCAACATTAAAGGGCCCCAAACAAGTCTGGTTTATTTAGCCCAGTTGAAAAAAAATTTTTTTTAAAGGCTGGAATAAAATTATACTAAGATACCTAACCAGCAATTGCTTGAGGCAACAGGCCAATTAATCAAGTTAAAGATTGACAAAAGGGCCTGGGTCACTTGGCTAAAGTTAAAGGTATAAGAGTTGACAGAATTGAGATAACAATTTGTTTTTTAAAAACTGGCGTATTTGGGGCTTTCCTGGTAGCGCAGTGGACAAGAATCTGCCTGCCAATGCAGGGGACACGGGTTCAATCCCTGGTCCGGGAAGATCCCACATGCCACAGAGCAACTAAGCCTGTGCACCACAACTACTGAGCCTGCGCTCTAGAGCCCGCGAGCCACAACTACTGAGCCTGTGTGCCACAACTACTGAAGCCCGTGTGCCTAGAGCCCGTGTTCTGCAACAAGAGAAGCCACCTCAGTGAGAAGCCTGTGCACCACAACGAAGAGTAACCCCCACTTGCCACAACTAGAGAAAGCCCGCACACAGCAACAAAGACCCAACGCAGGCAAAAATAAATTAAAAAAAAAAAGTTGGCATATTTGAATGGGCTTTATGTGAGATGGTTGCATCTCTTTTGCCTGATTATACTGTGGGATAGACATTATGTCTCACTGGGGATTGCTTCTCCTGCCTGATATTATAATACAGAGCATATAAATCTGCCCCTAAGGCAGTATTAATTAAACATACTAAAGGAAACAGAGTTACCTGAGCCCACACAATATGAAACAAAAACTGGGGGCTAATATTCAGGGCCTAATAAAGCAATAGTGGAGACTTTTTTTACCCCTAGGGTAAATTGGTCTGGGTTTGACTTGTGCACTCCGAAAGAGGGCCTTTGTTGAATGCCTTGTGCAAACTTTTGAAGGCATGATAAAATGAACCCTAAAGTTCTAGAACACAGAACTCCTAATTTCCAGTTTAGCTGGAAATCTTCTCGTTGATATAAAAAAGCAAATTAAAGAAAATGTAGTTGGACAAATCAATCATTTGATATCATTTAGGCAGACCAGTTCTTTGGGGAATTGAAAGCAACTGTCTTTGTAAAAAGGCTAAGTCATCTAAGCAAATAAATTTAACTTACGCCAACTGTTATTTATAAACTAGTAAGTTTATATTGTAATACCTGATTCACGACTAAGTTATAAAATGAAGTTATGAGATCTCTGGTTATGTCTGTTATATGTCTGTGTGTACATTATAGATATGTCTCTACCTCCAGACAGTATCAACATTAATTTATAAAGGAGCTCTATTTAACTGACTTAAAAGTAAGCACTTAAAAATTAAATATTTTTGAATGTAATAGAAACTAACCCAAATGAATTTCAAGTTCACATGATCTGGGAAATATTCAATATTAAATTAATATTTGGTTTAAAGTTTAAGTTTGTTGGTTTAATTAATACACACGTCTTACTTTTATTGAACCTAGTCAAATATGTTCATATTATTTGTTATAAAATTTATCAGCAAGAAAAATAGCTTGGAATGATGGCTGACTTGGTCTAATGTCTCCTGACGTTTTCATGGGTAATCTAAATATAATTGTTGGAAACAAATGAGTTAAATAGATATAAATGGGATAAGAGCCATTTAGTGTACTGTTTAAGAATTATTATGTTTTATGATGGTATGTCTACTTAAAAATAGTTTCTCCAGATTTTTGGTAACTTGAAACTTTAGAGTTTTGCTAAGTTAAGTTAAATGATGGAAATGTACTAAATATCTAGATCATTCCCAAATAAAGATACTGAAAAACTGATTACTGAAAATAGGCTTCCTTTTACAGAGAAATTAAAGATATTTAGCACCATTAATAAATGTTTTGTGTCACATTGGAAATTTTTCCATAAAAGGGCATGTTTTTATTTATTTTTATTTTTTAATTAATTTATTTTTTTTTAAAGATCTTAACTTTATTTATTTTTGGCTGCGTTGGGTCTTCGTTGCTGCACGCAGGCTTTCTCTAGTTGCGGCACGCAGGCTTTCTCTAGTTGTGGCGAGCGGGGGCTACTCTTTGCTGCGGTGCACGGGCTTCTCAATGTGGTGGCTTCTCTTGTTGCAGAGCACGGGCTCTAGGTGCGCAGGCTTCAGGAGTTGTGGTGCGTGGGTTCAGCAGTTGTGGCTAATGGGCTCTAGAGCACAGGCTCAGTAGTTGTGGTGCACGGGCTTAGTTGCTCCACGGCATGTGGGATCTTCCCAGACCAGGGCTCGAACCCGTGTCCCCTGTATTGGCAGGCAGATTCTTAATCACTGCGCCACCAGGGAAGCCCCAAGGGCACGTTTTTAAAAATCATAAATGGTATTTATAAGTTTGCCAATCCACAGAATGCTAACATAAAAGTACATAATTGCTTACTTCTTAGTTTTCACTAGAAATTAAGGTTTTAAAAATTTTTAATTTTTATTGAAGTATAGTTGACTTACAACATTGTGTCAGTGTCAGGTGTACAGAAAAGTGATTCAGATATATATAGATATAGATATATATGTATATATACATATTGATATATATTCTTTTTCAGATTTTTTCAGATTCTTATCCTTTATAGGTTCTTTTTCAGATTCTTTTCCAGACTCTTATCCTTTATAGGTATATATATATATATATATATGTATATATATATATTCTTTTTCAGATTTTTATCCTTTATAGGTTATTACAAGATATTGACTATAATTCCCTGTGCTATACAGTAAGTCCTTGTTGTTTATTTTATACATAGTAGTGTATATCTGTTAATCCCATATTCCTAATTTATCCCATCCTCCCGCCTTTCCCCTTTGGTAACCAGAATTTTGTTTTCTATGTCTGCAAGTCTGTTTCTGTTTTGTAAATAAGTTCATTTGTATTTTTTTAGATTCCACATATAAGTGATATCATATAATATTTGTCTTTCTCTGTCTGACTTACTTCACCTAGTATGATAATCTCTAGGCCCATCCATGTTGCTGCAAATGGCAATATTTCGTTCTTTTTTATGGCTGAGTAGTATTCTACTGTACGTATATACCACATCTTCTTTATCCATTCATCTGTCAATGGACATTTAGGTTGCCTCCATGTCTTGGCTATTGTAAATAGCACTGCTGTGAACACTGGGGTACTTGTATCTTTTTGAATTAGAGTTTTCATCTTTTTCAGATACATGCCCAGGAGTGGGATTGCTGGATCATACAGTCGCTCTATTTTTAGTTTTTTAAGGAGCCTCCATACTGTTTTCCATAGTGGCTGCACCAATTTATATTCCCACCAACAGCAAAGGAGGGCTCCCTTTTCTCTCACCCTCTCCAGCATTTATTATTTGTAGACTTTTTCATGATGGCCATTTTGACCTCACTGTAGTTTTGATTTGCATTTCTCTAATAATTAGTCATGTTGAGCATCTTGTCATGTGCCTGTTGGCCATCTGTATGTATTCTTTGGAGAAAGAAATTAAGGTTTTAAAGGTTAAGCATTCTAATTAATACATGTAATTAAAACTACTAAAATTAATAAGGAAAACATCTTTGTATGAAAGAAAAAAAAGTATAAGAAATGGAAATGCATTTTGTTAAGGGAAAAGAAGGTAATTTTGTCCTGGAGAGAGAGAAAGAAAAGGAAGGCATAGGACAAAACCTGAAGATAAAAAAGAAAGTTTTAGAAGTTTTGTGGGAAAGAAACCCTGAAAAGAAAAAGCTTTGTACATGGTCAGGACTGGCTAGGATTAAAATAAAATTTAATTGAGTAAATAAATTTTAACATTAAAAGTAAGCTGGTATGACACTAGAATTTGTTTTTTTCTCTGTGTTAAGAGAACAAAGTTTTCTTAGAATATTGATCTGTTTTTGATAACAGATTATAAAAAGTTTCTCTACCTTTTAAGTGATCTGTTGTAGCATTCTGTATTTGCCTTTAAAATCTTTTGTCATTTGGGTTAAGTAAATAAGTATTGTTTCACAGTGACCTATGATCCTATATGACCAAGTGTTTTAAACCTTTTGATATCTTTGACAAACTTCCCCAAGTCAATTCTAAATGAAGTCCTTTTGACCTGTAGCTAACTTTCGGATGCTTCAGAGAGATCCCAAAGCATCCTCAAAAGAGATATTAAACTAATTAGGTTTATTTGATATGTTAAATTACATGGGAAACATTGTCAAATAAGTGGTGATAAACCTTCTTAGGTTATATTGCATGGGTAAATGTCATTAACATAGATATTCTAGAAATTATATGGAATTCTTAACAACCTGATATGTCCTAGTATAATATTATCAGTTATGATTCTAATTATTCCTTAAAATGTTGTATTGTCACAGAAATAACCAAGTTGCTTTGTCAACTGCACTGTAATCAAATCTTTAACCACGCCATTTTAAGTCTTTTGTTATTTATAGACATTGTTTTACTCTGATGCTTTTACAAAAATGAAAATCTTCAAGAAGATTCATAAAAAGGATTTTTTGACAAATATAGGTTTCTGATGACTTTTAGATCATACCACTGAACTGGGTAAGAAATTATAAAGCTAATAGAAAACCTGATGCGTTTATCAAGATCAACAAGAATTAATTATATGGAACTTAATGAACTGATAAATATGATTTATAATCTTATGATTTTTTTCTTAAATATACTGGCTTTTAATCTCTGTGTTCCAGAAAAACCTTTCCTCTTATGCTAACTATGATATGTGGCAAGTTGATGAAGTATACCTCTGCAAATGAAGATGAAACATTTATCTTTTTCTCTCTACCTAATCTCTCCAGAATTTGGCTTCTCTAACTGGCTCCCCTCTGGACTTGATGGCTTATTGAGATTCAGATTACAACTAGTTATACTAATCATTGTTTTAATTTGTTCTCTCTTTGTTGTTTTCAAACTATTTATACTTTTTGTCTCTCTGCTGTACTATCTTATTAATGTTACTCGTTATATTACTTATATTCTATTTTATAAGATTGTTGTATCCTGCATTACCTGATGTGTAACCAGGCCTCCAACAAAATTAATGATGGCTAAATATCTTGAGGCAATTGATCACACATATATATATGATCACATATATATTACATATATACAGATAAAGTTAATTGTAATAGCGCAACTTTAAATATGGGAAGAAACAAGGGGAAAACATTTCCTGGATCATAATAGAGTAGTAAAACAGAAGATCCAGAGAATTTTAGGTTGTTTAGGTTGTTAATAGGGCCTAAGCCAGATATAGCATATGAATGGCCTATCACTAAGATCCTTGCCTGACCTAGGAATAAGCATTCCTAGGGCTGTGGGACAAATTGGTCATGAAATGCCTCCCAAGCCTTGGTCAAATTTATGACCAACGTGGGGCACTGTAAACAAAAAAAAATGTTGCTTGCCCTTTTAGTTCTATAGTATCAAGCCATTAGCCCCTGCAGTTGCCCACCAAAAGTGAGCCTGAGGGGAATTCAGGATGGAGAAAAACAGGAAGCATTTTGTGCTTTGGATACCAGCCCCTAGATAATTAAGGTACATACCTAAGGAAGTATTTCAAAGACCTCAGATTCTTGCATCTTCCCATACACAGAAAAGCACTAAGATCATTAACTTGAGATGTCTGTTTTTGTGATTAGAAGTAATCTTTTGATGTTTTGACTACATGTTTTTCCTGCAAAAAAAATTCATATATATTCTGACTCCTTCCTTACCTCTTTTTTTTTTTTTTGCTGCACCGAGTGGCATGTGATCTTAGTTCCCTGACCAGGAATCCAAGCCGTGCCCCCTGCATTGGAAGTGTGGAGTCTTAACCACTGGACCACCAGGGAAGTTCCCCTTCCTTACCTCTTTGGAACAGTTTCTCAGAGCTATCTGAGAGGCTCAGGCTATAGTCCTCCGTAAGACACAGAATAAACTCAACTCACAGCTCTTACGTTGTGCGTTTTTTTGTTTTTGTTTTTAAGTTGACACTCATATTAAATTTCTATTGGACAGTTCTGGTTGTAGCATAGAATTAGCTCTGGTTAGAGAATAAAATTCTAGGTTGAGAGTGCCAAAAAATTAAATTAAAATCAAAGAGGTTATATATACAGAAGGAGCGGGGATGCTCAGGCCTTGAACATCACACAGGGAGAGTCACTAGGACCCTGAGCAGGGAAGGAAAGGAAATGTCAGCTGCGTGCTTTGGAAAATCACTGTGGCAGTGAAATGGGAGAGACCAGGGCAGGGTGAAAACCGGAGGCAGGAAAACTCATGGAGCAAAAATGAAATATCAGTGAGTGACCAATCTGCCTTCCAACCTACAGGATCTGCTCTTGGGATTCTTACCTTCGCTGTGCCTTGGGCCCTGTGGCAGCCTGGTAGATCCTTTCTCAGATAAATGTCTTTACATACAGAAAATAAAATACCCAGGATTACAAAGGAAACCAATGACTGAAATACAGGTGTCACTGTAAAAATCTGTGATATGGCAATATGTGTGCTTCTTTATTGACACTTTAAATAAGATGTAGCAGCAGGTCTAACAATTACTGTAATTTTTTTTTTTTTTTGGCTGCGTTGGGTCTTCGTTGCTGCGCGCGGGCTTTCTCTAGTTGAGGTGAGTGGGGTCTACTCTTTGTTGTGGTGCACAGGCTTCTCATTGCGGTGGCTTCTCTTGTTGCGGAGCACGGGCTCTAGGCACTCGGGCTTCAGTAGTTGCGGCACATGGGCTCAGTAGTTGTGGCTCGTGGGCTCTAGAGCGCAGGCTCAGTAGCTGTGGTGCACAGGCTTAGCTGCTCCGCGTCATGTGGGATCTTCCCGGACCAGGGCTGGAACCCTTGTCTCCTGCACTGGCAGGCGGATTCTTAACCACTGCGCCACCAGGGAAGTCCACAATTATGGTAATTTTGAAGTATTTATGAACATGAATGATATATTGAGCAACAGCTATCACGAGACACAACGATATCTGTGTTTCCATTAGTGGTGAAGCCACGGTACTGCTAACACTGCTGGGATTTGTTGCCTACATTTATACTCAAAGGAAATGCTAAATTTTAGTGAGTGGTTAATGAAAATGAACTGTAATTATTCCCCCCAAGTCATAGACCACCTTGAATTCCATCCATGACCCCTTAGGGATCCATGGATCAAGGGTTAAGGACCCTTGTGAGATGTTCCCTGGCTTCCCTCAGGAGTAAGTTTAGGTCCCTCTAAGATGGGAACATGCAGGGAGTATGGTAACAGTTGGACGCTATTTTACTTCTAGGATTTATTTATTCTCATGACCACATCTACAACAGCATATTAAGGCAGCAGACACAGTGGCCCAGAAGGTATCTTAATGGAACACTGGGTTTCCTTGGGTTATGATTAGAACCCATGTCGTTTTCTCAGATGAGGATAATGATCACAGGAACAGGCCCAGGAGACCCAGAGGGAAGACTGTTTGTTGGGGTTTTTCTTTAGTTCTCAGGCGAGCTTATTCTTGCAGGGAGGAAGTCATCCGTCTCGCCCGAAGGAATTTAGTTACAAAACAAAAACAGGAAAAGACAAATACTGTATGATTCCACTTATATGAGATATCTACAGCAATCAAATTCATAGAAACAAAGTAGAATGTTGGTTCTTAGGGGCTGAGGGTGGGGAGAAAAGAGGAGTTATTTAATGGCTATACAGTTTCAGATCTGCAAGATGAAAAAGTTCTGGAGGTCTGTTTTGCAACAGTGTGAATATATTTAACACTACTGAACTGCACTTAAAAATGGTAAAGATGGTACATCTTTTTTTTTCTTAATAATGTTTTAAAAATTAATTAATTTATTTATTATTTTATTTTTGGCTGCGTTGGGTCTTCGCTGCTGCACGCGGGCTTTCTCTAGTTGCGGCGAGTGGGGGCTACTCTTTGTTGCGGTGCGCGGGCTTCTCATTGCGGTGGCTTCTCTTGTTGCAGAGCACAGGCTCTAGGCATGCAGGCTTGCAGGCTTCAGTAGTTGTGGCTCACAGGCTCAGTAGTTGTGGCGCACGGGCTTAGTTGCTCCGTGGCATGTGGGATCTTCCCGGACCAGGGCTTGAACCTGTGTCCCCTGCATTGACAGGTAGATTCTTAACCACTGCGTCACCAGGGAAGCCCAAGATGGTACATCTTATGTGGGTTTTTTTTTTTTAATCACCATAAAAATGGTTAAAACTGCAAAACAAACAAACAGGACGCTCAGAGCCTAATTCTGGTTCAACTTCTAATTGTCACCAAGCTGGACAGCCTCAAATGCAGGCCTGGTTCTACCCAGTACCTGGAGTTTCTCGAGGCATTAAAGGTATAAAAATGCTTTTTAAAATGAGGACCCAAGTGTTGTTTATTTTTTAAAATTCTACTATATAATGATAAAGCTCATCTTTACAATTCTGGGTATTGATTTCCACGGAAGGGACTAAGACAATCCCCTAAGACTAATAATAACATCAAACACTTAATTAGCGTTAATTCTGTGCCAGGCACTAGTCTAAGCACTTTATAAGTACTTGACTCACTTAGTCCTCATAACAATCCCATGGTGGATGTCCTATTTTTATCCCCACTTTATAGATAAGGAAACTGAGGCACGGAGGACAAGTAAGTGGCAGAGGTGAGGTTCACAACAGGTCATTCGACTCCAGAGTCAGACCATGAGCACCTGAGGCAGGGACCGGGATTTTTATCTCTCAATTCCAGCGCTGAGACAGTGCTGACTCACAGTAAATGAATCAGTTGACAACCATTTATTGAGCAATCGGTTACGATAGAATTGTGAGGCATGTTTACCATGCAGCAGTTCTGAAGAAGAAAGATCTCGCTGTCTGCTTCCTCTACTTTTTTTTTTTTTTTAAACTTGGTTAAGGAGAAACTTTGTTGGAAAGATGACTGCAAGGCGTGTGGGGCAGTTTACTGCCCTAGCGGGTTGCGGGGATACGGCAACAGTGGGGAAAACACTTTGACCATAACATCCCCCAGCACCTCCCTCTACTAATCTTTTCAAAAAAATGATTAAAGCAATGCTCCTAACTCCCCCAGCGTTTGGAATTGATGGTCACTGCCAAAGACTCTAACCCACCCTGCCACCTGGTTATCTCTTGTACTCTGGAGGAGTGGGAAAAGGAGTGAATATGAAGAGACAGAAGAACAACAAGGTCCTACTGTGTAGCACAGGGAACTATATTCACTATCCCATGATAAACCGTAATGGAAAAGAATATAAAAAAGAATGTACATACATACGTATAATTGCACCATTTTGCTGTACAGCAGAAAACAACACAACATTGTAAGTCAACTATACCTCAGTTAAAAAAAAAAGAAGAGACAGAAAGGCCTGTCTCCAGACCAACAATGAATTCTAGGAACTGGTCTAAAACTAGGTATGTGGCGGAGGGAAATAGGAAAAGACCCTAAAAGTCACCAAAGAAAATCGCAGGACGACCTTAAAAGGGTAGGGAGTGGAGGGCAGCTCTCCGTCGCTTAGTAACCACATTCTGCCACCTCAGGAGGAAGCAGCTGCGTTTCTAAACATAACAGGCTGAGACTGGCCAGGTCCACAAAGCTACTGACACACGTGGGCCACACACCAGCAGCATTTCAGACAACTGTAGCCGGAACATGTGCCCCCCACGCAGCACACAGAGGCTGCTCGTGGGAAGAGACGGGGGCTCAGGCCACAGCGGGGGGGGGTCGCTCCATCTTCTGGCTGGTATGGCAGGGAGGTGGTCGGGACTCACCTGTAGGTGTAGGGCCCCACTTCTTCCAACCGAGGGGTCTCCCCTCTGAGGACCTCCTCTGGATTGGTGACATTGAAGAAATAGAACTGGGTGTGCACGGGCAGAGGGGGCTTCCTCCAGGACTCAAAGGTCTCCGAGCCATTCCTTAACACAATATTCTAGGGGAGAAAACCAAAAGGGGATTTACGTAGTGTAAGGCAGTTGGCTTTGAACACAGAGGCAGAACGAGGGACACCCTGTCCTTTGACCTCCCGGCTCACTTATTTTTTCCGCAGGCATTCAGCTGCTGTCCCTTGGGAGCAGGGACATGCCTTACGCCAATATGAAGCCCACAGCCCTCAGAAGCCATAACAGGTTTTCTATAAATATCTGCGGTAAAGAAAGGATGCTAGAGCCATAGCTCATGGTGTCACCAAGACCAAGGCCACAGTCTGAGTACCCAAGGCCTTATTTGCTTTGTCACAAAGAGTCTACTGATCGGACAGCTTCCGTGGAAGTCAGGCCACTCTGAGAAGCTCCAGGCACTCCCAGCTCGCCCATGGGAGAGACCAGGAAGAGAGGCCCCAGAAGGTTACTTTGGTCCTTCCGTTTGAGGTAGAACCACACCCAGCTCTACCACTTTCACCACCAGGGGCTTCACATGCATTTTCTCATCTAATCCCCAACAAACCCCTAACATGGGTTTGCATATCCCTGTTCTAATGATGAGAAAGCTAAGCCACACTGAGGTTAAGTGCTTAGGGTATTCTTTGTCCACAATCCTTCCTTCGTTTCCCACCCTTACCACGGATTATGGTCTAAATTGTGTCCCTGCCACACCCCTCCCCAAAAAAATTCATATATTGAAGTCCTAACCCCTAGTACCTCAGAATGTGACTGTATTTGGAGATAGGTTCTTTAAAGAAAAATTAAAGGTTAAATGAAGTCATTAGGGTGGGCTGACATCCAACATGACTGAGGCCTCAGAAGAAATCAACCCTGTTGACACCTTGATCTCAGACTTCTAGCATCCAGAACACTGTGAGACAATAAATTTCTGTTGTTCAAGTCACCCAGTCTGTGGTATTTGTTATGGCAGCTCTCGCAAACTAATACACCATGGCCCCTCTATGTAAGGAGTATTCTTCCCACCCTACAGACGTCAGGTGTGGCAAGTGACTTGATTTGATTAACAGAATGTGAGTGGAATGGCAAAGCGCCAACTTCGAGCTGAGGCCTTAAGAGGCATGGCAAGTTTCCACCAGCCACCCTCTGTTGCCTTGTCCCAGGTAGTTGGTGATCCTTCAGCCAAGGCCCTAAAATGGTAATGTGTAGACCAGACATGAAGCCAGGAGTCCAGCCTAAGTCGGCTGACCCAGCTAAGCTCAAATTGCAGCCAACCTGGCCGTAAGGAGTATGGAGTACATGTTACTATTATAAGCCACTGAGATTTGGGGGTTGTTTGTTATCCAGCATTGCAAGAGAAGCCTGATTAATACAGCGCCCAAAGTTAACAGACAGAAAGCTAATATCTAGTAGTTAACTTGTTAATAAAGAAAAACTGCCTTGTTAAAGTTAAGATTACTGAAGTACTCGAGAAGGATAAAAGCATAGACAGAATAAACAAACCAGAATGCAAACAGTGACTAAATCTGCATGTTGGAATTTGGATCATTGTTATTTTCTCCTGGATGAGATTTTGTATTTTCCAAATTTTTATAATGAATAAAAAAAATTAACACTGAGAAAAATTTTTAAAAGAGGAAAATGGGATTTGCTGATAAAGACAACGTAGGGCCACTAGTGAAACAATAACTAGATTGCAAGAGAAGCATCCCCTGATATCACCTGTCACTCCCCTAGCGGTGAGGATTTGAATGACAATCAACAGAGGGACCGCTTCAAAACATGACAGAAATCACATGCTAAAACATCCTGTGACACAGAACACAACAGGATGCCAATTTTTAGTAGTCCAGGCCTCTAATTTAATAGAAGCAATGTTGCAAGGGAACTTAATGATATAACTCTATTATTCAATGGAAAATATCCCAAGAATCTCTGCAGGGAAAAACAAAGTGGCACTGGAATAAATGGATGCAGAAAACCTAAGCTTGTCAGAGCAAAAACAGTCATCTGGAGGGCTGGAAGTCAATTCACATCCATGAGTCAGCCATGTCATAGAACTGGGGACTCTTTGTGGTTTGGCATCAGTTTGGAACATCTAATCATCAGATTTCTAGCCAAACAACACATTATTGAAATATTCTTGGCCTTTACTATCAGTACTGATTTACTGAGTTGAGGTCAGATTGTTGAGATAGAAAAATTTAAAGACAAACCACGAAACCCCTTTCCTCCAAGCTCCGGGTCCAGCTCAGACTCTCTCCTTTGTGAAGCCCTCCCTGCCTGCCCCTGCACACATTACTCTCTCCCTGCCCTGGCCATAGAGCAGCCTAACCGATCATTTTAGGCAGTTTTTTAAGAGTTTCGTGGTCTTTTGTCTTATCTTCTAAACAGGAGTCTTAGCTATCTGAGGAGGAACAAGGGAGAGAGTTGGGCCCAGAGAGAGAGAGAGAGGGCAGCATAACTGGAGAGGCTTACCAGGTGGAACCCAGAGGCCCTGGCAGAGTAAGGGAGGGCCTGTGGTCAAGGTTGTACAGCTGCTTCATGTCAGAACTGGGTCTGGAACCCAGTGTCCCTTTTCTCCACTCTCCCACCCCACCTCAGCATACAACATTTTAATAAAATGGGTATAAACCTACTACACATTTTAGTTATACAAGTTATATGGTAGAGTTTCTCTGGTATAAAGTATACACACAGCACCTAGAAACAGCTCAGTAACATGAATATAACCTACCTAAAACTAGTATGTTAACTATGAGAAGTGTAACACATATATAATAATTATTTGCCTCCCAGAGGATTTTGAAGGCCCACAGATACCTTCAAAGTCATCTGATTTCATTAAAATGAGTCTCTTTTCTGGGACTTCCCTGGTGGCACAGTGGTTAAGACTCCATGCTCCCAATGCAGGGGGCCTGGGTTCAATCCCTGGTCAGGGAACTAGATCCCACACACATGCTGCAGTTAAGAGTTCGCATGCCACAACTAAGGACCCCGCCTGCTGCAACTAAGACCCAGTGCAACCAAATAATAAATAAATAAATACATACATTAAAAAACAAAACAAAAAAAACACCTCTTTTTCTTATCCAGAAATTTCCAGAAAAAGGCAGGGCAATAATTTCTCCTCCTGCATGAATTCCTTGAGTACCCTCCCCTTAACTGGACGGATCATCCCTTCCTTTGAACCCTATAACACAGTACATAGGAATTTCTTAGGAAAAAAAGTGCTCAGGACAGAAAACATCTTCTAAAAATTGAGGTTAACTGGAATCTACATGAAGCAGTGATATTAGCAACCAAAAATGAGATGGAAAGTGCAGCTATTATATTGGAACATATTAGGTTAACAGTTGGCTTCTCAAAACAGAAGGTGCTGACCTACAAAAAAAAAAGTGGGGTTTTTAAATTTTTTTCTTTACTCCTCCCCACTCCTCAAGGACAATGCAGGTTTTGGAGAAATATTGGTTCAATCCACAAAATATAGTACTAGAAAACTATATTTTCCGTCAACTTTGCTTATAAGATGCTGGGAGAGAAGAAATTGATGTGAGACAACCAGAGAAGAGCAGAAGAAAGGCATGATCAGTCAAAGGCAAAGCCACAGTCAAGGCCCTATAACAGCAGCTCGACAGCTACAAGTCCAAGGAGCCTTTAAAGTATACCCAGAGGAAGTGGTTGTTCCCTAGCCATTTCAGCCACATTCAGATACAGAGAAAGCAATTCAGATACAGATTCACTAGAATCAGAAACACATAGATGTAGCACCTATTAGTTTGTGTGTCTTATCGGTAACCCAGCACGCTAAAGAGCTAAGTGCAGCCAGTTCCTTTTGTGGGTGAAAAGAAAAATCTGTGTGTCTCCGTGATCCCTTTTCCTAACAACTATTTAAAGCAGCGCTATACCCATGGTTTTCTTGCAAAGCGTAGAACTATACATGCAAATCATCCAAACACTGTCTGTGCCAGGCACTGCAGGTAGCAGATACCCAGCAACACAGATATGGTTTCTGTGTTCCAGGAGTTTACCCTCTATTTGGGGGATGGTAATTCACACATGCAAGATAATCAACAATGTAAAGTAGCCCGTAAGAAATGGTCAATGAGTATACCAGGCAGTGGTCTCCGTGGTGTTCAGACAATGGATTCTACGAACTGAGATGGAGACAGGTAGTGCTTAAAGTGAGCAAGGAAGAATGAATAAAAATTTGGCAAGCAGAGGAGGTCACGGGGGTGGGCTCCTTATGGATAGCTGGGGTTGATTCGACTATCAACTCCTTATGGATAGCTGGGGTTGATTCGACTATCCTGTCTGGCTGGACAGAGTGAGCCCTTCCTCCCTGCCTGTTCCATGTCCATCTCTCCTGGAACCCTCTGCTTAATCAGAAAGAGTGGATGTGGAGAATGAGACAGTAAAAGATACAGAGGAGGGACGGTATTAGATGTGACTGGGTGTGGGTTTTCTAGGGAGTAGGGAGATTGATTTAGAGAGCTAGGTTGGGGTCCCAGGAGTCTAGATTTTACATGATATATAAGGAGGGGTTATGGAAGGTTTCTGAGCTGCAGAATACTATCAAGAGCCAGGCATTATGTTGCCACTTTATCTCACCTAATCCCCTTAATAGTCTACAAGAGGGAAATCATCTTCCCCATTTTACACCTCAGGAGACCAAAGCTCAGAGAGGTTAGGTGAACGCCTAAGGTTTGCTAGCAGAGGGTGCAGCCAGCCTCCCACCCCAGGACTCACTGCAAACCTGGGCTCCTGGCAATGCTGAATTTTACCGGAGCCTCATGCCCCTGGAAAACAGTAATGGTTCGGGAATCTCTGCTTCCACGTTCCAGGAAATGGTTAACTGCAAAGAAACACCCTTCCCCATGTGACTTAGATTCACAGATGTCTCTCTTGTTTACCTTAGACAAGGCTAGGCACTGGCCCTCCAGATTCCCATTTGTTGCCTCATAATGATTAGCTGAACAGCTTGACCCCACTGGTCAATGGGAGCGAAATGCTGGTACAGCACGGTGACTATAGTTAACAACACTGTATTGTACACTTGAAAGTTGCTAAGAGAATAGATCTCAAGTGTTGTCACCACACACACAAAGAATTAACTCCGTGAGGTTATGGATATATTAATTAGCTTGATTGTGGTAATCATTTCACGGTGCATATCAAGCATCCCATGGTACACCTGAAATATATACAATTTTTATTTGTCAATCATACCTCAATAAAGCTGCGGGGAAAAATGTTTGTTAACCAAACTTTGGTTAGGTTTCCCTCCTTCCCAGCGCCACGAACTCTTCCCTATAAAAGGAAAACCCTTTTGGCTAAGCCTTGAGGCCCTGCAGACCACACAGAGGTTCTCCCTAATGCAAGTCCCCTTGCCCCTACTGCAAAGTCTTTTCCCCTTTACAGTCAGATTTGTTTTTAATTTGACACTCCTAACTATTGTGCCACGTTGCCTATTTTGCACTGACACAGGCAAGAGGTGTTTCAGAAGGTTACACTGGCATACGTGGGAAGGAGGGTTTGGCTAAGGCTGTTGTAAGGATTAAATGAAGATTCAGCAGAGTACTTATCGCAGGCCATGCTCAAAATACTCAATAAATGGTGACTGCGATCTTGACTCTTACCATCTTCAGGTTGGGAATGAGAGGGTTCCAGGACTTAGTCTGAAGAAAAAAAGGAATCATGTCGCTTCCATGAGTCTGCTCAAATACAGACAACCCAACAAATGTCAAACAATGAAAGAGGGGGAAAAAATAAAGTCTTTAGTCATGATTCTCTCTTCCAGCCCTACATAAAATTCAGTTTAGGTTGAAACAACAAGGAATTAGTATAAAATCGGAAATAACCAAAATGTTGAACAGGACAAGAATGACTTAGTGAATTACGATAATTCACAGGCTGGAGTAGAAAGCAATTAGAATTACAAAAACTACATAGACCTAAGGAACATGTTCATAATGTATGTTAAATGGTAAAAGCAGACAATGTAAAATATGCCTAAGTGTGGACAAGACTGGCAGATAAAATGCAAACATGAAACCAGGGGGGTGATATATAGATAATTTTACAATTTCAATCTTTTAGTTACCCTCAAAATCACTAAGCCTCCACACTAAATGTCTAATAGCATTTATCTCTATGGAACAGGATTATGAAGGGTCTTGCATTCTCTCTGTGATGTTTCTCTGCATTGTTTGGATTTTTTTTACAACAGAAGTAAAGTAATTTTGTAAGCAGAAAAAATAACTCTTCCCTTATCATTTTTTTTTTAAGTGAAAAACTAAGAAAGAAACTCAGATTCTACAAAATGTATTAACAGACCCCAAGGGAAGGCAGAAGGAGGAGATACAGAGAACCAGCTCCATCTAGCGTTTCCTCTGTCCTTGCAAAACAGAGGTAAGGCTGATGCGTCCTCAGCTGTGGTCAGTTCTCCCTCACAAGCGCCAAGGGCCTCCACCCGCCACACTGGGCTGTACAGTATTTCTTTTCCTATTATTGTCAGGACGGTTGATGTAACACTGTGTTCGTCGCCAGCTTTTCCTGACAAGCGCCACAGTGTGTGAAGAACTTCACAGTGAGAAAGGACTTGCTGCAGCAACATGGATGGACCTAGAGATTGAGATTATTACACTAAGCGAAGTAAGTCCGAGAAAGATAAATATTATGTGATTTCACTTATATGTGGAATCTAAAAAGTAGTACAAATGAACTTATTTACAAAACAGAAACAGACTCACGGACATAGAAACAAATTTATGGTTACCAAAGGGGAAGGTGGAGTGGGAAGGGATAAATTGGAAGTATGGGATTAGTAGATGCACACTACTATATATAAAATAGATAAACAACAAGGATTTACTGTATGGCACAGGGAACTATAGTCAATATTTTGTAATAAACTATAATGGAAAAGAACTGAAAAAAAGAATATAGATATATATATGTGTGTGTGTGTATATATGTATATTACTGAATCACTTTGCTGTACACCTGAATCTAACACGATATTGTAAATCAACTATACTTCAATAAAAAAAAAGGATTTGCAACCTCGTTTATTGATTAAAGAAAATCATCTCAGAATTATGAACCCCAAAAGAGCCAGTCAGTGTGAGTGAACAGACGGTTAACTGCCTAAGTTTATCTTGCCTGGTTCGTATCCAGCTTAGCCAAAAAAGTCCAAAGACAAGGGGAAGAGTTCCCAGAAAGAAGGAAGGCAAAATCTTTCCCAGAAGGGAGGGTAAGACTAGCTGTTCTCACGACAGTCTGATGTGAACTTGTTCCTCCAAGTTTCAAGTGGATGACGAAGTTCCAGGATGGAAATAAACATTTGGTAGACTGGAGTCCTTCGCTAAACAAAGCAAATGCAAACCTACTAACAGGAACAATCCCTGACAGCTTGCCAGAGCCACAGTGACAGCAGGTGCTGTGACAACCAGGATTCTCCTCCACCCCCATCACCGGCCTCTCCCTGGTCACTCTTAGCTGAGTCAACACTCAAACAAGTCTCAGACCACCTTTGATTCCATTCAAATCTTGCTCTCAAGAGTGTTGGTTTTTCCTGTACCTTTAATATGTCTCTTTTCTTCCCCAGCTAAATGGCTGTCACAGAACCCACTGTAAATCCCAGAGTGGATGGTGTGGGGTGGTGCGTGTGCATCTGTGTGTGTGTGTGTGTGTGTACACACTAAGTACGGAAGGGGAATGAGAGAACAGAGGGGAGTTTATAAATACAGCTGCCAACATTTCTAAAACAGTTGCTTCTTTATTTTTATCTCCTACCCTGACATTCAGCTCAGAGAAGGACAATTATCATTGCTAAAATGCTACTTACTGAAAGTCTCCAGGAATCAGGTGTTGTGCTAGGGCTTTATGGAAAGGATCTCTAAGCCTTATGCTGGCCCTGCAAGGTAAGAATTCCCATTTTGCAGGTAAGGAAATGGTGGCACCGGCTTTCCCAAACTCACAGAGCCAGTAAGTCAAGTGAAATCCCACCAAGTCTAGGTCTGTGGGTTTGCAAAGCCCGTGCTTGGCCACTCTAGCAGCTGCCCCACCATCGCACCCTCAGGGTAGAGCTGCCAGATTTAGTGAATAAAAACAAAGGATGCCCAAGGATGTCCCAAATATTGCATAGGCCATGTCAAAAATGCTTTAATTCTTAGGATGCAATGCTGAAGGATTCAGGGGCAAAGTGCTGTAATATCTGCAACTTGCATTCAAATAATTCAAGAAAAAGTGTATGAGAGAGAGATGACGTCTATATAGGAAGATGCTAACAACTTATAAATTGAAATGAATCAAAATATTGCATAGAGGGCTTCCCTGGTGGCGCAGTGGTTGAGAATCTGCCTGCCAATGCAGGGGACATGGGTTCGAGCCCTGGTCTGGGAAGATCCCACATGCTGCAGAGCAACTAAGCCCGTGAGCCACAACTACTGAGCCTGCGCGTCTGGAGCCTGTGCCCCACAACGAGAGGTCACGACAGTGAAAGGCCCGCACACTGCGATGAAGAGTGGCCCACGCTCGCCGCAACTAGAGAAAGCCCTCACACAGAAACGAAGACGCAACACAGCCAAAAATAAAAATAAATAAATAAATAAAAAAATTAAAAAAAAAAAAAGAAATGTGGCCGTGACAATAATGCTGGGATCTGTGTATAACCTGTGGAGCCAGTCATTCTTTTACAACCTGTTTGGTTGCGATTATATCTCCCAAAGATGAAATAAGTAATGTTCTACGTCTCCTCTTCCCTCCATTACTGTGGACTATCAGAAATATAGTATTAAAAGTAATATCCTTAAAATGGGACTTGCAAGAGTAATGATTACATTCCCATAACAATGGCATTCTGCCTTGCTTTCTCTAGAAAGAGTAGAAAACTCAGATGCCAAAGGAGCCACGTGGGAAAGGTCAATGAGTGAAGCAGGTACAGGTTTGTACATATTTGCAAGCCAAATCCTAGCAATAATATTCACTTCTACACAGAAATATGCCCTCTCCCATATTTGTTAAACACATTTTGTTAAACACAGGCTATCTTTCATTTTCCTTCTTTTGGTAAAGAGCATCAGACACAAACAGATATTTCTCTACTCTATGAAAGACAGCAGAGCAAGCACCATGACAAAGGGCACCTTCACTGAGCCTTGCGGTCAGGGGACAACAGGGGTGTGACCGTGGTGGGAACAGGGAGGGAGGTTAGCAGCCTCTATTCTGCCCAGGCTGCTGCCACACATGACTGTGATGGGGTCAGCACGGCAAAACACCCACATGTTTCCGGAGAAGCTGGAAAGCTGGATTATTTGGTGAATTTTCCAGATTTTAAAGGCATAAACTATTAGTGAGGCAAACGTGACCACTGGCCTACAGAGCGGAACAAAAATGTGAAGCTAAATAACAATATACAAACAAAATCATCCTGAAGATGTTCAGTTTTCGTTCTTCCGTTCATCCGCGCAATGTTTAATGACCATCTACTTTGTATGACATTCATTCAGCAGGTTGGGAAGAGGATACAAAGCTACATAAGGCAGGACCCCTACCTTCAAAGAGAGCTTTCAGGCTAGCTTTAAATACTAAACTGTGTCATATGAATAGGAAATCCCTGGCAGGGCTGAGGCTAGAGGGGAGTTATCAAGGAATTCAATTATGGAGCTGCTTACGTTCTAGTCTAGCTTGCTTCACATGCAGGAAAAGACAGGAGATCTGCTGAACCTGCGTCACCGATGGCCCGGACTACTACCTTTCACACTGCACTAATGAAACTAACAGGACATATGAATATATACTGAGCTGGCCAAAAAGTTCGTTCGGTTTTAAGTAAGCATAAAAGACACATTTTTCATTTTCACCAAGAGTTTTATTGAACATTCACTAACCAAATGAACATTTTGGCCAACCCAATAACAAACTAAACAAAATCCTGGTGGTTTGAAAACATTAGTAATATAGCTTCCAAACTGGCCTTACAGAAATAAAGCAGAGACATTATGTTATTTTTTAAATTATTCTAAAAATCAACAAAATTAATTAAATGAAAACCAGATCAGTAGTTCTCGAAGGGTGGTCTGAGGACCTCTGGGGGTCCCCAAGACCCTCTCAGGGGGTTCCCCAAGGTCAAAACTATTTCCATAATAATACTAAGACATAATCTGCCTTTTTCACTCTCATTCTTTCATGAGCATACAGAGGAGCTTTCTAGAGGTCACACAGCTTGTAATGATGTCATTGCTCTGAAAGCTAACGGCATATGTGCTTGTGTATTCTTGTGTTTTAAAAATGTATCCGTTTTAATTTCTAATATTGTAAATATCAATAGATATAACCCACAGAAATATAGGTTCTTTGGGGTCTTCAATAATTGTTAAGAGAATAAAAGGGTCTGAGCCCCAAAAGTCTGAATTAGATCATAAATTCCATAGGGTAAGGGCTGTGTCTCATTTACTATTGTATCCGTAGCTCTTAGCACACTGCCTCACAAATAGTTCACACTCAGTAAATATTGATATTTGCTAAATAAACAGATGACTGCCAAAGAATATACCTAAAAGTGCTTTTGGATATAGAGAGCAAACACTGAATGTAGCCTTTATTTTCCTCGGTTGCTTTTGACTAGTTACCAGCTTTGATAAAAAACAGTCGCTTCATGTAATGTATCATGTATATAGAGTATATATCTTGATGATACAGGCCATTAATGCCCAGTCACTTGGCCAACATCCTGTGTTTTCATTAATGATCTTATAATCCCACCTGCCAATTCTTCCCTGGGAAACAAGCAAGTGTCTGGCAGAACAGATGGCCCCTTCACTGCGGCCTGACAATGAAATCTTGTACTTTATTCAACGAGAAAACAAAAACGATTCTCACAATCTAGAACCTTCCCCTCTCTCCCTAAAGATATCTCCTTTAATGTAAACCTGCAGAATAATAGTAATTACTAAGAATAATAGCCCCAACTAGAATTATCAACTCTTTTATATGTTAGTCATACCAGTTGAAATTAAAAATAAATACAGCAAATTAAAAATAAATAAATAGAAGCACCCCATTTCTCTAAAGTATATGTATTACTATATATGCACAATGAAAAAATGTAGATTAATCAACAATATATTTAACAGTGGTTATCTTTCTTTTATTAATTTTTGTTGTCTGACTTTTTACAATGGCATGTATTTTTTTTACCAGAAAAATAAACAAAAATAAAGAATAAAATACAAAGTTTAAAAAAAAAAAAAAAGAATTGCCATCTCAAGGAGTGAAGACGTGGGTTAACGTAATCACCATCCAAACCAGTCACAGACTTCATGGTTAGCTCTTTGACCTGGGTGCTGTTTCTAAGGACTCTGATTCAGCAGGGCTGGTGGGGTCTCTATTATTTAAATTTCTATAGGTGATTCTGACATGGTTCCCTAGAGTCTAGAGACAACACTGAGAACCACCGGTTCACTCCATTGTCTTAACCATTAGTAATGAACGCACGCACGGTCACCATGAATTAGTAACAGCTGAAAGAAACGTAATATGATTTTGATGTCACCAGCTCATGTTTCTAAAAGCCAGGGAGGAGTTGGATAATTTTGCTTAGGAGTTAAAGAATCTGGCAAGGATACGGCCTCTGTTTACAGATCTATGGTTTCTGCTTGTGCTGAGCCAATCACGTGACTCTATCACGAATCCGGGAAGAAGGAACTGAGAGATGAAGCACGTTCATGGGAGGCTCAGTAGCTGAAGAGTCATAGAGGGTCAGGGCTGGGGAAGCTCCAGATGAGGAAACAGCCTGCGCCCGAGGAATCAGAGGAAGCTGGCTGGTGGGGAAAGCAGAGGAACGAGTGGGAGACACAGAGTGTGCCTTCCAGTTTCTACTGGATTGTCAGGAGGCCTGACTGTGCTGTGGGTCTCACCCTTGGATTTCTATGAGCTTCCTCTTCTGGCTTTATAAAAAGCCGGCTAGCTCGTTCTTGAGCTCGCGTGAGGGTGCCTCGTTTCCTCAGAGAGCATTGCTCCTCTTTAATGCCAAGAAGTGGAGGACAATGTGATATGTGAGGGTAGAATTTACTGTCACCAGGAATCTTTTGAAAGGAAAGAAGGTGCTAGTAACTGCTCCGGGATAACAGGTGTAAATAAGCCAGAATTGTCACAGGCAATGGGATGTAGGGTCACCCTCAGGATGGGAAAAGTGAATTAGGAGACCCAGCTTGCCCCCCAAGCCTCTCCATTTGGACTTTAGTAAGTCACTTATCTACTTATCCAGTGCCATATAGGTGTAAAGGTAATTCGATACCCACCACCATCCATTTCAAAATTGACACAGTCTCAGTTTCCTTGACTAGAAAATAACAGATTAAGTGATGCCTAAGGTTTTTTTCTTAATCTAAGATTCTATGTCTTCTTAACTCTGAAAAGAGACAACTAAGGAGATGAGGTAGCTGGGCAAGAAGGAGCCCTTTAAGACTACATATACTTGATTGTCTTTACATAAGCAACAATGAAGATGTTTTACTCATTTGACTTTAAAAAAGACCCCACATATTCACCAATCAATGTTATTTGGTTAAATTATCAGTGATTATATTTTATTTCTTGAGGCACTAGAACAGCTCCAAAGTTGCTTTGGCTCCCGATGGAGGCCAGCTGGTACCTGCCCAGAGCCTCAGGTTCTGGCAAAGGGTAAGGGAATCTGTCCTGTTTGTCTCATCGCTGAGACCTAAGGCTATGGTTCTTCCTTGGTCTGTGAATAGGAAGCAAAGTGTCAACAGTCTCCTGCCCTCTCACTGCTTCCCTTGCCAGCCCATCTCTTATTAGCCAGCCCTGACTTCGGCCAGCTCTGTGTCCTCATTTCTGGGAGATGTTTAAACCGTCAACAAGCCTAATGGCAAATTTAACATCCTGACCTGCAGAGTTGTTCTCAAGCACAGGTCGTATGCCTGTGTCATAGAATCTCAGAAATTTGAAGCTAGAAGGAACTTTATCTACTATATAAGCTTCAGTTCCTAGATGAGAAACGAATAGCTGCAAACAATAACAAATGTTTACTGTTGTCTGTACAAATATGTTGCCTATACAAATAACAATAACAAAGTCAGGTGCTTGGGAGGGACTGTGCTATATGCTTTCCAGCAATCCTTTTATTTCATTCTTGCACCAACCCAAAGGTAGGTATTCTTATTACCCCCATTTTCAAGATGAGGAACCTAAGGGTTTGAGAGGTTCAATACTTTGCTACTTGGCTTGTCCAATTTAATCCAAGTATTTGTTAGTGACAGAAAAAGGAGTTTTAACCAAGTTCTGCTGATTCTTAGGACACTGTTCTTTCAAGTAAAACGATCAAAAGTGAGGCAGCAGGCTTTTTAGCTACCTACCATGTACCAGGCACTACACTAGGTGCCAGAACAGTTAGCAGGGTTACCAAATGAAATGTCACATAAAATCCTGCCCTTCCAGGTTCTAGGGAGGAAAAGAGATTGCTGGGTCTCTGCAAAGCTCTGTCTTCAGGGAGGTTAAAATGCTCGACAGAGAAGGCCTGGTTAACGCTCAGAGAATCCTCCAGGATGCGGGTGTGGGCCACGGAGGGAAGCATTACTCTGCCTCTTCTGCAATTGAGAAAAGTAAAGAGAAACAATTACAGGGCTTGCCCAGTGCAAGGCATAATATAACAAGCCAAGAATGGAACCAAACTGTCTTGGTTCCTTCCACTCTATTCGATGGCCAAAATTAAAATCTCCCTTCAATCATCCCTGGCTACTGTGGGGATCAAAGATAATTATCACATGAGACAAATTCTTCTAATAGGAATTATGTTACTAAGCTTCTCACAATTAACCCAACCTACTCATTTGATTTTCATCCTTTTTCTCTCTTCTCTTTTTGATGTAGACAAGACAGGACACAGTCTTCAAATGAAAAAATTAAGAACTGGGAGTAACAGGGTGGATTATATTACAAGTATATTAAAGTCAAGTTATGAATGAATTTTTCCATAACAACATTAACGGAAAGAATGATGGCAGCCATAACTGATCACCTATTCCATGCCTGATGCTGTGCTCAGATTACCTCACTCAGTCTCACAACAGCACACACAGAGGCAGATCCTGGGTTCGTGTGAAGCTTATACATGGTGTGGAGACCCTCCCTAAGAAAAGAAAATTTTGGATACAGAATTAGGTAGAAGGCTTTGGAAGGGCCTGTGCAAGCGAGGGACCCAAAGCTTGAGCTTTGTGAGCTTCATAGTAAATGCAGCGCTGTGCCCAAGATGGCTAACATCCTCACTTCAAGGAATGAAATTGAGGCTCAGAAAAGTAACTTGCCCAAAGTCAAAAGGCTTGAAAATGTCAGGGCTAGGATTTGAACACAGGGTGCCTGACCTCAAATCTCATGTATTTTTTCTTTGCTTACGTGCCTTCTAACGAAAATAAAACTGTTATCGTTTACAAATAACTATACATACTAACTATACCCCATGAAAAGTACACTCATTTTCTCTAATAATTCTTATAGTCCTTCTATTTACGTGAGTTGTTATTAACCCCATTTACAGATGGAAAAACCTAAAATCAAGAAAGGTTAAGCACCAGCCAAAGGTAACCTAGCTAGTACACAGTGGAGCCAGGATTCATGCCCACGAATTAACCTGCTGAGTCCTTACTCTTTCCCGCCATCTCATGCTACCATCCTACAGGTGACCCAGGAAGGCAGAATGGTAATGATGGTAATGCGTGACCTCTGGTTGTCTTACAATATTCCCACACCTGTCCACAGAAACTAGCCCTCTCATTTAGTTTCACGTACCACATTGTGCAATATTCCTTAACAGAGTGAGGCAATTCTGAAAGTTCACTTCCTCTGTACTATAATTTATCAGTCAGATCAGAGTTCATTCCTCATGGAAAAAACCATCTTTAAAAGCCAATTACCAAATATCAACACCAACTGAAGTCCCAGACAAGCTGCCTTACAGCCCACCCCCCCCACCCCCGGCATCCTCCCTGCCAAACCGCCCATGAATGTAGACCCACAGAGCATCAGAAGGCTGATAATATCTGAGACACGGGGGAGATCACTCAACCTACAGGGCTCTCCTGAAACAGCCTTTCAAAGCCACACAAGAAAATTCAATTGACTGCAATTGGATTGCTTAACTCTAGTCACCCAAGCAAGAGGTTACATCCTTAAACAATCGTGCCGTGGATTTGCAGGTGGACAAGCGTGGAGAGATTCAACTTAGTTTTTTCTTTGAACGTGGGTGCTCAGAGAAAACAATGGCCTTTGAGAAGCTCAGACAGTGGGCCTTGTCTCCCACTGGCAACGTGAACTTAAAAAAAATTAAACTATGCTTTGCCATGGCAATTTTTTTTAAGTTGCCTTTAACCGTCAGATTTCAAGTAATTGATGGCCTTTAGAAAAGCCTCTATTAAAGGAGTATGTCTTTTGCCGCCTGGAACGAAACAATTTTGCTAACTGGGAGTGCAGTGATCAATCTTGGAGGAGGCCCGGGGCTTTTATTATCTGGCCAACTCCAAGTGTCAACCAGTGGAAGAAATTAGGCATGCAGTTATGGGTGCTAACAAGAAAGGCTGCTCCGATAATCTTTTTTTAAAGGAAAAAGCGATCCCATTAACTCTCTCTGGTTCCTCTTTCCACACAGATTGGTGGGTGTGGGTGAAAGGGCAGAAGAAATGACTACTGGTGAAATCATAGGATGGAAAAATCTGAAATGACCAGCTCTCCAGCGCACACATCTAAGGGGAAGAGACGGGCTCAGATTCCTTTAAGGATCTAAATGTATCTCTGCCTGAAGCTTATGGCTGTTTGAGAAGAGCAAGAATCCACGGTGAAACAAAGCAACACAGACTGCTGGTACAAGATATCAAACATCTAAGTCGGCCGGTAAACACAGACTCTGATGGACTGGAAAGTCACCCAGCCCAGAGGCCTGGCCTGGCTACCAAGGGCGGGATCAGCCCAGGAAGGCAAGGACACAATAGACCACACACCCGCTTCTCATCCCCACCCCACATCACTTCCAAGGCCACAGCAAGCAGCCTGTGGGGTCTTTCATTTAGTTTTGTTTCTTCATAAAGTGGGAGGGAAATGAGTTTGGGCCCAACAGAAATTGGGGCGTAGGGAGGGCTCGGGGTGGGCGGGGATGCAAACGACAGAAGAGAAGTGGAATCTTTCTTTAAAAGTCTAGATCCGTAGTCTTGTTTATTATTCTAAAAGGAACAGAAGCGTTCTCATTCCTCTCCTCCTTCTTTAACCCTTAGCAACCCACCCCAAGAAGACAAGGAGGAAAGCAGGGCTCTAGTCTAGAGGGTTCGCCGGGGTGCAGATCCTCCCTGCACAAGGTTTAGCAGAGGGAGGGTGGGCTGGAAGTGTCCTCCCAACACACACGCGCGCGCGCGCACACACACACACACACACACACACAGCCGGCCACGCCTCACCTTCTCGATCGTCTGGTCCACGGCCTTCTGGAAGACTCTGGCCACCAGCAGCGTGACGCTGGTCACCAGCAGAAGCAGGGACAGCGTCCCCACCACGTAGAAGCAGCACCTGCCCATTCCGCGTACCGCTCACGGGCCGGGCGGCCGGCGACTGGACGGGAAGGAGGGAGGGAGGCGCCGCCGCAGCCGCCACAGTAGCGGCCGGAAGACCCGGGACCTTCGGGCGCCTGCGGCCCGGCCGATGCGCTCGGCTCCCGACGCCGCGGCCCCCCGCCGGCCGGTGGGGAGTGGAAGGCCCGCTTTGGTTTCGCTTTCCCTGGCCGGGGCAGCCGCGAAGCCCTTGTGGCGCAGCTCGCGAGGAAAAGGGAGCGCGCAGGGCGGGGACGCTCGCCGGCCGGGCTCTCCGCAGCCCCGGGAGGCGACAGCCGGCAGCTGCGCGGGGAAGCGGGCGGGGCGGAGGCTGGGCCCGCAGTCATGTGCCCCGCAGCGGCTGCCGCGATTCGGCCCGCGCGACCCGCGGCCAGTCCCGGCGGCCCCCCAGCGCCAGCGGCTCCCTGACGCCCGCCCGGCAGCGCCCCCCGCCCCCTCGTCGCAGGCCCCGCGCCCACCCCGGAAAATCGCCTGCCCTCCCCGGCTCTACCGCCTCCTCAGATACGAGCTGCGGGCCTACCGAGTGCTAAGCACGGGGGATTCAGGATGGATACGACACTGCGCCTGCTCTAGACGAGCTCACAAGTTAGCGGGGACACTGTGAACCGTAATTAAGGCGCAATGTAACAAGTGCTTTTACGGGGGGCGTGCTGAGATCTGTGCCTACCACACCTCTGCCCCGGCGACCTAGGACCTCACAGTTGAACTGGGTCTTGGGGGATGGGTAAGGGTTTGTCACGTGAGGGGTGTGTGCAAGGGAGGGAAGAAGCATTTGGAGGAGAAGAAAAAGCTGTGTTCAGACATCGCGGGTGAAAAAGCAAGATTGTAGGCGGAAAGAAGTTACTTTTGACTCTAGGCTCAGGTGTGCAGTGTGGGGTGAGAGGTGTGGAGGCCCCTTGGGGTCAGACTTTGAAGGGCTCTTGTGTCCCATAGGAGAGTTGGGACTTTATCCCTGCTCAGTGGGGTCAGCAAGAGGCTTCAAGCAGGTGGCCCTGATGTTCTCATCTGCTTTGCTCACCAATATGTCCCAAGGCAGCCAGGCTAAAGTCCGCACTCAGCAGGGACTCAATAAGTATTAGTTGAATGAACATCAGCTATATGCCAGGCCTTGGCTAGGTGCTTACACACACCTATTTAATACCCACAGCAGCCTTGTGGCTGTTTGTCCCAGTTCCCCCGAAGCAGTGCCAGATGGGAGCACTGTGCCAGAGATGTATGAGGGCACTTGGACAGGAAGCTGGACCTGGGATGCAGGTGTGGCCTTTGTGAAGGAGAGAGGCGAGGGAGGAAGGCTGAATGGAAGGAAGCATCTTATGCTACAGTGAAGCTCTAAGAAAGTTCAGCAAGGCCTTGGGGGATCCTAAGCCAAGCTGCCCTGTCCCAGGAGTCCAGCATCCCCCAGGAAGAGGCTTCTTGTCATTAGGCAGGGGCTGGCAGCAGCCCTAGGAAACTGGCCTCTGCACCAAGCTGGGGATGAGAATCAGAGCATAGATTTTAGGGCTCAGCAGCTGGGACAGGGCCATTGGTCAGCTATGCTCTGCACTGTAAGTTCTGAGAGTACGTTTTCTTGGCCCCTATGGTAGTATTATTCCCGTTTTACACACAAGGAAACCATGGCTCTGAGAGGTGAGTAACCTAACAAGCTCAACCAGTTGCTGAGTGGTGAATCTTGCCTCGACCAGAATGCAGGCCCGGTGACTTCCAAAGCCCTCACTTTTTCTACCCAGTGCATTGCTGCCTCCCAGCTGCCATCAGTGAGAATCTAGGAACAGGGGTTTCAGCTGGGAGACTTTGCTGACGATTGGTGAGATGCTGTGATGCATTAAAAATGGTGGCAAATTCTTTGACACTCCTTCTATTGAGAAGTGGGGTCTATACCGTTCCCCTTGAGTTTGGGCTGGATTTAGGGATGGAAAGCACTAAATCACTATATCCTGGAACTTCTTAAGATAGATCATAAACACCTTGCAGCTTCTCTCTGGGCCTCTGGAAATTGTAGCTCTTGGTGCCCTGAGCCACCACTAAGCTCAGCTACCCTGAGGCCTCCATGCTGGAGAGAACAGGGGAGAGACCACGGGGAGATGCCCTGCCAGCCACCCTGCTGTCCCCAACCATTTGAATCATGGGCCCCAGACACGTGGAGCAGAGTGGTCTCTGCCTTGCCCTGCTTGAAATGCAAAATAAAGGACTGTTGTTGTTTTAAGCCACTATGTTTTGGCACGTTACCGGGTTTTAGATAACTGGAGCAGACTGTGAGGGCGGGCCTGAGCCCGTGACTCTGGCAATGACAGTGGCTGCCCACTCCCAGTTCTACCCATCTGTCGCTACCAAAGGTCTTCGCGCAGCAGTCCCAGAGAACCAGGCCTGGGTGGAGTCTGGAGTGACTCAGCTCCTCCAAACCTCACGGCCAGGATGCCTGGGTGGTCCCCAGTCCTCATGCCACCATCAGCAGCCTTTCCCTGCCCCCAGTTCTGCCGTGATAATGGCCTGTTCTGACCCTGTCTCTGCTTTAGATTCCACCTATCTACCTGAGCTCTGTCCTGTGCCCCAGTCTGCTTCAGGGGCTGTGCCAGCCCAGTAACCCTCACTCATCCCCTTCCTAGGCACTGGTCGGGGTCCTCTGCAGCCTGCGTGTGTCCTCTCCTGCATTAACTAGAAAAAAGATTTGGTAACCTGCTTGCTTGAGTACTTGGCACCCAGCGGTTCATGCTCACATTGAACACCCCTCCCCCGTCTCCAGACTAAGACCAGCTTTTCTGTTTGCTGGCTGCATTCTGGAGGGCAAACTCCATGGTGACCCGCCCACTCCAGCCCTGGGCCACCAATCCCAGGGTGCTGTTCCTTCTCATTGTTCATTGAGGTCCCTTCTTGCCTCTTGTCTGGGCCACTAGGGGAGTAACAGACTGCGGGGATGGAGAGATGGACCCAGATTTGATAAACACATCTCGGGGTGGGGGGAGCATCTAAACCACAGTTTCCAACTCAGTTGCTCTCGGTTTACCTTCCCTGTGAGGCTCTTTCACTCGGGCAACGGCACTTGTCTCCACCTTGTCAGGTGGTTGGTAAGCTGCTTCCCCTTTAAAACTCTGGTCCAAACTGGACAAAAACCTCTTTCTTAGCACAGCTGACCAGACTAGCATTTTTAAAATGTACTAAACACTAAGAGAGAACAAAAAGGACCTAAATTACAGAAAATATAAACAGCTTAAAAAAAAAAAAATCATGTTCCCAAAATAGCAATCTGTGATCCCACAGCAATTTCTTTCGTAAGGTAAAGAGCTGACGACTTTTGAGGTCCTGGCCTGGCTGTCTTTCTGTTCGGTTTCATCTTCTCCATCCCATGGCAGCTACTGACAGAGACTTTGCCCAAAGCCCCCCAAATTCTCATACAAGCTTCCAAAGCTCCTGAGACCGCCTCCTCATTTCTGATCTGTAGGATGTGTCACCTCCTCTGCTCACTGGCACTCTTACGTTTGGGTTTTTTTGTGCTGTTGAATCATCTCCCCTTCCAGATGAGCCTCCATCTCTACATACAAGGGGTCGCTGCTACATGGCAGGTACAGAGACTATTAAGCTCCTCTCACACTCTGGAGGGTCAGATGGTGGAGGAAGGGGTTACTGCTGCTACTGGTTGGATGGGGATACTGATGCCCTGGCAGGGAGACAGTCAGGAGTTTTCCCAGTGACCCCTCTATACCTAAAATCAGAAGAACAAGAACTTGAGAGGAACAAGTGCCTTTGTGAATGAATGACTGTTGGTGCCCGCTGCAAATTACACAATCATTCAGGACTCAGAAAAGAAAGAACTTCCTTCACAGAGTCTAAGACAGGCGCCAGGACAACAGACTCTGAGTCAGGGAGAAGCAAGAAGGACTCTTTGGGCCCCACCTTAAATTTAAAATTTTGATATTATACTCAAAGGAGGTTAATCATGTAGTCACTGTACACAGTTATGTTAAAAGTGTCGATGTGTTAAATGTAAACATTTAGAATACACCACAGTTTTTACAACCCTGTGTGGGAAATCATTTCTAAATATGACTGTCAGCAAGTCTTCCTTTCTTTGTAGGCTCCTGCAGCTCCTCCAGTCAAAGGTGGCGTTTATTCCCCTCCCTTTAAATCTGGGCTGGCCCTGTGCCCTGCCTTGACCAGTAGAATGTGCCAGAATTGACGGGAGTGTGCCCATTGTAGGTCTAGGCAGCTCCTTCCTTTACCTTTTTGGTATCCAATTGCCATGTTAGAAGCTCAGATTAGACCGCTGGGTGATGAGAAGCCACATGGAAAGAGACCCTGGAGAAGGAGAGGGGACGCACAGGTCATCCCAGCTCCCGGATGACCACAGCATATGCCACAGGGAACCGGATGATGGGTTATCCCCGTGAGCCCTGCCCACATTGCAGAATCGGGAGCCAATGCATGGCTGGGTATTAAGCAACTACGTTTTGGGGTGGTTTGTTATGCCATAATGGATAACTGAAATACCATATTTTGTTATTTACTCATTATTTTAGGAGCCTGAAAAAGGATGCAGGTGGCCCTAGGCCTTACTTAACTTTGTGATCGGCCTGGCTCCAAGAGGTATCTAAAACTCTTAGCTTTCTTACTATGATTTGAAGGTGATCTAGAAAATGTACCATCACACCCTAGTGATCTGGTATTTTTTTTTCTAAATGTTTGTGGAGCATCCTTAACCCTGAGCAATGCTGGATCCATAAGAAAGAATCTCTGTCACCTCCCTTCCCACTTAACAAGCACCCCAAACTTCTCACGTTTACCCAACTTCTTTATGAGACAAGTTACAGGCTCCTGGATTAGAGCTGCTTTACCATTCATATGCTATCACACAGCAAACCAAGGCAGAGGGAATCCGGGAGGTTGTCCTTGGCCCATCTGCTGCCTCATCCAACCAAGAAATCTTAAAGCTTCCCTGTAATCATCTTTGTACCCCAAGTGAGGGGAGTCTTTTCTAGTTTGTTTGGTTTGGGTTTGGGTTTGATTCTGTTTGGGTTTGTGGGAAAATGAGAATCTCCCTCTTCAAATCCATGTTTCTTTTTTGTTCTTGTTGTTCCTCTAAGGCTGCAGAGTATTTGAAACAACAACTAGGAAGAGACAACTTTTTTGTCTTGTTCCCTTCCCTCCCCTGAAACCACAATCAGAGTCTCTTCTAACTGAGACTGCTTGGCGGGGCAGCGGGGTGGGTAGAGGGGGAGGCAGAGGAGCAAAAGAGGAAAAAAGAAATATTGGGCAAAAATTGGTTAATATGTCAACAATTCTACCTGCTGCTTGGACAATGTGCCAAGCGCCGTGCTAGATCCTGGACTCGCGTTACTTCATTTAACACGCATAATGCCCCCTGAAGTAGACACTCTTTTGTCAGGATGAGGAAGCTGAAGCAAAGAGAGGTTGACAAAGTGGTCCAAGGTCACGTGGCTTGTACGAAGCAAACTAGTCCTGAAGTCTGAGTCTGTCAGACACTTAAGCTGGGCTCTTAGCCTCTTAACCATTGCTTGGGATTTCTGGCCTCGTGTTTACTAAGAGCAAAAGGAAAGCAGGGAAAATTGGAGACGCTGTGGCAGTACCATCATTCTCAGTCACGTGGGCAGCCATGCCCCTCAGGAGTGGCGGTGGATCAGAATTCATTGTTTGAGAGACAGAATACTTCCGCCTGCCTGGACTTGATGCCAGGAATGAGCTGCCGGTTCCCCTCAACCACAAAATGGCTAAACATACAATCCTCAACGCCTGCTCTCATGTGAAAAGCATTCTAATCTGTCGTCACTTGAGGTAGTTTGGTGGTACTTTCTATAAGCAAGCGAAGCTTGGGTTGTGTGTTTAGATAGCCGTTCAACTCAATGTGGCAAGCCAGTGGATTATGAAATATCAGGGCTGTCTGATTCCTGCGCATTATGAAATCCGTGCTAAGTAAACCACACAAGAGTTTACAGTTATTCCTTAATGATGTATCCCATGGTTAGAAGTTGTCTCAAATGAGAAAGTCAACTTTACTCAGCATCTCTGAGTGGGAGTAGAACGGGGCGATGGGCAGTGAAGAGGGGACTGCGTGAGGGTCGGTGTTCAGCTGGGGACAGGGTGTGGTAAGGGGCGAGGTGCAGGTCAAGGAATTAGCCTATGGAAAGGGTAAAAATAAGAGCTGCGCCTCACCTCTAGCCTAGTGCCCACAGGACTCCTGGCCACTGCACTGACCACATTCCCTGAGTCTCTCAGAAGCCTCCTGTAAGGGTCCAGCTCCAAAGAAGATTGTTTATCAGTTAACTACTGGTTTAGAAACATTTCCAGTTCTCTGATAAACAAAAAACACTCTCTCTTTTTAGCCTCAGTGAAGAATGTTTCAGAATATTCAGGATAAGGGATTGCTTCAACTGCATTACAGGCTATCTTGAGTGGCACTGTTTTTCTGCATTTCTAATTAAACCAGAGGAGACAAAGATACCAACCATGGTTCCTCAAAAAGTTGAACATAGAATGACCATATAGTCCAGAAATTCCATGCCTAGGTAGGTACCCAAAAGGATTGAAAACAGGTACTCAAACAAATCTTTGTATACAAATGTTCATGGCAATACTATTCACAATTGCCAAAGGTGGAAACAAGCCAAATGTCTATCAGCAAGCAAATGGATAAACAAAATGTGGGAATATGTACAATGGACTATTATTCAGCCACAGCAAGGAATGAAGTACTGACACATACTACAACATGGATGAATCTTGTAAATAGTATGCCAAGTGAAAGACAGACTCTAAAGGTCACATATTGTATGATTCCATTTACGTAAAATATCCAGAGTAAGTAAATCCTTAGAGACAGAAAACAGATTGGTGGTTGCCAGGGAAGGGTAGGAGGGAATAAGGAAGGACTGTTTAATGGGTATGGGGTTTTCTTTTGGGGTAATAAAAAGTTCTGGAACTAGACAGAGATGGTAGTTGTACAACAATGCAATTATACTGTCACTGAACTGTGCACTTTAAAATGGTTAGTTTTATGTTATGTGGATTTCACTTCAATAAAAACTGCAAATCACAGGGGAATTTTATAAGGAGATGGTAGTGTATATGAAGGAGATGTATAGATATCAAATACTTCCAAGGATTTTTTTTTTCTTTCTCATATACCATTTCTGATTTCAGTGATAATCACTCTTGGAATATGATCTTTTGAAAATTCAGTGATGGTAGAGAATTCTAGAAAGGTCTAGCATCTTTTTCTTCAGGGAGAAAATAAAAGGGGGCTCCCTCATTCTCTCTCAGCAGAGATGGCACTCAATACTCTGCTTTTCATGAGACTGGTGACTTCTTCTAAGCCTTCCTTACTTCCCCGTGGGGCACTGTACATCCCACAGATATGTATATCCCAAGGTCCCCAGGACGCAAGACAGCTGGCATTCCTAATCAATTCCTGTAGAGAGTCAGTGCCCTAAATCCTGACTGCCTGACACCGAGCAATCTGTTTATTCCCTTACAGGGAATAAAGGCCACTTTCTCACACTTGCCATACTGGAAGGGAGATCCATTGTGGAGGGTGAGGGGGATTTAGGGGAAGGTGGTGGGGAGAAGCTGTCCAGCAGCCTTCACCCTGGTGTTGTGAGTTTTCCTTTCACCAATAAAGCCTATTCCTTAACCTATGCTGGGTGATACTGTGGAATTAGTTCCAAACTCTTTAATAATAGGTGACAACCCGAAGGGATCTACCTGGCATGCTAATATCTATGTGTGAAACCATAAAAAAACCCTGCACATTTGACAATGAGGGTCCTCAGGAATTCCCTGGTAGTCCAGTGGTTAGGACTCCATGCTTTCACTGCCAGGGCCTGGGTTCAATCCCTGGTCGGGGAACTAAGATCCCACAAGCCGAGTGGCATGGCCAAAAAACAAAACAAAACAAAACAATGAGGCCTCAAGACAAGGATGCCCACTCTCATCACTTCTATTCAACACAGTATTGGAAGATGTAGGCACAGCAATCAGACAAGAAGAAGAAACAAAAGTATCCAAATTGTACCATATGTAGAAAACCCTAAAGACTCCACACAAAATCTATTCGAACTGATAAACTAATCCGGCAAGGTAGCAGGACACAGATTAACATACAGAAATCGGTTGCATTTTTTTACACTAAAAATGAAATATTAGAAAGGGAGTGTAAAAAAACAATAGCTTTTAAAATTCCATTAAAAAATACTTAGGAATAAACCTGACCAAGGAGGTGAAAGACTTACATGCTGAGTACTATAAAACATTAATAAAGGAAATTGAAGATAATTCAAAGAAATGGAAAAGTATCCCATGCTCTTGGATTGGGAGAATTAACATTGTTAAAATGGCCATACTACCCAAAGCAATCCACAGATTTAGTACGTATGATCCCTATCAAACTACCCATGACATTTTTCACAGAACTAGAACAAATAATCCTCAAATTTATATGGAACCATAAAAGACCCAGAATTCCCAAAGCAGTCCTGAGGAAAAAAGAACAAAGCAGGAAGCATAACCCTCCCAGACTTCAGACAATACTACAAAGGTACAGTAATCAAAACAGCATGGTATTGGCCCCAAAACAGATATGTGGATCAATGGAACAGAATAGAGAGCCCAGAAATAAACCCACACACTTACGGTCAATTAATCTTTGACAAAGAAGGCAAAAATATACAATGGGGAAGAAAACAGTCTTTTTAGCAAGTGGTGTTGGGAAAGTTGTACAGCTGCATGTAAATCAATGAAGTTAGAACACATCCTCACACCATACACAAAAATAAACTCAAAATGGCTTAAAGACATAAATATAAGACATAATACCATAAAATTTCTAGAAGAGAACATAGGCAGACATTCTCTGACATAAATCTTACTAATGTTTTCTTAGGTCAGTTTCCCAAGGCAATAGAAATAAAAGCAAAAATAAACAAATGGGACCAAATCAAACTTATAAACTTTTGCACAGCAAAGGAAACCATAAACAAAATGAAAAGACAACCCACAGAATGGGAGAAAATATTTGCAAATGATGTGACCGACAAGGACTTAATTTCCAAAATATACAAACAGCTTATACAACTCAGTGTCAAAAAAAATCAGTGACTACCCTGGCAGTCCAATGGTTAAGACTCTGCACTCCCACTGCAGGGGGCACTGGTTCAATCCCTGGTCAGGGAACTAAGATCCCATAAGCCACACAGCATGGCCAAATATTAAAAAAAAAAAAAAAAAAAAAAATTCAAAAAAACAAACAACCCGGGCTTCCCTGCTGGCACAGTGGTTAACAATCTGCCTGCCAATGCAGGGCACATGGGTTCGAGTCCCGGTCCTGGAAGATCCCACATGCTGTGGAGCAACTAAGCCCATGCGCCACAACTACTGAGCCCAAGCACCTAGAGCCTGTACTCTGCAACAAGAGAAGCCACCACAATGAGAAGCCTACTCACCACAATGAAGAGTAGCCCCCGCTCACCGCAACTAGAGAAAGCCTGCACGGAGCAACAAAGACCCAACACAGTCAAAATAAAAGTAAAAATAAAAATACAGAAAACAAACAACCCAATCCAAAAATGGGCAGAAGACCTATATAGACATTTATCCAAAGAAGACATACAGATGGCCAAGAGGCACATGAAAAGATGCTCATCATCACTAATTATTAGAGAAATGCAAATCAAAACTACAATGAGGGGCTTCCCTGGTGGCGCAGTGGTTAGGAATCCGCCTGCCAATGCAGGGGACACGGGTTTGTGCCCCAGTCCGGGAAGATCCCACATGCCGCGGAGCAGCTAGGTCCGTGAGCCACAACTACTGAGCCTGCGCGTCTGGAGCCTGTGCTCCGCAACGGGAGAGGCCGCGACAGTGAGAGGCCCGCGCACCGCGATGAAGAGTGGCCCCCACTCGCCACAACTAGAGAAAGCCCTCGCACAGAAACGAAGACCCAACACAGCCATGAATAAATAAATAAATAAATAAATTTTAAAAAAAGAGAGTTTCTTCTTTAAAAAAAAAAAAAAACTACAATGAGGTACGACCTCACACCAGTCAGAACAGCCATCAGCAAAAAGCCTACAAATAATAAATGGTGGAGAGGGTATGGAGAAAAGGGAACCCTCCTACCCTGTTGGTGGGAATGTAAATTGGTGCAGCCACTATGGAAAACAGTATGGAGGTTCCTCAAAAAACTAAAATTAGAGTTACCATAGGATCCAACAATCCCACTCCTGGGCATATATCAAGAAAAGATGAACTCTAATTTGAAAAGATACGTGCACCCCAATGTTCACAGCAGCATTATTTACAATAGTCAAGATATGGAAGCAACCTAAGTGTCCATCAACAGATAAATGAGTAAAGAAGATGTGGTATATATATACAATGGGATATTACTCAGCCATAAAAAAGAATAAAATTTTGCCATTTTCAGCAACATGGATGGATCTAGAGAATCTCATACTGAGTGAAGTCAGAGAAAGACAAATATTATATGATATCACTAATTTGTGAAATCTAAAAAATAATACAAATGAATTTATTTACAAAACATAAACAAACTCACAGACATAGAAAACAAACTTATGGTTACCAAAAGGGAAAGTGGGGTAGGGATAAATTAGGAGTATGGGACTACAGATACACACTACTATATATAAAATAGATAAACAACAAGGATTTTCTGTATAGCACAGGGAACTATATTCATTATCTTGTAAGAACTTATTTTGAAAACAAAATATATATAACTGAATCACTTTGCTGTACACCTGAAACTAACACAATATTGTAAATCAACTATAATTTTAAAAAAGAATGAGGGCCCTTGGCCATTATCAAAAAAACAAAAATAACAAGCGTTGGTGAGGGAACCCTTGTGCACTGTTGGTGGGAATGTAAATTGGTGCAGCCACTATGGAAAACAGTATGGATGTTACTCAAAATATTAAAAATAGAACTACCATATGATCCAAGGTTCACACTTCTGGGTTATATACCAAAGAATTGAAATCAGGGTCTCAAGGAGGTATCTGCACTTCCATGTTCATTGCAGCATTATTTACAATAGCCAAGACATGGAAACAACCTAAGTGTCCATTGATCACTGAATGGATAAAGAAAATGTGGTATGCACATACAATGGATATATTATTATTCAGCCTTAAAAAAAAGAAGGAAATCCTGACATTTGAGACAACATGGATGAACCCGGAGGGCATTGTGCTAAGTGAAATATGCCAGTCACAGAAGGACAAATACTACATGATACTACTTATATGAAGAATCTAAAATCATCAGACTTATAGAAGCAGAAAGTAGAACAGTGGTTATTAGGAGCTATGGGATGGGGAAACAGGTAGATATTAATCCAAGGGTACAAAGTTTCAGTTATGCAAGATGAATAAATCCTAGAGATTTACTGAACAGCAGGGAGCCTAGAGTTAACGATAACTGGATTGTTACTTAAACAATCCAATTGGATACTTAAAAATTTGTTAAAAGGGCAGAGCTTATGTTAAGTGTTCTTATCATACACAGAAAAAAAATAATAATAAAAAGGGAGGAAGGAAACTTTTGGAGAAGACGGATATGTTTGCGGCACAGGTCATGGTAATTGTGGGTGTATACTTATCTCCAAGCTCATCAAGTTGTGTATATTAAATATGTACAGCTTTTTGTATGTCGATCATACCTCAATAAAGTGGTTTTAAAAAAAGGAATGAGGGTCCTAGCCAAATATAATGCCAGAGTTTTAAATAGGACTTCAGGAGGCTGAGCAGGCCCAATCCTTTACCTGAAATAAAATCTTAAAATTAGATGGTGCAAAATATGACTTTTTAAATTGAGTCTCTAGTCCTTCCAAACAGCATCCAGTTCGTTGACCTCTGGGGATATCTCTCTGATCATCTCCGTAGCTTTTCTCTTCCCCCCTGCCCTGCACCCCAGCTTTGTCCTGGAGGGGCCTCTCAGGTCCTGTGTAATCACCAGATTCTCTAGGGGGTCAAGAGCATAAACCCATCCTTTTCTTGTTAATGTTGAAAGCCTCTCAAATCTCTATTTACTCTCTCTCATCAAAAGTTAAATATTACCTGCTATTACAACCATAAAAATGCTGAGTATAGCTACAGCCCTTGCTAAGAAATGCCGTGTCCTGTAAATGGGCCATAATTTCTGTAATAAAGGAGAGACAACAATGACAGAAACCTAATTATTGTCGATGACATAGCTAATCTGATGAATGACCTTACCAATATTTGTTCCCTTCTTCTAGACACTTCCCGAATTTATTTTAACTGAGAGCTTTATTAAGATTGTCCCAAAGAACATTGTAAAAATAATTTGTCTTGTTTACCATCTATGGTAATATTAGAAAAAAAAGGAAAGTTTTTCTCTGCATCTTGAGAAAAGAAAGTAAAATCTTGGACACTAACAGTACCAGATAGGGTAGACTTCTGAGAATGAGATAGAGATCTTTGCTGTATGTCCTGAAGTTTTCCCTCCTGGAAATTGAGAGCAAGTGTCATGAAGAAAAGCAGACAGAACTCTTCACTGTGTTGTATGTGTGCCTTACTCTTGACATGGATTAAAAATGGAGAAACTGAGGCACAGAAAGATTCAACCATGTGATTATTTCTGCAGTGCCTGGAAGAGTTCCTGGAACATAGTAGGTTCTTAGTATCTGTTGAAAGCTGAATGTCTAACCTTTGACTAAGGTGGGAGTAATTTCAGGGTTCTAGTTAAGAGAAAATGAAACTTTTTTGTCATGGTCATCTCTGCACTTGGTATTATTCATTGTTCTAGAGCACTCCCTGTTTAGCTGTCCTCATCCAATGTGCTTTCAATCAGCGATCCTACATTGAGAGCTTTAGGGTGGAATATACCTAGATTTGTGCTCCATTTCTGTGTGAACTTTATGAGAGCAAGATGTTGATTTTACTTATTTCTGTACCCTAGAAAGGGGTACAGTGGTTCATAACGGATGCTCATAAATGCTGACTGCGAATTTTACTAAAGCGTTCTATTGAGAACCTTTGCATTTGGGCAAAATTTTGGAAGAGAGGAAAGGGGGAAGAGAGAGAGATTGATTTGGGGAAAGGAGTTCTGATTTCAAACCCTCAAATCTGTTTACACTCTCTTTTAGCAACAGCTGGCAGCTTTAGCAGTCTTTGTTTTCTATAAAGTAACCTTACCTCACATCTTCCCAGGGATCTGCCTTCTCTCCCCGTTGGTAAAAATTTCTGAAGTGATTATGAGAGGCTGGATGACATGTGTGTAGGGCACTCTACCAGAAAAGGCATTATGTACCTGACAACAGTTTAGAACTCTCCGAACTGGATTTTATTTTCTCAGGTATTGGGGAACTTGTCCTGAGTGGGTAAGTTTTTTTGGTGTGAAGACAAAACACAGTGGAAAATTAAAGAGATCATCTTATTCAGGCTATTGCAATGGGGAAAGTGCTCAATAAGAAGGAACGAAATGTCTCAAAGAAAGAAAGAATGTCGGGAGTTTTGTAGAGGCAGGTAAACAAGAGAGTCCTGAGGAAGGGTGTAGACAGGTCTTATCACCCATAGGCAGGATGGTTCTTTGAGGTTAGCTGGAATGCAAAAAGGCCGGGAGGTATCTCAATTGCTTTTTAGGAGCACAGGGCTCAGACAAAGTTCAACGTTGTCAGTGGACACTAAAGCCCATTTGTGTTTGAATCCTACTTCCATCATTTAGAAGCTGTGTGACCTTAGGCAAATTACTTAACCTCTCTGTGCGTCAGTTTCTTCATCTATAAAATGGGAATAACATATAGTACTTACTTGATGGAGATGTTTTAAGGACTAAGTGAGATGAAGCATATAAAGTGCCTGGCACTAGATGAGTGTTCAATAAATATTATTACCATTCTTAAGTATTCTATATAGGACAGAAATTAGGTTTACAAGGAGGGACAAAACTTGCTGGCGCTCTCATTTGAAACTTTATAAAAGGCAAGAAGCTTCACTTAGATAAGACAAATTGTTTTTATGCCTTCCTAAAACGTTGACACGTAGAAATGCTGAGTAGGTACGAAATGAAATAACTTAGAAACTTTCTTTTAAAATGCTGAATTGGGACTTCCCTGGTGGTGCAGTGGTTAAGAATCTGCCTGCCAATGCAGCGGACGTGGGTTCGATCCCTGGTCCGGGAAGATCCCACATGCCATGGAGCAGCTAAGCCCGCGTGCCACAACTACTGAGCCCGCGTGCCACAACTACTGAAGCCCGCACGCCTAGAGCCGGTGCTCCTCAACAAGAGAAGCCACCGCAATGAGAAGCCCGCGCACCGCAACGAAGAGTAGCCCCCGCTCGCCGCAACTAGAGAAAGCCCGCACGCAGCAACAAAGACCCAATCCAGCCAAAAATAAAAAATAAATGAATAAGTAAATAAATTTTTTAAAAAGGGAAAAAAAAATGCTGAATTATAAAGTCAGTTAAACAACAGTTACAATCTTTGTGTGTGTGTGTGTGTGTGTGTATGTGTAAATAGTTTTCGTTCATATACAATGGACCACTGGGATTTGTTTAAGTGAATAATTTTAAATGATGCCCCAACGTTATTTCATTTTGGGGAATGTTAGTCTTTCTTTAAAACTGTCTTGTGGCTGATTCAAATAGCAAAATTAAATTAAGATCAATTTCATTTTAGGGAAATAGTTTTAAATATATAATTTCAAGCTATCTCTCCTTGATAAATTTAAGGTGGGCATTAGGAGGAGAGAAGCCTCTATTGTGTGCCAGGGACAGTGGTTGGCACTCTGCTAGGAGCTAGGAAGGATGGTAAATGCTTTATGGCCTCCGATGGCTCAAATTCAATGGTAAAGTCAACCATCCCAAATACTTTTGATGAATAAAAAAATTAATTATAAATTATAATGAGATAAGCAACAAGGATTTACTATATATAACACAGCGAATAATATTCAATATCTTATAATAACCTATAATGGAAGACAATCTGAAAAAATATATGTAACTGGATTCACTTTGATGTACACCTGAAACTAACACAATATTGTAAGTCAACTATACTTCCATTAAAAAAGTATGATAAATACCACTGGGAGCATGTGAAAGGTCTTCCCTTCCCCCAGCCACTGAACTTACATCAAACACTGGATCAATCTGAACCAGACCCCTAGGGAATGCCATCTACTGACTGACTCGGACTGGGTTACTGCCCATACCTGAACCAGTCATAGGTAGAATTCAATTATAGTGGTTTCTATCAATCAGAGTCAATCATTAGAGCTGGTGCAGTCATTCTCTGCAAATGAGTGACTGCTACATAATGGGGAAGGGGTAGGATAATTACTGAAGAAACATCAATAATGTCCAATAAAAACGCTAAATGCCTGATACCTAATAGAAGGGAGCTCTCTTGGAGGTAAAAGGGGGAAGGAAGGATTCCACCTCTGGAAAGATGTGTGGTTAGAGTGGGATTTCAAAGATAATGGTGGAGAGCAACTACTAAGGGATTTTTAGGTAAAGGGTACAACATGAACAACATTAAGAAAGAATATGGAAGGGAAAAATAGAAAGTAGAATAATATAATTGGAGAGAAGCAGGACTGGGACGTAAGAGAACTATGTGAGCAGGCCACATTTGGAAGGTTTTGAACGTCAGCCTGAGGAGCCTGAATGTATTCTGTATCTAATGGGTAGCTGTGCAAGGTTTTAAGGAAGGTTATGGCATTATTAGTCTGTGCTTGCCAAGACTCTAAAGATTTTTCTGCATCAGCTGTTGATCCGGGTCAGGCTGAATGTCTCCAGGTCACCCTGGGTTAGGATGATGTTTCCAAGCCTGGCTCAGCCTTCAAGGACTAGGGACAGAGTTTCCTTTGCCTGCACGCTTTGACCTTGCTTGGGGAACCTGTTTCTACCATGCTACAAATATAAGTGCTATTTTTCCAAGACGGCTGGACACTGCCCTGTGGGCTTTCTGAGAGATCCCGCCAGGGCCACGGGGAGTCTGGCCCCTCATTCCACACTTACCTTCAGCAGAGCCACTAGCAGAAGGCAGGGTTCCTAGCTCAGCCTACTGATCACCATGAATTCAGCAGGTAAAGGCAACAATGACGCCACAAGCAGCCCTAAAAGAGGCAATTCAAATGAATTCATTGTACCGTTTGGGGCCAGATTCCCAAGGAAGCCTAGGAGAAATCTGACGAGAAGGATAAAAGGAAGGCGTTTACCCATGTCAGGTTCAAAGAAATAAGTGTTATAATTTTGACTCTAGGCATACTCCAGCGGTAATAAGAGCACATTAAATAACTACCCGGCCAAATGCAGTTTGTTCCACTAGGACAAAAGTCCTGTGAAATCCTTTATGGAGGCTACACTCTTCATCTTGGTTCTCAGGGAAAGTCCCTCATCTGAAAAAGCTAACAGGGCTAGCAAACCCTCTGCTCATGTCAGAAGGAAAAAAAAGGAAACATTCCCTAGAGTAAACAGCACAAGAATAACTGAAATGGAGGAAGTACGTGACTTCAAGCTTGTGTTGCTAACAAATATTTTCTATGCTTGTAACAGTAAGGAATGCAACCGATCTGTGACAAACCCAGGGAATGTTTCTGAGTCAGCACTCCCTGAGCGCTTCCTTTGTGCTAGGCACTCGGCGAAATACTTAATATTTGTCTTGCCTAATATGCTAGCCACCAGACACATGTGGCTACTGAGCACTTGAAATGTGGCTAGTCCAAATTGAGATGTGCTTACATGTTGAAGACTTAATATGAAAAAAAGAATGTAAAATACCTCATTAATATTTTTACATTGACTGCATGTTAAAATCATAATATTTTTGATATACTGGGTTATATAAGATATATTATTCAAGTTAATTTTATCTCTTTTTTTACTTTTAAAAATATGACTACTAGAAAATTTAAAGTTACATAAATGGCTCACACTTGTGGCTTGCATTGTATTTCTATTGGAGAGCACAGCTTTAGATGATCTCCATTCTGCATTCCCATAACAACCTTATAACATAGACTATTACTTGGTCTGTTTATTGAAGAAGAAATTGCTGAGGTGTAGAGACTGCAAGGTACTTGCCCAGCATTATTAAGTGCTGGGGTTGTAATTCAAACCAGGGTTGGTCTTAGCCACTATATTATAATAAACTGCCTCTTCAGCTTGCTTTATGAGTCAGTATTTTTCTGGGTGACTCAAGTGTAGAACTCTGGGTTAGGATGTGGTCTCCCCCGCTAATTGCTTGCATGAGCTTGAGTGATTATCTTAATCTCTTCATGTCATGAGACAGGAGCCTAATACATCTAATAAGTCAATAATGCATTATTGTCTTATTTGAATCACTTCTTTGGCTTCACAATCTGTGGAAACAAAGATTCAGTTCAACTTAGCAAATGTCTCCTTAACATCACTATGTACAGTTGTGAAAAAGCCCAAATAAACACCATCAAATATGTTAATTCCTGAGAGGGAGTTAATTATGTTTGGAGTAACACCAGAATGAATGAACAAAACACACTTTAACTTTCCAGTTGTAAAAAGAGAAGAGCAATGCTCACTTTAAGCTTAATGAATAACAGATACAATACAGTTTTGAACTGATATTGACTATATTGGGTAATTTACATATGATCATTTTTCAAGTATTCTTACAACCCCTTACACAAAGAATCTCCAGAACTTGAATTGTTTTGGACCAAGAAAATCATACCAACTCTAAACATAAAAGCAAGGGAAAGGAAAACCTGGTGCCATGCGGAAGTATTTCTTTTCTGTTATTGTCATATTTTAATTTAATTACATTGGTGAGAATTCATGTCCTCCCTAACACACTCCAAATGCTTCTTGGTTCTAATTTTTAGTGCATATACTGATCATAATCTGAGCCCCACTTGAGAAAGCAGCTCACTCTTCAAGGCCATAGGTGATCCTTAAAAGCGTGAAAGAGAAATTTTTGGTATCGCTTATACTCCGTTGTGAGACTCCAAGTCATAATCTCTGTAAATGCTTGAGTGCAACTGACAAAAAAAATCTGACCTAGAATCCTCTTCAAGCTCGGATCACATAAATTTGCCACGGAATTTCGATAGCAGCCCCACTTTATCCAGTACTTGTCACTAGCTCCGGCTCCTTGCTTTACCGTCTGTGCTGTGTTCTTATTACTGCGACTAACTTGGCTTTGAAGCAGTTTCAACATTCCACAAGTCACAATGTGTTCTTGGAAATTATGTCTCAGTGCCACCTAGTAACTCTTTTTCTGGCAACCATTTCTTTTCAACTTCAGGTACAGCACATTGGTTAATCTTATTCTTTAATTGATGGCACCCCATTACCAACTGGGTGTACAAGGCCCTCTCTTAATCATTCATTTATATACTCCTTTTCTTCTCCATTTTCCACTTCTATTCCTCTGCTCTCACCATAAGCAATCATTCTTAAGTGTATGCGTTCTGTAAAGTGTATATTTTTGTTTTGATGCATACATTTTTAATTTATATAAATCATATCATTGTAAAAAATCTCACTCTCTTTCTTTACTACATTTTTAAAAAGTCTAACCATGTTGCCAAGTAAAATCTAGACTGTTGCATCTGATACCTAGTTATCCGTCCATTTTACCCATCTACATCACAAAAATGGGCATGCACATTGTCCTTAACTCACCGATATTGCTAATAATGCTGCGACAAACATCCTCGTACATCTTCCCTTACAGGTGAGACTCCCTCTGGATTCCTATACCATTCCGGGCAGCAGAAATACTGGGGTATAGGTAACATATGTGTCAGTCTGGTTCCCACCACGAAAACAGAACCCACTCGAAGCATGTAAAACCAAGGGACTTTAATGCAAAGAACATGTTGCGGAGGTGATGGAAGTGCTAAGAGCCAAACTGGGGATATGAGGTAACTGAGAGATTAGCAACAGCACGAACACGCTTACCACATCCGAACTGCAGGAATTACTTATAATAGGAGCCTGAGTCTGATGGAAGCTGCCCGGTGGAAGCTGAAAGAGAAGGAAAAAATATAGATACCCCCTTGGAGACAGAGGGAAAGAGAGAAATACCCTGACTTTTCCCTTCTCCCATCCCCAGTGTCCTATCAGTGCTTTCTGCTGCATTCCCAAATGCATCCTGCAGGTGCCAGAGCAGAGCAGGGACAGGTGAGGAACAAATAGAGGGCAGACAGTTGTAAGCACACCCTATACTTGATTTGACTAAGTCCTGCTAGACTGCTCTCCATAATAACTAGCACCAGCTATACTCCTCTCAGCAGCATGTCCCCACATACCATCTACTCTTTATGGTCTACTATACTCCAGAAAGTAGCAGTAGACACCTCTTCCATCTTCCTTTGAATGTGTCTAGCCTATTGCAGATGCCGCAGGTAGCTCCTTAAACCTAGCAGCTTCCAGGAGCTCGGGAACCCACCCAGGGACTGGGCCATAGCCTCTTGAGGGCAGCAGCCTCATCAGTTTTTGGTTTTTCTTGGGTTTTTTTGGCTGTGTTGGGTCTTCGTTGCTGCACGCAGGCTTTCTCTAGCTGTGGCAAGCAGGGGCTACGCTTCGTTGCGGTGCGTGGGCTTCTCATTGTGGTGGCTTCTCTTGTCGCGGAGCATGGGCTCTAGGCATGCTGGCTCAGTAGTGGCGGCGCACGGGCTTAGTTGCTCCGTGGCACGTGGATCTTCGCGGACCAGGGCTCGAACCCGTGTCCCCTGCATTGGCAGGTGGATTCTTAACCACTGCGCCACCAGGGAAGCCCCACTTCATCAGTTTTATTTGTAAGGCCCTACTTGTCATTATGCTCAATGCTACTGACCAAGTGATAAATATACTCGTTGATTACTGGTGTCATGCCTTACCCCTTATTGTTACGATTTGGCTTGCAGACTGCATTGGTGGCAGTCTTCAACAAGCCACTTGTGGCACTGTGGAGGGAAATCTCTAGGGAGAGCCTGTGGGTGAGGGAGAGAGTTGATACTCAGCCAACAAGCATAGTTTAAGACCATAATGGTTGTCAAAACACTGTGTTGGTTGATAAATAGGCTCTGCTCTGAGCAATGCCAAGTGACCACTGTGCCCTGACTGCCCCAGCCACTTCCTTGGAAGCACCCCTCCCTCCAAAATCAGCAACTAAAGGGATATGTGTGGCCTGGCCAGGGGACTCTAGAACTCTGCTGCTGCAATCTGGCTCGCCACTTTCCCAATTGGTTCTTGCATATGGCTTACTGGTTGTTAAATATATTAAATATCCTTCCCCTGGAGGAGTATCACAAAAGAAGCATAGGGGAAAGTCTGTAGACTTTTGGGTGTCCTATGACTCCCAGGAGCCTCCTTTCTATGTGTGATGATGGCAGAGAGAATTCTCCAGGATTATATTCCTGATAGAAAATGCTCCATATGTTTTTTGCTTTTCTATTCATTTACAGCATACACAGTAAAGTGCACAAGGCTGAAGTGTACCGCTCATTGAATTTTTACATGTGTACACCCATGTATCCACCACCCAGATCAATATATAGAACGTTTTCAGCCTCCCAGCTAGCCCCCTCCTGCCTCCTTTCCATCAATTACCCCAAATAACCATAATACCACCATCTATCACTATTACTTAATTTTGCCTGTTTTAAAACTTCTGTAAACAGAAGCATAGAGTACGTACTCTTTTGAGTCTCGTTTCTTTTGCTCAACGTGAAAAATGTCCTTCCTTTGTGATTTATTTGGCTATTTTCCCAAATTGTTAAGTTGGATTCTTAGCTCACTAATTTCAACCTTTCTTCTTTCTTTTTTTTTTTTTTGCATTTTTTACAATTTTTAAAAATTGTGGCAAAATACATATAACATAAAATTTACCACTTTAACCATTTTTAAGTGTACAATTCAGCGGCATTAATTACATTCACAATGTTGTGCAACCATCATGATTATTTCCAAAATTTTTCATCACCCCAAACAGAAGCTCTGTACTCATTAAGAAATAACTTCCTATTCCTCTTCCCCTTGAGTTCCTGGTAACCTCTAACTTTCTGTCTCAATGAATTTGCTTCTTCTAGATATTTCATATAAGTGGAGTTACACAATATTTGTCCTTTTGCGTTTGGCTTATTTCACTTAACATGATATTTTCAAGGTTCATGCATGTTGTAGCACGTATCAGAATTTCATTCCTTTTATGGCTGAATAGTATCCCATTGTATGTATATATCACATTTTGTTTATCCATGTATTTTTTGATGGACACTTGGAATGGTTCTACCTTTTGGTTATTGTGAATAATGGTGCTATGAACATACTGTACAAATAACTGAGTCCTTGTTTTTAATTCTTTTGTGTATATACCTAGGAGTGGAGTTGCTGGGTCATACAGTAAGTCTATGTTCAGCTTTTTAAGGAATGGCCAAACTGTTTTTCAAAGCAGCTGCATCATTTTATGTTCCCACCAACAATGAACAAGTGTACCAACTTCTCCACATCATTGCCAACCTTTAAAATTTTTTTCTTCTTCTTCTTTTTTTTTTTAGGCTGCACCATGTGGCATGTGGGATCTTAGTTCCTGAGCAGGGGTTGAACCTGTGCCACCTGCAGTGGAAGAGCAGAGTTCTAACCACTGGACCCCCAGGGAAGTCCCCTTCTTTGTTTTTACAGCCATTCTAGTTGGTGTGAAGTACTATCTCATCGTGGCTTTGATTTATATTTCACTAATGACTAATGATTTTGAGCATCTTTTAATGTGCTTACTGGCCATTTGTATATCTTTGGAGAAATATCTGTTCAAGTCCTTTGCCTATTTTTTAATTGGGTTGTTTGTCTTTTTGTTATTGAATGGTAGGAGTTTTTAAAAAAATATTCTGGATATTATACTCTTATCAGATATATGATTTGTAAATATTTTCTCCCATTCTGTGGATTGTTTACTCTCTTGACAGTTTCCTTTGATGCACAACACACTGGTTTATAATTTTTATGAAGTCCAGTTCATCTATTTTTTCTTTTGTTGCTTCTGCTTTTGATGTCATATGTAAGAAACCATTGTCAAATCCAAGGTTATGCAAATTTGCTCCTGTATTTTCTTCTGATTGTTATAATTTTAGCTCTTAAAATTGTCTTTAATCCATTTTTGAGTTGATTTTGGTATATTCTATAAGGTAAGGGTCCGATTTCATCCTTTTGCATGTGGCTATCCATTATTTACTGAGGAGACTATTATTTCCTCATTGGTCTTGGCACCTTTATCAAAGATAAGTTGACCATTCATTTCTAGGCTCTAAATTCTATTCGACTGGTCTATACAGATGTTTTTGATTATTGTAGCTTTTAGTAAGTTTTGAAATAAGGAAACTTTGTTCTTTTTCAAAATTGTTTTGATTATTTTAGGTCTCTTAACCCAAAATTCCAAATAAATTTTAGGAAGAGTTTTCCATTTCTTCAAAAAATATCATTGGGACTTTGATAGGGATGCATTGAATCAGTATATCACTTTGGGTAGTACTGTTGTCTTAATAATAAGTCTTCCAAACCATGAACATGAGATAGATTGATATTTCCATTTATTTAGGTCTTAACCTTTCTCCTTTTTTAGTTTAATAATTTAAGGTGATTTCATTCTAAGTATCATTTTAGCTTCATCTCCCAGTTTTTGATATTTTTACATTTATTTTTAAATTTCTGTCTTGATATATTCCTTGACCCATTAAGTATTTGTCTTATTTTCAAATAAATGCTTTCAAATATGATTTTATTATTGATATTTAACTTAATTGCAATATGATCAGGGTTGTGGGTTAAATGATACGAAGTCAGAGATGTGTAAAACTTGTTTTATGAACTTGCAAATATAATGTTGTGTATGTTCTTGAGAAGAATGTTTTCTATGATTGTTGGAAGCAAAGTTCAGCATATATCCATTAGATCAAGCTTTAAATTCTTTGTCCTCACTGATTTTTTTGGTCTGTTTGATTTATTACTGAGAGTTGTATTAAAATCTTCCCATTAGGACAATGTATTAATCAATTTCTTTTGTAGGTCTAACAATTTTCCTTTTTGTATTTTAACCTATGTTATTACGTGCATACAAGTTTAGAATTGTGTATCTCTATCTACTGTGTATGCGCGTGTGTCAATTGAACCTTTTATCATTTTGCATAATGATACATTTAATACTCTTTATATATCTCTAATGATCTTTTTTGCCTTAAAGTCTATTCTGTCTGATATTAATATAGTTACATCAGGTTCCGTTTGATTAATATCTACCTGGTACATCTTTCTTTATATTTCTTCAATCAATGTATTTATCTTCTTATTGATTAAATAAAATAATTCAGTATTTTAGATAAGTTCTTTTTGTTAATATCCACTGATTAGAATGTATTATGATTTTACACAACCCACTTTTTAAAAGAATACCAACGTATTTATAATTTTCTTTGTTCAACATTCCATCTCACATTGATATTCATTTGGGGATCATTTCCCTTTTATCTGAAGTGCAACCTTTATAATCTTCTTTAGTTATGGTCTTTTGATGATAAATTCTGCCATTTTTTGTTTGTCTGAAATGTTTTTGAGCCATATTATTGGAAGATAGACCTGCTAAGTATGCAGTTCTAAATTGACAGTTGTTTTTACTCAAACCTTGATTATTTAATGTCTTTGGTTTCTATAATTGCTTTAGAAGTTAGCTTTCAGTCTATTTTTTGTTCCTTTGTAAGTAATCTATCTTTCCTATCTGGCTATTTTTAATGTCAAATATTTGTCTTTTGTATTCATGGTGAAATGCTAAGTGAGATTTTATTCTTATTTATCTTATGCAGAGTCCACTGTCCTTCCTGAAATTGAGAATTTGTATCTTTAATCAAGTCTGGAAAATTCTTAGCCATTATCTTTTAAAATATTGCCTCTCAATAGACATTTTTCCAAAGAAGACATACAGATGGCCAACAGGCACATGAAGAGTTTTTCAACATCGCTAATCGTCGGAGAAATGCAAATCAAAACCACAATAAGAAATCACCTCACACTTGTCAGAATGGCTATCATCAAAAAGTCTAGGGGCTTCCCTGGTGGTGCAGTGGTTAAGAATCCGCCTACCAATGCAGGGGACACGGGTTCGAGCCCTGCTCTGGGAAGATCCCACATGCCGCGGAGCAACTGGGCCCGTGAGCCACAACTACTGAGCCTGCGCGTCTGGAGCTTGTGCTCTGCAACAAGAGAGGCCGCGATAGTGAGAGGCCCGCACACCGCGATGAAGAGTGGCCCCTGCTTGCTGCAACTAGAGAAAGCCCTTGCACAGAAAGGAAGACCCAACACAGCCAAAAAAAAAAAAAAAGTCTACACAAAGAAGCAGGACATGCCCAATAAATGTTAGTTGGTGTTATTGTTGAAATTCCCCCCGCTCTCCTATAAGGCCCCCAACAGTGAAATTTTAGAATTAAATACAAGAAAGAGCTTTACTTAAAAAAAAAAAAAAGTCTACAAATAACAAATGTTGGCGAGGATGTGGAAAAAAGGGAACCCTCGTACACTGTTGGTGGGAATGTAAATTGGTGCAGCCACTGTGGAAAACAGTATGGAGGTTCCTTGAAAAATTAAAAATAGAACTACCATATGATCCAGCATTTCCACTCCTGGGTATAGCCAAAGAAAACAAAAACACTAATTTGAAAAGACACATGTACCCCAATGTTCATAGTAGCATAATTTACAATTGCCAACATATGGAAGCAACCTAACACCTTGTCCAGATGCCAAGGGTTTCTACTAATCCAAGACCATTTTATAATGTCTCAGCTTAAAGTTCTGTTGTTTTTGTTGTTCAAATGCTTTTTTTCTGGAAAGTACCATGAACTAAGTATTGCTGAGTATGTAGTAACATGTTACAGAGATAGTAATTAGTCCTTGAATGGGAAAGATCCAGTAACAGTGTTTGACAACCCTGTTACGGGTATTTGAGTAACCCTCTTTGGAAATAAAATGATCACACTACCTGCCAATAGGGCTAAAAACAAAACAAAACAAAACCCCATCATCCTCACTCTTAAATAACATCTACTTGTTGGATTACTATATGTAACACATTTTACCTTTGTGTTGCAAAAGAGAAAGAAGGGGAGAGAGAAGAGAATGAATGAGAGATTCTCTGAGTAATGACTATAATTAAGGCATGGAATGTGGTGAAATAAAAAGAATCTTAGTTATTTCCTACCAGATATGAAATCAGACTTACTACATGGAGCAAATATCAACATGTGAGGATACAGGAGTCATGAAAATAGGTGGTTTTTTATTAATTCACACAACACTAGAAACTAAGTAACAAGATGACAAAGACCAAGTCTGTTTTATCCCCCATTGCCTCCCCAGTGCCTAGCATGGCCATAACAAACAATATTTGTTGAATGAAGACCTACTGTGTGCTATGCACAGTACTAGGAGCAAGGTGGACATGACCCTAATCCTCAGTCCTAAGGAGAAATCCTACTTCCTCAAAGTAATAAAAGCTGGAATTTGCAATCAAACAAATATTAACGATATTATTGAAGATAATGAAAACAACTAACAGGGTTCCTTTTCATGATTACATTCATAGCTTTCTCTATCAACTATTATAACAACTCTGTGAAGTAGCTGGGCAAATATTAACATCCCCAGTTCACAGTTGAGATAATAATAATACTCAGTAGTTATTGAGGGATTCTTACTTGCCAGCACAGCATTCAATGCTTTACATTCATTATCTCATTGAATTCCCCAATAACCCTATAGGCAGATACTACTATTTCCCCCATTTTCAGACTAGGAAATCAATGAAGCTAAAACAAATTTAAGCAACTGCGCGGGGGTAGGGGGGAGTGCATAATTATTAAGTGGCAGAATCATGATTTATCTCAAGTGGTGGGACTCCAGGGTTTTCCACTGTGCCTAGAAAAGGCAGCTGAACACACAGAGCAGGTGAAGATGCTGGAGCTAGTGCCAGTCGGGGCACCTTTATTACCATCCAGATATTTAACAGGTGCCCAAAGGTGAAGCTAATTTATTCCCAGAGAGTTTAAAGAGAAGACTCATCTTTAAATGACCACAAAAAGTATCTCACCATAACAGACACAATTTAACTACTGCAATAATTTTGAGGGAAGAGAATGTTTTGCTGCTATTCCCTCTAGAAGCGATGCTCACTATTTAAATCAGGAACATTCAGAAGCAGCAAGAGAACTTAGCAAACCCCCAATACATCCTCACGCAATCCATATTTACGTGGGCAACTGCCTATCACGGCCAACTGGATGGCAATTTTACTGCTGAAGTTGAGTCCAGGCAAAAGAATCAAGCAACGCAAGAGCTGAGAGGGACTCTGGAAACCAGCTGGTGACTAGCTAGATACCAGTGCGCAGCCCCCGATTTACGGAGGCAGTGAGACTCGCGGAGTTCCAAGACCTCCAGAAAAGCATTCCGTGCTAAAAGGCCTTCCCACCATTAGAAATCACTCTATGCCTTTCGCCCCCTTTCCACTCCTTCTCTTGCTCTCTCTCCAGCTGCTTTCTTCCTTTTCTTCAACACATTTTTTTGAAACGGTGGTGAACAAAATAAACACGAACACGCCTTCCCAACAGATAAAAACATAATTAAACCAAGAACCTGATACTTCGCGCTTCCCCTGCCACGGTCCACGCCCCCGGGCGTTGGAGAAGGCTCTGGTGAGGCGAGGGTTGTGGAACGCAGGGACGCGTGTTCCCCCCTAGCAGCAGCGGGGCGCCCCGAGCGAGTCTGGGCAGCGCACAGCTCCGCGGGTCTCCTAGCGACCCGAGAGGCGAGGGAAACACACCACCGGAAGCCGGGTGGGCAGCCGGGGAACCACGGCTGACCGCAAGCGGCTGTTCGCACCGGCGGCGCAGGCCGGCGTGTCGCTGGGCATGGACTGCAGGCCCTGGTAAGCGCGCGCACGCGCGAGGGCGCATCCTGCGGGTGGAGCGTGGGGGGAGCCTGCACGCCCTGCTTGCTGCGGCTGGGGGCGGGGGATGGCCGGGGGCCGCGGAGGACCCAACTCCCTTTCCTCCTCATGGTCCCCCGCAAAAATAGACCGTAACCAGCGCGCGACGTTCCTCAATGCCAAGGACACCTTTTTTTGTTGTTGTTGTTATCCTCACAGTCCCCCAGAGGATGTGGATGAATATACCCATTCCAGATGGGAAACTGATGGCCATAGAGTCCTCTGCGCAGACTGGTTTAGCCTGCGACCCGCCCTTCTCCGGGTTAGACAGCACCTGGAGCTTTGGCCACCCGGCTAGTAACTGTGGCCAAGCTGAGTCCGTGTTTGGAGAGTACCTCGGGTACTGGGGTGGTCTGCTGCCGTTTTGAATGTGTTGATCTCAGAGAGACAGCAGTCAGCTGTCCTGAAGAGAGGTCTTAGTTCCCTGCCCAGGAATTGAACCTGGGTAGCCTGGATGAAAACCAGGAATCCTAGCCACCAGGGGCTAGAGGCTAGAAGCAAAGTTCCCCTGGCTCTTACCCCCATTGAAAGCAAGAATGTTTCAAGGAGGCAAAAACTGTAAAAAAAACAGGTACAGCCTTTATTATTAGAGACACATTACAATGTATGGGAGAGCACGCACTGAAACAGTTTATTTAAGTCAGGAGCTAGGCAGAAATACACACCCAGAGAGAAAGGGTATGGGCGTCCTCTCTTAATGAGGAGGAGGCAGTAAGTCAGAAACTAGGCGGAAGTACACAACCGGAGAGGAGTACTGGCCTCCTGAATGAGAAAAGCAGTGAAGAGGTGATTTAAATCCCTTCTATAGGACAGTCCTTCCAGGTCTCTGTTTACATCTGGCCAATTATCTTGCTTCTTTGTTCACACCTGACTGGTCCTAGGACGCTCCCCAACATGCGTGTGCAACTTTTTGCTAAGATGGATCCCACTGCAGAGGCCTGTGGGTGCATGTCCACACTTACTATGGGGTGGCGCCCCCTCCCTTTTTGACCGCCAAGGAGCCTTCCTGCGCATGTGCAGAAAGGGAAGTTTTCCTGACTTCAGGAGTGGTCATCTTATCTCTTTACTTCAGCAGAGCTCAGCTTCTGCCACTGGCTTTGTCCTTGGAGTGTCTGGGGGAGAACAAAGCTTCAATTTTACTCGACGTGACAGACACCAGCTGTCCAGCCCAGGGGCCCATCTGTCTCCTACCTCAGTGTCACTGCCGCAGGACAGGAAGCTGAGGCTTTCTGCCTTTGCTGATTCCTCGAGCTGCTTATGAGAATTCGGCTCTCTTGTAGGCAGCACAATGTGGTGGTTAAGATTACAAAGTCTAGAATCAGAAAGGCTGGAGTTGAAGGCCAGTTTTCCTCTTGTTTGACTGGTGACCTTAGGCAACTTAGTTGCTGTTTCTGGACTCAGTTTTCTTACCTGTAAAATGGGGACAATAAAAGGAATCAGCTTTATAGGATTGTTGTGAGGATTTACTGACACAGCACCTGTGAAGCAGTCACTGCCACATACATACACTGTATACATGTTAGCAATTATGAACTCTTTGAGAATCTCTCCCCACCCCCATTTTCAAACTGTTTGCTTTGAAATAATTATAGACTCACAAGAAGTTGCAGATATAGTGCAGAGGCCCCATATACCCTTCCTCCAGATGCTTCCAGTAGTACCATCGTGCATAATGATAGTACATTACCAAAGCAGGAAATCAGCACTGGCGCAGTATATGAATTAGACGGTAGACTTTACTTGAATTTCACCAGTTTTCACTTGTACTTGTGTGTGTGTGTGTGTGTGTGTGGTTCACTAAAATGTTGTCATGTGTACATCAAGATACAAAACTGTTTCCTCACCTCAAGGGAACCACTTCATGCTATCCCTTTATTATCATTCATTTTCCCACCACAACCCTTGGCAACCACTAATTTGACCTCCATTTCTATAATTTTGTTCTTTTGAGGATGTTAGATAAATAGAGTAATACCTTTATTAAAGGTATAAAACTTTTGAGATTGGCTCTTTTTCATTCAGCGAAAGCCCTTGAGATGCATTGAAGAGATTGTGTGCAGCAACAGTTAGTTCATTTTTACTGCTGAGTTGTACTTCGTGGCATGGATGTACCATGGCTTATCCATTCATGTGCTGAAAGACATTCAGGTCGTTTCTAGTTTTTAGCTATTACATATAAAGCTGCTATGAACATTTGCATACAGGTTTTTGTGTGAACATAAGTTTTCATTTCTTTAGGATAAATGCCTGACACTCTTGCAATTCTTAAAAGTGGAAATATCCAAGTATCATATAGTGACTGTGAAAATAGTAAATGTTTAGAAAAAATGTTTTATTTTCTGGGTCAAGCAAAATTTTTCATGAACTTAACAGAATGCAGAGAGGTAAGCTTATCAGCTATGAGAGATGAAGTGGGGTCATGGGAAGCCCTCCAGCCAGATTGGTTGCCTTATTCACCTCTTTGGAACTCAGTTTCCTCATTGAAAAGTGAGGAAGGTGGACTAGATTTCTTTCGAAGTTTCTGCCAGCTCTAACAAGCTATGAGGTTTGAGCTAGCTGCCACACTTTCCCCAGTTTGAGTTGTATGACTGTCCTTAAGTAAAAATATTGGTTATCAGATTTGATTTTATGAAGTGCTTGGGTGTTCGAATTTGTTGTAAATGTGTGGAAAATACACTTTGGTAAAGATATTTAACACTGTGGAGGGTAACTTGCTAACAGGTCATACTGAGTGGGTCATCAAATCTCAAGATTAGATGGAATTTCGACATTCCCACCACTTAGCTATTTAAGAGTGACTTATTAATTGCAAAGGGCAACTTTTTGTAAACTCATGTTTTTATATCCTTTCATTTAGATCTTCGCAGTAGAGATGGGTTAAGCCCTTACAACACACACATGCACGCACAGCAAGCAAGAAGTTTCTAGGACTCATAAGAAAAGAATAGAGATCAAGCTGGAACCTCTTAAAAATGTTTTGTGCCCATAAGGATGAGTTCAACAAGGAGTAGATTTGCTGTAACGAGTAATTATAGATGAGAAGGGCCTGAAGGTGGAAGAGGCTTCAAGGAAAGACACCAATAATATAGAAATATCTGACTAGGGCAGTGTGATGTATTAGGATAATGAGAGACCTGCCATTAAGCTGCTCAGGTTCCAAGTCCTGACTTTGGCAATGGCTGGATATATTAGATTATCCAGGTCCCATTTTCCTTCCTATTTGTCCATCTGTCTCTTCCATCTTAGCTTCATGCCCTAACTACTCAGTGCAAACAGGGGTCTGATGGGTAAAGAAACAGAGTGAAGCAGGCTGCATATAAGGCAGTAGGGAGTGGTAGAGACTGTGAATAAGAGAGCATAGGACTTGTCTAAAGATGGCAGCCCTTATACCAATAATGGCTCCATGGATAGGTGGACCCAGTGTTCCCAGAGCTCCTGATTTTTGTTCCAGATTATTTGTGTGAACTTTTTTATATGTCAGAAGCTCTGCAATAGTGGTTAAACACCTTTCTCCAGAGGCACACTACCTGTATTAAAAATTTCAGCTCTCCCCCTTATCAGCTGTGGGAACTTTGACAAGTGTTTGTTTTTCAACTTCTTTGTGCCTCAATTTCCTTATCTGTAAATGGGAATAATATTAGTACCTACTTCATAGGATTGTTATGAGATTAAACTAAGTTAATTCATGTAAAGCACTTAGAACAACACGTGTTATATAGAAAGTTCTCAATACATGTGAACTATTATGATTCTTATTAAAACACAAATGGGATCAAATGACAGGTTTGTGGGCCTGATACAGTCCATGAACAACCAGTTTGCAACCCTTGACCCCCTGAGTTTAGAGGAGAAATCGAGGTCCACAAAGGTTAAACGAAGGGCGAAGGTCATGCAGCTAGTTAGGGGCGAGTTGTCGCTGTGTCCAAGTTCTTCCCACTGCACTGTGTCCCTTTAAGGGATAAGAAAGAGTCCCAGGAGGTGTCACAACTTGTGAGCATTCTTCACAAAGAGACTGGATAGCTGGATGGTGGTGACAGCACCACCAAATGTAATAATGGATGACATTTACACATAGTGACACGGATGGGCCTTCATGGTATCCTGCTTGGTAAGCAAGTGACAGAATAGTACCATTTATGTACATGAAGGATACCCAGGTCTCATGAGGATGTCTGCAAACAACGGGTACATTCCAAATCTGTTAGAGTGGTTTTGCTTGTGCAGGGGAGGACAATGATGGTGGGGTATGGGGATAACGTAGAATAAAGAAAACAGGAGCGGGGCCTTGCACAGACCAGCGATAATGTGCCGTGAACCAGGACTACGATTAACTCAGACTTCTCCACGTGACCCTCCCTTCCCCCACCTCTCCTCCTAAAACAGGTGGAGACCAGCCTGCTCACAGCCTCCTTCTCCCACCCTTGTGGTCCTTGTGGTCCATAACACCGGCATGTTGTCTTGCAGGTCCAGAGAAGATCTGCCGTCCAAGTGCTTCGCAAAGCACAGGCGCAGGTCGCCATGTCCCACGTCACTGAACAGCCGGCCGTGGAGATTTGTGAGAACGCGACTGGATGACTTCCGGAAAGGCTGCCCGCCGCGCGGAGGTGGCATCACTCAGGGCCCCGAGGAGGGCTTTCTCCCCCAGATTTATCACAGAGCTCCCCGACCTGCCCCGAGGAGGAGGCAGAAGAACATGCTGCCTCGGGAAGCAGCCCCGTGTTCCACGCTGTCGCCGGCCCGGCAGGCACCGAACGACTTGCGGGCGGACGTGGAGGCCCAGCCGACCGCGCACCCCTCGGCTCTCTACGCGGACCTGGAGGAAGACATGCCTGCAGAGGTGACCACCTGGAGAATATCGCTCCTTAGAGGCCTGGGGAGTTCCCTCCAGGGCGTGAGGGTGATGAATGTCTCCCCAGGGGGAGCGTTCTCCTGGGGTTTGGAGCCGCCTTCTAAGAAACGCAAATAGCGGCAACGTACCCGCTGCTCCGTGCGCTTCCTACGAGGCCGTCCGACTTATAAAGGCCCAGCAAACCAGAAGTGTTTGGCTTCTTTACCCCTGAAGCTCTACCAGTCTACTCTGCTTGTGACTTTTTAGGGGGAGAATATAGTGGAGGAATTGTTCAGTCTTGCTTCTGTCACGTTATCCTGGTCTGGGGAGGTGTCCGTGAGAATTATTAACTGGTGGCTAGAAAGGCACCTGAGCACCTGAAATGGCATGGGAAAATTCACCAGGTTGCCAAGACTAGGGCTGGGCAGCAGCTGCAATATGTCACCACTGTCCCAGGCTTCTTTTAACTTGCAGGTCTAATGTCCTTAGCTTACGTCTTCTTGTCCTTATAGCTCAAAATGGCTTCCACACCTCCAGGCATCGAGTCTGTCTTTCAGACAAGAAGGGGAAGGGGCAAAGTTTAAAAGTTGCATGCCAGCTGACTCTTTTAATCAGGCAAATAGTAGCTTTCCCAGTAAACATCTCATTCATCTGACCACTCTTAGCTGCTAGGGAGTCTAGAAAATTGAATTTCTTGGGTGGGTATTGCAGCACTGAACAAAATCCAGGACAGAATTCTATTAGATTCAAGGAAAGGGGGCAGGATGGATATTGGACAGGGAACTAACAGTGCCTGCTACCCCCCCCCCCACCCCCCTACCCCCCTACCCCCTTACCCCCTGCAGTCTGTTCCCTATGTCAGCAAGCATGACAGTTGTTGAGAAGGTGAACTCCTCTGCTCAAAGCTTCTCATTTGGAGTGAAGTCCTTGCCATGGTCTGGAAGGTCCTGCGTGTTCTGTGCTCCATCCCATTCCTGCCCTGCTCCCTCTCCAACCTCACCACCTACTCCTCTGCCCTCCTCACTTGGCTGCAGCCACTCTGGCCTCCTGGCTGCTCAGCAAATGTGAACAAGCATGTCCAATTTAGGTCCCTGTTCCTTTGTCTGCCAGGCTCACTCCTTCACTTGCTTCAGCTCTTTCCTCAATTATCTCCTCACTGGAGAGGCCTACATAAAATAGCACTCCCCTCCCCCTCATCCTCTGTCCCTTACCATGATCTATTTCCATCCTAGCAGTTGGCAGCACTGGGCTCCTCACTGGAATAAAAGCTGTACAAGGGCAGGGCTTTTCAAGGGCAGGGATTTTATCTGTGTCTTTCACTGTGTACCACCAATACCTGGCATATGGTAGACACTCAATAAATATTTATGGATAATGAATGAATGAATGAGTAAGTGATTAGTGTCAGGGAAGTCTGTAGAAAGGACAATTGGAATTTCTAATCAATGATTTGCCTCCTGGGCTTTCCTTCACTGCCTCCTGCAGGCCATAGCTTCTGAGTCCGTGACAAAGAGATTGTTTGCACACATCCTTAGAGGGCACATGGGACTGTGGCTCTTATTCCCATGTCTGACCTCCTCAAACAGATGTGTTGGCTTCCTTCTGAAGCAGGATCTCTTCTTGTGGTGCTATGATGGCCACCAGCAGCTCTAGATGTAAATTTTACCCAGAAAAACAACACCTCTTTTTGCACGGTTCCAGCAAGATTCCATGACCAAATTTCCCTGGGTCTCACTTGGGTCTTGTACCCATTCCTAAGCCAGTCACTGTGGGCCTGATTAGCCTGGTCAGCCTGCAGGGTGAGGAGTGGTCAGGCCAATTCAGGTCACAAGGACTGAGAGTGGAGGGAGACATGATTCTCCAAAGAAAAGTCTAGATACTGTTACTCATAGGAGGAAGAATGGATGGTGGGCAGTCAAATAAACAGAAATCCTCTAGAGACACTTTTTTCTGTGGGGCAGTGGGGTCCAGGTGGGCCCAGAGGCACTGTTCCATCTAGAGCAGATGGAACTTCAGTAAAAAGGCCACATAGCTAATGTCTAGGTGATGAACGTTTACCTGCAGCACCCAGTGCTGTATTTGCACTGGAATTGATGAACAGAATTGACCAACTGGAAAGGAAAAGGAAATGGACGACTAGGTCTATTCTGTTTGAGAATCAAGGGGCACCCTTTTCAGCTCATCTTTCTTTCCTCCAAAGTTGTTTTCTGTTTGTAACTCTTATTAAAGGTGCTGGAAGTGCTGGATCCTGACAGGAAGCTGGAGGACACATGGGGTTATTATCAGGGCATCTGGAAAAGAATGAAGGAACCCACAGAACTTTTAAGAAAACGTTCTACCCAAGTCTACCTGGGGCGGTAAGCATCGTTCTTAACCTCTCGCTCATTCCTGTCCCGTGATGAAACGTTCTAGTACAGCTCTTCCTTGACTTACGGTGGGGTTATGTCTCCATAAGCCATGGTACATGGAAAATACCGTAAGTCAAAGATGCATTTAATACACTTAACCTACCAAACATCATAGCGTAGCCTAGCCTACCTTATACGTGCTCAGAACACTTCTATTAGTCTACAGTTGGGCAAGATCATCTAACACAAAGCTTATTGTATAATGAAGTGTCGAATATCTCATGTCATTTATTGAATACAGCACTGAAGGTGAGAAACAGGATGGTTGTGTGGGTACAGGATGGTTGTAAGTGTATCGGCTGTTGGCCCTCGTGATCACGTGACTGACGGGGGGGCTGTGGTTCGCAGCCCAGCATCACGAGACAGTATCGTCACTGCATATCACCAGCCCAGGAAAAGATCCAAATTCAAAATTCAAAAGACATTTTCTAGTGAATGAACGTTGCTTGCTTTTACTCCATCATGAAGTAGAAAAATCGTAAGTCGAACCATCATAAGTCAGTGACTATCTGTAGTTACCTTCTCAAAGCTTCTCATCTTTAGAATATTTTAGGAATAATTAAGAATCTTTAGAATAATTAAGAGAAGGAAAAGTAACTAAGTTCCTGAGGAGGAGGGAAGGGAGCCTTGGGTCCCGCTCTGAATAGTGTTTACTTCATAAATGGATGTGAATTAGCCAGCTATGGAGCGAGTACGGGTGTATCTGCGTGACTCTAGGACAGCTGTCGGAGAAGAAAACTGCAGAAAACCTGATTGACTTTGATTAGCCCACAGTGGCTTTCTGCATTATCTGTGGCAGAAGCCCTTTTATTCAACAGGACTGAGACCAGTAGTTGGTTGAATAACCAACCAAACAAACCAACCAACCAAGAAGCTAACATAGGGAAGTGTAGAAGGTGATACTTTAGTACTTGACACATTTTACTTTACCCTAAAACATAACTGTACATTCACTTGCTAGTCTTTTAATATCAAGCCTTTTTTGGAGTATGGGTCTGCTGCTTGGAGTTTCCCGGTCATCTTTTTTGCATAAACTACACCAGGAATGCCACCTTCATTGAACCTTTCCAAAGCACTAAGCTTAATTTTCATAGACACCACTCTCTTTCATATCACACTTTTGTTTTCCCCATTCACATATTATTTAATTTAAAATGCAAATGCCATGATAAGTATACTTGGCACAAACAGATTTGGGCTATGCATTTGACTGTTGAAATTAATGAGATCACTGGCAGACACTGAAGCGTATGGGTGAACTAGAGGGCAGCCCAGCCACAGAACCCAGGACCACGGCCAGGGTGTTTGGAAGGGGCCACAGAGAGCTTTGCTAGTCACACAAGTTAGCTACATGGAAGTGGAGTGAGAGAGAATCCACTGATTAATTATACATGTTGGTTAGGGTGGGACACGAGGTGACAGGAGCCCCACTGTCCTGGCCCCTTAGTGTACCCCTGGTCAGTTTGGGGAGAGCAACTGGGCAAACTCCTCTCAGCTCTGCCCTTCTACTGGAAAGCAAGACGGCCCATGGAAGCATGAGTTCTCCTCTCTTCCTTCCTTCTTGAGGGGAGCCCCACCCTGGTCCATGCCGCTGCTGCCCGGATGGGACAGTCTGCCCATTTCTGGATTTCAGTTAGCAAGTCCTCTTGGACCTGAACCCAAGTGCTCCAACATGGCTGCTGCCAGTGATAAAGGGGACATTTTGGCTTTTGTCTTTGCTCTTTGTGTTATTTTTCAGTGCTTAGAATGTGGGTGGGGAAGAGGGAGGAGTGTTGTAAGTAGGGGGTCCCCCTGGAGACTCCAACAGTGTGGGTCAGTGTGGTCCTGTGAGCATCTTTGAATTCTTGACCCTCAGGGACCACTAGCTCATTCTATTTATGCAAAAAGATCAACAGTACTTATCAAGCACCTACGATGGGTCATGGTCAGTGCTAGGTTCTGAGGACGCAGTGGTAAACAAGTTAGGACCCCATCTTCATGGTGATTGCAGACTGGTGTGGAAGAAAGCATTAAATATCAAGGGCATCAAGTCTTTGTTCACAAAGCCATATGTTTATGAAATATTACTTTTCTTTTATTTCTATTTATATCTGACACCCAGCCCTCATCCCACTGAATAGCAAACATTCAGTCATGGTCATTTTTTGTAGTATAAGAAAGTGGGATAGGCCTCTAGCAATTGCAGAGGCAATTAGATTGATATTTCATTTCTTTCTGGTTTTGGGGACTCTTTCTTTTCTCAACCCTTGCTGTTTCTGTCATGCTCTATGCATCCACCCCACTTTCCCCATCCCATCTCAACACCTACATAATTATTTCAGTGAGCTTGGGTTTCTACACAATATAAGATCTTTCACTTAGGCAGTTTTCTTGGTCAACCCTGCAAAAATCTCCAGGGCAAGAAATTTCAAGCTAATGGGTTATCTACTTAAGAGGGAAGAAGGTAAAGTATAGAGGAAATGAACAAAATTAATGTGTTAATAAATTGTCATATCACAAAATGAATGTATAATTATATAATGGCGAGGGTTTTTTTGTCAGTGTATTCTCAGTTTCCTATGGCTGCTACACAAAGTAACACAAACTTGGTGGCTTAAAACAATAGAAATTTATTATCTTGCGGTTCTGAAGGCCTGAAGTCAGAAATCAGTATTACTGTGCTGAAATCAAAGTATCTGCAGGTACATGTTCTTCCGGAGGCTCTAGGGAATAATCTATTCCTTGCCTCTTTCAGCTTCTGTAGGCTGCCAGCCTTCCTTGGCTTGTGGCCATATCACTCCATTCCTCAAAGGGCAGCATCTTCAAATCTCTCCCTGCCCTGTCTTCACATCACCTTCTCCTCTGTGTGTGTCAAATCTTCCTCTGCCTCTCTCCTATAAGGCACTGTGATGGCGTTTAGGGCCCACCTAGATAATCCGGGATAATCTCCCCATCGAAAACTCCTTATTTTAATCATATCTGTAAAGACTCTTTTCCACATAAGTAACCTTCAGAGGTTGCAAAGATTAGCACCTGATCTCTTTGGGAGCCATTAGCAGCCTCCCACATGAGGTAATATCTCCCATCTTTAAAACAACTTTCTTTAACTGTATAGTCTCTTCTTTCCTTTAGAGCAGAACTCCTTGAAAGAGGTGTCCATACTCACTTCCTCTTTCATTCTTTCTTGAACGCACAGCAATCAGAACTCCACTGGATCTCCCTTGGGTCAAGGTCACCATTGGCCTCTATGTTACCTAATCAGTTCTCAGTAATCACCACTTGATGTAACAGTAGCAGCTGACACAATTGATATCATCTTTCTTGAAACACTTTTTCATTTTGTCTCTGGTACATCCTCTTTCTTGGTTCTCCTCCTGCGTCATGGCCCTCTCCCCAGTCTTCTTTTGCTGGTCCTTCCTCACCTTCTTTTTAACCTCGAAGTGCGTCAGTCTCTGACGTCTTCTTTTCTGCATGTTTACGCAATCTAAGTCACCTCATTCAGTCCGTCTGTGTATGGATGTTTAACATTTGCCTTTGAGTGTATAATTGGCATCTCAGACTCGACAAGTCCTAACTGAACTCTTGATTTCTTCCCCAAACCTACACCCGCTTCTGTCTTCTCCAGATCAGTAAATAGTAACGCCATTCTTCCAGTGGCTTTTGAAACAGTGGTTGCAATCTGCCGAAAAATCCTAACGCCTTTACCTTTGAAATATACCTAGAATCTCACCTGTTCTACCACTGTCAGTCTATTCCAAGATACCATCATCTCTTGCCTGGATTATTGGAATAGTTTACTAACTGGTCTCATGGCTTCCACCCAGCCCCCACCCTCTGCCCCAGTCTATTTGTTGCACAATAGCTTAAGTGATTCTGTAAAAAACTTGTCATACAGTATCAGTCCTGTGCTCAAAATTCTCCAGTTGCTTACTTATTCAGAGTAAACTCCATAGTCCTTACAGCTGCCTCTCAAGTTCCTTATGATCAGGTTCCCATTATCTCTTCAGGCCTCATCCTCTACTATTATATCCTTTAAGTACTCCTCTCCAGTCGCAGTGACCTCTTTGTGTGCCTCATACATGCTTAGCACCAACCTCAGGGCCTTTGCACATGCTTTTCTTTCCTGCCTGGTGTCTGCATTGTTTGATATCTACGTGGTTTAATCCCTTTCTTCTTTTGGGTCTCTGCTCAAAGATCACTTTGAGAGAACTTTTCTGTATAAATAAGAGCCCCCTGTCATCACTCTCCAACCCTCCTGCCCTGTTTTATTTTTCTTTATACCACTTATAATCACCTGGTACATATTTGTTTAGCTCTTTCCTATCTGTCTCTCCCTACTCAATTGTAAGTTCTGTGAGGACAGGGTCTTAACTTTATTTACAGCTGAATCCAAATGCCTAGAATGGCACCTGGCACATAGTTGGTGCCTAATAAATACTTGTTGAATGGATGGATGCATGAATTAATATATAGGTGCTATGAATAAAAGGTACAGGGTGCTATGAATAAAATGTGGGTTCTGGGGACAGACTGTGTGAATACCTCCCTGAGGAAGTGGCATGTATGTTGAGACATAATGGGGATGAGGGAATGGAGTTGGCATTGCAGTCAGTTAGAATAACATGTACAAAGGCCCTGTGGCTGGATGGGAGCATGATAAATTCATGGGACTGAGAGGGGACCACTATGGTTGGAGCTCAGAGAGTGAGGGAGGGTGTAGTTACAGAAGAATCTGAAGAGATAGGCAAGGAAGAGGCCATGAAGAGCCCTGAAAACTGAGTTTAGACTCAGATCTTTACTGCAGGAGTAACAAGAAGCTATTGAACTCAAAAATCTTGTACCTGAATGTCCATAGCAGCATTATTCATTATAGCCAAAGAGTGGCAACAACTCAAATATCCATCAACCGACTGATGATGGATAAACAAAATATGGTCTCTCCATACAATGGAATATTATTCAGCCATAAAAAGGAAGAAACTACTGATACATGCTACAGCATGTAGGAAACTTGAAAACATTATGCTAAGTGAAAGAAGTCAGACATAAAAGATCATATATTATATGGTTCCATTCAGATAAAATGCCCAGAATTGGCAAATCCACAGAGACACAAAGTAGATTAGTGGTTTTTAAGAGCAGAGAGAATGGTGGGGGTGCGGAGATGAACAGTGACTGTTAATGGTTATGGGGCCTCTTTTTTTGGGGTGACGAAGATGTTCCAGAATTAGTGGTGATGGTTGCACAACTTTGTAAATATATGAAAGCAACTGAATTGTATACTTTGAAATGGTAAATATTAGGGTATGTGAGTTATATCTCAGTATTTAAAAAGAAGCTATTGAAGAGGCTTAATCCAGGATGAAGGGTAGCTGCATTTGATAAGACAAGATTTACATTTTGGGAATGGATTAGGGATTAGCAGTTAGGGCCTTAAGAGAAAATGCAGAGACCCCAGCAAGGAGCCTTTTGCAACAGTCCAGAGAAGGAGACAGAGTTAAAATCTACCAGATTTACTAATAGGCTGGATTTTAGGGCTGAGGGAGAGAGAAGGCAAGGATATCTCCTACTTGTCAAGATAGTCTTGACAGATTCCAAGCACTGTAATTTGGGTTTTTACCTGAAATAGGTCTTAAAAAATGGTACTCAGAATTTTAAAAAAATTAACTTACAGTGATAAAATTCTATATCAGCTTTAATTGTTCTAAATAAATATGATATACTTGTCTTTATGATATTGATAATGAGAATATGATCTTTGAAAAATATTAACATATAATTTGTACGAGCTTGCAAGAGCCTGTTAAACATACCTGCATTATGAGCTCCTCCCCAAGATACTATTTGAAATCCACCTGGATTCATGGCGCTTTATATTGTGATTCTTTGATGATCTCATTAACTTTAGTCCCAAGAAGACTGCTGTGTCACATCCAGGCCAATGGCTTTATGAAGGAAAGAAGCCAAGTGAAACAGATCTGCTCTGCAATGATGGTCCACTTCTTCACGAAAACGTACGCAAAGGAGTCAGCGACTTCTGCAGCTGGGCTACTAAGTTTGTAAGTTACTGGTAATACTTACAAGTCGAGCTCAGAGTTGCTTTTGTTAAAAAACAGTGTTTGGATATAATCTAAGTCAAATAGGCAAAGTCGTAAAGGAATGTTTTGACTCTCCCACTGTTTAAAATAGAATGTTTTTTGTAGGTGAAATTTCTGGAAAGTTTGCAAGCTTACAGCCAATGTTTGAATGTTTATTGTTTATACGTACATTGCTGTTGTTTCATATATTTTTTTTTAATTTTTTAATTTTTTAATTTTTTTATTATTATTTTTTTAATTAGCTTTTTATTTTGGAATTGTTTTAGATTTATAGAAAAGTTTCAAAAACAGTAAGAAGTGTCCCATATAGCTCATACTCAGTTCCTCCTATTAATAACATCTCTCATGTTAATAATTAGTTTGGTACACTTTAAAAAATTAATGTGCCATTATCAATACATTTTTAAAAATTTTATTTATTTTTTTATACAGTAAGTTCTTATTAGTCATCCATTTTATACACATCAGTGTACACATGTCAATCCCAATCACCCAATTCATCACACCACCACCCCCACCCCCCTGCCACTTTCCCCCCTTGGTGTCCATACGTTTGTTCTCTACATCTGTGTCTAAATTTCTGCCCTGCAAACCAGTTCATCTGTACCATTTTTCTAGGTTCCACATATATGCGTTAATATATGATATTTGTTTTTCTGACTTACTTCACTCTGTATGACAGTCTCTAGATCCATCCATGTCTCTACAAATGACCCAATTTCGTTCCTTTTTATGGCTGAGTAATATTCCATTGTATATATGTACCACATCTTCTTTATCCATTCGTCTGTCGATGGGCATTTAGGTTGCTTCCATGACCTGGCCATTGTAAGTAGTGGTGCAATGAACATTGGGGTGCATGTGTCTTTTTCAATTATGGTTTTCTCTGGGTGTATGCCCAGTAGTGGGATTGCTGGGTCATATGGTAATTCTATTTTTAGTTTTTTAAGGAACCTCCATACTGTTCTCCATAGTGGCTGTATCAATTTACATTCCCACCAACAGTGCAAGAGGGTTCCCTTTTCTCCACACCCTCTCCAGCATTTGTTGTTTGTAGATTTTCTGATGATGCCCATTCTAACTGGTGTGAGGTGATACCTAATTGTAGTTTTGATTTGCATTTCTATAATAATTAGCGATGTTGAGCAGCTTTTCATGTGCTTCTTAGCCATCTCTATGTCTTCTTTGGAGAAATGTCTACTTAGGTCTTCTGCCCATTTTTGGATTGGGTTGTTTGTTTTTTTAATATTGAGCTTCATGAGCTGTTTATATATTTTGGAGATTAATCCTTTGTCCGTTGATTCGTTTGCAAATATTTTCCCCCATTTTGAGGGTTGTCTTTTCGTCTTGTTTATGGTTTCCTTTGCTGTGCAAAAACTTTTAAGTTTCATTAGGTCCCATTTGTTTATTTTTGTTTTTATTTCCATTACTCTAGGAGGTGGATCAAAAAAGATCTTGCTGTGATTTATGTCAAAGAGTGTTCTTCCTATGTTTTCCTCTAAGAGTTTGATAGTGTCCGGTCTTACATTTAGGTCTTTAATCCATTTTGAGTTTATTTTTGTGTATGGTGTTAGGGAGTGTTCTAATTTCATTCTTTTACATGTAGCTGTCCAGTTTTCCCAGCACCACTTACTGAAGAGACTGTCTTTTCTCCATTGTATATCCTTGCCTCCTTTGTCATAGATTAGTTGACCATAGGTGCATGGGTTTATCTCTGGGCTTTCTATCTTGTTCCATTGATCTGTGTTTCTGTTTTTGTGCCAGTACCATATTGTCTTGATTACTGTAGCTTTGTAGTATAGTCTGAAGTCAGGGAGTCTGATTCCTCCAGCTCCGTATTTTTCCCTCAAGACTGCTTTGGCTATTCGGGGTCTTTTGTGTCTCCATACAAATTTTAAGATTTTTTGTACTAGTTCCATAAAAAATGCCATTGGTAATTTGATAGGGATTGCATTGAATCTGTAGATTGCTTTGGGTAGTACAGTCATTTTCACAATATTGATTCTTCCAATCCAAGAACATGGTGTATCTCTCCATCTGTTGGTATCATCTTTAATTTCTTTCATCAGTGTCTTATAGTTTTCTGCATACAGGTCTTTTGTCTCCCTAGGTAGGTTTATTCCTAGGTATTTTATTCTTTTTGTTGCAATGGTAAATGGGAGTATTTCCTTAATTTCTCTTTCAGATTTTTCATCATTATTGTATAGGAATGCAAGAGATTTCTGTGCATTAATTTTGTATCCTGCAACTTTACCAAATTCATTGATTAGCTCTAGTAGTTTTCTGGCGGCATCTTTAGGATTCTCTATGTATAGTATCATGTCATCTGCAAACAGTGACAGTTTTACCTCTTCTTTTCCAATTTGTATTCCTTTTATTTCTTTTTCTTCTCTGATTGCTGTGGCTAGGACTTCCAAAACTATGTTGAATAATAGTGGTGAGAGTGGACATCCTTGTCTTGTTCCTGATCTTAGAGGAAATGCTTTCAGTTTTTCACCATTGATAATGATGTTTGCTGTGGGTTTGTCGTATATGGCCTTTATTATGTTGAGGTAATACCTCAACATAATTGAGGTAATACCTCTGCCCACTTTCTGGAGAGTTTTTATCATAAATGGGTGTTGAATTTTGTCAAAAGCTTTTTCTGCATCTATTGAGATGATCATATGGTTTTTATTCTTCAGTTTGATAATATGGTGTATCACATTGATTGATTTGCACATATTGAAGAATCCTTGCATCCTTGGGGTAAATCCTGCTTGATCATGGTGTATGATCCTTTTAATGTGTTGTTGGATTCTGTTTGCTAGTATTTTGTTGAGGATTTTTGCATCTATATTCATGAGTGATATTGGTCTATAATTTTCTTTTTTTGTAGTATCTTTGTCTGGTTTTGGTATTAGGGAGATGGTGGCCTCATAGAATGAGTTTGGGAGTGTTCCTTCCTCTGCAATTTTTTGGAAGAGTTTGAGAAGGATGGGTTTTAGCTCTTCTCTAAATTTTTGATAGAATTCACCTGTGAAGCCATCTGGTCCTGGACTTTTGTTTGTTGGAAGATTTTTAATCACAGTTTCAGTTTCATTCATTGTGATTGGTCTGTTCATATTTCTGTTTCTTCCTGGTTCAGTCTTGGAAGGTTATACCTTTCTAAGAATTTGTCCATTTCTTCCAGGTTGTCCATTTTATTGGCATAGAGTTGCTTGTAGTAGTCTCTTAGGATGCTTTGTATTTCTGCGGTGTTCGTTGTAACTTCTCCTTTTTCATTTCTAATTTTATTGATTTGAGTCCTCTCCCTCTTTTTCTTGATGAGTCTGGCTAATGGTTTATCAATTTTGTTTATCTTCTCAAAGAACCAGCTTTTAGTTTTATTGATCTTTGCTCTTGTTTCTTTGTTTCTATTTCATTTATTTCTGCTCTGATCTTTATGATTTGTTTCCTTCTACTAACTTTGGGTTTTCTTTGTTCTTCTTTCTCTAGTTCCTTTAGGTGTAAGGTTAGATTGTTTATTTGAGATTTTTCTTGTTTCTTGAGGTAAGCTTGTATAGCTATAAACCTCCCTCTTAGAACAGCCTTTGCTGCATCCCATAGGTTTTGGATCGTCATGTTTTCATTGTCATTTGTCTCTAGGTACTTTTTGATTTTCTCTTTGATTTCTTCAGTGATCTCTTGGTTATTTAGTAATGTACTGTTTAGCCTCCATGTGTTTGTGTTTTTTACGTTTTTTTCCCTGTAATTCATTTGTAATCTCATAGCGTTGTGGTCAGAAAAGACGCTTGATATGATTTCAATTTTCTTAAATTTACCGAGGCTTGATTTGTGACCCAAGATGTGATCTATCCTGGAGAGTGTTCCATGCGTACTTGAGAAGAAAGTGTAATCTGCTGTTTTTGGATGGAATGTCCTATAAATATCAATTAAATCTATCTGGTCTATTGTGTCATTTAAACCTTGTGTTTCCTTATTAATTTTCTGTTTGGATGATCTGTTCATTGGTGTAAGTGAGGTGTTAAAGTCCCCCACAATTATTGTGTTATGTCAATTTCCTCTTTTATAGCTGTTAGCAGTTGCCTTATGTATTGAGGTGCTCCTATGTTGGGTGCATATATATTTATAATTGCTATATCTTCTTCTTGGATTGATTCATTGATCATTATGTAGTGTCCTTCCTTGTCTCTTGTAACATTCTTTATTTTAAAGTCTATTTTACCTGATATGAGTATTGCCACTCCAACTTTCTTTTGATTTCCATTTGCATGGAATATCTTTTACCATCCCTTCACTTTCAGTCTCTATGTCCCTAGGTCTGAAGTGGGTCTCTTGTAGGCCACATATATATGGGTCTTGTTTTTGTATCCATTCAGTGAGCCTGTGTCTTTTGGTTGGAGCATTTAATCCATTCACGTTTAAGGTAATTATCGATATGTATGTTCTTATTACTATTTTCTTAATTGTTTTGGGTTTGTTTTTGTAGGTCCTTTTCTTTTCTTGTGCTTCCCACTTATAGAAGGTCCTTTAGCATTTGTTGTACAGCTGGTTTGGTGGTGCTGAATTCTCTTAGCTTTTGCTTGTCTGTAAAACTTGATTTCTCCATTGAATCTGAATGAGATCCTTGCTGGGTAGAGTAATCTTGGTTGTAGGTTCTTCCCTTTCATCACTTTAAATATGTCATGCCACTCCCTTCTGGCTTGTAGAGTTTCTGTCGTTTTTCCCTTGCTGCTTTCAATAGTTTTTCTTTGTCTTTAATTTTTGCCAATTTGATTATTATGTGTCTCAGCGTGTTTCTCCTTGGGGTTATACTGTATGGGACTCTCTGTGCTTCCTGGACTTGGGTGGCAATTTCCTTTCCCATGTTAGGGAAGTTTTCTACTATAATCTCTTCAAATATTTTCTTGGGTCCTTTCTCTCTCTCTTCTCCTTCTGGGACCCCTATCATGCAAATGTTTTTGGATTTAATGTTGTCCCAGAGGTGTTTTAGGCTGTCTTCATTTCTTTTCATTCTTTTTTCTTTATTCTGTTTTTTACCTCATTGATTCTGCTTGCTCTACTTTATACCCCTGACTCGATTAAATGACCCCTGTCTATAAATTTCACTCCAACATCAGCTTCAGTTGCTAATGACCTCATTCTCTATATTCCCCTACTTATATATTCCAAAGTAGGATTGTGTTGAGCCTGTAGAGCAGGAAAAAATAATTTTCCTTTTATTCTTCTAAGTTCTCTCTGGGATCTCTATAACTAAAGACAGATTAACAAGAGAAAAACAAACAGAAGTTTATTAAGAAGTATACCTCATGTATACATGGGAGATACCCAGGGAAAAATGACTAACTCTCCTAGGTGGCTTAGAATTAAGGCTCAAATACCAACTTCCACCAAAGACAAAGAGAGAAAGGTGTGGGGAGTCAGTAATGAGGAGGTGACCAGGAAGAAATAGGAGAACAAGAGTATGGTTTATTATGCAGATTTAAGTGGGTGCCTTTTCCTTTGCTAAGAGTGTCTTATGATTTAAAGTCTTCCTTCTCTTCCTGGAATGGAGAGGGAGACAGCCTTACAAGTGGAGATTTTTTTTAATAAATATAAATTTCACTTAAAGGGTGACTTCTACTCCGTTTCTAGATCATTTCCTGCACCGTCTGCTGTTTCTCAAAATCATCAGCTCAAAATAAGCCTTAAGCCAGAGGCATATTTTGGGGTGCTATATTCTACTATCCTTCAAATCTAAGTTATCTTTCAGCCATATCATAGATCCACGGTCAGCCTACAGATTAGGGGCTCTTAATGTGCCCATCTGTACTCCTGCCAGCTATGGCTGGGGGAGGGGAGGCAGGTTTGTTCTGTGCACAAAACATGGCTGACTAAAAGGAGCCCATGGCTTCAGTAGGAGCCCCGAACAGGGCAGCTTCCCGTATAAGGGGCTGTGGGCAGAACACCCACTAACATTTCTAGACATGTCTGGAAAATACCTCTAAAGATGTTCCTACTATAAAGTGTTGGAGATGTTTGCTTTTGATCAAACAGACTGAATTTTCCTCAGCACCACTATCTCCCTCAGGACTCACTGCTTCTTGTAGGTCCTAAGTTGTCTCTTAATGCACTGACAAAGCTCTCCAGACCCCAAATACTTCTTGTCTCCTATAAACGGTGACTGAGCACTTTCTACCTCTCCTTTAAACTACCTCTCTCTTCTCCGGCCATGGTCGAATACCTCCTGTAGATTAAAGAAGGAAGAAGGAGCATTTCACCATTTGTCCTTGACTCATGCCCTGTGCTGTTCTTCCAGGGGGGCCTGAACATTGATGAGGAGTTCATCCTGAAACAGTTTAACATTGACTATCAGAGCAAACCAAGCTATAATGTGCTCCATACAATGAGACCCAACCAGGTTCCTCTGGAGCTAAAGAAAAGGATTGGGCTAAATAAACTGCAGGAGCCACAGTTTTTCCAGAAACTACACTATGAGCAGAGACTTCAGAAACCACAGGTAACTGCAAAAAGGGAGAAGACTGAGAATCAAAGGAAATTAAATTGTATTAAAATATTAAATGTTCTTGACTTCTGGTACTTCAGAAGGCACTGACCTTTTTCAATAAAATTCTTGAAATTTTTTTGATGTTTAATATTTGTAAAAAATACAATAAATAAACAAACATTTGTTAAATGAATGAATATTTAATACATCTTAAAAAGTCAGTTATACAAACAAGGCAGGCCATTCAGCATTATTGTTAATATCTGAACAGTCATTATTTCTCTCTTTATGTGTTTTATATGTTGAGACAACCTCTTTGTGTGTTTTATATGTTGAAATCTATCTCTTTATGTGTTTTACATGTTGCAATTCTAATAGTCAGTAGAAATATACATGAATGTTATTACTGCAAGAGTAAAATGCTGCAGTTAACAATTGTGAACACTGTGTATGTCCAAAGAATTCTTGAATTTTTATGGCGGTCTTTTCGACCACAGACCATCATTCTTGACCACATGCTTGCCTGATAATTAACAAATCGCTCAGTTCCCCAGCACCAATTTCCTGTGAAGACAGAACAAGGAAGCAGAGAGGAGAAAAAACAAGCTATGTTCTAAAGGGAAGTACTATGGGCCCCTAAGTACTTTTCTACACAATGTGTTAGTGCAAATATATATACACAAGTCAAATTGTGCCAGTCCAACAACAGATTTACGTGCCTAATTGGGGGTTGGGAGTGGGGAGATTATAGAGTTAGTTTCTCTGGAAGTGAAGATAATAATTTCCCTCTGTCTTTGACACATAATCTTTGATACTATATTTCCAATATTTTTGACATACTAACTTTGTCTTTTCATAATTGAACATGATCAGCTGACCTATTTTTACATTCATGATGTTTTCCATCTTTGACTCTGTTGCATAAAGTTTATGAAAACTATGTATTCCATCACTAATTCAGCACTTTAAATCTTCCATTCTCCTCTCATCTTTCTAAAGGGTAAAATGCAGAATGATGCTGGACAGGCAAATTATATCCATGTGGTTCAGGCACATGGGGCCTGAACCACTGCTTGTTCTGAATCTGGGCTGAATGAAATTGCTCAATTCTCTGTATTTACAAATAATTGCACAAATGCTGCTTTATAAAGCATGGTGGTTATTGCCAAAATCGAACTTTTGGCTGGCCGATGGAGGATCACTATGCAAAAGTTCAAATAGATTTCCACAGAGTATCATTTTCCTTCTGCCTGAAGGACTTCCTTTAATATGTCTAGTGTAGATCTGCTGGCAATGAATTCTTCCAGCTTTTCTATGTCTGAAGATATCCTTGTTCTTCCTTCATTTTTAAAGATATTTTTGTGGGTATAGAATTCTAGGTTCAAAGTTTTTTGTTTGTTTGTTTTTAGTCCTTTAAAAATGTTGCTCCACCGTCCTCTTGGCTGTGTTGTTTCTGATGAGAAATCTTATGTCATCCTTATCTTTGTTTTTCTGGACATGTTTTTTTCTTGGCTGCTTTTAATACTTTCTCTTTGTCACTGGTTTTGAGTAGTGTGATTATTATACACATTGGTGTATATGTCTTCATGTTTCTTGTGCCTGGAAAAGTTTGATCCTTTTGGGTCTTGCTTTTAAGAACTGTTGAGAAGGGTCAAAATAATGTTTAGTCTAGGGCTAACTCCCTACTACTGACGCGAGACCCTTCTGTGTATTCTACCCAGTATGCTGTGAATCTTTGCATTTCCCAGGAGGGAAGAGGCCCTGGCCCTGTGTGCATGCAGGACACTGTTCTCTCTAATCCTTTTGGTTAGCTCTTTCCCAGACCTCAGGTGGTTTCCTCCCAAACATACGCAGATGGAGACCCTCTGCAAACCTCTGTAGGTCCCCCTCTGTGCAGCTCTTTCCTTTCTGTTACTCTGTGCTGCAAATTTTAGCTGCCTTGGTCTTCCTGGCTTCTCAGTTCTGTCTTCTCAACTCAGAAAGTCCATTAGGTTCCTGCTGGGCTCCTCCTCCTGCTCTGTGGCCTGGGAACTCTCTGAAGACAGTGAACTGGGGCAGTTGGGGGGCTTATCTCATTTTCTTTTTGCCTCTCAGGGATCACTGTCCTTTGCTATTTGATGTCCAGTGTCTTATAAACATATATATATATATATTTATATATATCCATATTTCGTTTTTTGGTTGTTGCAGGTGGAAGGGTAAATCTGGTCCCTATTCCAGGGATGGAATCTCCATCTTTATTTTCTTATTCCACATACTCTCAGGCCTGTTATCCTCTGCTCTTTGATGTTCTTTAAAACTCTGAGCTTTTCAACTACCTTACCTTTGCTCACAGTATTCTCTCTGCCTGATGTGCCCCTCTTCTCATGTCTACACTCTTACATCTTCCTTTAGACACAGGTCAGATGCCAATTTTTCTGTGGAGTTTTCTCCAGGTCCTTCGGTTGACATTAATTTATTCTTACTTCTAATCTCTCACAGCAGTTTGTGCCTCTATTGTAGCATATTTCTCTTTGCCCTATATATTCATTCATCCATTTATTTATACATTAATTCAACAAACACTTCTGAGCATCTGTTACTATGTGCCGAAAAGTGCTGGGAGCAAATGAAGGACTGTTTCCTGCATTTAAGGAGCTTACGGTCTAGTGAGGTCAATGGATAAATGACTAACTATAATGAAATGATGTCATGGTTCATCCGGGTTGTAGGAAGAAGTAACCAGTTCCACCATGCATGGGCTGAGGGTGGTACAGTTAAGACTTCACAGACGAAATTATGTTTGTACTGAATCTTGAAAGATCACCAGGTACCCAGCAACCTAACGTATTCCAGAGCTCAAGTTCTTTAGTGGAGCAGTATGTAGATTGCGTTCCTCTCCCTTCCTTTCTTTTTTCCTCTCTTTCCTCTCTTACCCTCCTTCCTTCCATTCAGTGGTTCTCAGCCAGGGCAATTTTGTCCCCCTTCCCACCCCCGCACCCCACCACGTTGGGATATTTGGCCACGTTGGAGATGACATTTTTGGTTGTCACAATTTGGAGACGCTACTGGCATCTAGTGGGTGGAGACCAGGAATGCTGCTTAACGTCTTACAATGCACAGGACAGCACCTCCGCCCCCCACCTCCAACAAAGAATTATCCAGCTCAAAATGTCAATAACGCTGAAGTTAAGAAACCTTAGGCACCTGTTGTGTCCTAAGTATTGTTCTAGATGCCAGGGGGATGTAGCAGGGAACAAGCTCAGAAGCTTACATTTTAGAAGGTGAGAGGTGAGACAACAATCAGAAAAATATACAGCATATCAAGTGGCGATAAGTGCTGTTCAGAAAAATGAGGCAGGAAAGAAGGCAAGCAGTGTTGTGAGGGGTTACCGTTTCTGAATTGGGTGGTCAGGGAAGATACAACTGAAAAGACGACCTGAAATAGGTAAGAGTGAGCCATGTGGGTGTCTTGGGGAAGAGCATTATGGAGAGGGAACAGTGAGTGCAAAGGCCCTGAGGCAGCAGTGTGATAGGTGCTCTAGAAATAGCAAGGAGGTCAGTCTGCTTGGAATGGAGGGATCATAATGCTGAATCCAGCTCTGAGAAGGGATTTCCCTCCCCTCTGCTCTGTCCCATCATCTCTGCTTCAGGCAGGTGTTTCTGGCTTGACTCTAGAATGGCCACACGTTCCACCTCATAGTTTAGATATGAGTAAGAAGAGGGAGGAGCAGGGTCTTTGTGCTTCATGTTTCTTTGTCCTACACAAGCGTCAGACCTCCTTTCATGACGAGACAATGAGCGGGTACTGCATCACAGCATCAGGCTGTGGACCAACAGATGCACTTCTGAGGAATGGGAGAAAGAAAGGAAAGACATCTCTTCCTCCCCCTCTTTCTCTCTTCCAATTAAAGAGGCAAGAGGAACTTCCCTGGCGGTCCAGTGGTTGAGACTCCACGCTCCCAATGCAGGGGGCCCGGGTTCAATCCCTGGTCAGGGAACTAGATCCCGTATGCTGCAACTAAGAGTTTGCATGCTGCAACTAAAAAGATCCCGCATGCCACAACTGCAGATCCCACACACAGCGGCAACTCAGACGTGGTGCAGCCAAATAAATAAATAAATACATAAATATTTTTTAAAACTTAAAAAAATAAAGAGGCCAGAGACTGGTGTTGAATAGCATTTGGATCAAAAGTAGTGTACCATTTACAAAGCTGAGCACAGAGCTGGGCTCATAGAGAGGCTGATAACTTATTATTTTGGTTGACTGAGTATTGTTGAAGGTCATTACCCTTCACTGAAATATGTGATTCTTACCTGAGTTCTAGCTGCTTTACATAATCCTCTCCTTTAGTCTTCCCAACAACGCTAAGGGGTAGATACTATTATCTCTCCTTTACAAATGAAGAATTTAACTAACTTGTCCATGGACTCATAGCTACTAAGTGGGGAAGGCTGGATTTGAGCCCAGGTTTGTCTAAATCCAAAAGCCATGCTTAACTACCACATTATTTTCTCAGTCATGAACTTTTCCTGTTACCTTTGTAAATCAAAGCACACTGAAACTTCATAAAATACTTTGGCAAGGAATAACCATAAATTAAAAATAAATGATACTGCTTTCATAAGCTAAATCTTAGGTTTATTGAAATGACAAACCAAACTAATGAAATTGGGAATTATGTTATTTCTACAGAATCCTTATAAACCAAAGTGGGTAAAGATGAGGTACGGAGCATGGTATCTGAACACCAAGTTGTGGAAAAAGCAAAGAGTCGATGAACCTTTGGTTGACCCCAAGGCCTTACGTAAAGCTCAAGATGAGAATGTTAAAAAGGAGCTATGGGAACAGGTATGTGTATATGCTGAGACTTGATCATCTGAGATGAAGGTTGTCAGTGCAAATGCCACTTCATACTGAAGTCAATTCACAAGATGTGGGTGCAGCCGTGTGCTGGTAGGGGACACTATGATGACATGGCTGTCTTGCTGGAAACACATGACTTTTGACTATTCTTGATTGAGTTCATTTGGAAGGTGAAATGGTCTTAAAGAACTGAATTACAATGATATAAACTTCTACATCCCAAATTTTAAATTCCAATAAATAAAAAGAAAAACCAAATGAATGCATGAATACACCTAAGATGTTGGGACTGAATCAAATCTTTTTCGATTATCATGCCCTTTGGAGTTAAGATCTAAAATTTGTGGATATATATTGAGTAGGAAAACACTCCCGTTTCTTCCTCTACCGCTCTCAATTCTGGTCAGCAAATGTGTCGGGGTTTTTTCCCCACACCAAGCAATACTCTAATTCCCTGACACCAGCTGGATGTCCTACAATTTTACTCAATTCTGATATCACCTACCTGGAGAGAGCATCAGATCCCACAGGTTAAGGGCTCAGTCCCACAAAACTGCCCCCACTGCAAATGCCAGTCTCAAGTCCAGGTTGTCACCTGTGCTTCTGGCTGACTGGCTATAAATCAAAGGTTCACACGACGCCCTCCTTGAGTTTGATCATCTGCTAGAACAGCTCACAGAACTCAGGAAAACAGTTTACTTACAATCTAGTAAGATTACCAGTTTATTATAAAGAGCTACACTCAGGAGCAGCCAGATGGAAGAGATGCATAGGGTAAGGTATGTGGGGAGGGGCTTGGAGCTTCCTTGCCTTCTCCAGGTACCTTTACATGTTCACCGACCTGGAAGCTCTCCAACCCCCCTCCTTTGGGTTTGTATAGAGGCTTCATTACATTGGTGTAATTGATTACATCATTGGCCATTAGTGATTAATTCAACCTCCAGCTCCTCTCCCCTCCCTGGAGTTGGGGAGGTGGAGCTGAAAGTGCCAACCCTCTAATCACGTGGTTGGTTTCCCTGGCAACCAGCCCCCATCTTGTAGCTATCTAGGGGCTTTCCAAAAAACACTTCATTAAGATAAACTCCAATGTGGTTGAAAGGGGCTTGTTATGGATAAGGAAAGACTCTCACCATTGTGGCTCTCATCACTTAGGAAATTCCAAGGGTTTTAAGGCCTCTGTGCCAGGAATGGGAAGAAGACCAAATATCTCTTATTATAAATCACAGTATCACAATTATTAATCTCAAATAGATTAGATTCCGGACATCCTAGGTCAATAATGATCTAATTGATAAAATGTGTTGCTTATCCTTGATACAAGGGTAAGAAAAAGAACAGAGAAAGGAGAGAAAGTTGGATATCTTTTGAAAGCCTTTGTATTCATCAACTTCTGAATGTTATTTACACACATATTCCTAAATGAGAAGGCAATCGTTTAAAATAACATACTTGATAAACAGCTAAGTGCTTTTAATTAGGACAAATATGAAATCAAGCTTCTGACAGCTGACCAGTTTTTTAAAGTGTGGACCCTCTTTTAGGAGGAGTTACTCGCAGACCTTCATGGAGCAATTGCCTTTAAGGATTTCGTTCTGAGCAGGGGCTACAGGATGCCGAGTGTGAGTAAAGGGTCGGAAAGACCTCGGAAAGACCTGCTGAGGGGCTCACAGTTGTTGATGGGAAGGGGTCAGCACCCTGACAAAATCAAAATACTTCTTCTACAGGGACACACCAGGACTCAGCCCTGGGAGAAGGGGTGTGCTTTCCCCAGACAGGGACCCACAGATGGGATTTGGCATTCTGCTCTTTTCATTTTGCCTGTTTGGCTCCTGCTGTCAGAGGTGCTATCTCCCTGCTGACTCACCTTCCTTGGGTTTGGCCTTAACGGGGCCAAAGTGAAAGGGATCCACGTGCAGGGCGTGAGCCTGCTACTAAAACAATGAATTCTCCAGGAAGTGTCAAGTCTCCTTCACTTCTACTTCTAAGGAGCCGGGCTGGGGTCAGGACGAAGTGGAGCTGGGAGTCACAGGACTATTATTGTGCCATCTGTGGGGTACATGAGGACGCAGACTAGGGCAAAAGGTCACTTCCCGGGCAGCCCTGCAGCCTCTTCTGTCTTTCTCCCACTTTGTCTTTCCCTCTCCCTGAGCTTGTGCTGCTGGCGCCCCCGCCTCCCACGTGGAGGGTTCCCCCGGGAGGCCACAGATAACAGGAGTGGGGTGGGAGGCTGGCAGAGCGGACCGCTTAGCAGGAGGCCCTGCAGCCTGGAGATCTGTCCCCAGACCAGCCCTGCCACTGTGGCAGGAAGCCAGCTGGGCCTGGGGCCCAAGTCGTGGCTGATAAGTTCTGTGTTTGTCCAGCGTCCCCTGTGCTCACGGCCCATGGAGTCCTTAGGCGGACATGCAGCCAAGATGGTAGAAGTCCCTGGAACTAGGATACTGGATTTCTTTTTTTCCAAGAGCGATAGAACTAGCAACAGCTTACACTTACTGGCAAAGAGATATATTGACCAATCTCAGATCCAGACTTGTTCAAAGTTAAATCAGGCGATGTGAAGGGAAAGTCGAGAGTATGATAATAGACTAATGGGCTAGAGATTCCATTATAGAACTAGGATGAAATCTCTCCAATAGCTTTGAGCATCAATAATGGGCCTACATATTTTATACTCTTAGATATAAGTATATATCTTATATATAAGATACTTACATATAAGTAAGATATAGTTAATATACTTACACACATTTTTGTACTTATGTATTTATGTAACTGCCTCATCTGCATATATGGCCTACATAAGTATATTTTATATATTTATATGTATAATAGATAAAATATGCTTATATATTTTATATAACATAATTGTATATATGATTATATATTTATATAATACACACAAAATTATACTTAAGCATAAATATAATTATGTGATATATATGTGTATATACAGACACACACATACACACACACACACACACACACACACATATATATTCTTCTTGCCAAGGAGATATATGTATATACATATATATCCCTATTTGCTCTTGACATTATAGTGACTCATAGTTTTTTCTTTAGTGGCAAAAGAGGATTTTTTATTCAGTTTGATTTGTCCCGTTGGTTTAATCCATTCCGTTGCTGAACATTTAGTTCAATTTTGGGCAGAAGGAAACATGCCTGACTCACTGGTTACTCTTTTAGCTGCATCAACTAAAGCGAGGTGATGCCCCTGGCTATGGCTGAGTCCCCTGAGAACACCTGTCACTCAAAACCCTGGAATATTTTCTCCCTTTATTCTTACATCCTATATCCTCTATTTTATCAATAGGATTTCAACTAAAAGAGAGGGGGGGATCTATGATGGTAAATTATCTATCTATCTATATATAAAATCATTACTTATTTAAATTTATATGTGAGCATTCATTCTTTTTACTCCCTTAAATGTCTATGTACACCTTGTATACATACATGTTTATGTACGTTACATGAGCATACATACTTATATACACATTCCAGTATCTGCTGCTGGATTAACTGTGCATTACCTACAGCTTCATTCCCTCGGCTACACAGAAGTCCCAGGCCTTTAATAGCAGAGATGAGCAGCACAAGGCTGTACTGAGCTGGGCTGGGCTGGACTTGGTCACAGAAAAAGCGTGAATTATATCTAGATATTTCTGATGGTGTGCAACTACCTTCCAAAGTCCACCATCTCGCATGGTCTAATCATCGACATCAGATTTTGGGTCCTATCAGGATATACATCAGAGTGTGAGATTGTGAATTCGGGTATGGTAGTGGTTGTGACTAGACTGTACAATTTTCATTTGCCAATTTAAAGGAGTTTCCCTCATCTTTTTTTTTTTTTTTAGTTCCTTGAGAAGATGTATATGAGGAAGGAATGTAAATGTGAGTGTAACAAGACTTCTGTAAAATAACTCAAGCATGGAAGAATCTTGGGAAGATGATTAGACAGATTTCATTTACTATATACTTGGCTATTTCTCTCTCTCTTTAAACATTAAACAAAATTTATGATGAATGTCCCACCATAGCTGTACAATTTTGACTTGGTAACATCCATAAAATTTATAACTAATACTTGCAAACATTTCAGAATAGTCTTCTGCTTCAGTTAATCAATATTTTATATATTTTATCAACCGTGAGATCAATTTCATATTTGGTATTCTAACATTTTGGTAGCATTGTCAATATTACATAGTTATATCAACTATTTGTAAAAATAAATAAAACCATAAAAAAGCAGAATTGCTCTATTTCATTTTCCCAGAGTATTATTTTCCCTGGTTTTGAGTGAATAGCTCCTTTACTCTTTCTTTACAATATAATTTTCTTTCATTTTGAATTAAGCTTACTGAGGGTTTTTTGGCATGTTAATCTTGATAATAAATGTGTACCTATAATATAAGGTCATGGGTCATAAAGTTTAATGGAAACTCAAGATGGCATATTTTTACATTAAATTTTTAAAAATTATTTTATTTAACATGTTAATGCTCATGTTAGGAAAATTAGAAAATATAGACTAACAAAAAGAACATAGAAAATACAAATACCTCCTATAGAGTCAGCAGTAACCACTCTTTACTCATTGGAATGCATCCTTCCAGATCTTTCCCTCTGAAATACACTCTGGATAATTTAATCAAAAGGAATTTATTAAAAGGATATTGGATCCCAAAGTTTTATCAGTTATAGTATTTGTCTTCAAATACAGAATCTCTGGGTGATGGATGACCTTTCACCCTCTGGGTCTGTCATGATCCCATTTCAATAATCTGTAGGCTGTAAGTGAGTCTTTACTATACACTCTATGCATCTGGACACATTAGGGTGATGGAGTACATGACAGAAGCAATGAACCCATAGTGTCAGCCCATTGCTGTGAAATGAGTTTCAGTGTTGAGTGGGATACCATGGTGGTGAATAAGCATGCAGGAAGTGTAGGAATGTTGGTGTGGGCAGAAGTTTGTTAAGCAGGAAAGCAAATCCAATTGCAGAATAGGTTGCTATTCTAGTCAGGCCACTTTCCTCAGACTCCCTTGGTGTTTCAACTTGTCATACATGCCCGCGTGGTAGCCCATGGGAGCCCCAAAGCCTGTGAGCCCAGAGGAGGCATCCAGTTCTACCAGGCAAGCTGGGGCAGGATTCTGACATTCAAGTGCTGAGCCAAGATGGTGTTGGAGGTGGTCTGGAGAGAATTCATTTCTTTCCCTGGACACATTGTTCCTGGCTTTGTTACATTCAAGCCTAATTCATATCAGGGACTCAAGTTTGGTTTTAATTACTGGACAATTATTCCACAGAAGCAATAGCTAGGTCAGCGTTCGTGAGGGGAAATCCAAGTTGCTGAACCCACGTGGCGCCTGCATTTCTGCCTCCATGCCCACTTTGCTCATGAGATCACTGGGCAACATTGGAACTTCTGGAGAAAGAAGCGGGCTGGCATGCAGAGGATAGGTCAAACTTTTCACCTGATTATTGAGCGCTTCCTCTGCAGTGGAGGTCTTTTGGTGGGTATTCACAAAGAACCAAATACTCTCATACTCTGGATCCATTCTGAGCGATCCCCTGTATACCTCTTCTCCCAAATCTCTTTGTCACTATCCCTGTGTTCTTGATCCTTCCAAGTCTCTGGCTACTAAGCTAAGCCATCAGCTGCTGACCATTAGTTGGTGACATGCACCTCAGCCCATTTCTCCTTTCAGACAAAGTGGTCAACAGGATGAAATGCTTACATTTCTGTCTACTGGAAAATTCCCCTTCTCGGCTGTTCTTCAGGGCCACCCTTGAGTTGGGCTACAGTGCCGTGGCAGTCCACTTGTGGCTGCTGCCGTCATATAGTGGAGGTTGTCTGTTTCGTCACCTGGACTTAGAGAACGTCCCCAGGTCAGATGTGTAGGCTGAGGAAGATGGCAGTGTGGTAGGAGTGGGCACACCATGCAGTTTGTTCTGTCTTCAATTCCTGCTCAAGCCCAGTCCTAAATAGAAAACTTTCACTCGATTACGAGAAGCAAAATAATTTGGTAATTACATGTGTGGACTTTGGAGCCGGAGGGCCTGGATTCAAACCAAGCTCTGCTACTTATTAGCTATATGACTATGGGGCAAGTTGCTTGTCCTCTCTCTGCTTCAGTTTTCTCATCTAAAGTAGGGATAGCAGCAATAATAACAGTACTATCTCCCAGAATTGTGGTGGGGATTAAAGGGAATGTTACCGGTAAAGTGCTTAGAACACAGCCTGGCACTGTGCACACACACTAAATGTTAGCCGACTTTATGGCTTAGTGGATCAGGTGACCTTGGGTGACGATGGGCACCAGTCGCTTGGTTACCTAAGGTCTCATGATCAGGCTACCGTATTAACTGGTGCCAAGCAACAAACGGAGACTGGTTTCTCTAAAGGTGAACGGTTACATGCCACAGAGCTCCTGGCTCAGCTGCAAAGCCCTGGGGGCCTGTGCTCTGATTCGCCTTTCTGGACATGCCAAAGCTCCATTCAGCAGCTCTCTGTGCCACAGGTGCTTTGAGCATGCTGGATTCATTGGATCAGAGGGCAGAGATTTCTGGACCAGCTGAAAGCCTTCTCTTGCTTCTGGCTGCCCTCAAAGCCGGCAACCTCTCAGATTACTAAAGAAATGAGCTGAAACAGCACATCTAAATCTGGCCTCCAAAATCCAAAGAGAAGTGCAAGTAGCACATCATTATGTATTATTTCCAACACCCAGACATAATAGATGTAAATAACCTCAAGAGCATAGATACTAACTAACAAAAAGGTGTTAAAAACCAGGAAGAGATGAGGTTTTGAGTTTTGTTACCTTTGGTTTTAATATAATTTATTTTAATTGTAAGTCTATTTAAGTCTTAATAATGACTGTGTTTACCAACCAACTTGCTAAATTCCTGAAAATTTAACAGTTGGCTTTTGTGAGCTAGGATAAACTGCCTCTAGCACATGGGTAGCATTCAAGGCAGTGAGCGATGTTAGGGGTGAAGAATAAAGAGAGTTGGCTACCCCAGCCTCCTGCCAGCCTATTTCCACAAAGGTCGTTACAGAGTCTTCGCGCAAAGTGGGAAAATCCTCACCACAGAGGGAGAAGGGAGAATTTCTCTGACAAGGAAGGCTGCAGCAGTTTGGGTCTGCCAAGGAGCAAATGGCAAAATGGCATTAGATGTTCGAGAGGTTTACTGGGGTGGGAGTAGCAGAACATACGGAGAGCCTTTAGATTCTGATGCACGTGTGATCCCTGTGGAAGGACAGAGGGAGGAAAAGAAGATTTGGTCTTGAACTGCAGCACAGTTCAAATGAAGGTTTGGCCAGGCCAATGGGGAGACCTCAAGTCAAGGTCGCCAAGAGGAGGAATCTCACATTTTGCTAAAATGGGCCTGCCTTGGCACTTCTGCACGCTCTGTCATGGGCTGGGAGCAGCCCAAGGGAGTATGGCCTCAGTGAGAGGGCGAAAGGTCCAGAGGGGTAGCAGCTGGGTCCATCAGTCATTTGTGCTCCTTGCAACAGGAGAGCTGAGCAGCATATTTTCATAGGGTTGGGAGTTTAGGGAACTTGAAGCCATCTGAACTTTCCCATATGTTCACAGTTCAGCATTCAGGGTCTCGCTCTTTCCCAATCTATACTCTGTCTTCACCTACGAGATCTTACAAAGCAGTGAATTCAAATGATATTTTAATTCAGCAAATTAAAGGATCATTTTTTTTTTCTTTTTCTTTCTCAGTTCAATAGCTGCAAGACATGAGATTACTTTAGACAATCCCAAGGACTTCCTAATTTGGGAGGTTTGTGTTTGTTTAAAAAAAGGTCCACAAATTATTTGATACACCTGTCTTCAAAAGGCAGTGTCTAACGCCTTTTCCCTCGAATGTGGGCTGTACCTAGACTTGATTTTAAGGAACAGAATGTGGAAGAAGTGATGAGGTGTCATTCTGAAACTAAATCATAAAAGACATTGTGGCTTCCTCCTTGTTCTCACTGGAATCATCTGGGAGAGACTAGCTGCTGTGTTGTGAGGACACTCAAGCTGTCTATGGAAAGGCTCACATGGCAAGGAACTGAAGCCTTCTGCAAATAGCCATGTGAAAAGCCGTCTTGGAAGTGGATCCTTCAGCCCCCATTAAGCCTTCAGATGAGATTGCAACCACTGCTGACATCCTGACTGCAACCATATGAGAGATCCTGAGCCAGAACCCCTCAGAGAAGATGCTTCTGAATTCCTAACCCATAAAAATGACTCTAATGTTTGTTGTTTTAAACCATTAAATTTACTGATTATTTGTTATGCAGCAATAGATAACTAATAGATTTTTGTGCCTGGAAGTGGGATGATATAACAAGAATGTAAAATGTGAAAGGGAGCAGGATTGAGAAGTGGGTTGAAACTGGAAGAACTTTGAAGAAACTGTTGGCAGAAGCCTCATAGACTGTGAAGAGGCTGTGGGTGAAGGCTTGCAGGAAAATGAGGTAAATGCAATTGGAAATTGGGAGAAGTGGTCTCCTTGTTATGTAGTAGCAGGAAGTTTATCCATACTGTCACCTGAAGTAACATGGAAAGTAGAAGAACTACCTAATGAACTGGTGATGTAACTAAGGAGAGTTTTATACAGAGTGTTGAAGGTACCTCCTGGTTTCTTGCTGCTTATAGTAAAATGCAAGAGGAGATCGATAAGTCAAAAGGACAGTTTAATCAAAAGCAACCAGGACTTGATGGTTTTGTAAACTCCTAGCCTCTCAGATGACAAATGATGTTTAAATTAAGAAATGATTTGTAGCAAAGATCAAATCCAAAAGGACACATAAAAGGACATGCCAGGAAAACATGGTCTAAAGATGAATCCAAGGATGTAATTGTTAAATCCCTTGTTAAGACCTCAGAAAGTTCAAAGATGACGCTTCAGAGTACATTCAGGCGGACAAAACTTCTACTGAAATCTTTAAAGTGTGCCTCACCGTTTTAGTCAAACAATAGAGCGCCTAAGAAACTGGAGGCTGTTGTTCTTCAGCATATTCTCAAGGTAGAGAAGGGCTTATCTTCAAGATACATGTGGGGAATTCCCTGGCGGTCCAGTGGTTAGGACTCTGTGCTTCCACTGCCTGGGGCCCAGGTTCGATCCCTGGCTGGGGAGCTAAGATCCCGTAAGCTGTGGCCCCAAATAAAAGAGATTTGTGGTTTTGGCTCTTGAATAATGATGTGGACCACCTAAGATTCACAGGAGACCTGCAAAGTTTTTTGAAGAACTATAATGCAATAAACACTGCCAGCTTGGACTAAAATGGGGGTTGTCTAGAAAGGGGCTAAGTGTATTTTGCATATGAGAGCAAACTGTTACTGAAGTGAATGTAGGTCAGAATTCTTTCTCAACCTCCCCCTCCAAAGTCATGCCTGCACCACTCCTGCACCAACAGGCCAGCAGAGCTGCTGCAGATTATTCTCAGTTCTGGCACTTCCCTAATAGCCGTTATATCGCCCATCATTCATCATGTTATCTTCTTTGATTACTCGTTAATGGTGTGTTTTCCTCACTAGAGTATAAGCTCATGAGGGCAGGGAATGTATAGGTTTTTCCTAGTGTCCTGCAGAGTGCCTAGAGTCCTACATAGTTGGGGCTCAAACTATGCATTTATTGAATGAGTGGATGAATATCAGGAATGGTGAAGCACCAAAACATAAGAGGTAAATTTCCTGAAAAAAAATTTTTTAAGAATTGACAGTTATCTTCTTGGGAGAGAGTGAGGTAGACTAGAAAAGGACATACCTAAGCAAAACTATGATGAGGGCAAAGTTTGAGGTGACCATTATCCCCTGTTTCTTGTCTTCTTCCTCTCTTCAGTATTAGTCTTTAACTGCTTCCCGATCCCACCCACCTACCCAACTATGGCACTGTAAGTATTGGTAACTGTTAAAATGTGTCAAAAAGAAAGTTGATGTGTCACCAATACCTTAGAGTGGATTTGCTTGATATTTTAAAATCTAGAGGGAGAACGAACCAAAGGAATGAATTTCTAAAGGAAGAATTTCCTACAGTGGGCTCTTGCCTCAGAGGGGTGGTGAGGGAAGCCGGGCTTCTCCAGTCCTCCACACCTGAATGTACAGTGCCACCTGCTCTGCTCGCATAGAAAGTAGGTTCTATGTTTTTGCTCATGCTGCAGGAAAAAAATGGGCTAAGTCATAAAAAAATACAACAGACCCAAATCACTTCTTAAATGGTCAAGGTCACCAATAAAAAAAAAATTAAAACAAGGTATCAATTTTTGTCTATCAAATTGGCAAAGATTTTTTTTAAGACAAAACTAATATTGGCAAAAATGCTAAGAAAAAGGTGCATATATTCAACTTGTGAAAGTGGGAAAAGATACAGACTTTTTGAAGGGCAATTTGGCTATCCAAAGCCTTAAAAAAAAAAAAAAAACAGAATAAATAAGCAACTTTGTGTGTGTGTGTGTGTGTACATATGTACATATGTATATAGCCTTTGACACAACAATTCAATTTCTGGGAATTTTGAGTGAGTAGAGGCCAGGGAGCTGCTAAACATCCCATAATGCACAGGCAGCCCCTCACAACAAAGAATAATCCTGTCTAAAATATCAATAGTGCTGAGGTTGAAAAAGTCGGTCCTATAGCATGTGATCCAAGAGAAGGCAAGGAGGAAGCACAATGCCTTTTATAACCTAGTCTTGGAAATCACACATCACCACTTCTGTCATATTCTATTCATTAGAAGTAAGTGGCTAAGTACAGCACACCTTCAAGAAGAGGAGAACTGAACTCCTCCAAATTTCCTTCAAAGGGAAGAACATCAAATAATTTGTGGCCATAGTATAAGACCAGCGCAGTCTGTCTTTTAGCCACAAATTATTTATGTTGCTCTCATATGCAAAATACACTTATCCCCTTTCTAGACAACCCCCATTCTAGTCCAAGCTGGCAGTGCTTACTGCACTATAGTTCTTCAAAAAACTTTGCAGGTCTCCTGTGAATCTTAGGTGGTCCACATCATTATTCAAGAGCCAAACCCACAAATCTCTCTCTCTTTTTTGTTTTGGCCGCACTGTGCAGCTTGCGAGATCTTAGTTTCTTAGCTTTTAGTCACCAGTATGTGTTTAAGATTTAATTACATTGCTGTGTGTAGATCAAGTTCATTGTCATAAATACTTCATAGCATTTCATGGGCATCCACCATATCTTACTTATTATTTGCCCACAATGGGCAGCCAGGTGGCCTTGAACTTATGGCTACCCCAAATAACACTATGTGCCCCCTTACAGTCTTGTGCACTCTCTTGGCCATACATGTTCAGGAGTGGGATTGCTGGGTCATGGGGTACACGCATACTTAATTTCACAAAATTCTTCCAGATTGTTCTCCAGATTGTTTGTACCTGTTTCCCATCAGCAGCATTGCATCTCTCTAATATTTGCCTTTCTGGTGGATGTAAAATGGTGTAACATCCTTGTTTTAATTTGCATTTATCTAACTACCAGTGAATTTGAGCATTTTTGCATCTTTTGCTAGTCATTTATTCAACTAAAAATTACCCTGAGTGCCTATTATGTTCCAGGCACTGGGGAGAAGCATCCCTTGTTCATTTTATACTGGATCTTGTGTCAGGTTTTGTTTTTTTTTTTTTGGATCAGTTTGTATGAGTTCATCCTATATCTACATATTAGTGCCTTGTCAGTTTTAACAACACGAAAATCTGCTCCCCATCTGGATCTACCTGCTAACTTTGTCTATAGCAGCCTCACTGATGAGATAGCCTTATTTTGATGAAGTCAAGAAATCTTTTGGCCTCTTACATTATGCAATATCACAATGAGAGTCTCTTGGATTTTGTTCTATTAGTAGTAGTTTGACCATTTACATTCAGGACTTTATTCTATCCGGAGTCCACTGTTTTACGTGGTACAAAGTAGTAATCTAACTTTATTCTTCTTTACATAGTGAACTTGTTCTCCTGACATAGATTTGCCTTTGCTCTAAAGGTTTCATCATTCAGCATAAGAGATCTCAGCCTGGAGTCTATTCTGGAACTAAGATGAGTCAGAGGTTTGCAAACAGTTGCACTTAGAAAATGTCCCTATGAAATATGAAACTGGGCAGCTCCAATGTGACGGCTTTGCAGAAGGCTTGACTTGTGGTTAACATTACGTGGAGTAGCAGGAGCCAGAGGCTTGACAGCAGCAGACAGGTGCTAGTGGTGAGTACATTTCCCTAATGAGGTGAGGGCTTGCAGAGAGAGGAATTACAAACCAAGAGCAAGGCTGAAATTCACCGTAAATGTTGGAATACTACCAGAGGGATACGCTGGTATCACACATCCAGATTTGCACACTCACTTCTAAAATGTATGCTTTGAAATTTGGACATGGTTTAAAAGCATTAGGATTCAATGCAGCTAGAGTTTCAAGCAGGAGTCCTGGGAGGTCAGAACACTGGGTTCAAATCCCAGCTTGGTCACTCACCAGCTGTACGACCTTGGGCAGATTACTCCTCTCAGGAATTTAACAGGAGATAATCCTCATAAAGCACTTAGTTTAGGGCCAGTATATATTAGGTATTCAATGAACAAAGACAATAAAAAGGCCTATTACATAACAAACTCTGTATTCTGGGGAATACAAAGAATAAACAAACTCTGGCCCTCAAGGGATTTATGATCTAATATGGGGATGAGATAAACTACAACAATAATTATACCATAAGAGAAAACCTTGTATTTTGCTCTAACAGAGTTACAGTATGTAATCAGAGTTCAAAGAAAAGAATGGCATATCAGTTTGAGGGCTGGGGGCTAAGAGTGGGATTGGGGGCTGGGGAAAAGTTCATGGAAGGAAGTGGCTTTTGGGAAACGTCTAAACCAATGAGAGAAGGCTCCCGCGGGAGAGACCCCCATTTGGCTGGAGTTCAGGTAAACGATAAGAGAAAGGCCTGGAGAGGTTGTTGGGTTGTGTCAGGGAGACCTTGAAGGCTAAAATGGGGTTGGATTTAGTCTGGTAGACAGAGGAGATGCCCTATCCCGGGCTGTGCTTTAGGAGGATTAAATCAGGAGTGGTTGCAGAGTGGATCACAGCCAGAGGGGAGGGAGGTGCGGGAGGATGGTAAGGTCTGGACAGGTGAGGTGGGGTGTGAATGTTGGCGCGGGTACTGGGAAAGGCAGAAAGGGAGCAATGCAACCGGCCTGTGATGGAAGGACCCACAGGACTTCCCAAGGCAACTTCTTTCCCCAGCGGCCATTTCCTTCCTACCGGCTCTGCTTTCCTTAAAAGCTCACCTGGATTTCCTTTCTCTCACTCAGCTGATAGCTAACCTCACTCACGGGGCCCCTGTGTATCTCACAATGTTTCTTTTGTGCCTTCTTTTTTTTCCCCACGCCTGTTTCCTCCTCTCCTTTCCTCCGAGGCCATCCCTCCCACTGGTGTTCTTGACCCACCACTTCCTCCTTCCCGCGGAATCCCCGTCCAGGATTTCCCGTCCTCCTCACATCTTTCTCCAGGTCTCGGCTGGCTCTCTCCTGCCGACAAACTGAACAAACGTGCCCACGTGTCTCTCGGTCTGAAAGAGCTTCCCTTAGGCCTTGTTCTCTTCTCAGGCGACACTTCGATTCCTCTCCTACCCTTTGCCTCCAAGTTTCTCTGGAGAGGGCTCCCTCCACGTCGGCCTTCTCCACAGCCTTCACCACATTCACTGCTCAGCCTTCCAAAGCGAGCTCCCACCCCCCAAACACTGCAGAGTCACCAAGGACCTCTTACAGGCCGAATGCAACCACTATTTCTCAGCCCTCTATCCACGAATCTCCGCTGAGCGACACCCTCACTGCCCCCAGCCCCTCCAGCTTCTCCCAGTGCTTTCTGTACCTGACTTTGCAAACAAGGCTTGAGCCCGGGGCACGTTGGAACGATTTGTTTTACCTGAGGAGCCATTTTAGTAATCATTCCAGCTGTGGTCTTAGCAGTTGGATGTGGGAGCGTGTAGGTCAAGGAAAAGGCTCACCCTGCAGATACAAACATGGGAACCGTTAGCTTGAAGTTGGTGTGTAAAGCCATCAGATCAGCAGAGGAGTGAATTTAGAAAGAAATGTGTATAATTCTTAGTTCCCAGGTTGTTGTTGTTGTTTTGTGAGGATCAAATTAAATGCATACCTTAAACACCTGGCACACCGACAGCACTTAACAAAGACGGTTGCAATTTTTTATTAATAACCCATCCGGAGGAGCTCGCGTCTGCACGACATCCAGCCCCGTCAGGAGGGCGCGCACCCTCAGCAACGACTGGAGGCGGTTAAGGTGATTGGCATTTACAGATGGATGGATCTCAGTCCAATCCTTTCCTTCTACAGGCGGGGAGGCGGAGGCTTGGGGAGGTTAAGCGCAGCTAACTGGCGGAGGAATGGAGCTTCCAACGCGCCGGCTGTGCGTGTCTACCCACCCGGCCCGGCTGCCTCTCCCGCCCCGCCCCCGCTCTCGCCGCAACCTCGCGTGTCGCAGATGCACCACGGCCTCTTCCGCGTCTAGCCAGAACCTCGCACTGCTACTGAGTGTTTGTGGGGAGGAGGCGCCGAGGTGGCCGGCGCTGTCCCACGCAGGGCTGTACCTGAGCTGCAGCCGGAGCAGGAAACGAAGGCGGCGGGTTTGCGCGCGGGAGCCGTGCGCCCTTGGACTCTTAAGGCGCGCGGGACGCATTTGGAACCCTGCGCCGGGTGTTCCCCGCCGCCGGCGACTGGCGGGGTCGAGAAGGGAAAATGTTGGAGAAGGAGGGCGCTCGCGTGTCCGCCTTGCCGGAACATGGGGCTGCAGCCCCGGGGCGGGGAGTGGGGCGGGGCTGGGAAAGTTGAGTTTTGGTCGCGGAGGGCTGGGCCCCGCGCGGGAGCGCCCGCCACTGGGGACCGTAAAAGGCTGCAGCGGGCTGGGTAGGTGTGGCTCTGCCTGCGTGACCTGAGCCCCCGTCTCGGTCGCCGTCGTCTCCCGCAGCTGCGGCCTCTCAGTCATGGGCGCCGTCTGGTCCGCCCTGCTGGTCGGAGGGGGTCTGGCCGGAGCGCTTTTCGTTTGGCTGCTGCGGGACACGGGAAAGGAGGGGGATGCGGAGCAGGGGAAAGACGCCTCTCCAGGGGAGGCTGCGGCTCCGGGAGGCGATCAGGGTGGTGGCGGCGGACTGAGCCCTGGACCTTCTAGGCGGGAGCTGGTCACCAAACCAGGTATTCTTCCTCCCTGTGTCTCGAGGGCATATCTGCCGGGGGGCTCTGAAGTTACCCGCGGGAGGGGGCAGGGGGCGAAAATCCACCTGGAGGTTTCCCGAGGGCTAGCTTCTCCTAACCCGGGCAGGACCCTCCCCGCGGCTCGCATTTTTCCCCGGCTGGTGCGCACGCGCCGGGTGGGGTTCTCGCCCTACACCGAGGCCCTGGGGATGCCCAGGCGGTTTGTCCCAGGTCCGCGCCCCGCTGAGTCGCTGCCCTCGGCGCCCGCCCCTGAGGACCTGCCCCTGCTCTTCCAGCGGGGATGGGCTCCTCCGCTTGGCGGCGCTTGGCGCAGTGCGGGCGGCTGCAGCGGCGGCGCCCCTTCCGGGCCTTCGGAAAGGGGTGCTTAGGGTTCGGAGATCCCACGACCCTCTCCAATTTCTGTCCGAGCAGGGACACTGTCTCGGTCCCAATCCCATAGCCTCATGTCCTCCCATCCCTCACCCCATGGAAGAGCCGTGTTTGGGAACACCAGCGCAGCGAGCAGCCCCCGCTATCTGGACGCTTCTGTCGGGGAGGCAAAGTTCAGGTTGGACTGTGGCCCTGAAGGCTTCGGCTGAAGCCCTGTGGCTGCTCAGTGGCCGCCCATTTCGGAGCTGTCGGCCCTCTCCCACGCTCACCCGAACAGTGCACGGTTGTCTGAAACCCCAGGGAAGAGACACCTCATTCTACTCGGATGAGTACAACTGACGTCTAGGTTTCCATCTCTGTATTTTAGACCCTGTGTACTAGGCAAAGTAAGAGCACTGGCAGAGAACCTTACCTTCCAGCGCCCTCCCTTGGCAAGCTGCCCATGCCTGGACTCCAGCCTAGTGGTGAAAATGACATCGGTAAACTTTAGTGGAGTGGCGGTTCATGTGTAGCCACTTGAAAATCTGCCCCTGTGCCTCTCCTGCAGGGAGCTCATTTATCTTCTTTTCCTGAAAGCCTAACTCATGTTTCAGGTCGAAAGACTGGGAATTCAGAGTAATATTTGTTGACGTCTCACTTCCAACACCACCATTAAAAAGAGACAAAATTAAACAAGACCACCCTCTTCCCACCGCCATCCCCCCCCCCTAATCCCCATATGCTGATTGTATGGTTTTGGAGAGTAAGATCTTGTAGGGCAGCGGCCCCCAACCTTTTGGGCACCAGGGACAGGTTTCGTGGAAGACAATTTTTCCACGGAAGGGGGTGGAGTGGGAGGGTGGTGCAGGCGGTAATGCGAGCGATGGGGAGCGGCAGAGGCAGCTTCGCTTGCTCCCCGACTCTCACCTCCTGCTGAGCCGCGGGTTCCCAACGGGCAGAGGACTGACCGCTACCTACCGGTTTGGCCTGGGGGGTTGGGGACCCCTGTTGTAGGGAGCTATTTGGACTATCAATGAGGTGGCCAAGAAGGAAACTGAGTCTTTAGGGAGCTTGGATTGTGTAGTCTTAAGAAAATATATTTTTATTTATTTATTTTTAATTTATTTATTTTTGGCTGCGTTGGGTCTTCGTTGCTTCGCGCGGGCTTTCTCTAGTTGCGGCGAGCGGGGGCTACTCTTCACTGCTGTGCGCGGGCTTCTCATTGCGGTGGCTTCTCTTATTGCAGAGCACCGGCTCAGTAGTTGTGGCTCCCGGGCTCTAGAGCGCAGGCTCAGTAGTTGTGGCACACGGGTTTGGTTGCTCCGCGGCATGTGGGATCTTCCCGGACCAGGGATCGAATCCGTGTCCCCTGCGTTGGCAGGCGGATTCTTAACCACTGTGCCACCAGGGAAGTCCCAAGAAAATATATTTTTAAAGTATGCAATGGGAGGGGATATAAGATGCCTGTGTTTTGTCGAAGAGGTTCCTAATGCACATGGGGTGTGCAAGGCGAATCCAGCCCTCCTCCCCACCCTCACCCCCAACTCTTGCCCAGCCATGCACTGCTGTCCTTTGTATTCTCCCACAGTGACAGCTGCTGCTGTCCTGCCCGCATCTGTGAGAGTCAATCCCTGACCTGCACGCAGTTCCTGGGAGTACAAGTGTACTCACCTGGTTTGCAGGGTAACCGTGCAGCTCTTCGTCACACAGGCTGGACATTTTTTGATGATGGCAGCCAAACAACTTGACTTGGTTGCATGCCAGTACGGCCTGGACTGCAGAGATCCAGGACCATGACAGGGTTACACTTCTGCCTCTACAGCTTGCCACCTCGTTTACACTCTTGTGCTGGTATACTGACACTCCTGGATGTGCCTTTTATTACTGGATATGCCTGTATATTCTTAGAGCGCAGTTGGGAACACACCAGGTAATTAAGTACTTGATTTTAATAGAGACAAATTTTGTGAACTGCAGATAGATTAGCAGCAAAGTCTTTAAAAACTAAAACTATTTTCTCAGCCTAACTTACTTTTTTCTCACATAAACTGCACAACACTATTACACTTTTCCTTTTGTTTTTTAGAGCATCTTCAAGAAAGCAATGGATGTTTGGTTTCTAAGACTAAAGGCCCTGGTGACCTGCAGGAAGCAGCATGGAGACTGCAGAGTCCTTCTGGAGAAGGCAGTAACCGTGACAATTCAAGAGCGCATGTTCCTTCTGGACAATTTCCAGACACACAATCTCCAGCTGCCTCTGAGACTGGTAACTCTAGAAGTGACTCTGACGTTTCAAGAAACGAAAGCCTTGGATCTCCTGTAGGAGAATGGGGATTCCAAAAAGGCCAAGAGAAAAGTGCTAAAGCAGCTCCATGTCTGGCAGAGAAGTTGCCTTCTAGCAACCTGCTCCTGGACAGAGCGAAAGAAGAAGTGAGCCTTGCACAGTCGGACAGTCGGGACCGGGCTGACCACGTGGACTGGGAGATGGTGTCCCGGCACTCATCTTGGGGCGATGTTGGCTTGGGTGGCAGTCTTGAGTCTCCAGTGTTAAGCTCTAAGCAGGGGAAGGACTATGACAGAAGCAGTCTTGTGGAAGCAAGAGGTCAGGAAGTGGATGTGAAACCAAAAAGGGCAGGAGCAGTGTCTTCAGAGTCTCATCAGGTTAGCGTCAGCTTCCAGGTCCACTATATCACAAGCGCTGGTGTGCAATGCCTTGCAGTAACTGGAGACCATGAGAGTCTTGGGAGATGGAACACTTACATCCCACTCCAGTGTAGCAAGGATGGGCTCTGGTCTCGTTCTGTGCCCCTGCCAGCAGACGCAGTGGTGGAATGGAAGTTTGTGGTAGTAGAGAATGGGCAAGTTACCCGTTGGGAAGAATGCAGCAATAGATTCTTAGAGACTGGCCACGAGGATAAAGTGCTTCACAAGTGGTGGGGGATTCACTGATTCAATTTGCAAAGCATCAAAGAGGCTATTGCAGAACATGGAAGAGGCTAAGGTTGTGCAGCACCCTGAATAATTTAAAATAAAGGAAGTGAAACTTCCAGTCTAGCCATCAGAGTTGTTTCAGATTTGCTAGTGGCTTTTGTCTAATGTGTAGATAATGCTTCCATTGAGCATGGACTTTTTTTCCTGCGGCACTGATGGATGGATTTATGCTGATCCATCGTTACTTTAGGGCTTGGTGGTCTTGAGGAGGGCTTGGCTAAACTTCAGATGTGCACTGGTCACGGAGCACAGAAACTAACCAGCTGCAGAGGCTTGAGGCTTGAGCCTTTGGGTGATTCTTGAACCAGGGGAGTAAAACACGCCTTATTCAAAAGGATAAGATTTCGTACTGGTACAGCTGGAGAAATGCTCTCTTTAATCATACACACTTTATATTTAAAAATCATTAACATCGTATGGAACTGTGATTAGAAAATGTCTGGTCACTAGATGTGATTAGCCAGGATATAAGGTAATGCATTAAGACTTCCCAATGTTTTTTGCTTGATTTTACTTGCCATGTATGGTTTGAGGGTAGCAAGTATGTTTTTGTCCTAATGATCAATGGCTGGTATACAAACAAGGGGCCTAATCAGAGCCTGTTAGCAGGAGCAGCCCAAGAGGAAAAAACAGGAAGGGGGATAGGGTATAGGGCTGAGCAAGGTGGCCTGAATGACACCTCTTAGAGAGCTGGGAGCTTCAGGCCCCGCCGGACTGCAGGGTGGGACACGCCCGTCATTTCCTCACGGGCCTCCTGCAGGACCATTTCTCCCCACGGCCCCTCCTCTCACAGCAGCTCTGGGCTGACAGATGGACTGCCCCATAGCAATCATTTCAGCCTCTTCCCTCTCACTTCATGCCAGTAGCTAACAAAATTATAACAGGGGAGTGATACGGAAGTACATCTTTGCTCTGGGAAGAAATAAACATTTAAACTTTGCCATTATAACTGAAAAAATAATAAAACCTGAGTTTTAACATCTTTATTAAATGTCTGAATTATTTGTATAAATCTTAGTACCATAATAGCTTAGATGTAAAATAAAATACTAATATTTTCTCCACTAATGACAAAGAAATAAAGCAAATATCAAGAGGCACAGAGTCTGTTCTTCTCCCTTTAGAGAAAAAGTTTTAGAATATTTCTTTTAAAAGTTTACCTTTGTTTGGAGGGATATTATACATGCCCATACTTGAAAATTAATTCTATATTAAAACAACTTTTAGTAAGTGTAACATCTATTGGCAAAACAACGTTTAATCCTGGTTATAGATGGTCTTTGCTGAAAAGAGCCTAAACCCAACTGAAAATAGTGTTAGAAAGTGCTTTAAGAACTGTTTTTGGCTCATAGCACTTTTGTGTTAAATTCACATATATTTTCTACAGACTTCATAATGAATTTTATATTCTACCAGTGAGGTCTTCAGAAGGCATTTACCATTACTGTACAGAATGCCCAAGCATTTCTATTAGGTCAAACTAAAGGTAAAACAATTTACAGTCAAAATCTGTTTAGAGTTCTATCATTAGCCATTTTATCATTACCTGATGAAATAAAAATCTTTCAGTAAAGCCAACTGATTTAAGAGATAACATATAATACTAAACTTTATATTTTTAAAACTTGTTATTGAAAATCGGATGTGCTTAGAGGGAGGAGCGTGAGGGCTGTGGTGGTAACTTACGTCCTACTTGGCGTGTCATCTGCACTGGTTACCCTGAGCGCCACCCGCTGTCACAGACCCCAGCGTGTAAGAAGGCTGCAACGACAGCAGCTTACTTCTCCCTCACTAAACAGCAGTGGGTGCTCCTGGCAGGAGGGCAGCTTTCCTTGCAGGTCATCACCCAGGCTCCTGTCCTGTGGCTCCTCCATCCCCTAGGACCTCACTGTCCTCTGTAACCAGCCTGTGGAAGGGGAAATAAAGTAAGGAAAGACCCCACTAAAACTTTGGGCCAGAAAGCACTACAAACTGCTGTGCCCACGTGCCATTAGTGAGAACTGGGCAGGTGTTCCCATGTAGGGAGAGGGGAAGTGGGGCTGGGAAACAGAGTCTCTAGTCGGGCAGCAGTTTCTCAGTGACAGCTGTACTATGGAACGGGAGTACAGGCTTTCTGGACAGGCTGGCTTCTGCGACACCGTTCCTGTTGTCTTTGGCACAATTGAAACATTTTTGTATCTGTTCTTCTGGTCTCCTTTTATTTGGTTCACATCCTGTAGTATCAAATATATTTGGTCTTTGTTCCTGGCACAGAGCGCCTCAAACCCTGGGAATTTCCTGAGAGATAGGAGTATCTTGTTATGCAGATATGAGCTTCTGCTAGTGAGGTGACTTAGATGGGCCCCCTAGATAGCCTCAGGCTGGGGCTGGTCACCGGAAAGACCAAGTGATCGGAGGCTTGCAACTTCCAGCGCCACACTCCGATCTCCAGGATGGGGAGCGGGGCTGGAGAAGAAGCTCTATAAAGTCTCAAATGGTGAGATTTAATGAGCTTCTGGGTTGGCGAACACAAGGTGCCGGGAGCCCTGAGAGGGCGTGGAAGCTCCACACCTCCACCCCGTACCTTGCTCTGTGCATCTCTTCCATTTGGCTGTTCCTGAGTTATAGCCTTTATAATAAACTGTAATAGTAAGTAAAGCACTTTCCTGAATTCCATGATCAGTTCTAGAAAATTATTGAAACTTTAGAGGGGGATGTGGGAACCCCCAATTTATAGCCAGTCAGTCAAAAAGTATAGGTGGCCTGGGACTTGTGACTGGTGTCTGAAGTAGGGGCAGTCTCGTGGGACTGAGCCCTTAAATCTGTAGAATCTGACACTAACTCCAGGTAGTTAGTGTCAGAATGGAATTGACTCATAGACACCCAGGTGGTATCCACAGAGAATTGGTTATTGGTGTTGGAAAACATTCCACATACAAACCCCACTAATTTATTAAACTCTAATTGAGGCAGACTGAATCCATTCAATCTGCAGAAGTTACCCACTGGCTGAAGAATAACAAACTTTTTCTCTCTTGCTTCCTAGTTATTAATACGTAAAAAGAAACTTTTCTAAAAGTTTTGATTACGGGCCACAATGTTTAGTTATGTGATTACATTCACTGATATTGACAGAACAAACAGGGAGTTCAGGGTCACAGAAGGAATCCTGGTCAGTACCTTGGAGTTTGTCCTCCCGTTCTGGGCATTATACCCCATCTTTCAATTTCATGTGAAAGAAGCATTTTAAGCTGAAAAAAAGAGAAGACTATTGCCTCAGCACCACTAAAGATAACAAAAAAACATGTGATTATTCCAACACACTGGTATTAGCACAAAATAACACCTATAAGGTACTCTTGCATCTAGCTAGTACTGCTTTTAAGTTTTACTGAGAGAGCACTCAAGACTAGTTTATTTCAAAATAGAGTTTACAGGACAGGGTATCTTTTATTAAATTTTCACATAAAAAGAAAACAGTACACAGGGCACTAATTATAAGTAACACCACAATTAATTGGGCATCAGCTCTCTGTAAAGAACAGGCAAGCAATGTATCATTTTAGTAACATTTTTTCCTGGTCTTTCACTTTCTGTATCCTCTTTTCTTGATTTCTGATCATTGAAGACATTGCTGAAAATGTTGATAAAGCAAAGTTAGAAAAGCAACATTACTCAGGCTTTAAATTCTATTATGCGCTTCTTAAAAGGTCAGCTTGCTACCACAGAATAGATACATCCTGAGCTCAATAAGTTCTCAAATATTGCAAAGTAGCGTATTTTTTAAAAGACTGAAATTATGAAACAGAGCTAAGGGTAAATCTTTGCTCTTTCAGTTGTTTTAAATGAGCATGATAGAGAATTCCCTGGTGGTCCAGTGGTTAGGACTCTGCTCTTTCACTGCTGAGGCTGTGGGTTCAATCCCTGGTCAGGGAACTAAGATCTCACAAGCTGTGCAGCACAGCCAATAAATAAATGAACACGATAATTATTGTTATAGAAGTCATACATACTAATTGTAAATAATTTGAACACCTCAGAAGGGTACAAAGAGGGGTAAAGGTCATTGTTTGTTTTTGTTCCCTCAATCTGTTGAACCTCCCCATCCCAGGTCATCACTGTAAACCCGTCAGTGAGTATCTTCACATGTACACACACACACACACACACACACACACAGTTTTCTTCTTTACACAAATGGAAATATGTGGTATAAATTGTTCTGTAGCTTGCTTTTATTCACTTAACAAAATGTCAGCATCTTTCCAGTTCAGCTCATGATTTGTTATGACTGCACAGTATTCCATTGTGTGGATGCACCATGTTAGTAAATAAATTTTTAAAAGTTGTTTCTTATTTTTGTTTATGAACATGCTATAGGAAATACTTCAGACTTTTGTATGTACAATTTTTCCTTGCAGAATAAATTGCTAGAAGTAGAGTTTCTGGGTAAAAGAATACATGGACTTTAAATTTTGATAAATGTTCCCAAAATTCTCTCCAAAATATCTATTGCAGAATTTCCAAGACACACTCCATCCAGACAATGCATCCAATAAAAAGTATTTGTCTAAAAGAACTTTTTAAAAGTTTTTTAAAACAAATACAACATGTTTATCATTTGGATTATTACATGGTAGGATTACTCAGATAAAGTCAGAAATATAAGTGAAAGTGTGAATAAAAATGGGGCCAATAAGATAATGCATCTTCCTTAAAAAAGTTATGATAAACTTAAAATCAAACATTTTTCTTTATGTTTATATATGCAGGCATCTGGAGTTATCATAAAGAATTTGTTAATTTTCTTTGGTAACAATTTGGTATAGCTTTAGTACATTAAAAAATGTGCATTTTGGAGTCAGAAATTGCAGAGATCAAGTCCCAGCTCTATTACTCATTGTGTGACTTAAAACTTATTGACTGATTGTGATCTTCAGCTTCCTCATCACCAAATGACATAATATTAGCACCCACCTCCCAGTGTTGTGAAGCTAATTAGTAAGACACTGAGTACAGGGCCTGGCACATAGCTGATAAGTGCTCAATAAATGCTAATAACAACTATTATTATTAATAAGGTTAAATTTATTTTAAAAGGATTTATTCTTAGAAAATTATTTATTATCCTCCATCTAGCAACTTATATTCTCTAGAGATGGAAGATGAAATGAGAATAACATGTATCCTCCAAAATTAATTTCTTTCTGACAAAGGCTCCTGGATTCATGTCAGGAAATCATAAAACATGACAGCCTCCCAAATCCATGGGAACATCCACTTAGAGTTTATGCCCCAAAAGTTGTCTATCATCTGCAGAGTACAACAGTTTCTCATTCAGATAGCTTCAGTATATAGTTTTTAAATTTAAAAAATTTTTTCATTTTTTATTATTTATTTATTTTTGCTTCAGTATATTTATATGCAGTTTATCTTTTTATTTAGTGATTCATTGGGTGGCAGAGTCTCCTATACCCATGCTAATTTAAATCCTCTATAAGGCTAAATACTGTTGTTTTGTTTTCTGGCTATTAACTGCAAACTTATCTTGGCTACTGCCATACAAATTCTCATCTACAGACCTAACAGGGACAAGAAAGACAGTGTATGGGAAAGTCTCATGTGAAATCAGCCACTCAAAACATGTGTTCTGTTGAGGGTTAGTCAGCCGTATTATCGTCCCTATTAGATGAAAGAGGAGAGCAGGGCTAAAGTGACCTGCCCAAGGTCACACTATTAATCCAGGCATTAGGCATGGTTAAGACACTCATATTTTGACTAAGGTTTCTGAATTTCTTGTTCAAGATCCTTTTCAGTGGGACTACAGATAAGAGGCTTAACCTGAAGGGAAGATGAGTATTCTTTTGAACAAGGAAGATCTCTCCCAAAATGTACACTGTACCTTGGTTCTTTATCTGTAAATCTTCTACCAGAGTCTGCAAGCTTTCCAGTCTGTTCTGAAGCTTCCTGCATGTTTTTCCGGTTGTTTCTATTGGCTGAGACTGTGAAGCTATTAGAAAATTGCTTAGATGTGGTATTAAAAATCTATTCAGTATTTCATTTTAGAAATCTTTCACTTACAGGTTAAACAATCTTTCCTTTAAAATAATGAAAAATTTAAAACACTATTTGAAAATAAAATGTTTTATCTAATACTGCAATACTAGCTTATTTGATTTTGTTTCAAACCAATCTGATTTACTATTTTTTAACTAGGTAGCATTAAATGTGATGAGTGTGAAGAACACTTCAAGTTTAATGATACATTCTGCATTATAAATGACAACTTTTCATACCAAACCTGAGTAGTTCCAGTAACTTAGAGTTTGGAAGCACAAGATTTAATACTCATGCTGGCAACAGTTTTGAATGTGTGTGAGGCCAAGTGCCCATTTCAGTTGTTGGCACCTGAATGAGGATAGTATTAAATGATGGGAGAGGGGAGTACAGATGCTGATATGGCCACAGTGAACCTAGAATAAATGTGGCAGCAGCAACTGAGCAAGGGCTAGAAGCATTTGAGCTATTCTCTAATAAGTATGCTAAGTTTTGTCAACCTCTAAAAAATACTGGTTGTCAATCACAAGATTTTAATTTTGAGCTTAGCCTCTGACTTGCTGAATAACCTTGAAAATATTTTTGATGGCTCATTTTCCTACCAAAAGACTCTTTCACTTAAAGATATTAAATTTTAAAGGCAATCATCTAGGAGTTATTTTGGTTCAAGAGAATAAAAAATAATTTCTCATTGAGAAATTTTTAACATAACACAAAACACATGAAGTTTGATGAGTATCTGACAACAGGGTAAAAAAAGAAAATGCCACACTATTATGTAACCACAAATTAATAATGGGGTGACCAACAGCACTGTTCTACTCCTGCAATAATCACTGCTGTAATGATGAAGTCATTTGCTACTCTAAATTTTTTAAAATATTAAAGAATAACTTAGAAGCATAATAGATGAAGGAGGACACAAATGCAGAAAAAGATGGTAAAACAGAAAATGTACTAAAATCTGTGATTAGGTCCTGATTTCTTTTTTTTTAGGATCTAAAAATATGTTAGGCATATAATTTCAAAAGACCAGGAACTGACTTAACAATGATGCAACAACTTGCCTAATTTATCCCTTATCAAAGGGAATGATACCATAGAGCACTGGGGCAGTTTGAATCACTGTAATATATGATGAAAAACATTTCAAGTTCAATTCAACATATACATATTTAATGTCCACTTATTTATCAGGCTCTTATTCTAAATCAAATCATTTCCCCATCTGTCTCAGTGAATAACAAATGAACTTAAAATCTTAAAAATGAGAACATTTTGGTAAGTTTGTATGATAGACACTTGCACTTATAAAGGCAGAGACTGAAGAGAATGTAAATAATTTTAGAGAATGTAAATAAGAAAGAAAAGTCAGACACATCAGAAACAAGAACTAGAACCCTGCAGCCTGTGGAACGAAAACCACAGTCGTGGAAAGATCGACAAAATGAAAAGGCAGAGGACTATGTACCAGATGAAGGAACAAGGTAAAACAACTAAATGAAGTGGAGATAGGCAACCTTTCAGAAAAAGAATTCAGAATAATGATAGAGAAGATGATCCAGGATGTCGGAAAAAGAATGGAGACAAAGAGCAAGAAGATGCAAGAAATGTTTAACAAAGACCTAGAAGAATTAAAGACCAAACAAACAGAGATGAACAATAAAATAACTGAAATGAAAAATACACAAGAAGGAATCAATAGCAGAATAACTGAGGCAGAAGAACGGATAAGTGACCTGGAAAACAGAATGGTGGAATTCACTGCCGCGGAACAGAATAAAGAAAAAAGAATGAAAAGAAATGAAGACAGACTAAGAGACCTCTGGGACAACATAAAACACACCAACATTTGCATTATAGGGGTCCCGGAAGAAGAAGAGAGACAGAAAGGACCCAAGAAAATATTTGAAGAGATTATAGTAGAAAAATTCCCTAACATGGGAAAGGAAATAGCCACCCAAATCCAGGAAGTGCAGAGAGTCCCAGGGAGGATAAACCCAAGGAGAAACATGCTGAGACACGTAGTAATCAAATTGACAAAAATTAAAGACAAAGAAAAATTATTCAAAGCAGCAAGGGAAAAACAACAAATAACATACAAGGGAACCCCCATAAGGTTAACAGCTGATTTCTCAGCAGAAACTCTACAAGCCAGAAGGGAGCAGCATGATATACTTAAAGTGATGAAAGGGAAGAACCTACAACCAAGATTACTCTACCCAGCAAGGATCTCATTCAGATTCGATGGAGAAATCAAAAGTTTTACAAACAAACAAAAGCTAAGAGAATTCAGCACCACCAAACCAGCTCTACACAAGTGCTAAAAAACTCCTCTAAATGGGAAACACAAGAGAAGAAAAGGACCTACAAAAACCCCAAACAATTAAGAAAATGGTCATAGGAACATACATATCAATAATTACCTTAAACGTGAATGGATTAAATGCTCCAACCAAAAGACACAGGCTTGCTGAATGGATACAAAAACAAGACCCATATATATGCTGTCTACAAGAGACCCACTTCAGACCTAGGGACACATACAGACTGAAAGTGAGGGGATGGAAAAAGATATTCCATGCAAATGGAAATCAAAAGAAAGTTGGAGTAGCAATACTCATATCAGGTAAAATAGACTTTAAAATAAAGAATGTTACAAGAGACAAAGAAGGACACCACATAATGCTCAAGGGATCAATCCAAGAAGAAGATATAACAATTATAAACATATATACACCGAAAATAGGAGCACCTCAATACATAAGGCAACTGCTAACAGCTATAAAAGAGGAAATTGACAGTAACGCAGTAATAGTGGGGGACTTTTAACACCTCACTTACACCAATGGACAGATCATCCAAACAGAAAATTAATAAGGAAACACAAGCTTTAAATGACACAATAGACCACATAGATTTAATTGATATTTATAGGACATTCCATCTGAAAACAGCAGATTATACTTTCTGAAATGCACATGGAACATTCTCCAGGATAGATCACATCTTGGGTCACAAATCAAGCCTTCGTAAATTTAAGAAATTTGAAATCGTATCAAGCATCTTTTCTGAACACAACGCTATGAGATTAGAAATAAATTACAGGGGAAAAAACGTAAAAAACACAAACACATGGAGGCTAAACAATACATTACTAAATAACCAAGAGATCACTGAGGAAATCAAAGAAGAAATAAAAAAATACCTAGAGACAAATGACAATGAAAACACGAAGATCCAAAACCTATGGGATGCAGCAAAGGCTGTTCTAAGACGGAAGTTTACAGCAATACAGTCCTACCTCAAGAAACAAGAAAAATCTCAAATAAACAATCTAACCTTACACCTAAAGGAACTAGAGAAAGTAGAACAAACAAAACCAAAAGTTAGTGGAAGGAAAGAAATCATAAAGATCAGAGCAGAAATAAATGAAATAGAAACAAAGAAAACAATAGCAAAGATCAATAAAACTAAAAGCTGGTTCTTTGAGAAGATAAACAAAATTGATAAACCATTAGCCAGACTCATCATGAAAAAGAGGGAGAGGACTCAAATCAATAAAATTAGAAATGAAAAAGGAGAAGTTACAACGGACACCGCAGAAATACAAAGCATCCTAAGAGACTACTACAAGCAACTCTATGCCAATAAAATGGACAACCTGGAAGAAATGGGCAAATTCTTAGAAAGGTATAACCTTCCAAGACTGAACCAGGAAGAAATAGAAAATATGAACAGCCCAATCACAAGTAATGAATTGAAACTGTGATTAAAAATCTTCCAACAAACAGAAGTCCAGGACCAGATGGCTTCACAGGCGAATTCTATCAAACATTTAGAGAAGAGCTAACACCCATCCTTCTCAAACTCCTCCAAAAAATTGCAGAGGTTGGAACACTCCCAAACTCATTCTATGAAGCCACCATCACCCTGATACCAAAACCAGACAAAGATACTACAAAAAAAGAAAATTAGAGAATAATATCACTCATGGATATAGATGCAAAAATCCTCAACAAAATACTAGCAAACAGAATCCAACAACACATTAAAAGGATCATACACCATGATCAAGTGAGATTTATCCCAGGGATGCAAGGATTCTTCAATATATGCAAATCGATCAATGTGGTATACCATATTAACAAATTGAAGAATAAATCCGTATGATCATCTCAATAGATGCAGAAAATGTTTTTGACAAAATTCAACACTCATTTATGATAAAAACTCTCCAAAAAGTGGGCACAGAGGGAACCTACCTCAACATAATAAAGGCCATATACGACAACCCACAGCAAACATCATTCTCAATGGTGAAAAACTGAAAGCATTTCCTCTAAGATCAGGAACAAGACAAGGATGTCCACTCTTGCCACTCTTATTCAACATAGTTTTGGAAGTCCTAGCCACGGCAGTCAGAGAAGAAAAAGAAATAAAAGGAATCCAAATAGGAAAAGAAGAAGTAAAACTGTCACTGTTTGCAGATGACACGATATGACACACAGCAAATCCTAAAGATACCACCAGAAAACTACTAGAGCTAATCAATGAATTTAGTAAAGTTGCAGGATACAAAATTAATGCACAGAAATATCTTGCATTCCTATATACTAACAACGAAAGATCAGAAAGAGAAATTAAGGAGACAATCCCATTCCCCATGGCAACAAAAAGAATAAAATACCTAGGGATAAACCTACCTAAGGAGGTGAAAGACCTGCACTCAGAAAACTATAAGACACTGATGAAAGAAATCAAAGATGACACAAACAGGTGGAGAGATATACCATGTTCTTGGATTGGAAGAATCAATATTGTGAAAATGACTATACTACCCAAAGCCATCTACAGATTCAATGCCATCCCTATCAAATTACCAATGGCATTTTTTACAGAACTAGAACAAAAAATCTTAAAATTTGTATGGAGACACAAAAGACCCCGAATAGCCAAAGCAATCTTGAGGGAAAAAAATGGAGCAGGAGAATTCAGACTCCCTGACCTCAGACTACACTACAAAGCTACAGTCATCAAGACAATACGGTACTGGCACAAAAACAGAAATATAGATCAGTGGAACAGGACAGAAAGCCCAGAGATAAAACCCAAGCACCTATGGTCAACTAATCTATGACAAAGGAGGCAAGGATATACAAGGGAGAAAACACAGTCTCCTCAATAAGTGGTGCTGGAAAACTGGACAACTACATGTAAAAGAATGAAATTAGGATACTCCCTAACAGCATACACAAAAATAAACTCAAAATGGATTAGAGACTTAAACGTAAGACCGGACACTATAAAACTCTTAGAGGAAAATGTAGGAAGAACACCCTTTGACATAAATCGCAGCAAGATCTTTTTTGACGCACCTCCTAAAGTAATGGAAATAAAAACAAAAATAAACAAATTGGATCTAATGAAACATTAAAGCTTTTGCACAGCAAAGGAAACTATAAACAAGACGAAAAGACAACCCTCAGAATGGGAGAAAATATTTGCAAGCGAAGCAACTGACAAGGGATTAATCTCCAAAATATATAAACAGCTCATGCAGCTCAGTATTAAAAAAACAAACAACCCCATCAAAAAATGGGCAGAAGACCTATACAGACATTTCTCCAAAGAAGACACACAGATGGCCAAGAGGCACATGAAAAGCTGCTCAACATCACTAATTAGTAGAGAAATGCAAATCAAAACTACAATGAGGTATCACCTCACACCGGTTAGAATGGGCATCATCAGAAAATCTACAAACAACAAATGCTAGAGAGGGTGTGGAGAAAAGGGAACCCTCTTGCACCGTTGGTGGGAATGTAAATTGATACAGCCAGTATGGAGAACACTACGGAGGTTCCTTAAAAAACTAAAAATAGAACTACCATATGATCCAGCAGTCCCATTCCTGGGCATATACCCTGAGAAAACCATAATTCAAAAAGAGTCATGTACCACAATGTTCATTGCAGCTCTATTTACAATAGCCAAGACATGGAAGCAACCTAATTGTCCATAGACAGACAAATGGATAAAGAAGATGTGGTACATATATACAATGGAATATTACTCAGCCATAAAAGGAAACAAAATTGAGTTATTTGTAGTGAGGTGGATGGACTTAGAGTCTGTCATACAGAGTGAGGTAAGTCAGAAAGAGAAAAACAAATATCATATATTAACGCATATATGTGGAATCTAGAAAAATGTTACAGATGAACCAGTTTGCAAAGCAGAAATAGAGACACAGATGTAGAGAACAAACGTATGGACACCAAGGGGGGAAAGGTGGGGGTGGGATGAATTGGGAGATTGGGACTGACATATATACACTAGTATGTATAAAATAGATAACTAATAAGAACCTGGTGTATAAAATTTCCTCCAAACTAAAAAAAAAAAAAAAAGAAAGAAAAGAAAAGTCATTCTCAGCATTTAAAAGAAGACTCAAAATCTTATAATAAAATAGAGAAAAAAGGTCATTATTCATGTCAGAGAAAGAAACATAATATTTACCTATAATATCTATGTATATTTACTAAGGGGTGTGTATGTGGTATACAGTAACTATTCTATTTAAATAAGACTCAACTAAATAAACAAAGAAGACCCACTTAAGCACACACCCACCACACAGCATCAATTAGAGTGTATATATAAGAACACCATGTGACCTTTTATTGATTCCAATTATAGAACTTTTAAGTCACTGGAGTAGGAAATCAATTAATCTCATCAGTTATATCAGGTCATTCTTACCTTTAACAGAATCAGGTGAATGAACAGGCTTGGTGGATCTATATTGTGGTGTGGAACCTATAGAATCTTCAACCGAACTAGTCAGGAGTGAGTGAATTGGAGACTTCTTAGGAGAAGAATGGAATGAACGAGAAGCTGAATTTTTCACAGATGGATTTCCTAAAATTTTACAAGAACAAAAGTAAAAGGACAGAATTACTTAAAAATAGTATGCTGCACCTCTGAAAAAATGAAACTCTAATGAGAATATGTTCCCAATCACGGGGCTGGGGTGTGTTCTGGTAAATCCCCAAGGCTTTGGGTTGGAACAGAAAAGGGCTACATCTTAGGAATGAGGGACTGGACCTGCCCTTGGGGATCCTGAGGTCTATCTTCAAATCATCTTAATTCCTGATTGGATTAAATTGATCTGGGATTGCTGGTGACCTTGGTTGTGTACCAGAAGCAAGCATGAATGCTCTCTGGAGGAAGGTGATCATATTCTAAGTCTGAAACCATCTGTACAATTTTTCACATATGTCTGTCATACAATAAAAATAACCAGGCATATGAGGAGACAAAATAACATGGCATTAAACCAAGAGTAAAAAAATACAGGTAATAGATATAGACCCACAAGTTCTGTATAATGGAGGCGCAGACTTACACAGATTCAACAGCATTACTCCAAACCCCAAATAAGTTCTTTTTATATAAAGAAAATCATACCTAGGTATATCAATAAAAACTGCAAAAAACAAACAAATAAACAAAAAACCCACAAAAAACCCAAAGACAAAAACAATCTTAAAGCTGCCAGAAGGGCAAAAATGGCAGATTACATTTAAATGAGCAACAATTAAATTTAGAGCTGACTTCTTAGTAGAGACACTGGAAGCCAGAAAACAGTGGAATATTTTCAAAGTGAAGGAAAAATGTTAACCTAGATTCTATACTCAGCAAAAATATTCCTCAAAAATGGGGATAAAATAAAGACAAGTTCAGGAAAACAGAAACTGGGAGAATACATTTAAAGGAAACATTAATGGCTTAAGTAAAATGATAGCAGATAGAAAGTAAAGTGTGAATATGTGGGTGTATGTAAAAGAATATTAACTGTACAACACAATGCAAATGATCTATTATGGTATTTACCTTTACATGTGACAACAACTGTATGACAGCTGGAAGGAAAGTGAATGGAGTTAACATGTTCTAAGGTACTCACAAATTATGAGAAAAGGTAAAGGCACTCACATATTAATCTAATAAAACAAGGATATATGTTGTATTCTCTTGGGTGAACATTGAAACAACAGTATAAACATATAAGTGAAGTAAAACCTGAAGGAATTAATTGTTCAATTTCAAATAAATGCTCTTTTCTTCAAAATATTAGTTCTTAAAGATTTCTCACAAGTTAAAGTTTTAAAAATTAAGAATTTGCAATTATTTTATTTAAGAATATTATGTTTTTATTTTAGATATACATAGATACTCTTCTACAAAAGACAAGAAAATCTGGAAACCTATCTTCTATTTCACCTCACACCTCGATTTTCCCTATTTACATTATTACTGTCCAGATTTATAGCTACAATTTGTTGAATAACCATCATTTTCACAGTTTCATTCTTTCCCATTTATTTTGTTCTCTTCCATAAGAAGGCTGATAATGTGTCTGCTGATTTGCCTTCGCCTTCCAAATCTAACATATTCTGTATCATTATCTTTCATGTTTCTTAGTTTTAAAAATTCCTTTTCTGTAATTTTCTCTTGCGGTCCATGATGTCCCTGACTATGATTTCAGTCATGCATATCCTAATTTTTATTTTTCTAAGGCTTTCCTCTGTAATGTTATTATTTTTTCTTTTCCACATCTAGCCCGAGTTGTGCCATTTTATTTTTCAACAGATTCTGTTATCTTTCAATCTCTTCCTTGATCTCCTTGTTTTATAGAGAACATTTTGTCTTTGGAAAGTATATGGAGAACCATCTGTCTCATTTCTTTTTCTTTTCTTTTCATCCATTCAGTAATTATTTATTGAGGACCTGCTATGTGCCAGGAAAGTTCTAGGTACTGGATATATCAGGGAACCAAACAACTAAAGACATATGCCCTCGTGCAGCTTTTGTCTAGCAGGAGGTGACACACAATCAACAACATAAATTAGTAGGTTACATATAGTATAAAAAAATGCTAAGTGTAATTTAAAAAAAGAAAAAGATAAGGAGGTTATAATTTTTACATAAGGTGGTGAGAGTAGGTCTCACTGGGAAAGTGACATCTGAGCAAAGGCTTTAAAGGCGGTGAGGGGACTAGCAGTGTGGAGGGAACCACCGAAAGGGGAGCCACTGCAGGGTTTTAAGCAGGTCCCATTTCTGTGCTTTCATTAAAAACTCACCTGCAGGGGCTTCCCTGGTGGCGCAGTGGTTGAGAATCTGCCTGCTAGTGCAGGGGACACGGGTTCGAGCCCTGGTCTGGGAGGATCCCACATGCCGCGGAGCAACTGGGCCCGTGAGCCACAACTACTGAGCCGGCGCGTCTGGAGCCTGTGCTCCGCAACAAGAGAGGCCGCGACAGTGAGAGGTCCGCGCACCGCGATGAAGAGTGGCCCCTGCTTGCTGCAACTAGAGAAAGCCCTCGCACAGAAACGAAGACCCGACACAGCCAAAAATAAATAAATTAATAAATTAATTAAAAAATATTAAAAAAAAAAAAAACACTCACCTGCAGATGGGAATGCGAAGCAACTAGGTGGATCTCCCAACTCTCCTGTGTGTAATGTGACTGGCTCTCTGGAAGCATAAGAATGGTCAGGCAAACATTCCATTTCAAAACTCAGTGTTAAGATTTATCGACAGAAACAAGCTAATGAAGGCAAAAGTGATGGCTTAAAATATAAGCCCAAGATGGCAGCCATAACCCGAAACTGCAGAAGTCCTAAAATACCCGATGAGGGAGATCCAAAGTTGCATCATCTCTATGTATTCAGTGCCCATGAACATTCTGCAGAATGAAAAGGTAATAATATATAATCTTGGCTAGAAAATTCATTTTTGTGTAATAATAGCTATAAAACCCAGTATTTCTCTCATGGATTCTAAGACATGCAATCTTAATGACTCATTTAAAAATTTAAAGACCAAAGGAAAAAAAAACCTCTCTTAGCAATAAGTATCGCTTTATAAAACTATCAGACCTATTTAAATCAGTAAGTTGAACTAAACTACATAGTTCTCTGTAGGATGGGTGCCAGTTTGATAATATTATGACAGCAGCTCTGAAGGTGGTGCCCTTGCAAAGGGGGTTTGTGAGGTCAACATTATTTTTATTATAATACTAAGGTATTATTTTCTTTTTAACTCTCAGTCTCAAACAAGTGTATAGTGGAGTTTCCCAGAGGCTCCATGATATCTGATATCACAACAGATAAATGCAGAGGCAGATATGCGAATACAGCTATCTTTTATTAAGCCATGCATTAAACTGATGATTTAATGATTTTTAATGATTAAATCTTAATGATTTTTTTTGAAAAACATAGTTATTTTTCATAATAAAATATGTTATTATGGTAGTATGTAATGTACTTTGTTACTTTTAAGAGAATATCAAAATGTTTTAATTTTTTAATGCTTAAAATTAAATTTTATTTTCCAGTACTAAAAATGGAAATGACCTATATAAACAAAAGCTCTTTGGAATCCTCAGTGATATTTGTGAGTGCAAAGGGGTCCTGAGACCAAAAAGTTTGAGAATATTAGGAGAAAAACCTTGGAAAGGAAGGTCATGGCTATATTGTGGCTAGTTTTAATTATCAGGGCAAGCAGTTTGTTCTTGCTGCAGTAGGCAATGGGGAGCCTTTGAAGGTTTGGGGGCTGGGAACGTAGTCTGAGGTGTGCTTCAGGCGATCAATCTGAAATTGATGCACAGAAGTGACTGGAACTTGCAAGAGATTGGAGATTTAAAACATCCACACTAAACACTGTAGAGCCCACCACAATGGTACATGCAAATGGTAAAATGGCCTAAAAGGCAGTGTGGTAGGATGAACAATAGCTGCCAAATATATCTGTGTCCAAATGCCAAGAACCTATGAATGTTACCTTATATGGCACAAGAGACTTTGCAGATGTGATTACATCAAGGATCTTGAGATGGGGAGATTATCCTGGATTATGTGGAGATATACCTACATTATCTAAATGCCATCACAAGTCTCTGTACAAAGAGGAAGGCAGGGGGAGATTTCACACAGAAGAGAGAAGGTGATGTGACAATCTCAGCAGAAAGACTGGAGGATGCTATGTCATAGGGTGTGAAGATGGAGGAAGGAGCCACAAGGCAAAGAGTGCAAAGAATGAGGCTCTAGAGGCCCAGAAGCTCTAAAAGAGAAAGGTAAGGAAATGGATTAATCCCAAGGGCTTCTGCAAGGAGTGCAGCCTTGCCATCACCTTGATTGTTCAGGTACTCAGAGGCAGAACACAGGAGCAGTTACAAGCCTGAGCTCAGGAACCAGCTAGACCTGAGTTCAAATCTGGCTCCTCTATTTACAAGCTGTATGACCTTGGCAAATTGCTTGGCAAGCTGAGTCTTCATTTCTAACCTATATACAGGGATAATAATGCCTATATCATAGATTCGATTAGACAGACTAAATGAGATGAGTCTAAAACACCCATATAATAGTAAAAATAAAAATATGCAGTAGATAGCTGCAGATATTATCAACAGGAACGATGTAATGTTACACACTCAGGTGAGAAGAAAATCAAAACTTGTTTCTTTTAGGCTAAGAGAAAGCTGTATTAAGAAAGATTCAAGTTCACTGAATATTGATTAAACAGCAGGGACAGTAAGAAAGTATCTGTCTTAATTCATCACTAAACAAATATTTCCTGAACAGCTACTATATAACAGGCAATATGCTTGGTGCTGAAGATACAGTAATGAATAACCCTTTCTTTGCCTAAATGGAATTTAAACACTAGAGTTCATTTTCATATTCTTATGATATAAAGAGGGCTCTGATATCTCTATTTTTTATAAGTGGTAAAAATAGAAAAGATAAAAGCTTTTTTCCAGGCAGTCAGTCAATAAATAGACCCTATGACTATAAGCAACTTGAGGACAGAGCCCATATCTGTCTTCCTCACTGTTACATTGTAAGGGCCTAGCACACAGTGTGGCACATCATGGGCAGTTAACGATCTTCTGAATTAATGAATGAACAGTAGTAAAGGGGACATTCTGAAAGTCAGGGGCTGGAGAGATAGTTTCTTACCTGCTAAGAGTTTCACTTGATTTGCTGCCTTCAGTGGATTCCCTTAATGAGTTGTTGCTTCTGTTGGCAAAGGGTGGGAGAAGTTAAAGACCACGTGATGTTATTTTAACTTAGTGATCAAACAAAATTGTTCCTCTGGATACTGCTTTTAGACAAATGCAGATTCAAAAGAGTGAGATCGGGGCGCTGGCTCTTCCCAGTGGAGAGAACAGTATGGAGAAGAGCTTGAAGACAGAAGGAAATGAACCCCTTTTGGGAATCAGGAGTAGTCTGTTTTGGTTAGAGCACAATACAGGAGGAAAGCAGGGTGGTGACGAGTTAGGGAGATTCTTCAACATCAGCCTGAGAACCTTGTACTGAATGCAGCAGACAGTGAGGAGCTACTGAAGATCTGCAGGCAATGGCTTCTGTGTCTGACACGAGTAACAAAGTAATATTAGCTTTTTTTTCCTTTTTGGCTAAAGTCAGTTCTCAGAAGTTGTCTTTGTTTAGGGGTTATGGACTTCATTTCTTTATGCTCTTTTTATGATTTCATTTAAACATTCAGCTATTCAATTATTAATAAAAATAGAACTGTTTTCAGTAAGGTTCTTATAATCCTATATTGAGGTGGTTGTAACTTCCTTTCAGACTACCTTTCTCTCAAAAGTTATGTAAGCTACTGTAAATACATGCAAATGTAGAAAAAGTATTCCATTTTTGGAATGGCATACCACATAAATATCTTCGCCTGGGTAAACAGCAGTAAAATTTAAAATAAACAAAAAAGAAAAAAAAATGCTGGGGCTTCCCTGGTGGCACAGCAGTTAAGAATCCGCCTGCCAATGCAGGGGACACGGGTTTGAGCCCTGATCCGGGAAGACCCCACATGCCGTGGAGCAACTAAGCCCGTGCACCACAACTACTGAGGCTGTGCTCTACAGCCCGCAAGCCACAACTACTGAGCCCACGTGCCATAACTACTGAAGCCTGGGCGCCTAGAGCCCATGCTCTGAAACAAAGGGAAGCCACCACAATGAGAAGCCCGTGCACCGCGATGAAGAGTAGCCCCTGCTCACTGCAACTAGAGGAAGCCTGTGTGCAGCAACAAAGACCCAACGCAGACAAAAATAAAATAAATAAGTAAATTTTTAAAAATGCCTATTGTCTCTTTGGTGGGGCTAATGATAGACTCTGGGAGGGCTCACGCCAAGGAGTACTTCCCAGAACGTCTGCTACCAGTGTCCTTGTCCCCACCGTGAGCCACGGCCACCCCCCGCCTCTGCAGGAGACCCTCCAACTCTAGCAGATGAACACACATGTCAACTGAAGAAAAACTCACAACCTAAAAGTTGCGAGTTAAGCTGTACCCCGGGATCTTACTGAGGACTCTAGCACAGGTGGCAGCAGCTCAGATATCCGTGAGGAGCTTCTCTGAAGAGGATGTGCAAGAGCAGCTGCGGGTTATAACTGGGAGGAGTCATCTCTGCATTTTTCCCTGTTGCTTGCCGTGTGGAGGACAGGCTCTTTCTTGGTGCTCCAGCCAGGCGTCAGGGCTGTGCCACTGAGGTGGGAGAGCCAAGTTCAGGACACTGGTCCACAAGAGACCTCCCAGCTCCACATAATATCAAACGGCGAAAATCACCCAGAGATCTCCATCTCAACGTCAAGACCCAGCTTCATTCAACGACCAGCAGGCTACAGTGCTGGACACCCTATGCCAAACAACTAGCAAGACAGGAACGCAACCGCATCCATCAGCACAGAGGCTGCCTAAAATCATAATAATCACAGACACCCCAAAACACACCACCAGACGTGGACATGCCCACCAGAAAGACAAGATCCAGCCTCATTCACCAGAACACAGGCACTAGTCCCCTCCACCAGGAAGCCTACACAACCCACTGAATCAGCCAACCTTAGCCACTGGGGACAGACACCAAAAACAACGGAAACTAAGAACCTGCAGCCTGCGAAAAGGAGACCCCAAACACAGTAAGCTAAGCAAAATGAGAAGACAGAGAAACACACAGCAGGTGAAGAAGCAGGGCAAAAACCCACCAGACCTAACAAATGAAGAGGAAATAGGCAATCTACCTGAAAAAGAATTCAGAATAGTGATAGTAAAAATGATCCAAGATCTTGGAAATAGAATGGAGAAAATACAAGAAACGTTTAACAAGGACCTAGAAGAACTAAAGAGCAAACAAACAGTGATGAACAACACAATAAATGAAATTAAAAATTCTCTACAAGGGATCAATAGCAGAATAACTGAGGCAGGAGAACGGATAAGTAACCTGGAAGATAAAATAGTGGAAATAACTACTGCAGAGTGGAATAAAGAAAAAAGAATGAAAAGAATTGAGGACAGTCTCAGAGACCTCTGGGACAACATTAAACGCACCAACATTCAAATTATAGGGGTCCCAGAAGAAGAAGAGGAAAAGAAAGGGACTGAGAAAATATTTGAAGAGATTATAGTTGAAAACTTCCCTAATATGGGAAAGGAAATAGTTAATCAAGTCCAGGAAGCACAGAGAGTCCCATACAGGAAAAATCCAAGGAGAAACACGCCAAGACACATATTAATCAAACTATCAAAGATTAAATACAAAGAACAAATATTAAAAGCAACAAGGGAAAAACAACAAATAACACATAAGGGAATCCCCATAAGGTTAACAGCTGATGTTTGAGCAGAAACTCTGCAAGCCAGAAAGGAGTGGCAGAACATATTTAAAGTGATGAAGGAGAAAAACCTACAACCAAGATTACTCTACCCAGCAAGGATCTCATTCAGATTTGATGGAGAAATTAAAAGCTTTACAAACAAGCAAAAGCTAAGAGAATTCAGCACCACCAAACCAGCTTTACAACAAATGCTAAAGGAACTTCTCTAGGCAGGAAACACAAGAGAAGGAAAAGACCTACAATAATAAACCCAAAACAATTAAGAAAATGGTAATAGGAACATACATATCGATAACTACCTTAAATGTAAATGGATTAAATGCTCCAACCAAAAGGCATAGACTGGCTGAATGGATACAAAAACAAGACCCATATATATGCTGTCTACAAGAGACCCACTTCAGACCTAGGGATACATACAGACTGAAAGTGAGGGGATGGAAAAAGATATTCCATGCAAATGGAAATCAAAAGAAAGCTGGAGTAGCAATTCTCATATCAGACAAAATAGACTTTAAAACAAAGACTATTACAAGAGACAAAGAAGGACACTACATAACAATCAAGGGATCAATCCAAGAAGAAGATATAACAATTGTAAATATTTATGCACCTAACATAGGAGCACCTCAATACATAAGGAAAATACTAACAGCCAAAAAAGGGGAAATTGGCAGTAACACAATCATAGTAGGGGACTTTAACACCCCACTTTCACCAATGCACAGATCATCCAAAATGAAAATAAATAAGGAAACACAAGCTTTAAATGATACATTAAACAAGATGGACTTAATTGATATTTATAGGACATTCCATCCAAAAACAACAGAATACACATTCTTCTCAAGTGCTCATGGAACATTCTCCAGGATAGATCATACCTTGGGTCACAAATCAAGCCTTGGTAAATTTAAGAAAATTGAAATTGCATCAAGTATCTTTTCCAACCACAATGCTATGAGACTAGATATCAATTACAGGAAAAAATCTGTAAGAAATACAAACACATGGAGGCTAAACAACACACTACTTAATAACCAAGAGATCACTGAAGAAATCAAAGAGGAAATCAAAAAATACCTAGAAACAAATGACAATGAAAACACAATGACCCAAAACCTATGGGATGCAGCAAAAGCAGTTCTAAGAGGGAAGTTTATAGCAATATAATCCTACCTTAAGAAACAGGAAACATCTCAAATAAACAACCTAACTTTGCACCTAAAGCAATTAGAGAAAGAAGAACAAAAAAACCCCAAAGTTAGCAGAAGGAAAGAAATCATAAAGATCAGATCAGAAATAAATGAAAAAGAAATGAAGGAAACAATAGCAAAGATCAATAAAACTAAAAGCTGGTTCTTTGAGAAGATAAACAAAATTGATAAACCATTAGCCAGGCTCATCAAGAAAAAAAGCGAGAAGACTCAAATCAGTAGAATTAGAAATGAAAAAGGAGAAGTAACAACTGATACTGCAGAAATACAAACGATCATGAGAGATTACTACAAGCAACTCTATGCCAATAAAATGGACAACCTGGAAGAAATGGACAAATTCTTAGAAAGGCACAACCGTCCGAGACTGAACCAGGAAGAAATAGAAAATATGAACAGACCAATCACAAGCACTGAAATTGAAACTGTGATTAAAAATCTTCCAACAAACAAAAGCCCAGGACCAGATGGCTTCACAGGCGAATTCTATCAAACAGTTAGAGAAGAGCTAACACCCATCCTTCTCAAACTCTTCCAAAATATTGCAGAGGGAGGAACACTCCCCAACTCATTCTACGAGGCCACCATCACCCTGATACCAAAACCGGAAAAAGATGTCACAAAGAAAGAAAACTACAGGCCAATATCACTGATGAACATAGATGCAAAAATCCTCAACAAAATACTAGCAAACAAAATCCAACAGCATATTAAAAGGATTGTACACCATGATCAAGTGGGGTTTATTCCAGGAATGTAAGGATTCTTCAATATACGCAAATCAATCAACGTGATACACCATATTAACAAATTGAAGGAGAAAAACCATATGATCATCTCAATAGATGCAGAGACAGCTTTCGACAAAATTCAACACCCATTTATGATAAAAGCCCTGCAGAAAGTAGGCATAGAGGGAAATTTCCTCAACACAATGAAGGCCATATATGACAAACCCACAGCCAACATCGTCCTCAATGGTGAATAACAGAAACCATTTCCACTAAGATCAGGAACAAGACAAGGTTGCCCACTCTCACCACTATTATTCTACATAGTTTTGGAAGTTTTAGCCACAGCAATCAGAGAAGAAAAAGAAATAAAAGGAATCCAAATTGGAAAAGAAGAAGTAAAGCTGTCACTGTTTGCAGATGACATGATACTATCCATAGAGAATCCTAAAGATGCTACCAGAAAACTACTAGAGCTAATCAATGAATTTGGTAAAGTAGCAGCATACAAAATTAATGCACAGAAATCTCTTGCATTCCTATACACTAATGATGAAAAATCTGAAAGTGAAATTAAGAAAACACTCCCATTTACCATTGCAACAAAAAGAATAAAATATCTAGGAATAAACCTACCTAAGGAGACAAAAGACCTGTATGCAGAAAATTATAAGACACTGATGAAAGAAATTAAAGATGATACAAATAGATGGAGAGATATACCATGTTCTTGGATTGGAAGAATCAACATTGTGAAAATGACTCTACTACCCAAAGCAATCTACAGATTCAATGCAATCCCTATCAAACTACCAATGGCATTTTTCACAGAACTAGAACCAAAAATTTCACAATTTGTATGGAGACACAAAAGACCCCGAATAGCCAAAGCAATCTTGAGAAAGAAAAATGGAGCTGGAGGAATCAGGCTCCCTGACTTCAGACAATACAACAAAGCTACAGTAATTAAGACAGTATGGTACTGGCACAAAAACAGAAATACAGATCAATGGAAAAGGAGAGAAAGCCCAGAGATAAACCCACGCACATATAGTCACCTTATCTTTGATAAAGGAGGCAGGAATATACAGTGGAGAAAAACAAATACCGTATGCTAACACATATATATGGAATCTAAAAAAAAAAAAAAAGAAAGAAAAGAAAAGAAATGGTCAGAAGAACCTAGGGGCAAGACGGGAATAAAGATGCATACCTACTAGAGAATGGACCTGAGGATACGGGGAGGGGGAAGGGTAAGCTGGGACAAAGTGAGAGAGTGGTATGGACATATATACACTACCAAATGTAAAATAGATAGCTAGTGGGAAGCAGCCGCATAGCAGAGGGAGATCAGCTTGGTGCTTTTTGACCATCTAGAGGGGTGGGATAGGGAGGGTGGGAGGGAGGGAAGGAGATGCAAGAGGGAAGAGATATGGGGACATATGTATATGTATAACTGATTCACTTTGTTATAAAGCATAAACTAACACACCATTTTAAAGCAATTATACTCTAATTAAGATGTTTAAAAAAAATGCCTATTAAATTGATTTCTAGGAAGTAAATTACTTTAGTACATTTCACCAAAATCCTTTTTGGTTTCAGTTAAACACTATCACAACTTTCCATCAATTCTCATGTAAACTGTCCAGACTTCCCAAATTACCTGGTCACATGTAAAATTCCTGGACAATTAATTAGATTCAGAATCTCAGATTCCTCTCACCTATGGCATATCTCTAATCTCAGGCTTGATTCAGTAATGCAATCTCTTATTCTATCATCTCTGTATAGATAAATGTAACTCTCAGTTAATTATACAAAGAATAATTTCTAGATTCCATGTATTTTTAGAATAATCAATTGCTCCTACGTATTTAACTCTTCTTTAAGGCACAACAGTAGAATTTAGGCCTCCAAGCAAATTTTGCAAAATGCTACCCCTGGAATTTGTTAACTTAGAAATGTTTTTGTTCCTGAACCCTTAAAAGTTTGAGACTGAGTTTCGGCTTTGGTGACAAAGCCTAAAATGACAAGGTCATTTGTAGGATTACAGCAAATTAACATAAACTCTCTAACGGCAGGGGCTAAATATATTCATGTTGAATACAGTTCAATATAGTCAAGCCCATCATTAGTGGTTGAAGTGATGGAATTTTGATCAGGGAAGTCATGGTAATCTTGTGGAATGATTAGTGCTGGAAGCCAGGGGCTCTAATGTTTACTTCTGACTTTGTCTCTTTGCCTCATAGGAGGAGGCAACTTAATCTGTCTAAATGTAATCATCTGTCAAATGAGCTTAATAATACTGCCCTGGCTTAGAAGGCATATTATAGAGTTATGACAAAAATGAAAGTGCTCTGCCCTTCACAACAGCCAAGACACGGAAATAACCTAAATGTCCATCGACAGATGAATGGATAAAGAAGATGTGGTATATACATACAATGGAATATTACTCAGCCATAAAAAAGAACAAAATAATGCCATTTGTAGCAACATGGATGCAACTAGAGATTATCATACTAAGTGAAGCTAGTCAGAAAGAGAAAGACAAATACCATATGATATCACCTATATGTGGAATCTAAAATATGACACAAATGAACCTATCTATGAAACAGACATAATCACGGACATAGAGAACAGACTGGTGGTTGCCAAGAGGGGAGGGAGTGTGGGGGAGGGATGGAGGGGGAGGTTGGGGTTAGCAGATGCAAGCTTTTATATACAGAATGGATAAACAACAAGGTCCTACTGTATAGCACAGAGAACTATATTCAATACCCCATGATAAACCATAATGGAAAGGAATATTAAAAAAAAAGAATGTATATATGTGTATAACTGAATCACTTTGCTATACAGCAGAACATAACATTGTAAATCAACTACACTTCAATAAAAAAAACTGAGAAAAAATAAAATACATGAGAACATTTTAAAACAATGAAAGTGTCCTGCACATATAAGTATTCTTGGATGGAGTGACAGTAGAATGTTTCTAACATGTGATTCAGAGAATGCAATGTTATGCTAGGTAACTGAACTGTTACTAATATTTTACTACTACTATTAATAATATTATTAATAAAAAATAGACAAATCCAATTAATATTTTGCTACCTCAGGTTAATAAACACTAACTGAGCATCTTAAGAAAATGGAGATTGTTTATATATAAGTATTATGTCAGAAAGTATTATTTTAAGATATTTGCCATATAACCAGAAAACAAAATTACAACAATGGGTTATTATAATACTAACAACATATAATTAGTATTATAACGCTAAGAATATAGTATATACCATATTAACATGCTCTAAGTTAATTTAATAGTAGCACACATTAAAAATTTAAAACACTATTTGAAAAGAATATGAGGATCTCATTGATTTCTGCAGGTACGTGCAGGCAGTGGCTGGTGGACTGGTTGAATCCTGTTTTGGATCTGACTTTTATTAATTTAAGTCATTGTCATGAATGCCTAGAGAACCAAGGCTTTCCAATTAGCTTATACCTGGAGAGTTATGCAGTTCTCAGGGTTTGAGTTTTAGCTTCACCGTGTATGGCTGTAGGTAAGTCAACCTTTTGGAACTTGTGTTTTTCTCATTTTTAAAATGGGATAAATAAATCCTGCTCTGTCTTGTCTCAAACAGACAGTTGTTGTGACAATCAAATAAGATTATGGATGTGAAATCTGTTGGGAACTATAAATTACTGTATGAATGTAACTTTGGGTAACACATTGCCTTGACTAATTTCTGAGTAGAAAAACTATTGCTATTATTTTCTCTTGATGTCAAGGTGTTTTACTTTTGCTAACTCATCCACTTTTGTTTTCCCTGGTAATGTCCAGATACCCCTCAAAGTTACTGAAACTTCAACCCCCCAGAAGTTGTCCCACATAGACAACGTGATCGTTACCCACTGATGAGAGAAGCCTTCCCACTCTCAAGTACACTCAGTCTTACACAGCCACATAGGAGACCCCCAGAGATGGTGCTCTCCCGTCTTCCTCGCTCTTGCCCAGGGGCACGGGTGGCTCCTCGTTGATCACACTTCTCAACTCCTGGAGAAGCTGTTTCAAGTCCCTCGTTGGATCTTCCTTTGTGTTAGGTTTCGTAGAGTGCTGAATTAAAACAATTTACAAGACAAGGACACTTTGTTTTTTTTCAGATTCGAATGCCATTTCCTACTATAAAATTAATTCAACTGGTAAACAGAAATTATGGAGGAGAAAGAAGAGGAAATAAAAAACCTGTAATCTTACTCCTCAGGGATAATCAATAATATTCAATCAATAATCCACACAGTGCTTATCTAATCTATAAATGTGTGTATACCTATTTATACATATATGTAAACACAGGATCAAACTATACACATCTATTTTTAACTCTTTTTTTTATTTTTTAACTTTAACAAGGTGGTATGTACATCTTACCATGCCATTAAATATTTACAACTACCTCCAGGCAAAATAATTCCAATACTTTTGTTAAGGGCTGAACTAATTTTATAAAGCTACAGAACTTTACAAGTAAGGAACTCTCTAGCGATGAGTCAATCTACCCCCAACACTTTACTGATGAGGAAAGAGACATCCAGTATTTTCAAACTGTGTTAGTTGGAGAATAATATAAAAAAGATTTTCAAATAGATAGTATTCCTCAATGAATATTTATAATATAAGAAAAAGTACAGAGGTTCCCAATTGGCACAAAAAGAGAGGAAACCTAACAATAGTGAGAAGTTGCCCTGGTGAGCAGGTAGACTTAGTTGGAGGATGTTCATGGCTAGAGAGGCATCAAGCATCATCAAGCTATTTTAGCCAGAAGTGTCTGTCCCAAGGCAGAGTTACACCTGCCACACGGATTGGTTGCTGAAGGATGAACACTGCAAAATTTTTGTTCTCTGGGCATTACTTTTCTAGGGTCCACGTCAACCAAGTGTTGATGTTACTGGTATAACTCTCACATTCCCCTCCCCTTCCTACCACCACTGATAAACCACATAAAATATCCAGCTGAAGATGTCAAGAGTTCTAACTGAATGTGTGGTAATTATGCTCTTTCCAGTTTACTGATGGTCACCTTACCTAGAAATTACCATGATGAGTTCAGAATTTCATAAATTAGACTCCATTAAATAATGAAATTTGATTTCATTAATTTAAAATATATGAAGATGTGAACCACTTTTAATAGACTTTATTTTTTAGAGCAGTTTTAGGTTCACAGCAAACATGAGTATTAGGTACAGAGATTTCCCATATACCCACTGATCGCACACATGCTGAACAAGTTTCTTAATCATAAATAAAAGCATTTGTCTCTAAGCAGATCCAATTTCACCAAACACTGGCTTTGTTCCTGTCCTAGCCCTGGTGGACATCATATCTAATGTGGAATAAAACTTCAAAAACCTTATCCTATTGCAATATTCAGTCACTTTAGTTCTAACCTTGAAATCTCAATATAACACCTGGACCTTCATATCTTCTGCCCACTAGAAAGCTTACTTAATAAGCTTTGTCATTAAAAATTTTAAGCCCTTGACATTTATTATAACTTATCAGTATAATAACGTACAAACATGTAAATATGCTTCCTTCCCCACCCCCAGGATCATGACACTCATGTTCTTTGAGAGTAACTGGTGCTTTACAAAACATACAAGGTTGAAAAGTATTCAATTAACATTAACATTTACTTAACAATTAATCATAATCAGCCCTATGATATTCTCTTATTGTGATTTCATCCTAATACTCTTTAAAACTTTTAAAATTTGTGTTGTTCCTCCAATTAAAATATAAGTTTCATAGAGGCAAGGACTGGTTCCACCATCTCTGTCTTTATACACTGCATTTCAAATAACCCATACTTTGCTTGTATATAAAGTCACAAAAATATAAAGTTGGAAGGGTCTTTAAGATCATTTAATTCTAGTCCAATCTCCAGTCAGAAGTGATGATGAATTTTCTCTACGGCATCCCAGCAATATACTTATCTGGCATTTACTTGATCACCAAAAACCAAGGAAGGCATTTTAATTTTCATATAGCTTTAATCCTTTGCAAGAAAGGCTTAAACTGAATCTCCTCCATACAGCTTCGATCCCTGGTCATAGTTTTATCTCCTAGTGTTATGAGGGAACAATCTAACATGATAACCTTTTAGAAATGGATACTTATTTTATCATGCCAACCTCCCCTCCCCCACCTATACTTTCTAACACACTCCCCAGGTTAGATCTTCTCAATTCATCTACTCTTTTAAGTAGCATGGGCTCGCGATTTCTCACCACTTTGGTTGTGCTTCTTTTTGACAGACTGCGGTTTATCAATGATTCTCTTAAATGCTCATGCCCAGAAATGAAATAGAGAATTCAAGGAGAATCTGACCAGAGCAGAAGGGAGGAGAACTGTCTCCTTCCTTGATCTGGGCGCTATCCTTAAAACCTTTTTTGGCTGCAGCATAATACTGCTGACTCAGACTGAGCAGGCAGTCAGCTGAGGCTCCCCAGGTCTTTTCCACACGTTATTGATAATACACATCTTCCATGTCCTGTACTTTGCATTTCTGTGTATTTTGTACCAAGTTCAAGACTATATCTATCCCAGTCAAACTTTCTCTCATAGATGTGGCTCATCATTTCAACTGTCAAGATAAATTAATAGAGGCACCATTTATCAAATGTTTACCATGTACCAAGTACTCAATATATTATCTCACTTAAACTTTAATCTTCAAACCACCCAATAAGGTAGAAATCATCACTTCCATTTTAGAAATGAGAAAACTGAGGCACAGAGAGGTTAAACTAAACTTGCTCAAAATCACACAAGGGGTAAATGGCACAACTGGGATAAAAAAATCATCTGTTTGTCTTCAAAGTCCATGATCTGTCCAATGTGATACACTGACTAATTCTCACTGGATATATTCATTAGGAAATGTTATCAGTATGTAATGAGCTGTCCAAATTTAGGATCATAAAATCACAAAATTGTAGAATATGGACAAGTATTAAATCATATAGTTGAACACGTGAGCTCACCATACTTACAGTCTGGTTATTACTAAAAGTAATTCACAAATCACATGAAGGCAACTACTCTACAAACTCAGAGGCATTAAACAAGAATTGATTTATCAGTCAAATGTACCCTGGGAATCTTTAAAACTACTAAAGAGATAGTAACACAAATGCCAGTACCACTTCCTAACCCATTCTGGAGGTGATAGGGAATAGAGAGGCAGCGTGGTACCAGTGGAAGACAGCACAGGCTTTTAAGTCATGGCCACTACCATTCTCGGGCTATGTGATGTAGAACAAGTTACCTTTCACACTCCAACAGACTTTGCAGGATATCTGTTATGTGCCAGACACTCTGTTAGGAACTAATGTAAAATGACAAATATAACTGGTCCTTGCTTGCAGAGACCATACAGATTAATATGAGAGGCAAATGCATCAACAGATCATTTCATTATAACAAGGGAAATGCTTCTTTTAATCTTTATCTCCTAATCTGTAAAAATGAGGAAAATAACTCTTACTTTATAAGGATGGCACAAGGAATCAGAAGCACTTAATATATACATAGGAAGTACTCAGTAAAGGCTGGTTTCCACCTCCTTCTCCCCTTAGCATAAAAACGCATGAAGTATTTTATATGCTTCATATTTACTGATCTAGAATGACCAGAAAGGTAATAAGACTTAAAGTATTATAATGTGTTAGTACTAGGATAGAGCCACTAAGAAGATGTCACCAGGGTTAACTGTGAATTCTAGTTACTTATGCTCTCCTTGATATAAGTAGAGACATTATCTTTCTTTTCTTTTTTCTTCACTCCCTTCCTTTATAAACCAATATCCTATTGTTAGACAGTTGTATTATTTCCATTTTTTTGCTATTATAAATAATGCTTCAGTGAATATCTTCATGCATTTACCTTTGTGCCTATCTCTGATTATTTTATCAAGATCAATTTCTAGAGATGATATTACTGAATCAAAGGGCATTTTAGGACTTCTGATAACTCTTATCTAGAAAAGTCATAACAGTACAATCCAATATGTAAGGAGCTTAGAAGTCACCACATCTTTCCTCACAACAAGAAAAAAACTTAACAAACTGATAATCATCAACTCTCCTTAGATCCATCAGAGAACTGAGGACACAGGCCAAACTGCTGCTCTCAAAACTGGAGGCAAATATACAGAATTATAGCTTACTGGAGCAGAAGTCCAGGAGCAGAGATCCTCCACTGAAGCCAGTAAAGGGTAGAAAAACTTAAATTGATGAATTGCTAGAGGCTCAGTGTGAACAAGCTTAAGAATTAAAAACTCCAAGTTAGGGCCACCACATTTTTGTAAGCTTTACCTCCAGGAGCCCCATCAGGTTCTCAGAATGGAGACTGGAGAAAAATCCCCTTGTGTTTCCCGACAGGAGTAAGGGAAAAGTAACTATCTTGAAATATGCTCAGAGCCTTCTGTTCTTCTTAACAAATCCAGCCCTCAAGGGACACTTGATATCAAACCAGAGGTGAAACACCTTGGGTTTTACCAGAGCTTGACCAACCTGGGGGAAGGGACATACCCAACTCAACTCCCCCTAGCCTTCCCGTCTTACCTAAAGATGACAGTGATGTTGGGGTAACAAAACTGAGGACTTGGGAGAGTCCCACCCAAGGGGCATAGGCTCACTAAAAGACAGACCTCATAATAGGACTATACAGTGTTCCCCACACACACACCTTACCATGACATCAATAAGCCTTCTGTATAATAATGAGACTACAACATAAAGAACTGCATGTCAAAGGCCTTAAGAGAAAGTTTCTAGGGAAACCCAAAGACAAGAGGGGAAACAAAAACAAGGACACCTGAGAAAATTTTAGCCTCTGACACCTACAGCTACAGCAAGCAGTAAACACAGCCCAACTCCTAGCGAAAAAACACAAAACCACACACTAAAGGTCTGTTTATCTCAGTTCTTTTTATCCAGTACATCATGTCCAGCTTTCAACAAAAAAGTACAAGGCATACTAAAAGACAAAAAAACACAGTTTGAAGAGACAGAGCAAGCATCAGAACCAGACTCAAATATGGCAGATATTTTAGAATTATCAGACTAGGAATTTAAAATAACTATGATTAATATACTAAAAGTTCTAATGGAAAAAGTAGATGACTTGTAAGAACAGATGGGTAATGTAAGCAGAAAGATTAAAATTCTGAGATAGAATCAGAAGGAAATGCTAGAAAGAAAAAACATTGTAAAGAAATGAAAAAGGCCTTTGTTGGACTTATCAGTAGGCTGGACATGCCCAATAAAAGAAACAATGAGCTTCAAGATATGTCAATGGAAACTTCTAAAGCTGAAATACAAAGAGAAAAAAAGCATGAAAAAGATAGAATAGAACAGAAAATAGAACTGTGGGACAACTATAAAGGTGTAACATCCATAATGGGGACACCAGAAGGAGAAGAAAGAGAGAAAGAAACAGGAGAAATATTTGAAGTGATAATAGTTGAGAATTTTCCAAGATTACTGACAGATACCAAGCCACAGATCCAGGAAGCTAAGAGAACACGCCAAGCAGTATAAACACACACACAAAAATCTATGCATAAGTATATTATATTCGAACTGCAGAAAATCAAAAAAAAGAAAGATTTTAAAGAAGCCAGAAGAAAAAAACACCTTACCTATAGAATAGCAAGGATAAAAATTACATCAGACTTCTCTTCAAACCATGTATGCATGCGAAAAGAGAGCTGAGTGAAATATTTAAAGTATTGAGAGAAAAACACCTACCAACCTAGAATTATGAACCCTGCAAAATTATCCTTCAAAAGTGAAGGAGAAATAACAACTTTCTCAAACAAAAATTGAGGAAATTTGTTGCCAGTAGACTTGCTTTGCAAGAAATGTTAAAAGTTCTTTAGAGAGAAGGAAAATTATAAGGTCAGAAACCCAGATCTACATAAAGAAAGGAAGAGCATTAAAGGAGGAATAAGTGAAAGTAAAATACAAAACTTTTTCTTAATTGCTCTAACAGCAGTTTGTTCAAACAATAATAGCAATAATGTATTCAATTAGGTACATACATCATATATATTAATAAAATATATAATATAATATATATTATGATATGTATTACTAATATATGCTTATGCATAAGTGAAATGAATGACAACAATGATACAAGGGGCAGGAGAGAGGAATTAGTACTATTTTGTTGTTAGAAGGTACTTGCACTACCCATGACACAGTATAGTGTTATATGAAAGTGAACCTGGATTAACTGTAAATGTATATCGCAAACTCTAGGACAACCACTAAAAAAAGCAGAAAAAAACCCATAATTGATGTGCAAAAGGAGAGAAAAATAAAATCTTACAAAATGCTCAATTTAAAAAAAAAAAGCAGGAAAAGAGTGAAAGACAAAAATAGGAAAGAAAACAAAGGCAATGACAAAAAACAGTAACAAATATGATACATATTAATCCAGCTATATAAATAATCACTTTAAATGTTAATGGTCTAAATATACCAATTAAAAAACAGAGATTGTCAGCGTGCATCAAAAAAAATAAGACCCAAATATTTATTGTCTACAATAAACCCACTTCAAATATAAAAGCACATGTAGATTAAGAGTAAAGAGATGATGGACTTCCCTGGTGGTGCACTGGTTAAGAATCCACCTGCCAATGCAGGGGACACAGGTTCGAGCCCTGGTCTGGGAAGATCCTACATGCCGCAGAGAAACTAAGCCTGTGCACCACAACTACTGAGCCTGCACTCTAGAGCCCTCAAGCCATAACTACTGAGCCTGTGTGCCACAACTACTGAAGCCCATGTGCCAAGAGCCCGTGCTCTGCAACAAGAGAAGCCACCGCAATGAGAAGTCCACGCGCTGCAACAAAGAGTAGCTACCGCTCGCCGCAACTAGAGAAAGCCCACATGCAGCAATGAAGACCCAATGCAGCCAAAAATAAAAAATAAATAATAATTTTTTAAAAAGTAAAGAGATGAAGAAAGTTACACCATGCTAACACTAATTTTAAAATATCGGGGGACTTCTCTGGCGGTCCAGTAATTGGGACTTCACCTTCCAGTGCAGGGGCTGTGGGTTCGATCCCTGGTCAGGGAGCTAAGATCTCACATGCCTTGTGGTCAAAAGCCAAAAAAACATAAAAACAAGCAATATTGTAACAAATTCAATACAGACTTTAAAAATGGTCCTCATTAAAAAAAAAGTTGGAGTAGTATTAATTTCAGACAGAGCAGACTTTAGAGCAAGGAAAACGATCAGGGATAAAGAAGGGCATTACATAATGATAAACAGGTCAATTTTCTTAGAAGGTATAACAATCCTTAATGTGTATGCACTTAACAGTGGAACATCAAAATATGTGAGGCAAAACCTGACAGAACTGCATGGAGAAATAGATGAATTCACAATTAGTTGGAGACTTTAATAACCTTCTTTCAAAAATGGAAACATTCAGCAGGCAGAAATTCAGTAAGGATATAGTTGAACTTAACAACACCATCAACCAACTGGATATAATTGATACCTAAAGACTAATTCATCTAAAAACAGCAGAATACATATTCTTCTCAAATTTACATGGAACATTCACCAAGATATGAATTTGGGGCCATAAAACACACCTTAACAATTATTAAAGAATAAAAATCATACAATGTCTACTCTAGGAACACAATAGAATTGAACTTGAAATCAGTAACAGAAGGATAGCTGGAAAATCCCAAAATAATTGAAGATTAAACAGCACAGTCCTAAATAACACATGTGTCAAAGAAGATATATCAAGAAAAATTTTAAAATAGTTTGAATGAAATGAAAATAAAACTTACCAGTGTGTGATATAGCAAAAGTGGGGCTTAGAGGGAAATTTATAGCACTGAATGCACATATTAGAAAAAAAGAAAGATCTAAAACCAATAATCTAAGCTTCTTTGGGAATTTAGGAAAAAATAAGAGCAAATTAGATCCAAAGCAAGCAAAGAAAATACAAATAAAATTTAAAGCTGAAATCAATGGAATTAAAAACAGGAAACCAATAGAGATAATCAATGACCCAAAAGCAGGTTCTTAAACCTGCTTTTTATTAAAGATCAATAAAATTAGTAAGTCTCTAGCCAGGCTAACTAAGAAAAAAAGAGAGGATACAAAAATTTCTATCAGAAAGAGGTGACATCATCACAGATCCCATGGACATTAAAAGCATAATAAAGGAATATTACGAACAACTCTGTACCCACCAATTTGATAACCTAGAGGAAATGGACCAATTCCTTGAAAGACATAATCTGTCAGAACTTACATAAAAAGAAACAGACAATCTTAATAGGCCTATTTCTATTAAAGAAATTAAATCAATAATTAATAACCTTTCAAAACAGAAAGCACCAGGCCTAAATGGGTTTACTGCTGAACTCAAACATTTAAGGAAAAGATTATACCAACTCTCGACAATCTCTTCCAGAAAATAGATGTAGACAATATTTCCTAAGTCATTCTATGAGACCAGCATTACCCTGATACCAAAACCAAAAACACTAGAAGAAAAGAAAACTATAGACTAATATCTCTCATGAACATAGATATAAAAATATTCAACACGGCTTCCCTGGTAGCGCAGTGGTTGAGGGTCTGCCTGCTAATGCAGGGGACACGGGTTCGAGCCCTGGTCTGGGAGGATCCCACATGCCGCGGAGCAACTAGGCCCATGAGCCACAACTACTGAGCCTGCGCATCTGGAGCCTGTGCTCCGCAATAAGAGAGGCCACGATAGTGAGAGGCCCGTGCACTGCGATGAAGAGTGGCCCCCGCTTGCCGCAACTAGAGAAAGCCCTCGCGCAGAAATGAAGACCCAACACAGCCAAAAATAAAAAAAAAAAAAAAATTAAAAAAAAAAATTCAACAAAATATTACTAAGTGTAATACAACAATCTATTTTAAGAGCTACATTCCACAATCAAGTGGGAATTATCCCAGTTATATAAAGCTAGTTCAACATTAAAAAATCAATTAATATAATCTATCACCATCAACAGGCTAAAGAGGAAAAATCGCATGATTAAATTAATAGATGCAGAAAATGCATCTGACAAAACCCAACATCCACCCATGATAAAAACTCTCAGCAAAAGGCCATTTACAACCAACCCACAGCCAACATAATACTCAACAGTGAAAAGCTGAATGCCTTCCCACTAAATTCAGTAACAAGACAAGGATGTCCGCTCTTGCTGCTTCCACTTAACACAGTAGTGGAAGTCCTAGCCACAGCAATCAGACAAGAAAAAGAAATAAAAGGTGTCCAAATTGGAAGGGAAGAGGTAAAACATTTGCAGATGACGTGATACTCTATATAGAGAACCCTAAAGTCTCTACTCAAAAACTATTAGAATAAATGAATTCAGCAAGGTTGCAGGATACAAGATTAACATACAGAAATCTGTTCCATTCCTGTACACTAATAATGAAATATCAGAAAGAGAAAGTTAAAAAAAATCCCACTTAAAATTGCATCCAAAAATATAAAATACCTAGGAATAAACTTAACCAAGGATGTGAAGGACCTGTACTCTGAAAACTATAAAACACTGATAAAGGAAACTAAAGATGATTCAAAGAAATGGAAAGATATCTCATGCTCTTGGATTGCAAGAAATAATCTTATTAAAATGGCCATACTATCCAAAGCAATCTACAGATTTAACGCAATCCCTATCAAAATACCCCATGACATTTTTCACAGAACTAAAACAAATAATCCTAAAATTTATATGGGACCACAAAATTGCCAATGCAATCCTGAGAAAAAAGAACAAAGCTGGAGGTATAACCCTCCCAGACTTCAGACTATCCTATAAAGCTACAGTAATCAAAATAGTGTAGTACTGGCACAAAAACAAACACATAGATCAATGGAACAGAATGGAGAACCCAGAAATAAACCCAGGCACCTTCAGTCAATTAATCTATGACAAAGGAGGCAAGAATATACAGTGCAGAAAAGACAGTTTCTTCAATAAGCGATGCTGGGAAAACTGGATAGCCACATGTAAAACAATGAGATTAGAACATTTCCTCACACCATATACAAAAATAAACTCAAAATGGTTTGAAGACCTAAACATAAAACCTGAAACAATAAAAATCCCATAAGAGAACATAGGTGGAACATTCCTTGACATATTTTCTTGGATCAGTCTCCTAAGGCAAAAGAAATAAAAGCAAAAATAAACAAATGGGACCTAATTAAATTTAAAAGTTTTTGAACAGCAGAGGAAACTTTCCATCAACAAAATGAAAAGACTACTTACAGAGTGGGAGAATATATTTGCAAATTATGTGACTGACAAGGGGTTAATATCCAAAATACACAAACAGAGCATATAACTCAATATCAAACAAACAATCCAATCAAAAAAATGAGCAGAAGTCTTGAACAGATATTTTTCCAAAGAAGACATACAGATGTCTAACAGGCACATGGAAAGATGCTCAACATCACTAATTATTAGAGAAATACAAATCAAAACCACAAAGAGGTATCACCTCATACCTGTCAGAATGGCTATCATCAAAAAGTCTACAAATAGAGAATTCCCTGGTGGTCCAGGGTTAGCACTTGCTGCTTTCACTGCTGTAGGCCCAGGTTCAATCCCTGGTTGGGGAACTAAGATCCTGCAAGCCATGCAGTGCAGCCAAAAAAAAAAAAAAAGTCTACAAAAACAAATGCTGGCAAGGATGTGGAGAAAAGGGAACTCTCATACACTGTTGGTGGGAACGTAAATTGGTGCAGCCACTATGGATAACAGTATGAAGGTTCTTTAAAAAACCAAAAATAGAACTACTATATGATCCAGTAATTCCACTCCTGGGTAAATATCCAGAAAAAACAAAAACACTAATTTGAAAAGATACATGCACCCCAATGTTCACAGCAAGTAATATTTACAGTAGCCAAGACATGGAAGCAACCCAAGTGCCTATGAACAGACAACTGGATTAAGAAGATGTGACACATAGATATACACACACACATACACACACACACACAATGGATACTACTCAGCCATAAAAAAGAATGTAATACTGCCAGTTGCAGCAATGTGGATGGACATAGAGAACGTTATGTTTAGTGAAATAAGTCAGACAGAGAAATTGTTTAGATTCCACATAAGATATCACTTATATGTGAGATCTAAAAATATAATACAAATGAATATATATGCAAAACAGAAACAGACTCACAGATATAGAAAACAAACTTGTGGTTACCAAAGGGGAGAGGGATGGGGAAGGGACAAATGAAGGGTATGAGATTAACTACTATACATAAAACAGATAAGCAACAAGGATATACTGTATAGCAGAGGGAATTATACCCATTATCCTATAGTAACCTATAATGGAATATAATCTGTAAAAATACTGAATCACTATGCTGTATATCTGAAAGTAACACAATGTTGTAAATCAACTATATTTCAATTAAAAAATAATTATTTATAGTCTTGAAAGGGAAAAAACCTCTCAGTAAACTAGGAATAGCAGGGAACTTCCTCAATTTAATAAAGAACACATACAAAAACCCTACAGCTAACAGTACACTTAATGGGGAGAAGCTAGATGCTATCTTGCTAATGTCAAAAACTAGGCAAGAATGTCCCTTCTCATCAGTTCTGTTCAACATCATATTGGAAGTCATAGTTAATGAAATAAAAAGAAAAAAAAGGAAACAAAAGGTGTACAGATTTGCAAAGGAAGAAATGACTGTCTTTCTTCACAAATGACATGATTCGCTATGTAGAAAATCCCAAAGAATCAACAACAGTAACAAGAAAACTCCCGGAACAAATAAGAAATTATTGCAAGGTGTCAGGAAACAAGGTTAGTATACAAAAGTCAATTGCTGTATAAGAGCAATGAACAATTGGATTTTAAAATTAAAAACACAATACCATTCACATTAGTACCAAAGATATAGAATTCCTAGGTATAAATCTAACAAAATATGTACAAGATCTACATGAGTAACACTACAAAATTCTGATGTAAGAAATCAAAGAAGAGCTAAATAAATGGAGAGCTATTCCACGTTCATGGATAAGACGACCCAATATTGTTAAGATATCAGTTTTTTCCAACCTGATTTATGAATTAAATACAATCTTAATCAAAACCCCAATAATTCTTTAAATTTTGTTTATATTGACAAACTGATTCTAATGTTTATATGGGAAGGCAAAAACCCCAGAAGAGCTAAGACAATAGTGAAGGTGAACAAAGTTGGAGAATTGACACTATCCAAGTTCAAGATTTACTGCAGGGCTTCCCTGGTGGCGCAGTGGTTGAGCGTCTGCCTGCCAGTGCAGGGGACACGGGTTCATGCCCTGGTCTGGGAGGATCCCACATGCCGCGGAGCAACTAGGCCCATGAGCCACGACTGCTGAGCCTGTGCGTCTGGAGCTTGTGTTCCGCAATAAGAGAGGCCGTGACAGTGAGAGGCCTGTGCACCGTGATGAAGAGTGGCCCCCACTCCCCGCAACTAGAGAAAGCCCATGCACAGAAACGAAGACCCAACACAGCCAAAAATAAATAAATTAAAAAAAAAAAAAAAAGATTTACTGTAATAAGACAGTGTGGTACTGGTAAAAGAACAGACAAATAGACTGATGGAACAGAATAAAATAAAGATCCCAGAAACAGTCCCACACAAATATAGCCAACTGATCTTCAACAAAAGAGCAAAGGTAATTCAATAGAGAAAAGGCACTATTTTCAACTAGTGGTGCTGGAAAAACTGGACATCCACATGCAGAAAAAAATGAATCTAGATGCAGACCTTATATCTTCCACAAAAATTAACTCAAAGTGAATCACAGACCTAAATGTAAAATTCCAGACTATAAAACTCCTAGAGGATAATATAGGAGAAAATTTAGATGACCTTAGGTTTAGTGATGACTTTTTAGATACAACATCAAAAGCATGATCCATGAAAGAAAAATATCAGTAAATTGTCTTTATTAACCTTAAAAACTTTTCTTTGTGAAAGATAATGTTTTAAAAAATGGAAATATAAACCACAGACTGGCAGAAAATCTTTTCAAAACACATAACTGATAAAAGACTGGTAACCAAAATACACCCCAAAAAAGAACCTCTTAAAATTCAACAATAAGAAAAATTTTTAAATGCCCATTTAAAAAATGGGTAAAAGTTTGGAACAGACATCTCACCATAGAAAATATGTATATGGTAAATAAACATATGAAAATAGGCTCAACATTGTATTTCATTAAGGAATTTCAAAGTCAAACAACAAGATATACTACACTACATTCCTATTAGAATGGCTAAAATCCAAACACTGACAACACCAAATGTTGTCAAGGAAGGGGAGCAACAGGAACTCTTATTCACTGCTGGTGAGATTACAAAATGGTACAGCCTCTTTGGAAGACAGTTTCGTAGTTTCTTACAAAACTAAACATGCTCTTACTATACAATGCAGCAATCATGCTCTGTAGTATTTACCTAACAGACTTGAAAACTTATGTCTGTGCAAAACCTGCACATAGATGTTTATCTGCACATAGATATATTCATAATCTGCCAAAACTTGGAAGCAATCAAGATATCCTTCAATAGGTGAATGGATAAACAAACTGTGGTACATCCATACTATGGAATATTATTCAGTGAAAAAGAAATTAGCTACTAAGGGATGAAAAGATATGAAGGAATCTTGCAAGCATATTGCTAAGTGAAAGAAGCCAATCTGAAAAGACTATATATTATATGATTCCAATTATATGATATTCTGGAAAAGACAAAACTACCAAGAGAGTAAAAAGATCACTGGTTGCCAGGGGTTCAGGGGAAGGGGGGAACAGATGAACAGGTGAAACACAGGGCATTTTTAGAGCAGTGAAACTATTTTGTATAATACTATAATGGTCGATACACACCATCATACATATGTCAAAACCCACAGCACGTACAAGGAGTGAACCCCAATGTAAATTATAGACTTTAGTTAATAATAATGTATCAATATTGGCTTATCAATTGTAACAAATGTACCACACTAATGCAAGATATTGGTAATAGGAGAAACAGAGGGGAGGGAGGGGTAGGGCAAAGGGAGTCTATGGGAGCTCTCTAAACTTTCTGCTCAATTCTCTGTAAAGCTAAAACTACCCTAAAAAAATAGTCTAGTAATTTAAAAAGAAAAAAAAAGAAACTGAACTTTTGGAAGCAAAAATGACAACATAAAATCATAACAATTTATATCTTTATCAGTAAGGTATGATACAAGAGTGGCCATTATGCTGCACCCTTCCCATTAGCATTTGACCATTTTATATGCAAAACTGTTAGTTTGTTTTTGCATTAATATGCAGCAATTATTATTTGTTTATAAATGAGTTTGAACATTTTTCATGTTTATTGACTATATGCATTTCTTATGTGAATTTTGTATCCATATCTTTAGTACACTTTTCTTTTAGAGTATATGCTATCTTCATCTGGGTATGTAAAAACTCTCTATATTATATACATTAACCCTTTATTTATCAGAAATATTTTTCTAGTTTGTGATTTCATTTTGATTTTGTTTCTGGTGGTTTTGTGATTTAAGTTTTATTTACTCAAAATAATCAATCGTTCTTTTTAAATTAATTAATTAATTATTTTTGGCTGTGTTGGGTCTTTGTTGCTGTGCGCAGGCTCTCTTTAGTTGCGGCGAGCAGGGGCTACTCTTCATTGCAGTGCACGGGCTTCTCATTGTGGTGGCTTCTCTTGTTGCGGAGCACGGGCTCTAGGCGAGCGGGCTCAGTAGTTGTGGCTTGTGGGCTCTAGAGTGCAGGCTCAGTAGTTGTGGCGCACAGGCTTAGCTGCTCCGCGGCACGTGGGATCTTCCCAGACCAGGGCTCGAACCCGTGTCCCTTGCATTGGCAGGTGGATTCTTAACTTCTGCGTCACCAGGGAAGTCCCAATCGTTCCTTTTAATGTTTATAAATCTTGTAATACTTTCACTGATTCATTTTTAATACTTTTGCTGTTTGATTCATATGGAACATATTTTGATTTATAACATGAGCAAAATACATTTTTAAAAATTAGAAAATAGCTAGGAAATGAACAATTTAAAAACATTCTTTACATATGACTCCTGTCTGGCTGGTAAAGAAATAGCTACATATAAGCTCTTCCTGAAGTTACTGGAGCCTGTCAAAGAATCTTGCTCTCTCCCACTCCAATCTCTGACCCTTAGGATACACATTAAGGCTATTGCTAGGGGACATACATTTTCAAGTTAAAACTTCTACAAGCTTTTTTGGTTTCAAGGGAAGAATATAAGCTTATACTGTTGTTGTTAAACTTAAGGTTTATTTTGTGATTTGATTAGCTTCCTATTACATTTTGACTCTGAAATTATTTTATGTTAAATTTGTTTCCAAAATACCTTGCAAATTATCTCTCTAATGTACCTCCATCTTCCCCAAATACTGTTCTCTCTAATGGCCTTGAGTCCATTACAGGCAAACTTATGAGTTATAATGTAAGATAAGTAATGTCTAGGGAGAATGTGTGCTTCTCAACTCCTCCTAGCTCCATTCTCCAAAGATAGAAGATGAATGTAAAAGCTAAAAATAAAAGCTTGATCTCATTCAGTTTGAATTAGACTATTCTATTTTGAGAATGTCTGACCAAATCCATCTCCTATAATACTTATGTTCCTGTCAGAAGGCGGTAATAAAAATGGAATATAAATATCCTGTTTAGAATATAAACATATTATTTATATTGTATACTAAAAATAGGTGAGTAGGAAATAAGACAAAAGTTACAAAGTGTTGCTGAAAATCTTGCTCACATCATGGGTACTTCAATGACAAAGATCAAGCACAGCTAGCACAAATTACAGCGCATGTGTATGGAATCTGATATATAAACAAAATAAATTATATGATCCTGGAAATATTTTATTTTTATATGCTACAATAGCCTTTATCTGGAACTTTCATCTAAAATCTTCTATGTCAAGCTACCAATTATTTGTGTGTATGTGTCTGTCTGTGTAGGTATGTATTTAGATACACATACATATATACATGTTCTTGGTGTTTGAGCTTGGATCAAATCACATAATATAATTTTTCTGGTTCTACCATTTTCTCACCTGTTAAAACTAGGGCAATCAATTGGATACTTTTTAATGCCTTTGTACCTCCAAAATGGTATAATACTCATTCACAAAGACCTAATGAAATAAACTATTTGTTCAGGTAGAGTATCTATTTATGTCATCATCCATTTATTTTGTTTATAAACAGCATTCAACAGTGTGGTGTAGAGAATCAGTACAGTATAACTGGCTAAGGAGACAGGTTCTAGGCTCAGGCTATCTTGGTTAAGTGTTGGCACAACTGGGTTTTTGGAGTGTGAACTCTGTAAGTCACTTAGCTTCTCCAAGCCTCAGTTTCCTCCTCTGTAAAATAAGTATAATAACAGCACTTATCTCGTGTGGGTGGTTGTGAGGAATAAATTATATAATCTATAGAAAGTATGCTGCACAGTGCCTGGTGTCCAGTAAGTAATCACTATTATTAGAATCATGGAACAAAAAGACTAAAATGAAACGAGATAAATGAAGGGGCAATGCAGAACAAAGCACATAGAAATATTCTACTTTTTTTTTTATTTTTTAAATTTTATTTATTTATTTTATTTATGGCTGTGTTGGGTCTTCGTTTCTGTGCCAGGGCTTTCTCCAACTGTGGCAAGCAGGGGCCACTCTTCATCGCGGTGCACAGGCCTCTCACTATCGCGGCCTCTCTCGTTGCGGAGCACAGGCTCCAGACGCGCAGGCTCAGTAATTGTGGCTCACGGGCCCAGTTGCTCCGCGGCAGGTGGGATCTTCCCAGACCAGGGCTCGAACCCGTGTCCCCTGCATTGGCAGGCAGATTCTCAACCACTGCGCCACCAGGGAAGCCCGAAATATTCTACTTTTAAACGTAAAACTTGGCATTTATTTTTGCTCTATCTGAAGCCCCACTAAAATGACACTAAAGAAATTAACAAGGATAAAAGGGAGAGATAACATTAGATGAGTAATGATGATAAAATTTTGGGAGATGGAAAGCAAATAGGTAATTCATAATTAATTTAGTAGAATAAAGAAAGCTAGGGCTTCCCTGGTGGCGCAGTGGTTAAGAATCTGCCTGCCAACGCAGGGGACACGGGTTCGAGCCCCGGTCTGGGAAGATCCCACATGCCGCGGAGCAACTAAGCCCATGAGCCACAACTACTGAGCCTGGAGCCTGTGCTCTGCAACAAGAGAGGCCGCGATGGTGAGAGGCCCGTGCACTGCAATGAAGAGTGGCCCCCGCTCACCGCAACTGGAGAAAGCCCTCGTACAGAAACGAAGACCCAACACAGCCAAAAATTAATTAATTAATTAATTAATTAATTAAAAAAAAAAAAAAAAGAAAGAAAGCTAAAACATCAAGTACCTGCACAGAAGTAGCCAGGAAGCAGCAAGCTGCTCTGCATCAGAGTATTCCAGAAAGACTCAGGAAATGGAGGTCTTGTGTATTTCTAAAGGCCAGGGTAAGGAATAGGGCAGCAAAATGGGAGGACTGGCTAAAAGTTCATGGTAGAAGCTGTGAGAATACCAGGTGTACTCCCCACGTAGTCAGGTAATAATTCATTCTTTTCCCCTAAATACATTTAGAGACTTAGTCTCTGGGTGAGGTTGAACCAAAGGACTTTAGGCTCCAAAAGGATATCTGGCATGGCAGGAGTAAGGTTGCAAACTGAAAATATAAGCATGAAGTAAGATTTATAGATATATAGATACCCCAGATTCCCTGCCCCACTCACCTTTCAGAATACTGGCAGATAGATTTATATCTACAAGTCTGTAGTAAGACAATCGCTCTTTAAGGGAATTAACAGGACCAAGAAAAAAAACTAAGATAATTTTTGGATCCCTCAGTTAAAAAGTAATACCTAACCACCTACTAGCTAACAAATCCTGTGAACCTCACAAAGTGCTTTTCATTGGCTTTTTAGGGCCTCAGTCTTAAATATGAATGGACAGCCAATGATCACCAAACAGTGAAGGAAAATCTCCAACATGAAAGACAGACATCAGAACAAACAGAAAAAGAAAAAATGAATTCAAAGAAACGGCAATAATTCAGGTAACAGAAGAAATTATTGAAAAACTGATACTAATATCCTTAAATGGAAATGAGGAAGTACCGCATCCACAAAAGAACATGGAACTGTATAAAGAGAAGATTTAAAAAACAGAAAAGGCTCCTGGAAATTTTTTTAAATACATGATATCAGAAAAAAAAATTCAATAGATGTTTGGAAGATAGAGTTGAGGAGTTTTCCCAGAAGGTGGGAATAAAATATGAGGAGATGGAAATTGGAAGTCAAAATTAAAGGAGATTAGAGAATAAACCCAGAAGGCTTAATAGGTGACTTAACAGGAATTCTAGAAAGAGAGAACTGAAAAAGTGAAGGAAGAAAATGATCAAATAAATGACACAAGAAAATTTCAGAGAAGAAGAACGTAAGAGCCTGCACAATGAAGGGAAAAAGACCCCCAGCAGAGATCACCCTGAAATGAATACCAGACGTAAAGAAAAGACTCTAAAAGCTTTGAGAAACAAACAGGTCACATACAAAAGCCCTGGAATAAAAATGGCACAATAGCAACAACATTTTGCACATCAATCAAATGTAAGTGAAGAATAAAGGTATTTTCAGACATGCAAGGTTTAAAAACACATAATGAAGGAAATGCACCCATTCTCAGGAAACCACTGGATTATATAATCTCTGCCAAATGCTGGCAAGGCAAGGCTGTGGAACAAGAGGAACTCTCATTCACAGCTAGTGGGAGTGTAAAATGGTATAGCCACCTTGGAAGACAGTTTGGTAGTTTCTTACAAAACTAAACAGATTCTTACCATATGACCCAGCAATCATGCTCTTGATATTTGCCCAAAGGAGTTGAAAACATGTCCACACGAAAACCTGCACATGGATGTTCATAACAGCTTTATGCACAATCACCAAACTTTGGAAGCAACCAAGGTGCCCTTTAGTAGATGAACAGATAAACTGTGGTACATCCAGACAATGAATATTCAGTGCTAAAAAGAAATGAACTATCAAGCCATGAAAAGACATGGAGGAATCTTAAATACATATTACTAAGTGAAAGAAGCCAATCTGAAAAGGCTACATACTGTATGATTCCAACTCAATGACATTCTGGAAAAGGTAAAACTGGGAGACAATAAAAAGATCAATGGTTGCCAGGGGTGGAATGGGGGGAAGGCAGAACTTTTAGGAAAGTGAAAATACTTTGTATGATATGAAAATGATGGATATATGTCAATTATGACCTATGTATAAACATTTGTCCAAATCCATAGAATGTACCACGCCAAGAGCAAACCCCAAGGTAAACTGTGGGCTTTGGGTGATTATGATGTGTCGATGTAGGTTCATCCTTGATAACACATCATTCTGGTGAACGATGTTGATAATGCGGAGGCTGTGCATGTGTGAGGGCAGGGAGTATACGGGAAATCTTTGTATTTTCTTTTCAATTTTGGTGTGAATCTAAAACTGCTCTAAAAAATAGTCTTGAAAAAAAGGCAGCAAAAAGAGCAGACAAAAATATGACTAGAAACCAAGAGAAACAATGGTCACAAGTTCATAGGGGATTCAGATAATGGAGTTATCACATACCAATTTAAAAAATAAAGTTACTTAATAGTACAAGTCTCAGAAGGAAACAAGAGAATGGGGCAGACAAAATAGTCAAGAATATAAAAGATAAACATTTTCCAAAATCAATGAAAGATATCAATCCACACATCCAGGAAGATCAGTGAGCCCCAAGAAAGATAAATATAAAGAAGACTACACATAGGCACATCACAGTCAAACTGCTTAAACCAAAACAAAGAGAAAATCTTTAAAGTGGTTAGAGAAAAAAAGTACCTCCCAAAAAGCGACAATAAGACTTAAAACTGACTTGTCAGTAGAAACAATGAAAACCTGAACACAGTATTTTACAATGAATTCATTCACCCATTAGACAAATATGTACTGAATACTTACCACATGCTAGATACTATTCCAGGTGCTTGGAACACATCAGTGAATAAAACAAAGAATGTATGTTACATTTAATGTGTAAAATTATATAATAAACATTTTTAAGGGAAGAAATTGTATAAAACATGCTTAACAGTCTATTTAGATAATACACATCATTACTGCTGTTAGAATTACAATTAAAGTTTTAAATTTAATAGACTTATGACTAGTACTTTTTCAGTGATGGATGAGATTCTTTATAATCAAGTACAGTCTATGTATTACTAGGCTGGATTTTGGCTAAAGAAAAGTCATGGAATTTCAGAGCTGATCTTCTAGAAAACCCTAGAGATGACCTATAGTCCAGACTCCTCATTAGAGGTGAAAAGGAACAATATATTTAACTCAGTTTCCAAGGTCACACAAAGTGGTTAGAGACACATCTTAAGTCCCAGTGACTCCTGGTCAAATGTTCTTTGTTATGTTTGTTGTTTGCTTCATGGGGAGAGGGGTTTAATTTAATTTTTATCAATGTAACATGCATATAGTTTTAAAGGTAAAGTGATTTTATAACACTTAAAACAAAAAGCAGCAGTCTCCTTCCCTTCCTCTGCCCACCTCCAAGTTCCAGTCTCCAGAGAGAATCATGTTAACTTCTAATATTAATAATATTCTTTTGTTTGATAGAATGTTACTTGCTGTGTGATAGCTAGTTTATCAGTGCACATAACTCATGTGTGTGAAAAGAGTCCATTTCAACTTTTTCATTTTGCAGTGCATGCTTTTCATTTAAATGCATAAGCAGGATACCTGGTAGGTTACTAGCAACCCTGTTGCTATACGTACAATACGACTATTAACTAATGAAATTGATTTTCATGTGTGATTTCATGTGTGATTAGACTATAAGACTAGTTACTTACATGAGATAGGAAGCTGGCTGCAGACTGGGAAGATGGTACATTAGAATGAGAATGGGCAGCAGATGACGGCTGTAGAAGGCGTGGTTTCACAGAAGAATTGGAGGTGTATCCAGGGCCCTTAAGTTCCTGGAAGACAATATACATGTGAGCAAAATAACTGTCAACGTACAGTGAGAATTGTGAAATCAAAATGTATTTTTGCAAATATAATTTCAGTCTTACATGTTGAACTTCTACAAAGTTTTAAGCCAAAGTATTAAGCAAGATGATTCTGGTGTATGTTACTCTTTGGGGACTAATCATGGGCTTAGGAAGATGCCTTCACACTTCTGATGGATAAAATCATTCCAGATGTGAAAACATATCTCAGATGGGATGCTACTACGTTGGTTTCTAACTTTGCCAAACACTCCACACGACTTCTGACTACTGAGAAAGATCCTCTCCAACTACGGAGTGCTCCTGCCTGTGAAAATATCCAGTATTGAGACTTTAAAGTATGTCTGCAACTTTAAAATATACTCCAAAAACAGACATATACTCCAGTGGAAAACTCTACTATTTCTAAAGAACACATGTTTTGTCATGGAAATTACATCATTTTTCTATTCTCTAAACAAGCCAAACATACTTGACCTCCTGTATACAAAACCTCTGGTTCCCCAAGGTAGGTACTTCTATGTTTCCCTCATTCAGTATAGACTTAACATAAAGCATGGTGCTTCAACTTGTTACTATGTATGAAAAGGATAGGTATAATCTGTACAATGTACAGATTTTATAATTGCTAATATTAGATAATGTTAAAAGTACACTTGAATGTATCTAAAGTACATGGGGAAAATATGAAAGTATATCAAACCAAGGCATAATTTTTGCTTAAACTACTATTTTTGATGAAAAAAGATCTTACTTTTACATCCAAAGTGTGTTGAAGTTTTAGGCGCACAGATTCTTGTTCCTGACGCTGTATTATATCTTGACATTCTGCAAACTGCAAAGATGCCTACAATCAAGCAACCACATGTGGTTTATCCTCCATTCTTTATGCAATTTTATTTTATTTATGTATAAATGCAGAGTCGCCATCTCTTCAAGGAAACTTCCCCTGTTCTTGGCACACGGTATTACATTTATCTATTTATTTATCTGTTTTATTCAGAAAACTTGAGAGTAATTGGAGGCCACGTCTTTATCCTCTGTAGCCCCAGCATCTACATGGCATTTAGTATGTGGAGGGCACTCAAAAGAATGAATGAACTAAGGATGAAATGAGCAAACAGCTTTAGTGATGTAAAAACATTTCTATAAAAATAAACACAACTGAAATTCATTGAGTCAATATATCATGTTCTAAGACCTAAGTTTGAATAGGTGGGATCACAGGTCATTTTCTATCACCATGAAGGCTCTGATTTCTCAAGAATCAACAACTAGTCTTGGTATATTTTTAGGCTTCTAGAGTTTTCAGGTGACACAGAGATTTACTTCTCTACAATAAATGGAAATGACAAATACAGTGTCATCATTGATCCTTCTCATTCTTTAAGCTGTGTTCCCTACCTGCACTTTCTTTTCTTTTTTTTTAAATTAATTATTTGTTGTTTTTTTGAATTTTTGGCTGTGTTGGGTCATCGTTGCTGTGTGCGGGCTTTCTCTAGTTGCGGTGAGCGGGGGCTACTCTTCGTTGCAGTGAGTGGGCTTCTCACTGTCGCGGCTTCTGTTGTTGCAGAGCACAGGCGCTAGGCGCACAGGCTTCAGTAGTTGTGGCACGTGGGCTCAGTAGTTGTGGCTTGTGGGCTCTTGAGCGCAGGCTCAGTAGCTGTGGTGCACGGGCTTAGTTGCTCCGTGGCATGTGGGATCTTCCCGGGCCAGGGCTCGAACCTGTGTCCCTTGCATTGGCAGGCAGATTTCTCAACCACTGTGCCACCAGGGAAGCTCCCTACCTGCACTTTTTGAACTCCACAAAGTGCCAGACGTTAGCATTACTTTATCTCTGTATGGATATTTTTAACAGACTGTATTCTACCTAGTATTCAAGTCCTTCTTTGATGGTAAGTTAGATTGGTGGTATTTTTAGTTATTCAGGTCACGAAGGATACCAGGAGCATCTTACACCTTATATCTTACTGCTCTTGTGACCTGTTAGCCAGAAAAAAGATAATTTTGTAAAAAGTATGCATCATGACTATGTTTTTAAAGCTCAGCCTTCTGTACAGGATACAGTTTTTTTCTTGTGTGAGGTGACCGGGATACAATACAGTTTGACAGATTTGGTTCCTATCAACATGGTGCTTTCATTCAGAACAATTCTACTTGGTTAATAACTATTTAGGTGATAACTAATTTATATATTTAGTTAATAACCACCTTATCAAGAGCAACTTCCATATTAGCAACCTTTTCTTTCAATCGGCGTTCCTGAGATCGTAGGACTTCTAGTTCTCCCGCCATCTTGTTTTTCTCTGTTGCAACAGTACTCAATTCCTGGCTTAATTTTGTCTTTTCTTCTTTTAGAAAATGCTTTTCCTACAATTACAGAGGAGCAAATATCAGAAATAATATGCTGATGTAGATGCTGAGATGTGATGGAAATATAAAACTATTATGCAAAGATCTGAACTATAGTTTAATTTGTTTATGGGTTGGAGTTAGGAGCTGCTAGAATTACGTTACCATGTTCTCTCTCATTTTTATCACTGCTAGTTTATTACTTCTTTCTAGGCTTATTAAATCTTTGATAAAACCTATGAAATATGTAATAGCTGTGTTGTCATAAAAAGAGACAGTGTTGTGGTGAATTGAGATTGAGTAATCACATACCAAATCAAATTGAAACTTCTTTAAAATGACACAAGAGATTTAAAGAAGACACACGTATTTGAAATCTTTATGGGTTTTCTATTTTGTTTCAAGGTTGAATATTAATTTCACAAATGGTTAAATGTTAATTTCACAAATGCCTACTGTAGACCCTCTGGCATAAAGAGAAATAGGACACACAGCTCCTGTTCTCAAAGTCACTGTGATCCAGTGATGAGAATGAGCTTACTGATAAACTTACGGAGAATCTTTGGTATCTAACAAAATTTCATTAAAATTAGTTCATTCCCTTAAAATACATCATGAAATGGGTAGCAAAGAACAAATGCATAGTAATCAAGTTAAAATATAAACCTGAACTTACTGAGTCTATATTTCTTTCTATATATATTTTTTTTTCATAGAGAAAATGTTTAATGTAAACAAGGTAGTAGGTATCACCACTGTAATACACATTTTGGATACAAATAGTTTTTCCTTTTCTGATGAGTTAGGCAGAAGAGGCTGCAGAAAGAAAGAAGGATTAATTTTTCAAGCTGCCTCCTTCCCGTTTGAGGGGAATGTCATTGAGCTTTGATGAACACCTTCCTTTACTGGGGGCAGGTGTTTCTGGTGACAGCAGGCAGTAACCTCTTACTGCCCTAAGTACCCTTGGGGAGGACGAGGATAAGCCCTGCTTTAGGTTCCAAATAGGCAAATAATGGAAGAAGAAAAAGAAAAGAACAAATTTAGGATAAGAAATGGAGGGGAGAAAAAAGTGGGAAAGAACAAAAGCACAGGAAATAAATAAGTCCATATGATGAGGGGTAGGCACAAATGTATGTACATATTTGTTAATATTTAGCCTCATTCTAAAAATAGTATTTCAGCATTTTCGGTATGGGGAAAGCAATTATTTTAGTTGCCCTTATTTTCTGCTTATGCTGTTTACCTTCTCATCTCCATTACAGTCAGTTCTGTTATAACTCTTCTTCTAAAAGTGCAAATTTGTTCCAAAGTGATTGAGGTTATCAGGGAACATTTGAGTATAACACAAATTTCACATCTACTTATGCACAGTTTCATTTATGAGAAATACGGGGTCAATGCAGAAAACAGCACCCAGCTAAACAGAGCTGCACAGAAATACACAAAAAGCATACATACACACTCTTCAAACTATCAGCTCCCTCAGTTTACCCTGGGTTATGAGCTATGTCCATGCACATTCTGTGTTACAGGAAACCCACCTTCTACCCCTTCTTAACAACTCCCACGCTGCAGTTCTTCAATGCACAAGCAAACTTCAGGTCTTTTTTAAGATAAAGGGCCATCCTAATTGTAGTATTTATGTATCTCTTAACCATTTAACATGTGTAAAACTGTGCTACCATTTTCATTAGGTTCCTGTTTTTCTTTTGTCACTGATGAAGTTCGTTAGTGTGGCGCTCCTAATCCCACTGTTCTGATGAGCCCCATGGTGGTTTTTATTGCACACTTTTGCATAGTGTGGTGATTTCAGTAACACATATGTTGCATTAGAGCAGAACTGAATATGTTTTGTTTATAACCATTCCGTCTCTCTATCACGAATATCCTTTTGCCTACCTCTTGCAGTTAAAATATTAGCTCTTGGACAGCTACATGTAAAAAAAATGAAATTAGAACATTCTTTAACACTATACACAAAAATAAACTCAAAATGGATTAAAGGCCTAAATGTAAGACCGGACACTATAAAACTCTTAGAGGAAAACATAGGAAGAACACTCTGACATAAATTGCAGCAATATCTTTTTTGATCTGTCTCCCAGAGTAATGGAAATAAAAACAAAAATAAACAAATGTGACCTAACTAGACTCAAAAGCTTTTGCATAGCAAAGGAAACCACAAACAAAACAAAAAAACAACCCACAGAATGGGAGAAAATATTGCAAATGATGTGACCGACAAAGGATTCGTCTCCAAAATTTACGAACAGCTCATGCGGCTTAATATCATAAAAACAAACAACCCAATCAAAAAATGGGCAGAAGACCTAAATAGACATTTCTCCAGAGAGGACATACAGATGGCCAAGAGGCACATGAAAAGATGTTCAACATCACTAATTATTAGAGAAATAAAAATCAAAACTACAATGAGATATCACCCCACACCAGTCAGAATGGCCATCATCAAAAAAATCTACAAACAATAAAATGCTGGAGAGGGTGTGGAGAAAACAGAACCCTCCTATACTATTGGTGGGAATGTAAATTGGTGCAGCCACTATGGAGAACAGTATGGAGGTTCCTTAAAAAACTGAAAATAGAGCTACCATATGATCCAGCAATCCCGCTCCTGGGCATATATCCGAAGAAAATCATTGTTCGAAAGGATACATGTGCCCCAGTGTTCACTGCAGCACTGTTAATAATAGCCAGGACATGGAAGCAACCTAAATGTCTATTGACAGATGAATGGATAAAGAAGATGTGGTACGTCTATACAATGGAATATTACTCAGCCATAAAAAAGAATGAAATAATGTCTTTTGCAGCAACATGGATGGACCTGGAGATTATCATGAAGTCAGTCAGACAGAGAAAGACAAATATCGTATGATATCCCTTATATGCAGAATCTAAAGAAAATGATACAAATGAACTTATTTACAAACCAGAAACAGACTCACAGACTTAGAGAACGAACTTAGGGTTACTGGGGAGAAGGGTCGTGGGGAGGGATAGATTGGGAGTTTGGGATTGACATATACACACTGTTGTATTTAAAGTACAATAGATAACCAACAAGGAGGTATTGTATAGCACAGGGAACTCTGCTCAATATTCTGTAACAACCAAAATAGGAAAAGAATTTGAAAAAGAATAGATACATGGGGACTTCCCTGGTGGCACAGTGGTTAAGAATCCGCCTGCCAATGAAGGGGACACGGGTTTGAGCCCTGGTCCGGGAAGATCCCACATGCCGCGGAGCAACTAAGTCCGTGCGCCACAACTACTGAAGCCCACACGCCTAGAGCCCACAACAGGAAACTAAGCCTGTGCTCCACAACAGGAAAAGCCACCTCAATGAGAAGCCCGTGCACCACAACGAAGAGTAGTCCCTGCTCGCCACAACTAGAGAAAGCCCTTGCGCAGCAATGAAGAACCAACGTAGCCAAAAATAAATAAATAAATAAATAAATAAATTTATTTTTAAAAAAAGGATACATGCAAAAAAATAATAAAAGAGGACCAAGGAAAAAAATAATAAAATAAAATAAAATTCAATCCAGAGTAGATACAAAAAAAAAAAAAATACTAGCTCTTTCAAGGTCCTGCTCAAATGTTCCTTCAGGAACTTTCTCCTCATTCTCTCTGTCAGAAATAAACTCTTGTCTTTCTTCCATCATACTTTGTATCTCTGCTACGTCCTATTCTGTGTTGTAGTTTACTAATGAGTGAACATATTGGCTTCCCCCATTCCAAGGACAGAGACTTACCTTGTTTGCATTTGCCATGGACTCTTCTAAAAATTGTATCTTGCTCTGAAGGGCATCTATCTGACCTCTTTTAGCTGTAATTTGTTTTTGCATCCCCATTGCCACTTTCATAGCTGGAAAAAAAGGAACTAAACTGTATCTTAGTTTCTAAAGTTTCTAAATTTTGAGAGGTGACTATAATTTGATGGTCAAACATTATGAGAAGGTGACAGGTAAGATTCCTCTAAGGCACCCGGACAGTTTCAAGGAAGTGTTCACAGAAAATGTCTTCAGATTTCACAATATTGGGATATAACAATTTTCAGCAGTTACTCAGAGGTTTTGAGCTCAGAAATGTATATAAATGATGATGTTTTGTGATTCCTTGTTAGGATTAATTTCATTGGCCATCATAATTTGCCATATCTCCAACAGTAATAAATAATGCTGACCAAGTTCATACTTACACATATAGGAAATATATACACACAAAATATATACAGTCATAAAATGAAAAATGTATATAGTATTTTTACTAAAATAATTTTTCTAGAAACTGATATATAAAATACCACGCAAGACATCTACTATTAGTGATCTTTTAAAAGATCCCAGTGATATCACAAATGATTCAATTTCCAATCTCATGGTTATCGTCATGTGCTTGGAACTCACTGCTGTTTCAGAAGTCAAACTGGCAGTATGAGCATATATGTGATTATTTTACTAAAACTGGTGACAGGATGAGAATGTTCTAGACGGGCAGTAGGCAATGAATACTTAAGATAAGGCAGGCCACTGTAAAGATAAATAAAGCTCATCCTTGCTTGGAAATTCAAAGTCAGAGAGACCCTATGTTGTTTCTTGGAGTCAGCTGAGAAAAGAGGTTTGAAAATGCCACTGCTTTGAGTTAGGTCCAGCTAGAGCTTAGAGGGTAACGAGAAAAAGAAAACGTGCCATTCTTTAAAAACAAATTATTGGAGGATGAAAGGTGTGACTTCTTCCTAACAAGATATAGTTCTTATAGCTAAACTGTCAAAGACAGGGTTAATACAGGCACAGGACACTGATTTGCATCATTTTCTCACCACTTTGAAGAATTTTGGTCTGATTAAGTGGATCATGGTTGGCCTTCAAAGGTAATTTTCTTAATAAATTTTTTGTTTTAAGGTGATCTTAATCAATGAAAACAGGCATTCGAAAGCAAATACAGGATTACCTAGTTAATTTAACAATGGTAATGTGACTGGGGCAGTTGTGGCGAGGCCCGGAGCATACTGAGGAGGGACTCTGTCTGGTGGAGGGGACGAGGGAACAGACCCCAGATGGGCCTCTGGAGTCATCTCTCCAAGCCCCACCATTTTCTTGGTGCTAACCAGCGAAGAAAGAGCTGAATCGCCAAGAACCGCACAAAATATGGACGCGTCAAGAATTTGCGTGCCATCTTTGTGCAGGGGCCATGGTAATCTCCTTCAGTATCTTTCCAATTTTGGTATATGTGCTGTTGAAGTAAGCACAGACGTAAATCCTTTGACATGAAAAAATACTGAGAAATAGAAAAAAGGTAGCCTTTAGTTAAATATTTATTCTTACAGTCAGCTAATATAGCCATACAAACAATGATATGAATAATATGAAACAGCAACTAACCTTCTCTCTCTGAATTAATATGGGCAGCAAGGTGAAAAGGGAACAGGTAAGTGGTTGAAGGGACCCCTCATCCTAGCAGTTCAATTCCCAGGGCTCCCTCCCATCTTCATCTCAGAGAAGGAATTGGGAGCTGACAATTAGCCACAGATACACAGTTTATGTAGATAATAAACGTGTGAAAAATAAGGTGTTGAATGAAAATTATTGGTAACCTGTATTTATATCAACACTTCCTTAAAAACAATTAACTGGCATTTATGGACATTGAGGTCTGTTATAAATTATTGAAATAGCTACAGAAAAAGAAAGATTCAGATACTTAAAGATTAAATTAAGTAAATGGCAATTTCCCTCAAAAAAAAAAAAAAACCTGAGAACTACTGCTATATAACACCCATCAGTGATACCTATTGTTGTATGTCTCTCACATCATGCTGCCCTGTGAAGAGGTGAAAGGCAATGTATCTAGGTTTGTGTTTTAATAAATCTAGAACAAGGGAATTAAAAACAAAAGGAAAAAATCTACTAAAGCATACCGTGACCATCAGATCCTTCCATTGACTTTAATGTATTTCTTGTTTGTTCTAGCTCAGACTGTGCAGATTTTAATTGCATTTTCAGCTTATTTGTAGTAGTTTCCATTTCTTCACTTTTGTTTCGAAAATTCCTTTTTAAGACTTCATAGTCCTCTGTACAACGTGATAATCAATAATAGTTAATTTTTTCTACTCCATTGTTATAAAGTATATTTTATTTGTAATTAATGATCACAGAATTTTAGAGCTGAAAGAGATTCCATTTAGTTACAGCATTGTTACAGAAATTAGATGTACACACACATTTCCAGGCATCTGACTCTTTTTAATCTGCTTGGGTGGATCTGCCTCCTTTACCCACTTATTATTTACTGCTTTTTCCCAGCCAGTATAATTGGCTCACATCTATTTCACCTTAAACCTTCTTGGATAATCATATCTACCACACAGATTTAACCACCAGCTGTAGGTAGATGAAATGTCCACCACATGGTAAGTAACCTGAGGCCGCCATGTGTCTTATCTGATTTTTTTATCTCCAGTAACTATCAAAATAGCCGGCATTCATTGTTCATACATAAGAATACACACACACCCACACACACACACATACACACACACACTTATTCAACTATCTATTTATTTATATTTATCTATTTATATATGATAGATAGATTTACATATAAAGGGAACAAACAGAGCCAAGACCTCTCTGCTGAGATCTAACTCTGTCTAACCAGACACTTCCATGTGGATGTCCTGGTGCCCCCAGACCAACAGTATCACACTGACTGCGTCTCACCCTCCTGCCCGCAAGCCAACCCCTCCTGGTCTCCTTCTCTCAGCTGTTGGTATCATTGTTCTCCCAATACTGCAAATTTAAAACCTGAAACACATATACAGTCCCTCCAATCTCCAAAAATATTCTTAATTCTTCCCTCTCCTCTCCTTCTCACTGCCACTGCCTCAGTTCAAGTTCTCATCACCCTTCCCTGGGACTACAGCAAAACCCTCCTTAACTGGTTGGCCTCTGTTCCTTTAGGCTTGCCTTTCTCTCTTTACCTGCTGACAATGTCCTTCTAAAATGTAAATCCGATGACATCAATCTCTTAATATCTTTTGCTGGCTCCACATTGTCTGCCTCATTTCTTAGTCCTCATTCCTTTGTATTTTTATTTCCATAAATACTTCTGAGGTCACATTATGTTATTTTATGCCTTCATGCTTCTGCCCATAATGTTCTCTCTGCCTGGATTGCCCTTCTACCTCTTTTTCACCTGCCAAATTCCTTTTCCTCCATCAATCCCAGTACAGATGTCACCTCCTACAGGAGGCTGATTCTCTACCCTTTCCCACATGTGCAGCCAGCACACGTCCACTGTGCCTCACCCACTACACTGTAACCTGCTCTATACGGGTCTGGTTCCCAACTAGCCGGGGGCCTCACTGTTGTTTCTAGGGCCTGTCCCAGCATCTGGCATAGTAAATGTTCAGGAATCACAGATGTATGCGTGTGTGTGTGTGTGTGTGTGTGTGTGTGTGTGTGTGTGTGTGTGTGTGTGTGTGTGTGTGAAGTAGATAATACCTATACCATACTATTGGTGAACTAGGAGTATTTCTTTTTAAAATTTAAGGCCTTGGATTTTTCTGTTTCAAGAAATTTGCGTAAGTCTGTTTACACGTGTTGCTTCGTTATTAAACATCTCATCAAGCTATCTGACTCAAAGGACTCAAGGTTTCCACTTCCCTCACCCTTCTCTTGGAAACTCAGTAAAGAATTTCATGGACACTGAAGGCTGACTAAAGTTAATGGTTAATAAGTGCAAGCTGTGGGAGGGCTTCAAGGAGAAGTATCAGGATTTCAGGTGTCCACTGGGACAGCACAATTATCCACGTTTGTAATTGGGATAAGGAACTATTCTTTCACATAGTCCTAGTATCCTCATTGAACTTCACTGATAGCACTCCTATTTGTTAGCAGAATTTGAATTGGGAGTAACATACCTGTAAGACTGTTCAACTCATTCCTACTAGCTTTCACCTCACTTAATAAATGATCTCTCTCTTGTTTGATGTCCTTCACCGCACGGAGCCGCTCAGAGCCTGCATTCACCAGCTTCACCTTCTCCAGCTCCAGGTCACTCACTCTGGCTTCAAGCTCCCGTATCTTTGCATCTTTTTTATCTTTCAAAACCTAAATAGAGGGATAAACACAAAGGACAGGGTAAGAAATAAAAAAAATAAAATACAAAGCAGCAATAGTAAGCTGGAAAACAAAAGGAATACTTTACTTCCTTTTAAACTTAGATGTTAATTCTCAGTATCACTGACCCGCAACCCTTCATTATTCCTATTCTTTGTATTCATTCACTCAAAAAAAAGGCATTGAGCACCAGCACCTACTCCGTGCCAGGCCCCACTTTATCTGTTGGGGATAGCGTAGCAGGGGAGGCAGGGGAGGCCCTAGGTGAGTACCTCCTTGTTTTACTCCCAAAACACCTCACCTGCGAGGCTTCCCCTGCCCTGGCCGTGTATCGCAGTAATCAAACAATGTCCTTGCCCTCGTGGGGCTTTACATTCCAGTGAGAGGAGACAGATGAAACAAATATTTAATAGCCAGATAATAGTAAGGACAAAAAAGAATTAAAAAGGTGAGAGGGTAGAGAATGAACACAGGCAGAGGGCTGTTACGTGAGCTAAGTTGGTATGTGGAAGACAGCCTGACGGTTACCCTGATGAAAGCCTGCTAGGCAGGTTGGCTGTTGGCTGTTCTGGAAACCTGGATTTTGAGAGGGTTCCCACCAGTCTAACTGATAAAAGTGGCCCACTCTGCCTAAACTGTTCTGCAAACAAAACGATTTATGCTGAACACCTGCTTTCCTTTCGGAAGACTGTATTCACCTGTCCAGTTAAGGAGTACCTAAATGACCAGCCCCCAGTATAAAAACCCTGCATACTGAGTCTCTAATGACCTTCTCTGGTTGGCAACATTTGACACATGTTGTCACAACTTGTTGCTGGGGGAATTAAGCATATCCTGCGTGACTGCCGGAGAGGACTTTTGGAAGCTTGTGCCTGGCTTCCTCCGTGTGCTTTTTCCCTTTGCTGATTTTGTTTTAGATCCTCTCATTGTAATAAATCCTATCCATGAGCACGACTATCTGCTGAGTACTGTTGAGTCCTCCTAGCGAATGATGACCCTGTGAGCGGTCTTGGGGACCCTGCCACAGTTGGTCAGGAAAGCCTTCTCTGATGAGCAGAAACCTCAAAGAGGTAAAGGAGCAAGCATGTGGCAGGCTGGCGACAGCTCCAGGCACAGGTAATGTGTTCAAGGAACAGCGAGGCTGTCAGAATGGCTGGTGGAGGAGACCAGAATAGGCCACCCCAAAATCTGCCTCTTCGGCATAGGATTATTTTGAGAAACAACAAACTCAGAAGAAGCTCTGGAAACAGTAGAAGTTAACCTTTAAGGGAAATTTACATTTATAAAGGAAATCTCCATTTGTAAGGGTGTCTGGCTCTCTGAACCGGAGGAAGACTAAATCACGAGAGAATCTTAGCAACTGGGGAGGCACCAACTTAAATCTACGTAACAGACCTCATCCTTGTTTACCGTAGTTTTCCTGGTCTACTTCCCATGACATACCTCCCCTACACTGTTCTTTGTTTTAGCTGAAGATGGTACTTAAGCCTGAATTCTAAGCCACCTCTCTGAATTACTCATTTCCCTGGGTCTCTCCCATGCATATATGAAACATACATGTTAATAAACTTGTGTTTGTCTTTCTCTTGTTAATCTGTCGGGGCCCCAGAGAATTTAGAAGGACAGAAGGAAAAGGATTTTGTGTCCTCTACACTGGAGTGGAGTGAGAGTGGGTGGAAGTGGTGGGAGATGAGTCAGAGGGAGCCCTGGGCAAGATGGGCCTTAGAGGCAATGTAAGGACGTGAGTGAGAGCTCCTTCTGAGAAAGAAGCCACTGGACAGTTTTCAGCATGGGAGTGATACAGCATAATGTTTTAAAAATATAACTCTGGCTCCTGTGTGAAGCATAAACAGTGGTGGGGACAAAGAGAGGAGTGGAAGTGGGAGACCAATGAGAAGGCACCTGCTAGAACAAGCCGGTGAGGTGGGCTGCATCTGGTCCTTGAAGTGAGCAGGGAATATGAATTTGGAAACTCTCATTTTGCATTTCCAACCAACTGCCAGGAATTCCCAGCTTGGCATCCTGCTGCAAACTCTGACCAAACCACTCCCCTACTCCTTCCTCACAGGGCTTTTCCTCTCGAGTTTCTTCCCAATTCTTCTGTTAGGGGCGCTACCATATTCTAAGTCCCTCAGACACCTAAGTGCCTTTGAAACCTCAAAGTCTCCTATGTGTTTCCCTTTCCGCTGACCCCTTATAATCAACTAAATCTTCCCCAGCCTCCAGTGTGGATTGTCGTACCTCTCATGTGGATTCCTACAACCGGCTCAAAACTGGTCTCTATTTACGCTGGTAAGCCTTCCCAGGATGAACCCCCCTCTTCCCAGACCTAGGTCTGCACTGTCTAGTACAATAGCCACTAGCTACATGTGACTGTTGAGCACTTGAAGTGTGGTTAGTCTAAGTGGAGATTTCAAACACCAGATTTCAGACTCTATATTAAAAAAAATTAAAATATCTCAATTTGGGATACTGCTTACAATATAAAAATATCACCCTATTTTGGATATGAGTAAAATAAAATGTTATTAATTTCACCGGTTTCTTTATACGTGTCTACTAAAAAATTTTAAATTATATATGTGGCTCACATCACATTTCTAGTGGACAGAGCCGGCCTAGATCCTTCTGAGCAAACACCATTTGAAAACAAACTTACTTATTTGTCATCAGATTGTGCCCTCAAATTACGGCCTGTTGGCCTTAAATATAATACTAGCTAATGCAGTTTAAATGTATAGACCAATGCTATATTTGAAATGTAACACGCGACGAGCTTTTAGCTGTTGCAGAAAGGATCGGTGGAGAGCTACGAGCTTGTCTCACTCCCACCTGTGACGGGCTTGGGCAGTAAAGGCCCTAAACAAGGCCATCTGATCCCAGATTGCCTAGCCACTCCCGGTAACTGTCACCCTAGATCCAGCTGGACTCATGGGGTGACGGAGGGGGAGGGCTTTCCTGGGACAGCCTGCGGCATCACAACATGTACTGGGCATATGCTACTTCTGTCCCAACTGGTGGGGTCAGCTGATGGACATTTGGTCCTTTTTCAGCCTTGGAAGAAAGGATCCAGCTGTGAGGCCCTGCAGTTGCTAGAAGAGAGCTTACCCTGCTCCTTTGCTGTCAGTGTGCGCAGGCCCCAGCCTAAAGAGGTGAGAGAAACCATACCTTCTAGGGCTAGGATTCCCCTCCTTTCGTCCTCGCTGGATTGTGGAGGGAAGTGGATGTAGCATAAAAGCTCAAGTTTTTAACTTACATTCTATGCATCTGTGTGAAGCTCTTTTCAACTAGGAAATCTTTCCCTGAAGCTGCTCCAGTTCCCTATTTGGGAATTAAAAATTAGTTTCGGGCTTCCCTGGTGGCGCAGTGGCTGAGAATCTGCCTGCCAATGCAGGGGACACGGGTTCGAGCCCTGGTCTGGGAAGATCCCACATGCCGCGGAGCAACTAGGCCTGTGAGCCACAACTACTGAGCCTGCGTGTCTGGAGCCTGTGCTCCACAACAAGAGAGGCCACGACAGTGAGAGGCCCGCGCACCGCGATGAAGAGTGGCCCCCACTTGCCGCAACTAGAGAAAGCCCTCGCACAGAAATGAAGACCCAAGACAGCCAAAAATAAATAAATTAATTAATTAAAAAAAAAAAACTTAAAAAAAAAAATTAGTTTCTACCCTGTCTAATCTATCTTTAAATTCTGTATCCAAACTTCATCAGATTAACCTACCCCCAACATTGCCTTTTTCATGTCACCTTCTCTTCTCTACCCAAAACTTTTAACAGCTCCCATGCCACCTGTAGGATAAGGTATAGACTGAGCTACTTCCCCTTGCTAGGAATGCCTTCTTTCCTCCTCTTTGCCTAGTTTTTACCCTTTCAAGTCCCCACTTCTCTAGGAAGGCTTCATTGGCCACTTTAGTCACAGTAATCCACACTGCTCTGGGATACTCTAATATCAGAACTAGACCTATGCTCTTTAGACCAGCATCAGATGGAAATTTGTTTAGAAACACTAAATTTCAGGCCCCGTCCCAGACCTACTGAATCAGAAACCCTGGGGCTGGCGCCCAGCAGTCTGTGTTTTAACAAGCCCTCCAGGTGATTCTGGTTTTCAGTCCAGGTGACTGAGAACTTCTAGTTCTCAGGTGATTGAGAACCACTGCACTGTAGTGTTTACTAGTATACTGCCAAGGACCAAATCCCGAGGTAGTGTTGTTCTCAGGCAAGCTATTTAATGTCTCCATTTCTCAGTTTTCTCATCTGCAAAATGGGACAATAATGTACATACCTCATAATGTTTTTGTGAATGTGAAATTGATTTAATTTACAGAGTATGAAACACAACATATTCTTCCATTTCTTTGTACTCTTAACAATACTAGAAATCCATCTCTTTTCTTTAACAAGAGGTGGAATAATCATCTTTTGTCCTCTAACATGTTCTGCAAACCTATTCTAAAGTTTTCACTGTAAGGGCTGGCCACTGAGAAGCCTTTAAAAGTCTCTTTCATGGTGAGTTTGGCTGTTAAAAAAAATGTATGATATAATCAAGTAAACCTTAAGCACTAGAAAATTCTAGGTCTTTATGCAATGAACTTGTATATCGCCATAGGATAGGTAATAATCCATCAGCCCAATTTTTAGAATGAAGAAACTCGGGCATCTAAAGTTTAATCAAGATTTCTGATTATCAGGACTTCCCTGGTGGCACAGTGGTTAAGAATTTGCCTGCCAATACAGGGGACACCAGTTCGAGCCCTGGTCCATGAGGATCCCACATGCCATGGAGTAACTGAGCCCGTGGACCACAACTGCTGAGCTTGTGTTCTAGAGCCTGTGAGCCACAACTACTGAGCCTGCATGCCACAACTACTGAAACCCACGTGCCTAGAGCCTGTGCTCCGCAACAAGAGAAGCCACCGCAATGAGAAGCCCGTGCACTGCAAGGAAGAGCAGCCCAAGCTCCCCGCAACTAGAGAAAGCCCGTGCGCAGCAACAAAGACCCAATGCAGCCAAAAATATAAACAAATAAATAAATAAATTTATTTTAAAAAAAAGAAAATCAATATTAAAGAAAAGATTTGTGATTATCAGAGGCAGGGAAAGGATGGGGAGGGGAAATTGGATCAGGTGGTCAAAAGGTACCACATTCCAGATATAACAGAAATAACTACACTAGTGATGTAATGTACAACATAATGACTATAGTTAATACTGCTGTATGCTATATTTGAAAGTTGCTAAGAGAGTAGATCCTAAAAGTTCTCATCATAAGGGAAGAAACATTGTTTTATTTAATTTTTTTTGTATCTATATGAGATGACGGATGTTAACTTACTGTGGTAATCATTGCACAATATATGTAAATCAAGCCATTATGCTGTATGCCTTAAACTTATACAGTATTGTGTCAATTATATCTCAGTAAAACTAAAAGAAAAAAATTAATTGTACGTGACTTATCTCCTACTACTTACCGTGGCAGATACAGGTAACATAAAGCTTAGGAAATCAAATTTTTAAAAATTTGTTCAATAGTTTTAAACTTTGATAAATATTTACTGAGCACCTGCTGGGTGCAAGGCACAAAGTCCTGGGGCAGGGGTACAAAGATGAATAAGATGTGTACCCTGCTTGAAGAAGTCTGCAGTCTTATAGGGAAGAGGAGACACTGCTATTTATACACACACACACACACACACACACACACACACACACACACACACACACAGTGCAATACAGAACGTGATCCAGGCTATAACAGGTACAAATGCAGTATGATAAGGTTCAGAAGGAGAATGGAATGGCGGAAGAGAACTAATATTTTCTAAACATCTTCCACAGGCCAGGAACCAAGCTAAATAAATCCCTGATACATATTTTCTCATTTAAGCCTCAAACAACCCAATAGGTTTTGGGGTTTTTGTTTTGTTTGTTTGCTTTTTGGTTTACAGACATAGAAGCCAACATTCAGCAAACAGTCCAGTGTTTTACAGTTATTGAGTGGTGAGAGATGGGGTTCAAATTTAGGTCTGTTTGAAGAGGGACAGAATACTTCTTCAAACTGTGGGATCAGGAAAGGCTTCACGAAGAAGCTGGATTTTCTGACTTTTCTCTTTTATGTAAGCAGTTCTGAACCATTTTGGGGCCATTCCTTGTGGAATGTGATAAAAGTATGGCAACTTTCTCACAAAAACATATATGCACACTGACACAAATACGTTCAAACAATTTCAGAGTGTCCACAATCATCTTACAGAACCCCTTTCCAGTCAATTAGGTCGTACTTACTCATGGGAAAAAAGATATTTCAGAAGCTAAACCACCAAAACACTCTACAGACCTTAACTTCCTGTAGCTCCAGTCTCCTGTCATTGACCTCTTTCTCCAGCTGGGCTTTCTCTACTTGCATAGCGCCAGCCGTCCGTCCGTGCTGGCCCACCAGCTGCGTCATGTTTTCAATCTGTTGTCGCAGGATCTCGATCACTTTGTCCTTCTCTGCCATCTGCAGCTTGAGGGCCTCGCATTCTGTCTGCACGTTTCTGAGGTGACCCCCTTCATTCTTCAGATGCTGCAGCTCCTGCAGCTTCAAGTCTACCCGGGAGCGCAGCTTCACGATCTCCGAGTTGGTGGCCTCGATGGCTCTCTCTTTCTCCTGGAGTGAGGCTGTCAGGTCCGACACAGTCCTCTCGGAGCTCTCCAGGGTCAACTTCTTGGCTGTCAACTCTTCTACTACTTTGCGGAGCATCTCTTTGGTGGATTCAAGCTGAGCAGTCAAGGAGGACACTTTTTCTAGACTTTCATTCTTTCCCTGAATTGCTGCCATCTGATTGTTAAAGAAGAATTCCATGAATTTAGGCAGACAGACAGAGGTGTCAAGAGACATGACAAGTTAGCTCAACAACATGAAATCATGAATCTGACAGTGTCTCAAACTGTTCTGCTGTCAGAACCTCATAGAGACCATAGACTGACATGTGTTACTTAGAGCAAGGTGGAGAGGCCTTAATTTAATAATAATGCTCCTCTAGAATGGTTTTCTAGGGTGGGGAGGAGCTTGGCAAGTTTCCTCTGAGGATGTTTTCCACACCAATTTAAGTTAGGATAACACTGGCAATAGTGGAAAGTGTGGTAGGATTGAAGACAAACTGCCCTTTCTATTTCCCTCCAACCTGCCCCTTAATTCCGGGGGGAAAAACAAAAACAAAAAAACATCTGTTGGAGACCTTCAACCCTGCTGTTCCTCAGATCTCCCTATGGTTTGATGCTTTTCTGAAATAAGCAATTGTTAGGTTACCGATTTCTAGGTGGAAATGAAAAGGCAAATCGGATGGGCGTTTCGTGACTCAACAATGGACAAAAACGAGATAAAGCTTAACATTTTAAATTTAACAAGTCGTCAAACACATAGACATAAACAACAGGTTTTTATAAGTTGCTCATGGAATCCACAACTCTACTTCGGGGGAGCCCCAGGAGGGGCCGCCCAGCCCTGCCTGACCTGCCGTTCCATCTGGCCCTGACACTCGCTCTTCACGGCCTTGAGGAGGGCCTCCAGGCGCTGCACCCCCATGTTCCTGTCGTCCAGCTCCCGCCGCAGGTGGTCGATGGTGATGCTGTTGCCTGTGTCCCGGTCCCACAGGCGCCTATTCTGCTCCTTCTCCAGACTCAGCTCCTTCTCTCGTTTATGCAGATCAGCCTACAAGAAACGAAGACAAGCTTTTCCCCTGGTATTAAATAATTAAAGTAAAATTCGTTATTTTCCTTCCTTACATCATCTTTGGAGTTGTTATGTGATTTGAGGAGCCTTTGATTTTGGAATCTGATTCCCTTTTAATGGCTTGATAAAGAACAATATTTCCTAGAAGAATAACATTTTGTTTACTTGTAATTTCTAGCATTACATCTCAATGGACTGGACCCCAAATAGTATATAACGAAGAGGAGAATACAAATCATCCTGTTAAGTTTTGAATTTTCTAACGAAGGCATTATGCTTCACATCAAGTGTACTCCTGTAATAAAGAAAAGCTTGAAGGAACAGCAATAGTAATTTGGTTGACTGCTTCAGAAATAGCAGAATAGTGTCTGGTATTGGGATTGGAGTGGCAATTGGGTTGTGAATAGAATACCTCCCTCTTCAGTTACTCAAGAAACACACAGTGAGTGTCTACTGTTGGCAAAAACTCCATAGTCGGAGAAAGAGAAAAAAACGACACACAGATATTCAGAGAACTTTTCACCCAGAGAGAGATAAATGGACAAATAACTGGAAGTGGTTTTTCACTGAAGAGACAGAGCTAATGAACAGCAGAGAGAAATGATCAAAAAGGAGATCAAATGCTTCAAGAAGGCACCTAAGTTGGACCTTGAGAACAGCTTGGAGATGCAGAGATTAGGAAGAAGGGACTAGAAAGACGCACATGGGGTTTGCTTGGAGCACTGGGTGTATGTGGAGAGAAAAGACTGGAAAGGTAAGCTGGGGCCAGATAACGAACAGTCTTGAAAGGCAGGGAGTCTGACTTTATGGGGAGAGTAATTTCTGAGTGGAAGAGAGACACAATCAGAGCTATAGTTTAGAAAGATGAATACAGGCTGGACGGAAGAGGGAAGAAACTAGATTTAGGAACCGAGTAAGGAGATGCTGCCACGCTGCAGGTATAATGAGGGGCTTGGATGAATGGGTAGTGGCAGCAAGAATGAAAAGGGGGGGATGGTTATGAGGACGGTTCAGACATTTAACCCCTAAGATTTTCAAATTAGATATGAGGACACTGGGACACACGCAATAGGAGGGGAAGAAGTGAGGATCATCCCAAGGTTTAGAGCTTCTCTCCCAGTTGCCAGCTCTCCCTTTACGGCATGTTCAGTTGCCAGCTCTCCCTTTACGGCACGTTCATCCAGCCCCCTGTCGGCCTGTGAAGGACGCCCTACCAGCAGAGGGCGCTGTAGCCTGGAATAAGGTTGGGTGGGGAGAAAGAACCCTATTCTATAGGACCTCTAATAAATATCACACGAAGGGGTACTAACATCTCCTTTCCTAAACTTCTCAGCCTGTAGTACCCCTAAACAGAGGGCAGAATCTGGTTCACTACTCTCAGAATCCTCTTTTCTTTCCTTCTAAAAATTTTTTTTTTACCTGAACTTGCATTTAAATTTTCTTTATACATAATTTGTATGTGTTTTGCATGTTGTTTGGCTTTGAAATGAACACTGAACATTACTTCAATTTAGCAGAACACAGTACCTAACTGAAAGACTATGGCTGTTTGAAGATCAGCTTCACCTAACTTTTAAGCCCTAACAGTTCTGCTTAAAGTATAGAATACTATATTTTATATGTAAAACTTGAATAGTGTCTAGGATATTGTGTTGTGTATAAATGTACAACTATGTTGTAAAATCTGTAGTTTTACAAATGAAACTAGTTCTGTGAACTATTGTGGTAAAAATTTCCCAGAATTAATCTCATTCATATTTCAGAGCATCAACTTGCCAAGAGCTTTTGAAGTTGATCGTCCAGATTTCCAGATTCCTGACTGAACTGATCGCGTTCTGTCCGTGCTTCCGTTAGTTCTGAGTTCGCAAGAACTAACTGCTTCTCCAGCTCTTCTATCTGAAAGGAGAGCACAAATCAGTCTGATTACGTCAATGAGTAATATAAAATAAATATAGTCTTTGGAAAACAAATGGTATTATTTTGGGGCAATGGTATTATTTGGGAGGCAAAAATAAAGTTGATTGTGATGTATTTTGCAAAGTTTTCTGAACTTAAGATGTATGCAGAATTTAGCCAGACAAATTGACCAAAATGCAATACTTGGTACTGTTAGGTTAAGCCATGGTCTGTAATGCATCACTCTCATTTTCACACTATTCAAGATTTATCTTCTGTGAATACGTGTTCTATAATTTGGTATTTAAGGAAGCTTGATGTAGCATAAATAACATTCTGCAGAGCCCACATAAATTAACTATATTATACTTAGAAGAGCTATTTTGTTTCGGAATATCAGTGTCAATAATAAAAGGCATTGAATATAAAAGAATAAATGGTAACAACAAGTTTATAGTTACTGTCATTATTATATAATCACCCTATTTTGAAAGAATAAGTGAATTTATATTACAATCCTCAATTCCTACGACTATAAAATGGGGTAAGAATACCAACTTTAAAGGATTGTTATAGGTGTATTTTTCTCTTACGGACAGGCAGCTGTCTCATCCATGTGACTGTGCATTTCTATGACATATGCCAGAAGGGCCATAGTTGTTAACAGCATCCCTACAGCTCTTAACCTGGAGGTGCAGTGCAGGCTAAAAGGTTAAGGTCTCAGACAATGTAGATTCTGGGTTTAGATTCTGGCACAGCTGTACAAACTCATAACTTAGACACAGATATTAAAATAATGAAAAACTATTGATACTTAGTGACATGTAGTAATACCTGATCTTTAATGTGATACCTACAATGATATTTCATCATCCACTTTTCGTAATAACAAATCTTTCACGTCTGCATAAATGTTACATATCCCTTCTTACTGCTAAGGCATCTATTGAACAGGCTTCCAAATCTACTGTCAAGAATAAAACTTATTGATTGGTTTGGATGCAACTGTGATTAAACCTTCTTAAAGAACATATGAGCAAGACTAACTTTTTCTTAATGACTATTTTAAACTGGACTAAGTTCATTTAAGATCTTCATTGATTAATTCAGCACACACTTATTAAGCACATTATATATAAAGACATATATGCAACTATCTCTTTGATAAATGGTAAGTATGAATACTTAGAAGTTATCTGTGTGTGTATGTGTATATATATATATATCTTTATCTACATACATACATACATGACTTAAGAAAATACTAATACAAGACTATCAAACAGTTTCAAATTTACCAACAGAGTAGTATTACAGCCTACAGGGACTGGAATATAAATTTTAATATACACATTGGATATATTTTAAAACTGACTCTGTATTTGACTGCATGTTATATATAAAAAAGTATTTCACAGGAATTAGATAAAATAAAACATTAGGTGACTGACTGAAATGTGCTCATAGATTCTAATAATCCTATAAAGAAGTACTTTCACTCTTGTGCTCCTTTGGGGGCATATACAGAAAAAAGCCCTTCAACAATTCACCCTCTGTGGCACAAGTAGCTTCCTAAGATAAATGAATGAATAATATCAGTTGATACAACCCCTTCAGCTCTTTTATTATTGGGAAAGACTAACTCAGCACACTTAGTAAAGACAGTAGGGATAGTTAGGAAAAAACTCATAAACTTTCACTTTGGGTAGACAAATGTGATCAGACAGGAAATGTGATCTTACTAAGAGTCAAACACCTTGGGTTCTGAACCAGCTTCTGTCACATAAGCTGTCTGAGTCTATAATTTGAGTCTAAATTATACATTTTTCACCAATAATTTGAAGAGTATTCTAGATGATCTTTTAAATTCCTTTCAATTCTGCTACTAATACTTTTTAACACAAGAAGAACAGTATTAATGAAGCTGAAATTCTATCTTTCCCACCTGTCTTTGGAAACAAAATATGGTCAAAGGAACCATATTTTGAGCTATAAATTTAACAAGAACACTTTCAACTTGAAAAGTTACTCATATGACTAAAACAAACATCTGTTCCTAGTCTGGTGTAAAACCATTTCTGTCTTTGAGCAAAGTATTTGTATATGTGCTTTAAAAGCTTCAATTAAGACTTGCGATTTTATGTCTGTTTTCACTTTTTAAGAAATCCTGGGTAACCATTTGATGTTAAAATCTATGAGACCAAAATTTTAAAAAGAAAAGAAAAAAGAAAAAGAGTCAACTCGTAACTTTCTGTCTAAGTATCAGAAGTTCCTCCAGACCCCTGCAGGAACATTTGTTTTGTAGTTGTCAGTACTGACTCAACTGCTATAGCTCTGCTTTTACCTTTCACTTTTTAGAGTAAAAATATTTATATTAATTAATCAGTCAAAAAGATAAATGGAGAGTGAAAGGGAAAACCATTGAAGTAGCAGCTGAGCTGATACAAACAGCTGTTAAAAACACTATAAAGAAAAGCCTTTTAAAATCTCCAGAATAAATACTGACATCTGAGATACAGTAAAGGTTTTTTCTTTTTCTTTTTAAATAGCAGCACTGGTTTTCCCTTTCACCATCTATGAATCTACTTTTTGTTTTGGATCACTGGACAAATAGGTACTGGGATCTCACTCTAATCTTACAGTGATTTTAGGTATCACCAATCATGCCAAATTGTATCTTTTGTCTTCTGTGCTCAAAAGGACACAGTTATGGGGTAATAAGGGATGCTGCAGGTGAGCATGGAGGTGCATTGGCAGAACTATGCAAAGAGGTTTGCACAGAATCTTCCCGCACAGTATATAGCTCGAGCCAGTGCCACTAAATCTTTACTTTTTGAGTATGAAATTCAGCCCCAAATGCTTTCAAAGTAGGAAAGATAAACTTAGAATCAAGATCATGAGATATTTTTGTTGTCAAAAAGTGAAAGTTAAGAGTAAAGCCAAATCTACAGAGCCAATAGTGATAGCTTCTACTGGTCCAAATTCGTAAAGGGGAATTCTGGAGGTTCTCCTAAAATGGAAAGAGAAGAATAGAAAAAACATTACAGTAAAACACTTTTGTATGTCTGAAAGCTATGTCTAAAATCTTCTTTGAAACACAATTTCCATTTTCATCAATATGACCTGAAGAGAAACACTGCCCTCCTAAACAAGTTTTCTCTAAACTTATGCATTTTAGTTGGGAAAGTTTTGTTCAGACCTGTCATGTCATCAGTTTTTTAAAATAATAAATACTTTTTTCTGAAGGAATCTGACCTCAGGAGAAAATACTGATACTGCCTGCCTCTCATAAAATATGTTGATGTATAATATCAACATACCCTTATAAGTCCCTTTTCTCACAAATCTCACTCTTAATCATAGCTTTTAAGTATTTTTTCCTTATTGTTATTTGGACAGTACATACTAAAATGTGCACTGAAGCAGTGGAAAATAAAATACATTTTAAAGTTTTAATAGGCTTTAGCAATGTAAAGTCAAGGTACATGAAAAATAAAAGAAATTAACAAAAGAATCTGTCTTTTAAAATTCTATATTCGATTTATTACAACAAAAACATTTCATAACAATAGAATTTTTCATGAACCCCAAATGAAATACTTTTGTTAACTTGCTTGATCTTCTTTGCTCAGTTACGCCATGTATTATTAATGCCTTTCAGGTCGGAGTATATTCAAATCTATATTTACATGGCAGGGTAATCATCTCTCAGTGTTCCTTCACTAAAGGGAGTTACTGTTAAGAGATCCTTGTTAACCATCAGCTAGGTGCCAACTCAGTTAGGTTCAATATGCTTTATTATAAGTCTCAATGATCTGGATTAAAATTAATTAAACTAATATGCCCCCCTTATTTCCAATAATGTTGGCTGTTTAAGACTGTCGAAATTCTTGGTGATCCATTGTTTACATTAGAGCAAAGTAAGACAGTGATTTTAGTATTATGTTTTTATCTATATGACCTCAAAACACTCATATAAAAGGTTTGCAGTCATTCATCTGGATGCTATGCTTCTAGAATGCTAAAGAAATAGACGTTTATAAAAACAAAAACTATTTTTGTATTGTTTAGATGTATTTGTTAAAATTTCCTACCATGCCCAAATTTACAGTTGATCAGCATGATGCTATATATCAGACCATATGCAGATTAGCCATGGGTGATACTTATGAAGGGGTAATTTTTCCAAGCAACATTACAAATGGAAAGCTATATCAATTTCAAATTATGTAAGACAAACAGGTGAGTTGAGTTTTATTTAGAACTTCGTGGCTTTTCAAAGGGTTTACTTTGTCAATAAACAATGAATAGTCTTTTCAAAATGGTTTGAGTATGATGAATATCAGTCATTGTACTGTACTACAATACAGCAGCTCTCTTATTTCCTTTCTCACTGTTGGATTGTCAGTGCTCAGCTTGGCCAAGATGCCTACCTCCACTCAACCTGAGTAGTATAGTAAAGCATCTTTCTACCCCACGCTATATTGAAATCATTACCATCTTATAGGGTGAGATCAAGGCCTTTTGTGTAGGCTTGATCTGCCCAGAATGGGGTCGATCGATATTCCTGCTATCAATCTTCAGGGGAAAAGTGCATCCTGAGAAACGAAACTAGAACACAAAAATCAGGCCTCAGAGAAGCAGTAAAGAACAAATATTTCTCCCTGGGCTTTTGTTTCTTGGGTTTAGCCTTTAAGAAGTCTAAGGTTCCTCAAGGCTGCTTCCAGGTGGCAGTTGTTGAAATGACCTTGATACAAGAATCTAGGCCAAGAGCTAAGGAAGAGGTCCTGGAGAGCAGTGTTATTCACACTGCAGCCCAGCAGTGAAACATGAAGTCAACTTAGTGAGCATCAAATCAGTATCTGAAGAAAACAGAAAAGAGCCAGTGTCTTAAGTAATAGGGGTAAGTACTGTTTTGTGAAGTGTGCTTCAGTTGTATGTGTATACTAGATTATATGGTAAACTATATTTCTTGCTGTGGGTAGTGATCAAAAATGTTTGAAAGTCCCTGTAGAGGATCCAAATCTCATAACTGAGGTTATAGAGTTTCATGTTACTCTTTATTGTTTAGACTTTTATAGTAAATTCATGTCTAAATTTTCCATTCTTCTTTCAGCTGTGCCACAATGAGTTTAAAGTCGAGGTCTTGAGCTAGAGAACCGAGGAGAAACAGCCCCCTCCTGTGGCCAGCAAACGGGTGACAGTGGTAATTGCAGGAGGGGTTGCTCAAAGGCAGGAAAATATCTGGAAGAGTTAGTGCTGCAATATTCAATTGCTTCTTCCCATACGGAGCTTTTTTCTTGTACTGTTACCCTGTAGAACTGGATTATTTTATAAAGAAAATCTGGCAGCTTCCTTATACTCTATTTCTTCCCAATCAACTAAGGAGGAGGAAATTAGCTACAAGTGGTTAGAACTGTAGGTTCTCTTACAGGTAGGATGATTATACGTAGAATTTATCTTCCGGACAAGGACATTTTGGAGATGAAAGGTGGCATTCACAAAACAGGACACTATTTTGTGTCCTTGAAATTAACAAAAACCTAAGCTCCAGAAACATGGTTGATAATGATAACGAACAGCTTGTCTTTAGCTATGGACAGTGAGAGAACAGAATACTGTAGTAAATATTAATATCTAGTGTTAATAGGAACTGTGTGATGAGAAATGAAGATTTAGCTTCCTAATTATTTTTTATTCGGCCTAATCTTGAAGCGAACTCAGTTTGCTAGCCGCACAATGATTAATAAGGAGGAGTTGAAGTAAGAGAGGAGGTTAGGCCCCAAAACGTTCAATGGTCGGGGAGACCAGCTGGTACCAAAGTACCTGCTAAAGCTAAGCCTTGTAAAAGTAATTAAAATGGCCTTGTTATTCACTTTTTAGAAACTTACTTGAAGGATGCAAAAAACTTTTCTAAGAATGAATTAATTTGAGCAAACAACTTAAAAACTGTTTTTCTATAGTAATTTAACATGTAGCTATTTGGCACCCATCTTATAAACTGCTTTTAATTTTAAATGATTGCTTTGATTCCTCATTTTCAAATAAACCATTAAAAACTATATAATTGATTCTGTGTATTATAGTCGCTGGAAGCAGAGCAGCAAAATCTAAACTCACCTTGTCTTCATACATCCTTTTGGCTTCCCTTAATTCAGAACGTAGCTGAGAAACAGTAGATTCCAGGTCACTGAGTTGACGCATATACATTGAATTTTGGTTTCTTGCTTGCTCTCTAAAAAGGGTTTAAAGGGGGAATAACAACAAATAGCAGACTGAGAATAAGTGTGATACCTAAGGGTTCTCTAGCTTTTAGATACTTCCACTAATTATTTAATATGGCGTTATTAGGCCAATAGTCTTTTATTTTCCAAAACTGCTTATTAAAAGATTAAATTCAAAAATGTTAACTGTTAAAGGTAGGTGATGTATACATAGGAGTTCATCATACAATTTTCTCTATACCTTTGTGTATGACTGAAAATGTCCATATAAAAAGTTTCAACACAGGAGCTCAAATTATAAAATTATTTATATGTATATATATAAAATTTATGTATATTTATACATACACACACATATATATAGTGTGTGTGTGTTTGTTTTATCCTATCAGTTGAAATGTAGACAATATCTAAAACATCCAGTCCCAAGAGGCCCAAATACTTGCCATAATACTTCTGCTATGGTTATAAAGCATTATCTACATGTTAAGTAATCTTTTCTGTTTCTTTGAATGTTAGAAAAGTTTTACTTTCCTGTAGAATCAATTATTAAGCAATTTTTAAAAAGATCTTAGAACAAAAAATTAATACAAATAAAATGAAGATAAATGACTATCGATTTCAAACCACCAGGACACACACATACTGAATGATTTCCAGTTGACTTTGGATACTATTGGCTTGGCTCCGAGCACTGCTAGCTTTCTCAGTAAGTCCTGCTATTTCAATTTCATGTTCACTTATTAACTGCTCAATCCTATAAAAAGAATGTGGTGATTGTTATTTGACACAGATTTTGCCTGACAATGAATTATTCTAAAAATTAATGATTTTCAACACTCTTAAATTTAGTATTTTGTTTTAGCTTTGAATATGCTATTCTTTTTATAACAAGTATATAAATTAGACCCAGAATCCTTTATCCAAGTCCTCTGGGGGCAGTTACGTTTTAGGATTCAGAATTTTTTTTTTTTAATTTTACAATGGTAATAAATAACAGTATTAAATATCATGTGACACCCCAGAGAGATCTAGGGAAGTGTCCTAGAGGCCAGACATTACTAACACAACAGTAGGTTTTTAAATATTCACAGTAACTCATAAAGACTATAAAAAGCTTTACATTAGCCCAGGTTTTCCCAACAAATGAGTGACAAAGACTCTAACCTTGACCAAACTTTAGTCAGACTCCTCTCGGCAGTCTGCACCTCCACCCCACTTAGTAAGAAGCCTAGGCTTAGTATGAATCTCGCTAAGTCAGTTTAGTGAGAAGCCTCCCGCCTCGATGCCTCCTCCTAGTAATTTTCTATCCACTGAACCCCTCACCCTGCTTCTTGGCTATGAATCCCCATTTGCCCTTGTTGTATTGGGAGTTGAGCCTCATCACTCTCTAATGCAAACTCCTGTTGCAATAGTCTTGAATAAAGTCTTCCCTACTTTTTAAACACGTGTCAGAATAAGTTTTTCTTTAACATGAGTTTGCCACAAATCTATGAAAAAAAGATTCTGTGCTTTAGAGCTTGATAGATTTTGGAATTGCTGATGAGAGATTGTAGACTTGTGGTATAGTTTCACTACGATCTTCTATACCAGTGTTCCCCAACCTTTTTGGCACCAGGGACTGGTTTCATGGAAGATAATTTTTCCATGGACTGGGGTTGCGGGGGAGGAATGGTTTGGGGATGATTCAAGTGCATTACATTTATTATGCACTTTATTTCTATTATTACTACATTGTAATATATAATGAAATAATTATACAACTCACCATAATGTAGAATCAGTGGGATCCCTGAGCTTGTTTTCCAATTGATTTATTATGGTCTCTGTGCAGTCAAACCTCTCTGCTAATGATAATCTGTATTTGCAGCCACTCCCCAGCACTAGCATCACTGCCTCGGCTCCACCTCAGATGATCAGGCATTAGATTCTCACAAGGAGCGTGCAACCTAGATCCCTTGCATGCGTAGTTCACAGTAGGGTTAGCGCTCCTATGAGAATCGAATGCCACCGCTGATCTGACAGGAGGCGGGGCTCAGGCGGTAATGTGAGCCATGGGGAGCGGCTGTAAATACAAATGAAGCTTCACTCGCTCACCGCCGCTCATCTACTGTGCAGCCCAGTTCCTAACAAGCCACAGACCGCTACCAGTCAGTGGCCCAGGGGTTGGGGACCCCTGTTCTATACCTCAGAAACTTACCTGTCTTGATGTTGTTGAAGTAGTAGTTCTATTTTGTTCTGTGATTCAGATTTCAGTGTTTCAAGCTGCTCCTCTACCTGGTTATAAAAAAGAGATACAGATTTAGGAACTGGTAAATCTAAAGCTTGGAAAATTTAGAGATTTTCCAACAAAAGGAATTCCTTAGAAAGATGCAAATAGAACCAATGCTAAAATCAGATACATTCTATCACTGTATTTTATTAGATCTTTTACATTGGTTATACTCTCACGTAACTATACAGATAAGTCAAGTTAGTTCCCATTATTAACAAAGATCATTGTGGAAGTAACTTCTGCTATTTTAGAGAACAAAAATGAGAACTTGGCTTACTTTGAAGAGTTTTAAAAATTATATGCCTAATACTATTGTCTTAATGAATTTTAATATAAAATTGATGTAGTGTTCTCACCACTTACTGGAAATATCCTCCCTTTAAGATAAGAAATCTCTGTGTCTAATTCCCTTAGGATTTTACTAATAGCTGAGCCCATGCTGCGGAAGTGGATGGTAGACATGCTGTCATGTTCATATATTTTCTTGCCTGAGGCTTCTTCAAAGTCAACTAGGACTGATCGAATTTCTTGAAGCACCCCCTCATGACTAAGCATCATCTTTCTTAGCTGCTCTATCTGTGTGTTGCTATCTTTCAGCATATCATCCTTAAGGCATTTGGCAGCTTCAAGTTCATGAACGGTATTTTGAAGCTGATTTCTTAAATCCTCCTGGGACTGACTCTCTCTTCGTCTACGAAATAAATGAAAGAGAAGAAATAATACTGATAAAACTCAGATTCACACAAGTGATTTTACACTACAAAGAATAAAACTTTAAGATAATTTCAGGTAACGAATCCCAACCTGATGTCAGCCATGGCATCTCTCTCCATCTGCATCTCTTGAAGTTTTGTTTGCAAATCAATGACTGACTGTCTTAAGTAAAATGTTTGTTTCTCATGCAATTCATTGCTCTGAAAAAAAAAAAGTCCTGCAAATTAGTTTTCATTAGAGGAATGTACTTCCTTATAGCTAATAATTTCCAAAAATCTATATATCAATGATTTATTTTTATGTGCACTTCCTTCCCCCTTCACCATTGTTCGGGGTCTAATTAATCATTTCTCACCTAGGTTTTTTGAATACCTTAGTCTCACTGTCTCAACCTTGCCCCCTTTCAATCCATTCACTTTACAACCAAAACACCATTCCTAGAACAAATCTGACTCTGGTTCAAGATAGAGATAGGAATAAACTCTATTCCTGAGGACATGAGAATTGGTGGAAATTGTGTATATAGAAAAGTCAACACCTACCTCCAACTGACTTAAAAAACTTGGCAGCAGACAACTACCATTCAAAAATCAAGGTGTTCTACTACAAAGAAATTCACAAAGATCTCAAAATCAGGCACTGAGAGATCTCCCAGCACAGTGGTTGATGCCACACCTAATTATCCCAAAGTAAAGCCATCAAGTTCTGCCCTCAGGGAGACTGCCATCAGTTTTTTTACTGTTCATTCTTGAGTATGAACAAAAAGCCAAAAACCACTGAACACTTGAAGGAAGATTACAAAATAAAAAAGAGACCAAGATTAAACAAATGAGCAAATACTCAGGAAAAAAGACCCAAAGAAACAAAAAGAGATAATGCAACAGTGGAAGAACACTTCCAAAAACTTGTATTGCAGAGAAATTTGAGAGACATTTTTGCTGTAAAGTAAGAACAGGACACTGTGTCAGAGAAGTGATCAGAGAAGAAGAGAGAGTTCTTGGAAATTAAAAATATGGTTGCAAACTAAAAAGTTGCAATAGAAATGCTGGAAGTCAAGAAATGCACCCCAAAAGTAAAAAAGTAGACACAAATTTTGAAAGAAAAGGTAAGAGATTTAGAGGTTCAACCTAGGAGATAATATCTGACTAACAGGAGCTTCAGAAAGAGAGAATTGAGAAAACAGAAAAAAACTATCAAAGAAAAAAGAAACCAAAAAAATCTGAATTCCTCAAAGCTGAAGGGCACAAATCCGCAGGCCAAAAGGGTCCACTGAGTCCCTTTTGGTACTAGCACGGGGAAGGAAAAAACAAAAATCCACACCTAAGAAGATCATAGTGGAATTTCAGAGATAAAGACCCTAAAGTTTCCAAAGATGAACCCCAATTAAGTAAAAACATATCATCTACAAAGGAACAAGAATCAGATAGACATCTTCTCAGTCTGTGCAAGGGCACGCAATATTTTCAAAGGATTGAAAGAAAATAACTTTCAACTTTATCCAGCTTAAGTCATTATCAGAATGAAAAAATTCATATAATGTATGTCCCATATACTTCTTCTTAAAAGTTTCTAAAGATGTGTTTTGACTAAATGAAGAAATAAATCAAGAAAGAGGAAAAGAGAAAACAGTGAATCCTGGAAATCATGAATCCAACCAGGAAAGCAGTGATAGGAATCCCAAGAAAATATCTATACAGCAGACCTAAGAAGAAACTCATTGAGACTAGACAGAAGAACTCCTAAAGGGTCCTGGGTTAAAGGAGGTTTGACAGAAAACCTCATTAATAATAATTAATTATATTAATAATTAATAAAAATTAATAATAATTTTTTATTATTTAATTTTAATTAAATTTATTTATTTAATAATTTAAAAAAATTAATAATTTTTAAATGAGGATATGATAAAGGTAAATATCAACAGTATAAGGAAAAAGCAAGGCAACTAGGAACCACAGGAAAAACAAAAATTACACAAGAAAGGAAATATAATAGGTTACTACCTAATTCTGCAGTTGACAATGTTTATATAGTCAATACAAGGTAAGACCCTTTACCTTCTTTTCTAATAGTCCAGGTGAATGGCTAGAGTAGTCTGAACTTTGGATGGTAACAGTGGAAATGAAAACATTTCCATATTTGAGAAATATATATGTGGTACACTGGATGGACTTGGTAGTAAAGTGGATGTCAGGGAAAATGAAGAGGTATCAAGAATGAATCAGGTTTTTGCCCTGTGCAACTATGTAAATGTGGCACCATATATAGCTAGAAGAAAGGTTTGGGGGAAAGATCAGGTATGCAGTTGGAAATGTTGAGTTTATGGAGCCTGAGAAACATTTCAAGTAGAAATGTCCAGTAGGAACACAGGTACACTAACTGGTGTGGAGACCAGTTAAGAGGTCTGACCAGAAATGTAAACTGAACATTCACTTACATATAAATGGCAACAGAAGCTATGGGAATCACTATTACTGTCTATGGAGGGTTTTGCTGGAATAAGAAACTGAAAAAGAATGAGCTGGAGGAAAATCAGGAGAGTGTGTTTCCATGAGACCTAAGAGAAAAGAGCACTTCAAGAGGAAGAGAATTGTCATGTGTGTCAAATGTTGTTGAAAAGTCAACTAAGATAAGGAATGTAAAGCATTGATTAGATTTAGCATCACTGCTTACCCCTACTGTAGCATACATGTCCTGTTACTATCATTTTCTATTTTAAATCTCAGCTATAAGACTGTAAATGTGTACATAAAAAGGACCACATCTTTTCCATTTTTATATATCCAGTACCTAGCATAATATCTGTTACATAGGAGGTTTGTTATAAATATTATAAGTACCCAAATAGCCCTGTTATTTATTTACTGATTTAACTAATTTATTGGGAGCCAGTCAAGTGTCACATACTCCGCCAGAGGATAGACTTGGAAAATTAACTGACATTGCTTCTTTTCCTCATTGGTACCTCTGTGCTTCATCTATCTATCTATCTATCTATCTATCTATCTATCTATCTATCTATCTATCATCAATCCATCTCTTTAGTGCACTTATCATAAAGTATTGTCATTATTTGTTTATATGCCAGGCCCCCTTCAAGACTATGAACTCCTTATGAGTCCTATCTTATTCATCTTTGCATCCCCTCTACATAATACAATGGTATCTCATTTTCAGCACTTAATAAATTTGTAGTTTTTTTAAGTGCTCACACATTCTGATGAAGTAGAACAATCTGTTAATGAATATAATAAAATGTACTAAATACTACAATAGACATGTGTATGAAGAGCAACAAGTGTACAGAGGAGAACACACCTACTTGTGTCTAGAGGAAAGCCTTCAGAGAAGGAAATGCTTGAGCTGAGTCTTGATGGATAATAAGAATTTAACAGGTAGACAGGCAGAGAAGAGGAAATGACTTGGGCAAATGCCTGAAGGTCTAGAATAGAACGGCACATCCAGGGAAGAGCGATATTGCTAGAATGGAGGGTACATATATGGAACAGGTAGCAGAAGAGGCTAAAATGTACAGGGAAGAAATTAGATCACAAAGACCTTTGTATAAGTTTGACTTCTAGGTTATAGACTATTAGGATCCAACATGCAGCTGTAAAGCTGACTAAAGCCAGCTTGATTCTACACAAGGTCCACTTGAAATTTTTATCGAATAACTTCTATACACTACTTAGCTATCATGTATACACATACATCTAAAAACCGACCCCCTACCAACTGCTTTGTAAAGAAAAACCAGGTATCATGAAAGCAGGACAGCAGGCCTGAACCAATTACTAATTATAATTATAGATGAATGTCATTAATTATAACATTTTGAGCTATTCAAGTTTCACTAAGATTACACCAAGAGCACAGCAAAAGAAACAATTAACAAAATGAACCGACAACCTATGGATTGGGAAAAAATGGTATTTGCACATCCTATATCTGATAAGGGGTTAACATCCAAAATATATAAAGAACTCATACAACTCAATAGCAAAAATCCAAATAATCTAATTAAAAATGGGCAAAGGACGTGAATAGACATTTTTCCAAAGAAGATATACGAATGACCAACAGGTACATGAAAAGATGCTCAATATCACTAATCACTAGGAAAATGCAAATCAAAACCACAATGAGATATCACCTCACACCTGTTAGAATGGCTAACATCAAAAAAGCAAGAGATAACAAATGCTGGTGAGAATGTGGAGAGAAGGGAACCTTTGTGTACTACTGATGGGATTATAAAAAACTGGTGCAGCCACTATGGAAAACAGTAGGGAGGATCCTCAAAAAATCAAAAAGAGAACTAACATATGATCCAGCAATTCCACTTCTGGGAATATATCCAAAGGAAATGAAAACACTATGTCGAAGCGATACCTGCACCCCCGTGTTCATAGCAGCTTGCTTTATAATAGCCAAAACATGGAAACAACCTAAGTGTCTACTGACAGACGAATGGATAAAGAAGTTGAGGTATGTATGTATGTGTGTGTATATATACACACACACACAATGGAATATTATTCAGCCACAAAAAGGAGGAGATCCTGCCATTTACAACAACATGGATGGACACTGAGGGCATTATGCTAAGTGAAATAAGTCAGACAGAGAAACACAAGTATCATATGATCTCACTTACATGTGGAATCTAAAAAACAAAAAAACTTATACAGAAAGAGATCAGATTTGTGGTTACCAAACGGGGATGTGGGGAGAGGGGGAATTGGATGAAGGTGATCAAAAGGTACAACATAAGTACTGGGGATGTAATGTATAACATGATGACTATAATTAACACTGTTGTATGGTATATATGAAAGTTGTTAAGAGAGTAATCCTAAGAGTTCTTATGACTAGGAAAAACTTTTTTTTTTCTTTTTTTTATCTATATGAGATGATAAATGTTAAGTAAATTTATTGTGGTCATCATTTCATGATATATATAAATCAATTCATTATGTTGTACACCTTAAACTTATGCAGTGCTGTATGTTGATTATAGCTAAATAAAACTGGAAAAAAATTACACCATTAAGACAAGGCATTATGACTTATTATTAACAAAAGACAAATGGGTATGTAGACTTTTCATCAGTCCAATTTTTAATAGTGAAATAGAAGGCATAGGCCAAATTAACAAGTTTAACCAATGAATCCATTATTATTATTTTTTAAAATTTTATTTATTTATTTTTGGTTATTTTGTGCTGGGTCTTAGTTGCGGCCGGTGAGCTCCTTAGCTGTGGCATGCAAACTCTTAGTTGTGGTATGCATTTGGGATCTAGTTCCCTGACCAGGGATCGAACCCATGTCCCCTACACTGGGGGATGAATTCTTAACCACTGAACCACCAGGGAAGTTCCATGAATCCATTATTAAGTTTTTCTTCCAGAAAGTTTGGGTCCTATTCCAAAGCTCTGTGCTTCACTGTCTCCCCAAAATGGTATCAGATACTGGAGGAAAAGAATGTAACTCACTTCATTTAGTCTTCTCTGCAAATCTTTGACTTGATGTGAATATTCTTCCAAAACACGTTCAATATGTTCCTTTCCAGGGTAAGGAATGACTTTTCTGTGAGTATCAAGTTCCACTTCATATTTAGGGAAAAAAGGGATTTGTGTCAAAGTCCCAGTTGAAGACGTGTTTTCAATTATTGTTCCACGAATAGATGACATAAAAAATGAACCTGAAGAGCCTAAATATTAAATAATTAATTAACCAATTAATGAACTTAATAATAAAATAATTTTGTGGCAAACATTATCCCGGGTAGATTCCCTTATTGAACCCTGAAGGAGCTCAAGGTCTCATGGGGAAAACAGAAAAGTGAGAGTCTCTCTGAGAGAGAAGAGCACAAGGTAAAAAGGAGGAGCAGGTCAGGGAGGAGTGGGTAGTTTTACTCGACAGTGATCAAGTGATACTTGAGCTGAATTAGTCTTGAAGCATCTATGAGTAAGAAGTCACTAGTCTGGAAGACAGGAGAAGAGGAAGAGCATTCCAGGTAGTGGGAAAACCATCATTATTGGCGAGGGGTCTTGAAGCAGCATGGCAGACTATGGGTGAAAGGAAGTAGTGGCCAGATATGAGAATGAAAATGTAGGACAAATCACGAAGGGCCTTGTGGTCGTGCCAAGGAATTTGGATTTCACTGTGAAAGCTCTAGGGAATCATTAAAGGACCTGAGGATAGGGGTAATATAACTACACTTGTGTTCTGGAAAGGCTCTCTGGCTTCAGTGTAGAGAATGCATTGGATGGGGATAAAAATGAAGGTAGAAACTCAAAGTAGAAGAAGGCTTTCAACAGTTCAGGCAAGACATGGCAAGGGTCTGCCCTAAAGCAGAGACAGCAGAGATAGAAACAAGGGCGTGAATTTAAGAAATATATGTGGTAAGTAAGAGAGAGGGAGACATCAAAGATTTCTCTTTAGTTTCCGGCTTCAGCAACATCCAAGTAATGATGTTGATTTGCAAATACTGTACATGGACTTGAAGTCTGGGAGAGTGTTTTACTTTAGAGATAAGACTCTGGGAATCATCAGCATATGAGCTCTAATGAATCCTTGGAGTCAACGGGATCATCTAGGGGCAGCGTACAGAGTGAAAAGGGAAGAGGATCAAGAAGGGCACTCTGAGGAAATATTAACATTTAAAAGGAAGACGAAGGAGGTAAAACCCAGTAAGAGTCACAGAAGACACACAAAGATTTTCAAGAACCACCACTGGCTTGAACTGAGGGACAGAGACAGTATGAGATGGAAAGAGGCTTTTCTACAAGCAGGCTGAAAAAAGCCACCCAGCTGGAAACATATGCTACCTTTCATGCAAAAGGGAGGAGAACTCAGAGCCAGACCCAAGTGTCCAGTGGATGGTGCCAGGAACCATGGAGACTTATTCCCAGGCCTGGGTCCTAATCAGTCAGCTGGTCCTGAGGGGTCAACCTGTGCCCAGCTGGATTTCAGAACTGTGACGGACATACGTGCTTCCTGTTTACTGCTTTCTCAATAGGAGAGGACAATGGTTATCCTGTGCCTGGCTACCACTGCATGTTGGGTGTCACAAGTCTTCAGATAACGAGGAACTCTACTCAAGGAGCTGTATTTAAGGGATTACAATTAAGGAGTTTCATCCGTACTTGAATCTAATTTAGATAAAGATATTCTGGCCTTTCAGTGAGTGCTGTAGTGTGATCAGGCTATTAGGGGCCTTCTTAGGAAAGTGAATATATTTTGCATGTGAGAGAAATATAAGTAATCTGTGACCAGAAGGTAAACTGCAGTGGTTTTAAAATACGTCCACATATTCTTTGCTACTCCTCCCTTAAATAGGTGGAGGTTAATTTCCCTCTTCTTTGTAAGAAAGGAGAAACAAGAGTGTACGTGTATGTGTATATGTATGTACATATATGGATATGTGTGTATGTGTGGCATTTGCTTAATTTTGCACAAAAGAAACACTGGAAGAATAAGACAGAATCTCATGAAAACAGCTATCTGTAGGAGTATAGGGATGGGTGGAAATAGAATGGAAAAGATAGGGATGGCAGCAAGACTCTACTAAATATACCTTTTTATAAAGTTTTCACTATTGAGCCATATACATGTTATACATATTCAAAAAATAAAATTGAAAACTAACAGAAAAAAATAAACCTAAGTGTACAGTAAGTTGATAACATAACCTCACAGAGAAAATAGTTCCTTTCAAATAACTTTAGAACACAGTACCCTGACTGCACGTGAACTTAACTTAGCAGGTAAGTTGTTAATATAACAGGTGTCGTTACAATTCTGAAACAATTTTGTGTGTACTGTGTAAGAGAGAAAACGAGTAAACACACTGAAGTTTTTGGAAACGTTGAGTTTTCACTGTAAGGGAAATACAGATATGGAATGGGGGGAAGATGAGGAACAACTCTATGGTACTGGATTTGAGAATTACCAGTGTGAACTTAAGGAAAAAAATATAATTCCAAGCTTTAGACACTGAACACTCCTAGACACAGTGACACTTCAGTAGCAATAAGCACACGAGATCTTGGTGTGTGAATACTATTTCCTACTTAGAAGGAACCAGGGCTCCTTAGTGAATAGCTGATTCCAGGTCTGGTGGAACAGGAAAAGTACAGCCTGGAACATTCTGATGTGCCAGAAAGTAATGAAGTGGGCCACGTTTTAAAAAGACACAGAACTGGCTTAAAGGGGCTGGCCAAATTTGGTACAATTGAGCATCAAAACAACATTGACAACAATACATTATAGCACTTTGAATTAAAAACAACCTATGGATCTAGAGTGATAATAAGAGAAAAGCTTTTCTTTCCTAAAAAATGTGTGCTAATAACTATGGTAAAATTAGAAATCATCAATGTAATAATTGATTCAGGCAAGGATCTTCAATTGACGCTAAAACCACTGAACGAAAGGTTATTTAGTACTAGGATATTCACAAGGTCTCAAAGGGCCATCCTATAGGTTACTTATTAATTGTAAAGGAGAAAATATGACTCTAAATTAGCAGGATCTGGCATTACGTGTTCCCTAAAGTATGATGTAAAAGTATAAATTGTCACCTATGTAAAACTCTTGCCAAATGAGTTTCATCTGAATCTAAACATGAGACACAATCAGAAAAATCTAGAATGTGGAACATCTTGTAATACAACTGGTCTGGACTCTTAAGGAAAATGCTATGAGAAACAACAACAACAAAAGGAGGGAGGATGGTTACAGATTTAAAGAGAATAAAGAGACCAAACAATCAAATAACAGTGCATGATCTTTGATTAGATTTTTTTAAATGCTAACTAAAACTTTTTTTTGGAACAACTGGGGAAATTTAAATATGAATATAAATTAGATGATAACTGCATTGACAGTAATTTTCTCAGATACGATGATGTGGCAATGTAGGAAATCATCCTTTTCCTAAGGAGATGCACATTCAGGTTTTGAGGCATGAATAATGATGCCTTCAACTTCAGCAAAACGGAATATAAATTGTAGGTATAGAGATAAAGCAAATATGATAAAATGTTGACAACTGGTGCATCAGTTGAAGGGTATTTAATGTATTCAATGTACTATTTTTTCAATTTTTCGACCATTTTGAAAAAATTCGAAGTAAAATGTTGGGCAGGGGGAGAGTTCACTGCATTCAGCAAAAAAGAGAAAATCTAGTCATTATGGCCAGAGTGATTTCATTGGAATACTAGGTTCAAAAGTCCTAAGGCAGTGGTTCACAGAGTGAATCGATGGTGAAGATGTGGACATGGGAACACAGACTTGTCTTTCAGACGGCACAGCTATGAAGGAAGAAGAGACACAGAAGGCGTAGGTTGAGGAGAAGGTTTTAATTTTTGTTGTTTTGGTTTGTTATATCTCCTTGTTAGTGGTTTTAGGCTGGGAGAGATTTAGCATGTTTACTTTGATGGATAAGTGCAAATAGAGAGAGAGGGACTGAAGATATCGGAGTGAGTGGGGCCCAAGACTCTGCAGAGATTCTGGAGCCAAACCTCCGAGGAGGCTGAGCTGGTGTGAGCGGGGGTGGGAATTAAAGCATGGGTAGCAAATTAGGAGGGTACCTCCTCCACTGAACTATGAAGACGCATCGACTGTGAAAAACAGTGAGTCTTAGGGGCAGTACAGGAGAGGGTAGGAGAATACCAGCCTAATGGCGTATTTTCTCTGCAAATTAGGAAATGATGTTATCTGAGAGTGAGAAGGACGGTGGCAGAGTGAGGGGCTTGAGAATGGTGTAATTGTGAAATAAGCGTGGTGAGAAACTGGAGACAGAACTGGCTAAGATTAAGAGAAAGATTCCTCAGCAGTATCAGGGGCCCAGCTGAGATGGCAGACTATGGCTCTGAAGTGGCAAATTGGTGGAAAATCCACATTTGTGTATTTTCTTCCAGCAGCCCAGAACAAACATGGAAAAGGCAGTCAGCCTGAAAGCACTGGGATTTTCCTGTAAGAGTGCAAAGAAGAACAAGAGAAAGAGGAAGTTGAGGATATTGGCAAGTGATAAAGAAAGTGAAGATAGGAAGAGGTTGATAGCTTAGGAGAAAACAGCAGAAGGTAGAGCAGCTGTTCTCAGCCCTTGCTGTAAACCAGGAGCACAAGGAGAGCTTTAAAAAAAAAAAAAAACCCAGCAGTGCCCAAGCCCCATTCCAGATCTCCCGAATTAGCATCTCTAGGTGTGGTTCTAAGACATTGAAAAGTTTAAAGTCTCAAAAAGTGATTTTGACATGGAGCCATGGTTGAGAACCACTACCTTTTATGAGGCAGAAAAATTAGTGTTGCAGGAATAAGAGAGTGAGAGTGCTAGAAGATAGCAGGCTGGATTCCAGAAGTCCAACCATTCTTGGCAATAAGATCCAAGATAGGAAAGTGAGTAGCTAGAGCATAGGTCAAAACAATTAGAACTAGAAAGGTGTAGAAGCCGTGAGTCTAAGATCTTAGATGAGTCACCCATGAGGACGATGATATTACGGGATGATGTTGTGCCTGGGGAGGGAGAGACAGCCCATGAGCTAAGTGCCCATGTCCCTGATGAGGATGAGGGATATCGTGTAGGTGGGGAGGTGAGCAGGGTTGATGGGTATAGTAGGACGGAGGTGACAATAGCATGAGCATCCTAAGGAGCAGAAGCTTTTACAAAATAAGCGTGCTAAAATAAAAGTTTTTAAGCACTGTTTCACTGTGCTTAGAAACAGTGAAACAACACCTATAACTGAGAATAAACTCTGGCTGCATTCTTTCAGATGAGAGAGACATGACAGGGAAAGCAGTTAGGGCTGTGCAGGTCACCTGCCTGACTGCCAGATAATCCATTCTCTGTCCTGCCCCTATTCTGCTGTGTGTTGTGGAGAACTTGTTTTCCTAGGCCCCGTTCCCAACTTGTTTCCAGGACGGTTCGCAGTGGGAGGTACAGGCAAAAGACCAGAAGGCCAGAGGAAGGGAGAAGCTAAGGGATCGCTCCTCTCTCCTGCCTCAGACAGGCTTCTGGCAGTGAGTGGTGGCTTCAACTCCCACAGGCAGCCGTCTCCATGGTTCTAGCTCCTGCTTGTACCTACGCCGTATGACAGTTCCCATTCTCAGGGTCCTTCTAGCCCAAAAGCTGGTAGCAGCTTCCTGCAGTGGCTCATCTCTGAGCCTTCTCAGCTCTTTCAACACCTGTGTTATCAATTCCCTATATTAAATGTCCCCTATTTATTCCAACTGTTTCTGTTTTCCTGCCTGCTATCTGTTGACTGAAATAATTTTCATCAGAGTTGATGGGGGGCCTGAACTAGGACAGCAGTCATGGGAATGGAGAGGGAAAATGCATTCAAGACACATTTCTGAGAATAGAGAAAGCAGGACTTGGTACTTGACTGGATGGGGGGCGGGGGGTGTGAGCGAAAAGAAGTCACAATGATGCAGAATTTGGGCTTAGAGCAGACCGAGGAAGAGAAGGCATTTCCAGAAACATGGCATGTGCTCAAGTGCCTCAACTTGAAAACAATCTTCAAACCAAAAAATAATGTATCTTCAAACCAAAAAATAATGTAAACACATGCTAAAAAATAGATATGCTATTTTTAAAAGACTAAACAATTTCTTCCTCATAAAGCAGAATTATAAATAATCTGGTAAACATTCATGAACAAGGTCTGTGCCTTGCACAGTTAAAGTCAAAACATACTGAAAAAATAGCAGCTTGAATGAATATTATGAAGACTGTTTAGTTCTAATTTTTTTCCCATTTTGTTTTATAAAAAACACGTACCTGCATTGGATATAATGCCACTACTCGATAAAAGATCCTCATTATTTGATTCACAAGGTTTTTGTTCCATTTTAAATATTTGCTACCTCTTCTTAGAGATCTTGAAATATGAATGCTTCCCTATTTAGTTCTTTTAGTTCTTACCTATAAAAGACAGGGATTCGATCTTTATTAATAAGGTATTATGTGAAAAAAGTTCATAGAGGAAGAACTGACTATATTCACATTTGAAATTTAATGGCAATTTTTCACCAGGAAAGTATTTACACAGAAATATTTTATTATTATCTAACATTAATAAGTGAACAGAATCTTACTGTAAAACTTATTGATTTTAATGGCCAAGTGGCTTATCAGAGACAATCTAAAAATAAAAAACTAACACTTTAATTATTATGATTATTAGCACTCTGATTTGGGGCAGAGTCTTTTCTTAAGTCTCTCTCATCACGTTACATTGTCAAATAATGGAAGAAGACATTTCCTCGGTAAAGAGCCACAAATTAGGAAAAAAGATCACAAATCAGCAAATTAGAAATCATTAATAAAAGGTAAAAACTTCTTTGATATCAAATAGTGCTCATAATTTTAGATTAGGCCAAGAAGGGTCTTCTGGGTTTGGAAAACACTGGTGGTGGCCTGATTCCAAATCTCCTCCTCATCCTCTGAATATCCATAAAATCAACAAGAACAACAAATAAATAAAAGCACATGGGCTCCAAGCCTTCAGCATTCCCAGAAGACAGAGAATACCACAGCCTTCAAATTGTCTGTAAGGAGAGGGAAATTTTTTTCCAGAAGTTCTCCCATATTCTACCGACCAGCACTGCAGGCCTGTGAGTATGGACAACAGGAAAGGAGAGGCTGAAAAGACTGAAAAGGAGTAGAGGACTGAGAGGAAGCACAGAGTCACCCCGGAAAGTGAAGAAGAAAGGCCAGGTTACTAAGCACAGGCTGGAACATGATAGTCTGTAGCCCTGGCTATGCAGTAAGGGCTTGAAAGTGGGTGGGCACCAGGAGTGTCAGCCTCAGAGAAGAATGTTTCTGGGGGAGAATCAGATATGGAGACATGGCAGTAAAGGGAAGAAGGAAATGAGAGCGGAAAATTCAGGAACCAGCAGAAACAAAAAAGAAGCAAGATAGGCCAATGCTCCTTCTACCCTTCCCACCCAACGTCCCCACCACCATCCATAAAAGGGAACATATGGAAGACGGCTCTCTCAGACAAAGAATCCTGTCCACTAAATGAAAAAAAATAGATAAAAGTAGAACACATCCATACAAAACTATAACAAAATGTCAGAAAATGTGGATAAACTCTTTTTTGCCTGTGAAGAGTCCCCCCCCGTACCCTCCCCGGCAACAAACATGAAGTGAAAGAAAACACTCCAAACTGAACTAAATATTCTCAAGCAAGCATTTGGGGGTGATGAAAAGTCACCCTTGAATGAGAATTGTAAATGTAAGAACAGAAGTGGACAATAAACAAAGAAAAAAGCAAAAAATCAGGAAGAAATGAAATGAGAGTTTATTAAAGTAAGGAAAGAAAGAAAAGAAAAAGACAAAATTATATCAGGAATGAAGACCAAATTACAAAGTACACAGGGAGGAGAGACTGTAATGTAAACTTAATAAAGGCATTGAAGAAAATCAGGAAAACAACCAAGAGGATGAAAACTGAGATAAAGAAATAAAAAGGGTGGGAGAGGAAGTGAATGAAATGGAAGACAGGCAAAGAAGGTTGAACATAATTGGTGTCCCTGAAGAAAAAAGTCAAAAAAAATGAAACAGAACTATTATTTAAAACTATAAACCAAGGAAGCTTCCTATAAATAAAGGAAGATCCAAATCTACACATTTTTCATACTAGGGAAAATCGACCAAGAATGATCAACTCTGAAATATATCCTAATAAAACAATATTAAGACTTTAAAGATTATGAAAAAATCCTCAGTGCCTTCAGGCAAAAAAGATGAAATAATATACAAAGGCAAAAGGATTAGAATGGCCTCAGATTATTCAAAAACAACATACAAGCAAGGCAACAGGAGAGGAGCATTTTCAAGAAATCTAAGGAAAGAAAGTATTGATATAAACTAAGGATATTATACCCAGCCAAGATCTTCAAAAGATTCAAAGGCACAGAAAAGCAGTTTTGAATGCACCAGACCACTGTACATTAAGTGCCCCTTCTGAGAAATCTACTAGAGGGAGTGAAGCTTCATCCAACCAACAGATGACCAGCAAATGTGGCCAAATGGTAACAACTGGTGAAAATCTTGGTTTTTCTCTAGGTTTTAAATTTTTCAAAATAAAACTTGGGAAAAAAGATGAACATTTGAAAAAAAAAAAAAGATGACTGGGAACACTGAAAAAAGACTGATGGTGAACATTTAAATATTCAATTGCAAAGTTGAGACTAAAACATGGGTGGCATAATGGCACTGAAGAATAACATATAAACATTATATGTGTGACAATGGAGAACAGATGTAACTAAAGACGGGAAAAGAGAAAAAAAGGGAAAGTAGAATGCCATTGGTTGTAAAAGGTACCATTTAAAACTGACAAAAAGCAAAAGGTAAAGAAAGAAAAAAAAGGGGGTTATAGGTGCAGTATAGAAAGTACTAAGGCAAAGGTAACCACTAGAATAAAAATACAAATCTTAAGTGACAAAAGAATTTTAAAAAGAAAAAGTAAAGAAGAAACACCAAATAAACACAGTAAATACAATACTTGCAGTAATTGCACCAGAAGATAATAACGTAATAACAATGTGACAGAATTTAGACCAAACACAACAGTCACATCAATAAACCTGAAGGGACTTAACTTGCCTATTCAAAGAGAAGTATTTTCAAATTGGCTCTTAAAAATATTCAACTCTGTGCTGTACACAAGAGGACACTAATAGGCATTGATTCAAAAAGACTACAAATAAAGTGATGGACAATGATTTGCTAGGCAAATGAAAGCAGTAAGAAAGCATGGGTTGGCCATACTACCCAAAGCAATCTGCAGATTTAATGTGATCCCTATCAAATTACCCATGGCATTTTTCACAGAACTAGAACAAATAATCCAAAAATTTATATGGCTCCATAAAAGACAGAGAATTGCCCAAGCAATCCTGAGGAAAAAGAACAAAGCAGGAGGCATACCCTGACTTCAGACAATACTACAAAGCTACAGTAATCAAAACAGCTTGGTATTGGCCAAACAGACATATGGATCAATGGAACAGAATAGAGAGCCCAGAAATAAACCCACACACCTATGGTCAATTAATCTTCGACAAAGGAGGCAAGGATATACAATGGGGAAAAAACAGTCTCTTCAGCAAGTGGTGTTGAAAAGTTGGACAACTGCAGGTAAATCAATGAAGTTAGAACACATCTTCGCACCATATACAAAAATAAACTCAAAATGGCTTAAAGACTTAAATATAAGACATGACATCATAAAACTGCTAGAAGAGAACATATGCAAAACATTCTCTGACAAAAATCGTACCATGGTTTTCTTAGGTCAATCTCCCAAAGCAATAGAAATAAAAGCAAAAATAAACAAATGGGACCTAATCAAAATTATAAGCTTTTGCACAGCAAATGAAACCACAAATAAAACGAAAAGACAACCTATGGACTGGGAGAAAATATTTGCAAATGATGAGACCGACAAGGGATTAATTTTCAAAATACATATATAAACAGCTCATACAATTCAATAACAAAAAAACTAACAACCCAATTGAAAAATGGGCAGAAGACCTAAATAGACATTTCTCCACAGAAGACATACAGATGGACAATAGGCACATGAAATGATGCTCATCATCGTTAATTATTAGAGATATACAAATCAAAACTACGATGAGGTACCACCTCACACCAGTCAGAATGGCCATCAATAAAAAGACTACAAATAATAAATGTTGGAGAGGGTGGGAGAAAAGGGAACCCTCTTATGCTGTTGGTGGGGATGTAAACTGGTGTAGCCATTATGCAAAACAGTATGGAGGTTCCTCAAAAAACTAAAAATAGAGTAGCCATATGATCCAGCAATCCTACTCCTGGGCATGTACCCAGACAAAACTCAAATTCAAAAAGATACATGCATCCCTATGTTCATAGCAGCACTATTTACAATAGCGGAAACATGGAAACAACCTAAATGTCCATTGACAGATGAATGGATAAAGAAGACGTGGTATACAATGCTATACAATGTACAATGGAATATTACTCAGCCATAAAAAAGAATGAAATAATGCCATCTGTAGAAACATGGATGGACTTAGAGATTATCATAATAAGCAAAGTAAGTCAGTAAGAGAAAGACAAATACCATATGATATGTCTTATATGTGGAATCTAAAATACAACACAAATGAACATATCTGGGAAACAGAAACAGACTCACAGAAATAGAGAACAGACTTGTGGTTGCCAAGGGGGAGGGAAGGATTGAGAGTTTGGGATTAACAGATGCAAACTATTATATATAGGATGGATAAACAACAAGGTCCTACTGTATAGCACAGGGAACTATACTCAATATCCTGTGATAAACCATAATGGAAAAGAATATGAAAAAGAATATATATATATATATATATATATATATATATATATATATATGTGTGTGTGTGTGTGTATAACTGAGTCACTTTGCTGTACAGCAGAAATTAACACAACACTGTAAACCAAATATACTTCAATAAAATTTTTTAAAAAAAGCATGGGTTAAAATCCTGATACCAGACCAAGTAGTCCTCAAGCCAAAGAGTATTAAATAAGACAAAGGGCACTTAAAGTTAAAAGCTGCATTCCACAATAAAGATATAATACCTCTGACTCCATGTACCATATAACACAGCAACCACTAAGATAAAACATACATTACAGGAAATGCAATAAGAACTAGAAACACAGTAACAATGAGAGACTTTAACAGGCCACTCAGTATGAGATAGGTCAAGCAGCCAAAAAATGAGTAAGGATATAAAAGCTTTAGATGAAATAATCACTAAGGTAGACTTTTTGGATATATATTGAACACTACATTTTGATAATAGAGAATATACCTTCCTCTCAAGTGCACAAGGAATATTCACAAAAACCAATCATACTTTAGGGCACAAATAAAAGATCAGTAGTTTCCATAAATAGAAATGTTACAAACATCCACCTCTGGTCACAATGTAATAAAACTAGAAAGTAAAAGTAAAACCCAAAAGCAAAAAGGCCTTTCCACTTGGAAATTAAAAGGCCTTATATTAAATAACTCATGTGATAAGAGAAATATAAACAGAAATTTAAAAATTTCTGAAAAATACTGACAATGAAAGCACTACATATCAGAATCTGAGATACATTAAAGCAATGCAGGGATTTCCCTGGTGGCGCAGTGGTTAAGAATCCACCTGCCAATGCAGGGGACACAGGTTCGAGCCCTGGTCTGGGAAGATCCCCCATGCCGTAGAGCAACTAAGCCCGTGCGCCACAACTACTGAGCCTGCGCTCTAGAGCCCGGGAGCCACAACTACTGAGCCTGCGCACCTACAGCCCGTGCTCCGCAACAAGAGAAGCCACCGCAATGAGAAGCCCGCGCACCGCAACGAAGAGTAGTCCCCGCTCGCCCCAACTAGAGAAAGCCCACGTGCAGCAACGAAGACCCAACGCAGCCCCCCCAAAAATAAATAAATAAAATAAACAACAGACTTTAAAAAAAAAAAAACCAATGCAAAGAGGAAAATTCCTAGCCTTAAACACCTATTTCAATTTTAAAAAGAGAATGAAAATAAGTGAATTAGATTTCTAACACAAAAAGGTAGGGGGAAAAAGTATAACAAAAGAAAGCACATGGTAGGAAATAATAAAGATAAAAGCAGAAATTAATGAAGAAAACAGAAAAACAACAGATCAAATTAATGAATCAGAATCCTGATTCTTTAAAAAATATAGGCAAGGACCATCAAAATGATGGAAAGAGGAAGATCACTTATAACACACTACTTACCATTTTTACATTAATGCACAATGTAAGCATAGTGTTAAAATTTTTTTTTAAAAAAACTTCTGAGCTAAAAAGAATTTTTGTTGAACAGAATTCCTTCTTATTTCACTCACAGTTTCTCCCTTTAGATTACTGAGGTGCCATCTGTCAAAACAACAATTAGATAAATTCTACCTTAATATGTTTTATGCTATCATTTTTAGGAAATACGTAGTAGGTAGGGAGACATTCCATAAAGAATTATAACAAATGGAATGTTACTCAAGCTTGCTAGGCAATTTAAATGTTCTAACAGAAGGAATTGCTATTTGGGAAAAAACTCTCATTTAAACAAGTTTTATCATGAATGTTTGCTGTATAACTTAGCTTACACGCTAAAGTGACGGATGTGCGGATTCTTCAGGATGATGAAAGACAGTAAGAAAATGTAAATTACTGAGTAATGTTATTATCATAAATTACAGATAGATCAAAAGCATGAAAGAATGAGCAGGACAGGCTGAATCAAAGCCCAGCATTGCGAGATCATACACTAATCCACTCTGCTTGATACCAGAGTTCTGGGTATCAAGAAGGAAACAGAACCTACAAGCAAGATAAGCAGAACGGGTACTAGAAGTTGGAGAAATGAGAAGAAAGGAAAAGGTTTGACTTCAAATTATTCTGATATGGAAACCATGTTCTACTTTGGCATAAGATGATGATAATAAACTCATTAATTCAGTAACCACTGATTGTTGGTAGGACATTAGGAGCCACAGTCCTTCAGAGGGAAATTTTTTTTCTTAGAAAATTAATAAAGAAGACAGCACAGGTTTATTTACTTAAACAAGAATTTTAAAACCATTTATTTGTAAAGATGCTTAGCACTTCTACTTGTCAATGCTGCTAGCTATTTTATGTACCGTAGAGTAACGAAATCTGTCTTTAAAAAAGTATTTGTAATCTAGATTTTCACTATTTTAGACTGACCAAATCATTAAACTGGTCAAATCATTCAGTGTTTCTCTACTTGCATTGCATTGTAAGAACTGAAAGATAATTCCTATTTTCAGGCATAAAACTTATTAAATTACTAAGGATTCCTGGGAAAAGAAAGGTTTTTTTGCCTCAGTAAGTCATAAAATTGTGAAAACGCTGCACTTTGTTGATTTGGGGATCAAAACATGAACTTACAGGGCTTCCCTGGTGGCGCAGCGGTTGAGAGTCTGCCTGCCAATGCAGGGGACACGGGTTCGAGCCCTGGTCTGGGAAGATCCCACATGCCGCGGAGCAACTGGGCCCGTGAGCCACAATTACTGAGCCTGCGCATCTGGAGCCTGTGCTCCGCAACAAGAGAGGCCACGATAGTGAGAGGCCCGCGCACCGCGATGAAGAGTGGCCCCCACTTGCCACAACTAGAGAAAGCCCTCGCACAGAAACGAAGACCCAACACAGCCATAAATAAATAAATAATTAAATAATTAAAAAAAAAAAAAAACAACATGAACTTACATGTGTCTGATTTAAATCTCTGAGTAAAGTACACACATAAGATCTTGGCCTCTTCTAGTACCCTCAAGATTTATTAAGAACAATTCTACCTGGTTTAAAATCATGAACAGGTTCACATTGAAAGGAGCCTTAAATTTCTGACAAGTAATAGCTAGGTAAAGACTCTGGTCTTGTTATTTAATTGGAATGTTGCAGAAAAGGCCTCAGAAACCACAAACCACAAAAAGAGGACTTTTGGAGGAAAATAATTTATAGGCTTTAGTTTTTGTTACATAGTTGAGCTAAAAGACTTAAAACTATCTCCTGGGTTCTTACCCCTTTCTCCTTGGCTTCCAAAAGGCCATGGTGACTGTACACCTACTTTCCCTAATGTAACCATTCCTCACCTTGATTTCTTTCCTTATGGCTACGTAAGGTAGACCTCTCATGTGACTGTGATAAAATGTGACTGTCTCCACAGTAAGCTGATTTAGAATGCATGCTCTATTTTGATTGGGAAAGATTACGTATAATGTGTGTCATATTTAGATTACTGGATTCGTCAACTAATGACTCAAGCCCCTAGAGTGCTACCTTTCACAGAAGCCTGAGACTGGTGATTTTATAAAACTGGTCCATACTCTCATAGAACCAGTCTGCAGGTATGTTTCCCCTAGAAAATTCTAAGGTACCCCAAGATTGATCCAAATACCACATACCTGGGCTGGTACAGTCTCAGAAACACAATGAGGAGAGCAATTATTACTGAATAACCCTTTATTGCCTGAGTTATTGTTGTTACCAATAACTTCACACCACTCTTACTGTCTGCTTTCTCAATCACATTCTTTCTCTCTAGATGTTGTCATTGACTGTTACAGTTCAAATTCTAGCTCTGTGATCTACCACCTATGTGACCTTGAGAACTATATTTAACCTCTGTAAGACTATAAGATGGAGATAGAGTATATACCTCAAAAGAATAAGAGTTAACTGAGATAACTCACGTCAGCCTTACTATACAGTACTTGCCTCAATCTATAGGTACATAGTGCCACAGTAAGCCATGAATAACAATATTGTTTTTAAAATTTAGGCAGTGTATACCCCCTCACTTGCCCATAATAAATGGCTATATCTTTCTATATATCTAGAAAGAAGATATAAGTTTCATATAAGTCCACTAAAAGAAAAGAGTGAGTTTAAAATGCATTGAGTAAACACAGGGACCATTATAATGTAATGTAGAATTAGGCTATTTAGACCCTACTTCACCAGTACATAATACCATCTTGTAGGGAGGCAGCACATAAGAAGCACAGAACTTAGGATCAGGACACGTAATTCTGTCATTGGTTACCTGTGAAAGCATGGGCAAATCTTTTCACATCTCTGAGCCTCAATTTCCACCATTACTAAGTGAGGTTACGGTTGTGTTTTCTAAACGTTTCTTAAGGAGTGGAAGCCGTTTTTTGAATCTTCAGACCCCCGACTACATACCCTCCTCTCTGCCTCCCAAACACCTTTATGGAATGCAGAAGGCTCCATGGAGCAGAGTTTGAAAACCACAGAGATAAACCCCTTATAACTTTATTATCTTAGATACTCCAGCCTAGGCATTCATCAAGTTTAAGACTTCAGGCTCTAAAATTAGATACAGATATAATAAATTAGTGTATCAGTTGTATTTAGTCACAATTCTTAAATATAACTCAAAGTGAAACAAGAAATACCTTAAAATCTGGATATTCTTATTTTCACTTATACTATTAACACCTGAAAAAAAATATTTAAAAATATGCTTATTAATATACAGAACACTTCATTACCTGAAATTTATTATTTTCAAAAAGTTCAATTTGCAAGTTAATTTTCATCACCTAAGATCTTGACAACACCTAAAACACACACATACAACAACACCAGCAGCAACAAAACTAAATTCTTTTTCCTTTGGGCTTATCTTGTATATGAAAGTACGCTTTAAAATTATAGCCTATGGCACTTATCTAGGCTATGTTTATACGACAGAACATGTTCAATTATATGCTCCCTATTTATTGGCCCAATGCTAATCTTGTTGGTATAAGTCTCATTGATATTATCAAGATAGCGCAGCAAGTAAACCTATAGGCCCGTGTCTACATTCCCAGACCTGACCTTTCTCCAGGTACTGTCCAAACTGACTTAAATAGACCCCCTGAATGTCTTCTGACCATTTAAACTGCTTTTCACTGCTTGGAGATGCTTTTAACAGCTCTTATGCTTGGTTAGAAAAGTTACAGAGCAGAGGAACTTCTATCTATAAATCAGAAATAGGTCAGAAATGGGTCTATAAATCTTAAGCAATGGAGCTGAGATAAACAACTAGGATTTTTGGACTATCTCAGTGGAATCTAAGTAAGCAGTTGCCTCAGTGGAAAAATGAATGACAATACAAGTATCAAATCATTGTGAAATACACCTGAAACTAATATAATGTTATATATCAATTATACCTCATTTGAAAAAAAGAATGACAATATTCTAGGTTCAGAATGAGGACTAATGAACAGAAGTAAAGGGAGGTAGGTTCTAGCTCAGGGTGGAAATGGACTTTCTAAAAACTAGAGCACCTTGGATATTTACATGGTGGACTTCCTTGTGAGGTGTTCAAACTGAGGGTGGATGAGCATTTGTTGGGATGACAATTTGCCACTGGCTGTCCTCTCTCGGGCAGAGTATTGGACTAGAAGAAGTGTAAAATCTTCTCCAATCTGGACATTCTATGATTTTGTATGGAGAACATTCAGCAAAAAGATGACCAAATATACAGTGACTTCTCACAGATGATTTCAGTCAACAGCAAAGCCAGATAGGGACAATTCCACTGCTTCCAGCAAGTTTCCTGCTCTTTCGTTTAAAAATTTTGGCTCTAGATAAATTTTAATGAAATCTGTTCCTTTAACACCTCTGCATATATGTTTACAGTCACCTGAAATTCATCTTATCCCAAATCTGGTCTCTTTTCCTTCCCACCTAACCTGTTTTCTAGGGCGTTCTCAGATAGTGATACCATAAACCCAACTTCCCAAGTCAGACATTTCAGTGTCTTCATTCTTCACCTATTGAAACTCCACATTCTGTTGTCTATCTCTGTAATACCTTTTAACTCAGGGAAGGAGACTTAAGTGTGGTCAAAAGTTATAAGGAAGGAATCCTGGAATATGCAGTTTAGTTAATTTTAGTCCTATCATATTCTTTCACGCTTTAATCAACTCTTACTAGACCTGCTACAAAATACCTCATAATGATCCTTCTAGTTTCATTTTCTTACAATCTTCCTTTAAAATCAGAGCCATCTTGCCATACCTTGCCCAAAAACAAAGCTTTGAACTAAGACCAGCACTCAATGCCCTTTACCATCTGGCCTAACCAACCTCCCAGCCTCATCTTCATCTTCACTCCCTTGACACACACTGTGCACCATTCAAAGTTTACTAGCTGTGTCCTGAGCATGTCCTGCTCTTTCAGGACCCTGCTTGTATTTATACTCTTCTTTTTCTTCCTCCTTTCTTCCCAGCAAAATCCTCTCCAGTTTAGCTTTTAGGGATGTGGAGAAAGAGGTTCAAAACTATGTAGCTGGTAGCAATGTACACTGATCCAGTCTTTAAAATCAGTGTTCTAATAAAAAGGGAAAGAAAACTGCCCAATGCCTCTGAAAAATATAATTTAATGTAGGGGACTATATCTGGAGGACATGCTCCCCTTACTCTTCCCACATCAAAAGTAGTAAGCTTTAATTAAATCATTCATGCATATAAAACACTTAGCACAGGGCCTGGTACAAAGTAGACCTCTGGTAATTATTAATTACTGTTGTTAGCATTTTGATGGTTTACAATGTATTGCTGCTATGAATAGTGCTTCTATAAATACTAGAGATAGAACTTTCTAAGATCAAGACCAATCAAGTTTCTGCCCTCATGGGTCTTATATTCTAACGGAGAAAGACACTAACAAAACAAATCAAAAATATAATTTTGGAGATTGGTCAAGTGCAACGATGAGAATAACACAGGGTAGTAATAATATACAGAGAGAAGGAGTTGAGACTACTTAGTTAGGGTAGGTCAGGGAAAGACTTCCTGAAGTGACATGAGAGCTGAATGACAAAAATTCAGCCCTGCAGAGGACTGGGGAAGATCTTAAGAGGAAGTGCCACATGCAAAGGTCTTGAGATGAGAAGGGCTAAGGGTTCACTGACTGCCAGGAAGGAGGCTAGTGAAGCTGCATGTAGTCCAGGGAGAATGGGAGGTCTGCTTATAGACAGCCAACTGTGTACTGTGCCCAAAGGAATGCTGTGCTTATTAGCAGTTCCTTTCCTAAATTATCCTGAGAAGTTCCTGGTGAGGTTGGCTGGTGGTAGAGCTCACGGGACCTTGAAAAAGTCATACTAATGACTTTGGGGTTTATTCTATAATTGCAGTGGAAAGCCACTGGAGGATTTTAACCAGGGGAATATAATCCTCTAGCGGCTGGGTGGGAAATACACTGAGTAGAAGGAGGCAGTTATGAGGCCACTGGAGTAGTACAGCAGAGGAACTGAAACCTTAACTCTAAAGGAGGCCAGTGATCTAGAGCGGATTGGTGCTGGGATTGGGAATGGGGATTGACTACAAATGGGTACCAGGGATCTTTTTTGGGTGATGAAAATGTTCTAAAACTGATTTGCGGTGATGATTGCACAACTCTAAATTTACTAAATATCATTGGATTTTACACTTAACATTGGTGAATTTTATGGTATGCAAATTATACCTCAAAAAAGCAGTTCAAAAAGAAAGCAGGTTGGCTACTCTTTGTACGTTTTTGTGATGTTTTGTGGGGTAAGAAGAGGGGTGCAAATTAGCTGCCTGGGACCCAGAAGTCAATCAATTAAACCTGAACACTGGCTTTTTCCTGCATCCTGAATACTCCAAAAGGTCTTTATTTCAAGATGACTAGAGGTTGTTTTTAACTCCCCGCCACATGGAAGCACTTTGGCATTACCTCTTTTCCCCTGGATTGAGCCTGGAACTCAATCCCCAAGTGTCTGCAACTCTTATTTGATATACACATGACAGCTATCCAACAATGTCTTAGCTAAGGACCAAGCCTAAGTCACTTTGTACCTTTATTCTCTTAACCAGAACAAATGCAGTGATATATTAATAGGAATACAACGAAAGTTTAAAAAATTGCTTTGAAGTGCTAGACCACCTCTTTCGTATGCACTTTTAAATTTCTTTTCTCACCAAATTCTTTGTTTAGCCTTTTCCTTAGGATTTACGGGGTTCAGGAAATATTTAGTGGTCTCCACTACTGCACCTACCACTGCCCCAGCTGGAGAGCTTTAAAATACAGTAAGCCCCCTGCATACGAACGATTTCCGTTCTGTGCGTGTTTGTAAGTCCAATTTGTTCGTAAGTCCAACAAAGTTAGCCTAGGTACCCAACTAACACAATCAGCTATACAATCAGTACTGTACTGTAATAGGTTTGTAATACTTTTCACACAAATAATACATAAACAAACAAACACAAAAAATAAAACATTTTTAATCTTACAGTACAGTACCTTGACAAGTACAGTAGTACAGTACAACAGCGGGCATACAGAGGCACGTTCACATCTTTGAAAACCTGCAACTTGGAGGTTCATATGTAGAAGACTTACTGTATTCATCAATACAGGATCGATTCTATGTGATTTATAAGTATAACTGTATTAGTTTCCTGTAATTGCCATAACAAGTTACCACAAGTTTGGTGGCTTAAAACCAAAGCCATTTATTCTTTCACAGTTCTGGGGCCAGAAGTTCAAAATCAGCCTCACGGGGCTGAAATCCAAGTATTGGCAGGGTTGTGCTCCCTTCAGAGGCTCTAAGGAAGAATCCATTCCTTGCCTCTTCCAGCTTCTGGTAGCTGCTGGCATTACTTAACTTGTGGCTGCATCACTCCAATTTATGTCTCTGTGGTCACACTGAATTCTCTTCTTCTGTATCTAATCTCCTCTGACTCCTTCTTATAAGGATACTTGTGTTTGCACTTAGAACCCACCCAGATAACCTCCCATATCAAGATCTTTGACTTTACCCTCTTTCCTTATCCCATTCACAGGTTCCAGGGATTAGAACCTGATATTTTTGGGTGGCCCTTATTCAGTCTACTATACCATATAATTTGGGGCCATCTAGTTTGGGAACAGGTGGTTCACAGAGGCCCTATTTAATGAATTGTGGATTATTACAGTGAATGGCCCTAACATACTAGATAGACAACACTGAGTCCTCTTTGCAGAACACAATAGTAAGGGCTCTGCACATACCAAATAACTTGTCAATTTCTGCCCTCAATTCAGGAGTATAATAATATCTCTACGGCCTAAAAACCACTTTACCCACAACACAAATAAAGATAACTGTATAAGTTTTAAAACAATAAATGTGGTACAGAGGTGGGAGGATCAGACTGTCTCTCACCACTCCCTCACCTCCATCCCATGACTTTACACACATGGAAACAGTCCTGCCCGGCTGGTCTCTGGGACAGTGGAACGTGCCAGCCCTGTCCTTCCCGAATCGGCTGCTGAGAAAGCAAGAAGTGGTTTTACCAGTCTAAAAACCCTGAGAAATAGCCAACTTCACTTTTCTTCTATTTTTCCTTGCCCTTAAAGTACACCAAGATAAATGAACACAACCTGGAACAGCCTCAGTGGGGACTTGGAGCACAGTTTTGTGGAAAAGGATGGTCTCATCTGAGAACTTCTTGTTTCTGACTGATGCAGAACCAGACTCCTCACTTAACAGGGAGGGCGCCAGCTGAAAGGGCCCCTGCACAGCATTTAATACAATCTCATTCTGCATAAGACTGTCCAAGGCTACACATTCCTCTTCATACCTCTGTCTTCCGCACCCCTCCCCCCCCGTCCGCCGGAAGCGCGGTAGGAACAGGAGTTAGCAGTAATGTCGGGACAGGATCCCGTTATTTCTACCAAAAGGAATACTATGGTCCCAGAGTTCAGCCACCGTCCCCGGAGGTCTTGCGATCCCCGAAAACGACGGCAGTCCGTTCTGATAAAGAAGCAACTGGCCATCTACCACGTGCAAAACAAACACAAAGGTCTGGAAGGTTCCAGAAATGAAGACGCGCTGCTTCGGGTCCTCCGGAAAACGACCCACCCTCTCACCGGGTCCCGGGTCCCGGGTCCCGGGTCCCAGGTTCGCGCCCGCCCCTGTACCTGCGACCAACGCCTCATCCTAGGAGACCGGCCCCATCCCCGCGGGGACGCCGGCGGGCGCGACGGCCGCCCCTGCGTCGACTGGGCGGGGCGGCGTGGGCGCGGACGCTGCCCCGCCCACCCCTGCGCCCACTCCTCGTGCGCTCGGGCTCCGGCCGCCGCCTGCTCCAGGCCAGCCGCGCGGGCAACGGTTAGCACCTCAGCCGGGCGGGGGAGGGGGAAGTGGTGCCGGACTACTCCTGTGGGGGTCGGCGTCAGCCCCGGACTTCGTCCCCAGACGCCGTCGCCCGGGCAACCGAGCGCCATTTCCCCCCTCCCACCCTCCTCCCCGACCCCAGGAGCTCAAAGGAGGCTGCTGCTTGCACCCCGCAAGCATCAAATCCTGCCAGCCCTACCCCAGAAACGACCCTGATTCGGGCCTCCACTTAACGCTCTGCCTCTCAAGGCGTCTCTCTTTATCTACGGCCTCTTAGACGGTTTCCAAGTCCTACTCTTCCCCCCCACCCCCGCACCCGAAAGCCCCAGGCTATTCTCGAAGTTGTTCCGCAAATGATCTTCCCCAATTCTTACCGACTCTCAGAAACGCTATCTCTACCCACAATCTAAGCGTCAAGCCCAATCTTGGCGTTGCCAGTCAGGTCTCCCCGCCGGCCTTCTGACAGTGCCTCCGTACCCCACCTCCGCCAACCCACCCCTCAATTCCCCTTTGACTATCTCATTTAACGATTCACATTCTGCAGCTCTGCCTTCGCTTATGCCGATCCTCTGTACGGAATGATTTTCAAGGTTCACAAGTGTTCTCGGGGTAGCTGACCCTCTTGCCTCCGGAGAGTTGTTTCTTCCGCTGTGCTTCACTTGCTCTCTGTCGTTATCTCTAATACAGAACTTATCACATAATGTGATTTACACACTTAGACCTCTCGGTGCTGCCTAAATTAGTGCTCAGATGGAAGGAATCCAGAAAGGCCTGCGTGTGATAGATGCAACCTGTCGCGTTAATGCTATTGGCTGCCGCGTTATACGGACACCTACAGTGAATAACTTTTTATGTGCAAGTTGATTGGAAGTATTAATAAATGCTACATTATATAATGTAGTTATAAATTTTAATAAAATTCGTATTAAATACCACTAAAGATTGCTTTTTATCGTACCTATGATATAAATTATTCCATTTATTGACTGGGAGAGAGCTAAGATTGCCTATAGAATCAAGTATTTTAATAGGGAATGAAATCGGATTAAATGATTTTTGATTAAATTGAATGGTTTAAGTTTTGTGGCTAGACAGAAAGCAATTTTTAATTATATTGTTTTAAATTTTATTCTATCAATGAGTGTAACATGAGTGTGGCAAGAAAATATTTTAGTTCCTAATATGTGATTTCCATTGGTGTCTCATGTTTGTATTTGTACCCTGGTCTCTATGAACAAAGAAAGTTCTTTTTTCTTTCGTTTTGAAGTCTCTAATTGAAATAATATGTTAATTAGAACACTATAAAACTATTTAAACCCACATATGTATGAAAATTATTTTACTATAACTTTTTTTTGAATTTTATTTTATTTATTTTTTTATACAGCAGGTTCTTATTAGTTATCCATTTTATACACATCAGTGTATACATGTCAATCCCAATCTCCCAGTTCATCACACCACCACCCCACCCCCCTCCACTTCCCCCCCTTGGTGTCCATACGTTTGTTCTCTACATCTGTGTCTCAATTTCTACCCTGCAAACTGGTTCATCTGTACCATTTTTCTAGGTTCCACATATATGCATTAAGATACGATATTTGTTTTGCTCTTTCCGACTTACTTCACTCTGTATAACAGTTTCTAGATCCATCCACGTCTCTACAAATGACCCAATTTCGTTCCTTTTTATGGCTGAGTAATATTCCATTGTATATATGTACCACATCTTCTTTATCCATTCGTCTGTCGATGGGCATTTAGGTTGCTTCCATGACCTGGCTGTTGTAAATAGAGCTGCAGTGAACATTGGGGTGCATGTGTCTTTTGGAATTATGGTTTTCTCTGGGTATATGCCCAGTAGTGGGATTGCTGGGGCATATGGTAATTCTCTTTTTAGTTTTTTAAGGAACCTCCATACTGTTCTCCATAGTGGCTGTATCAATTTACATTCCCACCAACAGTGCAAGAGGGTTCTCTTTTCTCCACACCCTCTCCAGCATTTGTTGTTTGTAGATTTTCTGATGATGCCCATTCTAACTGGTGTGAGGTGATATCTCATTGTAATTTTGATTTGCATTTCTCTAACAATTAGTGATGTTGAGCAGCTTTTCATGTGCTTCTTGGCCATCTGTATGTCTTCTTTGGAGAAATGTCTATTTAGGTCTTCTGCCCATTTTTGGATTGGGTTGTTTGTTTTTTTAATATTGAGCTGCATGAGCTGTTTGTATATTTTGGAGGTTAATCCTTTGTCCATTGATTCATTTGCAAATATTTTCTCCCATTCTGAGGGTTGTCTTTTCGTCTTGTTTGTAGTTTCCTTTGCTGTACAAAACCTTTAAGTTTCATTAGGTCCCATTTGTTTATTTTTGTTTTTATTTCCATTACTCTAGGAGGTGGACCAAAAAAGATCTTGCTGTGATTTATGTCATAGAGTGTTCTTCCTATGTTGTCCTCTAAGAGTTTTATAGTGCCCGGTCTTACATTTAAGTCTCCAATCCATTTTGAGTTTATTTTTGTGTATGGTGTTAGGGAGTGTTCTAATTTCATTCTTTTACATGTAACTGTCCAGTTCTCCCAGCACCACTTATTGAAGAGACTGTCTTTTCTCCATTGTATATCCTTGCCTCCTTTGTCATAGATTAGTTGACCATAGGTGCGTGGGTGTATCTCTGGGCTTTCTATCCTGTTCCATTGATCTATAGTTCTGTTTTTGTGCCTGTACCATATTGTCTTGATTACTGTAACTTTGTAGTATAGTCTGAAGTCTGGGAGCCTGATTCCTCCAGCTCTGTTTTTTTCCCTCAAGACTGCTTTGTTTATTCGGGGTCTTTTGTGTCTCCATACAAATTTTAAGATTTTTTGTTCTAATTCTGTAAAAAAATGCCATTGGTAATTTGATAGGGATTGCACTGAATCTGTAGATTGCTTTGGGCAGTATAGTCATTTTCACAATATTGATTCTTCCAGTCCAAGAACACGGTATATCTCTCCATCTATTTGTATCATCTTTAATTTCTTTCATCAGTGTCTTATAGTTTTCTGCATACAGGTCTTTTGTCTCCCTAGGTAGGTTTATTCCTAGGTATTTTATTCTTTTTGTTGCAATGGTAAATGGGAGTGTTTCCTTAATTTCTCTTTCAGATTTTTCATCATTAGTATATAGGAATGCAAGAGATTTCTGTGCATTAATTTTGTATCCTGCAACTTTACCTAATTCATTGATTGCCTCTAGTAGTTTTCTGGTGGCATCTTTAGGATTCTCTATGTATAGTATCATGTCATCTGCAAACAGTGACAGTTTTACTTCTTCTTTTCCAATTTGTATTCCTTTTATTTCTTTTTCTTCTCTGATTGCCATGGCTAGGACTTCCAAAACTATGTTGAATAATAGTGGTGAGAGTGGACATCCTTGTCTTGTTCCTGATCTTGGAGGATATGCTTTCAGTTTTTCACCATTGAGAATGAGGTTTGCTGTGGGTTTGTCATATATGGCCTTTATTATGTTGAGGTAGGTTCCCTCTCTGCCCACTTTCTGGAGAGTTTTTTTTATTATAAATGGGTGTTGAATTTTGTCAAAAGCTTTTTCTGCATCTATTGAGATGATCATATGGTTTTTATTCTTCAACTTGATAATATGGTGTATCACATTGATTGATTTGCGTATATTGAAGAATCCTAGCATCCCTGGGATAAATCCCACTTGATCGTGGTGTATGATCCTTTTAATGTTGTTATTGGATTCTGTGTGCTAGTATTTTGTTGAGGATTTTTGCATCTATATTCAAAGTGATATTGGTCTGTAATTTTCCTTTTTTGTGGTATCTTTGCCTGATTTTGGTATCAGGGTGATGGTGGCCTCATAGAATGAGTTTGGGAGTATTCCTTCCTCTGCAACTTTTTGGAAGCGTTTGAGAAGAATGGGTGTTAGCTCTTCTCTAAATGTGTGATAGAATTCATGCGTGAAGCCATCTGATCCTGGACTTCTGTTTGTTGGAAGATTTTTAATCACAGTTTCATTTTCATTACTTGTGATTGGTCTGTTCATATTTCTATTTCTTCCTGGTTCAGTCTTGGAAGGTTGTACCTTTCTAAGAATTTGTCCATTTCTTCCAGGTTGTCCATTTTATTGGCATAGAGTTGCTTGTAGTAGTCTCTTAGGATGCTTTGTATTTCTGCGGTGTCCGTTGTAACTTCTCCTTTTTCATTTTTAATTTTATTGATTTGAGTCCTCTCCCTCTTTTTCTTGATGAGTCTGGCTAATGGTTTATCAATTTTGTTTATCTTCTCAAAGAACCAGCTTTTAGTTTTATTGATCTTTGCTATTGTTTTCTTTGTTTCTATTTCATTTTTTTCTGTTCTGATCTTTATGATTTGTTTCCTTCTACTAACTTTGGGTTTTGTTTGTTCTTCTTTCTCTAGTTCTTTTAGGTGTAAGGTTATATTGTTTAATTGAGATGTTTGTTGTTTCTTGAGGTAGGATTGTATTGCTATAAACTTCCCTCTTAGAACTGCTTTTGCTGCATCCCATAAGTTTTGGATTGTCTTTTTTTCATTGTCATTTGTCTCTAGGTATTTTTTGATTTCCTCTGATTTCTTCAGTGATCTCTTGGTTATTTAATAACGTATTTTTAGCCTCCATGTGTTTGTTTTTTTAATGTTTTTTGCCCTGTAATTCATTTCTAATCTCATAGCGTTGGTCAGAAAAGATGCTTGATATGATTTCAATTTTCTTAAATTTACTGAGGCTTGATTTGTGACCCAAGATGTGATCTGTCCTGGAGAATGTTCCATGCGCACTTGAGAAGAAAGTGTAATGTGCTGTTTTTGGATGGAATGTCCTATAAATATCAATTAAATCTATCTGGTCTATTGTGTCATTTAAAGCTTCTGTTTCCTTATTAATTTTCTGTTTGGGTGATCTGTCCATTGGTGTAAGTGAGGTGTTAAAGTCCCCCACTATTATTGTGTTACTGTTGATTTTCTCTTTTAGAGCTGTTAGCAGTTGCCTTATGTATTGAGGTGCTCCTATGTTAGGTGCATATATATTTATAATGGTTATATCTTCTTGGACTGATCCCTTGATCATTATGTAGTGTCCTTCCTTGTCTCTTGTAACATTCTTTATTTTAAAGTCATTTTATCTGGCATGAGTATTGCTACTGCAGCTTTCTTTTGATTTCCATTTGCATGGAATATCTTTTTCCATCCCCTCACTTTCAGTCTGTATGTGTCCCTAGGTCTGAAGTGGGTCTCTTGTAGACAGCATATATATGGGTCTTGTTTTTGTATCCATTCAGCAAGCCTGTGTCTTTTGGTTGGAGCATTTAATCCATTCACGTTTAAGGTAATTATCGATATGTATGTTCCTATTACCTATTTCTTAATTGTTTTGGGTTTGTTTTTGTAGGTCCTTTTCTTCTCTTGTGTTTCCCACTTACAGAAGTTCCTTTAGCATTTGTGGTAGAGCTGGTTTGGTGGTGCTGAATTCTCTTAGCTTTTGCTTGTCTGTAAAACTTTCGATTTCTCCATTGAATCTGAATGAGATCCTTGCTGGGTAGAGTAATCTTGGTTATAGGTCCTTCCCTTTCATCACTTCAGATATGTCATGCCACTCCCTTCTGGCTTGTAGAGTTTCTGCTGAGAAATCAGCTGTTAACCTTATGGGAGTTCCCTTGTATGTTATTTGTCGTTTTTCCCTTGCTGCTTTCAATAATTTTTCTTTGTCTTTAATTTTTGCCAATTTGATTATTATGTGTCTCAGCGTGTTTCTCCTTGGGTTTATCCCGCATGGGACTCTCTGTGCTTCCTAGACTTGGGTGGCTATTTCCTTTCCCATGTTAGGGAAGTTTTCGACTATAATCTCTTCAAATATTTTCTCTGGTCCTTTCTCTCTCTCTTCTCCTTCTGGGACCCCTATCATGCGAATGTTGTTGCGTTTAATGTTGTCCCAGAGGTCTCTTAGGCTGTCTTCATTTCTTTTCATTCTTTTTTCTTTATTCTGTTCCACAGCAGTGAATCCGACCATTCTGTCTTCCAGGTCACTTATCTGTTCTTCTGCCTCAATTATTCTCCTATTGATTCCTTGTAGTGTAGTTTTCATTTCAGTTATTGTATTGTTCATCTCTGTTTGTTTGTTCTTTAATTCTTCTAGGTCTTTGTTAAACATTTCTTGCATCTTCTTGATCTTTGCCTCCAATGTTTTTCCAAGGTCCTGGATCATCTTCACTATCATTATTCTGAATTCTTTTTCTGGAATGTTGCCTATCTCCACTTCATTTAGTTGTTTTTCTGGGATTTTATCTTGTTCCTTCATCTGGTACATAGCCCTCTGCCTTTTCATCTTGTCTGTCTTTCCGTGAATGTGGTTTTTGTTCCACAGGCTGCAGGATTGTAGTTCTTCTTTCTTCTGCTGTCTGCCCTCTCTTATTATTTTATTATAACTTCATTGTAACATTCTTTGCATTTTGAAGTATCTTGCAGTTTTACTTCGTGGTATTTTTCTGATATTGAATATAGAAGAGCTTCTTAGCTTTTAAAATAATTTAGAGATAAAGGAAGGGGTCCAGAGTTAATTTACCATTCATCCAGTCATTTCACATATATTCACAGAGCACCTGATGGAAAGGTGTTGAAAATATAGCCGTGAATCAAAAAAAGTCCTACCCTCATGGAGTTTACATTCTTGTAGAAGAAGAGGAGCAATGTGCAGAGAGGCAAGTTCAAATATGTCAGATGGTGATAAGTATTAATGAGACATGTAAGGATGTTAATTTCATAGTTTGGTCTGAGAAGGGCTTATTGATAAAGTGACATTGAACAGAGGTCTCCTTCTAGAGGGAGGAGCCATATTGTAGAACACAGCTCCCCAAGCGTGTGCTTGGTGTATTTAAGAATCAGCCAAAAAGCCAGCTTGGCCTGAGCAGAGTGGACCAGCCAGAGGAGGTTAGGGTTCTGGTCATATAGGGCCCAAGTCACCAAGAGCTCGTTAGTAAGAGTCCATGCCTCGATCCAGCGTTGTTATTTGTCTCCCTTCTTTGGGTTTCTACTCTGGACCAGACCCTATGCTGGGCACTGGGGGAAGATACAAAGAAGCTCCAGTTTCTGCCCTCAAATAACCAGTGTCCTTCTTATTGTTGAATGGCTGCTGGCCTTTGTGAGGTGCAGTTAAGGACTGTTGGTTGATTAGAGGATAGTTCAGGAAAAAGGAACCCAGAGCTGGTCTGAGCTTTGTCACTACCTATACAGTCTTGGGCAAGCCATTCAACCTGTTGGAGCATTAGTATTTTCATCTGCAAAATGCTAGATGTAGAAATTATCACAAGAGATATTTCTAACTCAAAAAACCCCCCCAAAACCCCACTATGATTCTATAAAACCAAAAAATAGAACTTTATCTTAGTACAATAGCACTGATTAAAAGTGTACTAGGAAAGCACTTCAGACATCACATACATGTTGTATATGTAGGGTCACTTAAAATTTAATTCATGATTTGCTTAGTTAAAAAAAAATCTTGTTTCACCCAACACAATCAGTTTTGTAAATGAGTGGTAGTTTTAAAAATATAGTGTAGATTATATAAAAAATTTTAACCATGTGTTTCCTTCATAACTTCAACCTGAAAGATTTTTTGCCAAAGGTCTTCAAACCTAAATGCAGTGCTAAACCAGAGTTACAGGGTAGCCTGGATTTTGGTATAGATATTTTCTCTTTCTGATTATGGTTTAAAAATTTCTATTTCAAGCGCTATTTGACAGCCATATTTCCCTAGTGCCTGGTAGAATGCAGACACATAGAACTGACTCAATATAGATTGTGGAGGAAATAAATGGCAAATCACCTCCAATAATTTTTTCAAGTAGATATGGTATAAAACATTAGAGACTGTATAGTTAATGTTCTAACATTTTCTTTCCACTAAGACTACAAGAAAAGAAATGTATTTAGTAAGAAAGTTTGAAACAACAAGATCCTACTGTATAGCACAGGGAAGTATATTCAGTGTCCTGTGATAAACCTGTGGAAAAGAATATGAAAAAGAATGCATATATATATATATATATATGTATAACTGAATCACATTGCTGTACAGTAGAAATTAACACATTGTAAATCAACTGTACTTCCATAAAATATATTTTAAAAAAGAAAGTTTGATCTCATTCAACAAATATTTATTAAACACCAACTATATGCCAAGAACATCAGTGAACAAAACATACAAACCCTGCCCTCATGGAACTTATTCTAGTTGGGAGAAACAGATCATAAATAAACACTTGTCCTAATTAACATATTAGAACATGGTGAGTGCTATGGAGACAGGGAAGAGGGAACGCGGGATGTATGGACCTTCAATTAGAGCAGAGAAGGACCCACCTGCTTCCCAGGTGCAGTTGCGATTAGATTTCTAGAAATATTGCCTGACGGGGTGGACTGGGAGATGAGCAATTTCTAACTTGTGGTTACTTTCTAAACACATTTTAAAAGAAGACTTTCATATACCATCCTAAGTGCAGGAATGCATTTACTCTTTAGAGTTGATTGAGGTTTTTAAAATCAACTTTATTGATATATACCTCACTTACAATAAAATTCATTCATTTTAAGTGTACAGATTGATGTGTTTTGAGAAATATACATACATAGTAAACAGCACGCCAGTCAAGGTGTGGAACATTTCCATTGACCCAGAAATCTCCTTTGCATCCCTTTGCAGTCAGCCTCTCCCCCCAACACTGATATGAGTTAAGTTTTTTAAAAATGCAAGTCCTTGAGTTTTGAGGATAAAGACTTTGTTTTACAGAAGAATTAAAAGGGATAGAAGTAGGAGATTGAAGCCAAATAACTAATAAAATTAAGGCAGATTGCGTTTTCTCCTCTAGGCTGTTTCTGCCGTTGTGGTCAATCACCGTTGTCACTAGCGTTTTTGAAGCTGGCTCCGGTTCTTCCAAAATAAACTTATGCCCTTTATCATAACCATCTATTGTTTAAGATTTTAATACTGCTGTTTCTGCTGAGCTATATTCTTATTAAAATCCTTTACTTCTCATAAGTTTATGGATATATTTCTACCAGTTTTTTAGAATAATAGCTTACTACGCTAATTCCTAGAACAGTTATACTTTTTGCCAGGTATCTAAAATGTAGTATATGCTATCAGGTATTATTATTATTTGGTTCTTTATGCATTTGGCAGTTTTTGGGACATCCACCCACAACCATGCTCAGCATGGTGAAGTGATGAACCGATTAATTATAGTGTCATATTTTATAATCTTCCTTCACCTTTTACAAGTACCTTTTAAAAAACCTTTTTACTGTGGTAAAATGTACGTAACATAAAACTTACCATTTTAACCATTTTAAGTGTTTAGTTCAGTATATGCACATTGCTTGACAACCATCACCACCATCCATCTCTAGAACTCTTCCCCCAACTGAACTCTGTACCCATTAAACTCTAACTCTCCATTCGCCCTCCCGCCAGCCCCTGGCAACCACCATTCTACTTTGTCTCTGCGAAACTGACTATTCTAGGTACCTCATATAAGTGGAGTAATACAGTATTTGTCCTTCTGTGACTGGCTTATTTCACTTAGCATAATGTCCTCAAGTTTCAACAATGTTGTAGTATATGTCAGCATTTCCTTCCTTTTAAAGGCTGAATAATATTCCACTATTGTTTGATATATATATATATATATATATATACACATATCACATTTTGTTTATCCATTCATCCATCTATGGAGTTCTTGAGTTTTTTTTAAACTAATTTTATTGAGGTATAATTTCTGTTTATTAAACTGCATTTATTTAAAGTGTACCGTTTGATGAGTTTTCATAGATACACATTCGACCCTTGAACAACAAGGGTTTGACCTGCGCGGGTCTACTTATACGTGGATTTTTTTCCAATGGTAAATTCTACAGTACTACACGATCTGCGATCTGTAGTTGGTTGAATCCTCGGCACAAAATCGAGGAAACAGAGGGCTGACTAGACAGTTAAACACAGCTTTTCGAGCGTGGGTGGGGGGAATCTGTGCCCCTAACCTTCATGTTGTTCAGCTGTGTACTCCTGTGAAACTACCACCTCAATCAAGACTAACATTTTCATCATTCCCAAAAGATCTGAATTGATCGTGCTCTGATAATTTTATGACAGCCCTCAGGGTGGTTAGTGAAGCAGATGCTGTAAACTGCATAAGCAGCATGCATTTCCCCTTCCTCTTTTCTCGGAGAATCCCACTTTGCATATTCAACACAGCATTCTACAGAGCCATGACATTGCTTCAGGGGAAGGTCTAGCAGGTGCATCCTGATGATTTTTAAACTAATCTTTGGGCTTTCAGTCCTCTTTCAAGTGACTGTTTTCAGGTGAGGCTTCTTGGCATTTAGCGATGAGGGAAGGTGGGAAGGTCGGCTTGGAAGTTTTCCTCACTCTGAAGAAGGAGACACATGAAGAGATAATTCTTTTTGCCTCTGAAAGGTTGCCTAGAGAGACTGAAAAGTTTAAAGTAAGGTTGATTTTTGTCTATTTGGGATGGTTCTGAGACGTTCCTTTTAAGAAAAACTGAATAAACTTCCAAACCTACAATTTAACGACTTATTGTCTACAGTTACTTTGATGATGATTTAGTAAGCCAGAAGAGCCACTAGGTGTCACTCTGACTTTATTATTTTTTATTTTCAGAGACAACCTAGTGACATTTTCAATCTTTGAAATATTAAATTTAAAGGCATTCCAAAAAATCCAATAAGTTAAATCACATTTAAAATGCTGAAAAAGATAAAGACACATGGGTTGCTATGAAAAATTAAAATCAAGAAATGAGAATTTTGAAAAGAACAAATTAATTTTTCCTTAGGTGAAGTTAACAAATAGAGTGATGAGTGATTTCTAAGAAGTCAAAACAGTGATTAGGCAAATGACATTTAAAACAGTGTTTGGTATAGGCGTGCCAGAAGAATAGGAGAGGCAATATGACAAGTCTTTTTCTGCTTTGGGACCATATTCACAGTAACAGAGCAACATGAACTCAATTACAACACTGGGAATTTTTCATATAGAGACAGAAAACAAAGTTGTGAGGTACATTGGATCTATTTATCATGAAGGGAAGAACTTGATAAGAAGGTAGGAGTAATCCTAAGTTAGAGGCAGAAGGAAGGAGGGAAGAAGTAGAGAGAAAACAAGATTCGAAGCTACCTCTTTGAGACTGCACTAAGCTTCCCTAAACTTTTTCCTAAACCAGGAAGAACAATGAAGGGTTTCATTGTGTTTACACAGAACTCTTTCGTTGCAAGTAACAGAAACCCAACTCCAGCTATTTAAGGAAAAAGTACACATGTGTTTATAGGCTTACCAAACCGGTAAGAATGGGGTAGCTTCAGATATGGCTGTATCTGGTTAAGGAAAGCAATTCTCAAAGTGTGGTCTGGGGATCTTGGAGAGTTCCCTGAGACCCTTTTGGGTCTGCAAGGTCAAAGCCATTTTCATAATAATACTAAGACACAGTCTTAGTGCCTTCCACTATCAGCACCTTGAGACAATAGGGTTGTTTTTCTCTCTAGGGAGGAGAGAGGGTCCAATTTCATACTCTAATTAGAGTTTGAGTCCAAATCACATACCCTAACAGAAGTTATCCATATGAATTAGCAATGCTGGCCACAGAGACATAAATTATGCAAAAGACCTACCATAAACTGGGATTCCATTCCTGAGTGCCTGACAATTTTAATTTTATGCTCACTTATGCTGCTTGCAGGATGACTCTGGTCAGATTATTTAGGCTTTTCATGGCCTCTATGTCCTTACCTCTAAAAAAGGATACATTCGTTGATTGTGAGCAATGGAAGATGGGGAAAAAGTTATTCTAACTCTGATCTATCAGTTGCTACAATGAATGTCCACCAAATGAAGTTCTATATGGTTTTTTTTCAGATTGTATATAAATTTTCATTAAATATTTATGTCAAATATTTTTGGTGATAATGTAAAATAGAGGTTTTATTAGTCCACAAGCACTGAGTTCTATTCATCACTGTTTACCTTGTTCTTATTTCCTTTGCCTTTTGATTTTGGCTTTATTACTTTTAATAGTAAATGTTGATTCTGTGAAATCCCATTTTTTACAAAATGAATCAGGAGCAAGATCATAAGTGCCATAAAAAATAATTTTCAGAAAAAAACTATTCATTTACTTAGGATTTTATTTAAATGTATATACATATAGATTTTAATAATGGAGTGAAAGAAAAACCAGCATTTCTCCTTTTATTCTTAATTTATAAATTAAGCTGCAAAAGGAAGCCCCAATAAAAACTGCATAATTACTCTTAGGAATCAGACAATATTTACCATCTACTTTCATTTTGTACACCTTTTGTTTCCACTAAAGTACTATCATTACATTAAAATGAAATTTTACTTTTTTTTTGTCTTTGAGCCCTACAGATAAAGTTGCTACTGAAAAGCAAATAACACTTGACATGTGTTGTACATTAAACACCATCTAGACTTCTTTGCATATTATATCTGCTTCTCTATTATATTAACTTTTCATTAACTGTGGGTACAAACACCCAAATTAAATTGATATCAAAATGTCAGTTTCCAACATAATTCACATTATCAAGTACTTTTAAACAGAAAAAGTTTTAGCAAAATATCTCTTGGAAATAATCCTAAATTGTTCCAATAACTTGTTAACTGAAGTTTCTGGGTAAAAGATATAGTTATCTTGCACTATTTAAATTTTTAATAGACAGTATAATGTTAAATTTTATATAACGTTATTACAAAATTCCATTGCTAACCTGAAATCAGAACAACATTCCGCCTTGAGTGTCTATTGCTTGCCAGATATTAAGTATTTCTTTTCATTTAAAGAATGGATAACAAACTGTCTTGCAGTAGATAAAAATTAAAATATAGAAGAAAGCCTGCCTCCTGTTTGTATTGAATCAAACTAGGAGAAATTTGACTGGAGAGTCCTATTTCAAGATGAGAGGCCGGTCATATATTTTACTTGGCATTTTCTTCCAATGAACAAAATAAAGCCCTTGTGCTACCACCTTGACACTTAAATGTTTACCAAATCCTCTTTGCAAACTTGGCTGCACAGCAGAATCGCCCAGAGTTTTTTTAAAAATGTCAATGCCTGTGCCTCACCCCCAGGGATTCTGCTTTAACTGGAACAAGGTGGGGCTAATCTATCAACTATTTTTCTACTCCTTGCTAATTAGCCATCTGTATGGTATTTTTAACTGTCTACGTTTTATCAGCTGTAAGACTGTTTTGATTGGTCAGGTCTTTGTGGGGAACTGAATTCCGCATAGCAGTGCTTACTGGGCAGAAAGGTTGCGGTGCCTCTGTTTGCCTTGATCCATTTTCCTCTCACTTCCTTACTCTTTCTCTCAGAGGAGGCAAGTGGCTGCCTCCGCAGCTGCGGTGGCTGATCATCACTGAAAGGGCCAAAGAAAGAACTGAGCTGCCTCCTGGATATTTTTTCCAGGGAAGGTTAATTTACCATGCTTTTTTCCATTTTTCTCTACATCCTGGAAAAAACTTTTTTTTTTTCTTTTACAAGAAACAAACTGAACTTATTGCTGAAAAACAGAGGCAAAAAGTTTTAGCACAGCTTCTCAGTTTGGGACAAGTTAGAAACTCCTGAAGCGAGCAGAAGCATAGTAAGTGCTTTCTTTCTTTTAAAGCTACTTCTGGGAAGAGTGGGGGGGAGCTATTGTAATGGTAAATTTCACTCGGAGAGGAAGAAAGGGTTGATAATCAATCAGAATTGAGGGATTCAGTTGAGTTTTTGCAATTTTCTTACTACATTGTGAGATGACGTGAAGTTTCTCTGGAAAAGTGTTGTTGTGGGTGTGTGTGAAATAAAGGCAGTCTTGAGAGTGACATTGAAAGAAGTTTTTTTTTGAACAGAGTAGAGAGATATACACCACTCGGGGGCTTCAGTGAGAACTGGGAATTCCAGGAGGAGAGTTTACATTCAGAAATGTTGAAGTGAAAAATCCTCCTGGCTCAGCATCTTGGAGTTAAGCTCGGAAGAACCCTTTACATCTGAAAGAATTTGTTCCTGGAAACCTCTTTTTCGGCCAGCGTGGATCATGAAGGCTGGGATAATGTGCTATACAAGCACCGCTTTCTTGAATCTGCTGCAGGCATTTAAAATTTAACTTGAGGGTTCATGTGTTTGGCATGATGAGGACCACGGAGAACTTCGCTGAGACCAGTGCCACACTAAACCCTAACAGGACCCCCAGGGGAAGGTACGTTTACCTGGAAGCGTTCCTGCAGGGAGGAGCTCCCTGGGGTTTTACTTTGAAAGGTGGCCTGGAGCATGGAGAACCATTAATCATCTCTAAGGTATGTTTCTTTTTCCAATATTGTCTTTATTGAAATTGCTTTTTCAGCTTTTGTCGGATCTGTCAAAAACACAAAATAATGCCGAGGATTGCCTGGATATTGCTTAATTTGCTGTTTCATACCTTTCTGATTATATCTGGACATATTTTGCATAGCTTGGTGTTTGAAAGAAAAATGTGTCTCGCGCATTTATTCTGTGAAATCCCAGGGAAAAATGTGCTTGTTTAATGGATAATCTCTTTTTGTGAATGAAATAGTATAAAACCAGCTACCACATGATCTTTTCAATTATGAATCAGATTAAAGATTAACAGCATAGTTAAGGTAGTGGCATGGTGTATATTTGTGTATGAGTGCCTTTATTTAGCATATGGCTAGAAAACTATCTTCTCTTTCTCCTTTCAACTGGAAGTATCTAGCGTTCCAAAATATTTTAGAATTTGTTTGCAATTCTGCATAATTGATTGCATACATATTATTTATTGCTTTTTGCACACTCAGGAGAATTAAATCAGCTTTCAATATAATCCAAGGGCAAAACAGCATTTCTGCCTCTTCTGTTTATCTATGTATTTAAGCCAATTTTTAAACCTTCGTCATCCTGCAACATGCCTCAATTCTTCATATATCTTTGGTGTGGATAGGTATACACATTGAATGAATCCTTTTTGTGCATTAGGTTTATTGTTTCTGCTTTTCTCTAAAACTTCAGAGATTAAGAAAGATTACAGAGATTTCTTTTATTTTTATTTTTTAAATATTTTTTTAAAAAAATTATTCATTAATTTATTATTTATTTATTTATTTAGGCTGAGCCAGGTCTTAGTTGAGGCATGAGGGATCTTCACTGCGGCATGCATGCGGGATCTAGTTCCCTGACCAGGGATTGAACCCTGGCCCCCTGCATTGGGAGCGCAGGGTCTTACCCACTGGACCACCAGGGAAGTCCCCAGAGATTTCTTTTAAAATTTCAGAATATTAACAGTCTAAAACAACAGAATATAAGTGCTTTTCACACCTTAGCATTACTCAAGAAACATCTGTAATTGAGGGGAAATTTAGTTTTAGTTGGAGAGTGGGAAAGAGGTAAATATGCATTTTGCCTGAGCTCTATTAACTTAAGGTTAGTTTTCATATCCCACCAAAATGTGTGTTTTGAGAGAGACAAATGACTCTTACTGTGGGTGAGCCAGTGGGAACTGTTTTCCAGCAGTCAGCCAAGAACGTGCAGAATAGCACTGTAAACTGTGTGACTTTTCCTTATCTTTCCTAAGAAAACAAAAGATATGTATACATATATGTGTATCAGTTAGGAAGACTTCCAGCTATAAGTAACTGAAAACCCGACTGATAGTAACCTAAGTAAACTGGGGTTAGTTTTTCTCATATTACAAGAAGTCTGGAGTTAGGTTGTCCAGGCAAGGAGCAGCAGTTCAATAATGTCATCAAGAATTTCACTTAGCTCTCCACTCTGCCTTCTTTATGATGTTGACTTTTGTCTTCATGGTGGCAAGATGGATGCCATATCTCTGCCATTGCATCTTCATTCTGGGCAGGGTTTTGGCTTTTGGTTTGGAACCCTCCCCATCAAACTTGTGCTTACATCTTGTTGACCAGAACTGTGCCACATACCTATCCTTAGACCGATTATTGGCCAAGGGGAATGAGACTACCATGACTAGTTTAGACCAGTCAGGATTTCTCTCCTGGGTTCTGTGATAGAAACTTAGCCTTCCTGATGTCAAGGAATCTCTGCCCACTATTTGAACAAATTGAGGTTCTGTTTTCAGGAAGAAGGAGGGAGTGGGTGCTGGGTAGACAGTTGAGAATGTCTGCCACAGACATAAATATCATCTCTGCATTTCAAAACTCTGGTTTACATTCAATTTGCCTGGTCTTTAATGTTAAGATATTATGTATCTGCTCACTAGAATATGGTTTCCTGTCAAACAGGCCTAATCCTACCACTAATGAGCCACTCTGCTAAGGCTCCATTTTATCTGCAGAATGGGGGGTAAACGATTATCTCCCTTATTGGAATGTGTGGGGATTAAATGAGACCGTGTATTTAGAACAGCTAGCATAGGGGCTGGTACACAGAAAGAACTCAAAAAAAAAAAAAAAATCTTAACAAAGATTATGACTATTGCTTTTCATTAGTCTAAGAGACATTGTATTAGGATACAGATTTGTCTGATCTACAAAGATCCAAAATAGCAGTAGCTTAAGCAATATAGGAATTTATATCTCTCTCACATGACAATCTGAGCATAAGCCAAACTGAAAGATGGCTGCAAGGGGTCAGGGACCCAAGTGCCTTCTACTTTCTTACTTTCATCCTGATGCCCCGTCTGCATGGTGCAAGGTGACTTGTCCCAACATCTGCTTTCCAGTCCGTAAGAAGTGGAAAAAGAAAAGAGAAGACAATCTCCTTCCTTTCAAGGGTATAATCTGGCGTAATCTGCTCTGTCCAATATGGTAGCCACCAGACACATGTGGTCCATTTCAATGAAAAGTAACTAAAATGGGACTTACCTGGTGGTGCAGTGGTTAAGAATCCGCCTGCCAATGCAGGGGACACGGGTTCTATCCCTGGTCCTAGAAGATCCCACATGCCGTGGCGCAACTCAGCCCATGCGCCACAACTACTGAGCCCGTGTGCCATAACTACTGAAGCCCTCGCGCCTAGAGCCCGCTCTCCACAACAAGAGAAGCCACCGCAATGAGAAACTCATGCACTGCAACGAAGAGTAGGCCCTGCTCGCTGCAACTAGAGAAAGCCCACAGGCAGCAGTGAAGACCCAACGCAGCCAAACATAAATAAATAAATAAATTTATATTTTAAAAAAGTAACTAAAATGAAATACAATTTTAAATTCTGTTTCTCATATCCACTAGCCAGATTTCAAGTGCCACATTGCTTCAAAGCTCTTGAATCTCTCTCCCCATCCTGTCCGTCTGGCAAACTCATATTCATCCAAGCTCCATTTCTTCCTCTCTCTGAAGTTTTCATGACTTCATCAAGCTGGGTTAGGTGATCTCTCTTCTACTCTCCAATAACATGCATTTATTACACCAAATCATAATTTTTAAATTTATGTTGACTGTCTTCTCAGCAGTCTGAAAGCCTCTTGAAAGGCTGCGACTATTTTCTTTTCATCTCTACCACATCTAACTCAGCCCGGGTACACAAATATTTGTTGAGTAAATGAAAAGGCATGGGCTATGTCTTATTCATCTTGCATTTCCAAGATCTAGCAGAGTGCCTAGCACAGGGTAGGTGCTCCATAACTTCTATTGAAGTAATAGGCAAAGACAAAACAGAGCAGGGGGGCAGTCTAAGCAGGGATGCAGAGTCCCATGAGATGAGGATGCCAGGCAGATCTACAGACATGGAACATATATGTTTCCCATTGCTACCATAAAAATTACCACCAACTCAGTGGCTTAAACAACACAAACTTATTATCTTACAGTTCTGTAGGTCAGAAGTCTAACACAGGTCTCACTGGGCTAAAACTAAGATGTCAACAAGGCTGTGTTCCTTTTTGGAGGCTATAGGGGAGGTTCTGTTTCCCTGCCCTTTCCATCTTCTAGAAGCGACCCCCATTCCCTGGCTCATGGTCCCGTTCCTCCGTCTTCAAAGCCAGCAATGGCAGGTTGAGTCCTCACATCGCATCACTCTGATCTCTAACTTCTGCCTCCCTCTTCCAATTTGAAGTACCCTTGGGATTACATTGGGCCCACCAGGATAATATCCCTAGTTTAAGATCAGTTGAGTAATGACCTTAATTCTGTCTGCAACCTTCATTCCCTTTTGCCATGTAATCTAACATATTCACAGGTTCCAGGGATTAGAATGTGGATGTCTTTGCGGGGAGAGGGCTTTATTTTGCCAACCAACAGGGAGTTTGAACATTGATGAAAGTCCACGTAATTAAGACAATACCAAGGATAAGACAAAAGTGAAGTTTAGTGGCTGATTGTGTGTATCCCAGACCTTTTTTCTAAGACTGTGAAAAAAGTGCCCATTAGCTCATATGCTGCTCACCAAATGTTCACTATTCCCCTGATGTAGGGTGACCCCCATTGTAAGTGAAGGGAAGGGTTAGTACACATTAAGTCTTTGATATGAAAGGCAGGTACATTTATACAAAGCAGTTATAAGCTGCCAGGTATGACAATATAATGAATGAAGTATCATTTTTCTTTAGGTACAAATGAGGCAGGAGAATGAATGGGGGAAAAGGAGCTACAAAAGTGTGGCAATAAAAGAAATCATTTCCAAATCCCTTTCTTTGGGATTTAATGTCCTTGAAAAGGAAAGGTGGAGTTGAGGAAAGAGCCTCTGTAATCTGTAAACTTCAAAAAGAAAGGGTAACTTTTTTAAAAAAATAAGGATTGTATGTAGAAGCTCAAGGATTTCAATAGTTCAGGAAGTTGGCAGCATGATTTTGTTATGACTCACTCCGTATTGTGGCTGAGAAAAGCGGTTCCACCTGCTGTGGGGATGCACCTGCCCCTAGGATTTATAATCAAATAACAACTAGAACAACAACAAACAACAACCAGTAACAACCACCAGTAAATGCTGGCACTTACTAAGTGCTTACTAGGTGCTGAGCTCTAGTCCAAGAGATCCACGTGTGTTAACTCATTTAATTTCCACAACTCCATGAGGAAGGTAATATTATGATGCCAGTTTTATACATGAGAAACCAAGACACAGAATTTGAGTAGCTTTCTGAAGCTCTCATGGCTGGTAGAAAGTGCTAGAGTTGGAATTTGAATGCAGGCATCCTGGTTCTCCAGAGTCCACGCGCTTGACGTACTCTGCCGTTCAGTCACTGTTGCCTACCAAATATTTGGCTCAGTCTAGATTCTAGAGCCATGATCTGGGTAAAATATGGGATTAATCTTTTGTTATATATGTTTTAAAATTTATTAGAGAAAACAATTTTTAAAAATCTTAGTCCTTGGGGTTTCCTTGGTGGTCCAATGGTTAAGACTCCACGATCCCAATGCAGGGAGCCTGGGTTCAATCGCTGGTTGGGGAACTAAGATCCTGCATGCTGCACAGTGTGGCAAGAACAAAAAATCTTAGTCCTATACATGGAAGCAACCTAAGTGTCCATCGACAGATGAATGGTTAAAGAAGATGTGGCACATATATACAATGGAATATTACTCAGCCATAAAAAGAAACGCAATTGAGTTATTTGTAGTGAGGTGGATGGACCTAGAGTCTGTCATACAGAGTGAAGTAAGTCAGAAAGAGAAAAACAAATACCGTATGCTAACACATATATATGGAATCTAAAAAAAAAAAATGGTTCTGACGAACCTAGGGGCAGGACAGGAATAAAGACACAGATGCAGAGAATGGATTTGAGGACACGGGGAGGGGGAAGGGTAAGCTGGGACGAAGTGAGAGAGTGACATGGACATATATACACCAGCAAATGTAAAATAGATAGCTAGTGGGAAGCAGCTGCATAGCACAGGGAGATCAGCTCGGTGCTTTGTGACCACCTAGAGGGGTGGGATAGGGAGGGTGGGAGGGAGACGCAAGAGGGAGGGGATATGGGGATATATGTAGACATATAGCTGATTCACTTCGTTATACAGCAGAAACTAACACACCATTGTAAAGCAATTATACTCCAATAAAGATGTTAAAAAAAAAAAAATCTTAGTCCTGTAAGGGTCCCCTAAAATAGGTACAGGAACTCCTTTAAGTAGTTCAAGACCCATAAAAGGAGGAGCCACTTACCATTTCTTAGTAAGTATTGTTGTGGTGTCTCCACCTGGAGAGGCACCTTTTTTGTGCACTTCAAAGGATTAAAACCTCCACATGTACTTCATGTGCTCACATGGTCTTCCCTAGGAAGAAGACTAAAATGTATACTCTAGCCAAAAAGAAGTATGAGTGTACCAGTTCAGCCCTTGGGAAGAAGAGGAGGGAAAAGGAGGCTTATTTTAGTTATTTGGGGGAAACCCTAAAGCAAACCCACCCAGACTTCAGTGGATGCTCCTGGGTCTTGGATGCTCTGGGCTTTCTGGAGAATTGGCGACTGGAACAGATTAGCCTGGAGGCAACTAGACCGTCCTTCGACAACCACAGAAAAGCTGTCACTGGCAGAGAGCTCCTTGAAGCAGTCAAGCAGAGATCCTCTCTGAAGAGCTTTTGGATAAATGAAGTGTTTCTGAATGGCCCTGTTGTTGGAAATGATTGCACTTGTCCCCCCAAATTGGATGCGTCAGAGGGCTGGGTTGGAGACAATGTATCTAAGAAGTACTGGCTACAACAGGAGTCTTGGTGCTCCACACCTGGTCTCCTGGTCCTGTGTTTTTAGCCTCTGATGTCCTTTGTAGAAAAAAATAAAGGCTTTTTCTCTTGTGTGTTAAAAAAAAAAATCCTGGGCTTCAGAGTTGAAGGTCAGCCATTGTCTCTTATGTCATCAATGCTCCTGATTCCTACCTGCCTGGGAGGTATCTTTGCTCTGGCTGGACTGTCTTCTGTGACATCTCACAAGTAAATCCTGTTGCTTCCATCTTCCACGCCATTACCCCTCCTCTGAATCTGCTTCTACCACCTATAACACCATCATCCTCTTCCTGTCAATCTAAATCTCAGCCTTCCCCTACCAAGGCTTGGCTCACTACCCCTATCCCAACCCCATCTCTCCATTCTTTATCTGTAAGGGGGTGTGTTTGCTAGGTGACATCAGAGGCTAACCTCAAACTTATGCCCCCTGTCTTCCTAATGGCTGACACTACTCAGATTTTAAAATGGATACTTTCATTGGGTTTTTCTAGCCTCAGTGATAAGAGATAATCCCTGAATCCTCTTCATAATTCCTCCTCTGAAGAGAATCATCCAAAACATCCCAATCAACCTGCCCTTTCAAGAGGAAATGAGCTGCTTTACTACATTGTGAGAAGCCTTGGAAATAGAAACAGCCCTTAGGTTAGGAAATGACTCATTTGGAGCATACTTAAGTTGTCTGGATGACCATGTTGAGATTTCCTCATTTCTGGATTGTCTATATCCATCTGTCCACACTGAGCACATTACAACCTTCTAGCTTCCTTAGTGATCCTCAGTTTCAACACGCCAACATCAGCCACACAATCTCTCTTGACCCATTTCTTCTGCACTAAAACAAGGATTATTTTATGAGTTTATGATAGCCGGTTTCTGAGTTCAATGTGAAATTGACTTTTAGGCAGCTTCCCAAGACCTTGGGCTGGTTGGTTTAGTTCATCCCAAAGTCATCTTTTTCATCTCCTTCCAAGAACCCAGCTAGATCAGCTTGTTATTGACCTTTTAAAATAGCCAGTCCTTTCTGAGGTTCTCTCCCTACCTTTCTTGCTCTTTCCTTTAACATCACTTGCCCTTCGTACTAGGGTAGCCTCATCTGTCTGCTGTCCTTAAACTAATTTGTTTGGTCCCTCATTTTTCCATCGCCTTCCGTCCTGCATTTGCATCAAGTCTTCCTTCTTCGCATGTTCCCGGCACCTTTATTTGTGCCATCTTCTAGTACAGGTAGTTGTTTGCATTTGGCCAGTAAATTGTAATCACTTTAAAGCCAAATGAGTTTTACTCAGGCTGTATATCCTGTTTCTCCTAGCAAAATACTTCCCATTTCACACACAACAAATGCTCAATAAATGTTGAATGACCTATAGGAGGTTAGAGCTATAAAGAATCTCAGCTATCTCAGCTATCATCTAATCCAACTTCCTCATTATACAGAGAGAAAACTGAGATACAGTAAAGTTCAGTTATTTGCCAAGATGGTTTCTGCCATAGCAAACAAATTGTGTGTGTGTGTGTGTGTGCACACGAAGCTCAGCTAGTGAGAGAATAATTAATTGCTTTCTGCTTGTGCCATTCATACTTTCCTAGCTCCCGGTTAGGCTGCTAACTTCTGGAAGCTAAGGGCCTTTCTTTCCTCCCTCCCTCCTTTTCTTCCTTCTTTTCTTTCTCTTATCCACAATGCTTAAACTATGCATAACAATGATGAAAATGAAATATATTAATGAAGAGGAAGACAAATGAAATATTAAAGAGGATCTTCTTTAAAGTCTTTGTTAGAAAGATGTTGAGGGTAGTATATACTAGAAAACCCTGCTTAAAAAATTAAGGTAAGTAAGTTGAGTTTGATTTTCAATTTAATGATGTCTTGCACATATATAATGTTTGTAAATGTCTGTTGAATTTAATTGATTGGGGAGAAAAAGGAAATTTGTGTTTTTGATTTAACTTTTTGAAACTATGTAAACTTTGCTTAAAGGTTATGTGTTTTTAGATAAAAACTAAGTTTGTGATCCTATCAATGTTGTTGGAACTAACTTTTATTCAAGCAGCATGCTGAGGTGATGTGCCAGATGGCTCTTAGCATTTGTAAGAACTCTGCTTTCTTTTAAAGGTAATAGATTCCCAAGGCACTGCCTCTTATGTAGGGAACACAATTTAGGAAATATTTGTCTGTCTCATTTTAGTGAACCCACAATGTGATTGGAGACACGTAATGCGAGGCTTTCTATCAATCTTTGAAGAAAACAAAACTCTAAAGGACATTCTGGATCTTAACTAACCCACAGACAGAATCTTCCACGTCTCCCCTTTGATGTACTTCCAAACAGCAAACATCTTGATCCAAAGAGCTGCAGAGTCACTGTTTTCCCACTCGGTCCATCTCAGGAGTCCATCCATCTTTTATGCTCTGACAACCTGGGCCCTTCTCAACGAAACGAAACGGAACAAGGCAAAGACTCTGCTAAATCTAAGCACTGTTTCTTCCCCTCTTCTAATGACTATCCCCACAAAAGAGAACTTGTGTGGCTCAATCTGTAGAATGGAAGTGACACTTCTTTCCTGCCTTCAGAGGAGGCTTTTCTAAATCAACTGCATTTTTTCATTCCTCAGCCATTCATGCATCTATTCATTATATCCTTCTCAATCTTGAACTGCATTTTACCTTAGAGATTTATAAGATCTATCTAAAGCCTTTATATTTAATGCCCTGTGGTATGTCTGTATTGATTTAGGATTGTAATTTCTTTTTTTAAAAAAACATATGTCTTATTTCCTTTTTTTTTTTTTAGTAATGCCTTTGGGTTTTTAAAAAAATATTTATTTATTTATTTATTTGGTTGCACCAGGTCTTAGTTGCGGCAGGCAGGCTCTTTAGTTGTGGCTCGCCAGCTCCTTAGTTGCGGCACATGGGCTCCTTAGTTGTGGCATGTGAACTCTTAGTTGCGGCATGCACGTGGGATCTAGTTCCCTGACCAGGGATCAAACCCAGGCCCTCTGCATTGGGAGTGTGGAGTCTTATCCACTGCGCCACCAGGGAAGTCCCTGGGGTTGTAATTTCTATGTTATCTTCTTTCTTTTCGTTTTAGGCAAGGCTGTCTAGTGTAGCAAAATACACATCCCAGACACTCTGAGGCTTGGAGTGAAAATAAACAAATTTCATCTCTACCATAGTCTTAACTGGCTGTGTGACTGTGGGCAAGTAACTTAGCTTTCCTGAATCTGTGTCCTCATCTATAAAAATGGAACATTCTCACCTAATGGAGTTGTTATAAGTATCCAAGGGATTAAACTATATAACAATGCTTTGAAATGACAAAACACATCCGAAGTTTAGTTGTGACATGACATTATGGACTGGTGGGAGAGTAGTAGGTACCAAACAGAGGTTAGCAACTCAAATAACAAAGATGATACTTGGCTAATTTTCCGTATCATGGCCAACAGTTGCTACCTGAACAGATAATTCCCTGCCCTTGTGGAGCTCATAGTTCAGTAGAAATCGACTGGCGGAAAATATGTTTGTATATGGTAATTTAGGGTTATTATGAAAAAAAAAAGATGAGTTCCAGAATGGTAGTATCTGTTAGGTAGAGGTATGGGGAGCAGGGTTTATGTTAAGTAGGATGATTAGAGAAGAGTTTTCCAATAAGATGACTTCTGAGCTAAGACCTGATGAATGAGAAATAAGAAATCAGATATAAAAGAGGTTTATAAGTTAGGCTGATGTAAGAAGGTCTTGGAATGTTTCAGAAATATGAAGAAAGATGTTTTTGCAGTATAGTAGGTATCTGTTTGGACTGCTATAACAGAATGCCATAGACTGGGTGACTTATAAACAGAAATTTATTTCTCAGTTCTGGAGGCTGGGAAGTCCAAGATCAAGGCACTGGCAGATTCAATATCTCGTGAGGCCCACTTCCTGGTCTATAGATGTCATCTTCTCCCTGTGTCCTCGTATGGTAGAAGGGGCAAGGGAGTTCTGTGAGATCTCATTTATAAGGGCACAGATCCCATTAATGAGGGCTCCACCCTCATGACCTAATCACCACCCAAAGACCCCACCTCCAAATACCATCACGCTGGGGGTATAGGTTTCAACATATGAATTTTGGGAAGGACACATTTTCAGTATATAGCAGTAGGCAGGAGAGAGAGCAGTATGACATCAAATGCAAAGGGAGGCAGGGGTCAGATCAGACAGGACCTTGTAGGTTGTAGAAAGGACCTTGGACTGAACTTAAATGCAGGGTGTGAGGAAGGGTACATCACACCACAATTCTTTCTCTACTTATGGTGGGATGGGCCAATTGCATGTAATTAAACTCTGGGTGATTTTTTTGTGCTGACTTTTATTTTTTTGGCTCCGTCGGGTCTTAGTTGCGGAACGTGGGATCTTCTGTTGCAGCGCGCCGGCTTCTCTCTAGTTGTGACATGCTGGTTTTTCTCTTCTCTAGCTGAGGCTCGCGGGCTAAGTAGTTGTGGTACACGGGCTTAGTTGCCCCACAGCATGTGGGATCTTAGTTCCCTGACCAGGGATCGAACCCGTGTCCCCAGCATTGGAAGGTGGATTCTTTACCACTGGACCACCAGGGAAGTCCCTATGCTGACTCTTAAAGCCAGCCTCTCCTCTCCCTCATACATTTCTAAGGCACTTCCTGGGTGTACAACAAGACAGAGGTTTCCAAAAGATAACTGTCAAAATTCATTGTGATTGGACTTCCCTGGTGGCGCAGTGGTTGAGAATCTGCCTGCCAATGCAGGGGACACGGGTTCGAGCCCTGGTCTGGGAAGATTCCACATGCCGCGGAGCGGCTGGGTCCGTGAGCCACAGTTGCTGAGCCTGCGCGTCTGGAGCCTGTGCTCCGCAACAAGAGAGGCCGCGACAGTGAGAGGCCCGCGCACCGCGATGAAGAGTGGCCCCCGCTTGCCGCAGCTAGAGAAAGCCCCCGCACAGAAACAAAGACCCAACACAGCCATGAATAGATAAATAAATAATAAATAAATAAATAACTTTCAAAAAAAAAAAAATTCATTGTGATTTATGGAATTATGCATAAATAAACAGTAAATATTCTTTTTGTAATTAGTTGGGAGAAAGTTCTCCCCCTCCACCTCATAACTGTTGATCTCTTGGGTTATTTTTCACTTAAAGACAACAAGATTTGTCATAGCAATATGACTCACTTTTCTGAGATCCTGCTCTGTAACTGGCATGTTAGTTCACATAAGCGTCACAAAACTCCGTGAGGTACGGATTCTATTATTAATTCCACTTTATAGGTGAAGAAACTGGAAGCTTGCTTAAGGTCATAAAAGTAGTTAGGGGCTGATCGAAGACCTTTTAAACTTTAAGCCTAAAAAATACCTTTTAAAGTAAAAACTGCATTGTCATTTTATAATTCCAAAGAATCCTTCCATCTACTTTGTCCCATGTCACGATGACTGGGGGAAGAAGTGGGATGTGTGAACCCTGTGGAGAAGTCAGGCAGCTCAATGGTATCTTGAAGGTCACTTGCGCCATGAAATGAAGGGTGTGACTGAGATATCAACCTCAAGAATTAAATTGGACTCCCCCCACTTTCCCAGACTCTGCTTCCTGCTATCTTTTATTTCTGTCAGGTTCTAACCTTGGTCTCATTTGACCTCTCTGATTGTTGTTTTTCAACTGAGATCTTGTGTTTTCATCTCCATGCACAGTCATTGTCTTTGCCTTTGCTTTTCTATCACGCCCTTGTCTCCTCAATTGACTTAAACTTCCCCCTCTCACTAGCCTAAACCTTAGGGCTTACCTCTTGGGCTGGATACACTCCATCACATCGTTAAGCCATGATAAAACCTTAACCCTCAAATCAAGCCTGTTACCCCAGGAGAAACATGAATTGACTAAATGAACCCTAAACAGTTTAAAGCTGACAGGGACTGGATCCAGTTAATGTAGGGATCAGACTAGTCGGAGAGGAGAGAGATGGAAGCAGATGTCAGAATGATGTAGGGCACAAGCCAAGGAATGCAGGTGACCTCGAGAAGCTGGAAAAGGCAAGGAAAAGACTCCCCCTCTGGAGCTTCTAAAAAGAACACAACTCAGCTGAAATCTTATTTTAGTCCAATAAATCCCATTTTGGACTCTGACCTCCAGTGCTGTCAGATGATAAATTTTTGTTGTTTGAAGCCACCAAGTCTGTGGTAGTTCGTTACAGCAGCAATAGGAAACTAATACACTATCTCATTTAGCCCACTGTGATTTTCAGAAACATAGAGGATAAAATATAGCACTGAAAGGGAAAGTGAGGGGAAAAAAGGCTGCAAAGGGTGAAGGAAGGAAAGATAAAGGTTTGACCCCAGGCAGGGTCAATGAAAAAACCTACGTTTGAATCACAGTCAGACTTGAGTTTCAAACTGGTAGAGGACTGATTTTCTGGGAGGCTTCAAGTTCATGCCCCCCAACTTGGTGAAGAGACCTGGTTATAAGCTCAGCAGCACAACAAGTGTTCTTTCATGGAGGAGTGTCCATCAACTGGCCTCAACCTTCACCTTTACTTGGCTCCTGGAAATGTAGTTTAGGCAGATCCTAGAACTCTAAAGATCTCAGCATTTTAAAAAGATCTCAAAACACAGGCAAGTTAAGTGGAATAAGCACTCTTCAGGTTAGTTGGACTAAGTGCCTAGCACTCTGGGTATTAAATTATATCCTGAGCCACACATTTGTTGGAAGGTAAGAAGAAAGATTGGATTTCTAGAACTAATTGACTTACTCTTTTCCTTTGAAAAGTTATAAATTTTAATGGAGGAAGTTGTACGGGTGTAATTTAAGCTTTTATCTTCTTGTGTGCAGTCCTCTGAGAAGTTCACATTTTTCAGGCCTTGTTTCATGGAAACTGGGAAATGAGCTGTTGGGATTCAGACCTGGGATCTGGCTGAGTTCTAGAAAGAAATACACATGTTGAGTGTTGAGATAAAACATTAAAAGAGTATGAGAGTGAGTGAGTTTGGGGAATGAGAAGGCAGAAAATACCTGACATTTTCATATTATTCCTTGATTTTTTTTTCATATTTTCACTTTGGGGTAATTACTGATGAGCATCAGGTCAAAAAAAAGTCAGCCATTGACCTCAATATAAGCAGCAGGCAGGTGAAAAGAATTAGTATGCTTCTTCAGGATTGCATTCATAGTTGCATAGTGGTGCTCTTGGCTCAAAACTTACAATTAAATAAGTGTTGGCCCTCTCTTGAAAGAACCGCTATCACAGCTTCCCCTACATATGTAAGTCAATGAATGTGACCTTTAAGAAGAAACCGTTGGTGTGGGCCCTTCCACTGGCTCAAGATACATTGCAAATTTCTCAAATTTCTGAACTAGGGCACTATCAAATGCTACAGCCACCTTTCCTTTCTATGAGACAAAAGCAAAATAAAGGAGGGAAGACTGCATGGCAGAAAGAAGGAAATCGATACATAATAACTACATTTACTCAGTTCCTACTGTGGGTCAGGTGCTGTCTTAGGTTATGTCATTTATTATTTCGTAGAATGAGGTTTTTAAAAAAATTTATTTATTTTTATTTATTTATCTTTGGCTGCATTGGGTCTTCGTTGTTGCGCACGGGCTTTCTCTAGTTGTAGCGAGCTGGGGCTACTCTTGGTTGTGGTGCGCAGGCTTCTCATTGCGGCGGCTTCTCTTGTTGCAGAGCACGGGCTCTAAACGTATGGGCTTCAGTAGCTGTGGCTCGCGGGCTCTAGAGCGCAGGCTCAGTAGTTGTGGCTCAGGGGCTTAGTTGCTCCATGGCACGTGGGATCTTCCTGAACCAGGGCTCGAACCCGCATCCCCTGCATTGGCAGGCAGATTCTTAACCACTGCGCCACCAGGGAAGTCCCAAGGTTTGTTTTTATATATGAGAAAAGAGGTTTTTCAGAAATGATGGAACTAGGATTTAAAGCTATATCATGCATTCACTAACACATTTAGTTAACACATTATTTACTGAATGCCTAAAATATGACAGAATTGGGAAACAACAGCAAACAAGGTCCCTGCACCCAAAGAGGGAGGTGTTTCTGGTTGTTTTTAATACCACGTGAAGCTGACCCAGGCACGGCCACACCCACGTTCCCTCACCTTTCACTGCTGTGCACAGAGGCTTGACTTCCAACTGTCAGCATCTGCATTTCTTCGCTTATGGACTTTCTTTTGCCTCCCCTTTGGTTAATGACTCTGGGAGCAACCCTCCACCCATGACTGAGTGGAGTCGGAAGGTGACCAGTCCAACTCTCTCATCCCTTGGAAGGGGTAACAGTGAGGTGCACGTTTTCCACTAGCTCCTGGAGTTGCCCACGATTATAGCTGGCTTGATAATGTGACTGCCTTCCTTTCCCTGCCTCCTTTGCCCACTTCCCTCTCAGTTTTCTTTACTTCCCAGTGAAACTCCTTGCATTTGAATTCTTGTCTCAGAGTCTGCTTGGGGAAACCCAAACCAAGATAACCACCATTTAGAGGATGCTTGCTAAGTGAAAGCCAGAACCTAAAATCTAACGTACAATAGATCTCTTTCTACTCTGCTCTGAAATTCAAGCAGGAGGAATCCCATACTTTCTTAGACCTAATATTTTCTTGGGTGCTAAGAAAAGGAGAAATTCATTCCTAGATATGATGTTTTGCAATTCTCTCTTTCATCTTCTGCCCTCTCACTGATGGGCTTGCCTTTCTCTTTTTTCTCCATTGAATGGGTTGATAAGTCTCACTGTTTTTATCCTTATTTCTTTTTTTCTGTATCAGTCAAGCACCAAGAGAGTTTCCCCTCCCCTCTGAGAGGAGAATCCAGTTTCTCTTTTGTCCTATGGGTTCTTTAATTCTGTAGGTTATGTAGCTTAGTGGTTAAGGAGAATGGGGCCCCATGAGCAGAACAGACAGAAGATTTTTTTTTCTGTCTGATTTTTGTGGGGGGCCTCTGAGCATAGGTTCTTTTCAAGAATTTTATTTATGTTGCTTATTTTCTTTCTCAATTCATTCTATAAACATAGCACAAGAAGAAAAATGAACAACATATTTTGAGGTCCAGAATATTTGACAGTATAACCTGTCAATGGTATGAAGTTTGGTACCTAAATAAGCAGTAAAATGATTTCCAACCCATCCCAACCCCAAAATAACAGAATAACTTTTCAACACAGAAATGCAGTTTCCTGGTGTAACTTGTACCACTGCCAAATTCAATACAAGAAGCTTCTTTTCTTTTGGAGCTGTTTCCCCACAGTATGAATATTCTTTGACTCCCTATGTTGTCCGTTCCCAATTTCCTTGTTTTTTGCTTGAGTTCACTGAAGACTGACAAACAGTAGCTTCATGTGACAGCCATTAGTCTGCCTTAAACCTCAAGTTGCTCTTGAATGGATAGAATAATGAATAGATTCTATGTAATATAATTCATGTTGTCAGCTATATGGAATTGGCAGCTCAAAGGAAACTAAATATGATTCCAGTCTTCTCTCTTCTACGTTCTTATTTGAATAGAATAATGCCAAAGGCATTGTTCCCTCCTTCAGTTAAAGCACTTTTACAGCAGTCTGAACTCTGAGTAATAGAGCAATAAACATATCTGCTATCAAAAAAAGAGATGGTGAGGAAGATAAGTATTTGCTTCTTTGCATCAGTGGGAATTAACAAGCATTTTTTTAAAATTGCGTTTTTGTGTATGTGAGCACAGGGAGGGGCATTTCATTATAATGAAGGCGGTCTTGGCAAGTCAATGTTCATTTTAACCCCATGGCATTGATTGCTGAGCACATTCATGCCCACTCTAGTTCCAGGGAACCTGTGGAACAGAAAATAGATTCAGAAAGTAGCACAGAAGAAAATCGTCTCCCAACCTCCCATCTCTCAAGCAGGGTAAGAGATGCATTCTTCTTAGTCAGAATTCCTTGGTTTGTCCTATTTATTCCATCATTTCATAGAGGTTAAAAATCTACCTTTCCATACATTGCTGGTGGGAATGTAAAGCAGTGCAGCCACTTTGGAAAAACAGATGGCAGTTTCTTAAACATGGAATTACCATATCACCCAACAATTATACTTCGAAGTATATACCCAGGAGAAATGAAAACGTGTGTCTATACAAAGACATACTCAGATGTTCATAGCCGCGTTGTTCACAATAGCCATGAAGTGGAAAAAATCCAAATGCCCACCGACTGGTTAAACAAAACATGGTCTAGCCATATGACAGAATACTATTTAGCAATAAAAAGGAACTGAATAGGGATACATGTTACAACATGGATTAACCTCAAAAGTATTAAGCTCAGTTAAAGAAGCCAGACACAATAAAACACACATTATGTAGTTCCATTTATGTGAGATGTCCAGAAGAGGCAGATCTATAGAGACAGAAAGGAGATTAATGGTTGCCTAAGGCTAGGGATGGGAATGGAGAGTAACTGTAAATGGTACAAAGTTTCTTTTTGAGGTGATGGAAATGTTTTGAAGTAGATGGCAGTGACGGGTGCACAACTTTATATTAAAAATCATTGAACTGTAAAGAAAAAAACCCACTTTTATTCCGGTAATAAAAAGTGGAAGAAACAAAAAAGGAGAAAGAAAATAAATAAGGAAGAATCACAAACAGATATTACTCACCATGTTCAGCATTTAGTATTGATTTCATTAACTGAAATTTAAAGTAGCAGAGGAAGACGACAAAAATGAAGCTCTAAACAACATTGCAGTGCCCTAATTATTTAGGGAATCAGGACAATCTAAACAGTTGTTCATAAGACAACTTAGGAGAATATTTAAAAAAATGTATATATGCGTATAACAGAGTCACTTTGCTGTACAGCAGAAATTAGCACAACATTGTAAATCAACTATATTTCAATTTAAAAAAAAGAGAAAAAAAATCAGACAACTTAGGAAATGAGACCTGATATGGCACGTTCAGAGGACCTAGGCAGTGGATTCTAGGATCTTCTCTGAAGGAAGAGTGCCTTCCTTGTTGTCAGATGTCAGGATCTTAAATCTGTTTAATTCTGCCCATGTTTTGAGAAATAAAGGTGCAGTGTCCTGGGAAAGCAGAATAATGTAAAATATGGAAATTTTTGCTAAATTGCTGAGGATAGAATTTCACTCTTTAGTGGAGTTTGAGGACACAAAGGCATTTAACATTGCAACAGAAAAAATGTTAATACTGCAGAAGAGGAGGGGTGCTAGCAATCGAGTATGAGAAATTTTTGTTCATTGAGATATGGAAATCAGAGAAGTCCTACCCCTTTGGAGGTTATAAAGGTGAGTAAGCTGCTGAACTGGTTAGATTATAAAGAAGGAAAAGAAGCATTTCAGAGTGAGGGGTGAGGAAGCATTTCACGAGGGCCATCTTATACTTTATGAAGCCATGTGGGAGGCATGAGCCACCTGAGAGCAGGAACGTTTTGACCACAGATGATGCCCAGTTGCTCTCTCTGCCCCATGGTAACTTTCCTGGCTGTCCACTCTGACTTCTCGTAGGGACCCATGACATGTGGGAGAAGAGTCTCTCAAATGTCTACAAAAGTCCTTGCTATCGTCCTCCATTCCAGTATCTGCTGATCAAAATTGTCTCAGATCCAAGGGATCTATGGTGAACGTTTACATGTTTGTTGCTAATGTGTAGCGGCTGCTTCTTCATGGAAAAAGATGATGGATACTTGTGTAATTAACTAATCAACAACAACCCATTGTTTTTCTGTTATAGACTCTAGCTCTCACGTGCACTAGACTTAATTCAAAATGTGTTCTTGAATGGTATAAGTCACTTTCCTATTGACAATTGACTTCCCTAAAGTTTTATAGTCGACACAAGAGAAAGGAGATGCTGGTTGGGGTTGTTGGTAGGTCAAATCACTGATTATAAGGGAGTGTGACTATGAAAGCAGGATTGGAAAGCGATCCAGCAGGGCTTTAGAAAGAGATAATTTTCTTTCCATTTTCTTCAGAGAAAAAAATCCTCCGCAAAGTAAATGTTTAAAATAGTTCATAATAGAATAACTAGAAGAATAATTCAGTAAGGTGACTGGATACAAGATAATTTTAAAAGAAACCGAGGGACTTCCCTGGTGGCACAGTGGTTAAGAATCCTCCTGCCAATGCAGGGGACACGGGTTCGATCCCTGGTCCAGGAAGATCCCACATGCCGCGGAGCAACTAAGCCCGTGCGCCACAACTACTGAGCCCACGTGCCCCAACTTCTGAAGCTCACATGCCTACAGCCCTTGCGCCACAACAAGAGAAGCCACCACAATAGGAAGCCCGTGCACCGCAACGAAGAGTAATCCCCACTCGCCGCAACTAGAGAAAGCCCCCACGCAGCAATGAAGACCCAACACAGCCAAAAATAAATAAATTAAAAAAAAAAAAGAAACCGAGATCCCTCCTGTGGAAAAGCAATAATAATAAGAAAAAATAATGGGCAGTGGGTGGGGGGTTGGGTAGGTACCAATTTTCAGTAGTAATAAAAAAATAAAACTACCTAGGAATTAACTAAGCTAGAAATGTGCAGCACTTTTTGATAAAAATTTTAAAACTTTATTGAGGAACGTAAAAGAAGACCCGACCAAATGGAAAAATGTAACATGTTTTGGAATGGGAAGATTAAATGTTATCAAGATGTTAGTTTTTCTTAAACGAATCTATCAAATTCCAAAAATTCCCAAAAGCATGTTTTGGTAGAATAATGTAAAAATAGCCCATTTTAAGAAAGAAAATATAAAAATAATGAGTGAAGAATGTCTCTAGTAAATATTAATACTTTTTATAAAGCTATAGTAATCTAAAAGTATGGTTCTCCAAGGAAAATGAAAATATATGTTTATATAAAGACTTGTACAGGAATGTTTGTAGCAGTTGTATTCATAACAGCTCCAAACTAGAAACGATCTAAATATCTGACAATAGGAAATGGGTAAAGAAATTGTGGCACATCCACACAATGGAATACTGCTCGACCATAAAAAGGAATAAATTACTGGTACGTGCAACAACATGGATAAACTACAGAAACACTGTGCTGAGTGAAAAAAGTAGAACACAGGGGAGTACATACTGAATTATTCCATTTACATGAATTTTTAGAACAGGCAAAGTGAATCATCAGTGAAAAAAATCAGAAAAATGGTTGCTTCTGTGATGGGGATGGTTGGGGACTGACTGAGGCACAAAGCATCTTTTTGGGTGATTGAAATATTTCATATCTTAATAGTGATATGGGCTATGTGTATGTATGTATTTGCCAAAACTCATTGAATTGTATCCTGAAGATCTGTGCATTTTATATCATAAAATTACACCTTAAAGTGTGATACTTTAAACTGCGAGGCAGGAACAAATTGACTGGCCAATGGCACCATGGAACAAAATAGAAAATTTAGAAATGGATCCACTACATAGATAAGAATTAGTATATGATGAAAGAGAAACTTTAAATCAGCAAGGGTGATGGGGGAGGAAGGATTATTTAATAATAATACTGTGATCAGGAAAGATAAAAGCTGGATCCACTTCATTCCTAACACCAAAATAAAACCAGATGAGTTAAAGATTTACATATAAAATAATGAAATAAATTTACTTCATAAGCTTACTTCATGCATTTCTATATTGTTTAAATTCTTTTAGCAAGCACACTTCAAATTTTTTTGAATATGGTAAAATATACATAACAAAATTTACCATTTTAACTATTTTTAGCTATACATTTCAGCGGCATTAAGTACATTCACCTTGTTGTGCAACAATCACCACCATCCATCGCCACAATTTTTTATATTCCCAAATTGAAACTCTGTACCCATTAAACAGCTCCCCATTTTCCTCTTCCCCCAAATCTACTTTCTGTCTCTGTAAATTTGGCTACCCTAGGTACTTCATTTAAGTAGAATCATACAGTATTTGTCCTTCTGTGGCTTATTTCACTTATCATTAATGTCTTCAAGGTCCATCCTTGTTGTAACATGTGTCAGAATTTCCTTCCTTTTTAAGGCTGAATAATACTCCATTGTAGTTTGTTTACCCATTCATCTGTTGATGGACATGTGTGTTGTTTCCACCTTTTGGCTATTGTAAATAGTGCTGCTATGAACATAGGTGTACAAATATTGCTCGAGTACCTTTTGTCGTAGTCTGCTTGGACTGCCATAACAAAATACTGGCTCGCTTAAACTACAGAAATTAATTTTCTCACAGTTCTTGAAGGCTGGAAGTCCAAGATCAAGTTTCTGGCCATTTGGTTTCTGGTGAAAGCTCTCTTCCTGACTTACAGACAGAGATGGAGTAGAGAGGGAGCTCTCTGGTGTCTCTTCTCATAAGGACATTATTTCTATCACACCAGGTCCTCACCCTTATAATCTCTCTTAACCTTAATCACCTCCTAACTCCAAATATAGGCATGGGTATGAATTTGGGGGTGGGGGGAGACACAAACAATCAGTCCATTATATTTTCTTTCAATTTTTGGGGGGGTATATACCTAGTAGTGGAATTGCTGGATCACATGGTAGTTCTATGTGAAACTGGAAAAATGCTTTATTTTTTTTGTAATTGAAAAATGCTTTATTTTCTATGGTTAATTTTTTAAAGAAATGCCATACTGTTTTCCACAGCTGCATTACCCACCAGGAATGCACAAAGGATTCAAGTTTATCCACATCTTTCACAAGACTTGTTATTTTCTTCTTCTCTTTCCCCTCCTCCTTCTTTTAAATAATAGCTCACCTAACTGGTGTGAAGTGGTATTTCATTGTGGTTTTGATTGCATTCCCTAATGATTAATGATGTTGAATATCTTTTCACGAGCTTGTTAGCCATCTGTATATCTTCTTTGGAGAAATGTCTGTTCAATTTCTTTGCCCATTTTTAAATTGGATTGTTTTGTTGTTGTTGTTTTATAGTTCTTTATATATTCTGAATATTAATCCCTTATCAGATATATGATTTGCAAATATTTTCTCCCATTCTGTGCATTGCCTTTTGACTCTGCTGATAGTGTCCTTTGATGCACAAAAGTTTTTAATTTTGATGAAGAACACAATTTTTTTTTGTTGCATACACTTCAGGTGTCCCATCCAAGAAATCATTACCAAAGTTAATGTCATGAAGCTTTTCCTTTGCATCTTCTAAGAGTTTTATAGTTTTAGCTCTTACATTTAATTATTTGATCCATTTTGAGTTAATTTTTGTATATGGTGTAAAGTAAGAGTCCAACTTCATTCTTTTGCAAGTGAATATCCAGGTTTTCCAACACTATATCTTGGAAAGACTGTCTTTTGAATATTAAATGGTCCTGGCACCCTTGTAGAAAATCATTTGGGTGTATATGTAAGAGTTTATTTCTAGGCTGTTTATTCTATTCCATTGGTCTATATGTTTGTCTGTATGCCAGGACAACACTGTTTTGATTACTATAGCTTTGTAGTAAGTTTTGAAACCTAGAACTGTGAGACCTACAATTTTGTTCTTTTTTAAAAGACTTTTTTGGCTATTTGGGGTTCTTTGAGATTCCACATGAATTTTAGGTTGGACTTTTCTGCAAAAATTTCTTGGATTTTGATAGGGATTGCATTGAATGTATAGTTCTCTTTGGGTAGTATTGACATTTTAACAAGCCTAAGTCTTCCAATACACAAACATGGGCTGTTTTACTATTTATTTATGTCTTCTTTAATCTTTCAGCAATGTTTTGCACTTTTCAGTGTATAGTCTTTTGCCTCCTTGGTTAAGCTTATTCCTAATATTTTTTCTTTTTGATGTTGTTGTAAATGGAATTGTTTTGTTAATTTTCTTTTTGGATTGTTCACTGCTAGGCATAGAAACACAACTAATTTTTGTACATTGATTTTGTATCCTGTAGTTTTGATGAATTTGTTTATTAGTTCTGTGTGTGTATATGTGTGTGTGTGTGTGTGTGTGTGTGTGTGAGTGTGAGACTGCTGGGGTTTTCTACATCTAAGGTCAAGTCATCTGCAAATAGAGATAATTTTGCTTCTTCATTTCCAGTTTGGATGTTTTTTAATTTCTTTTTCTTGCCTATTTGCTCTGGCTAAAACTTCCAATATTATGCCGAAGTAGTGAAAATGGGCATCATTATTTTATTACTGATCTTAGAGGAAAAGCTTTCTTTCAGTCTTTCACCATTGAGTATGATGTTAGCTGTGAGTTTTTCATATATGGCCTTTATTATGTCCCACTTTAAAATATAGATAATATTGATATGGTTTGGAGGAAGGAAAGTACGATAGCCAAAGACAAATATTATAAGGGAAAGAAAGGGTAACAGCTCTGACTATGAAAAAATCGAAAATATTTTCATGGCAGAAGCTCCATAAGCTAAAATGATATGATAAAAGATATAGGGGTAAGATCCTTAATATAAAAGAGCTCTTACATACAAATAAGGAAAAAAACCACACAAAAGCTAAATTGGGAAAGGACATGAACATGCAATTCACAAGAAAAGAATAACAGAGAGCTGTGGAATATCTAGGAAAAGCGTTTATTCTCCTTAGTATTTAAAGAGATAAAAATTTAAATGAGATAGAATTTTTAAAAATTGAAGTATAGTTGACTCACAATATTATATTAGTTTCAGGTGTACAAAATAGTAATTCAATATTTTATAGATTATACTTTATATAAAGTTATTATAAAATATTGACTATATTCTCTGTGCTGTACATTACACCCTTGTAACTTGTTTATTTTATACCTAGTAGTTTGTAAAACTCCCCTTCACCTGTTTTGCCCCCTCCCCCCACCCCATTCCCTTCTGGTAACCACTAATTTCTTCTCTACATCTGTGAGTCTGTTTCTGTTTTGTTACATTTGTTCATTTGTTTTACTTTTTAGATTCCACATATATGTGGAAACATACAGTATTTGTCTTTCTCTGCCTGACTTATTTCACTAAAAACTTTTTTTAAACCTCTAATTCTGAAAAAGATGAGGAAGAGTAGCAACATGCACTTGGTGGTAGTAATTTCACACATTTTCCATGGGAATACAAATTGGTTAAGTCTTTTCAGGAGGGCACCAAGTACTAACTCTTAAAAATGTGCATACTCAACAATTATATAACTCTGAGTTTATCCTAAAGAAAAAATCATCTAAGATGTATGTACAAGGATGTTCACTGATAACGTTATCTGAAAGAAGAAAAAGCTGGAAGTATCTAAATGTCAACAACTATGGGGCCACTAAAAATGATGATGCAAATGTAGTGCGTATATATACACACACGTGTATATCGTCATCCCTCAGTCCTCAAGGGAGGCTGGTTCCAGCACCTTTCCTTGGATACTGAAATCCTCAGAAGCTCAAGTGCCTTATATTTGCATATAACCTCCGTACATCCTCTTGTATATTTTAAATTATCTCTAGATTACTCGTAATACCTAATACAATGTAAATAATATGTGAATAGTTATAAGTACAATGTAAATACTATGCAAATCGTTGCCAGCATGCAGCAAATTCAAGTTTTGCCTTTTGGAACTTTCTGGAATCTTTTTTTTAAATATTTTTGATCCATGATTGGTTGAACCTGCAGATATGAAAGGCCAACTGTACCTGTAAACTATCTATCTATCTAAGCATGGAAAGATATATATACATATATTTCTTTTTTTTGAGTGAGAAGCAGATTGCTAAATAATACACCTAGTACAACCCCAGTTTTATTTACTTATATGTTTCTGACAAAATTTTGGAGGCTATATATACAAAAGTATTAAAAAATGGTTGTGTCCAGATAATGGGATTTTGAGGGATCCATATTTTCCTCTTTTTTCATTTCTTTTTCTAAGGTTTCGACAATAAACATGTAGTCTTGATGTAGTAATGGTTTTTGTTAATTTTAAAAAAATGATGACTTTTATTGTGGTAAAATATATAGCGCATAATATTTACCATTTTAACCATTTTTTAAGTGTACAATTCAGTGGCATTAAGTACATTCATATTATTGTGCAACCGTCAACATTATCCATCTCCAGAACTTTTTCATCTTCCACAACTGAAACTGTCCTTATTAAGCATTAACTTCCCATTACCCACACCCTTGGTGGTGCCTTTTAAAATCAGGAGTATTCTATATTCAGTCATGTTTATCCATTCTTTCCCCTTCCCAACTACACATATGCTTAAAAATAATAACAATTTTATTGAGATATAATACACATACCGTATAAATCTCCCACCACACACACACTTTTGAAGTATTTTAGCCTTCCTTGTCTTTTTTTTCTTTTTAACTGGAAACATTTTAACCATGCACAAAGTACAGTGTTGGAGGTGAATGCTCTTGAATTGCTTTGGGAGAAATTATAGAGGAAAAAATATAAGTGAATTTTACCTCCCAGAAACCTGTGCCCTGTGTTTGGAAAGGACCTCTGGGTACCTTCAAAAACCATTCCAACTGGTTTTAGGCCCAGCTCCCCTCTGAAAGTTGAGTTAAGCTCAAGAACAGGAATCCATTACTAGGTCAATAACAGGAGAGGAAGGGGGGATTGGAAGGGGCCTGGAGCAGCTGCGGTTCATTTGGTAGTTTAAAATTGGCTTTTCTTTTATTCTCTTATTCCTGCTACCACCATAGAATCCACGAAGAATAGGGATGTTTTCTCCGGCACATTTGATTATAATAACAGGCCAAGATCTCTTTGAACGTAACCAGTAAAGAAAAGAAGCATCCGTGGCCATCAAACTGGGTAAAATAGTAACATAATCTCTGATTTGTAGTTTGAATCCTATTAATGATAATGGTGTAGAATTGTACAGTGAGAATGCTTTGGGGGTTGTTAAAGCTCGATTTTTCAAAGGCTGCATTCCTCATTAGACCTTCCCCATTAAGGCATGCTCGAATGATGCTACACAGCCGAATAGTTGGGATTTTTTTCCACTCTTGTCATAGTCTGAAGACAAAGGATTCTTCCGCTTGCCCAAGTTCCTGGGAGCCTAGGTTGAGCGGCTGTGACAGAGCGTCAGCAGGGAGCTTTTTATGCAGGCTTGGGTTTGCCGTCAGGCTCATTCACTAAACAGGATCAAGTTGGAGCAGTAGATGGAGAAAAAAAATCAATGGAGGAAAATCTCACGCAGCCAGATATGGTGCCATGATCCACTTTTCCCTTTCTGAGTCACGATGCTATCCAGGCCAAGGCACAGAAAACTGTAAAATCTTCCTTCTAACTGCATTGCATCTTCTCTGTGCTTTGGCTGAAGTGATGTCGTGACAGTTGAACAAATGCTGGCACTAGGATTGCAGCATACTTGACTTCTTCTCTGAGCGGCATTAAGAGCGGTGTAAAGGGAGCTGGGGGCCCTGCAGTTGATACCCAAGGTTCCTTCTCATGGCCTCGCAGTCTAGCTTGTCCTCAATGTCTCCTGGCTTCGATGTTCTCATCTGTAAAGTATGGGTAATGTACCGGCTCCTTCTAACTTACAAGTTTCCTGTGAGGATTAAAGTGATTCACTCGTGTATTTGTTACAATATCAAGGCATACTTCTAATTCACTATCATTAGAATTTTTATATTTGAATTTAGAAATTGTGTGTATATGACTCTTCTGGATTATGTGTGTGTGGACTTCAGCCATCACCAAAAGAAACAACTTGTTAATATTACCCAAGGAAAAGTATTGAGGGCTATATAAGTTCCAAAGTGACTTTAACTTAGGTATAAGATATAAAATACTCTCTCCATTTGTCTTCAATTCAATAAAAATAGCATATTTAGGAATGGACATATCCAGAGGCATCCTTCTCTTTTACGTGAAATCTGGCTTAGCATAGCGATTAAGAGCACCAGCTCTTGAGTCAGAATTTTGGGGCTCACCTCTGAACTCTGTCACTTGCTAACCATGTGCCTTGGACAAGTTATTTAACCTCTCTGTCCCTCTATTTCCCCATTTATAAGACTGGGATAAAAGGTGGTAATTACTTCATAAGTTCATTGTGAGGTTTTAATGAGTTGATAGAAGTAAAGCTCTTAGAATAGTGGTTAACACAGAGTAAGTATCATTACTATTAACGAATTAATTGGAAGAGAGTTTGGGGGAAGGAAGGAGAAAGAGGGGGTCAAATAAAACCCTCTGCCCCCTACAAAACAAAACAAAACAAAACAGGAAAGAGTCATCAAGAGAGGGAAAGACAGTGGGGAAGTAGGGATCCAGATAGAGACAAAAATGCACAAACACACCAAAACAGACACAAAGACAAAGACACTTTCACCCTTGTCTTGTGATCTGTGTCTCTTACTACTGAACGTTTTTAAAGCCATAGTACCTCTTTACACCATAGGCTGTGTATTAGTTTGCTACAGCTGCCATAACAAAATACCACACACAGACAGGATGGCTTGAACAACAGAAATTTTGCTTACAGTTTTGGAGGATAGAGGTCTAACATCAAGGTGTCGGCAGGTGTGGTTCCTTCTGTGGCCTCTCTCCTCGGTTTGCAGATGGCACCTTCTCACCATGTTCTCAGGTGGTCTTCTCTGTGTGTGTGTGCACATCCCTGACGTCTCTTTCTGTGTACAAATTTCCTCTTCTTATGAGACATCAGTCATACTGGATAAGGACCCATTCTAACAACCTCATTTTAACTTAATTACATCTTTAAAGGTCCTATTTCCAAATACCATTGTACTCTGAAGTACTGGGAGTTAGGGATTTATTATATGAATGGGGGTCAGATACAATTCAGCCCACAACATGCTTTTCGCTTCATAGACAATGAGAAACTAGCCAAAGGACCAGAATTTACTCCAGTATCATATAAAGGCATCAAAGGGAGTTTTGAAGCCAGTGGTGAAATTTGTTTGAATATCTCTTGTGATACTTATATCAATCATATGAAAGATATCTGACATTTATGGAGAAACCCAGACTTCCATGGAAAAATAATAGACATTATTATTTTGTCTATTTTTGTCTATTATTTTGTCTATAAATTATTTCCCCAGCAATAACTTTTTGTTTGGTTTAGACGTCTGGTCTATAATTTTTGGTTTAAGTGGGATTTAGAGTTGAGTCAGACAGGAAAATAGAATCTACACTAGTTATGTCAGCAGAGGAAACTTACTATAGGGAATAAGCACGAAGATATTTACTACTCTCTACCCATGATGAGCAATTTAGCATGGTGTCATCCATGAAGGAGACATATGTGATGTTCTGTGGGATGTTCTGTGGGATGTCAAGATGGTTAAGACCTCTGGGGACTGTGGCAGAGACTACATGGAAAGCAGAAGGATTGACATAACCCTGAGGTAAGACAGTGAAGGTGTGTTATTGTCCTGTGTTAGTAGAAAGCAAAAGTTTTGTGATCCTTGAGAATTGTTTGAAGGGAAAAAAAAAATTAGATCAATAGCTGTGTACCAGATGCCAGATACTTGTGTTAATCTGCTCAAGTAAAGTTACCACATCGGGAACAGCAGCTACAATTGGCATCGCCTGATTAAGTTTACGATAATCCATAATCATTATCCAAGATGAATACATCTTCTGCATAGGCCAAACAGGAAAGTTAAATGGGAATGTTAGGAATTGCCACACCTGCATCTTTTAAGTCTTTGGTATTGACATGAATCTTGGCAATTCTCCTAGAGATGTGGTATTGCTTTTGGTTGACTGTCGGGAATGGGGCAGAGGGAATTCCAAGAGCTTCCACTTGGCCTTCCTACAGCATTTTGCCACATTCCAGTGTGGAGATTAGACCAGTTACATCAAATATACACCCAAGCACTAAGGAAATAACCATTTCCTTACAGGTAGGTCCTGTAAAACAGTCTTGAGCTCAAACCTCATGTATCACCTGAGTACCATAAGTCTTCTCTCTGAATACTGATCTCCAGTGGTGTTTTGGGTCCCCAGGAATTAGCATCCATTCAGAACTAGTATGAAGAAAATTTCAAAAATCTATAGACTCGGGCTTCCCTGGTGGCGCAGTGGTTGAGAATCTGCCTGCCAATGCAGGGGACACGGGTTCGAGCCCTGGTCTGGGAAGATCCCACATGCTGCGGGGCGACTGGGCCCGTGAGCCACAATTGCTTAGCCTGCGCGTCTGGAGCCTGTGCTCCGCAACAAGAGAGGCCAATAGTGAAAGGCCCGCGCACCGCGATGAAGAGTGGCCCCCACTTGCCACAACTAGAGAAAGCCCTCGCACAGAAACGAAGACCCAACACAGCCATAAATAAATAAATAAATAAAATTAAAAAAAAAAAAAATCTATAGACTCTTTAATTTCCCTCAATAAAAAGGCCAAGACTTCACTTAAATCTTATTAGCAAAGTTGATCCACATCACTTGCTTTTCCAAGCTAGTATATGTATATATACTAGCTGATGTCTGATGCCTGCTATGACAGGCGACCTTTGCTCTGAGGCTCCCCTTCAGCCTGGCCAAGACCTTCGCAGAATTATACTGCAGGCTGAAGTTCCTCCTACTCAGGCCTCCTTCCTTCCCTCCCTCCTTTCACAGTGGTCAGACTTGCACTGTGGTCAGAAGGCTCTCACCTCCTATTCCTGACCCCTCTCGCCTTTATCTTCCACAGGTGCTTCCCCCAGTACATGTCTTCCACATCTTGTTCCACTTTGGCATTTTTTTCTCAGAGGATCTGAGCTGACACAGAATTGAACTAATCATGCAAAAAAGCCTGAAGTCCATCGAATATTAGATTGTTGACAAGTATAAGATTTCTAGGCCTTGGGGAGCATAATTTTACTTTTTCCTAATAACTGAAAGTTTTCAAAAAAAGGTAATTAAATATGCCATACGTAAAAAAGATAATTAAATATGCCTGAATAGAGTTGGTTTCTTTCTCCTAGAAAAACATCTATTCCCTAGGTGAGCAAATGTTGCTTTTGGAAATCAATTTTTAAAGTGGATCCAGGGAAGAGATTAAATTCCTGGGATTAGGAGCAGAAACTGGGAACCCAGACAGCATTTACATGTTTGTCTGCCTCCGCTCTATATTTTGCTTTCTATTTTATACCATGAAGTGTTAACACAAGATCTAAGGTGTCAAAAATGAAAAATGTGGGGTTCGTGTGGTGCTCTCAACAGGCTCCTTAAAGAATATTTTTTCCTTCTGTCAAAAATCAGCTAAAATTGAATTTGGCATTGTTTGCCCTCTGTTGCCCAGGCATTCGGGTCAGACTCTTGTCTGACCTAAGCGCGGCAGTGATGGACAGGTCTGTAGAGGGCATTATCACAGCCTAATCAGATAAACCGAAAGCAAAATTCTCTTTCCCTTCTCCCACGGCATCTGCCCCTTCATGCTCTTCCTCTTTCATGTTCTGCTCTAACTTGCCTTGTGAATTTTCAAGGCATAGTACAATGCATTGTTATTAGTCAGGTAGAGATTTTGGTTACAGCAGCAGTTATAGGAATCAACTGTCTTCTGCCTTGTAGACAGACTTCCTCAGGAACAGAGCAGCCTTGGGGAGCCTTGGCCACTGTGGCACCACCAAGTCTGAAATATTTTTTACCTAATGCAGAAAAGGGGGCCCTACTGTTTCCTGGATGCTTTAGGCTTTCAGTCAATAATAATGATGCATTTAATATTGGGAGAATCTAAAACATTCATCTTGTAATAGTAATAGCAGTAAGTCCAAGTCTAGAATCAGCAGAAGCCTTGCAAAAAATAATCAAGCTGAATAAAGTGAACAACATCAACAAAAGCCAAGTCTTAAGGGCAATAAAAGAAATCTATTTTTGTTTGTTTGCTTGCTTAATTGTATATTTAGCAATAATAAGAGACAAGGAAGAAATGCCTAGGTTTGGGGCTGTAGAGGCAATGACAATATAGGCTTAAGAGAAAGTAAAATACTGCTAAAATAGTATTTTGCTTCTCTGCCAGGAGAGTAACAGAAGGAGATAATTATTTGTTGCATTTGTGCTTTGTGCTAACCCTTGTGCTAAATTATATGTGTGTGTGTATATATATATATATATATATATATACACACACACACACACACACACACATATATATAAATATAAAATTATATATATATATATACACACTATATATATATATATAAAACCTTAACTCTAACTGGATGAGGTATGTGTATATATATAAATATAAAAATATATTATATATAAAATCTTTGTTCTCTCCAGAAGTCAGAAAAGGAAGCATGTCATCTCCATTTTATTGGTGGGTAAACTGAGGGTTAGAGATGTTAAATTAGCCCAAGATCATATGGCCTGTTAGTGGTCCCTCTGGGATTCAAACCCAGGCCTGTCTGACTTTAAATTATGGATGAAGGAGAATGATCATGGAACTCTAAAAGGCAGCAAATGCTGGTAAGAGGGACTAACACCTGAGGCAGCTAAGTAATGGGTTCCAGCCTAGAACAACCAAAGGCCAAGGCTCTTGGTGATCGCCTACAGTGTGCTTTGCTAATCTACCCAGGATCTGCGAGACCTTGCACATGAAGATGCTGAAACTTCAATTGGTGATCTTCAAGGAACTAAGGGAGTATAAAGGGGAAGCATAGGAAGACTCGAGATGAAGATATGTAGTCTTGAACCTAGTCATAATTTGAATAATTTTGTTGAGCTCTGAGGCACACTGAACTCTCATTTGCAGTGGCTTGGGGAAGTTAGAACCAGAACTTAGAGAAATGACTTGATCATAAGGCTGACTTCCCAGGAGCACACCCTACTTTCCAATACCTACTATCAAAAATGGAGATGAGGGAGTTCCCTGATGGCCTAGTGGTTAGGATTCTGGGCTTTCACTGCCGTGGCCCAGGTTCAGTCCCTGGTCGGGGAACTGAGATCCCGCAAGCTGCGCGGCGCGGCTAAAATAATGATAATAATAATAAAGTGTTACTTAAAAAAAAAAAATGGAGATGAGGAGTTTGGGCTTGATTTGGGCTGACTCCATTATTCTAGAAGGTGGAATATGAGGAAATTATCTGTATTTGAATTAACATAAAGGAACACAAAGAGACCCCCCTGATGGCTCAGAGGATCAGACTGAACCCCCTGGAAAAGTGTGCTCTCAACTACAAGGCAGAGAGACAGGGCTCCGTGCAAAGGGCTGGGATTACTTTTCACCTGTCCTACTGGCCAAGATTTGGCAAGGCTGGGGGGAAACATTCCACATATACGGGACCTTCCTGTACATTGCTAGTGGAGGTGTAAACTGACACAACATCCACAGAGAGAGCATTTTGGCAGCATCTACTGGAATTGTAAATTCACATTCTCTTTAACCCAGCAATACCATTTCTAGGGTTTGAACTTGAAGAAATACTCATTCACGTACATAGTGGTATATATACAAGGACATTCACTGCAGCATTCTTAGAGGAAACAAATAGTAGAATTTCTTGTCTCTTGACTAGGATTTTTTTGCACAGTTTTTATAATTCTCTCTTAGGGTTTTCAGTTGCTATCACTTAGTTATTATTTTCTATAATGAACTTGGGTTCATTAAAAAATTACTAGATTAATTCATAATTATTATGATAAAGCCAAAACAAAACAGTTTGTATATGTATATGTGTATATATAAACATGTAAAAAATGATAAACATATATATAAATTAAATTCACACATTAAATTGACCACTGTTGTTAAAGCTATTTCTAATTTAAGGTGGGTCAATATTTTGTTTGTCATGATGATTCAATGTAGGGAGTAGCATAAGAAGTATTGCAACATATAATAAAAGAAATTTTGGTTGTACCTATAGGTCATGGTCCACTCCTTTCAGAAGTGTCAAGGCCAACCCCTGTAGAGTCCCGTGGGTGTTGGAAGGTGGGGAGTGAGTAAAGAGCTGTTGATAAGAGGCTGTGTAATAAGCTATTAGGGGCGAGTCCGCCCAAGTCTTCCATTTAAATTCCCAATCATCTCCTTTCACTTTTTTCTTTTTTGCCCCTAACCTCTTAACTTAGTACGCTAGATGGGTGAGAGGATTGGGGTTAGGAAATATTCTAGTAGGTCAAAGTAGGAAGCTGGGTTTATGTGAAGAGACAAGACAATGGACAGTTGAAGATACAGAGCTTTACAGGAAGGAATATTGAGATTTAAGATGAAAAATGTCAAGAATGGGCCAGCTAAGTTTTTTAAATTAATTAATTAATTAATTAATTAATATTTTTAAATTGAAGTATTGCTGCTGTACAATAGCATATGTTGCAGGTGTACAATATAGTGATTCACAATTTTAAAGGTTATACTCCAAGTATAGTTATTATAAAATATTGGCTGTATTCCCCACATTGTATAATATGTCCTTGTAGCTTATTTCATACCTAATAGTTTGTACCTCTTAATTCCCTACCCCTATACTGCCCCTCCCCGCTTCCCTCTCCCCACTGGTAACCACTAGTTTGCTCTCTGTATCTGTAAGTCGGCTTCTTTTTTGTTATATTTACTAGTTTGTTGTATTTTTTAGATTCCACGTATAAATGATCTCACACAGTATCTGTCTTTCTCTGACTTATTTCACTTAGCATAATGCCCTCTAAGTCCATCCATGTTGATGCAAATGGCAAAATTTCATTCTTTTTTATGGCTGAGTAGTATTCCATTGTGTATATATTCCAAATCTTCATTCATTCATCTGTTGATGGACATTTAGGTTGCTTCCATTCTTGGCAATTGTAAATAATGCTGCTGTGAACATTGATAAACAATCTAACCTTACATCTAAAGGAAACAGAGAAAGAAGAACAAACAAAACCCAAAGTTAGTAGAGGAAAGAAATCATAAAGATCAGAGCAGAAATAAATGAAATAGAGACTAAAAAAAGAATAGAAAAGATCAATGAAAGTAAAAGCTGGTTCTTTGAAAAGATAAACAAAATTTATAAACCTTTAGCTGAACTCATCGATACCCCAGACTCGGAGCTACTCACTGTACTCTGTCTCTCTGTCTACTTCAGAGGGTTTCTGTGAGAATCAAGTGAGTTTCTGTGTGTGAAAGTACTTTGAAAATCACAAAGCACTAGATACTTGAAAGCCAGTTTCCAAGAGATAGAAAACGTTATTCACTCTACTCTATGGAACAATCCTTTTAATACAGTACTTGGAAAGCAAGTTACTGTCAAAACTAAAATAAAATTAACCATAGATTAGAGGAACACTTTTGGATGGCAACGTATTAAGAAAAACACAAAGATAAAAAGAAAAAAATGACATATAATCAAGATAAGTTGTAATAAAAAAAAAATGGCCTTTTTGATGGGGTGAAAATTTTTCACAGAGCTGAAAACTGCGATTGCATTGTCGCATTGTATAGAACAGTCTCTAGAACAGGACTGACCTGGCTGTAAGAGGATAATTGCATGACCTAGTGTATTGTTCCCACCTTCAGCTGCTAATGAAGCTCTTGGAAAATGTATCCCCACTTAACGAATGAGGCTGAAAATGCCAAGAAGCCTTTTGCCAAGGATGTGTTCTCCAGACCCAGACTGAATTCATTATTTTGTTAGAGGACTGCCACCAAGCCAACCATGGGTAATTTAGCATACCACATTTCAAGCAGAATTTAATTCATCTAATACATTCACTTTTGTGTGCCATAAATGAGACAAATACCCTATGATCAGGTGACAGCCTGTCAGTAATGCCATAAACAGAAAGTGGTGATGTTAATAGATAGTTCTTCAGTCAAGTCTTGGTATTCCTCCCATTAAACGCTGGTGCAAAAACTTACCAAGGATATCAAGTTCCTATCTTGTGCTGTGTCTGTGCCTTTTTAAGAGGAAGAGGTAAAAGGCTGTGTGTGTGTTTGTGTGTGTATACACTAGTTTGTTGTGAAATATCACTTATCTTCATACCCAAAAAAGAACGGGTATATGTCTTGACGAAAAAAGAGCACCTCTGAGTGACTCAGTCTGCTATGGGTATCTTTTTATAAAATCACACATCTCTAAGGTTACATGAAGATAGCTATCTCTTATAAGTACTAGTTCCTTCTCTCTTTATGGCCACATGCTTTCCCTTTAGATTTTAGCAAATCTAAAAGCAGAGAGAGTTGGAATGTTACCCAAAGTGAGAGTCCTCACACCTATAGAGCCTGCTACCCCAGTCAGGAGGTGACACACGAATGCATCAAGAATGGGGCCAAGATCGCAATAAGAAAATGTGTTACGATACAGACCATTTATCGAACACTTCCTGTTCTAAGAATCTATACATCTGAAAGAACATCTGAGAAAGACACCAGGGGTCCAGTGAGCATCTTTTCTCCTGATCTAAGGGCAGCTCTCAGGTACTTTGGGAATCACAGTTACTTGGGAAGAGTGGAGGGTTGTATCATGTAGGCTCTGGAGTCAGATTGCCTGGTTTTGCATTCTTTCTCTGCTGTTTGATAGCTGTGTGACCTGGGGCAGGTTACTTAGTCTTGATAAGCCTTGGTGCTTCTGTTGGTAAAATAAAGGAATGGGGAGTGGGGGATAGAGAGGGGAGAAGGGGAGAGAGAAAAAATATATATCTCATCAAGGGTGTTGTGAAGAGTGACATAATGCTTGGCACAGTTTCAGGTATATGGTAAGCATGCAATAAATGTCTATCAGCAATTTTTTTTTTTTTTTGGCCGCACTGCACGGCTTGCAGGATCTTAGTTCCCTGACCAGGGATTGAACTCACCCCCTCGGCAGTGAAAGCGAAGAGTCCCAACCACTGGCCCACCAGGGAATTCCCAGCTATTTTTGATATTATTATTTTTCCTTATTTTTCGATATTATTATTTTTCCTTCCCCTACCTAGAGTGAGCCATTAATTGATCAAAATGTGTCATGTACCTAAGACGGACTGGGGCAAAACAAACAAAAGACAAAAACAGATTGAGAAACACAGCTTTGTGCAATAATTTAGACCTCTTCACCAGTCAAAAATTTATAGGAGATGCTATTAGATAGCAAATTAACTGACTTTCCATTCTTAGCTAATTCATTCAACAATATTTGCTATCAAAGATGGATCTGATCTGGGACTTGCCTTCAAGAACCACAATCTTGCCATGAAGATGAGAGGGTGCTATGACTGGGACGCAATGGTGGGGCACCGAGGGAACCTTCTGGGGAGCTGGCAGTATTCTGTTCCTTGACCTGGGGGATGGTTCTATAATAACTAATTAAGCTATACATTTATGTTTAACTTTTTGGTGTGTCTGTTATATTCACAATAAAAAAAGTCCGTAAGAGTGGTATGTGAATGATATCTCAATTAAAAAATTATGAGATACTCCTGACCTTGGATTAGGGAATGGTTTCTTAGATGGACACACAAAGCACAAGCAAGCAAAGGGAAAAATAAATAAATTTAATTTAGTCAAGATTTAAAAGTTTTGCTTCAAAGGAAAGTACCAAGAAAGTGAAAAGACAAGCCACAGAATGGGAGAGGTATTTTCAAATCATGTATCTGATAAGGGTTTAGTATCTAGAATATATAGAAAACTATTACATTTGTCAGTTATGCCTCAATAAAGCTGAAATTAAAAAATAAAAGAAGAAAAAAAAGAACCATTAAAACGCAACAATGAAAAGAGGCAACTCCATTAAAAATGAGTAAAAGCTTTGAAGCTTTTGGATGCTTATCCAAAAAAGATATACAAGTGGGCAACAAGCATATGAAAAGATGCTCAACACCATTAGTCATCAGAGAAATGCAAATAAAAACCACAAAGGTACCACTGCACACCCACTAGGATGGCTATAATGAAAAAGACAGACAATAACAAATGTTGGCAAGGATGTGGAGAAATTGGAACAGTCATGCATTGCCGATGGGAATGTAAAATGGTATAGCCATCTTGGAAAACAATTGGGTAGTTCCTCAAAAAGTTAAACACAGAGTTACCACATGACCCAGAAATCCCACCCGCTAGGTATTTACCCAAGAGAAATGAAAACCTAAGTCCACACAAAATCTTGTACATGAATGTTTTTACCTGCACTATTCAGAATAGTCAAAAATGGGGGGAAAAACTCAACTGTTCATCAACTGATGGATAAACAAAATATGGTATATTCATATAATTGATTATTTTTCAATCATATGAAAGAATGAAGTACTGGTTTCAGCTACAACATGGATGAACCTTGAAAACATTATGCTAAGTGAATGAAGCTGGTCACAAAGGCCACAGGTTGTATGATTCCATTTGTATAGAAGGTCCAAAATAGAAACAGAAAGCAGATTAGTGGTTGCTGGGAATGAGGGGAGAAGGGGACTAGGAAGTGATTACTGATGAGTACAGAGTTTCTTTTGGGGATTATAAAAAATGTTATTGAATTAGATAGTGGTAATGGTTGCAAAACTCTGTAAATGTACTAAAAACCGCTGACTTGTACACTCTGATAAGGTGAATGTCATTGTAGGTGAATTATACCTCAACAAAATAAATAAAATACAAAGTATGGGACAGTTTTATGCTTTGTACTGGTTATATTTGACTAAATTGTAGAGTGTATGAAGAAAATAATAGGAAATAAATTTGAAAATATAAAATGGGATCAAATTATAAAGGGCTTCGATTATCAGGAAGCTGGCCATGGAGAACCATTACAGGTTATTTAGGGAGCGAGTAAGGTGATTAGAGTGTGTTCAGAAATTTAGTCCTGCATCAATTTCAGCATCAACTTTGCATCTGTCCTAGGCTTTGTAGTAGAGAGTACGAGTGATTTTATACTTGGTAGTTTCGTTTGTGTTAGGGAATATATATGATTTTAGAAATTTTTCCCCAAAGGACTTGATCATATTGGCCTGGTAAATTCAATTATATAAACCTTTATTATATAAAACATTATGGATACATGTATGGATATATATATATATATAATATAAAGCATGACTTTCTTCTATAACAAAGAAGTGATAGAAGATAAAAGCAAGATTTTTGTGTCATGTTCACTAATACACATCCCTGATTTGGAGAACAGGAAAGGGAAAATAGTGTATTAGTCTAGGTCTCAACAGAACATTTGTATTATAATAATTTAATGAGCGTTACCAAGAATTGTGAAGGATCGGAAAATTTACCCTACTAATAAGCTAACCTGATAGATGCCGGTAGAAGACACAAGACTCCTAGGTCAGAGACAAAGGGCTTTTTTACTCTGTATTTTACCATAGTCAATTGTGGACAAGTTAACGATTTACAGAATTTTTAAAAATATGATCAAATTAGTTTTTAGAAGCTCTAAGAAATGTATTGTAAAATAAAATATTAAATGCAGAAAATGTATAAAATCTGTTTCCCACGTGGATTTTTGAGTATAGGCTTACTAGACGTTTTGAAAGCTTATAAAGCGAATGTTAGCTTTTTGGATTGAAAACTACAAGCTGAAATAGAATGCTAACGAATCCTAAGCAAATCGCTTATACATAGCGCTTAACTTTCTCAATGAAGTTTTTCAGAAGGACAGATTCAGTAAAGTATGTAAACTGCAAATTCATTGTTCACACCAGCATTCTTTAATCTAATATTCTATGGTGGGAAAAAAATTTACAATAAATGAGAAAACATTAAGTAGTGAATTCTCCTAGTGTTTTCTGCAATATTCCCTGGGATCCATGTGGTTTAATCAACACAAAACAATACTGTTCTTTTAAAAAAAAAATCCCCTTATTCTAGAAATCACATGAAATAGTCTTGCCTGTATTCCAATTATATTTTATTTCACTTAAACCTGTTGAACTGCATGGGCATACAAAACAATTTTATAGCAGCTGTTCCAGCAGAGTCAGGCAGTATGCTGAGCGCTAGCATATCGAGGGAAACGAGACTTTGGTGGGGACACCTGGATCTGAATCTGGAGGCAGCAGGTTTTTAGAGTAGTTTGAAAATTCTTGGTGTTGAAGGAGTCAGTTACCTAATTAAGTTACAGAAGCATGTGTGTTTCATACACAAGGAGAGATGATTACTACTCTTTTCCTAGACTCCCAAGCCATTTCCTTCAATTATATGACCTCCACCCAGACAGAAGAAGTTCTGGTCTAGGATCTGTTTCCTATAGTTTTCTAAATGCTGATCCATCCATTATTAAAGAGACTTGACCTCTGAGCATCAGATTACTGCATTTCTTGTAAACCAGCTTAGTGGCAACAAAATCCAGTTCATCTCTAGATGTTGGGGTTTTTTAACTGAGCCCTTCTATTTTTTTTGTTTCTTGGTTAAAGAAGAGCTGCAAATAAGTCCATGGACATTTTGGTTATCAACTTTACTTACTTTCAAAAGATCTGACCATATAACCCTTTGCCCTGTCTCAGATATTTCATGTGTGTAATTTAAAAAAAATTTTTGTTCTACTGAAATGTCTTTTTTTTTCTCAAGCAGAAATAGCAGAAGATTAAGAATTAGGATATGTACCTTTCCTTTCATCTCTTAATCCCCTGTGTATAACCTATTGCATTAAGATAATGCTTCTGGGAATGTGCCATGTGTTTCTACGACGTGTGTGACTGCAGATGAGCTGGAGTAGACTCGGCTACAATTTCTGAGTCTGGAGCTCCTATGTGTTTGGAAAAATAAGGGTAAAAGAGAATATTCATAAAATATATCTTAACTAGTTCATGCGTCTGAAATAAGAGACTGGGAGCAACATTTCCTAAACTAAATAAGATCTGGTTTAACTTGATATGTGGAAAGAGAAAAGGACAGCCCCCTGAGGAAACTCAAACTTGCAGCAAGACTATGTATATTTGACCTTTTTCTGTTTTTGCCTTGAATTGTCTGGAGGCTCAAAACCATTCTTTTATTTATTTATGTTATTATTTATTATTTTTGGCTGCGTTGGGTCTTTGTTGCAGTGCACGGGTGGCTTTTTTTGTTGCGGAGCACAGGCTCTAGGCGCGTGAGCTTCAGTAGTTGCGGTGCGTGGCCCCGTAGTTGTGGCGCATGGGCTGTAGGGCGCACAGGCTTCAGTAGTTGTGGTGCATGGACTTAGTTTCTCTGCGGCATTTGGGATCTTCCTGGACCAGGGATTGAACCCATGTCCCCTGCATTGGCAGGTAGATTCTTAACCACTGTGCCACCAGGGAAGTCCCCTCAGAACCATTCTTTTTTTTTTTTTTAATTTTTTATTTATTTTATTTTATTTTTTATTTTTGGCTGTGTTGGGTCTTTGTTGCTGTGCGTGGGCTTTCTCTAGCTGTGGCGAGCAGGGGCTACTCTTCGTTGCCTTGTGTGGGCTTCTCATTGTTGTGGCTTCTCTTGTTGCAGAGCACGGGCTCTAGGTGTGCAGGCTTCAGTAGTTGTGGCACGTGGGCTCAGTAGTTGTGGCTTGCGGGCTCTAGAGCTCAGGCTCAGTAGTTGTGGTGCATGGGCTTAGTTGCTCCGCAGCATGTGGGGTCTTCCCAGGCCAGGGCTCGAACCCATGTCCCTTGCATTGGCAAGTGGATTCTTAGCCACTGTGCCACCAGGGAAGCCCCTCAAAACCATTATTTATTTATTTATTTATTTATTTATTTATTTATTTATTTTTGGCTATGTTGGGTCTTCGTTTCTGTGCGAGGGCTTTCTCTAGTTGTGGCGAGCGGGGGCCACTCTTCATCGCGGTGCGCGGGCCTCTCACTATCGCGGCCTCTCTTGTTGCGGAGCACAAGCTCCAGACGCGCGGGCTCAGTAGTTGTGGCTCACGGGCCTAGTTGCTCCGCGGCATGTGGGATCTTCCCAGAGCAGGGCTCGAACCCGTGTCCCCTGCATTAGCAGGCAGACTCTCAACCACTGCGCCACCAGGGAAGCCCCAAAACCATTCTTAATGCTCAGTTACAGAGACTGTATTAAGTTTAAAATTTTAAAATCATTGCCATGATTTTTTCTTTCTACTTTATCATATATATGTATAAATAGTTGGCATAATTGATAAATAGGTGAGTATGTGTGTGTGTATATATGTATAGCGTATATATATCATATATATGTATACATACTTTTTTTCTTTCTTATAAAGTCATCTATAATTGTTTTTGGAAAGAAGTAAGAAATGAATGCATGATAAAAAACAATGAGGTGTGCAGGATGATTCTTTTCCTGTCCATAACCTTAGTTAGCATTTTCTTTTATATCAAGGGAACACTAAAGCTCATTATGAACAGGGCACATAGAAAGATGACACAAACCAAAAGCAAACAAACAAACAAAAAAATAGGTCTTGTGAGAGCTGATCATGGTTCAACAGGATCAGCCTTTCAACTTTCCTTTCTTTCTAATACTAGGGATTTTACTCAAATTGCAAAATTGTGGTTGAGCTGCAGTGACCCGGAGACTCAACATCTGTTAACAGAAAGTAAGAGGGCTGTGTTTACAAGTGAAGTTTCAGAGCCTGGGCGGTGGGCCTGACATTTGAGAAAACGGACAGGGATGGCCCTTTTGTCTCCCTCCCTTGCCCCCCACTTCCCTCTCTAGGACCCAAGTTCTCATGCCACCCAGCCAGGCCTGTCACATCGAGAAAGCACTCAAGCCCTTGACCCCTTCTTCTCTATTCTCCAATCAAAATCTAACCATCCAGTGTCCTGTTTCCTCAGCCCTGTTAGGAGAGAGAATCTAATGTGATAGATAAATTCACAGTAAATATTAGACAATAGAAGAGCTCTCAGATCACGTAGAAAACCCACTGTGGTCACCTTTCCATATTGTTTCAATGTCCTGTGTGTTCTCTGGATTTTGGAGTTATGTCGAATAAGCAGTCAACCATCTCTTGCTCCCCTGACCTTGTGTCCTCACCTTCCTGCCTCTCACTGCCTGCAAATAGCCTGGTCTATGGGTTTTTTCTTTTTGTTTTTTCCATTGAAAAGGAAGATTTAAATTCTCTTTGACTAGAGTTGGTAAGACGGATTAGAAAGTAGATAAGCCCCTAAATGAGATCTTTTTTTCCTAAATATAAATAGAAAAATTGCTAGGTCATTTCTGAGAGAAGAGTTGTATGTATGGTGGAACATTTTGTTTCAGAAATGAATATTCCAAGATAGAACCATTCATAGTGTTTTCCTGCAGATATCCAATAAAATGGGTAAGGGATATCCATTCATCTCTGTACAGAAGCTTTGATGCTTTAGCATAAAAGAGGAAGGAGTGGTGAGCATCTGAGACATCCTGGCAGTATGGATTCGAGGGAGCAGGGTTAGCTTTGGCCAGGTAATCCCTTTGTATCAGAAAGGCCAGTATCCTTATAGAATGTTGGCTCGGCTATGACCCATGTTTTGACCTGCAGTTCCTGAAAAGGTTTTATGCGACACCATTTTTTTTTCTTTCTTTTTTTTTTTAATACAGCAGATTCTTATTAGTCATCAGTTTTATACACATCAGTGTATACATGTCAATCCCAATCTCCCAATTCATCCCACCACCACCACCACCCCCCGCCACTTTCTCTCCTTGGTGTCCATACGTTTGTTCTCTACATCTGTGTCTCTCTTTCTGCCTTACAAACCGGTTCATCTGTACCATTTTTCTAGGTTCGACATATATGCATTAATATACGATATTTGTTTTTCTCTTTCTGACTTACATCACTCTGTATGACAGTCTCTAGATTCATCCACGTCTCTACAAATGACCCAATTTCGTTCCTTTTTATGGCTGAGTAATATTCCATTGTATATATGTACCACATCTTCTTTATCCATTCGTCTGTCAATGGGCATTTAGGTTGCTTCCATGACCTGGATGTTGTAAATAGAACTGCAATGAACATTGGGGTGCATGTGTCTTTTTGAATGATGGTTCTCTCTGGGTATATGCCCAGTAGTGGGATTGCTGGGGCATATGGTAATTCTATTTTTAGTTTTTAAAGGAACCTCCATACTGTTCTCCATAGTGGCTGTATCAATTTACATTCCCACCAACAGTGCAATAGGGTTCCCTTTTCTCCACACCCTCTCCAGCATTTGTTGTTTGTAGATTTTCTGATGATGCCCATTCTAACTGGTGTGAGGTGATATCTCATTGTAGTTTTGATTTGCATTTCTCTAATAACTAGTGATGTTGAGCAGCTTCATGTGCTTCTTGGCCATCTGTATGTCTTCTTTGGAGAAAAGTCTATTTAGATCTTCTGCCCATTTTTGGATTGGGCTGTTTGTTTTTTTAATATTGAGCTGTATGAGCTGTTTATATATTTTGGAGATTAATCCTTTGTCCATTGATTCGTTTGCAAATATTTTCTCCCATTCTGAGAGTTGTCTTTTCATCTTGTTTATGGTTTCCTTTGCTGTGCAAAAGCTTTTAAGTTTCATTAGGTCCCATTTGTTTATTTTTGTTTTTATTTCCATTACTCTAGGAGGTGAATCAAAAAAGATCTTGCTGTGATTTCTGTCAAAGAGTGTTCTTCCTATGTTTTCCTCTAAGAGTTTTATAGTGTCCAGTCTTACATTTAGGTCTTTAATCTGTTTTGAATTTATTTTTGTGTATGCTGTTAGGGAGTGTTCTAATTTTATTCTTTTACATGTAGCTGTCCAGTCTTCCTAGCACCACTTATTGAAGAGACTGTCTTTTCTCCATTGTTTATCCTTGCCTCCTTTGTCATAGATTAGTTGACCATAGGTGCATGGGTTTATCTCTGGGCTTTCTATCTTGTTCCATTGATCTGTGTTTCTGTTTTTGTGCCAGTACCATATTGTCTTGATTACTGTAGCTTTGTAGTATTGTCTGAAGTCAGGGAGTCTGATTCCTCCAGCTCTGTTTTTTTCCCTCAAGACTGCTTTGTTTATTCGGGGTCTTTTGTGTCTCCATACAAATTTTAAGATTTTTTGTTCTAGTTCTGTAAAAAAATGCCATTGGTAATTTGATAGGGATTGCACTGAATCTGTAGATTGCTTTGGGCAGTATAGTCATTTTCACAATATTGATTCTTCCAATCCAAGAACATGGTATATCTCTCCATCTGTTGGTATCATCTTTAATTTCTTTCATCAGTGTCTTACAGTTTTCTGCATACAGGTCTTTTGTCTCCCAAGGTAGGTTTCTTCCTAGGTATTTTATTCTTTGTGTTGCATTGGTAAATGGGAGTGTTTCCTTAATTTCTCTTTCACATTTTTCATCATTATTGTATAGGAATGCAAGAGATTTCTGTGCATTAATTTTGTATCCTGCAACATTACCAAATTCATTGATTAGCTCTAGTAGTTTTCTGGTGGCATCTTTAGGATTCTCTATGTATAGTAACATGTCATCTGCAAACAGTGACAGTTTTACTCCTTCTTTTCCAATTTGTATTCCTTTTGTTTCTTTTTCTTCTCTGATTGCTGTGGCTAGGACTTCCAAAACTATGTTGAATAATAGTGGTGAGAGTGGACATCCTTGACTTGTTCCTGATCTTAGAGGAAATGCTTTCAGTTTTTCACCATTGAGAATGAGGTTTGCTGTGGGTTTGTCGTATATGGCCTTTATTATGTTGAAGTAGGTTCCCTCTATGCCCACTTTCTTGAGAGTTTTTATTATAAATGGATGTTGAATTTTGTCAAAAGCTTTTTCTGCATCTATTGAGATGATCATATGGTTTTTATTCTTCAACTTGATAATATGGTGTATCACATTGATTGATTTGTGTATATTAAAGAATCCTTGCATCCCTGGGATAAATCCCACTTGATCATGGTGTACGATCCTTTTAATGTGTTGTTGGATTCTGTTTGCTAGTATTTTGTTGAGGATTTTTGCATCTATATTCATCAGTGATATTGGTCTGTAATTTTCTTTTTCTGTAGTATCTTTGTCTGGTTTTGGTATCAGGGTGATGTTGGCCTCAAAGAATGAGTTTGGGAGTATTCCTTCCTCTGTAATTTTTAGGAAGAGTTTGAGAAGGATGGGTGTTAGCTCTTCTCTAAATGTTTGATAGAATTCACCTGTGAAGCCATCTGGTCCTGGACTTTTGTTTGTTGGAAGATTTTTAATCACAGTTTCAGTTTCATTACTTGTGATTGGTGTGTTCGTATTTTCTATTTCTTCCTGGTTTAGTCTTGGAAGATTACACCTTTCTAAGAATTTGTCCATTTCTTTCAGATTGTCCATTTTATTGGCATAGAGTTGCTTGTAGTAGTCTCTTAGGATGCTTTGTATTTCTGCAGTGTCTGTTGTAACTTGTCCTTTTTCATTTCAAATTTTATTGATTTGAATCCTCTCCCTCTTTTTCTTGATGAGTCTGGCTAATGGTTTATCAATTTTGTTTATCTTCTCAAAGAACCAACTTTTAGTTTTATTGATCTTTACTATTGTTTTCTTTGTTTCTATTTCATTTATTTCTGCTCTGATCTTTACGATTTCTCTCCTTCTGCTAACTTTGGGTTTTGTTTGTTCTTCTTTCTCTAGTTCCTTTAGGTGTAAGGTTAGATTGTTTATTTGAGATTTTTCTTATTTCCTTAGGTAGGCTTGTATTGCTATAAACTTCCCTCTTAGAACTGCTTTTGCTGCATCCCATAGGTTTTGGATCGTCGTGTTTTCATTGTCATTTGTCTCTAGGTATTTTTTGATTTCCTCAGCGATCTGTTGGTTATTTTGTAACGTATTGTTTAGCCTCCATGTGTTTGTGTTTTTTACGTTTTTTTCCCTGTAATTGATTTCTAATCTCATAACGTTGTGGTCAGAAAAAATGCTTGATATGATTTCAGTTTTCTTAAATTTACTGAGGCTTGATTTGTGACCCAAGATGTGATCTATCCTGAAGAATGTTCTGTGCGCACTTGTGAAGAAAGTGTAATCTGCTGTTTTTGGATGGAATGTCCTATAAATATCAATTAAATCTATCTGGTCTCTTGTGTCATTTAAAGCTTGTGTTTCCTTATTAATTTTCTGTTTGGATGATCTGTCCATTGGTGTAAGTGAGGTGTTAAAGTCCCCCACTATTATTGTGTTACTGTTGATTTCCTCTTTTATAGCTGTTAACAGTTGCCTTATGTATTGAGGTGTTCCTATGTTGGGTGCATATATATTTATAATTGTTATATCTTCTTCTTGGATTGATCCCTTGATCATTATGTAGTGTCCTTCCTTGTCTCTTGTAACATTCTTTATTTTAAAGTCATTTTATCTGATATGAGTATTGCTACTCCAGCTTTCGTTTGATTTCCATTTGCATGGAATGTCTTTTTCCATCCCCTCACTTTCACTCTGTATGTGTCCCTAGGTCTGAAGTGGGTCTCTTGCAGACAGCATATATATGGGTCTTGTTTTTGTATCCATTCAGCCAGTCTATGTCTTTTGGTTGATGCATTTAATCCAGTCACGTTTAAGGTAATTATCGATATGTATGTTCCTATTACCTATTTCTTAATTGTTTTGGGTTTGTTTTTGTAGGTCCTTTTCTTCTCTTGTGTTTCCCACTTAGAAAAGTTTCTTCAGCATTTGTTGTAGAGCTGGTTTGGTGGTGCTGAATTCTCTTAACTTTTGCTTGTCTGTAAAGCTTTCGATTTCTCCATCGAATCTGAATGAGATCCTTGCTGGGTAGAGTAATCTTGGTTGTAGGTTCTTCCCTTTCATCACTTTAAGTATATCATGCCACTCCCTTCTGGCTTGTAGAGTTTCTGCTGAGAAATCAGCTGTTAACCTTATGGGAGTTCCCTTGTATATTATTTGTCGTTTTTCCCTTGCTTTCTTTCAATAATTTTTCTTTCTCTTTAATTTTTGCCAATTTGATTATTGTGTGTCTTGGCGTGTTTCTCCTGTATGGGTTTATCCTGTATGGGACTCTCTGTGCTTCCTGGACTTGCGTGGCTATTTCATTTCCCATGTTAGGGAAGTTTTCAACTATAATCTCTTCAAATATTTTCTCTGGTCCTTTCTCTCTCTCTTCTCCTTCTGGGACCCCTATCATGCGAATGTTGCTGCGTTTAATGTTGTCCCAGGGGTCTCTTAGGCTGTCTTCATTTCTTTTCATTCTTTTTTCTTTATTCTGTTCCGCAGCAGTGAATTCCACCATTCTTTCTTCCAGGTCACTTATCCGTTCTTCTGCCTCAGTTATTCTGCTATTGATTCCTTCTAGTGTAGTTTTCATTGCAGCTATTGTATTGGTCATCTCTGTTTGTTTGTTCTTTAATTCTTCTAGGTCTTTGTTAAACATTTCTTGCATCTTCTCGATCTTTGCCGCCAATGTTTTTCCAAGGTCCTGGATCATCTTCACTATCATTATTCTGAATTCTTTTTCTGGAAGGTTGCCTATCTCCACTTCATTTAGTTGTTTTTCTGGGGTTTTATCTTGTTCCTTCATCTGGTACATAGCCCTCTGTCTTTTCATCTTGTCTATCTTTCTGTGAGTGTGGTTTTTGTTCCACAGGCTGCAGGATTGTAGTTCTTTTTGCTTCTGCTGTCTGCCCTCTGGTGGATGAGGCTATCTAAGAGGCTTTTGCAAGTTTCCTGATGGGAGGGACTGGTGGTGGGCAGAGCTGGCTGTTGCTCTGGTGGGCAGAGCTCAGTAAAACTTTAATCTGCTTGTCTGCTGATGGGTGGGGCTGGGTTCCCTCCCTTTTGTTTGTTTGGCCTGAGGCAACCCAACACTGGAGCCTACCTGGGCTCTTTGTTGTGGTTAATTGCGGACTCTGGGAGGGCTCACGCCAAGGAGTACTTCCCAGAACTGCTGCTGCCAGTGTCCTTGTCCTCATGGTGAGACACAGCCACCCCCCTGCCTCTGCAGGAGACCCTCCAACACTAGCAGGTAGGTCTGGTTCAGTCTCCTATGGGGTCACTGCTCCTTCCCCTGGGTCCCGATGCACACATTACTTTGTGTGTGCCCTCCAAGAGTGGAGTCTCTGTGTCCCCCAGTCCTGTCAAAGTACTGCAATCAAACCTTGGATGCCTTCAAAGTCTGATTCTCTGTGAATTCCTCCTCCCGTTGCCAGACCCCCAGGTTGGGAAGCCTGACATGGGGTTCAGAACCTTCACTCCAATGGGTGGACTTCTGTGGTATAAGTGTTCTCCAGTCTGTGAGTCACCCACCCAGCAGTTATGGGATTTGATTTTATTGTGATTGCGCCCCTCCTACCATCTCATTGTGGCTTCTCCTTTGTCTTTGGATGTGGGATATCTTTTTTGGTGAGTTCCAGTGTCTTCCTGCTGTTGATTGTTCAGCATTTAGTTGTGATTCTGGTGTTCTCGCAGAGGGAGTGAGAGCACGTCCTTCTTCTCCTCCATCTTGAACCAATCTGCTATGCAACACCTTTTTGTTCTTTCCCAAATCACTTGAAAATAAATAGTGGAGAGAATAATGTGATCAGGGGCTCTGATTACATTTATTGCTTATGTAGGGTTTTAGTAGGCAATGGGATGCTTCATGATTCTTTATGCCTTATATGTCTGAAATGTATCATAATAATTAAATGTCTGTAAAAACTAAATAGAACAAATGGTTTGGAGAAATTAGTCCTATATAGTCAAATGGTTCATTTGCATAGGTACTAACATGGTAGCAGTTTGGCCATTTCCATTTTTTATGCTTCCCTACCCCTTAAACAAACATAAACGGAATTTTACGGATGTGACTAGTTGCTTCCCACTCTCTCTGACTTACAGAAGAAAATATGTGTGCACTGCCATTTGCTTAAAGATCAGCAGCTTCCATTTCTGTGGGATGGGATGGAAGTGACCACACATGTGTTTGATCAGTAAGCCTAAGTATTTGCAATGCTAACTCTACCTACTGCAAAAGCACAGACAGTTGCATATTTAATTAGAAATTCAAAAAGGCCAGAGCAGACAGTGGATGGCAACTAGTATATTTTGAGACGGATGTTTAGAATATGCAGAAAAAGATTCTTTGCCTATAAATAAGATAGACAGTTCATAACCACATGGCTGGAACCTCTTTCGTAAACATTTGAATGAGATGGGGTCCAGATGGGAGGGCTGGTCATGGAACTTTAAGATCCTCATGAGGGCTGGCAATGCCTGTTGGGAATAAACCGTATTGCCTGGCTGCCCAACCACTAGCTGTATCCCAATCCATTGGCACTTATTCAATAATTCTTGTAAAGTTTAAAAAAAAAAAAAGAACTGCTTCTTTGGTGGTACTGGGAGGGGGAGTTCCAGGAAACAAAAAGCCACATGCTAGTGTCTTAGTGGTAGCCAGGACCACCATGTGTGGCCATGCAGATTTTGCTCTGCATGACTCCTGGTGTCACCATTCACATAGATTCCAAAATGAATGACACCCCCTGTAGTTGTGCAATGTCTCAGCCCTAGTGGTAATCATTTATTTGGTGATTTGGAAATATTTCCAGAGTATCCCTTGTGAAGGACAAAGGTCTACTGTGTATCTTATATACTTCACTATTAACCCTGTAACTTGTACTGAGTAATTAATAAATATCTATTTGGTGAAGAAGTAAGAGAAAAGCAACTTTAAAAAGAACAGCTTTTAAAAAAATGGTACAAATGAACTTATTTACAAAACAGAAATAGAGTCCCAGATGTAGAAAACAAACTTATGGTTACCGGGCGGGGAAGGGAGTGGGGAGGGATAAATTGGGAGATTGGGATTGACACATCACACTACTATATATAAAATAGATAACTAACAAGGACCTACTGTATAGCACAGGGAACTCTATTCAGTACTCTGTAATGACCTATATGGGAAAAAATCTAAAAAAGAGTGGATATACGTATATGTATAACTGATTCACTTTGCTGTACACCTGAAACCAACACAACATTGTAAATCAACTATACTCCAATAAAAATTTAAAAAAATAAAAATAAAAAGAACAGCTTTATTAAAATATAATTTCCGGGCTTCCCTGGTGGCTCAGTGGTTGAGAATCTGCCTGCCAACGCAGGGGACACAGGTTCGAGCCCTGGTCTGGGAAGATCCCACATGCCGCGGAGTAACTAGGCCCGTGAGCCACAATTACTGAGCCTGCGCGTCTGGAGCCTGTGCTCCACAACAAGAGAGGCCACGATAGTAAGAGGCCCGAGCACCGCGATGAAGAGTGGCCCCCACCCTCGCACAGAAACAAAGACCCAATGCAGCCATAAATAAATAAATAAATAAAAATTTAAAAAAATATATAATTTCCATATCATAAAATTCACCCCTTTAAAAGTGTACAAGTCAGTAATTTTTAATATATTTATGGTGTAGTACAATCATCACCCTAATCAATTTTAAAACATTTCATTACTCTCCCCACAAAATGCCATACCTGTTATCAGTCACGCCCTGTTCTGGAGTTCTGGTTATGACTTTCCTTGTCCCTTCCTTCTGCCAGCTCCTGGCAACCACTAATCTATCTTCTATCCCTATAGATTTGCCTATTCTGGACATTTCATATAAAGAGAATCATACATTGTGTGACCTTCTGTGATTTGCTTCTTTCATTTAGCATGTTTTCAAGGTTCATCCATGTTTTAGCACGTATCAGTACTTCATTTCTTTTTACTGTCAAATTATATTCCGTTGTATGGATATGCCACATTTTATTTATCCATTCATCAGTTAGTGGGTATCTAAGTTATTTCTACTTTTTGGCTATTATGAATAATGCTGTTATGAATATTCATGTACAGATTGTTTATGTGGACATATATTTTCAATTCTCTTGGATGTACCTAGGAGTAGAATTGCTGGGGAAAGGGCAATTTTTACTTTAGTAATCTCTCCATTATTAACTGTTATATTAAAAGTCATCTTGTTAATGGTATATGTCCTTTTTTATTTACAGTGTTTTTATTTACAATGTTTTATTTACATTGACTTACAATGTTGTGTTAATTTCTGCTGTACAGCAAAGTGACTTAGTTATACATATATATTCTTTTTCATATTCTTTTCCATTATGGTTCATTACAGGATATTGAATATAGTTCTCTGTGCTATACAGTAGGACCTTGTTGTTTATCCATCCTATATATAATAGTTTGCATCTGTTAATCCCAAACTCCCAATCCTTCTCTCCCCCACTGCCACCCTTGGCAACCACAAGTCTATTCTCTATGGCTGTGAGTCTGTTTCTGTTCCCTAGATAAGTTCATTTGTATCGTATTTTAGAGTCCACATATAAGTGATAGCATATGGTATTTGTCTTTCTCTGTCTGACTTACTTCACTCAGTATGATAATCTCTAGGTCCATCCATGTTGTTGCAAATGGCATTATTTCATTCTTTTCTATGGCTGAATAATATTCCATTGTATATTGTATTTATATACCATTGTATACCACGTCTTCTTTATCCATTCATCTTTCGATGGACATTTAGGTTGCTTCCATGACTTGGTTATTGTACATAGTGTTGTTGTGAACATAGGGGTGCATGGATCTTTTCTAGTTATAGTTTTGTCTGGATATATGCCCAGCAGTGGGATTGCTGGATCATATGATAGTTCCATTTTTAGTTTTTTGAGGAACCTCCATACTGTTCTCCATAGTGGCTGCACCAATTTACATTCCCACCAACAGTGCAGGAAGGTTCAGTGGTGTGTGTCTGGCTTGGCTGGTACTTCTTGGTCCTACACCAACCCTCCACCCCCCACCCTCACACATGTTGTGAGCCAGTAGGTGAACCACAGAAAAGTGAATTGTACTAAGTGTTTAGTCTCTTTGAATAGGGTCATACTTCCATTGAATTCACTCTGATTTATTATTTTGCTACTGTGCTTGGAACACAGATAGTATTCATTAAGAATTGGATCTATAGAGTAGAAACAGAGGTTCCCTGTTTCCATCAGTCAACTCTCAAAGGATAGCTGGAGCCAATTTCAGATTATTCTAGGGCCTTTGCTTTCTTAGTTCCTTGCCATCCTTCTTTTTTTGGCCTTTTTGCTTTTCATTAGTGCCACTTACTAAACTAAGAGACCTGAAACACAGATATCTCAGCCAAAGTATTTTTATAGTCTTTAGGTGAAAAGAACTTATAATAGGTTTGTCATCATGGTTTTTATGTGCCTTGTAAATTGTGTTGTTTGTCCTGAAACTCTGAAGAAGTTACAGTCTGCTTCTTTCAACCTATTCTTAGTTTCTGGTATTATGCTGTCAGAGTTATTATTAAGGATGGTAAAAAGAACTTACAGTAAAGGAAGCAAATTGTTTAAGTGCATAAATTATAGAATTTATTTTTTTTAAAAGTGGTCACAAAGTAAGAAAAAGGACCACCGGAATGATTTTCTTTAAATAGACTGTATTTTCATCATAATAGTAACTTTATACATAGGTCTTCTTGTTATGACTTTGCAAAGTGAGCATTACCTTAGAATTGAGATCCTTAGATTAAGGAACTTGTCAAAAGTCTGCTTTTTTAATGAGCCAAAGCTATTTGAACTCTGCAGACTTTCACAGTTTTCTTAGTGGCATGAATATTTGAGTAGAAGGTAATAAAGAGTAGGCAGTGAGAGGGATGCTGTTTGACTCTTAAGGAGAACGTTGTTTCATTGGAGAGGAATAAAATATGGACTCCCTTTAAGCAAAGTAGTTTTCATTTCTGTTGTCCAGATTTCTTAAGAACCTGATAAAAACATTAGCCCCACCGTATCCAGCATTCCCCATTAATTCTTCTTGGACCCTTTTCTACAGAATGAAATTGGTTGATTCATAGGCTGGCCTGAGGTTTTGAATAGAGAGCTTTGGGAGAATGTTTAAGAAGTGTTCCAGCAAACCATTAAGACTGTTGACAGGTGGCCAAGCCAAGGGAAAGAGTATTAGTAATAACAACAACTTACACTTACAGAGCTCTTAATGATGTCAGGCAGTGCCCTAAGTACAGTACATGTATTAACTCATGTGATTCTCATAGCAATCCTATGAGGTCAGTCGGTTTTTACCCTCAATTTAGATGAAGGAACTCAGGCACAAATAAGTTAAAGAATTGCCCAAGGTCACACAATCATGATTTGAACCCAGGTGGTCTAGTTCCAGAGTCAGTGTCCTTAACCACTAAGTGTCCCTGCACAACCTGGAAACACGGAGAAACTCTCACTCCTGCCTCTGGAGAAGGGAGGGAGGGCAGGGGCCCAGTTCCCTGTCAGCATTTTGCTGAAACGAACTGGTGAGCTGAGGCATTCTCCTGGCCTTTCACTGCTTGGGTAATTTCAGATGGCAAAAGAAGCATTAGTTGTATGGAATTCTTTTGTGGTCAGAAGGTACCAGCAGGGCATAGATCTAGCTTATCTTTAAAGATATACCTTTTTTTTTTAACAGAGAATGAGTGCTATTGTATACAATATTGTCTTTTATTATGGCAGGTTTGTGGAAACTGGCAAAAGAGTCAAATTAAGAGGAGTTGAGATGTAAAGATGAAAAAGCTAAGTCACAAGACCATTGCAAAGTGAGAAGAATGTAATTTGTGTGTCCGTTTACTCCCTAGTGTGACTTTTAATCTCCGGTACTTAAAACTTACTGAAACTATCTAACTGTGGCCTAATAAAATAAAGAGCCACCATGTCTTTTCATTTCTGTTTGTCGAAGTTGCGCAGATGTCGGATGAAGATAAATAAATACTGTTGACAGCTTCTGGTGGAAGCATAATGTGCTTTGAAAGAATGAATCAAGACATGAGTCAGGGTTTATGGCCTCAGAGCAAATGAAGGTCTTCTTGGGGACAAAATGAGGTTTAGGATTCTAGAGGAAGCTTCTAGAAGAATGAGCACAGCCCAAAATGGTGCTACCCTTGGTACTGTCCTTAGTCAAGTAGAGAAAGACAAAGAATCAGTTTATAAAAATGCATATTGACTGGTGGATTAGAGGTGCATTGAGCCAATAGAATGGTTGAATTTTATTTCAGCAATTGAAATTAGCTCATTGCGGGCAGCCACTATGTACATATTACCCGCCCCTACATCCTAATCCATAGTAGCGTGCCTGCTACTTAGGAACAAGAAAAAGAGCAAAAATAATAACTACCATTTATTGACACTTACCATGTAGGCTATGTATTATCATCACCTCCATTTTATGAATGAATAAATGGAACCTTGGAGAGTTAAGTCAATGGCCAAATCTCACACAAGTCATTTAACTGCAAAGTCTATTTTCTTAACCACCGCAGCTGATCATGGCTGACCTTAATGATTAGGCTAAAGGTTTTAGAATATCTTCTGCAGTTAATGGGGGAATCCTTGAAAGTTTTCGGAACAGGAGACTTATAAAAAAGTGGTATATGGGATGAGGGCAGAATGGTTTTGTAGCTTTTGCACTTTATTTTATTTTATTTAAGTCTTTATCGAATTTGTTACAATGTTGCTTCTGTCTTATGTTTTGGTTTTTTGGCCTCAAGGCATGTGGGATCTTAGCTCCCCAACCAGGGATCGAACCCGCACCCCCTGCATTGGAAGGCAAAGTCTTAACCACTGGACCGCCAGGGAAGTCCCATTTAGCTTTCACACTTTCATCTTGCCGTGAAGTGATAAGCATCTGAGTCAGTATGTTAGGTTAGAGCCAAAAAGAGAAGAGAGATAGAAGACTCTCTGAGAACAAATGGTTGATCCTTGAGACATGGGGACTGATTGGTTGTGGGAATTAGGGAGAGGAAGGAGTCCCAATGAATCTGAGGTCTCCAGAGTAGTGACAGAGAGATTGCTGGTGTCATAAATAGAAATAGGGAAATTAGGAGATGAAGCAGTTTGCAAAGATTTTTAGGCCTGCAGTGGTGTTTTGGGCCTCCGGTGATGGCAGGACGCTAGTGTGCAATGTATACCAGTTAGTCTTTCCTTGATGTCAGAGACTTTGTCTCCCTACATAAAAGCTAAAAATCCTGGATTCTTGCTTTCCTAGACTCCCTTGCACATGACCCAGCTTTGGTCATGGGACACAAGTGGATACCTCCTGAGGGTTTCTAGGAAAGATTTTTCTCTTTGATGATTAAAAAATCTAGTAAGAAAAATATCTTTCTGCTTTGGATTTCAAATGCAAGTTTATCTCACAGGAAGCTGCTGCAGCCATTTTGTAGCCTTGAGGCACAGGTGGAGAAAACAGGTGGGAATTTGACTCAGAGCCCTGACATTGGGGAGCTCCTGAAACAACACCAGGGCCATCCATCTCTCAACTTATCATGTGGGGAAAAAAAACCCATTGTTCAAGCCACTTTTAGATGAGTGTTTTGTTATTTGTAGCCAGAGCATCCCAGCTGATATAGACTTCATGCAGGTCCCAGATTACCTTGGGATCCAAGACTGGCCGTACTTTCTCTTTTGGACATTAATTTTGGGCAAACACCATATGGGGAATGAACATCAGAATTGTCCACTGAAGCCTTTAAAATAGTAGGAGTTCCTAAAAAGGAGAATGCGCTTTGGATCCCATTTCCAGAAAATGAGGGCTTTTTAACAAAAGTCTCTAAAGGTCATACAGCCTGGCCCAGATCTCAGACCCAGTTTGCTGCTAGGTGAGAGTCCCTGTTAGGTTTCAGTGTTACAGTGTGCTTCTCAAATGACAACAGGGCTCATTAGTAAAATGAAGCATCCCAAAGCCCCTAGATACACACGGGGCGAAGGAAGCATTTTCTTCTTTCAGAGCTGCTGCTCTTTCCATGCTCTTCCTCCCACCTTCCTTGCATTTGCTGGTGTCTGCTGGCAGGGAGGCAAGTTCAGCCCAGTGATGGATGTGCCAACGAGACTTAGCCTGCTTTGTGAAGCTTTTGAATTGGAGCAAGTATGCATTTGGAAGGTCTGGATGACTGGTTGATTGAAAAGTAATTGATTGCAGAATTTCAAAATGAGATTCAAAAGGTACATTATAAAGTTGGATTTCACAAAGGCCAAATACTTTATTATACTCTTCTTTTTGGCTCATTTTATTCATTTTAAGTTTACCAAATTATTTTAGAATTTTGTACCCAGTTCACCATTTAGCTCCTGAAGCTTTTTGTGTGTTGTATATAAAGTTTATGATAAGAAAATTCTTGTCAGGAAGAAGAGAGAAAAACATGCTACGTAGATTCTAGTCCTGATTCTGCCACCCAGGAGGGAAAATTGTTTAATGTTTCCAAGCTTCCATATTTGTCAGTGAAAATATTTGACTAAATCTTGTGTAAGATCCTGTCCACATGAGCTCAGAGTTCCTACTTCTTAGGTCATGTTCTACGTGGAGGGCGGGGCAGGGTGTGGGTCTTACCTACACACCTCAGGGGGAACACACCTGAAGACAAATAAGAATCTTGCTAGAAGTATAATGTCAATAAAATTTGGTTCTGATGGTGGGATTCTTGGCGGAGATGCCAGGTAAAATACAAGACACTTAATTAAATTTAAATTTCGGGTAAACAAGAATTTAATTTTATTTTTTTTAATATAAGTATGTCCCAACTGCTACATGGGGCATACTTATACTAAAAAATATCCATTATTTTATTTGAAATTCAAATTTACCTGGGAGTCCTATATCTGGATTTACGAAATCCAGCAACCCGAATTCTGCAAGAAGTCACTGATGGTGATGACATCAGCCTAAGTTACTCGAGAGAGGATAAAGGAAGGCTCCAGGAGGCTTCTGTAGGTTTGATAGATCTGCTGTCCCGGCGGGGGGCTGAGTGCATTCAGCCAGAGGTGAGGGGAGTGAAAGACTGAGGTATGTGTCAGGAACTGGGGGACAGGGAGTCCTCCCACTCCTGGTTCCTCACTTGACCTTGAACATCTCTTCAACCCCCTTTCCCTCTTTCACCCTTAATTGGTTTTCATGAAAATGAAACTATTAACTTTTTATTATAGGCTGTAGTTATGTCATCCTTTTCATGGTCCTTGTTCTGAATTTTGAAATGAGTGGGTGGGCCTTGGTCTATTTTCCTCGTTCTCCATGCTCACTGCCCCCTCCCTAATTAAATTGATTTCTGCTGGTGCGTGCCCCGGATTGATTTTTCCTCCCCTGTGGACTTGCTCTTTCTCAGTAGAAACATGAACGCCAAATTTCTCAAACCCATTTCTAAATTTCTGGGCCTTTTCAGATTTTCTTTATACTCATCCTTCAGTTGTCTGTACACTCTTTACCCACATCACACGCCTGTAAGGAAGCAAAAGGCAAGACTCTTTACAGCATGTAGAGGGACGGGATTGCACTTCGGTTTTGACCCCCGGTGTGTGGCTCGCTGCCTGTAGCACTGCGGAGGCGGAATCGACACTGTGCACTGCTGGTTTGTTCCTGTTTGTCAAACAAGATCACTTAGCACCTCTGGGTCGGGTAACTGTGCTTTCCTGTGAAGCGAGAGGACTGCTGAGCTGGAGAAACGGAGGACACTGATCCCAGATGCTAAGCATTTCAGGGCCCTGATAGTAAAAGCAGGAGAAGAATGAACAGGAAAAAGAGATGCTGAGACTGCCACACACATGGTACAGGACATGGCTGGGGTGGGAATCTAATGACAAGGGGATGTCCTCCCCCCTCCCCCCCAAATATTGGCAAATGAGAGCAGCCACAACTCCTGGCTTTTTAGTTATTTATCCTGAGGATGGTAGCGGGAGGGGCTCTTTGGGGTGCCCTCTGCGTGGAGCTCTCAGTGGTCCCCAGTGTTGTAGCCTTTGGGGCCCAACATGCCAGCTGTGGAATTTGGCAGATGGAGGTCATGGGTCAAGGCCACTTCTGAAAGCGCTGCTTAAGTTTGTCCTCTGTGCAATCTGATTCAAAGGGTGGAAGGCCCTTCTCTTTAAACTTTTACCTACGTGGTTGAAATTCCCACCCCTAGAACCACTAAAGAGCCCAAAACCTTTGTTCAGGCCAGCTTTCTTCTGTGTACTAGGCACCAGAGATCCTGAGAAGAATGAATGGTCCCCACTGTCTGGGAGCTTATCAAATAAAGTAAGCTGACGGTTGAACTAGAGTTTACCCATGTAATGAGTGCCGTGGTGATAGTTCACACTGATAGTTAGGCCTGTGTCCAGGGGTGGGGGACATTGAGGAGCTCAGCAACGAGAGGAAGATGACAGATGTAGGTAAGGTTGTGGGCTTGGATGCTGTAGGAGCCGCTGTGCGTGCCATGCCCAGATCCCCTTGACTGGACTGGTGTCCCCAGCCCTGAGCTGCTGGGGACACTGGCTGGCGGGCTCCCCGCTGCACTCTCCCAGGGTAAACTGCCCTCAGCTGAAAGAATCAGAAAATGCCCAGGTGGTGTATACCCTTCCCCAGGGATGCCTTATAGCCAATGGCTGATTGATGAGACAGTACGAAAATCTGGCTTCCTTGCCTCAAAGTGGAGAACTCTGTGCTGTTATTCTTGCTCCAGAGATCCTGTGGCATCAGCCTGAGAGCAGACTTCAGCTGGAACCACGTCTTAACTTCTGCACCATCCTGCCTCCCTCACTTCCTTACAGGTATCTCCCCAAAACGTGTCTCAGTAAATCACTGGCACATGAATTCATCTCTGGCTCTGTGTCTAGCAAACCCCATCTGATGGTAGAGGGGCAGGAAGTTGATGTGGTTCTGGAGTTGTGGGCTCTTATTTTCTGTGACATGGGAGACACAGTAGACAAGGTGGTTGAGGAGATTGGTGAACGTTGATGGTGGGCGTGTGCCTCATGTGGGGAATGGGAGCAGCGTTGATCGTCAGCTTAGGTGAGAGACCATAATATTTTCGTGGCACCATCTATATTGTGGTATCATTAGCTTCAGCACTCAGCAGCCTAGATACAAAACCAGAAGCAGATGGCACATGGCTGTAGTGCTGACAAAGGGAGGCCATAGGAAGATAATGGTCCAGGCATGATAAGAAAGGACTTGAAGGTCGGAAGGAACAAATAGTTTGGGAGGAAATGGAGGTGTCAATAGACCAAAGATATGGTTAAGATTGAAAAATATGTGTGATAGGCACCAACCAGAAAACAGGTGGCAAGATTAGGAGGCTAGGAGGGTGTGTTCAGAGTTTAGAAAGCAAGAATTTAAGATTTAAAGGTTAGAGCATTTCTGCATAATGACAGGTCTAGATCCGCCAGGGGCACAGGTGTCTGAATCAAGTAGGTGGGAAGTTTCTGGTAAAGAGATCAAAGCAATGCAGCGTTAGGGAGTTGGAGCCGTCCTCAGGGATGTTGTCAGCACTGAGGTGTGGTAGTGACCCCAGAAATCCACACTGAACATGCAGCTCTTACCTGCCCCACGCCCCGGAGATGCCATCACTTCTTGTACCTGAGCCTTTGTGTAGCAGGCGTCCCTAATGAAGGCACTGGGCACAGACAAGTTATTGGAGGCACAGGAATTCCTAGTGAGACCTTCTTTCTTGGTGGTGTATAACCCAAACCATTTGTTAACAGCTTAAATAATTCCCAACTTTCAGTTTTCACGGTGTCCCACATCCCCTTGGACTAGTTAACCTTCCTGTTAAATCTCTCAGTTAGGAAAATGCCACTCATTTGATTTTTCCCTTTTTTTCTTTGTATTTTCACTTGCTATTCTTATCTCCTAATTATCTTGCTGACCCAGGCATTCAAGAATAAGGAACACCATGATATATGAGAAGCAGTTGATGTAGTGGAAAGGATTCATGCCTCTAGTTCTGCCTGGAATGTTCTCATTCCTTTCTTCATTCAGTTAATTTTCACTTGTCCTTTGGGTGTAGCTTAACTGTCTCTTTCTGTTCTCCCCAGACTATTTCATAACCCTCTCCCCCATAATATACACTCAAAGCACCCTATTCCCCATATGACTCTTATCACAGTTGTAATTAAACAAACAAAAAAGTTAAGTAATTCACTTCTTAAGGTCTGTGTCACCTGTTGGAATGTAACCTCTCTAAGGACAAGGACCATCTCTGTATCCCTAGCTCCTGACACAGCACCTTACGTAAAGAATGCACTCAATAAATATTTGTCGAGCAAACAAGCGTATGATGAGCTGACAGTTAGAAAAGCTCCAATTCTATTTCTAGATCTGTTCCTACATACTCTGTGATCTTGGACAAGTCATTTCAGCTTTCTGAGCAAAGTACGTTTTTACTCATTTTAACATTGTATGATTTCTGATTTCACAGCGTATCAGCCAAACCCCTTAACAACTCTTAACCCCAGCACTATGTCTGGGCTAACTACAACTTCTCCTGGAACTTCTTAAAGTAGCTTATTTGTAGAAAAACTGTTTTTCCTTAGTGTTTTGGTAAGCTATTGCTAAGTTACAAATAAGTCCCATGTTTAGTGGATTAAATAATAATTTATTATCTCAAAGTGAGTAGAAAAGAGGTAATGATAAAGATCAGAGTAAAGAACCAACGAAATAGAAAGACAAGGAGATAAGGTAGTGGACCATGGGGATGTTTGAGGAAAGAATATTCAAGGCAGAGGGTACTGCTAGTTCCAGGGTCCCACAGCAGGACACGCCAGACATGCCAGAAGATAAGGAAAGAGGCCCCAAGTGGCTGGAGCAGAGCGAGGAGGATGGTCGTGAGCAGCCAAGTCATGTTGGGAGCCTTGGCCAACTTGCAGACTTGGGCTTTTCCTCTGAGTGAGATGGAGAACCACTGAGGGATTTTGAACAAAGTGGCGTGATTTGCAGTCTTCAGTCCTTTCCTCTGTTGTGAATTCTAGCTTGTCCTCTTGACTCTAGTCATGCAGATGTTTATTTTCCTGGGTGGTGAGAAAGAACAATCTAATTTTATATGATCAGAGATAGGCTGCTTCTTTGGGCAGGTTTTTACTTCATGTTTGTAGATTGAGTTTGTACTTTTGGTTCCCAGGGAGTTCACACAGATAGGGGTGACCGCTTTGTCCTAATTGAAATTTCCATCTGTATGCCTACATTTTTTTTGAGCTGGACTAAGGCTCAAATGGATAGATAGCTCAAGGAAGATAGAAAGATAGATAGATAGATAGATAGATAGATAGATAGATAGATAGATAGATAGATGTAGAAATGGATGGATGGATGGATGGATGGATTGATGGAGAGATAGATATATAATAGAGAGGAAAAGGATGAAGCAGAAATCTTCCTTGTTTAGGCAGCACGCAAGGAGGACTGGTGAACTTTTTCTTTCTCTGTGAATTACAAACTTAGAGTTCAGAAATTGCATAGTTGGATTATTGTTACCTTAATTCCACCTCCTGAATAATCAAATATATTCTAGCCTAACCAAATAGTAATTAGGTTTCTGCTTATCTCCCAGAAGCAGTGGGAACATTAGAGAGACTTGGCACTGGGATATTACCAGAGGATAAGAGACATACGTGCTGAATAATGAGAGTAACTAACAAAACTGAACTTCGCCCTTTCGGTATGGGAATACTCAATAATGCCTGGATCTTTTCTTTTGTGTTCTGGTCTTATGCAAACACAAATTACACTCTTGTTGACTTCACTGTAAACCCATGAAACTGAAGAAGGGGAAATTTGAGTCCCATAGAAGGCAGTTTCACCAAACCTGCCTCTTGCATTTGTGTGATGGAACCTGAGAACACCTGTATTTTCTAACCGAATTTATGAAGGAAGAAATGTCCCCAGCAGTAATCAGCACTGGCACATGGTATGAACAGACAAAGCTACTTCTTTAAAATCATACATTTTTTAGAACTGGAAGCAATCTAAGAAAGCATCCAAGCCTCCCTCACTGTACAAATGAACAAAGTAAGTAAAGCCCAGAAGTGCCTGTTCACACCTGACATCAGTCTGTACTAATTGTGGGAAGTCTGGGAAGCCATGTGGCATCATAGAAATAGCATAATCTTTGTGGAGGTCTGGGCAGGAATCAGAGCTCTGCCACTTACTAGCTGCTGTAGCCTTGGTCAAATTACATTATCTCTTTGAAACTTACTTCCCTCATCTATCCCTACTTCATGGGCTGGTTGTGAGAATTACACGACATAATATGTTAAGTCCTGGCACAGAGTAGATGCTCAGGAAATAGTAATTATGATCAGCTCCCTTTTGCTGCCAGTGATGATACAGAAAAACCATCTCAACAAGTACTCAGTGTAACTACACGATTTTAAAATGTCAACCAATGGTGAACTTGTTTCCAGCCATATTCAATACACTGAAGTTACAATATAACGCAGGGTAACAAACATTTGTATATAAAGTACAGTGTTAGGCACTATAGTTAGCTCAAAAACAAATAAAGAGGAGATATGGTTCCTGCTTTTAAGGAAATGAGAATAGCCATGTGTACCCTGTATATTGGGCTGTATTTTGGTGAGGACTGTGGTAGTCACTAGAGGGGAGTGGACCTCGGTCTCTGGAGGCAGAGAAGAAACTCCTTCTGCATGAGGGACTCAGGGAAGTCTTCATGGAGAAAGTCACATTTGAAAGACTTCTTGGAAAGTTCTGGAAAAGAGATTGGGGAACATTCCTGTTTGAAAGGAGCTTCTTTAGCACAGGCACAATACAGAATGTATTTAGATTTAGTAAACTTCTCTGCTTAAATGAGCATAGCATATGTAAAGGAAATGCTTAAAATAATAATAGTAGTTATCACTTATGGAACACTTGTCACATGCTAAATACTTCTCATGTACTCATTCTTTTGCTTATTTTACAACTCTATGAGGTAGATGATGATTATCATCTCCATTTTAAAGATGAGGAAACTGAGGCATAGAGAGGCTAAGTGTATTGTCTGAAGGCCTCACAGCTGGTGTATGGCAGAGCCAAACTTGGGCCTAGGTCATCTGACTCCAGAGTCTGTGCTTCAGTTTTGACATAAGACAGTACTTTCTCCTTTTTTTCTCCCGATCCATGTTCTGCCCTTCTCTCTGTTCTGCACCCCAGGAGGTTGAGCTGTGTGGGCTCTATCAACCAGTTCCTTTGCCCTCTGGGTTCTAGGTGCCATAATGGAAGTGAAATTGCAGAGCAAGCCTCAGGTTTGCTGGGGCTGCATTCCTCAGCTGAAGACTACAGCTCCTGTTGACTGGTTTCTCCTGCAATTTCCAAAACCATCCCCTCTTCTTGTCCCTGGACAGCTATTGTTGACCCCACGGTGTTTCACCATCCCTTGTTGGTTCCTTTAACTCTGTCCCCATCTTTGTGAAGAGTAGAATTTTGGGGTCATAGGATAATCATATGTTTATCTTTAATAGATACAGCCAAGTAGTTTTTCAAAGTGGTTTTACCAATTTATATTCCCACTAACAGCGTATGAGAATTCCAGCTGTTCTACACTCTTTCCAACTCTTGGTATTTTCTGCCCTTTTCATTTTAGCCATTCTAGTGGATATATAGTGGTATCTCATTGTAGTTTTAATTTGCATTTCTCTGAACCACAGAAGTTAGATACTTTTCCATGGTTTTTTGTTTTGTTTTTGTTTTTTTGCCATTTGGATATTTTCTGTAGTGAAATGTCCAGGTCTTTCCCCCTTTCTAAATTGGGTTGCCTGTCTCTTATTGATTTGTGAAAATTTTTTAATATGTTTTGGGTACAAATCCTTTGTCAAAGATACGTATTGCAAATATCTTCTTTCACTCTTAGGCTTGACTTTGCATTCTCTTAATAATGTCTTTTCATGACTAGATAGCCTTAATTTTAATATACTCTAATTTATAAATTTTTATTGTTTATGCTTACCACTTTTTATAGTTTTTAAAGATATGTTTGCTACTCCAGTATCATAAGGGTGTTTTTCTATGCTTTCTTCTAGATATTTTATGGTTTTATCTTTTACATTGGGATCTGCAATTTATCTGGAATTGGTCTTTGTGATGTAAGATTAGAAACCTGATACTTTACTTCTCATATGGCTATCCAGTAGACCCAGAACCTTTTTCCTTAGTTCACTGCAATGTCACCCTTTTTATAAATTGACTATACATGTGTGGTTTTATTTTTGGACTCCATAGTATTCTACTCCATTGGTCAGTTTCCTTGTGCCAGTATTGCACAATCTTGATTATTATAGCTTTATAATGAGTCTTGATATCTGGAAGTGGAAGTCTTCTGGCTTTGTTCTTCTTTAGGATTGCTTCAGTTATTTTGGTCCTTTGCATTTTCATATGTATTTTAAAATCAACTTGTCAATTTTCATGAAAAAATATGCTTCAACTGTGATTAATATGGTGATGAACCTATAGATTTATTCATGGAAAATTAACATCTTAACATTATTGAGTCTCTCAGTCCATGAGCATGGTATATCTCTCCATTTATTTAGGTCTTTAATTTTGTCCAATAATATTTTGTAGTAATCAGTGTAGAGAGGTCTTATACATATTTAATTATATTTATTCCTAGGTGTTTGATTTGCTATAATAAATAGTATTATTTTTTTAAATGTGTTCTCTGTTGCTAATTTATATGCATATAATTGATTTTTGTATATTGACTTTATCTAGTGATCTTGTAAATTCAATAAAGTATGATAGCTATCCTTTATTAGTTTAAGGAAGTATCTTTCTATTCCTAGTTTCCTAAAATTTTGTTTAAAACCAAGCGGGTGCTGACCTTTATCAAATGCTTTTTCTGCATCTCTTAAGATATCCACCTCTGTTTTGACTCAGCTCTAGAACCCAAGTCCTTTCTCTGGGCTTGGCTCAACCTTCACATTCACAAAACTTGATGAATAGAAACTGGACAAACAAGGATTTATACAAGGGAAGTGGCAGTAGACACAGAAAGGAGGAGATGAATGAGAGAGATCTTGATGCTCTGTAAAATATTTTGTATAGTTTCAAATGGGTTTGAATGAGATAGAGCCAGACTTCTCAATTTTTAAAACTCCTTTGGATAACATGAAAGAAAAACTTCACACCTTTGTATTATAGAAACAGTAAGCAATTTTTCAAGTATAAAATTTAATACTGTTTCGTTTTTTCAAACTTTATACACAATATTCACTCATACCCCAAGTCTGATCCATTCTCCCTAGAAGAGTACTCTTCCTCACCACTCTTTTCCTGTTGAAAATCATTGAAATAGCATCCATAAAACACCACTTTATTCTCTTAACACTGGAGTTGAATTTAAATGAGCCCTAGTGCCCTCTTGTGGACATGAGAGAATATATGAGTATAATAGTTTTCTTTGCACTCCAAGGTGTACTTATGTATCTGTGTCCTGTTAATCTAAGGTGAACCTGATGGTAGAAAGACCTCAAGTCATGGAACCAGGCAGTGCGTTGCCACTTACAAGCCCTGTGAACTTAAGATTCCTTAGCTGATAAATGGCAATACTAATATTACTCACCTTATTAAGGCTATTGAACATATTAAAGGAGGTTTGAGGAAGTTTCCTTCCATTCCTAGTTTCCTAAGATTTTGTTTGAAAGTATGAATCAGTGTTGAATTTCATCAAATACTTTTTCTGGATTTTTTAAGATGTCCACTTCTGTTTTGACTCTAGGACCCAATGCTACAGCCCTTTCCCAGGGCTTGGCTTTACTCCCACTTTATATACAAATAATACTTAGCCCGGCAGATAGTGCATTCTCAATAAATATCATCTGTAAATGTTATCAAAAATCTTAACAGTGAACCCAGAGGGCAGGGAAAGATAGTAGAGTACAGTATCCTAAAACAACTTGGCTACAGATACTAGTACCCTCTCCTCCCCCAACCCCACTCTACGTCATTCTTGATTCCCTGAGGCAACCACTCAACTCTTAACTATTTCTTTTTATATTTATAACCATATTTTTAATAACATGCATATATGGCTTTTTCTTGAGATTTTTTTCAGATGTAGGTACTATCTATTGACTTTCTATTATGGAAGATGAAAATTTAGCTTTCTTATAGTATTCCCCCATCCTCCCCATCCTTCCCACTCTTTCCCATTTATGATCCCATTTATGTAAAAATAATTTAAAAAAAAAAAATAATAATTTAATTATATATTTGTATATTTTACTTTCTCCACAATAACTAAAATGATGAACAAAGACACAGAAAGGATGAATACTAGCAAAAGAAATCTAAATTCACATTATTAATGTTGGACAAGACTGAACTTGAGTCTTAAATGAGTCAAGGAGATAAATTTTTAATGAATATATAATATATATATACGTTTAAATGAAATTTATAGTGAAAGGTTAAAATTTACAGTGACAATCGAGTTTTAAAAATAACTTTATGCAACAATAGTGAGGAAGAACAAAAAGAGAAGATTTTAATGACCTCTGTCAGTCCATATCTGATCCAACAGAGGAAAACTAAGAAGGATGTGGAAGATTTGAATAATGTCATGAAGATAAATCCAAATGTGACCCCAGATAGGCTCGTGTCACCAGGTATGAGTAGCAATGCAAAACTTGACCTTATATTAGGTTACCAAAAGTGTTTTTTAAACAGTACAATTTTCACATTCCCACCAGCAGGGTATGAGGTCTCCAGTTTCTCCACATTCTCACCAACACTTGTTATTATCTTTCTTTTGATCACAGCAATCCTAGTGGATATGAAATGATATGTCATTGTGGTTTTGGTTTGCATTTCTCTGATGGTTAATGATGTGATACATTTTTTCTTGTACTTATTTGTGATTTGTATATCTTCTTCAGAGAGATGTATATATAAATCCTTTGCCCATTTAAAACATTGAGTTGCCTTTGTTATTGAGTTCTAAGAATTTTATATATATGTATGTATATATATACATATATTGATATATATATATTCTAGATACAAGTCCCTTATCAGATATATGACTTATAAAAATGTTCTCCCATTCTGAGGGCTGTCTTTGCACTTTCTTGATGGTATCATTTGAAACACAACAGTTTTAAATTTTGATAATGTCCAATTTATTGTTTTTTTCTTTTATTACTTGTGCTTTTGCTATTATATCTAAAAAACCATTGTCTAATTCAGGATCATGAAGATCTACACCTTTATTTTCTTCTAAAGGCTTTACAGGTTTAGCTCTTACATTTATTTAGGTCTTTGATGTTTTGAGTTAATTTTTGAATATGGTATGAGGTAAGGGTTCAACTTCTTCTTTCACCTGTGGATATCCAGTTGTCCCAGGACTAGTTGTTGAAAAATGATTATTCTTTCCCCATTTAAGTATCTTGGTGCCCTTGTCAAAAATCAATTGCCCATAAATGTGAGGGTTTATTTCTGGACTCTCAATTCTATTTCATTCAATTTATGTCTGTCCTTACGCTAGTACTATACTGTCTTAAAGACCATATGGTAAATTTTAATCAGAAAGTGTTAGTTCTCCAATTTTGTTCTTCTTTTTCAAGATTATTTTGAATATTCTGGATTCCTTGAATTTATATATGAATTTTAGCCTCAGCTTGTCAGTTTCTGCAAAGAATCAAAATGGGATTTTGATAGGGATTGCATCGAATCTATAGATCAATTTGGGAAATATTGTCATCTTAAAAATATTGTCTTCCAATCCATGAACATGGGTTATCCTTCCATTTAAGTCTTTAATTTCTTTTGACAATGTTTTGTAGTTTTTAGAGTATATGTTTTGTACTTCTTTTGTTAAATTTATTCCTAAGCGTTTCTTTTTTGATGCCATTATAAATGGAATTATTTCTTAAAATTCACTTTCAGATTGCTCACTGCAAGTGTATATAGATTATTTTTTAAAGTATGAATTTGTCTTTCCTCTGCTATATACAGTCTACTTTTACTGCAAACTGCTGTCCATTTTATTTCTCTGATCTGTTTTACTAATTTGTCTACCTGCCTGACTCCTGAGAGTGTTTGAGTTTTCAAATCCTGATTTAAAGCATTTAAAATGTTATTTCTATGTAGATGGGTTAGTAAGGATAATTAGCAGGTACTTCTTAGGCTCTTTAAATACTCCATTGGGAATTTTTGGACACTCACCTAATTTTTTTCCACATAGAGTTTAATATATCCCAAAGTGAACTTGTTCTTATCTAATCATTTAGGTTACCCTATGTCTGGAATTCTCAGAGAGAGAAGGATGATGGGACACATGTTATTTTTATCTTCCAAATCCTTGACTATTGCCAAAATTCAGGCTACTCTTAGCAAAGCTGAGAAAATCTGAACATGTCCAGTGTTGATGAGGAAGGGTCAAAATGGGTACTTTCATGTAGTATTGATGTATCTGTAAAATGGTACATGTGCTCTGAAAATCAGTATGCCAATAACAAAAGCCTCAGTAAAGGTTATAATCTTTAACCTTATAATTCCCCTTTTAGAAATCTATCATAAAAATTCTAATATCCAGAAAAAAATTTACACATAAAGACCTCATCAGTATTATTTTATAGTACAAAAATGTTGAAATCAATTTAAATGTGCCATTAAAAATACTTATGCATAGAAAAAGGCTGGCGGAAAATATACCAAATTGTTAATAATGTTATCCCTGATGAATAGGAGAATGATGATTTTAACTTTCTTTATAGTTTCCTTATTTTTCTGAAGTTTTAGGACTATTAGCTTGAATTACTTTTATCACCAGAAAAATATGTTATTAAAAAGTGGTTTGACCATAATTCAAAAAGAGTCATGTACCACAATGTTCATTGCAGCACTATTTACAATGGCCAGGACATGGAAGCAACCTAAGTGTCCATCAACAGATGAATGGATAAAGAAGATGTGGCACATATATACAATGGAATATTACTCAGCCATAAAAAGAAATGAAACTGACTTATTTGTAGTGAGGTGGATGGACCTAGAGGCTGTCATACAGAGTGAAGTAAGTCAGGAAGAGAAAAACAAATACCGTATGCTAACACATATATATGGAATCTAAAAAACAAAAAAGTGTTTCTGAGAACCTAGGGGCAGGACAGGAATAAAGATGCAGATGTAGAGAATGGACTTGAGTGCACAGGGAGGGGGAAGGGTAAGCTGGGACGAAGTGAGAGAGTGGCATGGACATATATACACTACCAAATGTAAGATAGATAGCTAGTGGGAAGCAGCCGCATAGCACAGGGAGATCAGCTTGGTGCTTTGTGACCACCTAGAGGGGTGGGATAGGGAGGGAGGGAGGGAGATGGAAGAGGGAGGGGATATGGGGATATATGTATATGTATAGCTGATTCACTTTGTTATAAAGCAGAAACTAACACACCATTGTAAAGCAATTATACTCCAATAAAGATGTTTAAAAAAAAAAAAAAAAGTGGTTTGAGGGAATTCCCTGGTGATCCAGTGGTTAGGAGTCTGCACTTTTACTGCCGAAGGCCCGGGCTCAATCCCTGGTTGGGGAACTGAGATCCCTCAAGCCACGAAAAAAAAAAAAAAAAAAGTGGTTTGAGAATTTAGAACAGTGTCCAAAAGCCCTGGGAGCTTTTACTGATAAGCAATTTGCCATTGTCCCCCCTTGCCCCGCCTCACCAAGTAGAAACTTATGATGGTGGTGCTGAATACCAGCCCCAAGCTCCTCTTCTCCTGGTTCCTCCTATGCCCAGAGGCAGCTCTTCCTTTTCTGTTTCCCTTGGTGGGTGGCGGACCCTTATCTCTCAAGGCCAAAAGGCAAGGAATCAAGGGGGATTTGGAGGAAACTGCAAAAATTCCAGGAGCCTTTTCCCTCTAGCTAGATAAGATTAGACTTTGACCTCATCTAAATTATTTTTTTTTAAGATTTTTTTGATGTGGATCATTTTTAAAGTCTTTATTGAATTTGTTATTGCTTCTGTTCTATGTTTTGGTTTATTGGCCATGAGGTACGTGGGATCGTAGCTCCCCGACCAGGGATTGAACCCGCACCCTCTGCATTGGAAGGCGAAGTCTTAACCGCTGGACCACCAGGGAAGTCTCTCACCTAAATTATTGATAAATACATTTTCTCTGTTTTCTGCTGTTAGACAGAGATCTAAATTACTATGTCTATTCTTTCCTTAACGTCGTAGCATTGTTGAAGTGCCTAGATGTTCTTTAGCAGTGCAAACTTGAGCGCCTCAGAATACCCTGCTGGTTTGTTAAACTCCGCTTGTCAGGCCCAGCCTCTAGATTTTCTGATTCAGTTGGGCTGGGGTGCTGGCTGAGAATTTGCATTTCTAACAAGTTTGTGAATGATGGGGAAGCTGCTGGTCTGGGGACCAGAGGACAGGAGAGCAAAAGGAAGGGAGATCACAGGATGCAAACAAAGAAAGGTCATAAGTAAACAGGGCCCTTAGGGGTTCTCTCCTAGTCTGAACCTTTCTTGTGAAGTGAAGCTATATGGGGTGACATCAAGGTGATGAATAATGATAAAGAGTTAAAAGCATAGATTTCATACGGTACAGATCTGAATTTGAATTCTCTCTCTGCCAGATGTGGCTCTGTGACTTTGAGCAAGTTACTTAACCACTCTAAGCCTAGTTTCCTTAATTTTAAGATGGGGATAAAATAGTTGTTGCTTCATAGGGTGACTGGAAGGATTGAGAGAATAGGTACATTGTTTCACATAGTTCCTGATCCACAGTGAGTACTCTATAAATGTTAGCTCTTATTATTGTTTACTTGGCCCTGTCACACATGACTGCAATCCCTTGGAAATGTGTTTACTGGATGAGACACGTACAGTTTTAGACACACTGGTTTTTGCTGCCATATACGTGGATGGCCTGAGTTGTTGAGGACTTGACCTGAGTGCATATGCTGTGCGTGTAATTGCCCAGCGAAGTGGGGTGGCCCAGGGGAAGGAGGAAGGGCCTCTTGTTCCAGTTTGGGTCTTGGTTTCCTTATCCGTGAATTGAAGGGAGTTGGACTAGAGAATTTCTAGGGTCTCTTCCAGCTCAAAAATGCCGGTTTCTCACTGCCAGGGCAACTCCATGAATTTAGACTTTCTTCTCTTAAACACTAGGTGGCAGCAAAAGACAACACTCTTGGCTGCCATTTGCTACAATGGGTAGGATGCGCTGATATCCCCCAATTTAGACAGTGTTACAAAATAAAAGATGCAAATGGCTTAAGATCACCACCTGATCCTAGTGGTTTCTAAGAGGCCAAGGTTTAATATCCCTAGAATGATGCTTATATCACTATAATTAGGATTTTCTTGTTTTTCAAATATGTCCACAGAAGGTACGGACCCACCATTCAGTACTGCACTGTGCCCGCATCCACACAGACATAGACACACACACACACACACACACACACACACACACACACACACACACACACCACCCTTCCCCAAGGCCTTTTCCATCATGGCTGTGGCTTCTCAGAAGAATACCTGCTAAGTTCTCGCCTGTGATCAGCTGGGGGCTGCATGGCAGGCTGGCAACTGTGTGCTTTACAAGGTGCAAACAAAAACTTCTTTCTTCTGGGATCTGGGAGGATTTGAGGTATGGGGGCCTGGCAGTGTTCACCCAGGAAAATAAATTTCAAGTAAAACACTCTTGTGTTACCGTTCTGTTCCAATGTGTCCCAGTTACAAATGGTGGTAGGAGAGGCAGAGCTGGGTGTTGGGACACTGTGATCCTTCGTTGGCTGGTGGCCCCTGGCCAGGTGGGCTGGGAAGGGGTGGGGAGAAGACGGGAAGCAGACCATAGAGCGGGATGGGGAGCACTGATGCAGAAACAGAATAAGGGACCTGCCCTCAGAATCTAGATAAGGTGCCTCCAAGGATCCCTAGGGGCAGAGGTCGGGAGCCTGCTTCAGGTGCAGGTTGGGTGACCTTTAGCAGAGGAATTTCAGCCGGAGGAGAACGGGAGTGGTGTGAGGCCTAAATAGGAAGCTCACCCTTCTCCAAGGACCTAGAGGACGTCACGACAGAGGTTGGCCTGAGTGGGGCAGGTGGACGTAGAATGGAAGGACTGAAAAGGTAGTGGCAAGGGTCAAGTTAAAGAGTTGGCACGTAGACTAGAAGGAAAAGGACACATAAATACCAGGCTGAAGTTATTCAGTGGTTTAAGCATATGCCATACGATTGGAGCAACTTGAGGCTGTGTTAATCATCCCCCTCAGTGGCACGCAACTCATTTTCTGGGATTCTCTCCTCATGATGTTAAAGAGTGATTGACTGTGAATTTGTGCAGATTCTTGGGATGCTCCAGGTCTCCTTGGGGAGGGCATCTCCAGACAACAGAAAGGAGGGCAGGCCATGAACTGAGCTTTGATTTTCAGAGAAAATCCTTCTCCTTCTTTCCTTCTCTCCCTGCTAGGTGGTAAGAACAGAATAATCAAGGAAAGCAGAGAGGAAAACTAGTAGATTTGGAATGTGGACTATTTTATAAAATTCCCTTGTTTTTCATGCCGACTTTAGAGGTCATACCCTTTGCAGGGTGCTTGGGGATCAAGGGAGAAAGCGGGAAAATGCTTAACCTTTGAATTTGGTGGCCTTTAGGGGAGCCACTACCCAAATTACCTCCAAAATGAGTGCAGGTGGGGAGAGGAAAGAAAACCTAACGTGGCCTTAACGGGCCGGGCAGGGGGAGCGCTGACGCGAACACTGAGTCACACATTTCTCTTACAAGTTGGTGAGGCATTTCCAGGGAGGGAGAATTAGCAGAAAGTTCGGTAAAGACCTTATCACAGACCTGAATTGTTACTAACCAGGGAGAGCTTTATGGAGGGGCTAAGGCGGAAAATGGGAAGAAAGAAGGGGGATTGATCATAATTGACTTTGTTGGCAATTTCGTAAAAGTACCCAAACCGTAAGCGCACCCACATCTGTGTGAACAAGTCCTATAAAATGCTTTGGCACTTTGCAGTGAGCCACCCACCCCAGGCCAGCCCGGTGCTAAGTTACCTTAATGATGCTGGGCTCCCAGCTCCCATCTGGGGAACTGGGGCAGGTGGGTGATTCTGTGTCAAAGGCACATCCTGGATTTCCGTTGACCTCAGAGGACCCTCCGTGGAATTGTTGTACGGCCACGCCTTTCATGATTCCCTAATAGATGTTTTCATGTGTGCTGTACCCTCTAAGGGAGAGAATCCCAGCTAAACACAAGAAAAATCTGTTCAGGCTGGCTGTGGGAGAAGGGCAAGCTGGTGGCTGATTCCAATTCTAACGTTCGGGGGAAAGACAATATTTCTATCTTGTTGATCACATTTACAGGTAGTTACTTCAAGGGAGAAAGGAGGGCTGGGTAATTGCTGAAGTAAAGCCTTTAAGAGAAAATGATTTCATTGTCTTTAGCAAACATCCACAGAGACAAATCTCTGACCTTACCTGGTAAGCACTGAGAAAATGCTAAGGATAAGGGGGAAATTTAGAAGACTTGGGGACTTTGCTTTTTCTTCTCTGGGTCAGACATTGATCTTTGAAAAATGATCCACTACTGTACAGTCATTAACCGATCATTTACAAAGTTCCACTGCTTCAGCTCCTGGAGCAGGGGAGAACACTTGAGTGGATTGAGAACCAATGACCCACATTAAAAATCAATGAAGGTGCAGCTCTGTTTACAATAGCCAGGACATGGAAGCAACCTAAGTGTCCATCAACAGATGAATGGATAAAGAAGATGTGGCACATATATACAATGGAATATTACTCAGCCATAAAAAGAAACGAAATAGAGTTATTTGTAGTGAGGTGGATGGACCTAGAGTCTGTCATACAGAGTGAAGTAAGTCAGAAAGAGAAAAAGAAATACTGTATGCTAACACATATATATGGAATCTAAGAAAAAAAAAAAAAAAGGTCATGAAGAACCTAGGGGCAAGACGGGAATAAAGACACAGACCTACTAGAGAATGGACTTGAGGATATGGGGAGGGGGAAGGGTAAGCTGGGACAAAGTGAGAGAGTGGCATGGACATATATACACTACCAAATGTAAGATAGATAGCTAGTGGGAAGCAGCCGCATAGCACAGGGAGATCAGCTTGGTGCTTTGTGACCACCTAGAGGGGTGGGATAGGGAGGGAGGGAAGGAGGGAGATGCAAGAGGGAGGAGATACGGGGATATATGTATATGTATAGCTGATTCACTTTGTTATACAGCAGAAACTAACACACCATTGTAAAGCAATTATACTCCAATAAAGGTGTTAAAAAAAAAATCAATGAAGGGTTGATGGGAAGCAAGGGGCAACTTAACTGAGTTTTTGTTTTGTTTTTTTTTTTTTAATTTCTGAAAGCCATTCACTGGCTAAATATTTAAGGAGAAAATATGAAGCATAGTAACATTTTGCAGCCACTTTGGAGAACCATTTGGAACCTCAGAAAGTTAATAGAGTTACCCTGAGGCCAGGAATTCCACTCTTAGAAATAATACCCAAGAGAAATGTAGACATATATCCACACAAGTGTTCGTATGAATGCTTATAGCAGCACTATTCATAATTCCCAAAAAGTGAGGAGGGAAACCCAGATGTCTGTTAACTGTTGACGGATAACCTAAGTTTGTATATGCATATGATGGAATGTTATTCAGCCATAAAAAAAGGAACGAAGTACTGATACATGCTACAACATGGATGAACCTTGAAAATATTATTCTAAGTGAAAGAAGCCAGACACAAAAGGCCACATATTGTATGACTCCATCTATATAAAATGTCCAGCATAGGCAAATCCATAGAGGTAGAAAGTAGATTAGTGATTGCCAGGGTCTGGGTGTAGGGGAGAATGGGGAGTGACCAGTAGTGGATATGGGCTCTCTTTTGGGGTGATCAAAGTGTTCCCAAGTTAGATACAATTACAATAGCTTTGTAATACATTTTCTAGTCTCTAATAATGCTCCCCTAAAATCCATCTTTCATATTACAAAAATGATATTTCTAAAGTCCAAATCATGCTATGTCCTTGCCCTATTGGTTCCCGGTGTTGATAGTAGATGAAGCTATAAGCTGAGACGCTTGGGGTGTGAAGGACTGGGGTTCCCTTGCAGGGCCATCAGGTTTTACTTTACCTGAGCCCCAACCTGGGCACTGGGAAGAATCCCTGCACGGAATGGCCTGGGTCAGCGTCATCTCCAGTAACAGCATTTTGATCACACTATATGAAAAAAAGAGTATTATTGTTTTTAAAAAAAGGAAACCAAAACCATTGGCTAATAGATATTATGCAGTAAGCACATCACAAAAATACAGAGTCTCAGTGTACATTCCCAGTGCCCTTCCCTGGAGAAAGTCCAGTCAATAAATGCCCTTGAGTTTGGTCTTCAGTCCTGGTTCTCTGAGGTTCTGGTCCTGGTCCTTTCATGAATCACATCTGCTACCCGCAGTGCCGGTCCCAGTCCCACAAACACAAGGGAAATCTGTGAAAAAAAGTTTTACAGAGAGGCTTGGGAACCTCCTCTAAGCTAGCCAACACAGTTTTATTTCTAGCCAAACTCTCATCATACCCAGCATTCAATGATGATTTACTGATGTTCTCACTTGAGAAAATCCTCTCCCACCCTGTGAGACTTCTATTCATTTCATTATCATTAAAACTGTCTTCGGGCTTCCCTGGTGGCGCAGTGGTTGAGAGTCTGCCTGCCAATGCAGGGGACACGGGTTCGAGCCCTGGTCTGGGAAGATCCCACATGCTGCGGAGCAACTGGGTCCGTGAGCCACAATTACTGAGCCTGCGCGTCTGGAGCCTGTGCTCTGCAACAAGAGAGGCCGCGATAGTGAGAGGCCCGCGCACCGCGATGAAGAGTGGCCCCCACTTGCCGCAACTAGAGAAAGCCCTCGCACGAAACGAAGACCCAACACAGCCATAAATCAATCAATCAATCAATCAATCAATCAATCAATCAATCCCATTTAAAAAAAAAACTGTCTTCAAACAGGATTCCTGGTGCTACACAGCAGAACTGGTAAATTTCTCACCCCCAATCTTACAAAGGGATTAGATACTCAATGCCCAAAGGACAAATCCAAAGGTAGCAATAAGGTTTCTTCTAAGTGTCAACTGCCTGGGCTTCGAAAATGCCTGCCATGGGCACGGGTAGAGAAGAGTTTGTGTATTTGCCTATCCTGCACGACACCATTATTGTCTAGGAACTGGCAAGTCACCCCGGTTTGCTCGCAGTGGGCATTGAATAGGTGTAGGCAAATTACCTGGACTGTTAAAGACAGGATGTCCAGAGAGGCCTCCTCCCTCCCTCCCTCCTCCCCTGTCCCCAGCAGTAAAACTGCATCCCAAGTACAGAACATTCCCAAGCCTGCGTGCCTGGTAGACTGTTCTCGGCTCTGCTAGTCTAAGCCCTGACTGGGTGGCTTCTCAGAATTCCTCTCTGGCTAACTTGTCATTTTTTCAGATGATGTGCTAGATGGAGACATAAGATTTCGGATTCTTGTCCATGCAAGTGAAGTTTAAAGCATTTCTCTTGTTTGAGTTGCTGATTTACTAGAGAATTTTTAGGGTTTATTTTTGGACATTAAGGCTTCAGTCAGTGGCTGAGGTCAGCTTGGAAATTTCTTCAACATCCTGGGATCTGTTCTGTTAATTCCCAGATCCATGAGGGCTTGTGTTCACTAGCAGAGGGAGGAAAAGACCAGGGGGGTGCAGAGTAGGACCTGGGCCAGGAACTTGTAACCACGTGACCCTGGACCACTTGTGGAACCAAGGCCTCTGTAAAAGGAATTAGACTGAACGATCTACTACACTGCATGTAGGAAGGGGATGTGAAGCCTTTTTCCTTCCAAAGTAAACGCTGTGAATTTTTGGTGGTAAGTTTCCTTGATTCAGGTTTGTTTTCTTTTTTCAATCCAGAAGGACAACTTTGAAAGTGAGAGATTTATTTAGTTTAAGTCAATGTCTACTCACATAATTCTCAGAAATTGCACGATGGTTATTCTGCTATTGTGTGTATGTGTGTTCCTACTGAAGAGTGAGAACTAGACTCTTAAGAATCATATCAAATATCAAAATATCTTAGTTTCCGATAAATAGGGGGAAAAGAATCAATGAACCTGTTAGAGGGAAGTTTGAGGAGGCTCAAACTCAAGAATCCTTTGGGTGCTGAGCCCCCTGGGGGCGGGACTGCGTGTGGTCATGTGGACAGTTCTCCTCCAGCCCACGTCAGCACCTGCGCACAGCAGGCACCCAGGAAATGTTTGCTGTGGTTAAATAAGAGCCTTTTTTTCTGAAGACTTTGAAAGACAGAGGCAAAGGCAGAGTGGGTTCTCATTAAGCCATGGTTTCCTTTCATTTTCCCTCCTTCCTCTGTCTTTCTTTTTCTTCCTTCCTTTCTTCCTTCCTTCCTTCCTTCCTTCCTTCCTTCCTTCCTTCCTTCCTTCCTTCCTTCCTTCCTTCCTTTCTCTTTCTTTCTTTCTTTCTTTCTTTCTTTCTTTCTTTCTTTCTTTCTTTCTTTCTTTCTTTCTTTCTTTCTTTCTTTCTTTCTTTCTTTTCTTTCTTTTCTTTCTCTCTCCTTCTTTCTTCCTTCCTTCCTTCCATGTATTAGATACTCTAAATAATTTGAAAGGATTTGAAACAACGCTTCATATTTGGCAGGGCTCTACGGAACCTGCCTAAAAATGAACACATTTCCAAACATGTGCTGTATCAAGTATGGGACCAGGCATCCAAGCCTATTTCTGTGTACTCTCTCATTTACCTAGAGAATATTGAGATCAGTGCCGATCAAGGAATCAAATTCTTGAGGGCTGTATTGAAACTCCTTTTATTGGAAGTAATGTAAACCCAGTTAAGCAGAAAGATTTTTATTGGGTCATCATGGGAAGGGCAGGGGCATGCTGGACCATAGCGATTACTGGGACCAGGACAGGAATGGAGCCAGGAACCCTTTCTCCATCTCTCAACACTGTCTCTCTCTGCTTCTTTGTCTTCCTGAAACCCATAGACTGAGAACTAGCCTCTGGTTGCAAGCGCAGAAATCCCAGGGGAGGCTTCTAATTGGACCGACTTGGGTCACATGCCTTCTCAGGTGGCCAGTGAGGCACTATGGTTGGTGGCAGCCTAGAATCACCGACTGCTGTGGGGAAGGGGCAGTGCCCCTCAAAGAAGGGATGCCTTTTCTGGAAGAAAGGAGGGTGCTGGATAAGCAATCAAGTGCATTTCCAGGGACCAGGGAGTAGTCATAGAAACCGTGGACTGAAAGAGAGTGATTGCTGACTAAGAAGCCCTGGCTTGCTCCTAAATGTTCAGAGGAATGCATTTAACTTCAGCAACTGCAACTCTGTGCAATTGGATAAGTAGAAAAAAAACAAAGAAATAGAAAAATAGCAATATAAATGGTGCAATGAATTCAGCTTGACGTTCCACCCACTGAGTATATGTCCTAACATGAGAATGCGTGGGTGACATGAATCTCATTGGTCTCATCTCCTCACAGAACAAATATCTCTTCCCCCTGACTAAGTGTACTCTTTAAATATATATGTTTTTCATAGAACTTGGCACTTAAATTCAAGCCAACTCTTTTATTTAATGCTGTGTCAGAAAAGCAGACATCATTTCCAACACTGGAGGGAAACTGTGCTGGGCTTACAAAGAGGCAGTTGCCAAGGTGGTGCCTTCCTAGATTTCTCTGGGCAATTTTGTCTATATGTGATTTTTACCATATACACTGATGGATTTTAGAAATTAAACTCCTATAAGATAAGGTGCTTCTTATGTTTTTGTAGGTGCATCTGAATGTATTATTCATTTGAAATCTCTTTACTGCAGCTCTTTCCTGTTTGTGTGGGTATCTGGTAGAAATGGGAAGAATGACTAATGAGTGGGTTTGGGAGATGTAAGTTGTGACATTATTGCAACAGAGGAGTTTTTCATTTGTGTAGTTTCTTATATTTTACTCATTCTTTAAAATTCTGGTTGATGCTGTAATGGTGTATTTAAGGATAGACTCACAAGGTTAGGTTCCTTTGAACCATCTGATTTAGTCTTCCAGCTAACTCTTAAATCCCAAAGGACCATCCAGGGTGGGATTGAATACCCCAGTAACCTAGGACACCTCTCTCTAAGAGCAAGCCTCTGATCTTCAGATAATTCTAACCACTGAAATGATGTTCCCCATGTATTGAGCCTGATTCTGAATTCCTGTAATTTATACCCTTTGATGTAGTATATATGTGCTCCCAGAGTCACATGGAAATCATCTAATCCCTCTTCCTCTTGGCAGCATTTCAAGCCTTTGAAGACACGAGTTATGTCCCTACACGTCTCATTGTCCCCTGCTTTCTTCTCACCATTTGTTCCTGGTGATGCTGGTGATGATAATGATGACACTAGAAATAATAAATAACCAACATTTATTGGTTACATATTATATGCCAGGTGTCATTTTAAGCAGCTTATATATATATTAATTCATAAATATCTTATAACAACCCTAGGAAGTAAGTATTGGTATTATCCCCATTTTATACATGAGGCACAGAGAGATTAAGTAATGTGCCCAGAGTTATACAGCTAGTGAGTAACAGAGCCTGACTTTGAACCAGGTGGTTTGGCTCCTAAGACTTCCCTCTTAACACCATTGCGAGGTGACACTCCTCTAATGTGATCCAGGCTGTCCGCATTCTCTGTTAGAATGATGTCCAGGAGCGGATACGGTGCTACAGGCGCTGTCTATGGATCGCAGTTTTCTACTCAGTAAATTTCTACTAACGCCTCCCAATTTTCCATGAGCTCCATGCGGTACCCTGTAAACACTGAAGCAAAGGGGAGTTCATCAACTCTCTTTACCAGTGTGGTTCTGCCTGTGCCTCATTCAATGTGTGAAGTTAACTCAGACCAAGCCAATTAGAACAATCACTACAGCTTTTCCCCCCGTATCTGAGCACCTAAAACTAAGAACCACAAATCATAGAAGAACATTCCCATGTGTGTGAGAATCGACCACTTCTGTTAAAGCAGTCAAGGTCCATCATTTTTGGATCCCGGGTAGCTTTCTGTAGCTGCCGTTCAACTCAGGAGAGGTGGCTAAATCACATGGCTTCATTAGTATTTGGTTCTATAACAAGAGCCTTTTATTTTTGAAATCGTTCATGATCTAATGTCTGACATTCTCTTTAAGGATTTGATTAAAGTTGAGAGTCTTTGTGAAAATAGTGACCAATGATAAAATACAATGAACAGAAGCAGATTTACAGGCAATAAGCCCTGGGGTTTTAAGCAAGGCTGGATGTGTATTGAAAGATTAACATAAAATTTTCAGAATTAACATTTCATAATGTTGCTATTACAAACATATTAAGTAACTCTGGAAACTGGCCTAAATTGCTGGGACCTAAATAAAATACCTTGGAAGAAAATAATGATGTTCAAGTCAGTAAGACATCATTTGCTTTATTTTTGAGTGTTTCATGCAGCCATCCAGAGAGCTATGCTCCAAGGCTCCTAAGCTCACAGTTGAGTTTTATATAAGCCAATACCACTCTGCCTGCACAATAGATTGCACATTTTAGTGTAGAACATAACATTGTAGAAGTGGGGAATGCAAAGTCACTGTGCCCCAGTGATGTCCACGAATAAGAGGTGATGTAGACGGTTAATAAGAAATTGCATATTTTGCTAAATTTTCAAAATTTTTAGTTTCAGTACAGACCACTGTAATCCATCAGTCTGATTCATTCATTTAATGAACAGTTAAGGGCTCACAGGCCTATTGATAAGTACTGGGAATACAATAAGACACAGTCTTCCACCTTAACCACATGATCAAACTTACCAATTCCAGTAGTGGACACTGGTAATCAAACCAAATGTCACAATGTCCCTCCTGATGTCATGCACAAGAAAGGGCACAGTATCACCCTGGTAGTTCCTGCCAAACTTGCTTAACCTGAATCTAATCACAAGGAAACAATTAGACAAATCCAAATTTGGGGGCGACGTACAAAACTGACCTGGACACTCTAAAAATGTCAATGTCAAGAAAAGAAAAAAGAAAAAAGGCAGGGAACTACTTCAGGATAAAGAGATTCTAGAAACGTGATAATTAAATACAATGAATGAACCCTGATTGATCCTGAATTTTTTAAAAAAGCTATAAATGTCATTGTTAGGAAGTTTGGGAAGTTTGAATATCTACTCTATATCATATTATTATATATTATATTCTCTATATTATATATTGTCTATATTACATATATTCTATATTATTGTATAAATGTTACATTTTTGGAGTATGATAATGATATTGTAACTTATAGGAGTAAGTTTTTATTCTTAGAAGATACATATTACTGAAGTATTACGAGCTAATGTCATGATGCCTAAAGCTTACTTTCAAATGGTTCAGTGGAAAAAATATATATATCTGTTAATATAGTAGTATCTATTTTCTTTATACATTGATTTTATATTTTATACTAATAGATGTATTAATATCTATATTGTATATATATGTGTATACACATATAAGATTATTTTATTAGTTTCCTAAAGCTGCTGTAACAAATTACCACAAGCTAGGTGGCTTAACACAACAGAAGTTTATTTTCTCATCGTTTTGGAGGCTAGAAGTCTGCAATCAGGGTGGTGACAGGACCACGTGTCCTCTGAATCCTGTAGAGGAGGGTCCTTCCTTGCCTCTTCCGGCTGGGCTGCGTGTGGCTGCCAGCAATCTTTGGCATTCCTTGGTTTGCAGCTACATCTTTGCCTCTGTCTTCATGGGCTATTCTTTCTGTGTGTCTTTGTCCAAATTTCCCTCTTCTTGTCAGGACACCAGTCATTGAATTAGGACCCATCTTCATCCAGTATGTCTTCATCTTATCTTGATTATATCTGCAAAGACCCTATTTACAAATAAGGTCATATTCACAGGTACTGGGTAGACATGAATTCTGGGGGGATGCTATTCAACCCAGTACAGTCTATAAAGGCTTTGGGGGGGGCGGGCAAGAGGGAGACGAAGGAAGCGTGCACAATGGGGCAAAACGTTAACAAATGGTGAATTTTGGTGAAAGGTATATAAAAGTTTATTGTTCCATTATTTCAAATTTCCTAACGATTTGAAGTATTTCAAAATAAAATAAAATCCGGGAAAAAGTGCTATGCAAAATAAGGTGGGGGACATGACCCTTGCCCGTGAGTCTAGTTCAGCGTCATGGAGGACACAGTGGAGATATGCATCATGGCGACCTCGGTGTACCTGCGTCAGGAGCGGAGACAATAATGCAAACTCAGTCTGGGCACCTTGGGAAGCGTTTCCATGAGAAGCGACACCCAACTGAGCCGAGCCTGAAGGCCAGCGCAGGAGTCAGTGGCAGGGGTGAGGGTGCACTTGGGGAACTGCCAGCGGGTGAGAATGGTTGGAGCCAAGGGCGTGTGTGTGATGGGAGTGGAGCCTGGACAGAGGCATGACCTCGAGGATGCTGCATCGAGACAGCTGTTTTTCACCAGCAAGACCAGGTGGAGACAAGGAGAGATTTGCAGCAAGTATAACCAGACCAAATTTTTGTTTGTGTGGAGAAGCCTGGGGAAAAACCAGTTGGGAGTCTGGTGGAACAAGCCAGATAACGAACAAGGGATGTCAGAGCAGGGGAGCGTGCGGGAGAGCTGTGAAAGCTAAAACCGGAAGGGCTTAGTTTGGATGGAGGTTGAGGAAGAGGGAGGCAGGGTGACCGGCTGGCTGGTGCCACCCTTCCCTTCAGGGGATACAGGAGGAAGAGAAGGAAGGGCTGCAGACGGAGGGTGGTGGAGGGGATAAAGGCTCTGCTCAGTTTGGACGTGCTGAACTTGAAGGGCCAGGCGGAGGCCTCAGGGAGGTGCCTGAAGCGCAGGAAACATGGATCTAGCCTGGTGACTCATGCACTTACTGGTGTTAAGTGAAATCATGGATTTTGAGATTTCCTAGTTAGAGTGTAGAGGCGAGTAGAAGGCTGGGCATGGAACCTCAGAAGCAGGGCAGAAGGAGAAGCCCCAGCCAAAGAGACCAAGGAGAAGTGGACGGAGAGGTGGGAGGAAGGCCAGGAGCCTGATGTCAGGAAGTCCAAGAGGAGGGGGCTTCGGGGAAGGAGTGGACGGCAGCGTGAGACGGCACACAGCGCCCAAGGGTAATGAGACTGACACGAGTCCTTTCCATTTTGCAATCGGGAATCCCAGCCGTTTCAATAAGGCAGAGGCCAGATGGCCGAGGACCGGGTGTTTCATTAAGGGGAGGAAGCACAGAGCCAAACAGGGCAGAAGATTCTTACCAGAAACTTGGCCGACAAGAGCAGAGAGGTAGAGCAATGGTTAGCAAGAGGCAAAGGGTTGGGGCATATGTTAGTTTTTATAAGAGGAGAGAAACTTGAGTCTGTGTGTCAGCGGAGAAGAAGCCAGCAGGGAGGTCAGGCTGAAGACAGCAAGAGAGCGGACATCACTGACACAGCGAGTGCTGGGGACTTGCACCTGGGGCGCAGGTACAGGGAACCCCGTTCTCACGGAGATGGTGAGGTGGGGGCCAGAGGAGAGGGGAGGTGTGGGCCTGGGACCTCCTCGGGGCCTCATGAGCGACAAGGGAGAGGAGGATGGAGACCAGGCCGAGTCAGAACCCCTGGAGGCTATGATTAGAGCGGACAGGAGACAGGAGGCGGAGGGGGTAACCGAAGGAGGTGAAAACAGGGCTACACACGAGGGCATTTGGAAGCAAAATGATCAGCAGATACAACGTGAAAGTGAAAAGGCAAAATGAAATGTGGACTTGGAGGGAAGGATGGGGGTCTACATGTTATCAACTCAGGCGATCAGTGTTCCCCCTTAATGAAACATGACTTTTCCCTGCCTCATCCCTCAGGTACTTGGAAAACCCTGGGCTGGGAGTGGCAAAGAGTGGCACAGTGAACAGGAGATCACTGGTGAAGGGGCATTGGGCAGCCCAAACTACAGAATTCACAGCGTCTGGCTCAGGTCCAGGAACTCTTAGTAGGGTTTAAAAAAATGTATTAAAAAAAAAATTATAGGTTCACGGGAAGTTGCAAAAAATAGTACAAAGCGATCCGGTGAATTCTTCCCCCAGTCATCCCCCCATCTTACATAATTACAGTACATTATCAAATCCAGGAACTTGACATTGGTACAAATGTGTGTGTATAAATCCATGCCATTTTATCACATATATAAAATCATGTAATCACCAGTGCAGTCAAGATACAGGGCTAGTCCATGACCACAAAGATCCCCCTTATTCTACCCATGTATGTCATATCACTCTCCCCATCCCTAACCCCTAGCAACCACTAATGTTTTCCATTTCTAGTTTTCTCATCTTGAGAATGTTATATAAATGTCATTCCCTGTTATTGCTGAATGGTATTTCATGGTATAGATTGTTGACCTAAAAGAAATAGACTGCCAGATTATTTCTCCAGCAAAGATGGGTTTATTTGGTATCAGCAGAGAATTGCATTTTGGGGTTTGCAACCTCGGTGAGCCACGTGCAAGTCCCCAGGCAAGGGATGAATACTTACTGAAGGAAGAGGAGGTTGGGAAGGCTACAGTAAACGGAGAGTCCTTGGCTTTTGATTGGCTGAGTCCTTGATGGAAAGAAAGGAGTTTTTCTTCTTCCCTTTGGGCGTGGCTGTCTTCCGGGGCGTGAGAGCTCCCCCTTCTGGATTCTATTTAATTGAGGTTTCTGTTTATTAATTTTTTACAGGATGTACCACAGTGTGTTTAACCACTCAGCTACCGAGGGGTATTTTGGTTGTTTCCAGTTACGCGCTATTTTTAAAAAAATTTTATTGAAGTATAGTTGATTTGCTTTAGCCTCAGATGTCCTCCTGACCTCTTCGTCAGCTTTGGAACTGAAACCAAGTCTGGAGAATTGTACCTCTTTTCCAGGATCCACATGCCTCTGGATGCAAAAATAAAGAAATAAAGAAATGCTAGTAAACAAACAAACAAACAAATAAATAAATGCTAGTAGGTTCCTGTGCATTTTTCCTCTGTGCCCCAGCCAGTTTGGGATTTGTCTGCTATCCCAAAAAGGCAAAGAGTAAATGGGAAAGGGCAGAAACTTAAAAATCTGACATCCTAAAGACAGTGTTCCCCTTTGACTTTCATCATTTTGCAGCCACAGAAAGGAAATAGAAGTATGTGCACTACTAAGTGACGCAAGCCAGAAAGAGAAAGACACATATCATATGGTATCACCTATATGTGGAATCTAAAATATGACACAAATGAACTTATTTACAAAACTTTCTTACAAAACTTATTTACAAAACAGACTCACAGACATAGAAAACAAATTTATGGTTACCAAAAGGGAAAGAAGGTAGGGGATAAATTAGGAGTTTGGGATTAGCAGATACAAACTGCTATAAGTAAAACAGATAAACAACAAGGTACTACTGTATAGCACAGGGAACTATATTCAGTATCCTGTAATAAACCGTAAAGGAAAAGAATATGAAAAAGAATGTATGTATGTATAACTGAATCACATTGCTGTACACTTGAAATTAAGACAACATAGTAAATCAACTATGCTTCAATAAAAAAAAGTTTTTTTTTAAATGAATAGAAAAGAAGAAGAATGTGGGAGAGGAGGCCTTGAGGAGGAAGCCTTGGGCACACCACACAGGACAACAGCCTTCCTTGACGCACTTGGAGGTCTGGCAGGTTATTTTTAACTGCCACATTGTAAAGTCAATGTTTGCACTTTGATAAGTGTCCTGTCCAGTGGCTTGTTCTAAACTCTGGCCTGGGAGGTGACTGGAAGAGTCTAGGAGTGGTGTGTGTGAGGGAAACCGGGTGAGTGAAATATAATAATCCTGTAGCCACCAGCCCTGATATCCCTGACAGATGGAACAATCAGTGTGCATTGTGTTCGCCTGCTTGCATCACCTGGTCATGAGTTGTTGGTGGAATTTGTGGAATGGATTGTTCTCTTGGGGTCACCCAATACCCCCAAACAATGGGCGTACACATTCTTAGTTTTATGTAAGAGCTAATAAGGAATGTTCCGTGCACCCCATCAGAAGCAGGAAGCAGGTGCCTGACTACCTGCCGACCTGCCTTCTTCCTCTCCTTTCTCCCCCTCCTCCTCCCCACATCCTTCCTCCTCCTCCTCCTCCTCCCCTCCTGTCTTTAAGGAAGAAAAGAAGAGGGAGGAAGGGAAAGCAAGATAGATCCATTGCGCAGAGGTCACTGGGAGAATTATGCCACAGGTTGGAGGGAAGATAAGTATGGAAAATAAGGGATACCCTGGGGTTTTCACTTCATAGAATTTGCTTTTATTCCTTTGTTTTTTCTCACTGAATACTCTTCTAGAAAAAAGGCATTAAAGTATGAGGTAACGATTGTGAGGCCCTGCCTTACTCGTACGTTCAGATTCAGGAGCTGAGAAGGTCCCCTCTCCAACTGCAACATTTCAGGGTTTTTCGGTTGCACATAACACAAAGCCCAACTCAGACTGGGTTAAACAATAAAAGAGATAGATTGACTCAGCACTAGAAAGGTCAGAAACAGTGGTCTCAGAGTCAATTTGATTTAGTGACTTGTCAGACATCTTTTCTTTACCATCTATGGTGACAATTTCAAACTGAGACCGGCTCCATGTTTCAGTGTCCATCTCCAGAGAGAGGAGGCCAGTCCTCAGGGCTGGCTGGTCACCTATAACCAACCCCTCTGACCTGGGAAAAGTCATGTGCCGGCTGGCTGAGGCTTGGCTTTCCTGAACCGGTCCCTGCAGTGTGGAGGTGGGCTCACCCGGAGATGCAATCACCAGGGCTGCTTCACGGTGAAGGAAGGATGGCGTGGATGCTGGGGTGACAGCTGCAGTGCCCACCACTACATCTTCTAAAAAGGTCCCTCTGATTCCTGCATTGAGGGTGAAAACTCCTTTAAGAGGGCATCAAGCCTCTCATCCTGAAATCTGAGATAAAATTGAAACAGTAACAGTGAATTTACATTAAAATATATTGAGAGAGTAAGTTTTTACCAACACAGATGTCAATGAGCTGACGAGTAATTTTATTCTCTGTAATTGAATTAAATTAACTCACGAGCCCTAACTTCTACTTGGTAATAGAAAACTAAATTTTTCTAATTCAAGATAAATTCAATTACTTATGGTTTAAATCCTAACCTTTTTTTAAAAAAAAAAAAACACAGGTTAGCTTTTTTTAAAAAATTTATTTATTTACTTTTGGCTGTGTTGGGTCTTCGTTGCTGCGCGCCGGCTTTCTCTTGGTGCGGCGAGCAGGGGCTACTCTTCGTTGCGGTGCACGGGTTTCTCATTGCGGTGGATTCTCTTGTTGCAGAGCATAGGCTCTAGAGCTCAAGCTCAGTAGTTGTGGTGCGCGGGCTTAGTTTCTCCGCGGCATGTGGGATCTTCCCGGACCAGGGCTCGAACTCGTGTCCCCTGCATTGGCAGGCGGACTCCCAACCACTGCGCCTCCAGGGAAATGCCACAGGTTAGCATTTAAACAAACCTCCCTCCACCTGACTTCAAGCCCCCATGCATACCCGTAATCTTCTCAGCTCTTCTGCTGGAGAATTTGCCCCTTGCCATGGCAGTCTGCTTTGGGAACGTTTCCTTCCCCAGAACTTCGTAGTAGCCGTAGAAGAAAGAGAATAGGGTCCTTAATACACCATGGCAGGTACCAACCTCCTGAGGGGTTTGAGGAAAGGTGCCTGACAACCCACTCCATCTAGGAGCCAGCAAGGGCGTTTCTGATCTGGGCACTACTGGGGGCACTGATTGCCCTCGCCAGTGAATCAAGACCAGCAGATGCTCTCCTAGGCTCCAGCACACCACGACGAGAGCCATCAGGATGTGACTCTAGACACAGGAAACCCAGTCCTTGAGTAAATTCTTAGTCAAGATTTTTCTTCTCTTCCCACTTTTTTTTTTTTTTTTAATTTTCTCCCTAAGAATGATCTTGGTTCCTGGCACTCTTATGTATGACCTTAACGTTTAGGGGATGAGCACCTGAGAGGTCCTTCTTGGGAAGAGCCTCTTCTGAGCTGGCTTTGGCTTTGGGCATCTGTCCTCACTGCCACCCACTGCTGATGTCTGTAGTCTATCCCTCCCTGTGGCTTCCAGGTCTATCCACTATAACGCTGTTCTCAGTCCATTGCCTTTTTCTCAGCCAAACTCTTGCCCCATCTCAGGGAGAAGGGGAGGAGGGAAGCCATGGGAAGACGTTTGCTGCTCTTCTGAGCTGCTCTGATGCTGAAGGAAATGGGGGGGGGCGTCCATCTCAGAGGGTCCCTCTGGCTGGACTTGCCCTGTGGCCATTGCTATTCTGGGATGGCCCTGCATGTTGCCACAGGGCTCTCTGTGAGAATGTTTCCTTGCAGGACTCTCTGTTGGTATGGAGGCACAAGTCTTCCTGCTCCCAGATCCCCAAACCCTTTGGAGGGTTTCTCTCCCTCCTACCCCTGCAGTTGGACTTTCCATCAGCCATCCTGACCAATGATTTACTCTCTTGTTCTTTTTCTTGTTTTTCTTTCAGCCCAGCAAAAGCAAAGTTTCTTTGTTTTATTTTTTTAAAATCACCTCTCTGTCAAGTTTGGAGGGAGGGGCAGATTTACGTAATTTTCATTCTTTTAAATCTCTTGGTTATGGTGTAACCCCTACTGTTTAGTAGTTTTGCTCTAGGTCTGGACATTGACTATAGTCATGTGATTTGGAACCATTTTCTCAGCTTTAACAATGCAATGGAACTTTCTCACAAACTGAACAGAATGGTATACTCAGTTTTATCTCTTACTGATTTTGTTCTTGGAAACACATTTGGCACAATTTCCCCTTTGCTGGGTGGGGATCCTGGTCCAATTCTCTTGAGGTGAGTAGTGATATATAGAGATCGGATATTCACTTTTTTCTTCAGAGATTCTCATTTTTAACATTGAAAAAAAATGGCCTTGTCTGAGAAAGCTCCTGCTTTCAAGACAAACCGGAAGGCATTTAGTAGTAAACAAGAACTGTTTCTGCTGCCAGTAATGGGCCAGTTTTCTAAGGCACAGGTTAAGGAGTTGTTGGGTAAACATTGGGTAAAGTCTGGCTAAATACTTTTAGTGTGGGGTGTTGCAACTTTGTGTCCATGTCCCTTTTTCTGCTGGGGAATCGGCTTCATGAAGAGGCACCTCCAAGTTCTAGGCTCCTTGAACAAGGCCTAGGTCAGCTGCTGTGCTGGGCAGCTCACAGCCACAGCTTGACTCTCCATCCTTCATGGTCTTGTTAATAGATACACACCTCTTGCTTCCTTCAATGCTTAACTGAGAGTAAATACCACTGAAATGGGAGGAGTTTCCTTAGGATTAAAACTTGTGTGTAGTTCTGTTATCCTTAACAGATTTAGTTGCTTTTCCTCTTTTCTCTGTTGACATTGAATCTAACATTCTAGGTGAGTAAGCAGTAAACACTCACAAGATGGAAAATATGACTTGGAGGAAGAAAACCCAGGGAAAGATTTTGTCTCCAGGTAGAGGGACAAAGCACGTGAGATCTTTACCTTTCACACCCATACAAGCTTCTGGTCAACTGAACACAGAGCAGGGAGGACCAGAGTAACAAGTAACACTCAGACGAGAAGCCCTGCTCACATTTTGCATCTGTATCCTGTGGACGGGGATGGTCACACGTGGGAGGCTAGATACTGACTAGCTGGTCTTTGGAGGAATATCCTCCTTATCCTCCTACCAGCTTCTCAGTGGACTCAGATGTATAAAAAGGAAAAATTGCCAGGGAATGTACTTACTTTCCCAGATTACCCTGGGGTACATTAAATTAGCCTGAAGGAGTGATTCCCCATCTTCTTAGTGTAGTAGAGGCTGTGCTGTTTGCTTGGCTTTGCAATTTCCACCTCCAATACCCTCCCACTCAGAGTGACCATACAGTGGAAACTTCCTGCAAGGTAGCCAAAGAGATTTCCATTAAAACATTAGTCAAATGGTAACCCTAAAAGCACTGAACATTGAAAATATAATCTAATGGGATAACCCAATAAAGTGAGGGTTTGGCCAATGTCCCAACACCAGCATCACAGAGGGACTCATCTGTATTCACTCTTAAGATAAAGACAAGTATAATCCATCCTTTGGGGATGTTTGTGAGAATTTTATAACGCCATACCTATGATTTGATGGTACACTCTAGTACAGGGTAGTGATTAGGAGCCCAGTTTTTTTTTGTTTTTTGTTTTATAAATTTATTTATTTATTTATTTATTTATTTATTTATTTATTTATTTATTTATGGCTGTGTTGGGTCTCCGTTTCTGCACGAGGGCTTTCTCTAGTTACGGCGAGCGGGGGACACTCCTCATCGCGGTGCGCGGGTCTCTCACTATCGCGGCCTCGCCTGTTGCAGAGCACAGGCTCCAGATGCTCAGGTTCAGCAGTTGTGGTTCACAGGCCCAGCTGCTCCGCTGCATGTGAGATCTTCCCAGACCGGGGCCTGAACCCGTGTCCCCTGCATTGGCAGGCAGATTCCCAACCACTGCACCACCAGGGAAGCCCCAGAGCCCAGTTTTTATAGTCACAGCCTTGGGTTTAAAACTCAGCTCAAGGGTGGGTGGTGGTGTGATGAATTGAGAGATTGGGATTGACATATATACACTAATATGTATAAAATAGGTAACTAATAAGAACCTGCTGTATTAAGAAAAATAAAATAAGATTAAAAAAACAAAATTAAACTCCACTCAGCCTCATTCTTACCTCAGGCAAGATACTTAACCCTGTCCAAACTCAAGCTCTCCCTCCAATGCACCATGAGAGGTGTACACGTGAGCCAAGAGGCTGGTCTTCTCAGCCCTCAAGGAGGTGCTGTGATGGGAAAAAGATTGGAAACACCGCCATAATCTGAGCTTCCACATCTGTCAATCATAACTGTTTTATCCTCATGGGGTTGGTTTAAGGCTTAAATGCAGATCCCCCCGCAGTGTGTTCAGTAGAGCACTTAGTGAGTGGTTAACAAATGACAGAATATCCACACGGTCCTTGCCCCCCTCCCATTTAGCCAGCATTTGAAAAATGTCTGAAAGGTAATTACCTCCCACTCCATTGCACAAAAAGAATCCTGAAAGCCATGAGCAAGGCCATCAAAGAAATAATTCCTTTCCAGGAAGGTCAATGTTGATGGCCATTGGAACCAACCCCCGCTCTCTCTGTCAACTTGCTCTTGAAGACTTCCTTCTTTTACAGTAAGTAGCTGGAAAGTATAAACACTTCAACCTCCTGTTCCATTGGGAATAAAATAATTTCCTCAAATATGAGAGTCTGCTGCAGTTGATTTTTAATACACAGGAAGAATTAGAACCAGGCTTTATCTTTCCTCATATAGCAAGTCTTGATGAGCTATCGTTTTGTTTTGTTTTACTTATGGACAACTTATAAGAATTTACTTCACTATTCTGTGCTGACTGCAGGGGTATTATTAGGGTCAGAGAGGTGGCAAGTCTATCTATAAAAGGCAGAAGTATAGTTCACTTGAAATGGACACTTTAAAAACCTAAGGGAGGTTTAGTGATTTCCCAGAGAAACCCAAAGCAGATGTCACTGGAGTCAGAAACCCTTGTTCCCATGACTCTAAAGCCTGTTTTCAGGTTGCTCCCATTGGCTCCAAGAGGCTGGTTTCTCCAGTAGCTCAGCAGATAGGTGACTGTGGGCAAAAGACAGAGGCGAAGAGTCTCTGGGCATCACCTTAAAGAACACTGTTGTTGGGCTTCCCTGGTGGTGCAGTGGTTGAGAATCTGCCTGCCAATGCAGGGGACACGGGTTCGAGCCCTGGTCTGGGAAGATCCCACATGCCGCGGAGCAACTAGGCCCGTGAGCCACAACTACTGAGCCCGCGCGTCTGGAGCCTGTGCTCCGCAACAGGAGAGGCCGCGATAGTGAGAGGCCCGCGCACCGCGATGAAGAGTGGCCCCCACTTGCCGCAACTAGAGAAAGCCCTCGCACAGAGACGAAGACCCAACACACCCAAAAATAAATAAATAAATAAATAAATTTAAAGGGGGGAAAAAAAAGAACACTGTTGTGGAAAAGCCAAGAGTGAGCTCACAACTGGGGCAGGATGTTTAAAAGTAACACACCCTGCACAGGTTTTGTATTTAAAAAAACAAAGTGATAAGCGTATAAAGCCACCACCTCTCTTCTTGACACAATTGGCTGCTTGAATGTAAAAAATAATAACCAAATATACGCACTTAATTGTTTTAAAAGCAGTTTGCACACAATCTGGGAAGCTGTCAGTTAAGTGGCAGTTAAGCGAGTCTTACTTTAGCCAAGTTTTATTTTTGCAACTGCAGACCGCACTCCTGTGTCTGGGTAGTTAGTGTCTTACAGCAGAGATGGGAATCTGGAGAGTGCTTTTCTAATGCCTACTCTGCAACTATTTAGCTCTATGAACCTGGGGAAAATGAAGAAAATCTTGCATCATTATCTACCTATAAAATTATTATTTATAAGGTTTAAGTGTCCATGGAGTGAAATTCAGAGACCTGGGGATCCAGTAAAGGAGATTATGCATAGAAAGACCTGGCCCAGTGTGTGGTATGCAGTGGGTGCACCATAAGATAGTCTTCTGGTGTGAGCGTAGAGCACAGAGTCCCAGGATTTCAGAGCTGGGTGGTGCCTTAGAGGTTATCCCACCTCCTTCATTTGTCTTTGCTTGTCTACTCTGACCCATTGTGCATTGATTTTATAGATTAAACGCTCATGAACTAATCTATTTCTTGCATTTCTAAGCTATTGGGGGTAAGGCATGACCCCCATTGGAGCTCCCAGGTTCAAATATGTGTGCTTACTGTGGTCACAGCACGTACCACATGGCAGAGGAATTGTCTTTTTAGTTGTCTCTTTCCCCTTGGCTGAGAATTCCTCGCCATGTGGGGTGTCTCACTATGGGAGCCTCTATTTCCCTGGGACCTAGCAGAACTTCTGACGCAAAGCAGACGCTCAATAACTGTTTTTTTTTGTCATTGTTGGTTGAAACATAAAGAAAGATGTAGCCCAAGCCAATTGAATTTAGACTTACCTGGAGAGACAGTAAGTTGGTAGAAGAGTGGTTTCCTCATGGAGCCTAGACAACGATGGGACACCCAAGGCCAACTTGTCACTGTTACCCGGCAGGGATGGTCAGGATTGTTAGCCCATAGTTTCTCATGATGGTCACAAGGGAAGTGCAATCTCTGATGGGTGCTCTGCCCATTGTCCTGGGTCTTCGTGCCCTAAAGCCAGTCCTGGCTGACCCCTGCAGGCTTCACTTCTCAGTCTTCCCAGTCAGCTGGCTTCTGGCAGGGTGTAGCCAATGGGAGATGGATACTTGGATTGGATGGTGGGAGGAAGGCAGAGTCAGGGTATTTCTCCTGTCTCTTGATCTGAGACAGTGTCTGTGACAACGTTTTGTCTTTTGCATTATATCCTGCCTGCCTTGGTTCCACTGGGCAGACCCCCTGCCCCCTGGGACTGGGGTTGGGTGTAGTGGCTTCCCGCCGTGCCTGGGGAGCTCATCCTTTACCTACACAACCAATTCCCTGTGTTTCGTTCCCTCTGTTTTTAATACTTAGAGTGATTTCCGTTTTCCTAGATTGACTCTGATACGTGAACCATTCTAGCTTCCCACAACTGGCAAGAAATCCATCCAGCAACATGTATTGAACACTTATTTTATGCCACAAACTGTGCCAGGCACTCAGGACACAAAAATGAATAAGGTGTCGTTCCTGCCCTGGAGGAGCTTACAGTCTGATTGAGGAGACGGACGTATAAGCTAAGAATCTATGAGGCAGTGAAACAGATTTATTAATGACATTTACGAAGTTCACAGTGGTACATGAGCCTGGAGGGAGACATGACTAACTTGTAGAAAGGGAAAGTCAAGAGGGGAGGGTTTTAAAGAGAAAGTATTTTCCTATGGTGTTAAGACATTATACAGGTTCCGGAAACTGCTAGATTCAAATCCTGCCTCTAACAATTTATTAACTATTGGACTGGAAACAAATGGGTTTTTTTTAAACCTCATTATGTCTTGATGTCCTTACTGGTTAAACGTGAGTAATAATAATAAATACACCATAGTGCTATGTGAAGATTAAACGTCTTAATAGATATAAAGCATTTAGTCCAGTGCCTAACTCATGGTAAGTCCTAAAAAGTATCAGCTATCACCATGATTATTTTTGCTTGAACAGCGAGGGAAGTGTACATGTTCAGCTGCCAATACAGTACCTGGCACACAGTAGGTGCTCAACCGATATTGACTGACTCAACGAATGAATGGACTAAATAAAAAATGGATGAATGAGTTTACTTAGCAAATGGTGAGGGATAGGAAGAAGGTCATTCCAGGCACTGGGCAAAAGCTTGGTGGCTTGGAACATCACAAGTCTGATTGGTTTGAATATATGTGCCAGTCTTTTATGAGTTTGATTCATATGAGGTTTTCTCCTCTGAACTCTCTGGCTGCAATGACCAAATCAAGGTCCTGGTCTGCAAAGTTGAACCATCTCCTTCCCCTTTGCAAACGTTCTTCTTTTCAGAGTCAATAAAAACATTCAAGGAGTCCTGAACTGGATGTGGTGATGAGAATACGGCTGCCAGATTTAGGAAACAAATATACTGGACTTTGAGCTAAATTTGAATTTCAGATAAACAACAAATAATGTCTACACATTAAGACAGTTGTTTTGAAGTCTGTGCCATGCACACATAGTCCATGACCCATCAACATGTTTCTAAAAGGAAAAATTGGCCCTTAATATGACACATGCTCCACTGTCCTTGTTTCAATTTCCTCCTTGGGGACCATGGAAAAGATTTACTCTCTGGCCCAAGTTTTATATAATTCAAGAACCCTATAGCAAGTGGCCTAGGAGGTTTCCAGGTACAGGTCAATATCCTCTCCCCACAGAAGACCATCCTAGTCCTGCCTGGCCTCAGTGGTTTCTCTGGTCTGAACACACACACTGCATTGCCTGTTTCTAATTCATGTTTGTTTGTTTGTTTTTAATTTTATTTATTTATTTATTGGCTGTGTTGGGTCTTCATTGCTGCACGCGGGCTTTCTCTAGTTGTTGCTAGCGGGGGCTGCTCTTCGTTACGATGCGTGGGCTTCTCATTGTGGTGGCTTCTCTTGTTGCAGAGCACAGGCTCTAGGTGCACGGGCTTCAGTAATTGCGGCACGCGGGCTCAGTAGTTGTGGCACACGGGCTTAGTTGCTCCACAGCATGTGGGATCTTCCCGGACCAGGGCTGGAACCCGTGTCCCCTGCATTGGCAGGAGGATTCTTAACCACTGTGCCACCAGGGAAACCCTCTAATTCATGTTTGACACTTGGATATACTACCCACCTTGCAATGCTAGTTATCTTTCTTTTTATAGGCCTTTCATTTTCAGCTAGATCACAAGGGAGTGAAAATCAAATGTTTTTGTATGTTCTGAGCCCAGGACAGAGCAGTTTCTCTCTCTCTCTCTCTCCTCTCTCTCCTCTCTCTCTCTCTCTCTATATATATATATAGACCAGTACATGTAGAAAGAAATTAATATTTTCATTGGATGTTGCCAGCCATCGGAAGGTGTGTTGCCTAATGGATTTGGAGTTAAACTGAGTCTGAATCCCCCATATTTAATACTGGACTTTGGGGCAAATTATTTCACATTCCTCCTTTGTAAAATGGGTGCAATACTAACTGACCTCTCAAGATTGTTATTTGCGTTAAATTGATTAACCTTAGATTAATTAGTACCTGGGAAGCATTTCCAACTGGAAGTTATTGTTATATTGATGGCAATTTTTTTTTTTTTTTTTTTTGGCCGCACCTCGGGGCATGCAGGATCTTAGTTCCCCAAGCAGGGGTTGCACCCGTGTCCCCTGCAGTGGCAGCACAGAGTCCTAACCACTAGACCACCAGAGAAGTCCCTATTGATGGCAATTAATAAAACTTAGGGGACTGCTCCGTAATATCCTGACTGCCATTTAATTCCCGAACTTCAACTGTCGGAGATAACCAGAATGGATAAGACATTTTAAATCGGCTATTTTATTTAGCTGATTTACCGTTTATAGAAAACTAGCCTACAATAGAAACCGGCCTCTCACTGATGGGCCATGGTCATTTAATGAATAACCCATCGCCATTAAATCAGCAGGGAGAGGTTGACCAGGAGGCACGGCACAAACAATTCCGTATAAGTCTCTTGGTTGTCGCTGCTCCCCCCGCATTCATCTCCATCCTCACAGCACAGTTTTTGAGTGATTGAAGTTAGTTTGAGCAAGGATTCCAAACAGGGAAAAGCAAATACGTAAGTCAGAGGTCAGGGGAGAAGAACAGGCCGGGGCGAGGAAGAAATGCCGAGCTGATAACTGAAAGATAATGAATGTGGGGATGGGTTACGACAGCATAGTAACAGGGGGAGCCGGACACCCCAAGCTTCCTTAGGCATCTGTGCGAGACCCAGGCTTACAACTCATCGTTAAAGGTCTATAGAGCGCGGATTTCTAAATATTTGGGCCACCCAGCATGGACTTTTGGAAATGGCACTGTTGAGTAAAGCCATTAACAAATCACTTTCCTTCCATTTCCTTCACTGACAGGACCTTCTGTTTATGCCTCCTTAGCAACTGGAAGGGGTAAATTTGCTGACAAGCATCTGGGTGCAGTGCGCCACTCGATGGAATTTTTATCATGCAAAAGTGATCCCAGATGATTACTTGAGAGATTGCCAGGAATCTCTGGAATCTAATTAACCCACAGTTGAGAACACAGAAGAAGTTTCATTTTAGGGTAGAGTCAAGGTGAAGAATTTGTAAAAATAAGCCATATTGATTTCCTTACTATTGCAAATATTTGAATTTTGTAATGGGCATCCATTCCCAACTTGTTCTCAACTAAATAGGAAGCTGGATATCTGTGATGTCGTGGGCCAAGGATAGGTTTTGAGGTTCGATTTTTGATTGGATACCAAGCTCTACCATTTACTAGAGATTTGTTAGGGTTATGACTTAATGCCCCTGTACCTTTGTTACCTCATCTGTAAAATGGATATATAATCATCCTCATCCTGTAGGTTGAGGATTAAGCCAAATAATAAGCAACTAGATCCTGGCCTTTAGGAGAACCTCAAAGTTTAAATATCCTTTTTCTTTTCTCTTCTTTCTCTTATTCCAACCTCCCCTAACCCTGCCCCAGCAATTTTCTGATTTGGAAAATCAGAATCAGTTTAGGCTTTGCTAAACTTCTGAAAAATGCAGGAGACCTGAAGGAGGGGAGGGAGCAAACCGTGTGGCTGCCTGGTCTTTGCATCGAGACTTTGAATCAAGTGCAAAGACCATGTAGTACATGTGTTCTTGGACAGTTCAGGGAATCTCAGCAAAGCCAGGGTGGCTGAAGTAGAGTTACCCCAAGGGAGAGTGATAAAAGAAAGGTCGAGGAGATACAGAGGGGCAGGTTGTAGGATTGCATAAGGCCTTGAAGGCCATTAAGAGGACTTGAGCTTTTACTCTAAGTGGGTTGGGAAACCATTAGATGGTGCTATGCTGAAGAGTGACATGTTTGACTTAATTTTAAAATGATCACTCTGGCTGCTGTGCTGAAAATACATTATGCGACATATATTAAATCACCGCATTGTACACGTTAAACTTACGTATGTTGTATGTCAGTAATATCTTGATAAAGCTGGGAAAAATTAAAAAGAAAGGAAGGAAGAAAATACTTTATGGAGTAGGGATGTGGAATGAGTAGACGGGGCACGAGGGCAGAAGCAGGAGCACCAGTTAGGATCCCACTTAATATCCAGGTGAGAGATGGTGGCAGGTCAGAGCAGGTCAGTAGCAGTGTAGGTGGTGAGAAGTGGTCAGATTGTGAACATATTTTTGAGGTAGTAATTTAGGCTTTGCTGATAGATTCAGCGTCTAATGTGAAAGAGACTTCTTAAGGTTTTTGGTCTGAGAAATTGGAAGATGGTGATGCTATTTGCCATAAAAGAGGTTCAGGGGGAACACCAGGAGCTTAATTTTAGCCTTGTAAAATTTGAGATGCCAAATACATATCCAACAGCAGGCAATTACATATATGAGCCCGCAAAACAGAAATAGAGACACAGACGTAGAGAACAAACGTATGGATACCAAGGGGGGAAAGGGGTGGTGGTGGGATGAATTGGGAGATTGGGATTGACATATATACACTATTGATACTATGTATAAAATAGATAACTAATGAGAACCTACTGTAGAGCTCAGGGAACTCTACTCAGTGCTCTGTGGTGACCTAAAGGAAAGGAAATCCAAAAAAGAGGGGATATATGTATACAGAGAGCTGATTCACTTTGCTGTACAGTAGAAACTAACACAACATTGTAAAGCAACTATGCCCCAATACAAATTAATTATTAAAAAAAAAATATGAGCCTGAAGTTCAGATGAGATGCAGGCTATAGAGAGAAAAGGGAATATAGCTGGAGGAAGATGTAGGATTGGAAGTTTGCTTTTTTTAACATGGGAGAAATAATAGAATGTTTTTCAGTAATGAGAATAATCCAGTAGAGTGGGAAAATGTGTTAATGCCTGAGAGGGGACAATGGTTAGAATAGAGCTTATGAGTAGGTGATAAAGGATGGGATCTTGGGCACAAAAGGGACCATCGCTATAGCTGGTCCAGCCCTAGCAACAGAAAAGATGATAAAGTAAATAGAGAAGTCCATGTGGCGGTATGAGTTTGGGGCATTGTCTTCTGATTGCATCCCTTTTCTTGGTGAAATAGGAAGCAAAGTCAGTGTGAGGTTGGTGGTGAAGGGTTGAAGTTGACAAAGCTATGAAATTGACCAGGGAAGTGGAAGAAAGAATGGCTTTGGGGATTGTCGAGTGAATGGGTTTAGCATTGCCAGGTAGCATTAAGGGCTGACTTGAGGTTGAAGGTCGTGGATTTAAACTGAGACCAGCTACTTTCAACTGTGCAGATAAAAGTGTGGTGTAGATGGGGAGCTTGATTCTACCAAGTCTGGGGTTTTGCCAGGTGAGTATGAGGAAGAAAGAGAAGAGCAAAAGAGTTGATGGTTTATGAAAATGACTGACTATAATGATAGTCCATGGACATTAAGATGGATAAGGAAGGAAGTGAGTACTTCCTTGAAATGGGTGAGAAACAGTGAAAGAGCCATAGGAACAATGAATGGAATCAAAAAACTGCTGGAGTCAGAGTATCAGAACAAATGAACTGAAAAGAGAGGAGAGGGAATGCAAATCGAAACCACACGAGATATCATTTCATACCCACCTGGATGTCTGTAATAACAGAGACAAACAATAAGTGTTGAGGAGGATGTAGAAAAGTTGGAACCCTCATTCACAGCTGATGGGATTATAAAATAGTGCAGTGACTTTGGAAAACAGTCTGGCAGTTCCTCAAAATGTTAAACATAGGTTACCATATCACCCAGCAATTCCACTCCTAGGCACAGACCCAAGAGAAATGAATGCACACATCACATAAAAAGTTTTACACAAATGTTTATTGCAGCATTATTCATAATAGCCCTAAAGTGGAAATAACCCAAATGTCTATCAACTGGTGAATAGATAAATAGAGTATTATTTGGCAATAAAAAGGAATGAAGTTCTGATACTTCATTCTGCTACAATTTGGATAAACCTTGAAAACATGCTAAGTGAAAGGAACTAGGCACAAAAGACCATGTATTGTATGATATGAAATATTCAAAATACACAAATAAATAGAGACACCAAGTAGATTGGTGGTTGCCTAGACTGGGACCAATGGGAGAATTGGGGAATTGGGGGTGGTGGTGGTGAAGGCTAATAGGTATGGTATCTTTTGGGGGGAGGTGATTAAAATATTCTAAAGTTGATTGTGGTAATAGCTGTGCAACTCTTTGAATACACTACATTGAATTGATCACTTTAAAAGACTGAATTTTATAGTATATGAATTACATGTCAATAAAGCTGTTACAAAAAAAATAAAAGATAGGAAGAGGTGGTCAGAGAGTGGGATGCTTGAAATTGGGACTATGGAGGGTTTGCACATAGGTAATGACACAGCTAGGGTCTGACCGTGGAAGCGAGTAGCCACGATGGCTTGGAGGAAAGAGTTAAGGAGGACAGAGGATCGTCTGAGGTTATGGGCGTTGTGTGTTCTGGTAGCAGTAATGTTGGTGAGAGGCTGACAGTGAGCCAGGGCTGAAGATCTTCAGGGAATGAGGAGGAGGGACCTGAGGGTTTGCAGATGACGGCAACAAGGAAGCATCATAGCAGGTGGGAATCTGGTGGCAGGCAGTTCAAATCTGGGGTTGGCTGTGGTGGGGTTAGAAAGACTGTACTGGAATTAGGGTATTTGTGAAGGACAAAGTATCCTTAAGTGTTAAGGGACAATTGTACTTTTCCTTCATTCATTTATTCATTCATGCAACACATATTTATACTTTTTCTGGCACCTTTATCTATTCATTTGGCCACCTCTGTGGATGCAGCCAAGCACGGCAGAGCTAACTCTTAGGAGGGCTGCAGTGTTCCAGCTGTTGTATGATGGGGTCCTTTCAAGGTGTTTCCCCAGAATCTGTTGCTCACTAGTCAAGTGGAGAACTATAGTGACCAGTATGTAACTTTCCTTGATCACTGATATCACATTGGCCTTCTCTGTTGTTTAGTTACACGAACACAACGACGGCTTTATTTTTTTGAAAGGGTAGGGTGCTGCTTGTTTTATAGTTGGGTGGGCGAATGTGTGATGGGTTTTGGCTTTGGACAGATCTGGGTTTTGATTTTGGCTCTGCTATTTATAACTTTGTGACCTTGGGCAGCTTATTTAATCTTCTGGGTCTTAGTTTTGTTGTCAACAAAATACCTACCTCATAAGTGTTGGTGAGAATTAAATGATATTATACGTGTCAAGCTCCTAACAGATAGTAGGCAGACCAAAGATGTTCTTTTCCTTCTGTTTTCATTCTTTTGCCTTTCTGCTGATGTTGCTTCTTCTGTTTTATTTCCAGCTTTTAGCAGTTCTAGTGTCCGGCTTCTAATCAGAAGCCTTCTTCTAGGGATGGTGGAAGTTATCCAGCCAACTTCCAGATTGGTGTAGAGGCACTCTAATAATTTACTTTATGTGTCTCAAAGTGTTTCATAACACTTTTCTAATCCTAACCTTTGAAATAACCTGTGAGGTATATGAAAGAGATATTAGTATTCCTAATTTTCAGAAGAGAATATAAAGTACTGAGAGAAACTAACAATTACTGGGTATTTACTGAATGACATTTTTCTAAACACTTTACATGCATTAACTTAATCCTCACAACCATCCCATGAAGGGTATTATTAACCTTATCTCACAGACAGGGAGACAGGCACAGAGAGGTCAAATAACTTGTTGAAGGTCACATAGCTTCCAAGCATGGGGGCAGGATTTGAACCCAGGCAGTATGGTTCCAGAGCTTAATCACTATATGGCTCTGGTAGAAGATAAGTAAATAAATCATTGTTCAGAACTCCTGAGTGAAGAAATCCTTTGGCCAGTTCCTTTCCAGGTATCATTCTGGCCTCGGAGTGTCATGCAGCTTGAAAATGTTGGTAGTTCAAAACGGTGACTAATAGAATACTATTATTATCTTTGTATAGGAGGTGAGCTTGTGTGAGTTTTGTTACCCGGTGTCCTTCTAGCTCAGCCAACCCTGAGAATTCTTTTGCAGAGCCAAGATAATAGTAATAAGAATAGCCACCCTTGTCACCCTACCGTTCTGCTTGTTGCAAGTTAAGCTTTCTTTATTTTTATTAACTTTTTATTTATTTATTTTTGCTAAAGCTTTCTTAATATCATAAATCTAAAAACCTAGAGGAATCTTTGGGAAACAAAGTTCATGAGGTTCAAATGAATGTCATACTGTTTTCTCTGGCTCAGGTGGACTTTTCCTTAGGAAGCAGAAGGATATCTGGCCTAAGACTGAACCATTAGGCACCCATGAAACTCATCCTAGAACAGTGGAACTAAGGCATCTTTACTAAGTGCTAGAGATCTGACAGCTAAGGCACTTTTTGTAGGAGTGGATGCTCAAACATTCGAAACATCTAGACATCTGTCATTTTTCTTCTTGCTGCCCCTGATTTTAGTTTTTGACCACTAGACTTTCTTCCAGACCCAAGAGTAGAAAAAAAAGAGAAGATGAAACTAAAGCCTGATCATTTGAGTATGTCAGAAAGTTCGATATAAATTTGATAAAGGAAGAGTTGGAAATTGTTATCGAAAATGAGATAAAGCATGTATGTTTCATAAGTGTGTCCATGTATATATGCTTGTTGGCTTGTGATTCCCATTCCTATTTTACTGATAACAAGAAGTGAACTTCCTCTGAATACTTATGAAATACATGAAACACACATGTGATGTGTAGATTTTATTTATTTTCCTAAGATCCTAGCTTTCCATTGATGTCACTAATGAAAAGAAGTTCTCCTTTCATTTTTGAAAAGTGGTTTATATATATATTCTCTGTATATGTGCATTTTAATAGATGTTCTATACAGATATGTATATCATACATAATATGGTATATTTCCATGAATAAATACAGCAGAATCAGTCTAATGAATGGAAACACTATAACTTGAATGTAAGCAAATGGGGCAATTGAAAGGATCTTCCTTAGGAACATGGAATAACCATGCTAACTAAGATGCCTGAAATTATTTGAGGAATGGAATAAAATATAAATAAACGCCTGTAGATTTAAAGAAAGTACTTGCCCAAGTCTTTGATCTGAATGGAGCAGAAACAGGGGATTGAGGCCTCGCTGGGGTCCAGTTAGCCTTGGCCTCTTGTTCTCTCTACAGGCGCCTCCCCTTTTTGAAGCTCAGTGGAGTTCACTGGGATTTGGCACAGAATGACTGAAGGGGCTCAGGGACTCCACTGAGAGGGAAAACCATAGGAGCATACTTTCTGAGAAGGCAGGGATTTGCACGGTGGGCACACACAGGCACATAGACACCCCCCCCCCCCAGGAACGGGAGAGTTTTGCTCATGTTACAGCCTAGGGGTTCCCAGGGGTCCTCCACGTACTCAGGGGACTCTGAGAAACTGGTGTGGGGCTAGAACAACCTCACATGTCTCTTTCTAAGACATGAGAGCTGACTTAGAGAGTTCAGACACCAGGAGCTCAAGGGCTCAACTTGGAGTGCAGTGGTCCCTTGTCTATCAATCGTGTTTGCTGGGCTTTCCCCTACTTCAGTGTCCCAAACAGGGGTGGGCAAAGGGAGGATGGGGGAAAGGCAGGGGTCCAGGCCTCTATGGTGATGCTCATTCTATTGCATGCAATAAGGGGTGGAGGACTGAGTGTGTATAACCTCTTTACCTACTTCCCCCTGTAAATGACGATGATGATGATGATGATGATGGTGATGATAAAGGCTAACATTTATTGATCGTTTATTCCACGTCAGGTATTGTGCTAAGCTTTTCATTCATTATCATAATTTACTTTCATTCTCTCAGTAATCCCCAGGGGTAGGTGCTATGATCATCACCTTCCCTGTTTTTCCGGAAAGTAAACTGAGGTTTAGAGGAAAGGAATAACTTTGCCTATCATCACACAGCTAGTTAGTGGTTATGATAGGTAGAATGATGCCCCCAACCCAAAGTTGTCTACATCTTAAACCAAGGAATATATTACATAGCAAAGGGAATTAAGATTGCAAGTGGAATTAAGGTTACTAATTCAGCTGGCCTTGAGATTGGAGAGATTCTCCTAGGTTATCTGGGTGGGCCCAATGTAATCACAAGGGTCCTCATAAAGGAAAGAGGGAGGCAGGAGAGTCAGTGTCAGGGCGAGGTAGCATGGGACTGGCCATCTCTGGCTTTGGAAGATAGAGGAAAGAGGGCACGAGCCACCAGGCAGCCTTTAAAAGCTAGAAAAGGCAAGAGAATGGATTCGTCCCTCAAGCCCCCGAAAGAACACAGCTACGATAACACCTTGGTGTTAGCCCAGTGAGACGTGATTTAGACTTCTGACCTCCACAACGGCAAGATAATGATTTGTTGAGTGGCTGAGGTGGCTTCAGTGAAGCTTGACTTTTATCCTACCTTTGAGATCAGATCCTTCTGCCCAGGGAGCAGTAAATCAAGAATTGTGGGCATGTCTAGGTTTTCAGGGGCTGCAGCTCATTTGGATGGTCCATAAGGTGTCACTGGGTAACTTCCTGCCCTGGGACCACTCTCTGAAATAAAAGCTTCCCTCCAAAGGAAAGACTATCTCCTGTTTCACTTATAAATCAAGTTAACTCCTGTTCTTTGACTTTAAGTAAATCCTGTTTCCTCCTCCAAGCAAATTTCTTCCCCTTGGTCTCTGCAGTTGCCACCACATTCTTGTGGTGGAAAACAGTCGGAAAAGTATTAAACTTATTAAATAAAACCACAAAACCCCGTAATTCAGGAAACACTTTTATGGAGCCCTTGCTATGTGTAAGGAAACTTCAATGTGTTAGTTCATGTAATCCTCACACTAACTCTGTGTGGTTAGTCTTCTTGTTCCCATATTGAGGCTAAAGAGATGGATGTGGGCTTCCTTGGTGGTGCAGTGGTTGAGAATCCACCTGCCAATGCAGGGGACATGGGTTCGAGCCCTGGTCTGGGAAGATCCCACATGCCGCAGAGCAGCTAAGCCCGTGCGCCACAATTACTGAGCCTGCACTCTAGAGCTTGCGAGCCACAACTACTGAAGCCCGCAGACCTAGATCCCGTGCTCTGCAAGGAGAAGCCACCGCAATGAGAAGCCCGAGCACCGCGACAAAGAGTAGTCCCCGCTCACAGCAGCTAAAAAGGAAGCCCACGCGCAACAAAGACCCAGCACAGCCAAAAAAATAATAAATTAAAAAAAAAAAAAGAGATGGATGCTCAGACATGATGCATATTTTGCCCAAGAACACTCAGTATTGGAAGTGAGATTCTTACCCACGTGGTCTGGCTCTCGAGCCCCCACTTTTTACACACCACACTGCTTCCACCTCTGTTCTTGGGCTTTCCATCCAGGTTATGAGCCTCAGAAAAGAAATAATATACCTCCTGGAACTTGCCTGCTGGCACAGTGGTTAAGAATCCACCTGCCAATGCAGGGGACACGGGTTCGAGCCCTGGTCTGGGAAGATCCCACATGCCGTGGAGCAACTAAGCCCGTGCACCACAGCTACTGAGCCTGCGCTCTAGAGCCCGCGAGCCGCAACTACTGAAGCCCGCGTGCCTAGAGCCTGTGCTCTGCGATAAGAGAAGCCACCGCAATGAGAAGCCTGCGCACCACAACGAAGAGTAGCCCCCGCTTGCCGCAACTAGAGAAAGCCCACAAGCATCAATGAAGACCCAACACAGCCAAAATTAAATAAATAAAATAAATAAATTTATTTATTTAAAAAAAGAAATAATATACCTCCTATTTAGAAAATAACAAAAGAAAGTGACTATATAATTTTAAATAGTAACTGTTGTATATGTATTCCAGTTTAAAATAAAACTGTGGAATTTTCCTTGCTGGTCATCTTAAGTGGGAATAGATGACCAACAGGTCATGTTATGGATGAGAGACTCATCCGGGACCCTACAGATAAAAAGGGCCAGAGTCTGGATTAGGGCACAGGATTCCTGACTCTTAACCCAGTGTTTTTTCTTCCACTACAATACACATCATTTATGATCTGAAAAAGGAGTCTTCAACAGTATAACCTAACGATTTGGGGTTAGACAAGAAGCAGGTGATGAGAAAGGGAGGCATCATACCTGTATCCTCATGTCACTCAGTGCAACTCGTAGGGATGTCTCTCTGTTTTGTTTAAAGTCCAGCGATTAGTTTTGGGGTCCAAGGAATGCTTGTTCATTTCATAGGACCCGACAGCCAGATATAGTTCCTTAGAGGAACTTTTATTAATTTCACTTTATTTCATTGTCCCTACTTTATGTACAGCTTAAAACCAAGAATGCCCACCAGGTTGTAACGATAATTCCAAGTGAATAAAAAAGCAGCAGCTCTCCAACAGCTTTGTTTGAAAGATTTTTAATAGATTTCTTTGTTGTTGTTGTTGTTTTCAGGCCGTACCGCGCAGCATGCAGGATCTTAGTTCCCCAGCCAGGGATTGAACCCATGCCCCCTGCATTGGGAGCATGGAGTCTTAACCACTGAACTGCCAGGGAAGTCCCATAGATTTCTTTATCTACTTATTTTTTTATTCTTTCTGTATTTTCTTATTCCTTTAATATAATTTTTGCAGTTATGGAGAGTGTATCTCTCCTCAAATCACCAATCGCACAAAACAGCAAACAAATTGTATGTTTCGTTGGATTGACTGTGAGTTATTGAATTACCTTTTCCTCCCCATACTCCTCCCTTGGGATCATCCAGGAATGAAAGTAGTCAGGAAAGGAAAAGCAATCACTCAAGAATTCAGACGTTAGAACGCAGGTGAAATTCAATTGTGGTAGATGTCTACAGGATGAGTTTGATTTTAATTAAAACTCCAGATAGAATTATAAATGGAAACCATTCCATGTTCAGTTTTACTTGGCCAGGTCTTCTCCTTGTCCCAGTGACACTGAAATGCCAACTCTTTCTCATGTGTAAGCTGTGAATTCTGTTGAACCTGTGAGCTCATGTAATAGCTCCGGAGTTCTTCGGATCCCTGAAAGGGGAGGGTCAGAAGGCAGGCGTGTTGGGTGTCAGGTTTCCTGGGCACGTGAAGGATCAGGCCTACAAGTGAAGAAGTGTTAGTGTGGGGACAAAGACCTGGGGGATTCTCAAGGCGGCAGGCTGGCGAGCGTGGCCTCTGACTTGCAGCCTCAGCTCTGCTGTTTTACTGACTTTGCAACCCTGAGCAGGTCATTTGACCCCTCTGAGCCTTACTGTTTAGAAAAAGGAGATTATAATATCTTACAGAGGCTTTGTGACTTTTAAGATGATGCAGTAAAGTTACTGAAACACAGAAGGCACTCGACAACTGTTAGCAATGATGATGAGGACTCGTTCGCTCATACAATAAATATTGAGCAAGCTCTACGCCCCATGCTGTCCGCTGTCCTGAGCACTGGGGACACAGCAGCGAACAAAACAGACCCAAGTCCCTGCCCCCATGGGGCTGACATTCTGTTGGGGAGACAGGTGATAAACAAGACACGTAAGTAAAAAGTATTGTGAGTTAGATCATGATTGAAGTGCTAAAGAAAAAAAGGAAAGATGGGAACGAAGAGAAGAGGTTGTAATTCTAGAGGGGTGGTCAGGAAAGGCCTTCTTCAGAAGCTGAATTTGTGTAAAGACCTGGAGAAGGTGAGGGAGAAGGGCGAGTGATTACCTGAGGGAAAAGCATCCCAGGCTGAGGGAACAGCAGGTACAAGGGCCTGCTTGAGGCGGGAGCGCGCCTGACAAACTCCACATGCCACCAGGAGACCGAGGGCTGGTGTTGAGTAAGCAAGGAGGAGAGCAGGAGGAAGTGGAAAGGTGCGGGGGCCAAATCCAGCAGGGTCTGTGGTGCACAGGGAGAACTTTGGTTTCCGTTCTGAGTGCGGAGATGAGGGTCATGCGGAGGAGCGTGACCTGATCTCATCGAAGTTGCAACACGGTCGCTAGGTTGCTGCCCATGACGTGCTTCTGATTGCGGTGATGCTGCAGCTGATGCTGTGTGATAAGGTGAAGGACAGGTGAAGGACAGGACTGGGGGGCAGAGAGTCGAGGCATTTGGTTTTGGAGGGCACAAGCCTGGAGAAGCAGAACACAGGACCCGTCCCAATGGCAGCTTTGTGCTTCCGCATTTAGATTGGGCTACCAGGGTTAAGAGAGAAGGCAGGAGGGCTTCCCTGGTGGCGCAGTGGTTGAGAATCTGCCTGCCAATGCAGGGGACATGGGTTTGAGCCCATGATCCCACATGCCGCAGAGCAGCTGGGCCCGTGAGCCACAACTACTGAGCCTGCACGTCTGGAGCCTGTGCTCCGCAACAAGAGAGGCCGCGATAGTGAGAGGCCTGCGCACCGCGATGAAGAGTGGCCCCCGCTTGCTACAACTAGGGAAAGCCCTCGCACAGAAACGAAGACCCAACACAGCCATAAATAAATAAATAAACAAATAAATAAAAATTTAAAAATAAATAAATAAATTTATAAAAAAAAAAGAGAGAAGGGAGGAGATGGGCCTGACTTCTTGCCCCTTCACATGCCTCATTCAGCTGCTGACACGGACAGACAACTCTCCCCTTTACCTATTTTTTGCCTATACCTGTATTTTGAATATATTTCTATCACGGCATGTATCACCCAGTATTGTATTTCTTTAAAGTCAGCTTCCCCAGATTTGCTCAACACATGTTTATCAATCACTAATTATGTGCAGGCACTATGTTAGGTGGTAAATGTCCCACAATGTGAAAGACTATAAATGATTCAAAAACCAACCCCTCACATGGTCGTAAGAGCAAAATCAATTTAATCCTACAGGTGTGGATGCATTTACGATTTGAGAAGGGAAGAAGTGTGCTATTTTCCAGGTGTATAATCGCCTTCTCCCTAGTTTGTTAGCTTAGGGATTTCCCACCCAGTTGTACATGGTGCATTATCTGAAGTCATTTAACCTGTGGACAATCACATTCTTGGAATGAGTAAATTCTCTGCAGGTGAAATTGGACAAACAACGCCAGTGACCTCTTTAGCTGCTCAAGTATTGGTCCAAAGGTTTAAAACACTAAGCTTCATTTTTCACTGAGTCTTATTGACGGACAGTATCAGCAGAGCTTGAGGTTAGAGGTATAATCCTCTTTGATGAATCGTTCAGGAGAATTATTGTTAAATCTTTTGTAAATACGAATTTTTAAAAATAGTTATAATAATGATTTTAGATAAACAGTGTGCACAATCGACATAAACTTAAGATTTAAGCAGGGCTTCCCTGGTAGTGCAGTGGTTAAGAATCCACCTGCCAATGCAGGGGACACGGGTTCGAGTCCTGGTCCGGGAAGATCCCACATGCTGCGGAGCAACTAAGCCCGTGTGCCACAACTACTGAGACTGCACTCTAGAGCCCGTGAGCCACAACTACTGAGCCCGTGTGCCACAACTACTGAAGCCTGCATGCCTAGAGATAACGCTCCGCAACAAGAGAAGCCACCACAATGAGAAGCCCACGCATTGCAACGAAGAGTAGCCCCTGCACGCCGCAACTAGAGAAAGCCTGCGTGCAGCAATGAAGACCCAATGCAGCCAAAATAATAATAATAATAAAGAAATTCATGAATCTTGATTGGTTCATAGATTTAAGAAAACAAAAGATTTATGCATTTAGCTAGCCTCAATAGATTGAACTCAATTGTGTTACCACTGCATCAGCAAATGCATCTCAATATCTCAGTTTCTCATTTGTGATAGTAAATGGAGACAACAATATAGATTATGGTAATTCACAGCCCTGTTTTAGCCAATAGCTCCAACTTTCTTGGCAACCAGGTGTACTATCTGAGTTACCAACAGGTAGAATACCCACTGACACTGATGCTGCCAAATAGGAAGGCAGCAGAAGGGCCAGCAGCAGAGGAGGAGGAGGGCAACGTGGGGGTCCCAGGTAACCCACAGACTAATATGGCAGCCCTTAATGTGGCTAGCTGAAAGGAGTTAGATGAGGGGTCTACACTTTGTGCCCAACTGGCTCAATTCAAAGCTCACTTGGGCCTATTGGGTAGAACCCCTGGGTAAATCCTAGCACCAAGCAGACCTCCTAGGACTCCTATGATTCACTAGAAATTGCCTGGCCTCCCAGGGAGAGTTGTGTTTATGGATGAATTGAAACACCCAAAGAACAGAAAGAACCGAGCCTTGTTTGGATCACTATATGTTCTCTGAACTGTCTCTGTGAATGTGCAAGTATTTTAATACAAAGGTATGAAATATACTAAGAACATACTAGAATGTAAACTCCAAGAAAGGAGAACATAAAGTTTGTTCCCTTCCTTGACTTTTCAGCAGTCCTAGAACAGCACCTGACACATGGTAGATGCTCAAAAGATACTTGGGATGAAAGAGTTTCTGACCTCTAGGAGTTTAAAACCTAGAAGAGGGGATAGGGCATGGTCAGAAATACCCATGACAAAGGTAAGTGCTGTGGCTTGTCTCCAGGCAGGTAGAAATGGTTTAGAGGAGAAAGAGAGAGATTCAATCTGGGTTGATAAGGAGAAGTTTCATGATGGAGGAGGGGTCTTTGGAGGAAAAAGGAGGAAGAGGAAAAAAGAAACTGAAAATACAGGGTAAGGGCTTAGTGTTAGAGGAAAGGTCTAAAAGTCATCTCCGGTAGGAATTAAAACCTGAAGACAGCATGAATCAATCAGAGAGAGTTTGGAGAGACCTGAGAATCAATTCGTAGAGCAGGTGCCCAACTGATGGTTGGTAAATAAATACCATACCAAAAAATCATCCCAGCCCCCACTTTTTTCGGTTTTATTTATAAATAATTGTTTTTATTTTTCGGCCACGCTGCGTGGCTCGTGGAATCTTAGTTCCCCGACCAGGGATCAAACCTGGGGCCCCGTAAGTGAAAGCGCCGAGTCCTAACCACTGGACTGCCAGGGAATTTCCTGACTTGTTAAAAGTAAGCATTTTAAGCCTCAAAGTTCTGTACAAAGTGAAGAGATTACGAGAAACTCTGTAAATACAAAGTGTTATGGAAATAGTTTATCAGAACAGTGAACAACGAAACTCTTCATGCCATTCTTCCTCGTAACATTTGCTTTCGCATTAAATCAGTCATGAGAAGAACATGATATAAACTACACAAATGAGCTTTTCTTGACTTCCTTTTTTATGTAAGAAATTGGTCATTTCCTAGGTCTCATTTCGTTCTCATCTTATTGAAAACGTTGGCAAACAATACAGAGGGGATTCAATTCTACAAACTGGAATTTAAACGGGACTGTTGTATCTGTGGTGTTCGTCGTTGTCCCCTCAGCTTTTAGCTGACACACAGTAGATGCTCAGTGAATCTTTGTTGCATGAGTGAACCAATACGAGGAGGTCCTGCGCACAAAGCTCTGGGGAGGCATTCTGGGGTAAGTAAAGATGGAGTCTAGGTTCCTATCTTCAGAGCTCACAGCCAAGCTGGGGATGGGGTGGGACTATGGACGGGGAATAGGCACAGACAGAAATATCTCCGCTGAAAGACAAGGTGTGATAACCACAAGCAGTATGTTAAAGTCGCATAAAAATAACACATTATTTAGATGTCACTACAGTTTGTTATTTTACTTATTTGGTTCTCTGACAATGGGGGGAAGAGGGGATACTTTTTTTTTTTAACATCTTTATTGGAGTATAATTGCTTTACGATGGTGTGTAAGGGGGATACTTCTTAAAAGCCAGATTGCAGGTACAAAGGGGTGGAGTGGGTATTGATGAGAGGCATGAAAATGCTTAGAGGAGACAGGATTTGAACTTGGCCTCAAAGAATGGGTAGTCATTAGAGCCCACCTTTATTGAATACGCACTATGTGCTGGGATCTGTTTAAGCCCTTTACTTGCGTGAACTCACTTGATCCTCACAACAGTCTCTGTGGTAAGTACTATCATCATACAGAAGAGGAAACTGAGGCACAGTAAGATTAGATAACCTGCCTAAAGTCACACAGCTAGGAAGCGACAGAGCCAGATAGTCTGATTCCAGAGCCCCAGCTCTTAAGCATGAGGGTATACTGCAGCTTTTATAGGTGTCCATGGGCGCTGTAGGTAGCGGGGAGCAATCCAGGTAGAGGGAAATCTGAGTTGCTGGTGTGGGGCCTTGAGGTTAGAGTGGGCCCGGTGTGTTTGGGGGAAAGGTGAGTTTACAGAAGGTCGGCAGGGATAGTAGGATGAATAGAAAAGCAGGGGGAAATGACCAACGATAAAGAATAGCTAAATGAATCATACCAAGATGTTAGAGTAGAATCTGATATAAATGGAAGTATCTTCATGATACATGATTTTAGATAACAATAGCTACCACTTTTGAAATCCTACCATAAGCCAGGAACCGTGTTTACCAGTTCACGTGGCTCATCTCATTAATCCTCTCTGCAGCGCTGGGAGGCAGTGCTGTTATTATCCTTGCTTCATAAGGGAGACGTCTGAAGCCTAGAGAGAATAAGTGACTTCCTCCTTTAGGCTATTTGTCTGACTCCTCAAGCTCTTAACCACCTCAGTTTAATGTCTCTCTGTTAGATGCCAAAAGATGGTTGAGGAGGTGTGTATAGTGTGGTATTTCTGTAAAAAGAAAAATATGTATATACAGGTCTTCTTTGACTTACAATGGGGTTACGTCAAAATAAATTCATTGCAAGTTGACAATATCGTTAAGTCGAAAATGCATTTAATACATCTAACTTACTGCACTTAGCTTAGCTTAGCCCACCTTAAACATGCTCAGAACACTTACATTAGCCTACAGTTGGTCAAATCATCTAAAACGAAGTCTGTTTAGTAATAGTGTTGAATATTTCATGTAATTTATCGACTACTGTACCGCAAGTGAAAACAGGATGGTTGTAAGGTTACAGAATGGTTAGCAGTGTCTCAGTCATCCACCTTGGTGATCACGTGGCTGACTGGGAGCTCTGGCTGCTGCCTTGCCCAGCATCATGACTACACGTCTCTAGTCCAGGAGAAGTTCAAAGTACAGTTTCTCGGGCTTCCCTGGTGGCGCAGTGGTTGAGAATCTGCCTGCCAAGGCAGGGGACACGGGTTCGAGCCCTGGTCTGGGAAGATCCCACATGCCGCAGAGCAACTAGGCCCGTGAGCCACAACTACTGAGCCTGCGCGTCTGGAGCCTGTGCTCCGCAACAAGAGAGGCCGCGGCAGTGAGAGGCCCGCGCACCGCGATGAAAAGTGGCCCCCGCTTGCTGCAACTAGAGAAAGCCCTCGCACAGAAACGAAGACCCAACACAGCCATAAATAAATAAATAAATACATAAATACATAAATAACCTATGCAAAATACAGTTTCTACTGAATGAGTATCACTTGCACATCACTGTAAAGTAGAAAAATCATAAATTGAACCATAGTAAGTCAGGGACCATCTGTATATGAAATTCATAAGCTACACTGTAAACAGTGGTTACCTTTAGAGAGTAACATGGCGGGAACCAGGGTAAGATTCACTTTTCCCTTTCCCTTTACACACTTTCTGAATTATTTTCATCCTTTATAATAAACTAATGAATATATAGTGATTTAATAATAAATTAGTGAACATTATCTTAAAAATAAAGTATTACTTTTAGCTAAAATAAAAGCTAGTGAGGACCAAATTCACAAAATTATTATAGGAATTTGGTTTATTTTATATATATTGAGACCTATTGAAGGTTTTTGAACATGGGGGCAATTCTGGAGAGTAATTATTGAAAAAAGAAAAAATATGGGTCAGGTTTGTCTACTTGTTTTTTGTTTTTGTTTTATTTTTTCCCTTTTTATTCCCTTTCATCATTATTGACACGCCACAGGATCAAGCATTATTTTGCTCTGTTGGTTTCCAAAGCACTTCACCATCTTCTAACATAACACATCAGTTACTTGATAATTATGTTTAGTGCTTGCTTCCTGCCTCTGCCCTAAGCACCAGAAGAGCAAGGGTTTCTGTCTGTTTTGCCCACTGTTACAGCCTTAGCTCCTGGAACAATTTCTGGCATACAGCAAGTGTTGAATCACGTTGTTGAATGAATTCCACTTTTCAATAGACTTTGTTTTTTATAGCAGTTTTAGGTTCACAGCAAAACTGAGCAGAAAGTAGAGAGCGTTTCCATATACCCCTTGCTCCTCACTGCCTTGCATAGCCTCTCCCATTATCAACATCCCCAACACAGCGGTGTATTTGTTACAACTGATGAACCTACAATGACACATCATTATCACCCAAAGTCCATAGCTTACGTTAGGGTTCACTCTTGGTGTTGTATGTTCTATGGTGTGATGTCGTGTATCCAACCTTATAGTGTCACACAGAATAGTTTCACTGTCCTAAACATCCTATGTGCTCTGCCTATTCTTCCCACCTATCTAACCACTCATCTTTCTATTGTTGCCATAATTTTGCCTTTTCCAGAATGTCATAGAGTTGGAATCATTCCATATGTAGCCTTTTGAGATTGGCTTCTTTCACTTAATAACATGCATTTAAAGTTCTTCCATGCCTTTTCATGGACTGTTAGTTCCTTTCTTTTTAGTGCTGAATAATATTCCATTGTCTGGAGGTACCACAGTTTATTTACCCAATGAGTTAGCATTTTAGACAATAAAAAATAAATGAAGTAAGAAGAACGCAGCTTCTAAAGAAATATAACAGTTGCTTTGAGGGACTTTGGATGGAGGTCGTGAGCGGTTTTGGATGGAAACCGAGTTCTTTCATCCCTTCGGCCTAGGTTTCCGAGCGCCCTCTGTGGGCAGGCTGGGGGCTGGAAGGTGTGGAGACAGGAGGCCATCCCTGCCTTCTGGAAGCTGGCCGTGGGAGTAGGGCGTGGCTGCAGCCGGTGCAGCGGGCCCTGCGGGAAGCCAGGCAGGGCCCCGGGCGACTCACCTGTGGACCCTCATCTTTCCGAGCAGATCGAAGAAGGGGGCAAAGCGGACCTGGTGAGCTCCAAACTGCGGGCCGGGGACGAGGTGGTGCACATCAACGAGGTGACGCTGAGCAGCTCCCGGAGGGAGGCCGTTTCCCTGGTGAAAGGATCCTACAAGACCCTGCGGCTGGTGGTGCGCAGGTAGGCTGGGCGCGCGCCGGGTTCCTCCTCCGCCTCCCCCTCCCCCTCCCCTAAAGAGCTTGTTCTTTAAACCTCGCCACGTGGATCCTGACGGTACCCCCCGCCCCTAGCCCGCGCGCAATTTTCCTTTTTTCTTGCCCATCTTGTAGCTTGTGAAGACATTTCAGACACTACTGTCTTGTGAAACCCTGGCTTTCCCAGCAGGTGTTGGCTTGGCAGGGTTCCCTGTACCTTATACATTTCCCGGCTTGATGACCCTGATCCCCGATGTGGTCAGACTCTATGAGGTGTCGTCTCCCTGTGGGACAGGAGAAAGCCATGGGCTTGGTGCCTTAGGGGCATTCCATTAGCCTCACCCACCCGGGGGTTTTCGGGGTGGGTCGTCAAAACAAGTGAATTCCTGCTTTTGTTTGGTTTGTTTTGTTTTTCTGGTTGTGATAGTGGTGGTTCCTCAGCTGGAAAAGGTTTGGCTTGTGATTGGTTATGATGCTTTAGAGTAAGAAGCTTCTTAGTTCCAAGAAAACAACTCATGGTGATGGTATCACATATGGAAAAGGGAAGGAGGTTAAAAATTTTTTTCAATCATTATTACAAGCCAAGCATTGCTGGAGATGTTTTATATTAACATAGGTAAATATGTTCATTGAACCTGCGCAAGAACCTGGTGAGGTAGCTATCATTATCCTCATTTTATACGCAAGAGGTTAAGTAAGTTACAGGGCAAGGCTGGTGAGTGGAAGAGCGACAAAGGAGCCTAGATACTCCTGGTTCCACTTCACCAGGCCACTTGAGTGTTATTACCTTGACCTACTAAGTCCTGGGCTTACATATTTTGCTCGTTTGGATATTTCTTCATTAATCAGGTTTTGGCTGCATCGCATGACAACTAAGTGTTATAATACTCGAGAATGTTTGAGTTGGTGGAACTTCAGGAGTCATTAAGCAAACCATGCCGTTTTTAGGATGTGAACAGTGAGCTGGTCTTCTCATCATGTCTCATATCATCTCTTAGGGGACCATCTGCGCCTGCATTCATTCACTCCTCAAGGGTGTGAGCCCTTGCTCAGGGGAACGGCAGCTACTCCCAACCACAGAAACACAGCCGTGGGTGTGGTCCCACCCCGTCCCCAGGCTCTAGTGACTCTAGTGGTGTGCTGGGCTGTGTCTGGTTTCCCTTCAGGGCTTGCTTCTCTGGTGGCCAGTGATGCAGAGTGGCTCAAAGCATAGGCACCAGAGTCAGATCAGGCCTGGGTTCAAATTCTAGGGCTGCCATTTTCCAGCTAGGTGATCTTGGGCAAATTACTTAACCTTATTGAAGATTCAGTGTCCTTATTTTTAATTGGGGATTAAAATACCTACTTTACAAGGTGATTAGAATGCTTTAATGAAATACTCTACATGGTAACTCATGGTAACAACAGGTGCTGCTGCTATTATTTTTATTATTATTGGCCAGCTCTAGGCATAGGTCCATTATTTGTGGGTCAAGATTTGAGTAAAGCAAGCAGTCATCCCAAACACAGTGGCCGATTTCTCAAATAGATGGGTTGCAAGGCTCAGAACCATTAGGTCTGTTCCATGTGTCCAGAAGAGTGTTGAAGGTTTTGAACTCACTTTGGCACTGGAACCCAAAGTCCAACTTGAGAACACTGGCATTTATCTGTTGAGGATTGACAGCGGAATCCACACTCTCGGTATGTTTTGATGGGACTCTGGTGATAGGTTAACCTCTGGAGAGGGCTGCCCTGTTCCCTACTATGAAAAGTAGTCATGCTGGCTTCCAGTTATGCCTTCTAGTTGGTGGTGACATGAGATTTGAATTACTTTTTCCAGCAGAAAAGGCAACAGACAATCCTGGGGTTGAAATCTGTCCTTGTCGTTCGCAAATTGTGTGACGTTGGGCCTCTTTATAAGCCTCAATTTTTTCATTTATAAAATAATAATAGTAAATAATAATTCCTGCCTCAAAAGGGCATTTTGAAGAATTAATGTATAAAGTATAAGTACATAGTAAATGTGCAATATTTGCTCATTATTATCCTGATTTGGGTTGGAGAGGCATGTGGCGATATGAACTATTGCCATATTACCAAATATGCTGGATGCCTGGTTATCAAGAAGCTCCCACCCTCACCCTTTTATTCCCTTTGTGAATTTACCACCGTTAAGGGGCTGGTCCCCAGCCTTACAGAACTGGTCATGACAAGTACAGAACTGGTCATGACAGTGCCCAGGATCTCACGGAATTTAGGAATGTTAATTCACATCATCCAAACTCATAGGAAATTGAAGGATATACCCCAGAAGGTCAACGCATTAACTCATTTTGAAGAAGACAACTGTAAGTGGAATAAGTATCCCAAGGGGACCAAGAATCAGTAAACTTTATCCCCACAGGAGAAAGGAAGGACCATAGGAAGTCTGACCATAATTAGGTCAGGAGGTTGCGTGCTGATCTCAGACTCAAGAGTAAAGAGTGGGTCTGAGGCGCCAGAATGTGCTGGCATCCGCGCTGATGGCCAGATGGCCCATCCTTCCATTAGAGACGCGTCTGCCAGGCGGGCCAGACGTTCGCGCTGCTGAATCAGAGCCCTTTCCTCTCTGGACCGCAGGGAATCCTTCTGCCAATGTGCTCCTCTCCAGTCTCGTTTCTTCTCTGCCCTCCACATCAAATCCCCTTTCTGATTGACACATTCTTTCTTTAGATATGCTAATGGGATCGATAAGGTTACTGAAGAGTCCTTGCACTCTCTGCTTCTGCTGTGGGAAACATTTTGTCTCTAAGATGCCTTTTGAATATGTCTTATCTCATCTATTATGTGTTGATTTTTACAGTTGAACTCTCCGAGTTTGAGGAGAAGGAGGCAGTCTTTATTTCTCACACATATTTAGAGATGGGGATTTATGAATATGCTTTGGTGGACATGGATAGACATTCCTCCCCTACATTTCAGAGAACTGGGTCAGAAGCCCCATGCCCTGGATTAATCTGGCTCTATACTTAGTAGAGCTGTCACTTTCCTGAGAAGTCTTACCTTTATATCTTGGCCCATGTCATGTCCAGAGATTTCATTTCCTTACACTTGATTCTAACAGGGTGACTTGTTATTTCATTTACTAGCTTTCCTTTTTTTCCTAAGTAAGTGATCTCTATACTTTTAAAAAACATTGAGGTGGCTTCCAGGAAACGTGATTGGGGGGGTCTGTTTCCTGGAGAAATCATTTGCCTAGTGAAAATGTGTATATATATCAGCAGTTCCATCTGTACCTGCCTCCTTTTTTCTTAAAGTTAGTTTTGGGCGGGTGAGGGTAGCACCTCAGGTGGGCAGGTTTCCTCATCCATCATAAATATGCCAAGAATGCAGAGCAGGGTAGTGGTGTTTAGATAAGTTTTGAGGGTGTCTTACCCAGTGACCAAAAACAATCAAAAGTAAAAACACCTTCTTAAAAGGCTACAGTGACAAGAGAAATGCAAAGTCTCAAGTGAGTTGTGGGTCAGTGACCTTAGAAGGTCTGCTGACCCATAAAGAAGGCAGAGTTTAGTCCTCTGGGAGGAGGGAGTGAAGGGGGTGATGTAGATGCTTATGAGGACAGAGAATGTGTCTGCTGCTGAGTACACAAAGGTCTGCAGCTAGTGGTGGATAAATGGAGAAGAAACGATAAAATGAGAAGTGAGCCAAAGAAAAGACTTTCGAAAAGGAAAACAAACATCTCTCAGTTGAAGGGAAACTGAAGAAGGAAAACCTTCGTGGAATGCAAGAACAGTACAAAGGATGTAAATTAAGAAAGCAGACATGTACACAAATAAGAGTCAATACTCCAAACCCTCTCTAAAATCAACAGAGACTGTATTTGGCAGATAGGTGTAAAATGCATGTCTTAGAGCCAGTAACATTTAGAATGAATGGAAACTAAAGACAAGGGAAAGGGTCTTCAGGTTTAATTTAAATCCCTGGGGGTGATGGCAAGGTGCTTTTGGTACAGGGAGTACTCACTGCTGTTTGCAGAAAACCTAAATTTTAAATTAAAAAAATCAAAGGCTACATTTCCCTTTCAGAACAGACTATTGGGGTCAATTGCTGGATATGCATCTAACCTCATGTTTTCACCCTGAGTTGGGACTCTAATTCCTGTCTTGACTCAGATCATCAGAAAGGCACTGTAACCAATGGGGCATTGTAACCCCAATAAGAATGCCCCCAACCACCCATTTTTCTTGGTAAATCCAACCTCTCAACCTTCTGCATCAACTTGCTACTTTTGCCAAATACTATCCTACTCCTAAGTTTGGTATCAATGGTTGGTTTGGCAAAGAAAAATTTGGGTGTATATTTCATGTTAAATGTTTTGTACTTTTTTTGCAAGGCTCATGTAAGCCACTTGAAAGTCAGATTCTTTCCTTCTAGGAGAAAGGATGCATGAGATGGTGATGCAAGTTCAACACTGCCTGGAAAACAGTCATTTAATTTGATTCTTGCCTCAAAGGATTGTTGTGAGAATTAAGTGAAAATATGTATGTTCAGTATATAGTGTAGGTGATTAAAGGATAAACTCTCCTGAAAATAAATTGCATATATGTGAAATAAGTTACCTCTTGAAAGAAGCCCATTTTAATCTCTAAAACATAGCACACAATTGGAGGTCCCAGTGAATGGGAAGGCTGTGTGGGGAAATGGTCTTTCTGGGCATAGGGGGCAGCATGTCTGATTCAGAACAGTACACAGAGGGTGGGGAAACGTGAGCCCCTTTTTAAAATGAAATCTTACTCCTGAACTTTCCCACCATCCCTGCAAATTTGATACTGCTTCTCCCCTTCCCATTCATTTAGTCTATGAGTTGACGTGTTGGAAGGGAACGTTTATTTTTTATTCGACTGAATATATGTGTTCATGTGTGAGGAGACGAAGGGGGTAAAAGTAGATCACATTTTACTGGGAAAAGTGAAATTGAGGAGAAAGGAGGGTTGAATTCGTAAAAACAAACAAACAAACAATAAGCATTTGCCTAAAATATGTGTACTCCCAGGCTTCGTGACTTGCCCTGTGTTCAGACTCAGATTTCTGTCCTGAATCGGATCATCAGAATTAGAAGGGGCCAGAGTGAGAATCTAGGTTTTGTCCCTTTCACTCCATGGCTCTGCCTAGAGGTAGAAATGAGGGAACTGCACCCAAAGATGTGTAGGGACTCGCCCAAGGCCACATGCAAAGAGCCAAAATGAGGATGGAGGTCTCTGAGAAGCAGGTCTTGGGGCATCTTGTCATCTCGAGCAGTGAGCTAGTGCTTTCCACCCAGCTGCCTCCTTCATTTAGAAATATTCGTGATGCTTAAAAAACAGGCAAAAAGGGCTTCCCTGCTGGCGCAGTGGGTAAGAATCCACCTGCCAGTGCAGGGGACACGGGTTCGAGTCCTGGTCCGGGAAGATCCCACATGTTGGGGAGTAACTAAGCCTGTGCGCCACAGTTACTGAGCCTGCGCTCTAGAGCCCGTGAGCCACAACTACTGAGCCCACGTGCCACAACTACTGAAACCCGCACACCTAGAGCCCGTGCTCCGCAACAAGAGAAGCCACCGCTCACCACAGCTAGAGAAAGCCCGTGAGCAGCAACGAAGACCTAACTCAGCCAAAAATAAATAAATTAATTAAAAAGAAAAACAGGCGAAAAACAAAACCAAGAAAAACCCAGATAAACTGATTTGTAATTCATCTAGGAAAAACTGAAAGGAGAGGCGATTCCCCACTGACCTTGAACTTCCTGGGGAGTTCAGAGGAAATGCATCTCACTGCCTTGTGCACCCCGCTGACTCGCTGACTCAAGGCCCTCCATCAGCCTCTGGAAATAAAACTACTTGTAGCCTTACAGCTGCTTCCTCCCTCGTAACAAAAATGGTGATGAAATTAAGTTCACCACCGCCCTCAGCCCATGCTCCCCCTGAGGAGACCGTCCCACATTTCTGAGGGTTAGCAGGGTGAGATGACATTATCGGAATGGAATGGGGTGGGTGGCTCACACACTTGCTACCTCCGTGTTAGGTTTCTGTGACCTTTTTATGTCTAGATTGAGTTGTGAGACTGTAGCTCACCCAGGATTTGCAAGTCAGTGATCTTGTAAGAAGTATCTGGTAATGAACGGAATGCTTTAAAGGCCTTCTTAAAGAATACAAAATGAACTATTCATAAAAAAAGGATTTTGCAAATCAGTTCCTTTTCTAACTCATGGTTACATTTTATAAAACACACATACACACACACACACACCTGCCTGGCTCTATTTCCTTAAAAAAGCAGCTGTATTCTTAAATCATCTTAATCTTACTCTGCTTAACCACCTAATGTCTCTTTTTAAATGTTTTAAAGCAATTTAAAGAAATAGTTCATTAAGAGCTTTAAAAAGTAAGTTGAACAGAACTCCCTACTTTTAAAGCAGCAAAGTTTGAAGGGAGGGTGGAAACTTTTCTAGAGCATAAAAAGCATCTGGTTTTTTTTTTTTTCCTTATAAATTGGCAATCTCTAAACCAGCCTGTGCAGCACCAAGTTGCTGGTTCTCAGATGTGAGATGGCAAACGGCCTGGGAAGAGAAGTCCATATCATGGGGATTCCAGTTGGAGCTCGGCTGTGTGCTGGCTTGGTACCATGAGGATAGCTCAATCCCTCTGAGACTTTAAGTTTCTTCTTAAAGTAGAGAACAGTACTATCTTCCTTACTGAGTTGCTGTAAGGGGAAAATAAGATAGTGTATATGAAAACGGTTCATTGGAATAAAATATTGAGTCATTATTCCATGAGAAGCTTCTGTTGTAGTCTCAGCTCAAGAAAATTTACCCGACTGCATACTCTTATGATGGTTCTATTAAATGCACTAATTTGACTTGTTTGTGCAGATGAGAACATAGGGCTTTAAAGTTTCTGATTGGAACCTTTTCGCTAAGAGGAAGTGTAGTTTTAAAGATAGTACCAACGAGGCCCAAGTTCAGAATGAGGATTTAAAGAAAAAGGCCATGTTCTCTGGAGAACTTGAGTAGGAAGCGTTCTGATTCTGAAACAAGTCAAAGCTCCTGGGCGGGACGACTGCATACAGAATAGGACCCTCTGACTGCAGAAGGGGATTCTCAGGCAAGTGTCTTTCATCTCCTGGTGCATTGAATTAAATGGTCAGGTGCTATGGGCACGTGTGTAGCACAGGCTGAGCAATTGGAAAAGGTGGTGTTCTTTGGCACAGTACGTGGCGTTTGGGGAAATTATGATGTCAGAAAACAATTCTCAGGTGGGCAGGCATGAGCCGAGGACAAATAGAAAAGGAACAATAATCTTTTGGTAGACGGCTGCAAAACTGTTCTTTTTTTAAAAATTAGTTTATTAATTTATTTATTTATGGCTGTGTTGGGTCTTTGTTTCTGTGCGAGGGCTTTCTCCAGCTGCGGCAAGCGGGGGCCACTTTTCATCGCGGTGCACAGGCCTCTCGCTATCGCGGCCTCTCTTGTTGCGGAGCACGGGCTCCAGACGCGCAGGCTCAGTAGTTGTGGCTCACGGGCCCAGCCGCTCCACGGCATGTGGGATCTTCCCAGACCAGGGCTCGAACCCGTGTCCCCTGCATTGGCAGGCAGATTCTCAACCACTGCGCCACCAGGGAAGCCCCGCAAAACTGTTCTTGAAGCTCCAAGTACTCACTAGGTGCACAACAAATGTGGCTTCTTCTACCTCGCCTGGACACAGAAGCCACATGAGAAAGATTTTTGTCCCCTGTAAGTTCCAAGAATTGTCTCTCAAGATGTAAAAGAGGGCCCCATGCTGTGCTCTATGGCTGAGTCCTCTGTGGAGGTGCAGGTAGGGGGTGTGGGAGCCCCAGTGCCCTCTGACGAGACCCCTGAGCTGTGGTGGCCGCCAGTATGGCACCTCCCACCTCCGCGCCTCCCTAACGCTTGTGATGACCCTCTCACCCCCGCTGCCCACACCGGTACTTCACTTGTCCTTTCGCTCTTCTGCGCTCTCCAGTTTTTCACTTGTGCAAAGGCTGCAAATATCTGGGACGTGAATACAGATCCCAAGCTGCGGTACGGTTTGCATCCCATCTGAAGACCCAGGATTAGACTTCCCCAGAGAGGAAATCAGGATAACTGAGAACTGTGGTAACTTACCCCTTAAACATTTTTTCCACTTGAGCAAGTGATTGAGAGGAGGGGAAGGAGGCAGCTGCAGTGGCCTTCGACCCCCAGAAACTTTTCCAGGAGGCCTGGCATCATGGGAATTTGCTCAGTATGCTTTGAGGAGGTATTTCAATCCTGCTGGGACCAGACTCAGAGCAGTTTTTGGCTTCTCTGGAGTCTTAGGTTTGAATGTCACTGTCTAGAAGTATAGTATTTGATTTCCTAACCAGTTGTTCCTTCCCGTGGAAAATTCATGTAACACATTATTAGGTTTCCTAAGAGGTAATGCAATAAGACTCCCTTACTGTAATGAGAAAAGGGACATTTTTCCTGTAGCACATAATGATAACTGCTATTTTTATTCATTGGGTTACATATGCTCACTGGCTACGCACTGAACTCTAGCCACATACAAAGGAATGCTGTATTGTTCCCCACGAAGGAGGTTTGATGATAAAAGACCTGGTTTCATTCCTGGGATAACATAGTTTTACTTCAGACAAATGTATTCCAAGCAGGAGTCACCCCTCCATGCCCAGCCATTAAGGGCTCTGTTTGAGCCTTTGTAGAAGGATATGAAGTCTCCGTCCTGAGATCACACAAAAGTTATGGTGGAATCCTTTTCCCCAGTTCTAAATCAGGGTGCGTTAGCTAGAAAAAATTGGTTTGGATGATTCTGATTTAGAATACGAGCCAACTTATAATTCTGCATCCTTGCATCAAAACAGCTTAAAGCTGGTCTGTCTCAAACTTGGCTACACGTTGGAATTACCTAGGGAGTTAAACAAACTGATGCCTGGCTCCCGGCCCCAAAGATTCTAATTTAATTGTTATAGGGTGCAGCCTGGCTTTGGACATTTTTATAGCTGCCCTGGTGATTCTAATGGGCAGGGAAGTTTGAGAACCGCTGGTGTAAGCTGTAAGTTGAAATGGAAAAGAGAAACAATGAGTTGGTAGAAACTGAGAGCGAGAAGAAAGGCAGAGTGAAAGGGATCATAAGGATAGTAGCGGGAGGAGAATCAAGAAGGCAAGTCAAGAGAGGCAGTGAGTAGAGCAGAGCCTTGAGAATGGGGGCAACTAAGGTGCAAAAACAGAGCCCCTGCTGAGGTCTCTGAACCATCCGGGACCCAGAGAGGCCTGCAGGGAAGGGCTGCTCCAGCAGTGGCTCCTGCTTTTGCATTTGTATGAGATCTGTTTCTCTGTTACTGCTATATGGAGGTCTCGCTTCTTTTTTTTTTTTTTTTAACATCTTTATTGGAGTATAATTGCTTTACAATGGTATGTTAGTTTCTGCTTTATAACAAAGTGAATCAGCTATACGTATACATATATCCCCATATCCCCTCCCTTTTGCGTCTCCCTCCCACCCTCCTTATCCCACCCCTCTAGGTGGTCGCAAAGCACCAAGCTATTCTCCCTGTGCTGTGCAGTTGGTTCCCACTAGCTAAAGCTCATCAAGTGATGTCACTACTGCCAAATGGGTGTGGGCAGGGGAGCACTTGTCTGGCCTTCCCTGGGAACACCTGTGACCTGAGCCGTTATCACGTGCCATTGCTCCAGGAGTTCATTTTTACCAGCAGGTGTTGGGGCCGCCATTTAGAGCGGGTAGACCCATACCCATGACACTGCAGTTGCCGTGTTCACTCTACATGCCGTCTCTGGATGGTGCCCCCATGAAACGAACCATGAAAGAAAGATAGCTTGACGCCATTGAACTTATTCAGTCTAACGGGATGTACTACGTGAAGACAACGTCAAGAGATCCCGAGTGAAAGAAGCATATGAGCTTGTTTCATTTACTTCATCCGTCCCCGGTTTTTAAAAATCACACTCTGGGTAACCTCAGCACCAGTCCCCCGCTTCTTGAGACCCAGGGGTAGAGAAATAGTTTCTGGAAAGGATTGTTAAAAACCACCCACTACACATGTCCTTAATGGTACATCAGAGCTTTGAAGGTCCTGGCAGTTTTGTCCTGTTCTAGATAATTCCACTGTCTTGCTGACCCCTTTCCTTTTGGATTATGTATTTTTATGTCTTATTTAATTATAACTGCTCCAAGATCACAGGTATCCTAGTGAGGTCCTGGCAAGAGGCTTAAAGTATAGGTTTGGGAACTCTAAGAACCTCAGGTGCTTAGCCTTCCAAAGGCTGGGAGCCCCCTGGGTCTGTCTGACTGGACATGACCCCTGAGGCTATTTCTCCTTTGACCGTTGCTAATTAAAGTGGCAACCTCAAATATGTGTTCATTGCTACCTGTCTTCTCACGGTTCTGTTACCTCTGGCATCCTAGCGTGTAGAGCCTAGTGTGTCCTTGGTAAAATTATACCTCTAAGACCAGCCTTATTATGCCTCTGCCTCTGTCACTAACATGTTTGTTCCACTGCCCGCTGGTCTAGAGCCCCACGTCACTGTCTCCACTCGCTGCTAGATCATTTGTACAGTTCGTCGGTGCATTTGAAAAATGCAGCTTCTCCACTCGCCCCTCATTCTGCTGTCAAGCTCCTGTCTGATGCTGCATTGGCTTGGTGGGTGGGAGGTGTGAAATTATCCTCGGGATGGTTGCTTGATTAGTGTGTTTATTGTTTATGTGGGAGGGTTGCTATGTTGTTTTCATGAAAACTGTGGCTCTAAGGAGCATTTTGAAAGGATTCTTTGGAATGTTTCTTTAAAGGTGACTCTTAGGAATCAGCCACTGTTATTTATTGATTGTAAATAAGTGGGGCCTGCGAGCCCTGGACACCTGAAACAATCTTTCACAGAGTTGTCACGGGAGTGAGATGTGTTTCCTAACCTTCCGTCCTTCACCCTCATAACTTAAAAGAGCAAAAGATGAAAGAGAATCATTGTTTTTCACTAGTGGCTGCATATTACTTAAGTTTTTTCAAAAAGTAAGTTAAAAATTTTTAAATCAATTATACCCTTTTGACTTCCTCCCTTGCTTCCTTCAAGTATTTGCTCAAATATTAGCCTACCTTGTACAGCCAGTTGAAAGTTGCCGCCCCCTTCCTACCATGTCCCCAACACTCCTTATATTTTATTTTCACCTGTGAGACATACACTCATAAAGTTATTCATTCTGTTTCCTCTCATTAGATTATAAACTCCTTAATGGCAGAGATTTTGTTCTGGGTGGTGTCCCCAGTGCCTGAAATGGTTCCTAGCACATGATATGTACTCACTGAATATGTGTGAAGGAAAACATACCCAGTGAAAACAAAAGCATACCCAATAGCAGCTGTGTGGCGCAGTAGACGGGAGCCCAGGCCCGGAGCCCGGTTGCCTGACTTTGAATCCCAGCTTTAGCATTTGCTCGTCGACTGCTTTAACCTCTAACATGGTTTCATCATCTGTAAAATGGGTGTAATAATATCTCCCTCACTGGTGTTGTAAGTTGCTATATAAACATCGGCTGTTATGAATTATGTCACTGAATGGGGTTAGTCTTTGTGCTTGCGTTGAGTTCGTCGGGGGCACTGTCTCTAAGCTGAGGTGTTTTTTTTTTTAATAAGTCTAGTTTTATTTTTATTTAAAAAGATTTTTTTTAACATCTTTATTGGAGTATAGTTGCTTCGCAATGGTGTGTTAGTTTCTGCTTTATAACAAAGTGAATCAGTTAGATACATATACATATGTCCCCATGTCTCTTCCCTCTTGCGTCTCCCTCCCTCCCACCCTCCCTATCCCACCCCTCTAGGTGGTCACAAAGCACCGAGAGCTGATCTCCCTGTGCTTATGCGGCTGCTTCCCACTATCAGCCGTGGTTTTAAAGCTGGTCGGATGCAAGCTTGCTGGCCATGAGCCACCTTTACCATCACATGGTGACCCCTATCTGGGAGTCAAGGCAACCCAGAAGGACACCGAAACAAGGATGCAGATGGATTCCTGATGACATTGTTTGAGACCCTGGACCCAGTCAGATCCAGTCAGACCCTAGGCTTTTTGGTTTTGTGAGCCAGTAAACCTCCTCTATGCTTTAAAAAAAAAAAAAAAGAGAGAGAGAGAGAGTTCCTTGGGATGGGCGCAGGCTGAGCTCTTCCTCCCTGCCATCTCTGTTCCCTTATGGTCAAGAGTCTCAACACCAAACTGACCATGCTTTTCACCAAGGCAGGATCCAGTGTGAAGGCATTCTCCCCTCTGTGAAATGAGATCAACCGAATCCCTCCTGCCTTTGCAGCCCCGTGCCTCGGTGCGGTAGCCCTCTCCAGCCCTCCCTTGGGGGTTAGGTCCTGGGAGCCTGGCTTTCGGGATGCTCCCAGTGGCAGGGCCCGCCCTTCACTGTGCCCCCAGCTTCTGCGAGGCTCACTGGAGCCAGGGCCTCTGCAGTCACCTGTCACGTGGAGGCTGGGATCCCTTTCCAAGCCCCGCTCCAGCGGCAGTGCTGGGCACTGGTTGCGGGCACTGACTTCCAGTCGGGCAGGACTTGGTCTGCAGGCCTGCCCCTTACTGGGGGGGGCTGGGCCAACTGCCTTCACCTCCCACCTTCCTTGCTTTTCCTCTGGGAAGTGAGGACACTCATCCCTACTTTGTGTGAAGGTTGTGACAATAAAGATGACACGTGTGAAGGAGAAGCCTGGACTCTGGGTTTGCTGCCCCTCCCTTCAGTCAGTGACTAGCTGTACAGCAAATGCTTGTGAGTGGAGGCGTTTCCAACTTTCATTAAGAGAAGTGGTTTCTTCCCTACGTCTCGCACAGTTTTACCCTACGTCTCGCCTAGTTTTACTGCCCCAAAGTCCAAAAGATGTGAGAGCACGATTCACGGCGGGTGGGGATTATGTTTCCTGCCAGTGAAAGTCAAACTCAAACTGGACAGAAATCAAATTTGTCAGAAGAAGAAAGCTGTGGGCAAAGGTGACCTGCTGATGACTGTAGATGTAAGAGAACTTTAGTATGGAGGTGGGGGTCAGAGGTCGCTAGCAAAGCCCCTCTCTTGACCCCCTGAGGGGCAATTCTGGAGAAACTGTTGCCTGCTTTATGGAAGTCAAAGCACCCAGAAATGGAAGGTCTAGCCATAGGTCCCAGGACCAGGAACACAGAATTAGGAAAAGAAGCCAAGTTCGCTAACATGAGTCAGCTGTGTCAGGGCACACAACTCCAAGGCCAGGCTCTTCTTTCCTTTCATCTTATGGCTTTTCCTTTCTCGTTGGTGGCAGGAACTGTAATTTGGTTTGTTTATGTTTTATTTGATGATTCTCCCCTCTCACTCTTTAGCATCTTTCATGTTTCACATTATCTTCCTATAACAGTTCTTGCTCAACGTATGAAACACGTTTAAACACATTTAAACAACTTGCATCAAAATCAGCTGTCGTCCCCGTTTAACATGCAAATCCCTGTACTCCCCTAAATCAGACTCTCTGCTGGGGGAGCCTGCTTTTTAGCAAACTTGCCAAGGGATTCTTTTTTTTTTTTTTTTCCGCAGTTGCATTTTTTAAAATTAATTAATTAATTAATTTATTTATTTTTGGCTGTGTTGGGTCTTCGTTTCTGTGCGAGGGCTTTCTCTAGTTGTGGCAAGAGGGGACCACTCTTCATCGCGGTGCGCGGGCCTCTCACTGTCGTGGCCTCTCTTGTTGTAGAGCACAGGCTCCAGACGCGCAGGCTCAATAATTGTGGCTCACGGGCCCAGTTGCTCCGCGGCATGTGGGATCTTCCCAGACCAGGGCTTGAACCCGCGTCCCCTGCATTGGCAGGCAGATTCCCAACCACTGCGCCACCAGGGAAGCCCTTGCCAAGGGATTGTAATGCCCACCGAGGCACACAGCCCGCAGCCCTGGGAGGTGAGCCTCAGCCTTCCTCTGGCTGGGAGGTCATTCCTGTGGATCTTTCCTTGTCTCTTTGGCCCACATTGGCTCAAAGGATGGGATCAGTGTCGATCTGAGCAACTCCATGGTTATTCCTTGAAATGAAAGACTAGCTCCACACCTCTTCTTGGCCATGATATATAAGTAAAATTCAAAATTCAGATTTTCAACTTTAAATAGAGATCGGGTATGGTTCTTGTCTTCTCGGAGCTCCTTCACAAACATTTTAGAACACAACCCCGATGCACAGAAATGCTCAAAAACAGCAGTAGTGTGTGGCCTGCCTTCTTTCCAAGGGCACGATGGCTTGCAGCAGTTTCTAAAAATAGACCTTTCTGATCCAGGTCACTAAGCAGGAATGGCCTCTGTGTCACTCTGTTTACACAGTTTTACATTTGACACCTTCATAACAAGAATACTGACTTGATGAGGCCTGAGGGCCCTCATTGGTCTGTGGGAATTCTTGGTGAGGGCCGCATCCCTGCGAGGCCAGCGGTGTTTGGATTCAGGGCCCTTTTCAACCTTTGCTTCATGATTCCTCATCCTCTTTCCATCACTGTCTCAAAGTCAGGGGCAGAGGTCAGAAACTCCAAGTCATTCCACGAGATCCTAACGAACAGAAAAATAAGCTCACGTTCAGGAATGTAAGACCCACAGTGTTTTGTTTCGTTTAATCTGTCTTGCATTTTTCCTCTTTGCACACTTGTGAGTTTACAAAGCATCATATAGTTGCAAATGTAACTTCGAGACCTTTCAGTAGAATGTTCAGAAAAAGCTTGTCTTTGATTTTTTTTGGAACAGCTCTGCGGTAGTGAGAGGTCTTCTCTTTTTGTACAATAATTCATGGCACCCCTAACCTGTCCCCTAAATGCAGATGACATGACTGGTATTATCAATAGAATGAAAATTTCTTGGGATTAACATTCTAAACTTAAGGACATGGGATAAAAGAATGGGGGCACTTGACATTGAATATACATGATGTGATTGAACTGGTCCACTGGGCCTTCATAAGATTCATAGTATCAGGTTCTGAAGAAGTGGATTAATTTGGATCAAATGCAGAATGCTATCTCTAGGAATCAATTTTGATTTACGTGTTAGCTTGCCACCTCTAAAGAAATAATTCTTGTAAGCTCTCACCTCTTAGCTTTGGGTGTTCTAAGCATTTCATTACCTCATTTAATTCTTACAACAACTCCGTGAAATAGGTATTATTATTACTCTATTTTACAGATGAGGAAACAGACTTTTTAATAGGGTAGCCTGGCCAAGGGGACACATCTATTAAGTGTGGATTTGAACTCCGATCTATCTTACACAGAAGCCCAGGCTTTTGAGTCAGGTGAGCTGGTTTTCTGTGGTTGCTCAAACCCCAAACCAGTGTGGGTTCTTCAGCCCCTGGGCAACCACAGTTGGGTTCTATCAGTGCTTTCATTTGTTTTGCTTTAAAGATAGTACTCACTGGTGCCTTTTGTTTTTCCAGCAGTGTCGATCCACATTCCCTTAAATAAATTAACCCTCCCATCTTGTCTAACTCATTTGATGGGAGCAAGTCTACATGCCAGTAAAAATAGAAATAGGAGACACAGTGCAGCAAGAAGGGAGAAGTGACAGAGGGTTTTATGGTTATTAAGATATGAATATAGGCTCATCATTTTCTATTCTCCCCCAAACAAGACAAAAGAGCCCCACAACTTGATTCCAATCACAGTTCTATAATTTTTAAATGGTTGAAATACGTGATTAATATTGAGATGCTGGAACATCCATTGTTTTATAAGAGAATGTTTGAGATTTTATCACTTCTCTCCCAAATAGTAGATGCTTGATAACTGATGTTGAATTTAAGCGCTAGACTTATGAGTACTTACCCAAAGCCCTAGAAGACTCTTGTCCGTGGCAGGATGGGCTAATCCAACTTCCGAAGAAGGTGCAGTTTGTGTTTGTGGTCTGTTCTGGCCAGCACCCGAGTGAAGCCCCCTGGCTTCTCCCCGTCTCAGTACCTCTCAGCGCTCTCTGCACACCCTACCCCGTCTCTCTCAAATCTCTCCTTTTCTAGGAATTGTTCCTCCACACCTGCCTCTTTCCTGGCTCTTCATTCAAACTCACCTTTCCATTTCCTGTTCCCTCAGAACCTTCCCGGGGGATGACTTGCAAAGCTCCAAAGACATGGGCAACAATAGTTGAAGTCCTTTGAGAACAATACAATCTTACACTAATATAAAATGGCAGTAATAAAGCTATTGTTCATATTTTTTAAAGTGATTTTTTAAAGGTTATCAGTATCTTACCATTAAGGAATGTGTTCCCAGTGGTGCTATCTCTGTGACAGATTGGTTGGAGCTATCTGTGGGTAGGGGGGTCTTGTCATTAGAAGCCTTCAAGTCATGGACAGAAGGTGACCTCAGCCTCAGAAGGCTGACTTTGGTCATTCAGCCAGTGTGGCTGACACAGACCCCCGGAGGACTCCTCCCGGTGCGGCCAGCAGGGAGCCTTAGTGGCCAGGGATGGGGGACCCTGGGGACGAGGGTTAGAAGATACGTCAGCTATCTTGACAGTATAATTCAAATGCTCATTTCACAATTTTGGAAATCATCCGAAAGGTGTATTGTGATCATTTGAATGTGAATATCTACTTTTGAATGTAGTGTAAAGAAAGTGATCGGTATGTTTCAGGTATGGATTTGCCCCTTTGTAGCATTGTCTGCAGGGCAGGTTTTATCCTGAACTAATTTTTCTCTGCTACTGGATTGTTTCTGAAATATTAAAACCCAGCATGTGCAAATTGGGGTTTAGCTCTGTCAGTTGCCCTCGGTTGGCACAGTAATGAGACTGTTAGTGACTGAGATTTGTGGGCTGAAGTAGGCAGTGCCATGCAGGGACACTAATAACTTTATCGCCATGCATACCCATGCAATAGTAGGTCCCATGTAGGGTTACCAGGTTTAGCACATCAAAAAACAGGATGCTCAGTTATATTTGAATCTGGCATATAATTTTTTAGTGAAAATATGTCCCGGATTTTATCTAACAACCCTAGTCACATGACAGCTTAGATACAGGGAAAAAACATGCAGGTTCTTTATCTAAACTTTTTTTTTTATTGAAGTATAGTTGATTTACAGTATTGTGCTAGTTTCAGGTGTACAACATAGTGATTCAGTATTTTTGCAGATTATATTCCATTAGAGGTTATTACAAGATGATGGGTATAATTCCCTGTCCTGTACAGTGAATCTTGGTTACTTATCTATTTTATATATAGTAGTTTGTATCTGTTGATCCCATACTCCTAATTTGTCCCTCTCCCCTCCTTCTCCCCTTTGGTAACCACAGATTTGTTTTCTATGTCTTTGAGTCTGTTTCTGTTTTGTATTTGCATTCATTTGTACTATTTTTTAGATTCCACATATAAGTGATATCATATGGTATTTGTCTTTCTCTGTCTGACTTACTTCACCAAGCATGATATTCTCTAGGTCCATCCACATTGCTACAAAGGGCAGAATTTCATTCTTTTTTGGTGTTGAGTAAATATATATGTGTGTGTGTGTGTATATATATATATATATATATATATATATATGTATATGTCACATTATCTTAATCCAGTCATCTGTTGATGGGCACTTGGGTTGCTTCCATGTTTCCATGTCTTGGCTATTGTAAATAGTGCTGCTATGAACATTGGGGTACGTGTATCTTTCTGAATTAGTGTTTTCATTTTTTCCGGACATATGCCCAGGAGTGGGATCGCTGGATCATATGGTAGTTCTGTTTTTAGTTTTTTAAGGAACTTCCATACTGTTTTCCATAGTGACTGCACCAAATTACATTCCCACCAACTGTGTACGAGCGTTCCCTTTTATTCTGCCAAAACTTAATCTGGTCTTCCTCACAAACTCACACTTGCTGGTTAGCAAGGAAACAAAACAATAAATTTTAGTCCTAGCCAAGTAAAAAGCTAGCCTGGTCTAATCGTTTGAATAGTCAGTCCATTGAGGTAGTACTCAGTCTCTAACATAAAATGCACCCTCTCTCAGATGTAATCTTCTGTCTTCACTGTCCAACTGCTTTGCTAAATTACTGTCTGGAGGGTTGGGCAGTGGTGAGTACAGGTCTTTGGACACACTATCCCCTGGTCCCTAGGCTCTGTCTTGGTCTTCCTTGTCACTGCTGGCCTCTACCACTGAATTCTGCAGCTAGTGAATCCATGGTCCGTGTTGGCCTGGACAATGCCCCTGGGGATCCCTGGCAACCTCCCACTGGCAGACTTGGCCCTTGCTCAGCTCCCATTAGCTTCAGACACCTTAGCGTCTACCAAGTTCTCCATCCCAACAACCCCTGATCCAGGGGTCCACCCCAGGATCATCTCACCCATCATAGCTGCCCCATTCCACGTGTACTGGTTGGCATCCGATGTCTATCTAAATGGAGCTGAGCCAGGCCCTCCTCACAGTGACCTTCTCCTGGAGTCTCCAGCAGAGCAATGGAGCCAAGCTTCGCTGACACCCTGGACATTCCCCTCACTTTCCTTGCGTGCTTGCCCTGTTCTCCCTGAGACCAGAGAGGTGAAACCAGAACTTGGTTCTGACTGTGTGACTTGCCACCAATCTCTCCATCATTCCCACAATACCCTGGAATGGCAAGGACTGGACTTTCTCGCTATTTCTTACTCTGCTCTATGCTTCCCTTCTTCTATAACTGCAAGTCTCCTGTCTTAGGTGGGAAAACACTAATTCTAAAAGATACACACACCCCAGTGTTTATAATGACACTGTTTATAATAGCCAAGACGTGGAAGCAACCCCGGTGCCCATCAACAGATGACTGGATTAAGGTGACGTGACATGTATATATATTATTACTCAACTACTTTGTACTATAGGAAATCTTTGGTAATTGGAATCCTCCAGGCTTAACCCTGAGTGGATCACAGTGGTTCCCAAAAGTGTGTTCACTGACCAGGCCCTCCTATGAAATGCAAATTCTGGGGCCTTCCTCTAGACCTACTGTATCAGAAACCCTAGGGTTTTGGCCGAGTAACTGATGGTTTATCAAGCTTTCCAGGTGGTTCTGATGCACCCTAAAGAACCACAGCTTTAAAGATTTCAGCGGATCATCTCATTCCCTCTCTTATGGTTTCCAAGCCCTAAAGTCTTATTAAACGGACCAGGACTTCCCTGGTGGTGCAGTGGTTAAGAATCCGCCTGCCAATGCAGGGGACACGGGTTCAGGCCCTGGTCTGGGAAGATCCCACATGCCGCGGAGCAACTAAGCCCATGAGTCACAACTACTGAGCCTGCACTCTAGAGCCCACGAGCCACAACTACTGAAGCCCGCGCACCTAGAGCCCGTGCTCCACAACAAGAGAAGCCACCGCAATGAGAAGCCCGCGCACCGCAACGAAGAGTAGCCCCGCTCACCGCAGCTAGAGAAAGCCCGCGTGCAGCAACGAAGACCCAATGCAGACAAAAATAAATAAATAAAATAAAGAAATTTATTTTAAAAAAAACAAAAAAAAAAACAAACCAAATACTCCCCCTCAATCTAGTTGATTGATTAACGTGCTATATAAACTTGAAACATTTTATGGTTAAGAAAAGGAATTTGCAAAAGGAAGGAAATTCTGACACATGCTGCAACACTGAGGAGTCTTGAGGATGTTATGCTAGGTGAAATAAGCCAGTTACAAAGAGATACTGGACTTCCCTAGTGGCGCAGTGGTTAAGAATCCGCCTGCCAATGCAGGGGACACGGGTTCGAGCCCTGGTCCGGGAAGATTCCACATGCCGCGGAGCAACTAAGCCCGTGCGCCACAACTACTGAGCCTGTGCTCTAGAGCCCACGAGCCACAACTACTGAAGCCTGCGCGCCTAGGGCCTGTGCTCCGCAACAGAAGAAGCCACTGCAGTGAGAAGCCCACGCACCGAAACGAAGAGCAGCCCCCACTTGCCGCAACTAGAGAAAGCCCGTGCGCAGCAACGAAGACCCAACGCAGCCAAAAATAAATAAATAAATTCATTTTAAAAAAAGACAATTACTGTATGATTCCATTTAGATGAGTTACCTAGCATAGTCAAACTCAGAGATACGAAAAGCAGAATGGTGGTTGCCAGGGCCTGGGGGAGGGGGGCGGGGAGTTATTGTTTTACGGGTGCAGAGTTTCAGTTTTGTAAGGTGAAAGGCGTTCCGGACATGGTTGGTGGTGATGGTTGCACAACAACGTGACTGCATTTAAAACCACTGAAGGGTACATTAAAAATGGTTAAGATGGTTAAATTTTATGTTATGTGTATTTTACCACAATTAAAAATTTTTTTAAATAAAATTAGAAAAAAAATTTGGTGACTAAAGCAAAGATTAAAGTTGTGAGTTAAAAATGGCTTAAGTTCTTAAGCAACAGGTATTGATTTGAGGAAAGGTCGCATACCTAACTCGTCTGGTTATCCACGGACCGCAATCCTGGGCATTAGAGTTCAGATCTAAATTTTGAAACAGGTGCTCCTCATAAATTTGGGTATTTCACCAGATGTTAGTTGAGTTTCTGAGCTACCTAAAGTAGAAGAAGCTGATTCAATAGCTCTGACTCTAGAGTTCAAATAGGATAGGTGGTCTCACTGTGGCCATTGAGGTAAAAGGTAATATATGTACTTGGAAGTTTTGCATATATCAGACTAAAAAGCCTTGGGCGCGAATGAACTTCCTAGTGGCTTATATCATTCTACATGAGAAGTATTGGTAAGCTTCTCCCCATTTGTTGAAAGGATGAGCCACCGGGAGAGCTCTGTCTCTTGATTTGAATAGTCGACCATCTAGCTCCCTTTATTGTTGTCGTTTGGCATCAGGTGAATGAGCCCATCTTCCCTAGAGGCAGCAACATGGGGGTGGTATTGGCAGATAGTGGGGCTTTTAGTTCCTCTCTCCACCTCCCAATAATATGCATTAGTTGCCCACCCAATAAAATAATATTCTTTGCTATAAACAATTGATGTTTTCTCAATCTTGTTAAAGGATGAATGAAGGCATCTTTAGAAAATGGCTCTGGTCTTACTATGCGGAGCACAGCTTCAAGACAAGTTCCCTGTAACTCCTGCATTATCCCCTTGCCACCAAGGGAGCCCCTCTTAGAGCAAATTTTGTAGCCACAACTGTTCTAATCCCATTTTCGCGCTACACAAATTTCCTGAGAGAGAGAAAAGTCTTTAAACATCCAAATCTGCCTCCTGTCTCAGAACCATATTCATACAAGACAATGTTCTCATAAGCCCCAGGAAATTAGTTTAGGTAAATAAAGATAGATAAGACCTATGCTAAATATATATATTTATTTATATATTTATAAATTTATATATTACCATTGAGTTCATTAAGTTATTTTATTTTGACAGAGGAAGATTTGTTTATCAAGTTTGTGAGTAATACAACAGCACAAAGGATGGACAGATTATAAAATTATAATGTCATTTTATTTCTTAAATGAGATGTTAGCATGACTTGCTCTCAGCAAGCCCAAGGTGGTTTCTAGTGACCACAGATGACTTTCTGGGTGTTCATGAACCATCAAATTAATCTCCTACAGATTTTTTTTTTTTCTAGAGGTCTATACGAAATCCACCTGTCCACTGTTTCTAGAATCTATTACCATCTACTCCTCCACTTTAAAAAAATCATGATTTTTTTTCAGACTCTCATATTTTCCACTATTTCTTGACTATTGTTCACCCAGAATGGTTCCAGCATCCTATCTTCAAATTGCTTCAATATCCTGGGAAGTTAATTTGTTGGGCCTCGTAATCAGGTTTGTTTTAAACATCTCATCATCATCATCATGATAACTAACATTTATTGACTTTTTTTATGTGTCAGACAATTGAGTGTCTTTTTTTTAATTAGTTGAATTACAATGTTGTGTTAGTTTCAGGTGTACAGCAAAGTGATTCAGATATATTTATATATATGTGTATAAATATAAATATATATATATTCTCATTAAGTTGTTTAAAAAATAAAAGTACCTAGATAATAAAGGTCAGCTTTCAAACCACCACCACCAATCCTTATAAAGTGAAGCATGAACTCCTAGTCAGATGCTAAATTCAATAAGGTTCATTATGTTCCTGGTTAAGAACTAAAATTTATGATGTTCTTGTGGAAGAGTTAAGAAAATACACCATTTGGTAATTTTATGGGTAGGACGTGTGGTCCAGTGGAAAAGTACCTGGGCTTTGTAATAGTCCTTTCTTTGAACCTAGACGTTGTACAAGTTGGCTGTGTGGATCCAGCTGCGTACCTACCACGGTCAGGTTTTCTTTAGCTGTACGGCTGGAATACATTTTATCTAAATTTGTATCTCAGAGGGTTTTTGTGATGCTTGAATGAGACACTCTATGCAGAGTGACAAGTACATAGTTGGCCTATGTTATTCGCACAGGAAATGATAGTTTTCGGAAAGCAAAGGTGCATGTAAGTCAGAAGCATCAGAACTTGAAAAGCACTGGGCTAAGTGTGTGGTGTTGGGTTTACCGGGACTCTTTTTTGGTTGTCCCTTTATTTGTTTAAACCCAGTTTTATTTCTTTCAGACCTGAAGCAACTACATCTGGTATCAATTTCTTGTGATTAAGATTTGAACTAGGCAACAACAGGCAAAGCTAATTGATGATGGAGGTCAAAAGTGAGGACAGGGAGTCTGGAATAGGCTGGAAAAGTCTGGAAAAAGCTGCATGAGGATGCTGGAAATATTCTATATCTATATCTATATTGCTGTTTACATAAGATAAGTGCACCTGATACACTCTGTGTATGTTACGTCAATAAAAAATTTTAAATGATCTAAACTAGGTGTACATAAGGATCTGAAGGTCAACATATACCAAATCCACTATTAAAGCTAGTCGACTCAGTGAATTTAATAAAGTTCTTTGATTGAACTTTAAAACAGAATTTGAAAACTACATCTCACAAATATTTAGCCTGCAGACATTTGTTTGATCTAGAAGTATTTGGCCTGCAAACATTTGTTTAATCCTCACTAAAAATGTGGGAGTTTGACACAAGAATCTGGCTTCTGGAAAAATCAGGTGATATGACAGCAGTGGGTTGGAGCCGGGTATACCCACATCAGGTGAGGTGTACCCCCTCCAGTTTACTTTGGGACGCCGGTGCTTCCTATGAGCTGACATTGCCACTCTGTGCATTGACCCTGCCTGCCTGGCCCAGTTGGCATGTGAGTTTCCCAGCCCGGTAGCTCAAACACTGGTTTCCCAGTTATCTTTTTTCATCTCCAACCAGTTGTCCAGACTGAGTCTTTTCCAGTAGAGGGATGGTTGGCCATTTCCAACACTAAACTGGGGTAGGAAATCACTGTGTCTTACCCCCTTTGATCTCTCCAGTGCCCAACATAGCAAAAGCACTCATGAAATGTTTGCTGACTGGGTGAAAATTCCACATAATGGGCTGACTGCCTGCCTGTGTGGGTCTCCTGTCATATTTCTTTTCAAGGAACGTGTGTTTGCTAGCCCCACTGTGATTCAAACTGCCTTTTTCAACTGTAGACAAGATGGAGGGTTAGGAAAGCGAAAGGAAGAATGTTCTCCACACTGTCCGTTTAAATTATGATTTGAAGCAGGTTTTATTATACCAAATTATCATCAGGCTAATTGCTTGACAGCCTCTCTCGTTACTGCTGGCTGGCGCCATTCAACTGATCTACTCAGCTGATATGTGACTGGGGGCCGTGTGGCATATTCTCCCTAAGGAAAAGTCTGCCAGCTGGAAAAATACCTCAACATTGTACATGTCATACATATCCCATTTCTAAGTCACAGCAGATCTGGCATGGACAGTAGTGTTTAAGGGCATATTCTTTGAGGAACTTCCCTGGTGGTCCAGTGGGATCCCTGGTCAGGGAACTAAGATCCTACATGCCTCGGGGCAACTAAGCCCGCACACAGCAACTACTGAGCCTGCACACAACTGGAGAGAAGCCCTCACCTGCAACTAAGACCCGACACAGCCAAAAATAAATAAATTTAAAAAAGAAAAAAGAGCATATTCTTTGAAATCGGACTGCCCAGGTTCAAATCCTGTTACCACCACTTGCTACTTTTGTGATCTCAGGCAAGTTTTGTTTTTTTTTTTTTTAAAACCGTGCCCCCCACCTTTCCAGAGGGTGAGAAGTTTTTTGTTTTTTGTTTTTTTTTTAATTTTTATTTATTTATTTACAGCTGTGTTGGGTCTTCGTTTCTGTGCGAGGGCTTTCTCTAGTTGCTGCAAGTGGTGGCCACTCTTCATCACGGTGCGCGGGCCTCTCATTATCACGGCCTCTCTTGTTGCGGAGCACAGGCTCCAGACGCGCAGGCTCAGTAGTTGTGGCTCACGGGCCTAGTTGCTCCGCGGCATGTGGGATCTTCCCAGACCAGGGCTCGAACCCGTATCCCCTGCATTGGCAGGCAGACTCTCAACCACTGCGCCACCAGGGAAGCCCTCTCAGGCAAGTTTTGAATCTCTCTGTGCCTGAGATTCTTCACCTGTGAAGTAGGTGTAATAATAGTACCTCCCTAGTTGAGCTGTTGGAAGAGTTAAAATATGTAAAGTACTTGGTATCCTCCCTGATACAGAGTAAGCACCCTGCTAAGAAACTAAATACGAATATAAGTCTATAAATGTAACTGGTATTTGTTGTTACCGTCACACCTTACTCATTTTTTATATTAGCTGTGTAATTTTCCTAGAGATTGAAATGAGGCATTAAGGATACCGTAATTTGTGTTCCGCAATGCTCCTTCTCCAGAGTTTTTTTTTCATCCCCGAGGGTAAAAGGTGAGCCCAAATGTAATTCCTCTACCTGTTATTCTTAGCACTAAATGGTAACTTGGGGTTCCCCATTGGGGATGTTGGGACTTTGAGGGATGACTGAACCCCATGCCTTTATTTGCTACCTTCTGGCCACTAACATTCTTCTGAAGAAATTCCTTGGTTTCCCCAAAGATTTAGTGAATGTAAAGAGAGAAAAAGAACAAGAGTGATGCGATTACTTTAGGCCTGGTGGTCTCTGTGGTCAGAGACAGCACAATACGAGCAGAATTAAACTGAAGAAGTGTGACTGTCATCAGCAATGTTAGCAATGAGAAAATATCATGCTTTCTGATGTATCATAAATGCTTTATGTCCTGCAATTATTATACAGGAAAGGTATTGTGTAATAATACTTTGGACTTAACTGACATCTTTTATGACGCTCAGAGGACTATAAGCATTACTTATCAACCTTGATGTCAACGTGTGCTCAGACTGGGATTAAAAAAATGTTCCCTTGAATACAAAGTGAGCATGGCTCAACTGCTCTGTCTCCACTTGGAGTGTCCTCAAGGATCTGACTCCTTTAGACACACTTGGAGTTCTCTACCAAATACCATTTCCCATAAAATTGAAGGAAAATGGACTAGAAAAGAGAACCTGAGCTTATTGTTTCTCTCTAGGCTCACTGCCCAGTTTTCTTTCAGCCTGGAACCTCTATGTGGGAATTTGCAGAGTTGGGCTAAACTACTGAACCCACACGTTTGTTTATCGTCACCTCGGTCATTATCACTATCCTTGCCGGTGTGATCTTTTGTACAATACCTCTTATTTTTGACGACATAGTATGATTTCTAAAAGTGAGATGTGTAGGGTACAGTTCTACCTGAATCGTTTACATGATTTTATAAAGTTTAATTTATTTATTGAGCATCTAATATATGACCAGTCATTGCTCTAGGTGCTTGGGACTCAGCCATGGTCTGACACATCTCTGTCCTCATGGAGTCGACATCCTTGTGAGGAGAGGAAATGAATAATGAATGTAATACAAATGTAAATTATCCAGTATGTTAGAAGGTGGTGAGTGCGCTATGGAAAGAAAGTAGATCAGAGGCCAAGAGGCTGTTTCCATCTCCTCCATTCATAAAAGTCTTTTAATTCCTCCTGGGAGTATTGAGGACAAACTTTTTTGTGGGGGAGATATGGGAAGTGCCTATATTATTTATTTATTTATTTTTATTGAAATGTAGTTGATTTACAATGTTGTGTTAATTTCTGCTGTACAGCAAAGTGATTCAGTTATACGTACGTATACAGTCTTTTTTTTTTATAAATTTATTTATCTATTTATTTTTGGCTGCATTGAGTCTTCATTGCTGCATGCGGGCTTTCTCTAGTTGCGGCGAGCAGGGGCTACTCTTTGTTGCGGTGCACAGGCGTCTCATTGCGGTGGCTTCTCTTTTTGCGGAGCATGGGCTCCAGGCACGCGAGCTTCAGTAGTTGTGGCACTTGGACTCAGTAGTTGTGGCTCGTGGGCTCAGTATTTGTGGCTCGTGGGCTCAGTAGTTGTGGCTTGCAGGCTCTAGAGCACAGGCTCAGTAGTTGCGGCGCATGGGCTTAGTTGCTCTGCGGCATGTGAGATCTTCCCAGACCAGGGCTCGAACCTGTGTCCCCAGCATTGGCAGGTGGATTCTTAACCACTGCGCCACCAGGGAAGTCTGTATACATTCTTTTTTAATATTCTTTTCCATTATGGATTATCACAGGATATTGAGGACAAACTTTTAATTTTAAAAAACATACTCTGTGAAAGTACCTTGAGCTTCTGGAGTGTGCCATAAAAATACAGGCAAGTAAGTGCCCTACAGCAGCGGTCCCCAACCTTTTTGGCACCAGGGACCGGTTTTGTGGAAGACAATTTTTCCACGGACCAGGGTGGTGGTAGTGGGGGGATGGTTCAGGCGGTAATGCGGGCGATGGGGAGCGGCAGACTTCACTGCTCGGCCTCCGCTCACCTCCTGCTGTGCGGCCCCGTTAAGAACCAGGCTGGGGGTTGGGGACCCCTGCTCTACAGGCATCCAAATCTACCTTACACAGTGGATGTCTACCTTACAACTGCTGGAGAACAGTGTAACTGTTATGCACAGACACAGACACAAAGAAATTGAAAATAAATAAGGAAACCACATTTTCTTCATTATTTAGTGAGGCTTTCTCTCCATAGACCCCCATCTCTAACCACAAACAAGCACCCTACAAGGACATGTGCAAATCATTAAGGACAAATACCATGGAAGTCTGGTGTTCTGAAATCAAGGCCATCTATCTTGGTCTGCAGTTTATCAACAGAGTAAAATAAAACTCTCCTGCCTGTGGGTGTTTAAAAGGTAATCAGAAGGAAACAGGATGTGCCTGAGTAGATGCGCTACTAGCTTTTAGAGAAAAGGAAAAAGAAAAACTCCACATTTCTTCAAAAGCTCATCTAGTATATTCTTTTTTTCCCCTTCACCACAGATATTAGTACTGGGAAGAAACTTAGTGATGTTCTAGATTAGTGAGGACTTGAACCCAGAGACGATAAGTGACTCGTTCACAGTCACTTAGCAGGTCAGTGGCAGAACCAGAAGGAAGTCTGGCCCACCACCTCCTGGTCCGCTGCTGTGGGTTCCACAGCTCTGCTTCCAGATTAGATCATCAGTACTTCTTCAAACCTGGATTGCCTAACTGTCTACAGCTGATGGCCAAAGAAGCTAGGAGGTAATAAACGAGAAATCTAAGGTGTCGGTGAAAGCGTTCCAGATTCGTAATAGAAATCTGAAGTAGAGCGAGCAGGAAATAGAAGATGGGGCTGAGGGCAGGGTTTGGGGGGCAGCATGGCGAGGAGAGTCTCTCTTCCACATGAGGGGGTTGCGGGGTGCTGCACATTCCAGTGTGAAGAACTTTCTATGCGCCAAAGTAACCCTTGCTGACTCTGAAGGGCAGTGCTTCCAGACTTGAGGACCCAGGCTACACTGTCCTTCCGCCCACGCATGGCCACTGCACCACCAAAGGGTGATGGGGACACACCGTGGACTGTCACTTCAGGTCCTGGTGAAGGTGGCAGAGTGACTGCCCTGCCGATACCACCACTATGAGGTAACAATTGAGGTCTTCCCCCAGGCCGGGCACTGTGCTAAGTGCTTTGCTTACGTCATCATGTTCTGTCCTCACATCAGATAGGTTCTATTATCAGTCCCATTTCAGAGGAGAGAAAACTGAGGCTTGGAGAAATTTAGTTATCAGCTCAGGGTCACAAAGCTAGTGGATGCCAAAGTCAGAATTCAAATTCTCCTTCATAGGGGGCAGTAGTTCAAAGCATGGGCTCTGGGGTCAGATTGCCAGCAAGGGAATTCCACCCCCCCACCCCCGATGTTTGCTAGCTGTGAGGTGTTTAGCACATTCCTGAGCCTCCCCAAGCCTCCCTTTCCTCATCTGTAAAGTTGTAACAATAATTATAGTACTTACCTTATAGAATTGTGGCGATTAGAGAATGTAACATAGTAAATGCGTATTGACACATAGTTAATTAGTATTTGTGTAGTAGATAACTAGTTCAGCTACAGGTTGAATCACATGAAATTGCTATTGTAGTCGACCAAAAATTGTCAAATATTGACAGTTTCATGTGGTTCAATCTAATACTGCATAGGCATTCACTCTTTGTAAACATAACAATGACTTTCTTATTCATCTCATAATTTGTGAAAGGACAGGTGATTTGATTGCTTCAATACAATTTTTTTTCTATACTTGCCTGCTCATTTTAGTTTCTCTGAAGAACCACATAAAGATATCTTTTCTTCTAATGTAACATAGCACCCATGAGAACATACACAGTGACATAGTCCCTGGAGCCATTAATCCCTTGAGGATGTTGTCATAGGGAGCTCGGACGGGAGTAGATATGAAGCGAGCTTAGATTGCACAGAGCTGGACTAGGAAATGACTGGTGAAATGAAGAGGGGGTAGACGTCTGGCTCCTTTAAACCGCTGGGCATGTCCCGCTGGTTGAAGGAATGGCATTCCCATACTAGATGGCTGATTGTGATAACCAGATGTCAAGCAGAGCCATTTGTCACTGTGCACTGTGGAAACCAGCTTCTGGTCAGTGGCAGGAGGTTGTTAAATCTGACACATTCAAAATGAATTTTGTGGCCCGGCTGCCCTTGAACTCTGGTTTGGTGAGAGTAGCCTGTGATGGAAGGACACGCAACTCAGTTGTGGTGTGTGGGAAGGCGATAGGGTGGGAGAGGAAAACATAAAGCTGGGGTAAGAATTTTGCCTTCTTCAAGGAAAGAAGGCTACTTCTGATAGAATGCATCCAGGGTGCAAGATCCAGTGGCGGTTCCTCTTTTGAAAGAGGGTTCTCTGTCCCCGCGACCACCACTGTTCCTATCCCACACTTGCCTCAGTCCTGTTTCCTTAGATTTCATATTATAGGCATAGAGATAATTCTGGAATTCAAGGGGAGCATTCTGGAGAGACAGCCGCCTTGCTAGTTAACACAGGAACAATCTCTAAATACAGTTAGTCTCACCTTTGAAATGTACTAACATCCTCAAGGATGCTTCAGACTTTCTTGCTGTCTGGAGTGGAAATTACTACTGTGTTTAGAGTATAATGCTCCCTGTGACGTCAGAATTTTGCAGTGTGTGTGTGTGTGTGTGTGTGTGTGTGTGTGTGTGTGTGTGTACATGCTCCCTTTCCTTCTTTCCACATCTTAAAAAATTAATCTGGAAGTCTTTTGAAGCTTCTATAGCAAGGAGGTTTACAGATTATGCGTGGATCCCGTGATCTGTTTTTTCCCACCACGGCAGCCGTAAACTAATGAAAATGCATTTGCATACCCACTTTAGGCCTGTTACTAAATTGAGACACACTTGGAATTGTTTTCTTTCTGTGTGCCCTATTGCTTTTCTCTCTGTGTGTGTCTGTGGTTACTGTTAAGCTGACCCCTACAGTCTGGGGCAAGTACCAAAACTTGAAGAAAGCTCTGCTTCTCCATACAGCTGCAAAGGCCTGCCGTTTCAGAGGCTCAGACGATAGTTGTACGTGAAATTCCTTTAACACAATTGCAGTTCAGGAAACCTGTCAGGATTCCATGCACGAAGGTGAGCTGCGTGGCACTCCACTGGGCTGAATTTTCAAATGCAGTGTCTTGTTGTTGTTGTTTTGTTTTGTTTTTTACAAGCACTACTTTTATAAATTTTTGTGTCTGCGGGGGTGGTTATAATATTGAACGTGATCGCTGGAAACAATGACTGTAGAAAGAGTGTCCTTTTTGAGTCTCCCTCCCCTCCTCCTAGCTTCTGTGAGAAACTGTTGCTTGCAAAAACCATAGCTAATTAAAAATTGAACTTATTCAGCTGCACAGAAGCCCTAGTGGGGACCAGCGAGGGGAGGGAGGAAGAGCAGGCAGGGGAGCCCTAGGAGTGAAGCTGCCAGCGCCATTCATTCTGTTGTCCTTCGCTTCGATTTAACCGTCATCACGGTGCATCGAGTTTTTGTGAGTCCAAGGACCCTAGAGCGACCTTTGGCAGGAGAGGGCTTACCCGTTGCCACGGGCTCTGCTTGCAGCAGGCTGACAGGCAGCTTCTGCAGAGTGCGGGCCAGAGCGCACAGGGCTGCGTGCCCACGGCCGCTGTAGAAACTGGTTCTCGGGTTCTGGCCGCGTGTACTTCCCCTTTCATCAGGGGGCCCGCTGCTGTCAGGCAGGCCGGCCGGCGATTGGTTGGGAGGAGGGCAGTCATCTGAACTGCCTTTTGTACTTGGCTAATCAGGGCAGCCGTCTGACTGCAGGTTCGGAGCGGAGGTGCCTGGGTGGTGTCTGACACCTGTGTCTTAGCTCTCGCCTTCCCGGGGCTGCTTCCCGGGGATTCTTTCCGGGCCGGAATCGTGCCTCTATGCCACCTGCCCCAAGCCACTGAGCCCCCTCGGCGGCCGGCTTGGCCCAGTGTCATGCTGGACAGAGATATCCAACAGATAACTGAGGTCAGTGGAGATGCCGGCTTAGACTTCCTTAAGGTAAGTCCTTTTTAAACCAGGTATTTCTCGACATGATTTCTATATATACCTCGACAGAAATGCCAGTATCAGGAAGGTAAACTAAAGAGAGGCAAGGAAGTTATTTTAGTTTAGGCCTTTATGATGAAATTCCTAAGTGATTCGGCTGTCAGATGTGCCGGCAAAATGACACCAAGGCAGAAATCAAGATGTAAATGGAGAGAGGGGCACTTGACAAGTCACTGTCATCCTTGCAGGCAGTTGGCACCTCACTGTGCACTCCTTCCTGTTTGACGAGAAGCTCGAGTGATGAAAAGAAACTTTTCATCAAGGCCAACAAATATATATGCTTGTGCCATAGGATGCTTCTAACCATGGATTTACTGTCTAATTCTAATTACTGCTTATTTTTAAAGCTATCTTTAACTTTTTCCTCTTGTGATGGGAAGGCAGTTTTTCTTTTTAAGGTTTGCTCAGCAAGGGGGAGTCAGTGCCTTTCACTGCAGCAGGGGTTTGACTGTACTGCTCGGCTCACTTTTCTCCACCCTTATGTTCCAGAGAAAAGTCAGATTCTAGATGGAAGCGCCTAAATTTGAGCAACAGTGAGACGTTTAGGAATATTAAGCCGTGATTCCGATTAAGCTTAAGCTGTACTCTGATTTCATTTTATGTACTTTTAAGTTGATTGACAAATACTTTGGGGACCATTCTGTCTTCCTTTGGGGACCTCCTGTTGGATTGCTGTGAGCATACTTTCATTCTAGGGTTTAGTAATCCAAGGTTGGTCGAAGGACTAGTGGTTCAGACTAATGCTTACACTCTTGCCTGTTTGTCGTGACAGGGAGGAAACGATTTTTATTTTTTTTAATGAAAAGTTTGTCTAAATGGGTTAAGGTCCATTTCTAAATCCAAAGAGGTTCTGAGACTACTTTTCCCACCATATTCCAAAGATAGTAGGAAGGTGTTCCCCAATTCTGAATGATTCTATTTAAGTAGTAAACAGTCATAGACCAGACAGAGATAGTGAGAAACAGGGATAAGCATTCAGAAACCACATGCTTGCGATCTATGTTAAGCATCCTGAAATATGTGTTTTTCTTCCATTATTTATAGCCAGTTGGAAATCTCCATCTTTCTCAGCTGTTAACTAACTCTTGTTTATAAAGACATTTTCCTGTAATAAGATCAATGTATTAATAATACTAAATATAAATAGTAAAAATGACTGCTCTGATGAATAGAAGCATCAGAAATGACATTGCCTGTGGGGTGAGATGTGATCATCACACAAGTCTACAGAAATCATTTAAAATATAATGTGTGTGCAAATAGTACAGATGATTGGCGATAATTGAAAAATTAGATCCATTGGTAGGTAGATACTAAGTGAATTTATAAATGTTGAGGGAGTTAAAGGAGAGCTGAATGTTGGAAAGCTAAATAAATATTGAATATTTAGCATTGATTTAAATTTCAGAATTCTACCTTTGCTTATGAATTACAACCTAGAGAGTGTATAAATCAAAGATGATTTCCTGGGTTAAGGATAAGTCATTGTTGTATATGGAGGGATAAATTCCATCTCAGCCCTAATCACTATCTTAAAAAAAAAATCACAATCCATAAAAGCCTCAGTGTCCTAAAAAGGTACAGAAAGGAAGAGAGAGCTAGTTGAAAAACCTCTATCTCTAGTTAAAAAGGAAATAAAGTCACGACAACCGCACATTTCATATTGAGTGTAGAAAACCCTGTACCTATCTGCAGAGTACAAGGGGACCCACAAATGTGTAATTTAACACAATTGTTAATAACTAACACACGTGCACGCACACACACATTTCCTCCCGAGAACAGTATCATTAGAGTTAGATTGAGACAGGGGGTTAAGTATCTTATATTTATTTTTTCCCCAGTGTCTCCTCTCTGGAGCTGTGGAATGCCTGCCAGGCTCCCTCGTCTGCGGCAGGCAGGCGTGGTGGCGGTCCCCCTGGTGTCGTGGGTAGCACACAATGGGACACAATAGATTGCACTCAGCCTTGCCCTCCCAGACGCACAGTGTGTGCCCCATTGGCTCTGCTTGAAAGGGTCAGCTATGCAAACGAAGCCCTGCACGTCAGACTCTGCCCTCCCCTTACCTCTCCCTCTCTTCTTCTCCTCCCTCAAAACAGATTCCAGCCTTTGCCCCAGACTTTTCTGACTGGCGGATGGAGGGTAGGGGTGCTGTGAGCTCAGAAGCTGAACAACTGGGCAAAACTTCCCTTTGCTGGATGTGCTTCCGCAGCCCTAGACAAATGGAAAAAGAAGCAGCTTCATCTCCACACTATAGATGGCTTCATTAAAATGTCCCTGGTTAATAGGAAAAAGTGGGCACTCCTTGTTAGGCCACACCTCTAAAAGACATGTTTCGGTTTGGTTTGGTTTTTAATTGCTTCCAGCAACCCTAATGTTCGTATTTTGGAGAAGGGAGGGAAGGTTTACGTCAGAACAAATGGGTGATTTTGGAAGGCAGGAACCTAAGCAGTCTCAAGTCATTTTGCTTCTAGTTGCACAGATTGGATTAAAAAACAAACGTCAAATGATGGTGGCAGTGACCTATCATCTGATATCATGGGGAGAAAAGCACAGACGAACGTCTGTGAACTGAAACTGGTAGGATTGCTCTGAAGTCCTGTCAAGTGATCCAGTGACCACTGGCGTCAGACACTTAAGTAGGACTTTGCTTGTACACTCTGGGCCTGGTTTTGCAGAGACAACTCAGGGGATGGAATTTAAATGAGCCCCACCTTGAAAAGCTATGGCTGTTTAGAATCACTTGTTTTTTTCCAAGTCCCGAAGCTCCTTAGTGACCGATGAAGCTGCCGGTAGACCTTTTCCACCAAAACCCCACGGTCAGCAATCCGGACCAGCCCTCCAGGGGTGGTGGTCCCTGCAGTTAGACCCCAAGGTGCCCGTCTCCAAGTTCCTCCCTTATCTTTTCCCTGGCAGCAGTGGAGGCTGGTCCTGTGAACCTGATATTTCTGCAGTGATTTCACAGTTGTTTCTTACTCATGGTTCATCAGTTCCTCTATCTGATGCATGTAGGTCAGTATCATTATCGCAGTCTGGAAGAGGGAGAGAAGTGATGATGTGGAATGATGTGTCCAACAGCATCAAGAAGTTAGTGAGAAAGTAGAATCTGACATGCCTTGCTTTTCTCCTTTCCTTTCCGTCTTTCTGTCAAAAGAGAAATCAGGAATTTTTAAACCTCTTCCGCAGCAACTCTGGGCACTGAAAAGGCTTCAGTCCAAAACTCTGCTGCTCTCAACTGGATCACTGTAACAGGAAGGGCTCAGAGGCTTACAGACAATGAAATGAATTGGGTATGCATTGCGTGTGCACGTGTGTGTGTGTATATGTGCGTGCATGTGTTTGTATGTCTGCACACACATGTGCGCCGCCCCCCCCCACCCCCCGCCGCTCACCAGAAGGACTCAAAACCCCAGGGGTGTGTTGGTAAAGTTTGTCCAAAGCCTCATCTGAGGAGGAGGCAACATCTGTGCTATGGCCTTTTCCTAGAGAGGCCTGATCATTCACTTATAACAAATCTCAACCCAGGCCCCGTGGCCAGGGAGGCCAGGCCAGGAGCTGCGGGTGAGCTAGTCTGAAGGCGGCTGGCCCGCATTCGCCTCCGAAAGTATTTCAGGAATGTTAATGGTATGCCTGAGTGGAGGGCTTCAGAGCCCCGAGCTGGGGCTGAGAACTGCTCTGTGGCCATCTGTTGAGGCCCAGGAAGTCTCATGGCAACAGCTTCTCAAGAATGGTGCCTTTTTTTTTTTTTAATTAAAATTAACTAACACAAAACCAAAAACTGCTCCACTGCTCAGGAAGAATCAGGACAGGGTTCGGATTCTTTCTACAGAGTGATGAGCTTTTAAGGAAGAAAAGCCCCCCACATCCTTAATTCCTGTTCTTTAAATGAGCAATTTGTAACTTGGTTTGAGGTCTTAATTTTTTTTCCCCCTGGGGTAGAATTCTCTTTTGGAAGAGGGTAGAGGTGAAAACAAGTTTCCAAAGCTGTGGAGAAATCACTGGCAAAATTCTGGTTGAGAAAAAAGTGGTCAGAGTTTTGAGATTTTCCTGGTATTTGTTGCTCTCAGTGATCCTGTTAGCAGCTGCCTTCTTTTTCCCTCTGTCATAATGTGAGCTTTATAAACCTGGATGTTTAATTAGTGAAATGAACTTCAGACAAAGACGTTGCTTTTACCGTGACGATGTACGGGCTCCACTGTGAGTCGCTCAAATCTGTGTAAGAGCAGACCTTGGAAAAAGAGAGAGGCCAAGTATTAATAATATTTGTATCTTTTAATTTTTCAGTTGATGGGGCACTAAGTTAGCCATTTATAGTAACTGAGTTCCTTCCTCAGGATAGAAGATCCTGTAAAGTGATAAACACCTGAAGCTTAACCAGCAGCTGAGAGTACAGGGGTGGGCACTCTAGATGGAGACAAAAGAATTATATTCTGTTCTAAATTCTACCCCATACTGAGCTATTTTAGGAAGGCGCACAACCTGTTAAAGCGTAGTTCCTCATGTGCAAATTGGATTTCTGCATTATTAGGAAGGTTAAATATAATCACATAAAAGGAACTCGGGAAATGACCCTCGAATCTGAGTGACATCTATAAAGGAGTGTTATAAGCTGTCATCCTTGCTGTTCTTGGGAAACATCTTCCCATCTTCCTGGGAAATGTTTTCATGAGAATATATATGTATATACACACACACACAAATTGTTATATATTTAAATATTTATATTTTCATTTAAAAAAACTGAAGAGGATAAAAATATATATATTCAAATCTTATCAAATAAAATTTTCCTGTAGAGTCAAAAAATATTCTGACAAGTGACTGTTCCAACACGTATATAATTCTTGAATATAGTACACATGTGGAATATATCTTTACATTTTTGATTGCTAGTATTTCTTGGAAATATTATTCAGATCGAATGTATTGCCCCCAATGGTTAAAAATAATGTCACCAACTCTTGGGAAAAATATGTATACTCTTGAGTTTGGTTTCTGGAACGTGGGCTCCTAATGAAGTCTTTCTATGAAAAGCATGACCACTTACCCTCTCGGTCCCTATTTCCTTATGTGTAAAATTTAACCAGTAAGTATTTATGGAGTGCCTACCGTATGCCAGCTGTGTTTCTACGTGCTAGGTTTAGGGTTGTGAACAAAAGTAGACAAAAATCCTTGCATACATTCCGGTCAAGGGAGACAGATAACAACCCCCCCCAAGAAGTCAATTGCGTTGTAGGTTATAAGATGATCACTGCTACGGAAAAACCTAAAGCAGGGAATATAAGCAGAGGGGATATTGCAGTTTTCTAAAGGGTGGTGAGAGAAGGCCCCATGAGGAAGGTGATGAAGGAAGGCTAAGTAAGATTTGAAGGAGGTGGGAGACTGAGCCTTGGGGTAAGCTGGGGAAGAGGCTAGAAGCAGAGAGAACAGCAAGTGCAGAGGCCCTGGGGACAGTGTAGGTGGCACGTGTGAGGAAGAGCCAGGTGAGTGCAGCGGGGGCAAAGGTCAGGGCCCTCTGGGCCATTGGAAGGCATTTGACTTTTACTCTGAATGAACCCTATGAGAAATTACTTCGCAGAGCTGTTGCAAGGTTTAAATGAAATAATTTGTCTGAAGCTTTTAGCATAGTGCCTTCCACATAAAAAATCTTCTATAACTGTTAGCCATTGTTCATTTATTTATTATGACCACTACCTAGGATTTAAAGATAGGACGATGTGAGCATACAGAAGAAGGTTTTGTTCTGATTAAAGCTGATCGTTCTTATGAGAATTCAACTCCCAGCCTTGGCCCCTTACCTATTCAATTCTATCACCTAAGAAGGTCCCAATTCTATCTCTTCAAACATACGAGGGAAAAGCTTACTTTTTTAAAACTGGCCTTGTTTCAGCTACACCGTTGTCTCTATTAGGAAGGTATGAAGTCCATGCTTTCTAGGGACAGGTGTATTTTGATACATTTGGTTTAAGTTTCAGCTATAAAAGTCCTGTTGAATTCCACTGAATTCACATGCTATCGCAATGTACTCGATGTTCGAGTTTTGATACGGATCCCCTTCTCCAGGCCACAGGATCCCAGGTGGGGAGGAACCTATTGCAGATATAATGAAAACAAGGAATCCATGTCTTTTCCTTCTCTCCTGAGCCCCGAAGCAAGATTGGTTTTCCTGGGTGTTTTGAGAGCCCTCTTTGAAAATGATCTTCTTGGCCACCCCTCTGAGTCTCCTCCTTTGAACTTGAAGGATTTTGGTAGGAACTCATGTCAAGTAGTGACTAGCTCAGAAACTAGAAGAGAGATCAAAGCATCCTTTAATGTTTGCTCTTCTCCAAGCATTTGAAGACCATCATTTACAACCAGGGTTATCATGTCCCTGCTCCAGAACCAGCAAAAGTGGTCTGGGGACAACAGAAGGAAGTGCTTGATGATAGCTAGAGATGATCAATAAAGGAAAAGGCTAACTAAAAGTGTGCACCCTCATCAATGGAAATATCCCAGTAGAGGCTGGGTAACCAGCGGGCAGAGGGGGTTATCAAACATTTGGATGACAGCTTGGCTTCTAAGATCTCTTCCCAATTTGTGGTTCTACTTTCTTCCAAGATATGCTTATGGAAAACTAAATTCTGCAGGGAAAGCCCACCTTAAATTTTCTTTAACCGACATCTTAAATTGGGGATTCTGAGAGTAAGAAACAACTGATTGCAGAAGCTCTGTTTTATTTAGGGGGCTGGTCAGACGGGCCATGCTCCTGCAGTGGTGACCCTGGTCCTGGTGCCTGGAGCCCCGATTCTCTCAACACTGACTGTGCTGTGCTCCGTGTTAACAGATTCCAAGATCAGCGCGTTGTCATATTGCCACTACTTGCTGTGAAGTTGCTTAGTCATCATCAGTGGGTGGAATAGAGTAGAGCTCGCTTTTCCTTTTGAACAAATACTTGAATGTATTTATGTTCTAAATGATTAAGAACAATGCTCTCCTAAAAAGCCTACTGACAAGGCTACAATTTTAATCCCAATTTAACAGGTTATTAAACAATTGAGATACCAGTTCAGTAACTAATCCAAGGCCATACGGTGAGAGAGCTGGAATTTGAACCCAGGCAGTCGGCCAGCAGGATGTTCCCGTAAACTGCTGTGTCTTGTCCTATGAACCTTTTTCATTTGTGGTAGCTCTCCTGTTGATCTAGAGAAAAAAATGATCTGGCATATCATTATACTTTATTGCCCTCTGTGAGGGCAAAGAATGAAAACTGTTGATACCCCGTGCCTAGCATAGTGCCTGGGGCAGGGCAGATACTCAAATATTTGTTGAATAAATGAGGAAGTAAGGGTGTGACATGAATAAACAGTAGTAAGGCCATAGAAATGCCTTCTTAATCTCACAGAGCCACAGAGATATATGTGAATGCAGGATGTCACAAGGCAAAAACTTTGAAAAGTTAAAAACCAGGTAAAATTATAGGTGAGGATATAATGGGGCAGTGTCAACATCTTCCTCTCTTATTAAGTGCTCTTTAATATTTTATATAATTAACAAGTCCTATCACACTAGAGATAGTACCCCTAAAAGATCCCAAGCTAACACTGGCCACGTGACAATTGGGGAAGGAGCGAACCAGGGAACTATGAATCCCACCAAATCAGGATTTTAAAATGGGATTCGGACTCAATGCATTTAACAAATGGACACTGAGATTCACAGATTTATTAAGGAACTGAGAAAGGAAGCCTGAGTTTGGCCAATGCCAGTGCCTGAGGGCACATTTGGGTGCAGTAAAAGTACACCCACTCAGACCAGCTCAAATAAAAAGAGGGTTCTTTGAAAGAGTAGGAGGGATGCTTGAGGAATCCAGCTGCAGCAAGCCAGGAACACTTCCAAGTTTAACCTAATGATTAAGTCAGAAGGAGTCAGAAGTGTGAGTGAATTCCCACCTTGGCATTGCTATGTTTGTGACCTTGGATAAATTCCTCCATGTTTCTGGACCTTGTTTTACCCATCTGAAAAGTAGGGAATAAGGAAAGTATCTACTTTGTTGGGTTGTTGTGTAGATTAAATGAAGTAATACATATAAAGCACTTGGAACACTGCCTGACACATAGTAAGAGGTCCGGAACCACCAACCTTAGCAAGTAGGCAGCTATTCACTTTCTCCTTGGACTACATAGTCCTTACATAGTCCCTCAAAGTCAAGTTTCAGTTGACTTTGAGCATTGGTTCCATTACTCTCCCTGTAGACCGGCTTCCTGAAGGATGTGGTTCCAGGGTTAATTGAATAGCATAATGATGTCATCAAGGCTCCAGGTTTATCTATTTCCATCCTACCATCCTTTGCATAATGATTTTAATCTTCAGATTTGTCCCTCATGATTTCAAGATGGCTGCTGCAACTCCAGGCATCATGTCTTCGAACAACTTTGTCCAAAGGCAGGAAGGAGTCCCACTTTGGTGTATTTTAGTAAGAATGAGCAACACTTTCCAAAAACTCTCCTAAACAAACTTTCCTTTGGGTCAGAGCCCATTAGCTAGAGTTGTCCTATACCCATGCCTGGACTAGTAACCAGCAGGGGAGTCAGAGTACCATGACTGGTGTAGATGAAGGATGATTTATCTCTTGGGGCTGTGGAAGGATCCACCTTCCTGGGTACATAGTCATCTGATGCCACAGTGGGATCAGAATTCTATTTGTGAGGAAGAAGGGGAGAGTAACCATTGAATAAACAATCATAAGGACCTGTCTTAGATAAGCATGTGTCCAAGCCAGGCAAATCAGAGTTCTTCCCTGAGATTTTATACACAATCTAAGAGAAGGCAGAGTTTTCTTTTTTTTGAAGTGGCTAATATGGGATGAAATAAAACTGAAGTTCTCTGCTCTGTGGTTGTTTTCTGCATCCCCATCCACCCTCCTACCACACACACACACACACACACACACACACACATACACATACACACACACACTCACTGAAGAAGAGTCCTGTTTACTGCAGAAAAAAGTATGTATATGAAAGAGAGAGAGAAAGAGAAAGACATAGAAACTGACACAGGCAGACACACACACACACACACACAGACACACACACATCCAAAGAGATAAGGATGAGGGAGAACCTGAAAATATTTTCAATCCCTGAGGCTATCTCCATTCTTGGCCTTCCCAAGAAATTCCCATTTTTGCTTAATTTCCCTGTAGGTTCAATGTCACTTGTATCATTTGCAATAACAACCACAAAATCGTGTCTGATGCATTTCCCCCAACTTCTGGGTTTCTGTCCTCCCACGTCCACTTGTGTGTGGCACTGGTTCACCACGCAGCCATGGGTCCTACACCACGTGTCCTCCTGGCTCTCAAGCTCTCATCACCTTATTAACTCAGATCCTGGCCCCCAGGTCCACGTTCGGTGGGCAACAACCTGAATGACTCTGCTTGTAGCCAAGGAAGGGCTGGTCCAGCCTCACCTCTGCAGCCGGGGCTTGGTCAGGGCCGTGCTCCCTTAGAATAGTTGTGAGCAGGGAGACAATAACATCTCTGACTACAACTGTGTGATAGCTGTCTAGTCCTTCCTAAAATGGCTCGCACCCAATTGAAAAGTACATTTTTCACAAGTAAAATAGCTAGATTTCAGATATACAAGTGCTTTTGACAGGGACTTAAAGTCTGGAGGCTCTGCTTCCTGTGGCCTGACTTGAATAGAGAAGAGCATCCTGTATTTGTTTCCAGAGGGAATTAGTGAGGGGTTTGAGGAAGGAGTGAGTAGGACAGCTGAGCAAAGTCGTAAATGAAGTCAGTGTGGGCATCAGGGACGGGCTGACTGGGAGAGCCATAAAGGACCAATGGGGGAAGACCCCAAGAAAGGCAGAGATACAAAAAGTTGAGCCTGTGGTTCAGTAAGTGTGGCTAACTCTTTATTTTTCTTAATATTTATTTTCACTTTTTTTTAAATTATGGAAACATCCAAACACTAGTGAAAGCAAAGAGTACCACAAATTCTACCCCATCCCCCTGGCACACACACCCACCCACCATCCAGCTGGATGGCTCTTGTTAAGTAGAAGAAGGCTGGGAGGGGGAGATGAAAAAAGAAGGGAGAGAATCCAGTGTAAGACAAAATAGTCAATGACAGATGTATTAGCAAACTTCACAGGAGGGGACAGGAAGTTGAAATCTAAGATGTTTGTTCTTCTTAATCATAGGTTAATGAAATGATTGCTAAATGAGATCTGGTTTTTTGAGTAGGGATTATGTAATCTGAGGAAGCAGACCCCCCCTGTGGCCTAATCTCCAAACTGCTGGGGTCTTACATGGTGACAAGACAAAGAAAGCAAGAGGCATCGTTCATTTGACATTCAGCAACTATTGGTCTGCAGTCTCCCAGGCACTGTGCTAGGCTTTATAGGCAGGCAGATCTGAAAGACAGAGTCCTTGCTTTCACAGAATGTAACATCTAGTGGGGGAAATGGACAGGCACATTATGACGAAGTTTTTCTGGTAGCATAGGATAGATGGACGCTCCTTGGAGGAGGAGGATTGTCTTGATTTTCAGAAGGATGAATAGAAGTTGGATAGAGAGATTAGTAGGTAAAAGTGTTCTAGACAGAGTAAACAAAGAGGTGCTTGAAGAGAACCTTAAGTCAAGGCTGTAGGGCTGATTGTACACATGTGACCCACATAAAGGGCGGGCAGAGATGGGGTGGAAGCAGGGCTGAAATCCGGCCCAGGCTTTGCTCCCTGGAGCACCTTCACCCACCGGGATTGGGCGGTGCCTTTGTCTAATTTGCACAAGGTGCCGAGTGGGCTGGGGGTAGCTCTGTCCGAATATATTTGGTATTTTTTGATTGGAGGGCATATGTGAGGATGCTCATAAATTTGAACAGGACCCTGAAGGTGATGGGAAGCTAATGAAGAATTTAAAAGGCAGATCAGGGGTAGATGAAATATTGCCATTGGCAGCAACATGGACGGACCTAGAGATTATCATACTGAGTGAAGTAAGTAGAAAGACAAATATCATATGATATCACCTATGTGTGGAATCTAAAATGATACAAATGAACTTATTTACAAAATGGAAACAGACTCACAGACACAGAAAACAAACTTATGGTTACCAAAGGGGAAAGGCTGGGGGAGGGATAAATTGGGAATTTGGGATTAGTGGATACAAACTGCTATATATAAAATAGATAAACAACAAGGACCTACTATATAGTACAGGGAACTATATGCAATATCTTATAATAACCTATATTGGAAAAGAATCTGAAAAAGAATACACACACACACACACACACACACACACACACACAAAACTGAATCACTTTGCTATGTACCTGAAGTATTGTAAGTCAACTATACTTCAATTAAAAAAAAAATAAAGGTAGATCGGGGCAAAATCAGATTTATGTTTGGGAGAGACCATTCTGGCTATATTTTGGAGGGTGGTTTTGAAGATGGCAAGTCTAGAGAAACAGAAACTAGTGAGCAACAACTGGTCCAGGTGAGAAATAGTGAAGGCCTGCACTAAGGCTATGGCAGGCGAAGGCGGGGGGAAGTGGTGGATTGGACATCTAGAAGGTAGAACAGGTAGGCTTGATGACAGACTGGCTCTCTGGGTGAGGGAGGAAGAGGTGATTAGGATGACTCCCCGGTTTTTAACTTCAGCAGTTCAACAGAAAGTTCTGGCTTCCCAGCAAAGACTGATAAACCTGAGAACTTTGACACAGTATGTACTAAGGTGTTAACTGTTGAGTAACAGTAAAAAGTTCCTTATATAAGCCTGTAGTTAAAGATTAAAAGGAAGGTTTTAATAGTTGCTTTTGAGATAGAGGGAAAGCACCCTGGTCTTGAGCTGTGTCCGTTCAGAGAATGGCCAGCTGATATTAAAGAAAATGGTTACTTCCCCTTTCAAGTACAGCAAAACCTCCTGCTGTGGATAACAAGTCTCTACAAGATAGTAATGCCCAGCTGCAGACAGCTAGTTCTTCACCCTTATCCTTTCAAGAGTAGAATGATATAAACCCTTTCCCCATTCCTTTGGAGAAAGCGGGTTTTTTTGTTCGGTTCCTGATAGTGGACATGCAAGCAAGGTTCTTCCTGTCTCCTTGTGCTTGTCATGATGGGATAATAGCTCAGGCTTTGGAGTTGAATGGTCCTGGGTTTGAATGCCAAGTCATTATTTTCCATCACTTTGGGCAGGACACTTACTTCATGAACCTCGTCTGTAAAATGGGAGAAATATGACTCAACTCACAGAGCTGTTGTGTGAGGGTTAAGGGGTAATGAAAGCAAAGTGCTTGGCATCGGGCCTGATAGGTAGCATGCTGGTTACAAGTGGTGGTATCAATGGCTGTTGTTGTTGTTCTTGTTGTTAATGCCAGTGTTCAGACATTAAGAAGAGATACAATTTGCTTTCGCAGACTTTGATTACTCCTTGGGATGCCATCTGTTAGATGGTGCATATATGTAATGTTGCCTTCTTGATGGATTGGCCCAAGGAGAAAAATGTGCATGCTACGTGAATCAGAGGGAAGGTTCCATAGACTGCCTACTCCTTCCTGAGGAGCCTTTGGAGGTTAAGCTGACTATGCTGGGGATAGAGAAGCGTACCATTAGACTATAGAAACCACTGGAAAGAAGGCAGAGAACTATGGTACTCTTGATTTTCCGGTGACTGAGATGTTTTTCTAGGATACAATCAACCACTGAAGCTACACTTGATATATTACATTTAATAATTCAGTGAAGAATATTTCTTGTTAACTACTAGTATGTGTTTTCATTAGCCAGTTGCACCCAAAGTGTGCTTAACTTTCCTTATCAAGAAACAGTCTTGATAAGATACTCAGTGACAGTCATTGCTCTGGAATGTCACTGATAGCCATGCCAGTTTTCATTGCCCATAGGTGTGCTATTTTTGTAAATGCCCCCATTTTATGCTTTCACAAATTAAAAATGTTTTATGCTGCCCTGTAACTGAAACCAAACAACTAGTGTCCTTCTACCTCACCTGTAAAAGGGGGAGTGGTGAGAATTCACATTGTTAAAGTGCCTGGGATAAGAGACACACATTTAAGCATGAACTATTATTGTTCTTGATTGTCACTGAATCCTTGTGAAGCAACCATGAGAATTAGAATCAGAGACCAGGAAGAGCATAAAGTCTGTCCTTTATACTATGCTGAACTCTATCATGCCTTTGAGAAAGCAAGAGAAAAGCTTTTAAAATGTTGACAATGAACCATCCATAATTTGTTTGCTATGACAGAGAAGGGAGAAAATTCAGTCACAGTTAAATATCTAAATTAGTGGTTCTCAACTGGAGGTGGTTTGCCCCCAGGGGACCTTTAACAAGGTCTGGAGACAGTTTTGGTTGTCACAGCTGGGGAGGTTTTGCCACTGGCTGGCTCTAGTGGAGACAGCTCAGGTCCTACGGTGCCCAGGAAGCCCGCACAGAAAACAATTATCTGGCCCAAGTGGTGCAAGGTTGAGAAATCCCGAGTTAGAAATCCCGAGTTAAGTAATGGCTGTTGGGAGCATCAGGTGATTATTAAATACTGGACTGTCTCTTTCAGTGAGAAATTAGCCTTCCAGTTGCTTTCTGAGGATTGAAATTATTTCCTGTCTGTATAGGGAAGCAACTACTAATCGCTCTTGCAGGTTTAGTCTGGGTTGGCTTCTTTCTACATAACTCTCAAATTGTCAGACACTTCAGTCCAAAAAAATCATCAGGCCAGTTGCTTGGGAGATTGTGGGTGGGAAAAAAAACAACCACCAGATTGACTAAGTGTTCACTTTTCAACTAGAGACGTTTAGCCCTCTGTGGACACACAGCTGTTCTGCGGTGATAGAGGAAGGAGCCAAAGAGAGAGCCTGGGTGGGGAAATGCCTCACGTTTCAACACTCTTCTTCAGGGAAAGGGAAGGTTGGCCTTTCCAATACTTGCCAAGTGTGAAGCCATCCGGGAGTAATCATAGAACTTTCCTTTTGTTCTTACGTCTCTGTTCTCCTTGATTATCTTTATTTCACAAACTATTGATGGAGTACTTTCCAACACAAACCCCGTGATAAGCGCTGCTCATGATAGAAAAAAACCTCAATGAGACTTAGAATAGCTAAACGAAAATTACAAAGTCCTATAGGTAGTCGCATCATCTCAAAAAGAAAAAGCTGGACAAAGGGCTTTTCCCCCAGATTTTATGCATTTCTATCCTGCAATGTATAAAGTTAGTCCACATTTTGCTATGCATTTATTTGTCTTTATCGAAAGCTATAAAATTATATAAATTCGTGATTAAATGACTGCTGCAGCCCTATGTCAATTTTCCTGCTTTTGTTCTCTGTCAAAAGCTTTTGCTTTGTCTTTGAAAGATCACCCACTAGTACCCAGGCTTACTAGTGGAGGTAGATTGGTAAATAGTTTGGAAAAGTAAATTTAATTACAATAATAAACTCAGTCAGTGATAGGAAATGGTTTTTAAGTTGAATCCCTCTTGGTCGGCCTGCAGGAAAACAAATTACTTTTCATTGTGATGAGTGTTAGTACATCTTCAGATTCTTCAGTGGAGCTCACTGTGCAAGTGTGACATGAGTTTGGAGAGGAGCCTCTTGAGCCACACTGCTTGGATTCAGATCCTGGATCTGTCACTGACTCTATGACTCTGGAACCTTGGACAGATCACTTCTCTCCCGGTGCCTCAGTTTCCTTATCTTCAAAATGAGGATGATAGCATTTTCCTCAGAGAAGGCTTAAATGGGCCAATGCATGTAACTAGCACAAAGTAAGTGCTCAATAAATGTTAGTTATTTTTATTGTCCCCATTATCGTTGTTGCATTGTATTTTATTACTCTGCATTTGTACTAATTGGGAGACCAATGGATGGGGCCATTGCAGCTTGCCTAAATCTAATGTGGTGTAAATGTACCTAATCTTGATCACCTCGTGGTCCTTGAGACAGTCATTTTTTAAAAAAACACATACTTTGGAACTAACAGGACAGAGATTTATTGGTTTATCACCAAATCCTCTGGCTTTCTATGCAGTCTGACCATGTGAAACATTGGAATAAGATCAGCACCTTGGATTCCCAAGCCTCAAATGTATCCTAGTCTTCAGGCAACAGGAGACACATATTAGAATTTGAGCTTCTGGTTGCCTTCAAAGAGGATGCTTTCAACTCTTTTAGCCTGTGTAATACTTGGGGGTTTGGATGGTTGTGCTCTAAGGGATGTTGATACCATATATATTCTGGCTCTATTTATGCCAAGTTGCTGACATGTTATATTTATTGTCCCTAAAGCAGGATAGGATCAAAATGCTGTGCATAAATAGGTGGAGACAGTTTCATAGCTTTGATTTTTCAATTCATTTCCTAGAAACATATCTCATTTGCTCTCCTTAGTAAAGACATGTGATTGCTTTTGAGCTTAACTACATCATTTAGGTATGTACCTCCCTTTTAGCGTGGTATCTAAGTTGCCTGTGTGTTATTCCAGCAATCAAAGGCGCTTATCAAAGTGATCTCTTGGAAGTCTAAATTTTCTTCTTAAAATGTTAAAATAAGAACCATTCATCTAAGGAATGCCATGAAAATATTAGAAATCATTATTTTTCAAGGATTAATGTTAGTAATTGTTGGACAGTGTCTGAAACTTTTGAAGTCATAACCACCTAAAAGCAGTAGTGGGAAGGGAGAAGAATAAGGATGTAGAAACACTAAAATTGTAAGTTTTATAAGACAGAAGTGATATTGCCTTCAAAATAAGAGATATAAGAATTATATTCTATTCATTCTATAGATTGAATTTCAAATAAATGATGAATTACTTGAATATATAAAGCTAAGGATTTACTCATCTATAAATTAATAATATGAACTAAATTTGATGTCTCAGGTACATTTTGTCTCTAAAATGTCAAAATCAATGTAATGTGGCTTTTGGGTTGAATTCCTCAAGGGGCAAAGTAGACGCACATTTGATTCAGTGCTAAAAAGGCCTTGCCAGTAAACGTTAAACTGATTTGGATTTAAATACCCTCTTCCACAACGTAAACGTGGGCTGTAAAAGTAATGTCCCCATGGTGCTAAGAACATCAGTATGAGGGTATGTGTGGAGAGATCGCTGTACGAAGGTAACGTGGGTCTATTTCATGCTGACTTCAGCAGTGTGGGCGCTGCCATGGAGGTGATGGCCTGGACGACATCGTCAGAGTAAACCTTAATTACAAGCATGAGTGGAGAGATGGAGAGCAGAGATTTACCCAGGAAACAACAATGTGTCAGTGACATTCAGCTCAGAAGAGGTTTGTGAAGCCCCATTTTATTGCCTGTTAGTGGGAGAGAATAGTTCTCATTATAGAAATTCTAAGAAGAGTTGGAAAAATAATGAACACCATAAATTAGATTTTGAATTTGACCGGTATTGTAGCCTCAAATTCTGTATCTCATTAACTATTGTGTATCCCATTAAACTATTAGTATGCTATCAGAGAGCAAGTAAGTGTAACCCATCTCTCTAACTTGGGTAAGCAGAAATTATAACAATCTGATTTAAGATATAAGTAACAAAAGGAAGAAATAGTAAGGAAATGGTCAAATAGAACTGCCCATGTGGTTGAGGCACTGTGCAACTCAGCTAAGTGACACCAATGGGAAAGCCTAATGGAATTGCTGAAGAAGGGAAAATTGTATTTTTAGTGGCATAAATCCCAGAGCACAGAAAAAAATAAGGAAAAGGTGTAGCCTTTAAATAGATGGAAAATCCTTCTTTTCTTAAATGCATCTTGAAAGACATTTGGTGGAAATTCTAAAAGCTACAGTTAAATTTCTTTCTAATAACAAAAATTTAGGTACAGACTCATTCTCTATCATTTCAGATTTCCAAGAATTTGTCAAAAGCACGATACTGTATATTTTAAATAAGCAAATATTTTTAAGTGTCATGCTTTCTACTGAGTTTGCTGCTTACCAGTGTGATGCAAGATAACTGCTCTGAATCTCAGTTTTTGTATCTATAAAATGGGGGTAAATATCTTTGCCTGCAGAGTTACCCCCCTCATTAATTACATACATATACATTAAATTAAATACATAGTATTGGACTGGGTAGCTGGCAAGAGTCCAATAAATGCTGGCAGGGCATGCAGGGAGTGGTTTCGGAATGTTAAACTCTACCCAGACTCTGATACAATGTGCATGTATTTTACCAAATCAGTTTACTGAGTCTCAACTTCAGAATCTGCAAAAATGGGGGGTGGGTGGGAACTCTCTGTGTGTGTGTGTGTGTGTGTGTGTGTGTGTGTGTGTGTGTGTGTGTGTGTGTATGAAACATTTGAGATTCGAAATCTGCTCATAAATATAAAATGTCTTGGGAAAAAAAAGATGCCACTCAGATATAAATGATTACTCGTCATTTCCTCCAGTTTTGTTGACTAAAAAACACCAATTGCAACATCTTATTATAATCTTATCCATTTCTGTCCTACCGAATTAAAACTTGATTCAAGACATGTTTTGTGGTCTTTCTGGGTGTAGAAGATGAACAGGCTGTACTGGAAATAAACAAAGCCGGGAATCTTGAGCAAGAGTGTAGAGACCTATTCACTCCCACTGCCTGAGGAATTTATGACCTGCAAGTTGTCCTCTAACGAGCGCAGAATGAGAGCATTGCATCTTCTCTTAATTAGTTTGACAGATATTCATTTAAATTTGAAAAGATTCCCAGGCTTGGGATAGCCAAGGAAGGTTCTGAATTCCTTTTGCATCTTAATTCTGTTTTTGTTGCGGTGGATCTGGGGAATGTCAACATCTGAAGATGAATAAAGTCCCCGTCTCCATCCTGGTTTCCCCACATCTTCTGTTTAGAAGTGCCTACGAACCACCACGCTTTTTGCTTTGCAGCTGTGAAGTCCAACACCAAGCGCCAGGTTCTGCAAGAATACTGTAGGGCTTGGTGTCTATGAGGGGTGGATTTTTAAATTTTTTTTCCCTCATGCTTAATAAGGGATAGAGTTTCAAGGCTGGCCTTAAATAGCCAGCTTTACATCAGACTAGGTCACTGATTTGGGTGTAATGACATGAAGTACACACCAAAGTTGACGAATTCACTAAACTATGAATTGTTTTTACTCTCAGTACTTAAAACCATCATGGATATTAGGCTACCACCAGCCTTTGGTTATCCGTGGAAGTGGGTACTCAGGAAGCCATATATTCCCTCTCTGTCTATCTGTATATCTATATACACCCCCTTTTAACCAATAGTAACACTAGCCTTTATCAGGATTGTCTCTCTCCACCTTATCACTCTTTACCTCTGGCTGCTCGCTGGGCAGTGCCCAATTCAAGAGGACACAGGGACCGAAACCCACCACCATGGAGGGCCTGGCCAGGCACTGTGTGTCTGGGGGGTGCCTTTTCTCCATGCACACAAAGAAGGGCCCCTCTGGGCTAGTTGTGGTCCCGACTGAAGGCTGCTCTCGGGGAGATGTCTAAACACAGACAGCTTTGGGAGGAAGGCACAACACTTGCCTAATCTACCAAAGCCAAACATTTGGCTCTTGAGCGGGTTCATTCATCACGTCAGTCTGGTCTGGCTGTACTTTGGCGGCGTGTCTCATCCCCACCTCGTGCCACCATTTTCCTCCATGCCGTAAAGCACGATTCCTTTGGTTTTATCAATTCATCTTAATGAAGCCAGAATATAACATCCAAGGAAAGGGGTCCAGAATTTTAGTCCTGACTTAAACAAAGAGAGACAGAGCTTGCAAAGCATCACCTGTTCTCTCAAGTCCATTGCCTTGGTCATTAGAGTATATTCTCTGTGAACCTTATTTGACTTACCGCGGCAGAGATGGTGCAGTGCAATGTCAGCTTGGGAGGGCTGGGTGACAGTCCCTGCTTTTTACCACTTGTTAGAATAAGCTTGAGCAAGTTTTACCTCTTTGAGTATCCATTTCATCTTCTGTAAAACAAAAACGATAATGTGAATTTTAGGTGAGATAAAATATGTGAAGTGCTTAACAATATTGCCTTGGAGCAGTAGCTCTCAAAGTGTGGGCCCCTGGATTAGCGTCACCTAGGAACTTGTTAGAAATGCAGATTCTCAGACCTCAAATAAAAAACTCAGGGACGAGGGAAACAATAGTTGCAAATCATGTATCTGATAAGGGGTTAATATCCAGAATATATATATAAAACTCCCAGAACTCAAAAACAAAACAATCTGATTTTTTAAAAAGGCAAAGGACTTGAATAGACATTTCTCCAAAGATGAAATCCAAATGGTCAGTAAACACGTGGAAAGATGCTCAATATCACTAATCGTTAGGGAAATGCAAATCAAAACCACAATGAGGGCTTCCCTGGTGGCGCAGTGGTTGAGAATCTGCCTGCTAGTACAGGGGACACGGGTTCGAGCCCTGGTCTGGGAAGGGCCCACATACCGCGGAGCAGCTAGGCCCGTGAGCCACAATTACTGAGCCTGCGCGTCTGGAGCCTGTGCTCCGCAACGAGAGAGGCCGCGATAGTGAGAGGCCCGCGCAATGCGATGAAGAGTGGTCCCTGCTTGCCGCAACTAGAGAAAGCCCTAGCACAGAAACGAAGACCCAACATAGCAATCAATCAATCAATCAATCAATCAATCTTTTAAAAAAAAATCCACAATGAGATACCACCTCACACCCATTAGGATGGCTGCTATCAAAAAAACAAAATAAGAGGATGTAGGATTGGAACGCTTGTGCGCTGTTGGTGAGATTGTAAAATGGTACAGCTGCTATGGAAAACAGTATGGTAGTTCCTCAAAAAAGTAAACATAGGATTACCATATGATTCAGCAATTCCACTTCTTGGTGTATAGCCAAAAGTAATTGAAAGCAGGGTCTTAAAGAGACGTTTGTACACCGGTGTTCTTAGCAGCATTATTCACAATAGCCAAAAGATAGAAGCAACTCTAATCTTCATCCATGGGTAAGTGGATAAACAAAATGTGGTCTATATATGCAGGGGAATATCAGTCAGCCTTTAAAAGGAAGGAGATTCTGACACATGCTACAACACAGATGAACCTTGAAGACATTATGTTAAGTGAAATAAGCTAGACACAAAAAGACAAATACTATATGATTCCACTTATATGAGGTACCTAGAGCAGTCTAACTTATAGAGACAGGAAGTAGGTGGTTGCCAGGGGCTGAGGGGAAAAATGCAGAGCTATTGTTTCATGGGTATAGAGTTTCAGTTTTGCAAGATTTTAACAAGGCCTCCAGGGAGTTCTGCTGCGTGCTTAAGTCTGAGAAACACTGGTGTTGAGCATACATTTAATAAACGGTGGCTGCTACGATAATACTAATAGTTTTTGTTATCATCATCATTGTAAATTCATCAGTAAAATATAAATGATGTTCAATAGAGTTTGATTTAAAATATACTTCCTGATATTCTAATTTTGGAAAATTAGTCAGTTGTGTCTGGAAAATCTTACGAAGTAAATCAGGGTATGCAATTAAGGAGAACACTCCTCTTCCCTCCCTAACCATCTTACATTTAGGAAAGCTTTATGTGTTGTTAGTTTTCTGAGAGCTGAATGGAGAAGGGCAGTCATTTCATTTCTGGAGGACATGTTCAGCCTTGTGAAGCTACGGAATCATTTTTCCAGGCTCTCAGGACCCCACCATATCCATATACAACACATACATAGTCCATATACAACATTTCTAGAATCTGGTTCTGGCCATTAGTGTCCTTAGGATCACAGTCCTACCTTTTTTTTTTTTAAATATGTGCAAAGCCAAATAGTGTTGTAAACTCTTCCTTTCCTTTCAAATGGCCCCATCAGGATGGGAACAGATGGTAAGATCAGTGTTAGCGGGCAAGTGAGTCTTTGCGCCCATCTGTGACTTTCTAACGCTTAACTAAACAGACTGAGTCTAGAATTATCTTATACCCACATCATTCAAGAGTCTGACTGAAGATAACAACAGAAGAGACAGCATTGCTTTACTTTTTCAGTAGATTCCACTGAGCTGTAAACATCTTACTAGCCTTGAGTTTAGATTCTCAAACTTGTTTCAGGCAGCTTTTGCCACCTGGTACTCATTTTGCTTTATTTTTATTTATCTTTTGGAGGGCAGAGGGCAAAGGGCTTTGAAGAATCCCCCAGACAAGCAAGGAGAAGCATTTTCTGCAAGGAAAGTTGATGGCGCGTTGTTTTCTTTTACAAAGGGCATGGAGGATATAATCTCAATGGTACACTTGACCATCATCTGTCAAACCAAAGCAAATAAGCCAGTGCAGTCTTTCGTTATTGTAAAATGAGGACAGAAAACAACCACCATATGGTAGTTGTCTAGTCAAATAAAACCACCCTCATTTCAGAAAATGTTTATTTTTCTGTCCTCGTTGAGTGATGTGCCATCAAGGTATGAATTAAGTTACAGCATTCTGGGGAAAGGTTTTAGTTGTGTAGCAATCTCACGGGTGTTCCTTTTTGGTAATTTTGGCTTCCTGAGGTGGCAGTAAGTTCCGAGGATTTTTCTGCTTTGAAGATGAGGAAATTGAAGCATCAAAAAAAGAGTAGAGTGGTTAGTATTATATGTATTAATGTGAAATTTGGAGATTAAACATCCTCATTTGCAGAAATAACTGCACCCCCTCGTTTTATGTCATCCACTTTTAGGTATTTTTCAAATAACTATGTATCTCGATACACTCTTGTGGTGATTCTTGTTTTGTTTGTATGTGTACTTTTTCCAGTGGGATCCACCCGCACTCCAACCCATCCCTGCCTTTCCCATGTTATCCTTTGTAATCTGGGGTTTTATTTTAAAATGCTCTTGGTGTACCTACAGAGGGATCCTGGTGTTACTCCTCTCCAAGCCAAATGGCAAGATTATCTCCCTCTTTGTTGACTGAGATCCAGGTTGTAAGGTGGGTCAGGGATGCTGAGAGCAACTTCTCACTAGTGGATGCGTCCGCCCCAGACCCAGAGAAGGTGGGGCTAAGATTCTGCTGCTCAGTGATGTGAGGTGTTGCTCCCACCTTAGTTTAGTAGCCCGTGTTCAAATGAAAAACTGTTAAGAGGTTTCACCATCTCAACCAGTTTGTCCAACACTGTGGGTGGGGATGGGAGAAGGACTTGCCTGACGGTGATTTTTTTCCACATTAAAAAAAAAATCATGGTAAAGTATACTGACATATACTGGATATGTGTTCCCCCACCCCCAAAATCTGTATTTTGAAATCTAATCTCCAATGCGATGGTATTAAATGGGGCCTTTGGAGGTGATTATGTCATGAGAGTGGAGCCCTCATGAATGGGATTAGTGCCCTTATAAAAGAGACCCCAGAGGGCTCTTTCGTCCCTTCTGCCGTGTGACATGATAGGGATAAGATAGCCATCTGTGATCCAGGAGGTGAGTTCTCATCAGACACAGAATCTGCTGGTGCCTTCATCTTGGACTTCCTGGCCTCCAGACTGTGAGAAATAAATTTCTCTTGTTTATGAACCATCTAACGTATAGTATTTTTTTATAGCAGTCCAAATAGACTAAGATATATGCGTAACATAAAGTCAGCCGTTTTAACCATTTTTAAGTGTACACTGCGTTGTTATTAAGCATGCTTACATTGCTATGCAACCACCACTGCTATCTGTCTCTAGAACTTCGAGGTGATCTTTAAAGTCCTTTCTGGCCTCAACTCCCTAATTCCAATTAACTGCACCACACTCTTTCTCAAAGTCTGTGTTCCTGTCCTGATTATTTTACTTGGAGAGTGGGAAGGATTTATTTTTTAACACTACACGATGAATTGGTTTCAGCGGAATTCAAACCATCTTGTTGTTTGGGTTATTTCTCATTGGGAATGCTGAATTTTTTCCTGAGAATGATGGCCGAGGTGAAGGGACAAAAGGGAAACACCTCTAGTTTGAGTCAATTTAACAAAAAAGAGGAAGTGGTGAGGTGACATTAAATCCTTCCTGGAAATATCAATATATTCTGGGTGCTAAAGGGGCACGCTGGCATTCTCAAAGAACCGAGACTCCCAGCTTTTACCTAGGAAGCTTTCTGGCTGTTCCTTAGGGCAACCTCCTTAGTGTTTTTCTATTTGCTCTCCAGTGATAAGCACTGCTTAAGGTCATGTTGCCCTTGGGTTCCCATTAAACCGGGTGGAGGGAAGTTCTTTAATATTTACTTAGCGTGCACAGCATACCAGGAACTCTACAGCAGATACACGAACGTGCCCAGCCTCTAGCTCGACCTGAAGAGGGAAGATTTCCTTATAGGCGCCCCTCTGCTGCTCCCAACTTCTGGAGTTTCAAGGGGATACCTGAAGGAATGATTATCTTCTTCACCTAGTGTCTAAATTATCGGCCATGGAAGTGTGTTTGTACCAATACAGGGTGAATCCGTCACATGTTGAATAAGATACACTTTGCTTCCTGGAATATTCTTGGAACGATTTAATTGCATTTTGCCCAAGGGAAACTTGCTCAGACACATTTCTTTTTGATCCAAACACCTTTGGATCAAAGGTGATTTTGCCTCCCCCTTCATTGTTGTTCACCCCACATGTTTCTATTCCTCTGCTCTAAACCCTCTCTGGGGGAATTCTGCATTTTGTTTTGCAAGTATTTTTTCTTCCCGGGGCGGCTGTGTCTAGGAATATTACATCAGAAGCAAGCAGCAGGATTCTAATCTCCGTGCGGCTGCTCACACATCTTGTGTCCTAAGGCAGGATTTTCAAGTTAAGTCTCTGGCTAATTAAGACAATAATCTTAGGTATGGAGCTCGTTTGTTTAGTTCCGTATGAAAAAATGGAAAATATGAGTGGAAAATGAAAAATATGAGTGGAAACAGTGCTCATGTTATAGGAACACTTCAAGCTTTGTGGAGACAAACTGAAAACCTAATGCTGTGTCAGCCAGTGAGTTTTAATTTTCTTTGTAATTGCTAATCAGTCCCAGGGCTCAACTTGGGAGATGTTAAGTAGCCTCTAAAGGGGTTATAGTCAGGCTTTAAAATGTTTTCTTTTTGCCAGAGCTTTAGTGGGCTTCATGTTTTATACCAGTTGCTGTTATTATTAAGTTTTCTATACTGAAAAATAATTCAGTGTAGTAATGCCACGTATTTCAGGCAAGATTTAGTCACATGTCACATACTCTGAAAAGTACAGAGTTACAAATTTCGGTTCTTCTTAAAACAAACACTGTTGGATAACCAACTAAGTTCGAGCCTAATCCATGTAATATCGGTCATCCTAGCATCTTGTGAGGTGGGTAAACACTAAATCAGTGGGCTTCCAAGTTATAGAAAAGAAAAAAGAAAAAACACACACACCCACAGGGAGAATTCCCAGCATATGTAGTCGGAGAAGACTCCCCACACTTCACCAGCCTCCTCCCCACCACTGTGTCCAACGCAGGAAACTCCTTTAGTATCTAGGACAGAGGCTTATCCAGCCTCTCCTTGCATAGTTTCAGAGTCAGGGAAGTCAGTACCTGACAAGTCAGCTCATTCCTCCTTGCATGGCTCTCACTGTTACCAAGTTGAATCTACGAGTTCTCAACTCTCTACCTTAAGTAACCACTGACCATCCTCCTTGCCAAGGTAGGTGTTATTTAATGCTGTTTTGTGTTTTATGAACACATGTGCATAACTCACATAAAGCATTTACCACGGACTGTTGTTAGTTCAGCACGTTGTGACCTTGCAAGGACTCATGCAGCAGCATTGCATGAGAAATGTCTTATCCATTTCACTAATGTCTCCTTCCTTGGCTTTGCTAAAAAGCCCTCAGGTGGTCCTGGGAACATACTACAGATGGATGAGTCGGCATGGAAGTTTGAAAAATCAGATACGACTTTTTTTTTTTTAATTTATTTTTGGCTGCATTGGGTCTTCATTGCTGCATGCAGGCTTTCTCTAGTTGTGGTGAGCGGGGGCTACTCTTCGTTGCAGTGTGCGGGCTTCTCATTGCGGTGGTTTCTCTTGTTGCGGAGCACGGGCTCTAGGTGCGCGAGCTTCAGTAGCTGTGGCACGTGGGCTCAATAGTTGTGGCTCGCGGGCTCAGTAGTTTTGGTGCACGGGCTTAGCTGCTCTGCGGCATGTGGGATCTTCCCGGACCAGGGCTTGACCCCGTGTCCCCTGCATTGGCAGGCGGATTCTTAACCACTGCGCCACCAGGGAAGCCCCCAGGTACGACTTTGATAGAAGTCACCATTCAAACCTGAACTTCATCTTCAGCTTCCATTTGGCTCTTCTTGTTATGATGTTGATGGTGAGGAAGAGAGGGCCATACCTGAGAGGAGGGCTGGGGGAGTAGATGCTCACTCGGTCAGAGCTGTCATTGGTCATGCTGTGTCCTCCTCCTTACTAGTGAGGAAATGGGATCAAGAACAACACGATATCACTTTTGCTCAGCAAGCCACTAAATTATATAATCTTGGAGGTGGAAGGCCAACCTCAGTATTTTACAGACAGGAAGACAGATGTAATAGTCTTTGACAGAATATCTACCAGGTTTGCAAACTTAAATGGCTATAGAACCAAGGAAGAAACACAAATGAATGAAGTGGGCAAGGTACAAAATGTAAAGAGCCCTTTCTCTCGGAACACAATGGGGAATGGTGAGGACTGGGGTAAATATGCCCTATCGAAAGGGAGCAGTGGATTCTCAAGCCTAACGGGTTATTATTATGAAGGAATGCAGACCCAGTGTTGCCAGAAATCTGGATTTTTACGTGAAAGATCTCAAATGATTAAATGTTCAAACGGAAAGCGCTGCGTGCACTAGCACAGGGCAGGCCAACCGAAACAAGCCGTGAGCTAAATTCTCTTTGCAGATACGGGTCTAGGGTTTGGGAAGCTCATGGATGGCTTGTGTCCTGAGTTGGGGCCATTAAGGACTGGGGCTGTGAGTGGATCCAGATGCTTTTCTGCAGTTGACCTTTGCCAGTGCCTCCCCTTCTCCATCAAAGATTGAGTTAATCTCTGTGTCACCCCTGGAGAAATGCCTAGCTGCCCTCTGGGATCAATTGACCTTATCAGGGTGCAAAGGAGGAAACTGGCTGAGAAGGGCAACAACGTGGGCAGGGAATACTCAATAAGGGAGAAAAGAGCAGGAACATGAGAGACCACAGGAAGGTCAAGCACGTTTGAAGACACGTCTAAACTTTTCTCTTTCCTAAAAAAAGTCCCTTTATTTAGTGCATATTGCAAGTACCACTTTCAACCGAAAGCCTAGTTAATGGATTTGAAATCTGTGCTGTCTAGTCTTCTGGGACACAGTGACTGGCCAGTTGCCTGTAATTTCGACTGACATGTGCTCTTCAGGGGCTCAGATGAGAAAGGCGCCTGACAGGAACGCTGGCGAAGTTCAGCCCTGATTTGAAATGAATGATTTATGCCAACTAATGCTGAAATGCAGTGTGTTTCCATTTAAGAGGACCTGCTAGAGGAATGCAGCTTTGGGGCCTCTCCTCATTTATCACAGTGTTTACAAATCCCGTTTGAAGTTGAAAATAAATCATCATCCTGCTGCTTTGCGGCTGTTTAACAGCTAAGAATTTTAGAGGTGATTGAGCACCAACCCATTGGTGGTGCATGTGAAGGGGCAAAGGGAGGGGGCCACGGGGAGGCACCGTGGCATGTAGGATCCTTAACCAAGGATAAGTGCCCATAGCCAAGTCCTGAAAGAGGGGAAGCCTTCTTCCAATAATTATGGAGCCAGTTGAAAGGCATTGGGTATATAAAATGAATTGAGTTGAATCTATAAAATGCAGGATTAGCTGAGATTTGGAGTTTTGAGCAGGCGACAGAATCAAAGAACAGTCTGGTCTCTCAGTTTCAAATACATATATAAAATGTGAGTGGTGGGAATTCCCTGGTGGTCCAGCTGTTAGGACTCAGCGCCTTCACTGCCGGGGCCCGTGTTCCATCCTTGGTTGGGGAACTAAGATCCCACAAGGCATGCGGCATGGCCAAAAATGAAATAAAATGTGAGTGGTGCATCAAGTGAGGAAGATAAAGCCTTCACTTGGTGAACCTCATACTAATCTAAGTCTCCAGCTTCATGGTCGTCACAGCTGGGCATATTTATCTTAGCATAGAGAAGACTCACAGGGGCTGTGTCTCCCTTTCAGTACATCAAGGATTATAATGCAAAAGCAGGATTAGACTCCAGAGGGCCGCTAAAGGGAGGCAGATATCAGGTTTGACATTAAGAAGACTTTTCTAACAATTAGAATTGTTGGAAAATAGAAGGGGCCTTGAGTCAGGGTCAAACTACAGAGATTCAGGCATCCTATGGGGCCGTGAGAGTCTATGATTCTAATAATCTGGCTTGGAATCCTGAAAGGATCAACCCTCTTGCATTTCCTGCTTCCTGGATCATAAATCATGTTTAAAAAAACAATAATCCGGTTTCTTTGCCTACCAATTGGGTTTCCCTAATGCAGAAATTAACATACAACTGATAGTGAAGTTAAATAGGTAACATAAGCAACATGAACTGGGAGGAAATCTCAGGAAGTAAAAGCTAGGTGAATGCGTATTTAAAAATCACCTTCACAGTTGAAAGCTGAATCCGAGCGGCTTGTGTTTCATCTAAATAAATACAACTAGTGGTCAAGAGCACAGACTCTGGAGCCAGGTTGCTGGTGTTCAAGACCTAGTTCTGCTTTAGACTAGACCTTGAGCCAGTCACTTAACCTTTCAGTGCCTCAGTTTCATCATCTGTGAAATGGAGTTAATGATAGTACCTACCTCGTAGAATTTACGGGAAGAGTAGGAGGGTTGAGGGCATATAAAACATTGAGAATTGAGCAGGGCACATAGTGTGAGATCCATAATGCCAGCTGCTGCTGTTGTTGTTATTATACAGCAGAATGATAGGCTGTGTCTACAGAGCTGACCTCATGGACTAAATTTTACTGTTTTCCCTAAAGAGTTTATTTGCTTCAAATAATAGCCCATGTTGGTGTCTGAATAGCATTTAAATATTTTAACTGAAAGTTTTCCTGTCCAAGCTGGTGACATTATGAGGACACTGTTAGAATAATGATCCATTGATAAAAGGATTAAAGAAGGATTTTGTTGCCTAAGGAAATTTACCTTTGACCACAGTCGGATATTTTTCAGACCTCAACCTTATAGACCTGTACTAATATGTTTGACTACCTCACTTCATTACAGAAATGGAATTTAACCTATTTGGGGTCTTTGTCTGTTAATTATCAAAGAATTTAGTTCTCTAAGGTGTTCTGAGTTATAGGAATTGGCCCAAATTTATTCTATTTGTTTAACCAGCAATTAACACATAGAATCTTAATTAAAAATGATAGCATATATATATATATATATATATATAAAACTCAGTTTCCTGTACACCTGAAACTAACACACATTGTAAATTAAGTATAATTCAATTAAAAAATGGTTTAAAAGACAAAAATGATAGCTAAGTTTACAATACTTGGGTAGTCCTGTAGAACGCTGATTTTTTAGTGCTAAAATATGAAGTGTTAGAATGACAGCTTGACACTAATAAACGCATATGTGTTTGTATACATATGTTGTATTTTGCTTATAGTATATATATATATTTGTATACATATATATTGTATTATGCAATCCACAAATTTATCTTCACGTTAGTGTAATTTGAGCTAAATTTAGGAACAGGATGTTGGAAAGCATGGAAAGGTGAATGTCATGAACCTAAATAAAGAAGGTTTTTGCACTGGACATTCATTCCTCAAATATTTTTGATTCTCTGGAATGTGCAGGGCTCCCCTGCTTATGAATAATACATATATTAAGGACTTAAGGACTTAATTCTTTAAAATCTTTTAACTTTTTATTTGAAAATAATTTCAAAATTATAGAAAATTTGCAAGAGTAAGAATAGCTCACAGAACTCTCAGGTATCCTTTACCCAGATTCACATATTACTGATCTTTTACCCCACTTGCTTTATCGTATGTGCCATGTATCTCTGATATGTTTTGAACCACTTGAGGGTAAGTTACAGATGGCCCTTTTACTTCTAAACACTTCAGTGTATATTTCCTAAGAATAGGGATATTCTCTGTTGTAACTACAGTACAATTATCAACTCTAGTCACTGGAACAAGGATACAGTACTTTAATCAACTATTTGTATTTCAGTTTTATCAACTGACACAATAATGTCCTTTACAGCTTATTTTTTCCTTCCAGTGCTGGATCTAGTCCTGGTCCAGGGATGACAATTAGTTAGCGTGTCTTTTTATGTGGATCATGTGCACAGCCTTTCTTTGTCTTTAATGAAATTGTCATTTTGAAGAATATAATCTTCCTTTTTTTAATTTTATTTTTTAAAAATATTTATTTATTTATTTTGTTGCACTGGGTCTTAGTTGTGGCAGGCGGACTCCTTAGTTGCGGCATGCACGTGGGATCTAGTTCCCTGACCAGGGGTCGAACCCGGGCCCCCTGCATTGGGAGCGCAGAGTCTTAACCACTGCGCCACCAGGGAAATCCAAATCTCCCTTTTTTAAAATAGAATACTGAGGGCCCTTCATTTGAACTTGGGACCTACATTGTATTTGAAGGAAGGATGATTTACTTTGATGAGTTCTCAGGCCAAGCCCTGTGATCACGTGGTGAATCCGTGTGTTGTGGTGCTTGGACCTGGTATATGACTTTTCTATACGGACCAATCCAGTCTTGGGGGAGCAGCTTGCCCTTAAAGAGGTTTAATGAAACCACCGACCAAATGTCCTCACAGCTTAGTGAAATTTGTAAACATAAAAGCATTCTCTTATTTTAAAATTTTCCAAAATACCAAATAATCCTTTGTTACTGGTCTCTTGCTCACTTACTTTAGCAGAGGTATGAGAGCAAGTGGTGAAAGACCTGAAGCGTGTAGAAAGAAATTTATTGGAAACTTGGGGATTCATGCCGTTGAAGAATGGCAGCGAGAGGGCAAGCTAGTATTTTTATTGTAAGAGAAAGACGTGTAGTTTAGGGGAAAGGGCACGAAGACCTGAATTCACGTAGTGATACTAGGAATGGAAGGCGCAGGATGGTCAGAATGGGCCCTGGATTTGATCCCTAATTGGCAGGGATGTTGGAACCCATTGACTTCTGGAATTGTGAGGTCGTTAGTAGAAATAAGCTATTCAGGATGGGGATCTGGGACTTCTTGGTTTGGAAAAAGGTGATGATTTTGCTCTTGAACTGGTCTTAGGCTCTGCTTGTGAAGGTATCCAATAGGCAGCTGGAAATGTAGGACAAAGCGGGGGGAAAGCATCTGAAGCAGTGCTATAGATTTGGAAATTATCTACATAAAGGTTATCATTACAGATGAGAATGATGAGATCCTGAGGAAGGGAGCCGGAGCAGCGAAGAGAGAAGAGGGCTGTGTACCTTGGTACTTAGAGGAAGAAACAATACAGCAGAAGTGCCACAGGGAGGAATAACGAGAACAGGTTGTTCTGGAAGGGCCAGGGAGAAGGTTTGAAGGGGAGGGAGTGGTTAGCGATGCTGACACTGAAGTGGGATGCTGGGGGACCCTGAGGAGAGGCAGTCGGCTTTGGCAGTTGAGGCGGAGCAGTTTGGACAAGTGTGAACTCCAAAGCCTGCCTGCAGGGGTTAATAAATGCAAGTGGAGAAAGAGGCAGGGGATGAAAGGGCAGCAGAAGACTCTCTGGGGACATCCAGCGTCAGAGGCAGTGAGAAGGTGGGAGCTCAGGTCACCAGGATGAGGGACCGCACAACTGCATAACTCTCAGTCCTTCATCATAGCCTGGAGGCGTTTCCCCATCCTTAATGAATCTTTGAAATCATTCAAAAGTCACTTCCATCCCAGAAGCAGATGAGAGAATGAAGGGGCGCTCTTCCCTGGGTCAGTCCTCTGGCCTCATAGCTGAGGTTCTGCCAGCGAACAGCACCTTACCTGCACCATTATGTGATCTGAAGGGATGACCCAAGGAAAATCCTCAGGCATTCAGCCCTTGAAAGGGAATGCAAAACACAAAGCAGCCCCTTATGATGGAAAAAGTCCAGAAAAGTGAAGCTGACTTCAGTGGGATTTTTGTAGTTTTCTCCTTTGTTTTTCCAGCTCCAAGAGCCTCTTACTGCCAAGTTTGAGGTTTTTAAAAAAGCCTCCTATCAATCAAGGGCAGAGTCTTGGCACCATGGAGAGCCTCACACGTGGCCTACATCTGTCACCAGGAAGTTAGGAACCCCCAGCTCATGTGATCTGTTACAGGCAAAGTTACCTGAGGACGTCCGACTGACGCTCCCAAAAGCTCACTTCAGAGAAGTTGAACTGACTTACACTGAATGAGACAAAACACAAACAGTGCAAAGAAGGATTTCTAATAAGAATTATTTTATACACTTTCCTAATCCCCGAACCACCACCTTTGCACCAAAGCCAACTTGGGACATTGAGCCTTGGAGGTTGTTTATCTGTTTATACAGCGGTTTCAGTGATGCTTTATTTTCTCTCCCCCATTATTTCTTTTTCCTTCCACCTTAGGTGGGATACAGGTCCCAGTTGCCTATAGAATATAGTTCCAGTTTTTTGTTTTGGTTTGATATAATTTAGATCTTCTTACATTCTTTGTATCCTATTTAGTTTTGGACATGTGGGTGAGTAGACTGGTGAGTTTTCATGGGCGCACTCCTGTACTTGATGTCAAAATTATCCTTTGCTTTCCCTAGACATTTCATCTTTGTGAATTTGGCATTTAAAGGGTAGCTACGTCACAATGAACTCATCTACTATTGTACAATGCCGGTTTGCAGAACTGTAGATACTGTGCTCATTGCTACCCTCTTTTCCTGGAGTCCGTTCTTACTTGAATGTCGATAAAATGACAGGCTCTCAGCAAGGGAACATTCTTGATTCCTGAGGCAGGGAACGAAGCCAGGCACTTGTACATTTGTTTTCAAATGAACTGGTTCTTATGTTGTAAATATTTAACTATTCACCATGGTACAACTACCGAAGTTTCCATTAGGTTTTCAGCTAATTCCATGTCCCACAGGCAGATAAAGATTCTCTAGCTTTCCAGAACCCTCTTTAAGCAAATAGAGATTATATTCCAGGGAGTTTGGTTTGAGAAGGAACAAAAAAATGGGACCTGGAAGGCATATTTTCCCGTGGTGGAGGCAAGGAGGCCTTGGAGAACTAAGTCTGCCAGCAAAGAATGGATGTAATGGTGAATCTTATTGATGACTCTGAATATTTTTATCATTGCCTGTGTTGTCTTTGCTTAATTGTGGGTAGCGATGGCTAAAAGCAGAGGAGTATTTCCGTCTCAGTTTATGGTTTTGAGAATCAGAATCAGATGGAGAGCCATTAGCTATTAAAGCTACTGAAGAGGGCCAGGTGATCTTATCTCTCTAATGAAAATGACTCGAGTCAGCTGCTCTAACCTCTGCCGTGTCTGGGTTCCTGAACACCCATTTCTCACTGGCGTTTGTTCTCGGGAAGAAACTCCAGGAATGCATTAGGCAGAAGATTTTGATTTACAGTTCACCTTTGTTTACTCTCTTAGTGCTATATTTGTTTATTTTAGGGGAAAGAGCTCCCTATAAGATATATTTTATGCTTTTGACTTCTTTTATGACTCAAGTTTGGGATATTTCGCCTTCAAGAAGTGTATTTTGGTTTGTTTCTCTTCTTTCCCTTTCCTCTTCTTTCCTTCCTTTTCTACAACATGTATGTCCTGCTTTCCCAAGTCTGAGGACAGCAGGGCAAGAAGTCTGAACCCAAGTCTGAACATCTAACCTTATCACTCAGTGCACCACCCTTCAGAATGTCTGATGGCACTTGGACCGCAAATGACTGCTAAGGTCAAAGACCATAAGCATGAATCAAATTGGAAACATTACCTTGCAGAGCCAGTCTGTCTGTCTGGTCACTTAGCAGTTTATAAAACTTAACTCCTAGCTAGAGAGCTTATTGCCGGGGGTGACGGGGGGCGGTGGAGTGGGCCCAAGGAAAGCACTGGGCCCCGGCTCAGAACTCCTCACATACAATGTAGTCCACACGATGACCTGGACCTTTTCAAGGACTTAGCAAGAACATTCTACATTTTCCCATCCAACTGACACAAATATTTCCTTTTCTTTTTTTTTTTTTTTTAATGATTTTAGTTTGCTTCTTTTTTAAATTTTATTTTATTTTATTTATTTATGGTTGTGTTGGGTCTTCGTTTCTGTGTGAGGGCTTTCTCTAGTTGCGGCAAGTGGGGGCCACTCTTCATCGCGGTGCGCGGGCCTCTCACTATCGCGGCCTCTCTTGTTGCGGAGCACAGGCTCCAGACGGGCAGGCTCAGTAGTTGTGGCTCACGGGCCTCAACTCCGCAGCATGTGGGATCTTCCCAGACCAGGGCTCGAACCCGTGTCCCCTGCATTGGCAGGCAGATTCTCAACCACTGCGCCACCAGGGAAGCCCTCCTTTTCTTTTTTTAATATTTATTTATTTTATTTTTGGCTGCATGGGGTCTTCGTTGCAGCCTGCCGGCTCAGTTGCCCTGCAGCATGTGGGATCTTAGTCCCCTGACCAGGGATCAGAACCTGCATCCCCTGCATTGGAAGGCGGATTCTTAACCACTGGACCACGAGGGAAGTCCCCACAAATATTTATTTTAAGAAAGATGGTATTTTAAAAATTATTATTCAGTTGAACATTTCTTAAATAAAGGCCTTTTTTCCTGATAACTGACAAGCAGGATACCGAACTATGGTCTTCAAAATTATGCTTCAAAATCTTTTTCTGCGTCTTTCCTGTTTAGCTTCAGATTTGCACGAAACACAAAGTGTTTTTCAGCAGTGTTAGCTGGGAGTGTGAAACCGAAAGAACACTCTTGGAATTTGAAATAAGAGACCTTGGTAGTGGGGGAAGGGAGCAAATAAGTTCCCTGCACCTCAGATGTACCTTAACTGAGGATTCTGCGTTTTCTTTCTAAAGTAGAGAGAGTTTAGATCCAGTTCTGAGAGAAACTCTTGTTTAGTTTTGTTCTGCTTTTAATTCCCAGAATGTTAATATTTGTAATTCATGTACATGGATTTTAAATTTAGCTTATGTCCGTTTTCCTAATCAAATATTTTTTAAATATCCATTTATGTAGGAGAGAAATGGACATTCTAAAAGAGTTATTCGGTAGTCTTAACACATAAATAAAATTACTATAAAACCTTCACACCTCCCTTTTATTTCTCATGAAAATGCCAGAGTGATAAACACTTGCGGGAGATGCTCTGCATTCAGACGTCTCAGCGGGCTGTGCTTCTGCCCTCTCGTCCCGGCCCATCTATCTGTGATCAGTTTTGCGTGTCCAGATAGAGTCTTTCTTCTGGATGCTGCGCCTGCCCTTGGTCTTGTGGCTTTGACACTGAAGCACTGTTGTCTGCAAAAGACAGTATATTACAGCTCCAAGGTTCACTCGGCTGCCCGCTTTGCTGCTGTAACCTCATTCTTGGGAAGTTTCTGGGTTTCCTGGGAGATGAAGCATGAGCCACGTTTGCTCCAGCCTAACTCACTTCAGAAGCCTTGTTATTCAGGTTTCCAAGAGAGGATGTGGGGCATGAGAATTCCCAGCAAGGGCCATTTCCACTACATGTTAAAATTTGGTGCCCTGCGTCCCTCCTCTGTCACATTTTTATAAAAGGTGGTTACATGGTGTTTCTTAAGTTCAGCTGTGCTTGAAGAAGCCAGACAGAAATGAGAACAAAGTGTCTGACATTGAATCAGTGTATTAAAAGCACATCTGGACTAATATGGAGTAAACATATATGATACATCTTTCAGACATGCCTCTAATCCTTCCTGGATTTAATAATAATATTGAACATTGGAAAGATTGTTTGAATTAAAGCCAGGTGAGAGTTGGCATATTTGTAAAAAAGGTTGAGGTAGTCTGTAATGGATTTTAATAGTTTTCTGAGTTAAAAGGAATAATAGTATATGATTTATAATTTTTTCCACTTATGACCTCTTGTCCCCTCACTGACCTCCGTACACTGATACTACATATTACGTTATTGTTGGAAGTGAAAAGGTCCTCACGTGCAAAGCTGATATGTAAGCCTTGCTCAGTAATTCAGTCATCCTTGAATTGAATAAGGAGAGCAGAAATAGTTTAATGTCACACTCCTAGTTTATTCATTGCCTTTGGGATGCAGTTCCTGTATTAAATGAGACGATCAGCCAAATCCTTGCCTCCCCAGGAGACCAAAATAATTTCCAAACTACAATGGCAGTATGGTTACAGTTTCAGCTTCATGTACCCCAAAGTAAGTTCTAATAGGTGCTATCAAACATATGGTTTAAAATTTCCTGACGAAAAACTATAGGCCTTAAATTTTTTGTTTTCAAAAAAAAACAAAACCCAAATAACCCCAAATAGCTAGCTACTTGTTTATGCAGCTATGCCAAGATGAAATACAAGAGGACATTCTTCTTTGGGGGACCTGAGACAAATCTTTCCATTTTCAACAGTGATGACCTCTCTCTCCCCCTCCTCCCTCTCTTTCTCCCCTCCTCCCTTTCCTTCTGTCTATCCCAGCAGTCTCCAATCTTTTTGGCACAGGGACGGTGACGGGGGGCGGGACGGTTCAGGCAATAACAAGCGATGGGGAAGCAGCAGATGAAGCTTCGCTCTCTCACCCGCCGGTCACCTCCTACTGTGCGGCCCGGTTCCTAACCGGTCAGCGGCCCGGTTCCTAACCGGTCAGTGGCCCGGGCGTTGGGGACCCCTGGTCTGTCCTCTGTTGAATAACTTAAAGTCCTAATTGCTCCACATTGCCTTCAGGATAAAAGTCAAGATTTATACACAGTATGCAAGGTTTTCTTCTCCAGCCTCGTGCCTGACCAGGGCCCAGGCCCTGCTTCCTTTCCTGCTTCACACTCCAGTCTACTTCCAGTGCCTGAGCATACCATGCTTTCTCTCTCCCCCTACCCTGGCACACGATACTTCTCTAGAATGCTCGTCCTTCCCTCCCTAAAGCTGGTGAGTATTCTCATAATATCATATCTTTGTTTACCCCATAACCAACTACGTGGTATCGTACACTTATTTATCTTTAGACTTTAAGCACCTTGGGAGCAAGGGCTGTGTCCATTTGGTTTACCATTGTACCTCTCGGAGCCTAGCACAGTGCCTGGCATAGGGTAGGTGGTCACTAAATCTTTGTTGAAGGCTCAGTTGAGTCTGGGTGTCACTCAGCTTGCTTTACCGTTGACCTTTCATTTTATTAATGAAGGAAGTGGAACAGAGGGGCAGAGTGTACCTAGGAATGTTTCATAACTGTGTAGGAGGGATGGCATTATATAGACTTCAGACTGGGACTTCCCTGGTGGTCCAGTGGTTAAGACTCTGCGCTCCCAATGCAGGGGGGCTGGATTTGATCCCTGGTCAAGGAACTAGATCTCGCATGCCACGTGTCGCAACTAAAGACTCTGCATGACGCAGTGAAGGTCCCGCATGCCACAACTAAGACCCAGCGCAGCCAAATAAATAAATAAATAACTATTTAAAAAAAAATAAACTTCAGACTAAAGCATAGGAGAGCTGTAATGAGGAAGCAGGTAGGGCCATTTCATCAGGCTAACCCTCAATCACGTAACCTGCGATGCTAGGAAATCCAAAGAAAGAAAAATCACTCCCTCCAAGTGAAAGGTGATTCCAGTGATAAAAATGATCATGGGATTTTCCATCTCTAGGTTGAGATTATTTTAAAATTTGCCTCATCTTTAGTGAGAAAGGACCATCCGCTACCTTAAAAGTAAACCTACTTGTCTGAACATTAATTGTTGGTATTTAAATAAGTTGAGTTTCACAAATGCTGCTTGTTGCTGCATTTCCACTAAAAAAGGTGACTTAAACCTGTTCTTCCTTAAACTGATCCTTCTTCAACATGCATACCCACTGTCTGTTTCAGATACTGCTTACCATTCATCTCCAAGTTTGCACTAACAATAAAAATGTCTGACAACAGGGTTTGCAGTTAAGGAATGGCAATTAAGAAATTGTTGGAATTTAGAAATATAATCTTAATTTAACCTGGGTAGAATTACCTAAAGTAGCTTCCATTTATGTCAGGCATTTTATCTGTATCATCTGATCATGTCAACAGTCCTTATAGGTAGGTGGTACTGTCCCTCTTTACAGATGAAGAAATTAAAGCTCAGAAAGGTGAAATGCCTTGATTCCAAGATCACATGGTACGTGACAGATGTGGGATTTGAAATTTGATTGGTCTGCCCCAAATCCCCTGTTCTCGTTATATATTTTTGCTTTATAATAAGAGCACCATTGTTTTCCCAGGCATTGGATGTTTGCCCATATCACTGTAAAATACTGTCTTTTGTCTGTACCGTGATGACACAGTGGCTGACAGTGGCCACCCAGAGCAGCGGTGTCTCATCATTCTTGAATTCGTAATCACAGATGGTGTTTGTAGAACTTTGGGATTTTAATTCAGACTATTGGGAGTCTGTCCAAAAAGCTCAAATGATTAGTCATTGCCAGGCTGATGAGTCTATGACTGTGTTTCCTAGAACTCTATAGATATGTCACAGTATATAAGCCATGTTTGTCCATGTTATACTATTTATCATTATTTGTTAGGTTCACACCGCTTTGGGGGATGCTGGCTTGGACTTTTTCTCTAACATTTTTCTCAGACTTTCTCCCAACTTCCTGACTAGTCCCAGGAGGTAAATCAAGGAGCTTCTGGAGAGCAGCCTGCAGTGGGGAGAGCCTCAGGTTCATGTAAATCTTAAGAACAGTCTAAAACCTGGGGCCCGAGTCAGACCCTCCAGAATAAGATACAACCCAATAGCCATGTCTCCAGGGACTTGTGGCTGAATTAGTTCTAATGTGTTAAAAAACAAAAACCAAAAAACAAAAGCAAAACCTTAAGTTTCAGGTTTTACAGTTATGCCAGTGAGACCTCCACCAGTCAGAGATTCCCTCCAGTGTAGTGTTCTCCATTGTTTGCATTCTGTACCTGATGATGGCGGTAACAAGGATTTAGGGAGAATACCTGCTTCAAGCTCTCTGAAGGTCAACTGCCAAGAAAATCAGCAATTCCTAAGATCATCATAGCCTGTGATTATCATAAATTTAAGGGAATATACATTCCTCTGCTTTGCAAAAGTCTTACTGTTTCTTTTCATTAACAAAGGTAATTCAGAAGATGGGGTATTGATTCCAACCTATAGAAGCTGTAAATATTAGAACCAAGTGAATTACTATAATTTGACACTGGCAACTCCCCTTTGATGGGAATCTCCTTTCAAATGATTTCACTTCCTTTCTCTGTATTGGATTACCAGACGGGCCTTTTGGAATTACGAATCCTGCTTTATGATAGTTGGGCAGACAAACAGGTCTATACGAAAAGGCATTGAAAATATAGGTATGATTTACCCAAAGAAATGTATAAATGGCTTTAAAAAATTTTAGAAGGTGAGATATAAAAAATTGTAGAGTTAAAGTTGATGTGAGGAGGAAAGGAAAGGAGAAAGGAAGCCTAGATCTTACGTTAGCACGATATTTGGCTTCTTTTTCAATATTAACAAATTAATTGATTATGGATCACTGGGTTTTTTTCCTGTTTCTGAAATCCACAGTTCAATGGAGGAAATAGGCTTAAAATCCAAGAAAGCAAGGATTGTCATTATGCGCCATTGTGGTTCAGTGAACAGGTTGGATCTTATGAGAGTCTTGATAATAGGATGGGCTCAACCAAGAGGGGATCTGGACCGTGCTAAGTAAACCTTAGACAAGCTTTTCTAGGAAGTGGGTGCAGTGAGGGCACAGACATTGGGATACTCCTAACCCGTGGTGATACTCATTCTTCATTTCACTCAACATGTATTTACTGAGTGTCTATTTGTGGCAGGCACAAAACATACCAGAAACCTTGCCTTTATTGAGATTATACTTAGAGCAGGAGTATAGGCAATAAACATTAAACATAATGCTTAACTACATTATAAAGAATATTAAATGATTAGTGCATGGGGAGACAATGGATCAGAAATTCTAGGGTAGGGAGGAGGGCAGCGGGTTGTAATTGTAAAGGGGGAGATCAGGGTTGGCCTCAATGCAAAAGCGACATTTGAAGGCGGAGAGAGAGGTAGTCATGGGGACGCTGAGCAAAGGGAATTTTCTGTGCAAAGGCCCTTAGGAAGGGGCATGCTTGGTGTGTTTGAGAAATAACAAGGTGGCCACTGTGACTGGAGCAGAGTTGGGAGTGAGGGTGAACAGTAATAGATCAGGTGAAGAAGTGATGGGTGGGTGGGGAGGAGTAGAGCATATGAGGACTTGCAGACCGTCGTAAGAACTTTAGGGAAATGAGGAAACCTTGCAGGGTTTTGAGCGGAGAATTGACATGCTTTGAGTCGTGTTTCAAAAGAATCACTCTGGTTGTGAAAAGACTGGGGATGAGAGGCAGGGACAAAAGGAATGCCAGTGAGGAGGCTTGGCAATAATCCAGGGACAAGATGATACTGGGGCCTGGATGACGGCAGGGGAAATGGTGAGATGCTGCTGGATTCTGGATTTATTTTGCAGGTTGACATAACAGGATCTTCTGGAAGATTAGATGTGGAGGGAGAGAAAGAAAGGAGTAAAGGTTTCAGGCTTGAGCGCCAGATGGATGGTATTGCCGTCAACCGAGATGGAGAAGATGACAAGTTGAACAGGCTTTGGGGAGAGATTTGAAACATTTTAAATTAAATATACCTATTGACATCAGATGAAGATGTTGACTAGGTGGTTGGGTATATGAATCTGGTGTCTAGAATTGGGAGCTGGGCTGAAGATAGAAATTTTGGGGTCTTTGGTGACGTATGGGTCCTTTTTTTTTTTTTAAGGTTTATTTTATTATTTATTTATTTAATTTATTTTTGGCTGCATCGGGTCTTAGTTGCGGCACGTGGGATCTTTGTTGAGGCATGTGGGATCTTTCGTTGCGGTGCGCAGGCTGTTCGTTGTGGTGTGCAGGCTTCTCTCTAGTTGTGGCATGCAGGTTTTCTCTCTCTAGTTGTGGCACACAGGCTCCAGGGCGTGTGGGCTCTGTAGTTGTGGCATGTGGGTTCCAGAGCACGTGGGCTCTGTAGTTTGCGGCACACAGGCTCTCTAGTTGAGGCACATGAGCTCAGAAGTTGTGGTGCATGGGCTTAGTCGCTCCATGGCATGTGGGATCTTAGTTCCCTAACCAGGGATCGAGCCCGCATCCCCTGCGTTGTGAGTCGGATTCTTTACCACTGGACCACCAGGGAAGTCCCTCATGTATGGGTCTTAAAAACCATAAAATATCCAATGGAAAGTCACTAATTCCTGGAAATTCCATCTGTAGAAGCTGCAGCCATGACATAGGACTCATTCCAATCCTCTGGGCCAAGTTAACCCCACCTTCTGTTGTCTTTTGACTATAGTAGGACAACATCACTCATAACCAGGTACACCAATTAATTTGTGTTGTACGTACTGGAAGCAAAACATTTCCACACCATGGACAGTTAGAGCTATTGATCATCAACTGAAGTTTCTCATTTTATGAATAACAAAGACATGCCCAGGGAAAGTAAATGATTTGCCCAAAATTATAGTAAATGGTTACAACAGAGTCAGTACTCTTCTTTACAATTTCATTAGATGGAACTGGAAAGGTGATAACAGTGAGGTAAAGTCAGAGATCATCTCTGCCACCGAGTGTTCCCTTCAGAGCGCAATCAGGGAGTGGAGCTGTCCTGTGCATGAGCTCCAGCAGCACCTGCATCCCTAAGTGTAAAAAGCCACAGAGTGAAGTTCAGCTGACTGCTCTCAAAGGGAGAGCTGGAAAGTGCCTTCTGAGTTGCTCAGGCCAGCTTTCAAATAAAACAGGGCATGATTTTCGGATTATAGGGAGCTGGGGTGCAGAAGGAATAATTTTTTTCATCTAATCAGTCACAGTATTCTCTTCCTGTTAGGAACTAGAGAAGGAAGGAGAAGAAAGAGAATGTGGGTAACTCTGCCATCAGCTTTTGATGATTCTTGATGGTGAATTGGAGGAAAAGCCTAGAAAGGGCCAAAAGAACATAGAATTGAACATAATTTTTATTTGATTGCGGGCTGTAGTCAGACATATACTGCACTTCAATTTACTCCTGATTCCAGCCCTTTCTTATGTATTGGTGAATTATTTGGATTGGCTGTTGAGTTCCAACTGGTCATTATATATAATTTGCGAACTACTATTACACTTAAGAGATCATTCATTCATTCAACAGATATTTATAGAGTACCCACCAAACGGCAGGCGTTTCCCTGTATATAGGAAATGCAGTGGTAAATAAGATAGGTGAGGTATTTGTTTTCATAGACCTTACTTCTCATGGGGTCACATAGATAATAAACAAGTAAGCAAATAAGTGAAGAAGGTAATTCCAAATAGTAATATGTGCTATGAAGAAAATAGAACAGGGTCATAAGATAGAGATTGGGGGGCTACTTTTAGGTAGGAGGGTCAGAGAAGGTCAGGTGACTTTTGAACTAAAACGTAAATAATAAGAAGGAGCCTGCCACGTGGAGGTGTGGGGCATTCCAGGCAGGGGGAGAATTCAAGAGCAAGGTCCTTGAGGTGGGAACAATCTTGGGATGTTGAAGGAAATGAAAGGCCAGTATGGCTGAAGCATAGTGAACAAGGTAGGCTGGGGCCACATCCTGTACGGCCTCATGGGCCATAGTAAGGAATTGAATTGTAGTCTAAATGTAGCATGAGGCCTTTGGAGGATTTTAGCAAGGGAGCAGTATTATCAAATTTATTTCTTCGAAATAACACTGAGATTCCTTTTTAAGGACTAGCGTATATAAGGGCAAGAGTAGGAGAAGGGAGACCAGTGAGGAAGCTATTACACTAATCTAAGGATGTACTAGTAGTTTGTTCTAGGGTGGTGGCAGTGGAGATGGCTGAAGTGATGAGATTTGAGACAGATTTCTGAGACAGCATCAGCTAACGTGCTGATGGATTGAATAAAAGATTAAGGGAAGGAATAATGACGGTGACGGTTGGGTTTGGGGCTGTACAATTGGGATAATGGGGCCATTAATTAAGGTGGAGAAAACTGGAAAACGGCAGGTTTGGAGGGTAAGGGTAGGGATGTAGGGTGCCAGGGAATAGCAGAAGCAAGAGTTCTATTTCAAACATTTTATTGTTGATAAGCCAATCAGATATCTGGGTAGGTAGTTGTATATAAGAGTCTGGAGTCCAGGGGAGGGATCAGAGCTGGGGAGAGAAAGTTGACAGTCATCCACATAGAAACAGTATTTAAAGTCACAGGACATGATTTACTCACCAGAGAGAGTGTAACTAGAGAAAAGATGTGAAGACCAATCCCTGGGGTGTAGCGACCTTGAGAGGAGGAAGACCCAGCAAAGGCAACTGAGAAGCAACCGTCAGTGAGTTGGGGGAGGGAGGCAAAACCCAGGAGGGTGTGGTGTCATGGAAGAAAAGAAAAGAAAGTGTTTGTTGAGGAGGGAACAGTCACCTGTGTTGAATGATGCTGCTGAGGGATCCCGTGAGATGGTCACAAACCACTGACCTTGGCAAATACAGAATGATGTGACTTTGACAGGAGCAGTTGCAAAGGAGTGATAGGGATGAAAGCCGGAGTGCAGTGGGTTGAAGAGAGAACAGGTGATGATACAATGACGACAAGGGCAGACAGTGTATTAACATGGATGGTTTCTATCACCATTTTAGCTAGGGATTTGGTGATGAGGTAGGACCATTACCAAGATTGCTAGAAAGTCTCCTAATCTTAGGTTTTAGAATGGCGAATTAAAACTAATATACGTTCCTAGGAAATTTGATCTACTGTGTCTACTTGGGGGGATTAAGCTTTCACGGAGTCACCCTGATGTTTATCCATGCTGCTGCCCTCCTAAGCATCCTTTGACACTAGTTTCTTGGGTCTGTTTCCTGTAACGGAACCCAAGTAGAACATAAGGCCATAATAATTAAAAACCAGCATATATGGAGCACTTAGTGTGCTGTTTAGAGCTGTAATAACTTGTTTAATCCTGACCTCACGTGGTAGGGACTGTCGTAATTCCTTTATATAAGGTCACACTACATTCTATAAAATCTAGGTAATTAACTTATCACTGAAATCTTGCAGCACAGTTTGTACTTAGTTGGGAAATGCTTGTATTTCAGCAAAATTTTAAATTTCATCTCTCTCCTTCTCACCCAAATACCAAAAACCATGCTTACATGGCAGTTTGGGTTTGGAACTCAGGCAGTCTGGGAGCTCCAGGAACTTCCTCTTCAACCAACATCCTTTATCTCAAGGCATATGGAAAGGAGATTCCAGAAAGTAAAAGCAGGTGACATTTGATTAAACCAGTGTTGGTATAACACCGCGTAAAAGTTATAATGTGTAAAAGTTGGGCTAGAAATGAAAGAGGATGCTATTGCTAGAATTAATGAATAGTCAAGAGTTTGGAATTGTCACAAAAAGAGTCTAAAAGGAAACATGAACTATCAACTCTACTTTTGTTTTAGCATGTGCATGTGTGTGTGTGTTAACATAGTTTAATACATGTCTATCAAAGTCACATCAACATCAACATTTTTTCCTGCTTATATAATAATACACAGTTGTTTCTTAAAAACTCAGAAAATGGGACCTCCCTGGTGGTGCGGTGGTTAAGAATCCACCTGCCAATGCAGGGAACATGGGTTCGAGCCCTGGTCCGGGAAGATCCCACATGCCATGGAACAACTAAGCCCATGCGCCACAACTACTGAGCCTGCGCTCTAGAGCCTGCAAGCCACAACTACTGAGCCCACGTGCCACAACTACTGAAGTCTGCGTGCCTAGAGCCCGTGCTTCGCAACAAGAGAAGCCACCGCAATGAGAAGCCCGCACACCACAGCGAAGAGTAGGCCCTGCTCACTGCAGCTAGAGAAAGCCCGTGCACAGCAACAAAGACCCAACGCAGCCAAAAAATAAAACAGTAAAAATAAATAAATAAAAATGAACATAAACATTAAAAAAAAGAAACTCAGAAAATAACAAGTCAGCCTTTGAAGAACAAGTGAACACACACATATGAAATATGGTTGGAGATTGTCTTTAATCATTTTGGAATTTGAGGATGCTTTCTCTTTTTGCCACACTGCAGATGAAGAGCTTAGAATTTGATAAATTATAAACCTAATGAGGCTTCTAACTCCTCTAGCCACTCCTTAGCTGCCAGGAAATGATCATTGTTACTTAATTGTAAGATGAAACTAAACATTGAGAAATGTTGAAAGTGATCTGATTGGCCAATATTCCAAGGACTAATTCCACAGGCATGCCTTCTACATACCAATTAAAGCTGCATCACCCATAATTAGATGTTGCATGCCATTGACTGTGTTCTATGTTGTCATTTTCAGATTCAAACAACAAAAACAATTTCAGTCTAGGGCACTTCCAATGACTGCTAGGTTGTTCTAATTTAGAGGATAAGCACTCCTCCTATGGGCTGATTACTCCTCATATTTTCACTTTGACCACATCCAAGAGTCTGTCTTAAAGCTAATAAAAGCAACCAATCAATCAATCATCCAATTTAGCTGTCAGGTAGAAAAATACCAAAGAGCTTTCCAAAAGGAAAGTTTAGATGTACGACATTTCATTTTGATTTTGAGGGGCAATTCATTACTGTCTACCTGTTTAACAAATACCCCAACCATTAGGAACCCAAGGGGAAACAAGTTGGTAATTATTTAATGGACATCCTGTGTAGCTTTTTTCACAGAAAGTATAGGTAGAGACTCAGAAGCAGGCTTTTACTTCATCCCTGAAATTACTACTACTTTAAAGTCACTTTTCCTAATAGGCCTAGCCATCCCATTTGCCTATAATTTCCCAAGAATTATAGTCTCTGAATTCACTCCTGGATGGGAGGAAAGATAGTTCCATATAATATACAATTTTATTTAAGTAACCAGTAGTTTTCAAAAGAAAGAAGATATTACAGTGCTTTTCTGAATGGGCATCCTATGTCATGGAAAGATGGGCCTGGAAGGGTTGAACCCAAACACTTACACATGCACTAGATAGAGAAAGCCTCTCTGTCTTGCATTGTTTTTCTAGATCTAACGAAAACATAAGGATTGAGGGCTTGGCCTCAGCCTGGTAACGTAGTCAGGAATGGAACCTTGGTAGCAAAAAATGAGGACAACAGAAGAATCATTATGTTTAGGGGAAGGAAAGATCTCGAAAAAGAGAGACTATTCTGAATAACTCAGGCTCCTTTTCTCTTTTTCTGGTGTGAAATTCAATGTTTCCTTTCTCCTTATAGCCTCTACAGAAGGTGATGTCATTCTGAGAGGAAGCATATGCTCAGGGGCTTTAGCAGCTGATGCAGCCTCACAGCCACTGGCTCCCCTGACCAATGAGAGACTTGCTAAAGGAGAAACAAACTACGAAGGTAGAAAATTCTGCCCTGAATGACGAATCTACGTATTCTAAGGGTGATTCCGAGCTTTAGAGGTTGCGGGAATGTCCTCAGTCAGAAGTGAGACGAAACCCTTTCAGTTGTTTGCACCGGGGAAACACCCTCATTATGAGGCCTAGGAATCATGAGTCGAAGCCAAGGACTGGACCTTGCGAAGTCCGTGTGTATTGTTGAGCCTTGAAAGGAGTATGCAAGGTTCTGGGTTCAGTGCCTCTTCTATAATGCCTTTCCCCTCCCAGGTCTCCAGGTCAGGTCTGGCAGGATTTAATGACTCTGAATCTCTGCAATGCAATGAGTGGCATCCGGATAGCCCAGGGGAATTAGGCAACACCACCCAACCTGCACTGGGATTGGAGGTTGGGTGGAGTGACTGGGAGTTGGACACCTAAGAGTCTGTCTTCTTGGGAACGTCAGAGAAAGCTTTTGCCAAGCCTGTTAGGTGAGTCAACAAGAGACTTCAAGCTCTACTTTTGTCTAGCCTAATTTTTAAAAATAGCACGGAATGTATAGAAACTTCAGAAATGAATCGTCTGATATTGCATGTTTATATTTACCCCCTAAAAAGAGAGGTTGGTCGGTTGATGGCTTACTGGTTATCTTCCGTGCTTGGGTTGCCTTTATACTCTTTGCAAAAGTGTGAAAGAAATCAAAAATACTTTTAGTGACAATCTTCTTTCAAGAGACGTAGTTAAAGCTTGACTGTCTAGCATACGATGTGACCAGGCCAAGTGGGTTTGACACTTTAAATACCATGAGTCATCCATGAAGATCCTTCTCATTTTCCTGAGTCGTCATCTACAAAACTTTAACCCTGAGGAATAAGGTGACATGGCTGAATCTTTTTTTTAAACAAGTTTATAAAGATAGACATGAAATGATCCCTTCAAATCTGTGCCTCCCTTGCAGTCTGATGATAGCAATGGGTCCCCATGGAGCAGATCAAGAGAGATGGTATATTTACTACTTCTGAAGACTCTACAGCTTTTGCCCACCCAAAAAGTGACCTAACCTCTTGAGGAAGGGGGGCATTAGGTCATGAGTGGCATAGACCCACCCAGAACTCCCATGGACCTAGGAGCCCTTGCCTCTGTAGAAACTGGAATGGGCTCTAGGGGAAGAGGGGGAGGGCAAGAGAATAACCGTTGCCCACACATTTATAAGGCAGTACCCTTGCAGCAGCCAGAGCCAGATCTTTGAGGGGGGTTTCAGAAACTACCTTAACTTGGGTCTCAAAGAACTGCTCACACCTTTGGCAGAAGGTTCTGGTTATAGGGAGGGAGACGTTCTAAACAGAAGCCCATAGCCGTGTACTGAGTACCTAATAAATCCATGTGTAATTCCATGGTCCCTACTCTTGAGGTGTGTGCGTTTTGTTGAAGAGCCCCTGGAATCACCAAGCCCCCGGGGAAATGAATGTTTCTCTGAGGAGTACTTGGGGGTCTCTGGTTTGTTTCCCACCTGCTGGCCATCTCCCCTGGTCCAGCTTGCTGCCTTTCCACGCCCACGCAGAGCCTGTTGCTGCAAACTGGTGTTGAGGCAACGAGGCGGAGAGGTGCTCCTGCATGGGGGAGTGCTGTAGTTTTACAACCAGTGCCAGCTCTGAGTGGGTGGTGAGTAAGAGCCTCTTCCTCTTCCCTCTGGGCTGTCCTCCCCTCCCGTACCAGTCTTGCTGCTGGCCTGTTTCGGATATGGTGCTAAGCAAGGGCAGCTGCCTGGCTCAGGTGTTATCCGGGCTTGGGACCCCAAAGTTGAGAAGGCAGCAAAATCCGTAAGTGAGGGCGGCATTGGCCTCTGTTTCCTATTAGCCAGCGTTCCTGCATGAGGGCTTCTGGGGAGAGGTGGCGGATGCGAAGGCAGTAATACAGCAGAAGTTACTCTTCCTTCCTCCATTAGGTAAATCAGAAGTGTTGTGTGGCACACAAGAGCGACGTGGGTGTTGAATGCGTCTTCCAGTGACCTGGGGGATGATTTTAGGTTAGATGCCCATTTCTCTAAGAGAATCTTATTTCTGGCCAATTCCTTTTTTTAAATAGAAATAACAGCTGCTTGTTCATTCTTATGTTTGAACATTAAAATATAAGAACGATTATGGTTATCCATACTTTACTGGCCATTTATTTTGCCATTTTTTATCCAGCTTATGAGAGTAGTATTTGTTTTAGATTTTAGCTGCTCTTTTGTGTACATCGCTGACATATTTGTCAGCTGCCAGATTATTACAATCAGATATAAAGAGGAGTTTTCTTCTAGAGGGACTTCCACAGTTCATGCTCAAAGAATTTGTTTTGTATACTCTGCAGGGGAAAAAAATGATTCATTGGTGTCTTTGTGTGTATGTGTGGTTTCTTTCTTTCTTTTTTGGTAGCTGTGATCTACAAAGTTTCTGCATCTTCAAGCATAAAGACGGATTTCTCATTTTGTAACGTGAGTTCTTTTCAAACTTGTAGTTTAATTGAATCCAGCTTTGAGTGACACTTTAGAAAATGCTCTCCCGCATCAGAAGTGCGTCTCCAAACCAGGTGTTCTTCGTGCTCACCTGCTGGTAGTGTTTGAATAGCAGCCAGCTACACCCGGGTGTTCTGATTTGTGCCGTCCATTCAATATACAGGAGTCTGTGCCTGAGAAGACGAGTCATGCTCGTTATCCAGACCTCTTCCTTAGAAGAAATGCGCCAAAATCACAGAAGCAGAAAAGCCAGAAACGGTATGAGGCTTGATATTGATGGACCATAAAATCAGAATTTCACCTCATAATATTGCTTTGTTCTTGGATACATCATCTCTTCCAGCTATGAGCTCACCAACCCTTGTTCTATCCCTGGGCCAGTTGGCATCCCTGCCATTCTACAGACAGAGAATGGGAGATACAGCTGGAGAAACCAAATTGTCCCCAAGCCAGGAGATCTCGCTAGAATGGGGAGCCAACTCCCTTGACTCCTCTCCAGCCCCTTGCTCTCTGAGACAGCGGAACTTGGAAGAGAGAGCTAGAGGCGAAGCGGAAACTGCCAGTGTAGCCTGAAAGCAATCAGTATTTGAATTATCATTCAGAAGCCAGGAGAAAGCAAACAGTGGGGCAAACAGTGGAATCTTAAATGGAGATTGGGAGAAGACAGCAGGGAAGAAAGTTAAAAATAAGGCATTTTGGGATCTAAGTTCAAGAATGTAGGGAATATGTTGGAAGATCCTTTTTATGCAGGCCGAGATGTTTCCGTTAACTGTGGGCTGAAATATGCTAGGTAACATCTGGCATACAGAAAGCAAAGAATGTTCTCCAGTAGGAAATGGTAATCAAAGTAAAGCTAATGCATAAGCTTAAGTCATTAATTCCGTAAATATTTCTTGAATGTCACCCTTGAGCCAGGTCCTGTGACATTCATCGTTGTAGCCTCACCGCCTATCCAGTGGTAGATAGATAAGATGAATGAACGGATTGATGGATAAGTGGACACACATTGTCCAGGGGATTTTATTTTAAGGATTTCCTGTTTCTTCCCTGCTCTTCCTCCCTTGGGACGCCCATATCATCCAACAAAGACTCCTGCCTCACCCCTCCTAGAACCACCCACTCACAGGAAGGAGAATTTCTTTAATGAAGGCAAGTAAACATGGGCCTGTGTGCTCACAGTGGGGAAGCCCTTATGTACTTTTACCCAGACTGAATCTGGGAAAATCATGTCAGGAAGAAGTTCACACCCTAACCGACTCAGTGGTGTAATATTTGCACGTGTAGGCTTCACTGCAGCAAGTCCCGCAGGTGTTATGATCTCTGGGTCAGGCAATCAGAGCAAATTTGCCTTTGTGGTCTCCAGAGCTCTACCACCCTTCATCCACTATCTCTCGGGCTTGCCTCCTAGGATCCCAGCTTCGTCTCAGACCTATGCAGCCAGGATCTACGAAAGGCACACCAGGAACCATTATTTATTGAATGCCCTCAATGCATTGGCCTCAAACCAAATGCAGAATTAGATTACTGTACCTGACCAGTTGGTTCACGTTTTAAACAAATAAATAGGCGGATAGAGGTGAACTAAGTAGCGGGGAAGGTGGAAATATACTCCAGGGAGAGGCTGGTGCCAGAGCCTGTCATTTTGAGACCTTAAGTAGGACAGGGTCTTAAAATATTTAAGATCCAGCTCCATGTTTTTGATCAACCAGAGGAAGGGCAAATTTGGTTGGGAGAAAGAAAGATAAGCCCTTCAACAACACTTCAAGCCCTTAATGTTGATTCATTCTTTTGTGGTTGTCTCTGTCTCTGGGCCACCACTGTACCTTGTATATGCCTCTGACAAAGCACGTGGGCAGCCATAGCCAAGCTATCATTTGCTTACTTTCTGTCTTCTCTGATAGAACATGGGCTCAATGAGGATAGGGACTTTGTATTCTTCATCTCTGAACTCCCAAAGCCTGATCAATAAATGCTTGTTGAATTTACATATGATACCCGCCTCAGTGACTGTAATTGAACCTCCAATGAGAGCTTGGGCCAGGATGTCTGATGCTCTAGGATTTCAAAATAGAGGTAACTGTGGATTTGAGTGGCCAGACAGCTTTTCTTGAGTCTTGTATTACTGACTGGGATCTTGCACTGAGGGGATTAGGAATGGGGGGTGGGCAATAGCCTGAGGCAAAGGCTCAGAATCAGGGATGCTCTGTGGTTCTCGGGGAACAGTGCAGCTGAAGCCACTGTGGTCTGTGTTTGATATACCGTGTCACATATAAGAAAGGTGGCATGGGGGGGGGGTCAAGAGATAAATTAGGAATTTGGGATTAACAGAAACACACTACTATATATAAAATAGGTAAACAACAAGGGCCTACTGTATAGCACAGGGAACTATATTCAATATCTTGTAATAAGGTGTAATGAAAAGAATCTGAAAAAGAATATATATATGTATAACTGAATCACTTTGCTGTACACTTGAAACTAACACAACATTATAATTAATTCTACTTCAGTTAAAAAAAAAAAAAAAAAGGTGGGATGAAGCCAACGTATGAAGGGACAGGTGAAGGTGTTTGACATTTAACCTTTCAACAGTGGGAAACTACTGAAGCCATTTAAGCCAAACTGTAAGAGATAAAAGGAAAGCTCGAAAGAGCTGAATCCAGCAATGCCAGGAAAGATAAGTTGGAGCGAGAAGCCTGTGTAGGAAGATATAGCAACAATCTACGAATTAAGTGATAAAATTCTGGTCTTAGAGAGGTGGCAGTGGGAATGAATTTCAAAATTCTGGGGCGTTTGTTGTTTTGAGATAAAGGTATCATTCGGATCCACAGTTTTCTCTAAATAAAGAATAAAATAATGACGGCCAAACTCTTTATTTAGTGCTTACTATATGCCAGTTACTGTTCTAAGCATTTTACATACAGTATCTCAGTTCGTACTCACAACAACCCTTTGAGGTACTACTATTAGTCCCATTTGACAGGTCAAGTAACTGAGGCACAGTGATTAAGAAACTTGCACAAGGTCCTACAGTTAGTAAGACATAGAGCCAGGATTCAAACCACGACGTAAGGCCGCACAGCACAAAGTGTTAACCACAAATACCTACTTCAATAGGCTCATGGGCAGATTTATGAAAGAGGTTCTAAAATGTGATGAGTGTTGTCATTTTAAAAGGAGAATAAGAGAAGCATTTCCTGCGTCTGCTTATCTCTTGTCATTATTAATTGCCTACTCCAGTTTAAGGTGATCAGTATACAGTACAATGTAAAATCTGTAATAGGATGATGTGTTTTTTCCTTTTAAACATTGATTTTCCTAATTTAAAAATGAATGATATTCTTTATAAACATCCAAATATTACAGAAATAAGAAATATAGAGTGAATGTCCCATACAGTCCTAAATTGCTCCCCAAATCATTATCCATTGTTGGGTGGAAATTCCTCCAGCTCTCCTCTTTTATAGATGCTGACATGTTACCATCATGTATGTTAATAGTAATCCTTTTTTCCCATAGGTGATCACACTGTGGTTGTTGCTGTTTTTTAATATTTATTTATTTATTTAGGCTGTGCCAGGTCTTAGTTGTGGCACGCGGGATCTTTAGTCACGGGATTGCGGCATGCGGGATCTTTTTTTAGTTGCAGCAATGCGAACTCTTAGTTGCGGCATGCATGTGGGCTCTAGTTCCCCGACAAGGGATCAAACCCGGGCCCCCTGCATTGGGAGCATGGAATCTTACCCACTGGACCACCAGGGAAGTCCCAATCACACTGTTTTCTTTTTTTTTTTTAATATTTATTTATTGATTTATTTAATTTTCGGCTGCGTCGGGTCTTAGGCATTTGAGATCCTCCGCTGTGGCATACAAGCTTCTCTCTAGTTGAGGCGCATGAGCTCAGTAGTTGAGGCGCGTGAGCTCAGTAGTTGAAGCGCGTGGGTTTAGTTGCTCCGTGGCATGTGGGATCTTAGTTCCCCGACCAGGGATCGAACCCGCATCCCCTGCATTGGAAAGCAGATTCTTAACCATTGGACCACCAGGGAAGTCCCGATCACACTGTTTTCTAACATGTGTTTTCATTTAATAATTTTGGACATCTCTCCGTGTCAGAAAATACACTTTCATTTTATTTTCTTTAAAAGTTGTGTAGGATTCACTTTCACTTTCAGCTGCCCCAGTCTGGGTTCATGTTCTTTTCCAATCAGCAGAGCCACAGGTCTGATGTGACCTAGATTCTTACCTCAATGCCGCTTTTGTTCCTTTTGTGTCTTGGACAGAACTCAAGGAGAAGCAAGCTCAAGAGGGACTCGGTTTTCTGTTTCTGTGAACATAACAGAAGCTAGCATTTCTCTAGTACTCAGGGTGAGCCAGCCACTATTCCTAGCCCCACTTTACAGATGAGGAAACTGAGGCCTAGAGAGGTTAAGTAACCTACTTGCTCAAGGTCATACAGTTAGAAACTAGAAAGTCAGAACTTGAACCCTGGCTCTTTTAACTCAAAGCCTGTGTATTTAGCACCATGCCATCTCTTTATCTCTTTTTCAAGTCTTTTACCTAAATGGATTAATATGAAGTGGTCTCCATAGCGTCATGTGGAGTTCAACTGTTGAGTAAGTGTTAGTCGGTAAAGATGAGCTCCGCTCCTTCTCTTTATGACACACTTTACAAATACCAGCATGAAAAGGGAGTTGTTGGAAGAAACACCTTCCTTTCTGCTGTTTCTCTCTCCATCCCCTCCCTGTAGGTCACTAGTTAGTCTGGGTTTGACCCACTGCCTCTCAACAGTCCCAGACGATGCCTTCCAGGGCTCGAACCTCATTTAGTCTCTCCCTTGCTGATGGGGGCCAGGAGGGGAGAGCTGCTGAAGGTTCCTCGAGGGGAGTGGAGGAAACTTCTCCGCATCCCAGCTGGGTGACATGATGGCTGCCGAAAGCCCGCATCCATCCTCCCAGCACAACCCACACAGAAATTTCAGAAGAGTCAATTTAAGTAGATGAGTGTAGATAAACAATCTCGTGGAGCACACTTAAAGGGACTATATTGTTTTGTTTTGTTTTGTCTTTTGTCTAAGTGAACTAGACTTGTTTAACATACAGTCTCTTTTAATGAAATAAAGTAACTCTTTCCTTCTCCTTGTGCTAGGAAAGCCTACACAAAGACAATACAAGATAAATCCTACGTCCTGGATCCCTGAAACCATTAATATTTGAATTATTTGGTTGTACCTAATTTTGTTGCATCAGTGATTTCTCCCCAGGGCAGGCGTTTTCATAGAGCTTGAGAGTTAGAAGGGAACTGAAAATCCAAGCGGTTCAGTTTCTTTTCTCATGCATTTTACAACAGTTCCCTAGAGTGGTCCCCCAGTGTCCACCTGAACACCATCGGGGAAAGTGAACTCCTAAGTACCAAAGCAGACTATTTCATTTTCAGAGCACTTCAAATTACAGTGATGTTCTCCTTTATACTAATTCTATCATAACTTCAGTGCTTTCATCCTTCTTGGACCAAATAGAAGATATGAATGGTTTTTTCCACTTTACCACCTTCCAATCTTTTGAGGACAGTTAACATTTTTCTGCCAGGTCTCTTCCAGGTTAGTTAACCTTTAATTCTTTCACCTCTTATTTCCATGTTGGATCTAGAGACCTGGGCTGTTAAGGTCCCTCTTCCTTGACTGTGTTCTAAATTGTCCACGTCACTCTCTTTTGTGGGTGACATGTAACACAGAACACAGTGCTTCAGGGAAAACTAGATGAGGACAATTGCTTACCTTGTTCTTGGTGGTCTACTTCCATTAGGTGCATTAAACTTAGGATTTCACCAAATTCTTCAAGAGAAGGGAAAGCCAAGGAACTTTATTCTGGAAAGTTTGTAGGGAAAAAAAAAAATCCCTTCATCAATTTATTTTTCTTCAAGCAATAATATAGAAAAAAGAAACCTGTGGACGTAGATTTTTAATTTTTTGTGTATTGTAGCATCTTTCTAATATGCCATTTTTTTTCATAATATTTATCCACAGTCCATCTATAAGATAGGAATTGTGTGGAAATAACTGTGTAGTAATGCTTAACTTCTCGTAAGTGCCTGAGTGATGACTCCTGAGGTACCAAATATTGAGGCTTCTTAAAAGTGTCTTGGTAATTAAAGAGATGAAATATTGTAGAGTATTTCTTTATATCAGTGATTCTTTGAAGTGGAAGGCTAGCCCCTTAAAGACTAGAATTTTTTAGCAGCTCTCCCCCTCCCCTCCTTACTGCTGCCCTGATGGAGTCAAGTTTCCGAGAATTCTTTCAGATCCTTGAAAGGTTTACAGCTTCCCTCCTCCACTTCAGGATTTAGGTACCCACTCCAGATCCAGATTAGTGTTTGTAACACTAGAAGAAAGTAAAGTAATAGGGTAGGTTTCCTTCAAAAAGCTTCTTTTGATTGTAAACTGTGTCCATGTATAGGTAAGATTTTATTACACTTTAGATTTCTTTGGAGAAACTACCTCTGGAATATACAAGACAATGTGTGGTGGGAGGGTACCTGAAGGTGGGAGAATACATTAGATGCCCTTGTATCATTTTCTAAAAAACATATGATTGGGGTGTTTATATAGGAGAGTGTCACCAAAAGTTATTACGTATAAGGAAACCACTGTCAAAGTTAACACTGCTTCTCAGCCATGGGTTAAATTTAAAAAGGAGGACAAAATCTTAAAGACAAATGAATTTTAAATCAAGGCCAACTAATTATAGCAGGGAATGTGTTGGATAACAGTGGGTATATGTAATTACGTGGAACATTATATTGAAAATATTTAGGAGGTAATCACATGCCACCTAAACATTTGCTGGGGGATGAACCCACCCCCTGCAACCATCCCTTTCTGATCTCAAAGACCCACATTGACCCTGTAAAATGTATGATATGGCTTCCTCTTCTTAAAACGGTGACCTTTTCCAGGCCAATTAAAAGGTGCTGCTTTGAGGACATTGGAACCCAGGCTCAAAGGGATAAAAGGAAATTGAAACTTCTATTAAGACGAGCTAATGATGCCTGGAGCAGTTGGGATTAAAAAAGAACAAAGTCAATTTTAAAAAGATCCCCAAATCAAAGAGCTGCTTCTCTCATCAAATACCAAGAGAAAGCAAAATGATTTTTAATGAAAACCGGGGCAATGGAATCAGCCTTTTGCCTAGATCCTGGGACTTCAATCAAAACCAGTGAGAAGTTTTGAGTAAAATCCTTTGAACTTCTTGGGAAAAATGTGCTACATGAATTTAAGATAATGTCATGAAAGATAAACTAGCTTTTCTCCTAAATTAGATAAAATGATCCAGGAAGATATTAAAATGATAACAATAAAAAGTAGTGTACATATAGGATTAATTTATAATTGATTCCTCATCTGACATAAAATAAATCTAGGGTTAAAATTTTACATTTTTAAAAATTTAGATATAATAGACATATAACATTGTATTAGTTTTAGGTGTACAGCATAATGATTTGATATATGTATATATTGCAAAATGATTACCACAGTAAGTTTAGTTGACATTCATCACCACATATTCATACAATTTTCTTCTTGTGGTGAGAACTTTTAAGATTTATTCTTTTAGCAACTTTCAAATATACAATATTGTTAACTAAGTCACTATGCTGTGCATCACATCTCCAGCACTTATTTATCTGATATCTGGACGTTTGTACCTTTTGACCACCTTCACCCATTTCACCACCCCCCATCCCCCATTCCCTGTGTATAGCAGTCACCAATTTGTTCTCTGTATCTATGAGGGTTTTTTGGGTTTGTTTTTGTTCTTTAAAGATTCCACACATAAATGAGATTATACAGTATTTGTTTTTCTCTGTCTGACTTATTTCACTTGGCATAATTTCCTCAAGGTCCATCCATGTTGTCACAAATGGCAGGTTTTCCTTCTTTTTTCTGGCTGAATAATAATATTCTACTGTATGTATATACCACAATTTCTTTATCCATTCATCCATTGGTGTACACTTAGATTGTTTTCATCCTTTGGCTATTGTAAATAATGCTACAATGAACATGGTAGTGCAGGTAGTTCTATTTAAAAATTTTAAGGGGGGCGCTTTCCTGGTGGTCCGGTTGTTGGGACTCCGTGCTTCCAATGCAGGGGGCACAGGTTCAATCCCTGGTCAGGGAACTGAGATCCCGCATGCCATGTGGCGTGGACTAGATAGATAGATAGATAGATAGTAAATGTTGTTTAAAGTAAATAAATGAATAATAAACATATTAAGGATCCTCCACACTGTTTTCCATAGTGGCTGCATCAATTTACATTCACACCAACACTGCATGAGGGTTCCCTTTTCTCCACATTCTTGCCAGCACTTGTTATTTCTTGTCTTTTTGAGAATAGCTATTCTAACAGGTGTGAAGTGATATCTCACTGTGGTTCTGATTTGCATTTCCCTGTCGATTAGTGATGTTGAGCACTTTTTCATGTACCTATTGACCATCTGTATGTCTTCTTTAGAAAAATGTCTATTCAGTTCCTTTGCCCATTTGTTAATTGGATTGTTTGTGATTTTTACTATGGAGTTGTATGAGTTCTTTACATATTTTGGATATTAACGACTTATCAGATGTATGATTTGCAAATATTTTCTCGCATTCCATAGGTTGACATTTAATTTTGTTGATGGCTTCCTCTGCTGTACAGAAGCTTTTAGTTTGATGTAGTTCTACTTAGTTATTTCTGCTTTTTGGTGTCAAATCCAAAAATCCCTGCCAAGACTGATGTAAAGGAGCTTACCCCCTATGTTTTCTTCTTGGAGTTTTATGATTTCAGGTCTTATGTTCAAGTCTTTAACCCAGTGGTCCTCAATCTTTTAGGCACCAGGCACAGGTTCTGTGGAAGACAATTCTTCCACAGATGGCGGGGGGGGGGGGGGGGGATGGTTCAGGCCGTAATGTGAGCCATGGGGAGCGATGGGGAGTGGCAGATGAAGCTTTGCTCGCTTGCCCACCACTCACCTCCTGCTGTGCAGCCTGGTTCCTAACCGGTCATGGACCTGTAGCAGTCCGTGGCCCAGGGGTTGGGGACCCCTGCTTTAATCCATTTTGAGTTGATTTTGTGTACGGTGTAAGATACTGGTCCAGTTTTATTCTTTTGCATGTGCCTGTCCAGTTTTCCCAACACCTCTTTTTTTTGGTTTGTTTTTTGGCCATGCCACACGGCATATGGGATCTTAGTTCCCCGATCAGGGATCGAACCCATGCCCCCTGCAGTGGAAGTGCAGAGTCTTAACCACTGGACTGCCAGGGAAGTCCCTCCCAACACCATTTATTAAAGAGATTTTCCTTTCCCATTGTATATTCATGGCTCTTTTTCATAAATTAATTGACCATATATGTGTGGGTTTATTTTGGGGCTCTCTATTCTGTTCCTTCGATTTATGTGTCTGTTTTTATGCCAATACCATACTGTTTTGATTATAGTATATTATATGCTATAGTAATAGCTTTGTAATATAGTTTGAAATCAGGAAGTATGATGCCTCCAGCTTTGTTCTTCTCAAGATTGCTTTGTCTGTTTGGGGTCTTTTGTGGTTCCACACAAATTTTGTTCTATTCCTATGAAAAATGCCAATTGAATTTTGATAGGGATTGCATTGAATCTGTAGATTGCTTTGGGTAATATGGACATTTTAGCAATATTAATTTTTCCAGTCGATGAGTACAGACTATCTTACCATTTATTTGTGACTTCTACAATTTCTTTCATCAGTGACTATCAGTGTCTATATAGTTTTCAGTGTACAGGTCTTAATTTCTAAAATCTAGCATTTTGATGACCTGTGATGTACACAATAAGTCATTAGGTGATTGCTGTGGATGGTAATTATTATAACCTTGATAGGTTGTTCACTTCTTCATACAGTTTATAATAACCCCATCTGTATTAGTCTGCTCAGTCTGCCATAACAGCATACCACAGCCTGCATGGCTTGAACAATAGAAATTTATTTTCTCACAGTTCTGGAAGCTGGAAAGTCCAAGATCAAGATCAAGTTTCCAGCGCAGCTTGGCTTCTTGTGAGAGCTGTCTTCCTGGCTTGCAGATGGCCACCTTCTGTATCCTCACATGGCCTTTCCTGGGTGCATGCAGAAGTGTAGGAGGAAGAGAAGGGGAAAATGAGCTCTTTGGTGTCTCTTATAAGGACACTAATCTTCTTAAATTAGGGCCTCACCCATATGACCTTGTTTAACCTTACTTTCTTAGTGGCCCCTATCTCCAAATACAGCCATATTTGGGGGTGGGGTTTCAACATATGAATTTGATGAGGGACACAGGCATTCAGTCTATAGCACCACGTAGCAATGACTAAGAGGTCAGGGAACTCTTGAGCTTGAAAAGGGGCTAGGCTTTGTACTGCACATGCACATCAGTGGGTAATGCCTTTGCCACTTAGAGGATAGTTGGGTGGGTAACTGGCAAGCCATCAGGAAACCTAAGAGCTGGCTAGTGCTGCATTTTCTGTTTGTTTAAATTCTAAATGAACTAACTGCCCAAGCCAAGGAACACCACATACTTGGCATGACCAGCAGAAGCCTCTTCATGGCACATTTACTTGAACTCCCTTAAGATATGTTTAATGGTACTGTAGCCAACGGGAAATTTTCTATCATAACCCATCATTTTGGGATGTTGGTTATTTATCCAGCAAATCAGGGCATTGGCAAAGGAAGCTTTGCAGAGTCCAACTTCACTACCCCTGAATTTCTACCTGGGTGTGGTTTTAATGGTGGATAAAACCATTATTTTAGAATTAAAAAGGTTTTCTAGAATAAAGCAGGTCACTCCTACTTATATGAGGGCTCACAAAGCTACTTTATTGGGGGTTAGGGTTTCAACATATGGATTTGTGTGTGGTGGGGGGAAACACCTCATCTCAGCTTGGAAATTCTAGGCTGAATTAAGTGTTAAATTTAATTACAAAAAAGAAGGACACTTTGCTGTACACCTGGAACTAAAACAACATTGTTAATCACCTATACTCCAATATAAAATAAAAAGTTTAAAAAAAAAAGAAAAGAAAAAGGACACAGCCACTTCTGTGCCAGTGTGTATTAAGCAGAGGCAAACATACCCAGTGTTGGCAATCGGCTTAGCAGTTTAATAATTTGAGTTGATAAAGAAAAAAGGGAGGTGCTGAGACAGGAAAGATGGCTCTTCTCAAAAGCAAAAAGACATCTGGACTGATAAGAGGGCAACTGAAAGAGGAGCTGAAGATAACCAGGAGAAACTGATCATAAATTTGCCTCAGTGTTCAGACAGGGGGTCGTGCAGCTGAATTATAGGCAGGGGTCACTCTGGTGAATTTAGAACTTACATCCTGGTTTTGACACCTGTAGGCAGCCTCCTTCACCATGCACCTCATCTCCAAACGTTAAGTGGTGGAACATGCATGGTTGAAAAGAATTGCCCAGTATGAATAGGTATTCTGTAATTGATGGGACTACGAGTTCCCTGAGAAGTGGGTCAGCCTGTGTCCCGTGTCACAGGCTACCGCCTCAACTGTGCTGTGTCAATGGCTAATAGAAAACTCACCTGACAGCTTAAAAGTTTGAATCGTTACATTTCCCTTATGATCCCAGGGAGGCCAGGCCTTCCTGGAGAGGGTGTTCAAGTTGCGAGTTCATGCAACGTGTGAAATCCATTTGAGAGTGTGTGTGTGTGTGTTTCAACCACACCATAGCTGGTGAACTAACAGATTTACCCATATGATTCAGGCATTCTAGCTGGTTGTTCAGGGACGCAGCCCTGGAGCAGGTAGATCGTGTGTGTGTTAGGAGAGAAGTGGGAGGAGAGGGCCACCCGTCATACTCTTGGTCCTGAGTAGGACCTTTGCTTTATGTAAAGTATGAGTGTAAAAGTAGAACCGAACCCCCTCAGGCCTAATGCCATGAAATGAGTGAATATCATGCAGAACTGCTCAACAAACTGAAAACAGTATACTGTACAATTATATGATGTTATATCAAGCATGATTATCATTTCTGTCACTAACGCCACTAAGCTGCCAGCCTCAGGAAACCCGCCCATATTGAGGTCTTCCATGTGCCAGACCCTGTTCTAGATCAGAATTTTTCAACTGTGGCTCTTATTAATCTTTGGGGCTGGATAATTCTCTGTTGTGAGATGGGAGGTGGGCCTGTCCTGGCCACTGCAGGCAGCATCCCTGGCCTCTGCCCACTAGATGCTAGAAGCACCCTCCCTCCACCCCCAATCGTGACAACCCGAATGCTTCCAGACTTTGCGAAGTGTCAAAATTGCCCCTGGTTGAGAACCACTGTTCCAGACACATGACATGTTTGAGATGGGGTGTGGCGTATGCACAGAGCATGAGCTGGGAGAATTCCCTGGCGGTCCAGTGGTTGGGACTCCGTGTTCTCCCTGCCAAGGGCCTGGGTTCAATCCCTGGTCGGGGAACTAAGATCCCACATCCCACAAGCCATGCAGCACAGCCCCCTACTCCAAAAAAAGAGCATGAGCTGGGCATCATGCTGCTATCTTCATTCCTTCATTCACTTTATTTCCTGAGCCCTTGCTCTGTGCCAGGAATGGTGCCAGGTGATGGAGATAGAAGGATGAAGATGACATGGCTTTTTCCTTAAGGAAAATATGAGGGAGAAACACTCATAAATAAATTGCCCATCAATGGGGTAAATGCAGTGAAATACACACGCACAGGAGCTGGAAGCACATGATAACGGTCGGGGGACGGAGCTCCTGACCTAGTTTGGAAGGCATCCTAAGAAAGCTGGAGGTATCAAGGAAGGTCCTCCTGAGTTGTCTAGTCTGAGCTGAGTCTTAAAGATAAGTCAATGGAGGAGGTGAGAAAACTGAACAGAGGCATAATTCAGGTTTGCAACATTGAAGCATAAGACAAGATGCAGAGGTGAAAAGAAGCCTAGAGAGTGTGTGTATTGGTCATGTGCTAAAATCCTGGTGCTAAAATCCACATGCTAAATCCTGGGTAGGCAGACAGGATGACCTTGTTTGCCAATCTAAGAGCCTGTGCTTTGTTTCTAGGAGGTGGGGAGCCATTGACGGGTTTTAAGTGAGGGAGTGGCATGCTTTTGTTTAAACCAATTGCTTTGATTGCTATGCAGAGAACGGAGTGAAGGGGCACAGGAGTGAAAGCAGGGAGACCAACTTCGGAGGCCAAGAGATAATGAGGGCCTGAACTAGGGCCATGGAAGGAGGGGAGAGATTTGAGAGATCTTTCAGAGATAAGATGGCATGACTTGACTCTCTGGATATGAGAGATGAGGAAGAGGGAGCAAGCCAGGATGACTGCCTGCCACCCTTGTTCTAAGGTGCCACTCTAAGGGTCTAGCATTTAGGAAATAGTCAGTGAGGGTAACCATTGCGTTATGCTATCATATCAACAACTTCTTATCCCCATATTGCAGATGAGAAAATTGAAGCTCGGAGGGAAAAAGTGGTTAGCCCAAAGTCACACAGCTAGTAACCTGAGCTCTGTTTGATTGTCTAACTTCTACCCTATCCTACTGTGTGGCTTTAGCCTAAGTGTGGATTAAACTGGTGAAAATGACTTCACTCAGAAAGAAGTGGACTTGGCTTTTATGCTTGGGAGGTGCTCAGTATTTACTGAATATATATATGTATACGTATATATATATTGGGCATCACCATTAAGTTCTGGGCCAATGAGAGGACTCTAGTCCTATTGTCATTTCTATCTGAAAATATTAAATGTGACCAAGACCAGACTGTTGGGCAGGAAAGGGGGATGATTGTTACCGGACTAAATGTTGAATCTTATGGATGTTGTTAAGATAAACACAAAGAAATTCCTGTGTTACTTCTCTCTAGGATTGCTCCCTTAACCTTTCCTTCTCCAAATCTAGACTTCAAGGCTCCTAGAAGAACCAACACACAGAAGTATAGGATTAGTTGCCCAATTTACTTATATTTTAAGGAAGTGTCCCAAAAGGCCAGTTAAGCCTGTCTGACAGCAGTGACAGGTCTCATCGTCAGAAAATCCAAGGATGATTTTAGCCTATGACCTGTGACAGCTCTAAAAGCATTAAGAATTGCCAGGGAATGCCACTGGGATTTGACTCTCGGGCCACTGGAAAGCACGGGGGCTTTGCTGGCCAGTGGATGTGGACTTGCTTCCATGCTGTCCCTTGTCAGCTATAAACTGGAAACGCCACTTACCTTGCTCAGCCCCAATTTCCCCATATGAAAAACTGGAAATAATATTTACCTTAAAGAGCTGTGAAAAGTCTAACACAGTTCCTGGTTAATACATTTATTGATGCCTTTGATCACTATACGGGTTGGGGATTAGAAGTTCCTTCCAAAACGTTTATGCCAGGCCACTGATGTGGCGAGAGGTCTCACTCTAAGTATCAGCATATGTATTTTTTAAATAATTTTGCACATTAATTGTGAAAGGCAGTCATCTAGAGTGAAAGAAACACAATATTTGAAGTGGTTTGATTCATTTTGTCAGCTTTTCCCCTGATAGGTGACAGACACATTTATCTATAGCTTCCCACTCTATTCAAAGCTATTTGCCTTAACTTAACCTGAATGTACCTGCTTGTTACTAGCTCTAAAAATTAAAAGTGGAATATTAATTTCTATCTCTTTTTGGCATTCTGACCCCAATTCCAATATATGTGGGGGACGGGGATTCCAAAAAGCAACTCTCTGTCACCAGGGTGTCTGAGAATTCAACTCAGTTCTGACACTATGTAGAGATGGCATCAGATTCCGTAGGTTAAGGGAAGATTCCATAGGTTCATTCCTGCAAGACCGAACACACACTTCAGAACTAGACACAGCCCAGGTCGTTACCTGTGCTTCTGACCTACACACTACAAATTGGAGGTTCCGATGACCGCCCCCCCTCCCACTCTGGATGCCAATCACAAGTCCAGGTTGTTACCTGTACTGCTGACCAACTGGCTAGAAATCAGAGGGTCCCACGACCTCCCCCTTGGGTTCAATTAATTTGCTAGAGTGGCTCACAGAACTTAGAGAAACATTTTACTTATTAGATCACTGGTTTATTGTGAAAGAATATAACTCAGGACAGCCCGATGGAAGAGATGCACAGGGCAAAGTACAGGGAAAGGGCATGGTGCTTCCACGCCCTCTCCAGGTGCTCCGCCCTGCCCAAGCTCCACCTGTTCACCAGCCCGGAAGCTCTCTGAACCCTGGCCCCCATCCTTTTGGGTTTTTATGGAGGCTTTATTGCATAGGTCTGATTGATTAAATCATTGGCCGTTGGTGATTGAAGGTTGCATAGGCCCGATTGATTAAATCATTGGCCATTGGTGATTGAAGTCAACCTCCAGGCCCCCTGGGTCTGGGGCTGGGACCGAAAGTTCCAACCATCTCATCACAAGGTTGTCTCCACGGCAACCAGCCCCCACTCTTAGGTGCTTTCCAAAAGTCACCTCATCAACCAAAAAAGAGACACCTTTAAGCTCCCATCACTTAGGAAAGTTCCAAGAGTTTGGGAGCTGTGAGCCAGGAACTGCGGTCGAAGATCTGAATGATAGAACATATATATAAATCACAATATGGTACCATCCACTTAAAATAGCTTCCCTTTGGTTCAAGGTGCGCTCTGCTCTGTTAAAGTAACCAAGCAGTGAACATGTTGCTGTGCAAAGTCCCCTTGGGGTTGAGATTCCGTTTCTATGGTGCAACAGTGACATCCATTGGCCTGTTGCACTAATTATAGAGGAAACCTGTTTCTCAGCTCTGTGACTATTGGGTTTCCAGTTACAGACAGACATACGAAGAGAACAGACCATCTCCGGGCCCAACAGGTAAGTCAAGCACCTGGCCTCCTGCAGACTGGGCTGGTTTCAGGATCCTTTCCAAGGACCCACGTTCTCAGGTCACTGCCACCTGGGTCTTCTCTTGTGGTCGTGTGGGGCAGTCCTGGAATCAGTCCTATCTTTGTAGAGTTCAGTACATTCGTGGGGCTCTGGGGAAACCATTGGTTTGGGATTCAGATATGCTTCTGAATGCATAAGCCAGGGCAACTCCCTTCGACTCTGAACCTTTTCCACACAGATGAAGTGAAGCTGATACCTATACCTGTCTGGGAGTTACCAAGGGCTTTTCCACACATTTGATAATAAATCCCCACAATCACACAACAGTTGCGAAAATTAGGAAAGTACAAATCACATCTGCTTAACACCCAGCAGACTGTGGGGATGGGAAGCTGGCCACCCAAATGACAGGTTTTCAGACCTCTGAAAACCAGACACCAGATTGTTCAGAAACTCTTGCTTCATTTCTGAAAGGACCTTGGGGGGAGGTTCTAAAGCTAGAAAAGCAAAGGAAAGGTTATGTGGCTGGATTTGAGATTGAGCAATGAGTGCGTGCCTTCATGTAGAGAAAGAAAAAACAGGGCTGTTTTTCATCTCCACAGAGAACGTTAACAGGAAATAGCAAGACTAGAAATCTTTATTTGTACCAACTATGTGTCAGATACTCTGTTAGGCATTAAGAATGAAGGATAAATAAGACAAACCATGGTGTGCCCCCAAAGACCTTGTTTTCAAGTGAGGGACACAAACTAGGAACAGTGAATTCTAATAATAGGAACACAAACTAGGAACAGTGAATTCTAATAATGTGGTAGGAGTTCTGTTAAGCATTCCTGCAGGAACCCCTTCTAAGCCTTTGGACGGAAAAATGGGTGAATAGTCTCAGTTCCACCCAAAGCCAAGATATCAAATACTTCTCAGTATCAAAATCAAGCAGCTTGCAAAACTGACAAGTCGGATACCTTATCACTTACATAAAAGAACAAAACCTATGGATTCAGTGGCGTTTTATATCATTTCCAAGTAAAACGTTTTTTTAGAAATAATTAGGGGATTTGTAACTAATTTCTGATATATGTAGCCAAACCCACTACTGACTCACTGGTAAAGCTTTTTCAAATCATTGTTATGCTTAAACAAACCAAAAAAAAAACACCTCACCTAAGGAAGAATCTCATTGAGATGCCATTCCTCCCTCTCCAGTTGACTACCTAACAGGAAGGTTCGATTTCAGTGCCCGCTCTTATTAAATCATATCATTTTAACTCTCGTTATAAACACTCCAGGCTCCTTCAGCCCACCTCTCCTCCCGCTAACCACAGCCTCCCCATGTGACCTTGCTGACTTTTCCCCTCCGGAGAGGGCCAAGTACCTGTCACTTCCTGTTTACCAGTGGAACTTTCTAAGGACAGAGGCCAACAGACCCAAGACACCTTGCCAAACAGGTGGCCCCACTACTTTACATCCCTCTCCCTCCCTCCCCCCCATACCACTGTCTAACCATTAGAGCGCCTTAGAAAGAGTGCAGCCCATATCTTAAAGCACAGCTTCTCATATTGGTCATTTTGGTTTAGACTCACGTCAGTCAAACTGAGAAAATTTTAGCCTACAGTTGGCTCTGTTTAGAGTCCTTTCCCAAGTACCAAAGTATAAGTCTGCCGAATCCAGTGAAATGTCTATGGGCTTTGAGAAGCCTTTCCCACCAAGTAAGAAAAGATGAGTTTACACAGATATAGAGAACAAACTAGTGGTTACCAGTGGGGAGAGGGAAGGGGGAAGGGGCAATATAGGGGGATTAAGAGGTACAAACTATTAGGTATAAAATAAGCTACAAGGATATATTGTACAACACGGGGACTACAGCCCGTAGCTTATAATAACTATAAAAGGAGTATAACCTTTAAAAATTGTGAATCACTATATTGTACACTTGTAACTTATATGACATTGTACAACTATACTTCAATAAAAAGAAGAGTTTATTTTAACTGTAGCAACCCATCCCCAGTGTATTATGTATTCCCCAGTGTGTTAATGCTAAAGAAACCAGGAATGTGGCTGCACAGCCATATCCCCAGAGACCTTCAGGGCTCAGTCTGCTGGGTGTCACATGGAGGCCACCCCTGTGGGTTGCTGCCCCTTGGCCATCAGATCTGACAGCTTGAAGCTCCTGCCCCATCTCCCTCACGTGGGAGTCTCAGGGCACTGCCACTTGCCCCTGAGCACCCGGCTCCCTTCCAGAGCCCTTCTTGCTTAGGTCGCTGCAGCCTCATCAGCATCTTTGGCATTCACCTTTTAGCCTTTCGGACCTGGGCGTAAAATAAACTCGTAGTTTTTTGCAGGACGATTTGAGTAAGTATGTGGAGTGATTTGAGGTCCTAAGAGAGAGTCATTAACACCTTAGTGATAACTAGTCTGTAACATACAGGCTTGAATTTATTAAAATTTGTGTTTCAATATATTTTTAATTGAGAGATCATTTACAAACTGAAACGTATGCTTAAGTATTACAGTTCCATTATCAGAGTCCTGATAGGTGTATACACCTGTGTAATCTACACCTCTATCAAGATATAGACCATTTTCATCACCTGCAAAAGCTCCATGCCCCTTCCCAGTCCATCCCCCACCCCCAGGCATCCAGTGTTCAGACTTATTTCACCACAGATTAGTTTTGCCTGTTCTAGAGCTTCTTATAAATGAAATAACATAGTATGTACTGTTCTGTGTGGTATTTTTTACTCAACATAATGTTTTTAAATTTTATCCATGTTGTTGCTTATATTTATTGTTTAGCCATCCTCCTGTTGATGGACATTTGGGCTGTGTCCAGTATGGGGCTATTATGAATAGAGCTACTATGGGTATTAGTGTCCAAGACTTTTTGTAGACCTATGTTTTCATTCTCATGGGTGAATACGTAGGAGTAAGATGCTGGATCATAGGGTAGATGTATGTTTGCCTAATGAGAAACTTCCATACCATTTTCCAGAGTGGTTGTACCACCTTACAATCCAGTTCCAGTTGCTTCACAACCTACTCAACATTTGTTGCTGGCAGCTGTGTCAGTTTTCTACTGCTGTGTAATAAATTATTGCAAACATAGCATCTTACAGCAGCACAAATGTATTAGCTCATAGTTCTCCAGGTCAGGAGTCCTACGTGACTCAGTTGAGTTCTATGCTTAAGGGAACAAGGATGAAATGAAGTATCAACTAGGCTGGGTTCTTCTCCGGAGGCTCTTGGGAAGAATCCACTTTCAAAAGTGTTCAGATTGTTGGTTCAATTCACTTCCTGTGGTTTCCTTACTGGCTGTCAGTTAGAGCAGCTCTCTGATCCTAAAGGCAGGCAGCCTGAATCTTCTTCTCACATGGCCCCCTCTATCTTCAAGCCTGCAAAACACATTGATTCCTCACCATCCCCACACCCACCCCCATGCCCATGGTTGAAATCTCTCTGTCTTCCTTACTGCTTTTAGAAAGACTCACCTGGTTGGGTCAGACTTACCTGGATAATCTCTGTATTTTAAGGTCATTCGACTTGGAACTGTAATTGCATCTGCAGGCTTCCTTCCCAGTTGTACCTAAATTAATATTTGATTGAGTAACTAGGGGACAGAAATCTTGGGGCCATCTTTAGAATTCTGCCTACCACAGCAGTGTATGGTGAAACTTTAAAACCAGCATCACTTTTCATTATCCAGTTGCTTTCAAAGCTTGAGATTTCAAAAATATTTTCCTCCTAAAGAATCATACTTACTGTGGTTTCAGTAATTATCCTTTACCACTTGTGTTCTATGCATTTATAAAACTCCCTGCATTTGAAAACATCTAAGTGCTTCCCCAACATTGAGTTTGACACCCATCCAACATGATCAAATTCACTAGCTGACAATATTAAGACTGGAACACTTGGCCACAGGTTAAAGTGATTTGACCAAGTTGATTTTTGTCATTTCCTGGTGCCCCTTATAACTGGTTGCAGAATTAAGAACTAATATTTTAATTTTGGTAACTAGAATAATTGAACTTAGGGATGAAAAGGCCCAAGAACTTTATAGGCCAACTGAAGATCAGAGAAATTGATTCACAGAGTTGGTTACTCAGAGATGAGCTCAGAGCCATGTCCCTAGATTCCTGGGTTGACTACCTTCCAGTGCCTTCTTGCTTCTCGAGAGGTATCTGATCCTGCAAGGGGACTTTGGGATTTGTTGATTTAAGTCACCATATAAATCTCTGGCAATCCAGAAAATATTCATTGAAAATAATGCATAGATTACAGTGTTTTCATTAGTTCCAAATAAAAATTTTTAAGCTAGCTAAATCCATCCAAGAAAAGTTGTTTTCTGTCAGCTTGAAACTAGCTGAGGGAGGGAAAGAGCCAGTGGAATTGACCTGCTCCTCTTTAGATGCTAGGGTCTTAGTCCTTGAGTCTGTGCTTGAAATCTCATTGAACTTGGGGACTCTGCATCTCCTCCAGTAGAGAATAAAAGAATTGTGTACCTGACTTTCATGAAACTCTCATAAAGCCCCCATATTTTTCAAGATGAATTCCAGACAAGCTGGTGGCAAAGTCACACAACTTGCCAAGTCAAGAATAGAACCTGGGTCACCCTGTGGCTTTATGCCAGAGGCAATGACCGGCAACAAACCAGCCCAGTCTCTCCTGAAGCTATGTTTTATCTGGCCCACAGAATGGTGGGGTTTTTTTAATTTGAAATAATTTCCAACATTTAAAAACTGGAAATTTTCAGATGAAAACCCAGATGTCCATCGTTTTTCTTAGAAATTGGCAACTCGAGGAACAGTGGATCCACTTTCTACAAGACCCTTGAGACAGGGCATGCGCACTCCAGGCACCCCAATCCCCGTGGTTCACTTCATCCATTTACCTTCTTGGTTTCTATAGGAATCTGAGTCATGACACCTGGTCTCACCCAAGCTGCCATTTTGAGGCACCTTGTCTGACTGTTCAAACAACTTCGTATCTGGGCTATACATACCAAGTATGTCTGGCACTTGTTTCCGAGCCGTTGAAGATAATGAGCCAGATTTTCGAAATAGGTGAGCTACTTGCTGGCATTAATTCTGGCCATTTAAAAGAGCGTTTTCTCTGTAGGTCCTTAGTCAGTTACCCTGTGGGATGCTCAGCATTCACATAATGTCAAAAAGTACTCTTTTTCTAATGCGCTTGCTTAGTCATCAGGAAATTCCAACTTTATGTAAATGAGGCAGTTGGTATTTGTGAAGTCGAAGAGTTTATTTAGGAAAGCCACCTTGTCATCTAAAAACACTTATGGGCTGAATTGTGACCCACCCCCCAGACCCCCCAGATTCACATGTTGAAGCCCTAAGCCCCAATATCTCAGAATGTGACTGTATTTGGAGATAGGGCCTTTAAATAAATGCTTAAGTTAAAATGAGACCCTTAGGGTGGGCCCCAATCCAATCTGACTCCTGTCCTTATAAGAAGAAATTTGGACACACAAGGAGGCACTAGGGATGCACACGGAGGAAAGACAACGTGCGGACACAATGGAAAGACAGCCATCTGCAAGCGAAGGAGAGAGGCCTCAGGAGGAAACAAACCTGTTGACATCTTGATCTTGAACTTCCAGCCTCCAGAACTGTGAGAAAATTCATTTCTGTTGTTTAAGCCAGGTATTTTGTTATGGCGGTCCTAGCTAACTAATAGAGCTTCCTAAGTTGTATTTCTTTGGAGGAACCTCTGTGTCACCTTATGAAATGTATGCAGTAAGTTGTTAATTGATAATTCTTCTTGAGTTTATGCAGCTAGAATCCCGAGTTGACTGACAGCTGTGATTCTTTAGCTGCACATGAGAAACATCTGTGGCGCTTTTCAAACTAACAATGGGGGCTTCCCTGGTGGCGCAGTGGTTAAGAATCTGCCTGCCAATGCAGGGGACACGGGTTCAAGCCCTGGTCTGGGAAGATCCCACATGCCGCGGAGCAACTAGGCTCGTGAGCCACAACTACTGAGCCTGCGCGTCTGGAGCCTGTGCTCCGCAACAAGAGGCCACGACAGTGAAAGGCCCGCGCACCGCGATGAAGAGTGGCCCCCGCTTGCCACAACTAGAGAAAGCCCTCGCATAGAAACGAAGACCCAACACAGCCAAAAAAAAAAAAAAAAAAAACCAAAAAAACAAAAAACTAACAATGGGATCGTCCCCCAAAAGTCTGACTCATTGCTTTGGGGTTGGTCCTGGGCCTCTGGCTTTAAAAGTCTCCCAGGTGGTTTGCAGGTGCAGCCTAGAGTGAGAATTACTGACTTAAGGGGAAGGATCTGCCTCTCTAAAGAGGGGCCTAGGCTTCTGCAGTTCTCACCTGGGATTCCACAGCTGCCCATGCCATCCAGAAATAGGTCGGATAAGTTTACTGCCTGTATAACAGGACCTCTTAAGACCTTGAGTAAAAATGAGCCTCTGCCCTTGGGCCTCAGATTAGTGGGACCCCTCAAGTCTGCAAGTGGTGCAGCTCTGCCTATGAGGCACTTAACTCATGCATGTGGCCTGGCTGGGATCCAGGGGTTTGGTTTTGTTTTGCTTTTTAATCCCTTATCTCCCTGCCATTGATATCGTGTTTAATTTCTTGTTCCACCTTCCATACCAGTTGAGGGTGGGGCATCAGGGAAGGTGTTCCAGGAAGCTGTGGCTTTCCCTCTGCACCCTGGGCGTAGTAGAGCTTGGAGTCCCACAGAAGAGACAGCCATTTAGAGGAGCATATTCCCAAGGCCCAGACCCATGTGGCTTTCCTTTTCCAGCAGTGGCGAGATTCAGGGCCTTCCCTGGAGTGCTGGACCGTTCTATGGATTTGGCATCTTCCTGCCACATCTCTTACAATTAAAATGGTGTTTTCTGATGTTTATGGCTATTTAAGATTGCTGATTTTATTAACTTAATTCCTGGCAATTCTCAGCAGTCTCTCATGAGCCTGCTAGAATGCAAATATTGCCCTGTTCTGGTATTTTCTGTGAGCTGCGTGCTCTGCTTGTGTTGGAGAGCAGTGGTGTTTTTGAGAGTCAGACACGAGTTAATGGAGCTAGGACAGTGTTTACCCCTTCCTTCAAAAGCCCTCCCTGCCGTTGGCTGGTGTGTGTCTAATCTTTCTCTCTGCCATCAGGTATGACATCTTGACCCCATGTCATAACTTCATTCCCTGATAAGTGCTGTCTTGGTAAATTCGACTGTAGCGGGGCAGACCTGCCTGACCTGACGAACCACAGAAACCTTTAAGTGCATTACGAAGCTCCCACTGAACACTTTTATCACAAAAGCAAAGAGAACGGGGTCACTTTCAGGACCTCATGGATGAGTGGGAAAAGAAAGAATTTTATAAGGGACTTGGATCTCAAGTTTTCGTTGATTCAAAGTGGTATCACCAAGATCATAAAAAAGGGGAAAAAAGCAATTTGCTGCACTGTAGGTCTAGAGTTTAAGAAAAGTCCAGTGATACCCAGTGTCTCTTAAAGCTGGAGAAAGTTCTGGTGGCCTCACTCAATGCAGGTGGATATTTATAATTATGATCTTAAACTGATCATGTGAGCACCTGTTATTCAAGTGATGATGTATTACAGCTTGCCTGAGTTAAAGTCTAGCAAAGATCTTCCAACTCTTATATCTTGAAATTTCTTGAAAGTAAATGCTGAGCAAGCAAGGACTGGAAAAGATATGTGTTACACCCACATTCATAGGGGTATTATTTACAGTAACCAAAGGTAGAAGCAGCTCAAGCAAGTGTCCATTGGCAGATGAATAGATAAGCAAAATGTAACAGAATATGGTTCAGCCTTTAAAAGGAAAGAAATCCTGTCGTGTGCTACAACACGGATGAACCTTGACATTATGCTAAGTGAAGTAAGCCAGGCACAGAAGAACAAATACTGTATGATTCCATTTATATGAGGTACCTAGAGTCGTCAAATTCATATAGAGACAGAGAGTAGGATGGTGGTTGCCGGGGGCTGCGAGGCAGGGGGTTGAGGAGTTAGTGTTTAATGGGTACAGAGTTTCAGTTTGGAAAGATGAAAGAGTTCTGGAGATGGATGGTGGTGTTGGCAGCACAATAATGTGAATGTACTTAATGCCACCAAACTATACACTTAAAAATGGTTAAGATAGTAAATTTTATGTGTATTTTGCCACAATTTTAAAAAAATGCTGAACAAATAGAAGATATTATTATAATTATTATGCAAAGTGAGTATTTGATGTGATGTTTTCTGAATTTCTTCTTTGGTCAGATTTATATAGAGAAGAGCCAAAGTTACAGAGAATTGCTTTTATCACGCCTGAGAAGTCTTAAACATGAAGCAGACTGCTCAAAAAAAAAGGGCCTTTGATAGACATTTTGAGGAAGCTAACCTTCCAGACCCATGTGTCTGCCTGCCTACTAGGCATACCCACTTCTCTCTCCCAGGCATTTGCCCAAAACTGAGGTCATCTTTCCCGTTAGAGCTGCTCCTCATCTGTTCTTCCCCATTTCAGTGAATTGTGTCATTATGCATCCAGTTGCCCAAGCCTGAAGTCTGGGCATCTTCCTTGAGTCCTTCATTTTTCTCACCACCTCCTACACGCAATCCAAATTAACAGGGCCTCTGTCTGTCCACTCAAAGACGTAGTTCATAGCAGAACCTCAAAAACATTATGTTAAGTGAAAGAAGCCAGGCATAAAAGATTACATATTGTATGAGTCCATTTATCTGAAATATCTAGAAAAGGCAAATCTATAGAGACAAACAGCAGATCACGAGTTGCCTGAGGCTGGGCGTGAGAGCAGGGATTAGGCATAAGGGAACTATCTGAGGTGATGAAAATGTCCTAAAACTGGATTATGGCAATGGTTTTAGTAAATTCACAACTCTGTGAATTTACTAAAAATCACTGATTTACACACTTTAAAAAAGTTAGCATTTTATTTGGGAAATAACTTAGATATTTTATATTGAACCAAATAGATTTACTATGGAAAAGATGCAGAGAAGCATGACTTTATATCAGGAAAGATATTTTAAAGGTTTCACAAAAGATTAATAAGGCCTATTCACTCTGATTCCCTAGTTGTTCTCCCTATTGACCCCTCTCTTGAATCCTCTCTGCATTATCCTACTTCAGCGTATTTATTTGTTTGTTCAACAAATATTTGAGCACTTATTATGTGCCACATTCTGTTCTAGGTGCTTGAGGTATAGTAGGTAAACCAAGCAGATAGCCCTGCCCTCATGGAGCTTACATTCTGGGGTGGAAGGACTATCACCTTCAGCCTATACTCCTGTGGCCATGTCCTAACTGGTCACTGGCCTTGCTCCCCTCCCATTGGTGGCCACTGCAGGCAAAGCAATCCTTCTGAAATGCAAATCTGATCTCATTCCTCTACTTAAAAACTTCCAATGCCTTCCCATTACTGCTTGGATAAACTTCAAACTCCTACCCAGGCCTTTGTGTCCAGCCCCCTTTGCCACTTCCTTTTTTGTGCTCTACTCCAGCCATACTGATTTCTTTCCATTCCTTGGTCTTGCTGGGCTCTCTTCCCTCCATTCTCTTTGCCCAGCTAACTCCCATTCATTCGCTAGACCTCAGTTTAGAATCCTGTCATAATCCCTCAGTTCCAGTTTAGGATGCCTCCCTGTGGTCCTCCAGCCTGCCACAGATTCCATCACGCAGTGCCCATGGTATACTAGTTGCTCAATAAAACATGCATTTTAGATGCATCAACACCCAGAAAGGAACATCAGGGAGAGACAGGTTTAGCTGGTGTTGACTTTTCTTATTTGTGTGATGCTATGGCCTCCACACTTAAGGGAAAGAGTGTTTTTCAGAGTTCTGATCTGGAAAACATAAGCTTTATATACTATTTCCATTAAGGATACCATGAGAATGTCAAGATGATTTGTCCTTTTTTTTTTTTTTTTCAAACAGAAAGTCACAAAAATTATAATCATCCTCATCAGTTTGATTTGTCCCTCTTAAAAAAATAAAACATAGTAAAATTTTTTGGTCTCATTGTATACATGGGACTAATATTAATGAAGTGGTATTTGTATAAAGTTCTGAGCTCATTTAGCTAAAAATAAACTATGGTAATATATTTTCAGAGAGAAATAAAACAGAAAAAATTCTATCCCTGCTTCTGGCATTTAAGATTATTGCTTTAGCAGGCATACATCTTAAATGTTTTGATCAGACTCTTCTTACTGTAAATTATTCTGTCACTTCAAGTTAGGGACAAAAAAGGAAATATCCTGTTTACTCCCTTCCCCAGCCTGTATTGATAGGACCAGTAAGCTCAAACTGTGTGGGAAGTTTCCTGCTTTAAAATTTATTTACTCTCTGAAGAAAAGCTACTTTTATTTAAACCCATTATTTTCTTTAAAGCATACATGGGTTTTAATTTGGTGAGAAAAATATCCTTGCCATTAGAGGATTCTGCCTCATTACCTCTTATAAAAAAACCCCTCCTCCCCAAATTTGCAGAACTAAAGGAAGCATAAATTAAAACAACATTGTTTTTTGTGGCTTTGATCAACAAACACCCATCTCCAAAAGAAAAACTACAAGCCAGGCCAGATTCAAAAACAGTCCCTTCCCTAAATTAAATCAGTCAATATAAACAGCTTAGCCTCCCAACTGGATAAGAAAGGAAAAAACAGGATGGGGTTGGGGGATAGGAAGAAGAATTTGGAAGGAAATTGAGTTGGGTTCCTTATTTTGCCTGTTGGCTTGAGTGTCCTTAGTTGTTAGCTCTATGAGTATCAGACTTTTGATTCGGAATTGAGTAGTAAGGGCTTAATGTTGTCTGTTCTTTGGACTTAAAAAGCTTCTTTGCCATCACCCATTACACACATGTAATTTTTAAAATATCCTATTGGCCAGTGGTTCAAAAAGATATATTCCTCCAAAGAAAGAGGAAGATCTACAGTTTTCCTTTCTGCTTCTGCAAATGCTTATATATTTCTCTTTTTTCCCCTTTTGTCCACATAAAGAGAAAGAATATTTATGTATAACTACGAAGCAGCTTGCTAAGAGAAGAAAAGGGGGAGAGGGCAGCCCAAGGAGCAGTCATGTATTTTTCACTTTGGAAGATATTCGGTTATTTTCTTTTTCTTTTTTGTTCTCTAATTTTTTTTTAAGTTTTCAAAGTTTTAATTGTGGTAAAAAAAAAAACACACATGACATCATATTTACCATCTTAATCATTATAAAGTATACAGTTCATTGTGTTAAGTATAGTCACATTGTTGTGCAACAGATCTTTAGAATGTCTTCATCTTACAAAACGGGGACTCTATACCCATGAAACGACAACTCTCCATTTTCCCCCTTTAATGTTGTTTTTAAACTGGAATTAAAATGATGGAGTCTTCTGATTCTGTATGATGTCCTCATTACCTCACATGTCAGGAAGTCAAAACTTTTAAGTGTTTCTTATGTAATGTAAGAGATACCTGTTTTCCATGAACAGTGATTACTTGTTTACATTTCTCTAGGTTACTCATCTTTTCCTCTCTCCTACACATTCTAAGATAGGTGAAGGAGGAAACAAATCCTATCCTTGAACCCTCAGCAGACTGGCCTCTCTGACTCTCCCCTAACGTGGGGATCAAGGGTGAGTTGGCCTCTAATCACGTAGAACCATCCTCCTTGCCAGGAGCATACATAAATTTCCAGAATTTCTTCCCTCCAACCTACATCCTCCCCCTTTCCCCCACTCTCTAGCAACTGGTCTCACGCTTCACACCAGCTGCCAGGGTCCCCACTTGGGTTGGCTCCAGTTTTCTGAAGCCTGGCAGTTAGTTAATAAGAAAACCAGGATGTAAATCTCTGGCTCAGACAGTTTCCTGTGGGGGAACTTTTTTTCCCATCAGATCTTTTCATTCCAGCTCATGAAGAGGAGACCAATGCTCTCTTCAGACACAAATGCAAATATAGACCAGAGATAAACAAGGTGGGGTGCAGACAGGGAGCAGGAGGGAAGCTTAAAGTCAGGACACTTAGCACAGGCTTTCATTCTTTTGCCTAAAACTCATCCATTTCATGAAGAGTTGGGATCTCACGTTGGATTTTTTTTTTTTTAATAGCAGAATTCTTAATCTGGTAGTTCTAGCACTGATAGGGAAAAGATTCTCACTTAATAATTAGTAATATGAAATTTCCACTGGTATTTCTAAAAACAAGTTTTAAAGCACTCTTTGTTTTGTGAAGTCAGTGTAGTTCTAAAACTGTATGGAACGCGTATTGGGGATCTATCTCTACCATGCACTGCAATAGACATGAGTAAGAAAGATGTGGTCCCTGCATTCTAGAGTCTTGCTGTCTGTCTGGTTGTCAAAACCCTGGACTATATTACAGTAGAGAAGGCTGAGGGCTGATACAGGCTAAGGAACAAAGTCAGGGGACCCTTTTGAAAGTTCTATAAGTGATATGATAAGATAAATGAAATGCTCAGCAGAGCGCCTGAGACATAGTGTTCATTAAATGAAAATCGTTATTAATATCAATAATAGCATAGATAGACATTAGCCCCAGGAGTACATATAATATAGGGCATACACATAATAAAACAAATAATGCTTCAAAGCCATATATAGGCACCAAAAATTTAGTTCATAAATTCCAGGAGTTGGGGGGAAAGCTAGACAGGTTGGGGAAAGGTTTTAAAAGACTAGGACTTACATAAACAAAGAGGGACAAAAACAACCTAGACTCATAAAAATGAGATGACAGGCATGGGTATAATGGCCTGGAAACATTAATTCACCCAATATCAACATGTGCTGTGCACGATGGGCATCAGAGATGAAGGAGGCATAATGCCTTTCCTGACACACCTAGTCTAGGAGGGGAGATTTTTGTTTAATGGCACCAATAGCTCTATTCAAGGTAAAATGTGATAAGGGCTATAGAAGATGACTGAATGATGTATTTTTGAACATTCAGAGGAGGGAGAAGTTGCTTTTGGTTAAGGATCAGAGAAGTTTCATTGAGAAAGGAATACGTTTTGTAGGTTCTGGGAGGTTGGCTAGAATTTCCTTAGTAGAGATTGGGGTTGAGGAAGGAACCTCTACCCAGACAACGGAAAATGTGAGTAAAGTGCCAAAGAGGGAAACCAAGGAGTGCTTGCAAAATGGTAATTATTGGACTCATTGACAGCCGAGTAAATGTGGATGGAATCAGGCAAAGTTAAGTGCCCTTCATTTGGGAAAAAACAATTTTTAAGGGAAAAATATAGTAACTTTCCATTTACCCAGGAAAAAGAAGATCATTCTGGAGAGATCTGGGGCTTTGCTCATCCTCCATTAGACATATAGGCAAAAGGCATTTTTAAGTAGCTTTCTTTTTCTTGATGCTCTGAATGGCAATAAAGTCTTTGCCTACAGACAATAGATGTGCCCACTTTCCTTCATCCTCTAGGAGACAGCAAAACCTCGTCCTCTGATTAAAGGGGTTTAGCCTGCATTCTCTTGGTCATGCAGAATGGTGTGAGAACAAGGCCTGGCCTTTGGAGTCAAGCAACTGCTTTGATTCTTCATTCTGCCCCTTCTACATTGTTGACTTTGGCAAGTTACATAAAACTGAGCTTCGTTTTCTCTTCTATAAAAGAGGACTAGTAATAGCTACCTTGAGGTATTATTGTAAAAATTAGAAATAAATTATGTGAATCCTGAGGCATGTGTAAAGCTAATACTGGGCACAAAATAAATGGTGATTGTTGCTATTACTGATAGGCTACGCTCAAGCTCTTTCTGGTCTACCACTGAGAGATGGCAGCCAACAGCCTGCGAGAAGCTCCCAGGACCCTGATATCTTATTGCCTTTGGCCAATAAAACCACACTTTGGACACCTCCCAAAGGTGCTGATTACAAGAACTTTAAAAATAAATTTTCTCTCCCATCTTATCTTCTGGTTCCTAGGCAGGCGCACTAACACCTGCGGAATAGGAATATGCTGACATCCGGCTTGGAGAACAGTTTCATGAATACCTACTGGGAGAAAGTTGTGCTTAAAAGCAAATAAGCTGCAAAGTAGAGAAAAATTTTCCTCTTGCTGGAATCTACATGTGAAAGTATAAAATAAAACTGTGTGACTTGAGGCAAATGAAAAAGATCCTAGAAAATGAACTATTATGGTGTTTGGAGGCTAGAATCTTTTCTTAAAGCACATTGTTGCAGTTTTTAAAAAATAAGAGGGGACGAATTGGCTTAAGTCAATAGTTAACTGCCAAAAAAAGTAAACAACAGCTATATTTAATTTCTCTGTTTTTATTTTGAGAGCCAAAGATGCTAATACTTCAAGACCAATGAAGCTGCCAATTAGCTAGTGGAAAATTTTATTTTCAAAAATAAGTTTACAAATGAGGATAAGGTGATTTTTTTTTTAAACCTTAAGCACCAAATAGGATTGAACTCCTTTTGAAAAATATGTAGACATTAAATACCATGTTGTCTAAATTTCAGTAGCAGTAAATCATCAAAACAAGTCATTTACATTTCAAAAATTCCAATTGGTTTTACCTTAGCAACTTTTCTTGTTTTTATCTCTTGAAGTTACACTTCTGTAGCACCTTGGGTTGTTCTTAAAGCAGTGTATGGCAATGTTGATGTCATTTAAATATTTAAAATATTTATGTGTATTCAAGATTCATATAACACAATCTTAGGAAGAAAATCTAGTTAGTAGAATAGATGTCTTGTTGCTATGAATAAGATTCATGAGATGTCCTTTTTGAAAGGCCTAAAATTCTGATATAATGGAAAGACCAGAAATGCCAAATCACTGAGCAATTAAAAAAAGAAGTAATTTTGGTTTTGTTGATTTTTGTATCGTTACGAAGAAATCACTGTTGGTTTCTTTAATGAATTCTCTTGGTCAGAGAAGCGGCTCTTTACGATAAATAAGTCAGAGGTTTGTAAGCAGTGGAATAACATGATGCTTTTAGGCATTAAGACAGATTTCTGTAAACCATTTGTTCAGTTTGTATGCCAGTTTATGACAGTATCACCTGTCTCTGTTTCCAGTTCTGCTTTCTCCTTATGTATTACGTATGATCAGATTCAGATACCTCAACTCAGCCTTAAAACCCTCCACCTACGGCCCCCTAGGCATGCAGCTGTTTTCATCCCAAGTCTACTCTGCCCAGTCTTTCTTCCTTTTTATCTCTCATCTCCTGCACTATCTCAGTGGCTCTTTCTCCCCACCTGGTCACCGTGCAGGCTCTCAGACGAGGAAGCAGTTCTTTTTAAAACACAAGCTGCAAACCAATGACAGAAATTGCACTGAGTTCCATCCCTAAACTGGTGATGCTTCCCCTTCCTCACACCTCCCCCCACTCCTTATTTATCTTCATCTATATCTTCAGACACTTAGGCATATTTTTTCTGGAAAGAAAAAAAAAAGTTTATCGCTTCCATCAGAACATTTTGGATTATGTCCCAGAAAAGATTACAGTTCTCAGTTCTTATGCTTCTTGGCCATCATCAGTTCAGACACTCAGTTCCCTTGACAGAAAATAATGTTCACACTTCTGCGCAGGCCCAGGTTAGGCTGAGAATGCTGGCTGGCTCTGCCCTGAACGCCCTTGCCCATGCCACCTCTCCACTTTCCCGGTGACAAAGGACATACCGGTATTTGAATGCACTCCAGTTCAACCCATGCTCTTAAGGACCTGTCACTTCTGGAGTTTTACCTTTCAGGGTTCTGGGCCGTCAGTCCTCATTGTCACCTAGATCACATGTCTTTTTCCCAGAGTCAAATGCCCTTCACATACCAAGCACACTTCACCTTCTTCCGGAAGGTTGCTGCCGCTGATGGGAGGCGGCAGTTGTTTGAGGTTCACATCATCCCCGTTCAGAGCTTTGGGGTTGAAAAGGGAAAACCCTTTCGCCAGCACAAACAACGACAGTCACTTTTAAGCCAGTGAGATTTCATTGTTTGAATTGTGCTTGACCTGTACTTTTTACAAGTGAATTTACAAAGTGGATTTTCTCCCCTGAAATTTTGCTTGGTGACCAAAATTGAAATGAATACCCAGAGTTGAAGATTTTACCATAATTCTCTGACATAATCATCATTCTCCTCTATACAAAGTTAATCGTGATTATAAGAGCAGCCTAATTAATAAGAGCTAACATTGAATATGCACTTACTTTATGCCAGGCATTGTTCTAAGTGCGTCATTGAGCCAGAGACACAATTATGGGAGAAAACATGTTTCATTTTTTAAAAGACTGACTATAATTTCTGTTTTGAGACCTCATTCAGCAAGGAGACAGAAACAATATCAGCCAATCAGTCTCCTCCAGCTCCTGGGGTTGCTGCTGAGTTGTAAGGTGCTTAGACAGAGTCCAGGGTGTGTGTGTGTGTCTGTGTGTGTCTGTGTGTGTCTGTGTGTGTCTGTGCATGCACCCATGCGTGTGTTGCAGGGAAGTCAAGTAAAGTTGCACCTTTGGTCTCCATGTCACCATCTCCCCATGCTGGTATCTGACATGTCTGATCACATCCAAGCTGGGATGGTGGCGTCTGCAGCCTCCTCAGACCCATCTAGCATCTATGCCCTCTTGGCTTTACCAGAAACATTCTGCCTCTCCTGGATCACTCTGGATTGAGAGGATTGCTGAAAGCGTGAGCCTGTCTCCCACCTAGGTGCACCACATAGATGTTTCTTTGACTCCTACTCTGTGACGAGGTTTTCACTTAATGATCTGGACCTCCCTCCACATCCTTACCTATAGGTCCACCTCTTTTCTTTTAAATGCTGCGTGATAGGCTTCACAATTAATTTAACCATTTTCTATATGAGTATTTAGGCTGCTCCCAATCTCCAGGATGCACTTCTAGTCTTTCAACCAAGACCTTCCAAAGAGAACGCTGTCAATCCTTGTCTCCTGGATGACTTGAGGCTGCTGAGCTAAGTGACTGTTACTTAATCAGTAACCCCCGTCACGCCATAACACTGAAAATGGCCTTTGTCTCCTATGTTTCCATGAGGACAAATACTTGCTGGCTACCTTCACTGTCGAAAGCTATCCCTTCAAGTCTTATTCTGCTGGTTCTGTTGTTGTTCTGTTCTTCCTTTTTGCTTCTGTTTAGACCTATACAGTTCTGATGCTGGATCCCAAATCTGGCCCACAAAGCCGTGCACGCTGCTGTTGAGTGCCGCACTAACATGCATTTGCAGAGACGCAAATAGTGACTGAGCATTTGCCTAACTAGTCCTCCTCTCTCTTTTCCTTGGGTTCTGACCTTTGCAAGATTCTAAGTAACTTTATGGGTAATAACCAGGTTGCATAAAGGCCTTTACTTGGGACCCTGGTCCTGGGGCTAAAAGAACAGCAGGAAACACAGAAGAGCCCTTGTCAATATGAATCGGCTGCTAGCAGCAGAGGATGCCTTAAATAAGGAGAGAAAGGAAGGTGTCAGCACAGAGGACTTGCAGGCTCAGTGGGCTATTTACGAGAAAGGTCTGTGATAGAGGGGTAACTAACTCTGAGAAGCTGAAAGAAATTATAGGGTTTTCCCCTTTCATGTTACAATCATCACTTCATGAAATAAATCATTTCCCAGGTTTGAAGCAGTCTTAAATGCATTTCCTTACTTTCAGTTTCCATTTTAACATTTTATTCAGTAGGATGGTTGTTCACTTGTTTTTCACATTTTTCTGTGAGCAGTTCAAAAAAATCAAAATATTTATCAAAGTGAATACTACATTAGAAGTTATAAAAAGTTCACACTAAACCCAAATACCCACTTGAGAAGGAAGCACACCATATGTTCTTCCTAATATTTTCTCTCTGAAGCAAATAATCTGTGTTTCAAGTGTATTCTCTCTATTTATTTATTTATTTGGCAGTGCCGGGTCTTAGTTGTGGCATGCAGGATCTTCAGTTGCGGCATGGAGGCTCTTAGTTGTGGTGCATGGGATCTAGTTCCCTGACCAGGGATTGAACCCGGGCCCCCTGCATTGGGAGCACGGAGTCTTAACCGCTGAACCACCAGGGACGTCCTTCAAGTGTATTTTTTCTTGATTGTGTTTATATTGGCCATTAAATAGTCCCTAGAACTGATTTTCAATATTCAACAGATGTTGACATTGTTTTTGTAAGGTGTCAACATCCAAAAGAAGAGCACAGATGAACCAGGGAATTTATTGTATAGCTGTGGCAAGAGCTTGTTGTTGTTGTTATTTAGCAAAGACTCTTATGTTTCAAATAGTTGTATTTTTCGCATTAAAACGTTATTTATTTGGAATAATAGAAAGAAGGCCAAATGATTGGTAAGAAGTAATGGTTGACTATTTCTAAGTGAAATTTAGTTTCATATTCTAACGTATAAAAGTAATGGTAGAGGGCTTCCCTGGTGGCGCAGTGGTTGAGAATCTGCCTGCCAATGCAGGGGACACGGGTTCGAGCCCTGGTCTGGGAAGATCCCACATGCCGTGGAGCAACTAAGCCCGTGAGCCACAACTACTGAGCCTGCGCGTCTGGAGCCTGTGCTCCGCAACGGGAGAGGCCACGACAGTGAGAGGCCCGCGCACCGCGATGAAGAGTGGCCCCCACTCGCCGCAACTAGAGAAAGCCCTTGCACAGAAACGAAGACCCAACACAGCCAAAAATAAATAAATAAATAAATAAATTCATTAAAAAAAATAGTTAAAAAAAAAAAAAAAAAGTAATGGTAGACTATTTCTAAGTGAAATTTAATAAAGTACAACATATATTGTAAAACTTACTACCGTAATACAGAAAAGAAGCTAAATTTGTGAAAAAAATTCAAAATCCGAATCACGTATATGATTTCTATATGTAGTTTCTTTAAAGGTATAATTAATTAAATGTGTTAGACTAATTGAAATTAAATAATTCAAAGAATAACTGCTGAAGCTGGAATTTAGAGCATATGGAAGTCATCCTAAATTTCTTAAGCTTTTTGTTTTTGTTTGAAAAAGATACTCATTCTCACAGTTTCTCCTTAGTAATAAGACCTGACAATTATAGTGGAAAAACAAACTTCTAAATGTGTATACAGTATGAATCAGGTCATTCTGAATTATGCCAGGTCCTCAATTAGAATAGTCTAATATGATTTTAAATATTTTTAGGTTATCATATTTAACTCAAACTTAAATTTGGGTTTGTAGGTTGAAATATTTAAGTGAGATGTGGGAAAATGATTTGGCCAATGAATGCATACAGTGCCCGTGCTGGCTGCCTAAGGGGCCAGTCCTGTCTCCAGTCTTTTTACTTTTTTATTTTTTTGGCTACCTTGGGTCTTCGTTGCTACGCGCGGTCTTTCTCTAGTTGTGGCGAGCGGGGCTACTCTTCGTTGCGGCACGCGGGCTTCTCATTGCAGTGGCTTCTCTTGTTGTGGTGCACGGGCTCTAGAGCGCAGGCTCAGCAGTTGTGGCGCACGGGCTTAGTTGCTCCGCAGCATGTGGGATCTTCCCGGACCAGGGCTCGAACCCGTGTCCCCTGCATTAGCAGGTGGATTCTTAACCACTGCGCCACCAGGGAAGCCCTTCAGCTCTCCTTTCGACTCATGACCCCTCTCCCATCACCACCTGGGTGCACCTTCCACGCGCCCCTGTCTGGTATGTCTCTGTGTAGGTGAGCGCTGTGGTCCCCACGCTGCCAGGGACTTGTTCCCGTGTCTCTGGTCTTTTCCTCCCACCACCTGCTCCAGCATCAGAGAAGACTTGGGGAGGGGAAGGGCAAAAATGTGCCTCTTTCCAAGTGTAAATCTTATGGTACATAAATTATATCACAATAAAGATGTTTAAAAAATGAATCATGACTTTAAACAAAAGACAAAGTATGCAAACAGCAGGTTGCTGACTGGCCATGCACACCCTTTCTCTAAGGTCAGGTTGTGTACTTTTCCTATTTGTTCCCACCTCATAAAAGATTTTGGCATTTTTTAAAGCTTTATTTTTTGATCAATAGATCTGTTTTTATTGGAAAAATAAAACATTTTGGATTCTAGTGTGATGCACCATTTCTGAGAGTAGTCTTGATGCAGGAACTAAAGGGCAGCGTGACTTGACAGAAACCATCTTGGCATTCATCCATACATGCACCTGATATGTGTAACTATTTCATGGTCATTTATCATTTATGGTTTGTAAGGAAGGGATGGACCATTTTGCAGGACAACTGAGGCACCAGGTGAGGGAACTTGCCCCTAGCTCATGCAGAGAGAAGTTCGTAAAATTTTGTATTGCTGTGGAGATTTTTTCATTTCCAGTCTCACCTTTGATCCCACAAGACAGTTTGTTTTCCTTTCATCTGCAAGTATCTGACGATGCCTCTAAATTACAGATACCAGTAAAAAGTATTTTTCCAGAATCTGCGGTACAATGGAAGCCCAGGGACTTCCCATGGTAGTGATGGATTTCACTGGTATAATACAGGCTGTGCAGGAGCTAAAAGTTGGATCCAAAGTACTTTTAAAACATTTTTTAAAATTAAAGTATAGTTGATTTACAATGTTGTGTTAGTTTTTGGTGTACAACAAAGTGATTCTGTTTTGTATAGGTTATACGTTACAACATATTGAATGTAGTTCCCTGTGCTATACTGTAGGACCTTCTTGTTTATCTATTTTATATACAGTAGTTTGTATCTGCTAATCCCAAACTCCTAATTTATCCCTCCCCCACCCCGTCCCCTTTGGTAACCATAAGTTTATTTTCTATGGCCAAAGTGTGTTTTGAATCACCAATTTAAAGTGATGTCTCATGCAGGAGTGGAGGGATCTGGTCCACCCTTATGAGATTTCACCTGACCCTGAGCACTTAGAAAACAAGATAAAGCAGCTGCAGGAGAGGAGGTCTTATCTATTCTGCCTACAGAGCTCCTGGCTGTGTCCTCAGCTGATACTTCTTACTTCCTCAACATGGTGGCAGCGGCAATATGCTTGCTAAGCTGTAAGGACTGACCACGTTGTTTAAAGCTTAAGTTCTGACCATCACCTGCTTCCACCTAAAACTAGATTCCTACAGGACATTAGGACACAGGACCGGCAACAGTAGCCTCCCTGCTTCTTACATCTAGCAACAATGTGTGTGGGTACCTCTCTGGCTGTGTGGCAGGTATATATATATTTGTACATGCTTGTGATACCATAGTGAAAACAAAATACAATTTTAAGGGAGATAATACCCTGGGAAGGGGGAGCCTGTCCATGAAGATAGCTGTAAAGAGGCCTATTTAGTTGTTGCTGTAGAAGCCCTAATGGCTTCTGCATTCTGCCGGGATATTACAAAGAGCACAGCCAAGTAAAGGCAAATAATATTAACTCTATGGGAACTGAGGCTTCTAGTTCCTACCTAATTAGGCATTCTCTTTTCTGTGTCTATATGTGTATCGCCTTAAATATAGAACCTGAAATTTTAACAGGCATTCTGCTTGAGTGAGAAGAAATAAAGCCAATCTCAAACCTTACTGTTATTTTAATCTCTGGAGATGACATGTGAAAGCAATTAAGAAAGGTACTCTCTAGGAAAAAAAAAAAATCTTACCTCCCTTGAAAGAGGCTGGAAGAGCCTTTGAAGAAAGATGAAGCTGAAAATAGCACCATAGCTTCCTTAAGAATATTAAATGGGCACCTCTATCTTATCCTAATGCAAAACAAATGCAAATGTACATATTGCCCAAGACCCCAAAGTTTGTAAAGCTGAATCCAAAATTTCCTGAAAGATCACAGTCATAACCACTGAATAATCACCTGTCTCTCATGTAGAGAAGATGCTCCTGGAAACAAAAGAACTGGGAAGGGAGGTTTCAACAGCGTTAGCGTTCAGCAACAACCTGAAATTCTCTGGTTGATTTATACTGAAAAAGGACACACTCTCCGTAGATGGTTATTTTCCTTGTAATGTGAGGTGCTTTTAAAAAAAAAAAAAAAAGATGTGAACTTTTTACCTTGCTTCTTCATTCATGCTTCATTTGATCAATTACTAACTATATAGCCCCTGAAAAGCGAGCGCGGGCTTCTTGAAGTGGCTCTTTTTCTTTTGGCTCCCTCTTCATTTCAAAATGGGCGGGGAGGTGGAGTTAAGACACCTTTCTGACTGTGAACCGATAAAGCAGGGCCTGAGAGTGTGTGCGTCGGTCCCCTTAATACCACGAGGACCCGAGGACGCTGACTGCGGAGGGGCTAGCGGAGCCCGACTCTCGCAGCCCAGAATCCGTTTTCAAACCTTAGGGAGCCAGCGCTGCCATTGAAATGCAAATCCCGTCCTGAGCGTCCGGGCCAATCCGGGAGGCTTCCTGTGGGATTACCTGGTGGCGAGCGCCGAGCGAGCGCGGATCCTCCAGCGCGGCCCCCGCGGCCGGGGAGGCCTAGTGGTCGGGTGCCCCCCGCACCCTCCGGGCCCTTCGCCCGGGTTCACCCCCCAGCAGCCGCGCGCCCCGGGCCCGTCGCACCGCAGCCGCTGTAGCCGGGGCGCAGCGCGCTGGGCGCGGCCGAGCCGCCCATTGTTGAGCGCGGCCGAGCCCAGCAGACGATGCCCCGCGCCGCCTCCTCGCAGCGGCGGCGAGGTTTGAACTTGGCGTCGGCCCGGAGCCCCGCGCGGCCCCGGGGGGAGGCGGCGGCGGCCCGGCCAGCGGCGATGGTGAGTGCGGGGCTCGGGTCCAATTCCCCTGGGCCGCGGGGGAGGGAGGGCGGGGGCCCGGCCGTCTGTTTTCTAAAGGGTGTCTATTTCGGTCCCTGCGGCGACTCTAGAAAATCCTGCCTGTGAGGATGGGTCCCCGGGCGGGCTTTCTCTGCCAGCTGCCGGCCTGATGGGGGTGGGTAGGTGGCGCGCTCCGAGGGTCTCCTGACACTCGTGGGCCTTGGCCTTTTTTTTTCTTTTTAAAAATTTTATTAGGAAGGCAGAAAGTGCCACTCCAAGGGGAAAAGAATTGCAGATTATTGACAGCACGAAAACTTTTCAGAAGAAATGATCTGTGAAATATTTTAATTTTGATAAATTGCTTCCCACGAGGGCTCCTACTGAGTTTAGAACGACATGCCTTTCTTAATGTTACTGGATTTGTTTCCGTAGGAAAGATCCCAAGTGTGCTTTTGAGGGGCATGCCTGCCCCTCCCCCCTTCCACTTGTTCCAGATCTTAAGGCGATTTCTTTTTAAAGTTGTGTTCCACTGTCATGCAGCAAAACTTAAATCATGAAAATGAAATTATACCTGACACATGCTTTACCCTGAGTTCCCAGAGAGATTAAAAGTGCTTTGCTGAAGAGTGGGGGAGAGGTTATAAAATTTCAATACATCCAGCATCCGGTGGGAGTTAGGGTGGGGTGTGACCGTCTCTTTCTCTCTGATGTATTTCGGCGTTACTTACTTACTTACTTACTTACTTACTTACTTACTTACTTACTTACTTACTTACTTTTATTTATTTTAATCGTAGTATTGTGGTGCACTTCTGTGCATGGAGGCTTTTGAGAGGAAGGGAATGGGAGCCCACATGCATATAATCTCCATGGAGAGATTGCTGTGAGACATCAGAGTGCAGCAGGAAATCTTAGCACAGGGGCTTCTAAAGATAGTTCTATGCGTCTCCTATTTCTAACTAGTTAATATTTAAAGACTAAATTATCGTTTCCAATTAAAAGCACATTGGTCAGACATATGGCTAAATCTTCCCTCAAATAATCTCACCAGAAGGTGGTTTACATTTTAATTAATTTTGATGATTAACTTTTGTCTTTTAAAATCTTTTTTTTCATTATAAAAGTATTACATAATTGCTGCAGAAAAGGTGGAATATACAGAACTAAGAAGGAAGTAAACTGTTTATAACAATAACATTTACGTTCTATTTGCTAAGGCCTAGTTTTTCATGGAAGCCTAGTCATTTGAAAACTTTGCAGCTGTGAACTTTTTTAAATTGCTAACAAACCTGGTTTAGGAGCTTAAATTAGGAATTGACAAGGAAGTAAATTTGTACTTTAGAAAATGTTATAACCAACAATAACTTATTCACATGGTTCATGGTTCAAATAAACAGAATTTATTGTGGCAATTTCTCTTGAATCAGCTTCCCACATCTGCTCCAGACAAATGGTTTCTGTTTGTATAGCCTGTTTTGTAAATACATCTCTACCATGAAGGCAAAGTGCCCAGACACATACCCCTTTCCAATGCTTGTAGCTAGGCTCATAGAGTTAATATTTTTTATTGGTTTCTGCATCACCATACGCTTGATAAAACCCTGGAGAAGGTTACCAAGGGACGTTGTAGAGAATTTACTTCCCTGGAGATTTTAAGAATAGGATAAACATCCATCTGCCTAGGATGGCTTCAGTGCAGTACTGTTTGGATAAAGGAAGGCTAGGTCACCTCTCAGAACCGCCAAATTGAGGAATTCTAAACAAATTTCAGTCCTCGATAACCTGGGACCAAAGGGAAATAAAGATTGCCTCAAAAACACCTGAGCCCAGGATGTGGCGAAGCCCTGTTTTGATTTATGTAAAACAAAGATTCTCCTTTGGTAAGAAAGATTTTAAATTATCTTCAGGACTTGCCAGTCCTTTTCTATTGATGGATAGAAAATCAACAATGATTTATTTACTTTCTAAGAAGTTCTAGGTTGAGGATAGTGTAAGTTCCATAACTTAAAGTAAATGAATGAATTGATTCATGGGAATTAAAAGTTCTGCCTCCCAAGGCCGGAAGGGGTGTGTGTGTGTGTAATAAACCCTGGAGCTAAGGTTGGTGTGCCTGAGAGCTTTCTCCACTTTGGACCCAACCTTCTTTTCAGGCTCCCATCTTGTGTGTTAAATCTGGTTACATTTTTACATCAACAGTTTGCTTTCTCCTCAACATTTATTCTTGACTTTCCATTTCCAATGGAGAAACTATGTAGTACTTTCACCAAAACCAGGTATTCCTGAAACTTCTATTGGAGGCTGTCCCCCTGAGCTCCAGCTGTGCTGCTGGTTTGCTGGTGATTTTCAGAAGGTCAGGATTTCATGGGTTGCTGCTTCCTCCGCCCTCCTGTTTGACAGAAGTATCCTGTAATTCTAACCACCGTGTGACCTCAATTGCAGCGACACCTTCCTCCCTTTCCGTAGTCACTTGATCAGGAGCAGCAACCCCTCGCCCTCCCTGCAGGATCGCTGGGAGGGGTTCACTTTCTAGGAAAGGTCATGTCAAAAGGAAAATGGGAAGTCAAGAGTCTCCTGGCTGAGCAGTTTTTGACTCCACCTCACACCCTTCAGCTTGTCCTATTTCTCCATGCATGCCAAGCATGTTTTCTTATGCTATGGTAACGCCCAAGAAGGAATAGGAGTATGGACAGTGGTCTTCATTTGTTCAACAAATGTGGGAGGTAGCCCAGCAACTGGAGATGGGTCCTCTGCCCTCAGGGAACTTGTCGTATTAAAGGAGAAATCAAACAGGTTAATAAGCTAGTGCCATTTGGAGGGAGTAGAGTACAGGGGTTAAGAACTTGTGTTTGTTGTAGAGTTAAACATACATCGACCCTGTGACTCAACGTATCCACGCCTAGCTGTTTACCCAAGTTGATGAAAACAAATGTCCACTAAGAGACTTGGACAGAGTGGCCGTAGCAACCTTATTCATAATTGCCAACAACTGGGAACAACCCTATGTCCATCAACAAGAAAATGGATAACCTGTGGTACGGCCATACTAATGGAATACTACTTGACAATCGAAAGGGATGAACTTGTGACACACACAACAGCCAGGGCGAATCTCCACCATTATGTTAAACCGAAAGGAGCCAGATACAAAAGGATACACAAACAGTTCTATTTATGAAGCACTAGAATAGGCAAAACTAATCTGTGACTGCAAAAGTTAGTGGTTGCTTGGGGTAGGTTGGGGGGGTGGGAGAGAGTTTGACTAGAAAGAGGTAAGAAGAGACTTTCTGGAGCCATGGAAATGTTCTGTGTCTTGATTTGCGTGATGGTTACACCGTATCTAACTCCATGGAACTGAACAATTAAGACATATGTATTTTATTGTGTGCGAAGCATTAGCTCAATTAGAAGAAGAACTTAAGTCCTAGAGATAGACAATGGTATACATCCCATCTCTGCTTGTAGGTTTATGTTACCTTGGGCAAGTTATTAAATGCCTCTGAACCCGGAAACGTTGGAAAGGAGTAAAACATCTCCTTCATAGGGTGGTTGTAAGGATTGAGTTAGATAATGAAAGTATTTAGCTTAGTTAAGGACTCAATAAATGTCAGCTAATAATTCCATGTACTGTGATAAATATGTGGTTTTGGTGTTAATGATAAAGTTATTTGCACTTTTTGCGAAAGCCATCTCATTTATTTAAGATTATGTAACATATTAACCGATATCCTTAGCATTTTATGTGTCTTCATTGTAATGGGTCCTTTTTCGAGGTTGTAGGGAATTTAAATTTAAAGTTCTTGCCTACCTGATCAAAATACCAGTGGGGCTTTGCTTTGCCAACAGAGGTAAACCTCAAAGAGAGGAAATACCCACTAGGCAAACCTCTCTTTATTTATTTATTTTGGCTGCATTGGGTCTTCGTTGCTGCATGCGGGCTTTCTCTAGTTGCGGAGCGGGGGCTACTCTTTGTTGCGGTGCACGGGCTTCTCATTGTGGTGGCTTCTCTTGTCGCGGAGCACAGGCTCTAGGCACACGGGCTTCAGTACTTGTGGCGCGCGGGCTCTAGAGCGCAGGCTCAGTAGTTGCAGCGCACGGGCTTAGTCGCTCCCCCGCATGGGGGATCTTCCTGGACCAGGGATCGAACCCGTGTCCTCTTCATTGGCAGGTGGATTCTTAACCACTGCGCCACCAGGGAAGTCCCACAAACCCCTCTTTTTCTGAGGACTGATTTAGTGGTAGCTGTTGAAGCTGAATTCCCAGATTAGGCTCACAGCATTCACAGAATCCAGGTGAAAGGTTTACATATTATAAACTCTTTCCAAAGATGTAGGGGGAAAAGAAAAAACGATCTCTGTATATTGTGCTTTTTTGTTGTTGTTGTTTTTAAAGACACACATTATATAACTGGAATTTTCAGTAAAATGCCTTGCACAGAGTGGTAAATATAATACTAGTTTACTTAATCTATTAAGCTTCAATTCTTTAGGTTCAACAGAGTGTTTGGGAAAGATGATATAAACTTTGCCAACTCCAACAGAGGCATTTTGTTTTTAGGTTGTTTTAATTCATTCACTAAACATTTATCAAACGTCTACTGATAACGTATTAGCCGCTGGGAATTCAATGATAAATAATAAGTCATTTTATACTCAAGGGTTCATAGCTGCCCTGATTGTGAATGTGAATGTGTGTCCATTTCTCTTGGACTTTTTTTCAGAGCAGAGGACTCTCTTAGGCTAGTTTTGTTGGGGTTTTTGTTTGTTTGTTTGTTTTTTAAATAGCTAACAAGAGCACTCTTTTTTTTTAATTTATTTATTTATTTATTTATGGCTGTGTTGGGTCTTCGTTTCTGCGCGAGGGCTTTCTCTAGTTGCGGCAAGCGGGGGCCACTCTTCATCGCGGTGCGCGGGCCTCTCACTATCGCGGCCTCTCTTGTTGCGGAGCACAGGCTCCAGACGCGCAGGCTCAGTAGTTGTGGCTCACGGGCCCAACGGGCCCAGTTGCTCCGCGGCATGTGGGATCTTCCCAGACCAGGGCTCGAACCCGTGTCCCCTGCATTGGGCAGGCAGACTCTCAACCACTGCGCCACTAGGGAAGCCCTTCTTGGTTTTTTAAAAAAGCCTCTTGCTTAAGGTGGAGGTTTAAAATCCTGGGTATTTTTCTCCCCCATTGGTACTGTTTTCTTAAACACCAGAATTTCTTCTTATCCTTACTAAAAATAACAACAAAATGGTCTCCTATAAAGGCAGTGTAGTCTTGTGGAAAGGTCTTAGACTGTGAAAACAGAACCACCTGGGTTTGAATCTGAGCTCTACTACCTACTAGTGATTTAGGGTAAGTTCTTAACTTCTTTAAGCCTGAGTTTCCTCATCTGCAAAATGGTGATAAAAGCAGTATTAATATAGATCAGATTAGGCTGTTATAAGGATTAAATGACAAAAGACATGTAAATATAACTAGCCTGACACCTGGTGGGTATTAATATCTAATATCTCTCGAGTACTTGCTAAGAGTCAAGCACTGTCTGAAACTCTTCTTGTATCTTCCTCACGCTCCTGTGAGGTAGGCACTATTATTGCCCCCTTTAGAGGTGAGGAAACCCCCAAACACAGAAGAGATTAAATAGCTTGCTGAGGGCATGGAGGTGCCAGGGTTGGAACCCCACAAGATCTTGCCTTTCAACTGAGGAGGTACATAATAGATGCCAGTTACTTTTCCCTTTTAGGTAAAATTATTTTAAGATTTCACTACTGCAGGGAGAAAGTTACACCAATAAGTGGTGCTAGGGCGACCATTATGGGCTGTATGCAGGTGAACGCTGGTGCTGGAGAATTGGTATGTTCTTAAATGGTCTATGGATCTACTTTCAACCTTGTGGAGCGGGGCTTACAGCAGAGGCGCTCATAAACATGTCAGGGTCTTTCCCCATCCCCTCAGCAGTCTTCCTGTGAGTGGCCCTCTCTGGCCTGTGAACAAAAAATGTGCATTTGGCCTAGACTTGGTGGAGCCCATGTAGGGATTGACATAGGTGTGATATTTTTTTGATCTCCACCGGAAGGCAGTGTGCTCCAGAGCCCTGAAAGTAAGAGGAACAGTAGGCCCTTGTTGCTTATTTATTTTATGTATAGTAGTGTGTACCTGTTAGAATATATATGCATATATATATATATATATACACACACACACACACACACACATATATACACATAACTGAATCACTTTGCTGTACACCTGAAACTAACACAGCATTGTAAATCAACTATACTTCAAAAACATAAGAGGAACAGTAAACCGTTGCCCCGGGATATTTTGTGTTCCCCATTTTCGTGGCTTTTCCTCAACTGCCAGATTCTGGAGAACCCTGAGTTAGAACTTTAAGTAAGAAGAAATCCCAAGTGGTAGATTGAGAACCCTACTGATTTAATGCAGACATACAAAGTCACATTGGCCAATTAAAATAACATGTGAATGCCTCAGGGGGAAACGTAGTTAAATATCTCTACAGACACGATTCCCTGTTTAGATGTGAGCCTTTTCACTTAATCCCCACTCCGCCCCACCAGAGTACAGGTTTTTGTGCAAGATGCTCTGTATTAATGTTCTCAACATCCAGGCCTCTCCTCTGCAGTGTAGCTTGACAGCCGGCATCTCAGGACCGTTTCCTCAACCACCCAGGTCTGTTTAAGACACGCCAGAAAGCCCCCCAGCAAGCAGAGCGGGTGCCGCTGGGGGCAGTGGGCTGAGGCCAGGGGGCATGAGGAGGAGCCCCTTTGCAAAGTGCTGCTTGTGTTAGAAGGAATGTCACCATGTACCAGTTTTGTCCACCCAAGTGAGCCACGTTATCTCAGGGCAAAGTTCCTGGCGGACGAGACTTCTGGGGCTCCGCTCTCTGAAGGGGAGAAAAGAAATCTGCAGGAAGAACCTACAGGGGTCTTGGCTCTCTGGCTGTCGCTGACCCCTCGAGGCTGCTTGGGTCTGTGCAAGCTCCGCCTGTCTCTAGTCTGATCCACAGTAACTGCTCGGCTAAAGTTAGGAGAATCGCAGGACTGTCACTTGAAGGCCCACTCTGCCTGTTCACCATCGCCTCCAGCCTCTTTCCCTCAACTTTAAGCCCTTTGTATCAGTTCCCATGGTTACCTCTTCACCACTAGCAGCTGGAATTCCGCAGTGAGAGGAGGCCGCCTCCCCACTGAGCCAGGTCTGGCTGGGGCGGAGGCCCCCCATCCGCGGCTGCTTCATGACATGGGGTCACAGCCCAGTACCTTCTCTTTGTCGTGGATTCTGTACCTTTCCCAGGCTTGGCATGCTGGCGTTCTAGTGGGAGGGGAGACCAGGGGTGATGCACGACTCACAGGGTATTTCCTGCCCTCGGCTGGCCTGGCCTGGTTGCCCCATGACCTGCCAAGCTCCTGCCCGCTGCCGCCTCCTGTGTGTTGGTGCCCAGGGGAGGGGGTAGGACCTGCTCTGCCCAATCAGATAAAGGTGACCACTCACTTTCCCACCTGCTTTCGCTTCGGCTTTTGTGCCCAGTACCATCTGTTTATGCGTAGTTGACATTCACAGGACCAGGCTCTGGTCTGGAAGGAATTGGTATCCAGGGCCAGTTTTCCTCCAGCCTGGAGGACCGGGCGGGCACAGGAAACTGGGGGATCATGTGGGGACCTGAGGTTCAAGAGGAGAACGTGACTAGCTCAGAGTTTGTCTTGAAGCTGTCACTTTAGATACCGTTTGAGGCCCAAATTCGTTCTCATTTAGGGTTCCGTTGGCCCCAGAGCTGAAACAGGAATTGTAACTACAAGTGGAAATTAACCAGCCCTGGTGGTGAAGGCGAGGAGAAGTGGCTACCAGTAGAAGCCACCACAGATCATCGCTCCTGAGAAGCCAATACTGGAAGAATTGTTGTGCTTTTCCTGGGATCAGGCAGCTCTGTTTTCTAGAGTTTGTTCTGTCTATAGATATGTGAGCGCCTAGGTGATATGGCTGTTGTAGATCGTGGTTAAGGGCATGCTTTGGAGCCTTATAGTGTGTTGGGTCTGTGTTTTACCACTCTATTTGTGATCTTGAGCAATTTATTTAAATTACCTGTGCCTCAGTTTCGTTTTCTGTGAAAGAGGGAGAACATTCCATAGGATTATTATGAGGATTGAATTTGTTATGTAAAAATACTTTGTAAATTGTAAAGTCCAACGCAGGTGTCAATTGGTAATATTTTTTAATGATGTTTTGAGAGTGCCATGCTAAGCTAAAGACAGATTTATGTCAGTCCCACTTTTGTGTTATGTATGTCAGTGGGTCCAGAATTCCCTGGAGAGGATAGGGTAGTGTTGGGCTGAGTGGGGACACACAGGATTTAAGAAAAGAAAAGAAAAGAAAAAGAACTCTGGACTGTATTACACTAACCCTATAGTAATCAAAGGAAAGGAAAAATGGTGGGGATAAGTAGAAACTTAGCCAGTGGAACCATAGTTACAAACACCTTGAAAAGGTGTATTGTAAACCACAAACAATTACTTTTCCACAAATTGACTGCAATTTGGTACCTTGCCTTCCATTTAAAATGTGCTTCCAAAGAATATAAAGCAACAGCCAGGGGAAAGCTTGGGAGACAGAGTCCCACTTTGGGTAATAGCAAAGGTTGGAAACATTTAGGTTTGAGATTTGGAGGCATTTAAATAGCATGGAATGTCTATTATCTACCCTAAAAAGCAGAAGGAATCTTGGATATTGTGGACACAAATGCAGTTGGCACGAGCTTAAAAAAAGTGCATGTGAGCTTCTTTCTAAGACCCAGTAATCCTCTTGGGCAAAGTAAGGATTAGGCCTCCCTCACAAACAAGGGGGTGAGTTCATTTTTGCTAAGATTCCTCAGCTGTTGCCAAATTTAGCCAGGGACCTATTTTCTCCCAATGAATGACCATGTCCATTTACATTTTTAACGTCTACCCCCTCTTCTCCAGGCAGGTCTAGGACAGGAGCAACTTATTTGCAAGTAGATGGGAGAGAGACCCTGTCTCCCACAGACCGCATTGCCATCCCAGGGACCTTCCAGAGCCAGAGCCCCTCCACCCACTTCTGCCCGCAGGAGGGCAGGGGTCTCTCTCCCCAGAGCCTGAGGTGGGAGGACTCCAGGGGCTAAAAAAAACTGGGCCCAAGCTCATCATGTTTTTAAAACAGACACTTTCGCTGAGTGCCATCCCTACCCACTGCCTGAGGCTCCCTCTGGTGAGAGGAGGCCTCCAGAAGAATTCCTCAGGCCAATTCTGTCAGCCTTGATGTTCCAGGAACCATTTCTTTCACACTGGTTGCTGGGTCCTCTGTGCCAGTCTGTTCCTAAGGGGCCCAGGTAATGCCCCATATTTCCTGTTCCTATATGCAAAAAACCTCCACTGTGGCGTTAAATATTTATATCCCTCGCCAAAGGCTTTGGACATTTGCTGTTGCCCTTTCTAAGGAATTAAAGAGCCGATCGTTATACCAGCATCCTGTTTCACCCCTTGGGTGACTTCCCATATTCACCTCTCTCATGTAGATCACTTGGATCAAATGATAATAGCTCCTGTCTTGTAGTGGTTATCACATGCCAGGCTTCCTAGTCCCATAGCCGTGTCACCAGGCACATCATACTCTGTCCCCTTTTTACAGAGGACGCCCTGAGGCTCAGACAGAGTAGTGGCAGAGCTCAGATTGGAACCCAAGTTGATCTGGCTCCAGATTCTTTGTGTGTCTCTCCAGCAAGGCTGGAAGTCAGAAATTGTCTTATATTCTGCATAGATTCCAGCTTGGAATCTGCGTGTAGGAAGTGCTCATTACTTGTGGACGGAGATACTCGAGAAATTGTTTTCTCACTCAGGATTTGTCATTTATGCCCTTTTCCCCCCTTGGTTTGTAGACTGTTAAAGGTAAAAGGAACCCTAAAGTACATCTGTACCAACCGAGTGCAGGCCTCCCGGCTACTGCTCCAGTACTATTTCCCTCTATAATAGTACATGCATATATGGCCATTTTTGGTGTCTACTTAGCCATCCAAACTCCTTTTTCCTAATGTTTTATGGAAATAAGGGAGGAAGCATTACCAAATCTATTTTCCTGTGTTACTTCCACTATGTCGATTTATTTTTTTCTTTTCATAATTGAGATTTTACTGGTTGTTTTGAGGATGAGTACACAGACATTTCAATTTGTACACAATTCTTTTTTTTTTTTTTTTAACTTTTGGGTTTATTTATTTATTTATTTATTTATGGCTGTGTTAGGTCTTCATTTCTGTGTGAGGGCTTTCTCTAGTTGTGGCGAGCAGGGGCCACTCTTCATCGCGGTGCGCGGGCCTCTCACTATCGCGGCCTCTCTTGTTGCGGAGCACAGGCTCCAGACGCGCAGGCTCAGCAATTGTGGCTCACGGGCCTAGTTGCTCCGCGGCATGTGGGATCTTCCCAGACCAGGGCTCGAACCCGTGTCCTCTGCATTGGCAGGCAGATTCTCAACCACTGCACCACCAGGGAAGCCCCACAATTCTTAATGTATGTACCAAAAATCTAAAAAATTGTGTAGTTGTGGTTCTCTTCTGAACAGTTATTCCAGTGACTTTCCAGCTTAAAATTTGGAGGCAAATTTTCCTTAACAGGATATCAAGTACCAATATGTTTAAATTTTGATATGCTGTTATATCATAAGTCGCACTAATTCATGATTTAATACCATATACACCACATACTTAAATTTTCAGTTGTTCATAGCATATTTACAAAGTTACTAGGAAAACTGGATGACCATGACCGAAGATATTACAGAGTGCACAAAATTCTGACAAGGAGAGCCAAGATCAAGGAGTGGTTTGCTTTAGGAAACAATTCTACCAAAAACAACATGGGAAGAGAAGTAATTTAAAGTGTTCAAGACATATTAAATGCACTACTGACTCCAAATTAGTATGCTTTGTATTATGGGATATAAAAATTACCCCTGTCTATGGAATGTTAAGTTGACACCCAAGATAATCAAAGCCTCACACGTTCAATATCCCACTATCATCTGGCTGTACCGAAAAATAAACAGTCAGCAACTGATTTTACCTCTTTAAAAATGGGATGAGGTGGGATTCCCTCCTTCTTAAAAATGTTTCTAGAGCTACTAAAAAACTTGCATTTACAAAATAGTTGATAAAAACATTCCTCTGGAGTATACAGGAAGGGAGACACTGATAAGACCGGGTGTATGATATTAATCAGACTCGGCTTCTTTCTCTGCTGCGTCATCGGGGAGGCTGGACTCTCCTTGTTTGTAGTTTCTCCGTTTTCTGCAGGTGAAAAAGAAGATGTTCTTTAGTCTCTTGTTTAGCCACTTTGGCCTGTTTTCCCTTTGCTCCCCTTTCCCCTTTTGTTCACAGTTTTTGGTCTGAAGATTTATCCTTTCCTGCCACCTTTTTTAGCTTGTTTCTACTTTCTCAGGAGCTGGTCTCCTCTTGGGCTCCTCCTTTGCTGCCCCCTGGGTGGAGCTGACCTTCCTCTTGGGCATCGTGGAGGCAGGGTGGGCATGTGCCAGGTGCGCCAAGAGCCTTCACAAAGCTGGGCTGCCTGGCCACTGCCCAAGCTGCTGGGACCCCCCACCATGTTGCTTCTTGTTCACTTTCTTGCTCTTCTCATCTCTAGTAGATCCTCTCCAACATGCTCTCCTAGAGGTCGTAACTGGTACTACACCGTGCTGTGTGGTCTGGGAGCGGGAGGTCTTAGGAATTTGGACTGGGAGATTTTCTTGTCTAAACAGGCTTGCCACCATTGCAAGCCTAATGCCTAATCCATTGTGTGGTCCGTGGTTGACCCTTAGCGATTGTTGATTGAGTGAATGGATGATTGGGCTGGGTGTAGAAGTGTGCTCTGAGAGTCTCGACATGAAGCGTGTCCTGTATCCACGTCAGCAGTCTGAGGAAGTTCCGGGTCAAGGTGCAGTCTGGGTGGCAAGGGTGAGGGTGGGGAGCCCTCCAAAATCTGGTCTCATCATTTGTCTAGATCTAGGGACATTTGGGCTAGGGACAGAGAGGGGAACCATCTGAGCAGTAGCCTTCGGTAACTTCTGACTTTCTTCTGAAGAAGCTTTCCCTTTAAAGAAGCTTTGCTATTGTTTGTCACCTGCGTCAGAGGACTTTTAGGATTGTAGACTCTACAGGCGATATGAAATGACAGAGCATGGAAGTTAGAGTTAGGGACGCTGACTTCATGTAGCTTACAGGTCCTGAACTCAAGCAAGTAACTATCCCTGTCCGAGGCTGTCTGTACATCTGTTAAGTGGGGATAAATAATACCTGCTGTACTCGCCCTTTTTAGCATTATTATGAGGGCCCAATGGACTAACGCACGGAAGGTACTTTCAAGCTATAATGGACAATATTAAAGTACGGAACTGTTATGTTTCCTTGGACACTAGGGAGAGGAGAGGGTGGGAGGGAAGAAAGGCAGAGACCTCACTTTCTTAAGACGATTACATCACTTTCTACTGATACTGGTTTCCCAGCAATCTTGCTTCCTCCTCCAGGTATTTTTCCACGGTTGTTAGGGATCCCAAAGTAAACCCTGCCACCAGCATGAAGTCTTTTCACTGCCCAGATTTACTCCCAGGGTAGATAGCTCCACTGCCATTTCCTGACAAAGGTTTTCCTTTAAAAATATGGAGAAATTAGACTGAGACCCATTCTAGTAAGGAAAAAAAATAAGGCTAGTTTTACTTTTTCTGATAGTTAAAATAATAAATGTTAATTGTAAACAATTTGCAAGGTATAGAGAAAGAGAAGAAAAATATCACCCATAATTCTATCACCCAGTAGTAACATTTTGGTACTTTTGCTGGTCTTTTGTCTTCATTAGTATCTTTTTGTCTCATATGAATGGAAAAAGGGTCATGTGGCAGAAATGCCAGGCAAGTGTGGATTGGCATGTGGCTGATGCCTAAGAAAAAAGTAAGCAAAGTCCCGGGACCCTCAGAGGCATTTCATGAGGGGTGGCCTGGTCTCTGGCCAGACTTCTTTCTACTTGTTTTCTTTCTTTTTGCTTTCTTTATCTATAAAATGAGGATCATTGCTGTCTCAAATGATAAGATTAATGAATAACTTTTTAAAGCATGGTATCTGGTACGTACTCTGTGCCCAAGAAATGTAAGTTTCCTTTCTATTGGTAAGAAGTGAACACTGCCAGGCATTGTTCTAAGTGCGTTACACATATTAATTCATTCAAGCCTCACAACTATCCTTTGATGCAGGTGTTAAGATTATCCTTACTTTATAGAGGAGGAAACTGAGACACAAGAGGTTGAGTGACCTGCCCAAAGTCAAACACCTACTAGGCGACAGAGCCAGAATAGGAACCCAGGCATCTGGCTGCGGAATCTACATTGTTCATTCTACAGCCTGCTACTCACTAGAGTTGATTGAAGATCAGACTCAGTGTTTACGGCTAGGGCCAGATGCTCCAGTGGTAAAGATATCACCAGTTTAATATAAGCCCTTGCATGAGGGCCGTTGGTTTTCTTATGCGCTTGCCCTGGGCTAGCTATGTCATAGGGCCCAGTGGGTGGAGGGACTGAAGCCAAAAATAAATCCAGAGCAGATTAAATATTTAATAGGTAGGTTAAAAGATCTGGCTAATCATTTGGCTTTTTCCCCTACCCACCCTTTTCCAGTCTCCGTGCAAGGCTGGCATAGAGGTCACGGGCTTAAGATCTGGAGATAGTTAGGCTTGTGGTTTCAGAAAGAGTCAGAAATATGCTGAATGTCAATGGTATAAATTGTACACTTGATCCATTTGGGAGGTTTCAGGGGAAATCAAGTGAGAAAAAGCATCAGCAAGGGGAGCAGGAGGTACAAACAGACACAGGGCCGAGACATACAAAGCACCTCTGTGCATGGCTGAAGGGTTATGTATGGCCCCCCTGTAATAACCACGCTGCCAAACCAAGGTGGGTGAGCAGGAAGAAGAGGTTTGTTTGTTTTTTTAAAGTTATTTTAATTAATTAATTAATTAATTAATTATTTATTTTTGGCTGTGTTGGGTCTTCGTTTCTGTGTGAGGGCTTTCTCTAGTTGCGGCGAGCGGGGGCCACTCTTCATCGCGGTGCGCGGGCCTCTCACTGTCGCGGCCTCTCTTGTTGCGGAGCACAGTCTCCAGACGCGCAGGCTCAGTAATTGTGGCTCACAGGCCTAGTTGCTCCGCGGCATGTGGGATCTTCCCAGACCAGGGCTCGAACCCGTGTCCCCTGCATTGGCAGGCGGATTCTCAACCACTGCGCCACCAGGGAAGCCCAAGAAGAGGTTTTTGAGGACAAGTAAAAGGCATGCCTGTGATGGAACGCACTGCATAGGATACAGGCCTGAGAGAGTGCAGTGTGAACAGCTTCCTAGATGGTAAATAATGATTTAAAAAACAAGAAAGGAGACTAATGAAGGGACAGTGACCCGAAAGGTTAAGTCTAAATACATAGGTACCAAAAGGCCAGTAATAGGAACAAGGGGCTTTTAAAGAAAGGGCAGTTCATTGAGAATGTCTGTGAAACCTTTGATAAATGCCCAGGCACCAGCAAACGAAGAACAGCTACGTTAGGCTAAGAACACAAATCTGAACCTAAGGGCATCAGTTCTTAAAATCTTCCTCTGCACACTGAAGAAGCCGAGAATCCAGGCCCTCTCCGCCTCCCAGAGACTGAAGGGAAGAGTGCTGGGGAGCCTGAGGTGATGATACTAGAGGCCTGCTAACAGGATGCAGAGATGATGGTGGGACCAGTTTCCTGCGTGATGGACACAGAGTGGCACAGAGAGAAAACAGAAACCTAGGAAACCGCGAACACGACTTTTCATGAAGCAAATTATGAAAACGAATACACGCGAGCACCTGGCCTAAATCCGAAGGAATTTCTCCAGAGGGCTCTGAGGACAACTTAGCCCTGTATAAATGCACTTCTGTCTGCTTAATCTCAAAAGGCATTCTGGCTCCTTCGAAACATAAGGCGGCAGAACTGCGCTGAGCTGCACCAACTGTTTGTCGAAGGGCTTGGCCAGTGGTCCCCCAACACTGCTCTCTACTCCACGAAAGCAGCTGTTGATGACAGGGACCAAGAGTTAGAGCCGAATTCTACTTTCACAAAGAAATCGACTCACAACCTTATGTAGAAAGTGACTGCAAGAAAAGAGATCCCTACCTTCCCCAAAACATATATTGTAAACAATTTAATGCCTTTAAGAGTTGAAGGGCACAGAGCTCCACCTTGGATGCATTACACAATTATTCCCTTTACAATCAACTATGATTCATTCTATCAATCTGTGTTGTGTGCCTCCCATGACCCACCCACTGTCTCAGGCCCTGGGTATGTAGTGGTTTAAAAGCACAAAACTGAAGAAAAGTCAGCCATGGGCCCTGACCTTGTTGCACTTATTGTCCGGTACCTACCGTGTGCAAATGAACATTTACATGCGGTTCCAGGTGCAACCAAGGGAACGACCAGGTGCCGGGAAGAGACTCTCTGAGGTAGAGGAAGCCGTCTCTGAGGAGGTGATGTCCCACCCGGGACCAGAAGGCTGAGGGGGAGCCAGCCAGGCGGAGAATCGGGAGGAAGACTGTTCCAGGTGGAGGGAACCTCATGTGTGAAGTGGAGAGCTTGGCAGGCTTGGGGAGCCCGGGCCAGGCCAGTGAGGACAGGGCGAAGGAGAGGGGAGGTGTTAAAGGGTGGGCAGGAGCCAGGTCACTGGAGACCTCACAGCCAAGTTAAGGAACTTGGAGTTCCTCCAGAGTGCATGGGGAAGCTACACAAGTTTTATTACTAGAGATGACATAATCCACTTACTTTATTTAAAGGTAGTGCCGGCTGCTGGGTAGGTGCTGGGTTGGTGGGGACAGGAATGGATGCGGCTGTCAGGAAAGGTGTTCCTGGATAGAACACAACCAAAAGGACGAAACTGCTGATTGTGAGAACCAAGCTCTTCCTAAGGTTGTAACGGTCCATGCTAAGGAGATAGGAGCCCCCCTACCCATCCGCATCTAAACGCAGTAGAAACCAGGAGCGCAAGGGATCTGGAGAGACCACGATATCGGGCCCGGCCCAGCTCTGTATGTCTTTCTCTCCAGCTTCCCCGGACCCTCCCCAGTTTTCATGGTGCTGAAGAGAGCTACAAAAACAGGACGATCCAGAACTTTTTCTTCAATATTGGCTTGAAACTCAGTTCAGAAAGCACTTAAGGACTCTATTAAAATACCAAATAGTAAGGCAGTCCGTATATATTCATGAATTATGAATGGTGAGGGCTGGGAAGATGAATGTACTCATCATAGAGAGTAGAAATACGTAGGTGGTTGGCGTGGCTCTTTTGTTTCTTAACTATCTGGCAAAGAAAGATGATACTGGGAGAGTGGATCACAGTCTTTTTTCTAGCCCCCGTTAAATCTTCTCAAGTCAGCTCCGATTCCTGTGTCTTCACTCATAGTTTGTGATACTGAGACTGGAGAACAGCAAGAAACAATGTTAAAAAGAGCCTTCAAAAACATCTCGTTAGTTTTGCCAACAAGATTCACTATGGAATTTCTTTTCGTTAGAACGTGTGAGTTTAAACACGTGTGTTTGTCGTCCAGGTTATTCCAGAAGGAGGTTATTCCAGAAAAGCAGTGCTCTGGGTGCTGGTGATTCTTCCTGCATTCCTTGCAACCTGTTTCCTCCTTGGTGTTGTGCATTCTGACAGCCTACTCAGGAGCCAGCCCATCCAGGGTGGGGGGAGGTGAAGATTAGCAGGGAGGCTGTGCTGTGACTTAGCCTGGGGGCCGCCGTCAGCAGCAATCAACCCCAACCCTGGTTTTATGAACCCTCGCACCCAGCTGTTAACGTCAGCTGGTCCCCTGGAGGGCATCGCTGGGGTGCCCTTCTCTGCCAGGGTTGAAAAGGATCATGCACCGAAAATCCTTAAGAAGATAACACAGTCTCATGTTCTTGCTTCCATCTCCTTCCCATTTGCCTGCTCTTCCTGCCAGCCCTTCACTCCAACAGCTTTCACCCTGGACTTTCCGTCCCTTGGTGCCTCCCAGAGAGGGGGGAGGGGGTAAGGAAAGAGAAAAGGGCTCAGCCATTGTGCAGAAAGGACAGAGCCAGCAATTGTGGTTTAGGCAAAAAAAAAAAAAAAAAAAAACGAGGAAGTTATTAAACGCCACAGTGTTTTTTTTGAAAGCTCAGGCCTGGTCTTTATTCTTTTTCCCCAGCAGACAACGTCAGGGTCTAGAGGAGAGCTGGAAAGGCAAGCTTGCTGTCGGAATGGATTCTACCAATGGGTGGTCTTGGATATGCTGTGTATGTTTGTGTCATCTTTATGTTCATGTGACGATGAGATACCTTTGAGTATACTTTCCACCTCAGCTTAAGCCAGATGGCCATTGGGGTTGGTGCCGCTGAGGGTTGTAGAAATCCTAATTGGAGACCACATGATGAATTCTGCAAAAGGCTCTGACATGCTAACTCTGGACAAAACTCTTTTTGCTGCTATTTCCGGCATAAATTAGGTCTTTTTAATTGTGTCTATTTTACACGACATCTTAGCTGAAAGGAGCTCTAAAATGAAGGTACTGTTGAAGACAGTAATGAAAATGATTCGTTAATTAAGCACATACCCCATGTGTAGGCACTATGCTAGACAGTTAATAGACATTATCTAGAAACTTTATAGCAACTCTGCAGGATACATATAATAACAGGAGCTGATTTGCTGAGGGCCGAATATGTACCAGACTCTATCCTAAGTGCTCTATCTGAATTAGTTTATTTAAGTGTCTCAACAACCCTATGAAAGCCATTGGTCCTTTGCACCCATTTCAGAGACGCGAGAACAGGCACAGAGAGGACAAGGTCACCGAGCTGGTCAGAGGGTAAGGTCAGGACTCTGGCTCACAGACTCCAGGGCCAGTCTTCTACACTGTGTGCTCTGCCTCTTATTCTCACATTCCCGATAAGGAGCCTGGGGCTCAGTGTTTGCATTCCCAATGTCATTCAGCTCACGAGTGACAGAACCTCAACCAGGTCTTCAGACTTCAAGTCTAGGGGAATAGTGAATATACTCAAAGCCAGGAATCTTAAATTTGGTGAGAAAAGTAATGTCACAAAGGAGGTAATGATGCTTAGGTAAAACTAAGGATGAAAAGTTTAGCTTAGAAGTAGAAACTCCCTGCTGACTGCCTGGTCATCTCCCTCCCTGTCCTGAAATACAAAGAGATCAACACCATTCATAATCCCACCCCTTCTCAGCCAAGTCCTATGCAGAGGAGAAACAGTAGGCATTTGCGCCTTCTCCGGATGCCTGCTTACAGGACGTGGTGCAGGGGCTACCAGTTGGCTCTCAAAGACAGACACGAAAACACACCACTGGTACCCAGTGTGGCAAACCCTCCTCGGAACCTGATGCAGGGGACACAGTCTGATCAAGAGGAGGCCTTGAAGGTGCAGTCAGGGTGTTTGGAAATTCAGGAGCCAAGACTCTCCTCCGGAGAAGAAATACATCTGTTCCCATGGTGGGACGCCTTGGGCGCTCGGGGCTTAACATTTTTCTCTGCCTGCCTGGGAGTATGGAGGGAAAGAGCTATGGGAATGGTGTTAGGGAGTGGGCGGTGGGGGGGGGGGGTGGTTAAATGGACACACAGAAGGCTTGCCTGCAGCACAGTGGAATCTAAACAATCTGAAGTAGCTCGGCCTCAAGGGTTGGCATGTGCTCCTGAGCTGCCACCCACTGAACGGAGCGAGGGCTGCTGCACTGGAGGATCGCTCTCCTTCCAGCGAAACCGAGACAGGAGGCCGCGGGGACTTGTCTCAGGGAACCACCACCTTGGACGGTTTGCTTCAGTGAGGCCAGTTTTTCACTTACTTACCAATGGCTACTGAGTTATAGGAGGGTTCATCTTCATAACAGTCAATATATATTTCTTTCCCCCTTGGCTGGAAAAATCTGGTGTTCTAAGATTGGGAAGTGCACGTTATTGCTTCACAGAAACACAGATAGGAGAGGATGAAGACCCCCGGTAGCGCATTTGCCTTCCTTCGGGCAGAGCGCCTAGGTGGGTGCAGGCTTAGACCTCTGCGCTCAGCTGTGCTGCTCTCCTCTAACCCCAGGGTTAATCCTCATGCATTTTCCAGGTCGGATTCATTCGTGCCCCCTGCCCACGAACACCATCATGCTCAACTTCCTGTTTTCCTATTTTTGCCAGAGATGCGTGTGCAGACCCGGACCCTGCAGATACAGGCACCTCTGAGTCCTTCAGCCCAGGGCACCTGACCTCTGACCCCCAGCACAGGAAAGCAGTATGGTCAGGAGGGGTTAAACTTCGGCTGAAGCACAGGTAAGAGGCACGGAGGGCTGCGCTGAGCGGTTCGGAAGAGGGGCTTGGCTGCTGGAAGAGGGAATTGGGGGCAAGGCTGGTCAAGAACACAGACGAGTGAGAGAGCTGAGGAGGGGCGGAACGAGGAGGTCAGATGGAAGCTCGGGGTTCAGAAGGATAACCATCCGAATGACAGTTTTCAAACTAGGTTCTGAGGAAGCATCAAGTTCCTGGGAGGTAATCTGGGGGTCCCTCAAATCATTTGATGCAAATATCTTTTTAAAAAACATTGACAACTGTATTTAAAGCTATAATTAAAAACACTAAAAGAGATACACCAACATCTTACACTTTGGAAATGGCTAATGCGTTACATTGTACAGCAAGATTGATTCATCTCTGAACTGATATTCACTGAACACGTCTTACCTCTAGTTGAGGAATGTCCTGAGATTACAGAGTTGGTCTAAGAAAAATTTGCAGTTACTTATCTGTGCTTTCTATGTGCTAGGGCTTTGCCTACCTCATCAAATTCTCACACCAGTGCTGTGAGGTTTGCACTAGTGTAAAGGCATCTCGTTAGGAGGCGGTGGATTCAAATCCAGGCAGTTTGAGCTCACAGCCACTCCACTCTATCGCCTCAGCAATCAGCGTAACAGAACCTACTTCCTAGGACAACTGTGGGAATTCAATGAGATAAGGTATTCGGCACTTAGCACAGAGCCCGCTCGTGGGGAACAAGAGATAAATGTCAGGTGAAGTAAACATTAGGTGGTGGTGTAATGATGTCCTGGTCATCGTTCTCATCAAACCTTTCATCACTGTCACGTAGGTCTGTGTGCCAGCATGAAAGGCAGTATAATATAGTGAGTAAGATGGGGGTCGTCTATGGAATCAGCCTACCTAGAATTCAAATCTTGATTCTGCCACTTAATAGATAACTGCAGGCAAGTTATTTAAACTTTGTTTCCAATCTATAAAATGAGTTTAAGAACTAATCTACCCCAAGGAGTTGCTGAAAGGATTGAAAATGCTAATATACATAAAACACTTCGAGTGGTACCTGGCCCATCGTAAGCGCTCAGTAGATGTTCGTTATCATTGTTGTCAATTATCCTGATTTCAGTGTGGGGGGCGTGGCTCTCTCATGTAGACACGTGGGCTTGGATTAGAAATAAATAAACATTATAAACTTAGATTTATGCAATTACCCATGTTTATGGATATGCAAATATACCTTAAAGTATTTGTTATATTTCCTACAGTCCAACAACACTTGTATATGGTGTCTACATTAAGATTCTTTGTAAGGTTTTCTTTGAAAAAAGGATTCAAAAGAAGTTTGAACATACCAGCTGAGGAGAGGCTGAGATTTGCAGAAGACTCCATCTATAAGAGAAGCAGCTGGAAAAAGGTTGCTCCAGGGACAGCCTGAAGAAGAATCCCCAAGCTTACTGCTATTCCTTTCAGCCTCCTAGGATCTTCAAAATGTAGAGGATCAGAGCCTTTTATTTAACGAGACTCCACTGAGGTGTGTAGGTTAATGTAGCAACAGTGCCAGAGTACTTTAGGCCAGAGAGTCGTAGTTAGGAAGTTACTGCCCTGGCCTGGGTGGGCAATGATCGAGACTTGAACTTAGCAGGTGGTGATGGGACAAGAGATGAGACAGATTTGGTTTGAATTTAGGAGACAGATCAAGAGCAGGTGAGGGTGGGAGAAGGGAGATTAAAGTGTGTGACTGCTTAGTTTCAGCCATGGGGCACTGGGGTAATTGTGGGACCATTTGCCAGAAGGCAGGGAGAGCTGAGACTAGGTGGGGCTAAGAGCGTGAAGAGTGGAATCACACAGACCTTGGTTTGAGCTTGAAACAATTGAAATATTTCATAAAACAATCCTTAACAGTTGGATGAAACAAATGAACCTCAATGTATGTCCAGTTGGCATCCTAACCATGCAGAGATTGTCATTATAACCATGAAGCGATTATCTTTAACACAAGCTGGAGTTGCCGTCATCAGCGTGGTCAAGACTGGCTCCTGATGCTGTGTCTGTATGAAGGGAGACTGTGAGGGAGCACATAGGCAAGCAATTTCCTTTTGAAAAAGTCATGACCTGGATGTTGCATACATCACGCCTGCTCCTATCCTATTGCCTGGAATTTTTACTCTACTTATACTCTAAGAATTTTACTTGTGTGTGTCTTGTCTCCAAAAGTATATCATAAGCCCCTACAATAGTCCACCTCATAACTCTTCCCTATCCTCTGAGGTCTCTGCAACCCAAGTTTTACTGATGTTGGACTGAACTTGGAAATTGGTGTGGTTCTCATCCAATTTATTCAGATCCCAAATCCTGCCCATGTTGTTTTTTACTTTTTGTTTTGAAATAATTTTAGACTCACAGAAAAGCTGTGAAAAGAGTACAGAGATTTCCCATCCACCCATCACCCACCTTTCTCTAATGTTAACATCTTTGAAAACCATAGTGTAAATATTAAAACTAAGAAATTAGCATTGATGTAATACTATCAACTACACACTCTAAGGCTTTATAGACTTTATTCAGATTTCACCTTTTTTCCCCCCCACTAATGTCCTTTTTCCATTCCAGGATCCTACGTTGTATTTAATTGTCATGTTTCCTTAGTCTCCTCTAATCTGTGATACTTCCTCAGTCTTTCCTTGTCTTTTATGACCTTGACACTTTTGAAGAGTATGGGCCAGTTATTTTGTTGAATGCCTTCTATTTCGGTTCGTCTGATACTGTCTCATGGTTGGATTGAGGTTGAGCATTTTTGGCAAGAATACCATAGAAGTGATGTGTCCTTCTTAGTGTGTCCTCTCCCGGGTTACATGGTGTCGATATGTTTTACTACTGGTGATGTTAACCTTGATTACCTGGTTAAGGTGAAGTTGCCAGGTTTCCTCACTGTAAAGTTATTGTCTGTCTCCTTGTAAATGAATACATATCTTGGGGGGAGATAGCTTTGAGGCTATACAAATATTCTGTTTTTCCTCAAACTTTCTCCCACTGATTTTAGCATCTATCAACGGATATTGTCTGTGACAATTATTATTGTAATGTTCTAAAGGTAAGTCTGTATTTCCTTCATTCCTTCCACATTTATTTTTATTTATTTTTTGTTTTTTTAAATTTATTTTTGGCTGCGTTGGGTCTTCGTTGCTGCACGCGGGCTCTCTAGTTGCGGTGAGCGGGGGCTACTCTTCGTTGCGGTGCGCGGGCTTCTCATTGCGGTGGCTTCTCTTGTCGTGGAGCACGGGCTCTAGGCGCACGGGCTTCAGTAGCTGTGGCTCGCGGACTCTAGAGCGCAGGCTCAGTAGTTGTGGCGCACAGGCTTAGTTGCTCCACGGCATGTGGGATCTTCCCAGGCCAGGGCTCGAACCCGTGTCCCCTGTGTTGGCAGGTGGATTCTTAACCACTGCACCACCAGGGAAGCCCCCACATTTATTAATTGGAAGTCTTCTGTAATGAAGAGCTGTCTCTTTCCTCCATTTATTTATTTATCCTTACTATTTATATCAGTAAGGACTCCTTCCTATTATTTTATTTTGTGGGTTATAATCCAATACTGTTATATATTTTATTGCTCAAATTGTTCCAGCTTTGGCCGTTGAGAATTCTTTCAAGCTGGCTGTGGTCTAAGTCCTGTTTTGAAATATGGGAAGAGGTGAGGTGCTGATGTCTTCAGACAGAGCAGACATGATGTGCTTATCATCTTAGGAGTCTCACAGGTGTTGAGGTGGAAGGTTAGTAGTGGGCACTGAGCAAGTCTAATTCATGACAGCTCACAGAAGCCTGCACCGATTTTGAAATTGAAAAGGGCTGGGATCACCTCATGAGCTAATTCCAAGTCCAATGGGTCATGAGTATGTGTAGCTCCTTTTTCATGGAGAAAATAGCCAGAAATGATTTTCTCACTTATTTATAAGAAAAAGGAAAGAGCAAAAGGAAGAAACTCCCCTCCACCCTCACTCCAGGTATATACAGAGACCAGCCAAACCACCAAGGTAAAGAGAGAGAGAAGCTCTTAGTGGTCCAGGGCTTAATAGTCACACACATCCAATCCCACCTTCCCTTTTTTGCTTGGATCCCTGAGTTCTTTTTTGTCTGACATGTCAATAGGAGTCCTATGATCTAACTTATCTCGGCAGAACTTCTCCCTAAAATCTGTCAAGCCTCAGGCTAAGGTAGTTCAATGAGTTAGTTCAAGAGACAAAATGTTCCAGCTTAAAACTCAAGATTTTCCAAGCCAGTGCTTTCCTCCATGAACTTCCTGTTCCTTCCTCATCCTCCACCACCAGTCACCACCATCACTATAATGACCATCTCATCTAATCAGTAAGCACTTACCATACATGGTGATATGTGCTCTGTAAAGTAAATTGAGATGAATGCGTCGTAGAGGCTCAGGCTTTGACTCTTCATTCATCCTTATTTGGGTAGCAAGGTTAGCAGCTGGCACTTGCACTTCCATTGGCAGTGAGTTCTGTCCCCGTCCTGCTGACTTTGTGAGCTCAGGACAGTGTGTCTCAGGAAGCCTCCATGGATGTTGGTGTAGGACCTCTTTCAGTAGCCTCCAAAGGGTGGGAAGCTTAAAGCAATCAACACGCATTTTTGCACGTGGAGGAGGGTGCAGGTTTAGCAGAGAAGATCAATTAAAAAGGAAACTTCCTGATTGCAGTTTGATGCATTTTATCAGCAGATGATTTTCCTTCCTTCCCTCCTCCTCCTGCCCACAGAATAGAATTCTGGCATTCCCAAGCTGTGTGCTATTGTCTAAGATGCTGGTTCTTCTCAGGGGAAGTTACTAAGGGTCACTCTCTCTTCTTCCCTCTTAGAGAGCAGGAATTGAATTTTAATGGGCAATCTACAGAGGTGGCTAGGAATGAGTCCCTCCCACATGCACGGAGCTCAGTGAGTTCCAGGCGGTTCAGGCTGTCTGATGGGAGTTGCATGGAATCGTTGAGAAGCCTTTGCAGCCCAGGGAGGAAAAGAAAGAGCAGTTAACGGGATGAAATGGCTTTTTATCCCACTCCTGAATATGACATGCAGTTGGCCAGAGGGTTGTTATCTAGGATGATTCTCTTTGCCACAAGGTAAGCCCACTATTATGTTAGAATGAGTCTTGCATTGCAGGATTCTCAACTGATAAGCCTTTCACAGGTATCTTTCTGATGTTGTGCTGTATCTATTTATAAAGAAAAATTAATAACCAACCACATATTAAATTTAAGCCCATTTCTCTAAATTGTCATGAAAATTCTCATTATTTGAGCACCTCGGGTAATTCAGTGTGCTATTAGTATTTCTGTGTGGGAATTTTCAATCATTTTCTCTCCTACATATACAGTCACCGTATTTCTTATGCTGTACGTATTTAGAGTGGCTTTTTATCTCATTCAGATTAGCAGTTGCTTTTTGGTGTGTACTTCATGGTTTTGCTTCCCCATTTCCCCAGGGAATTTCAAATAAACAATTTCTTTTAGTCACAAGGAATGGCTACTTATCTATGTACTAGTAGCCAAGTTCTCTATTCTCATTGCCAACGTTTGTATAAAGAAAAGGAACCTGCAAGTGTAGTCTCAATATTAAAGAAAAGGTGTGGTCTTCTCATTTAACTTTGAGTTTACATGAAAAGAAGTGTGTATTGAGATTGCTGGGGGTAACAGTATTTACCTCCATCACAGTTGAAGGTTTAAATACTTGATTATCTTTTCCCTTATTCACAATAATTTGAATTCAGCTTTTATCCTTATAGTCTTTGATTTGAAATTTTTGTTCAGAGCTACGCTTAATGCCAATGTTTTCATCCCTAGATGCTTTTACTTAAAAGGAAATATGATATGGCAAAGAACAGGTGGCTGCGCCAGTAGTGGTAATGTTCTGGATCTCCAGGTGACTTGAATATTTATTTTATTATTACGGGCATTCATTTTGTTATTATACCATGTAAAAGGTAAAAAAGAAAATATGAACTGCTTAGATTATAAAACACATATATAAAGAGAGGCATCCAGGGCTGGTTTTTCAAGTTTTATTTGGCATCCTTTCACTTGAAGGTGAATAAGAGAGAGCATCCCTCTGAGTTTTATTATTTTCTCCCCAACAGTGTCAGGTTATGTGTGAATGGTGGTGGTGGTTAAACTCCTCCTTGTTGTGAAATTTATTATGGAAATGCTGGCAGGTAGGAACTGAGGGGCTGGAGCAAGTGTTCATAAAGTTGTCATCCACTTTGCCTTAAAACCTTCACTATTCTTTTCATTCGGGTCTTTTCTGGTATGATTTTAAAATATGGATTCTTCTTTTGACCATTGTTTAAGGTCCCCATCTAAAATTAATGCTTTCTGTCCTTCTGTTTTTTTCTGTTGTTGTTGTTGCCTTTAACTTCTCATTTGCAGCCTCTTCCTCTAAATGAGGAGAAAGTGAAATAGAGAAGAGAAAAACACGATACAATGCATGACTTACTCCAAAAGAGAATTCAGTGTCTTTAGTGTTAGAAGTTTGGGGAGCACTTATTTGTTTTTGTCGAATGGGATGGTGTTTAGAAAAAAAGCACTACCAAAAGGTAAGGCTTCGGCCTCACACACAAAAACTTTTCGTTACCGTTTTGGCAAATGAAATTTAACTTATACCTTAGCATTGCATAAAAGTTAATTAGCTTGATTTTGAAATATCTTGGCTGGTATGTGGTGTAAAGGGTATCCTTTAAACCCTCAGAGGGGACAATCTTCTGTGGGATTACCCACGGAGGAGGAGGGTGCCCAGCTGTAGTGGTGGGTACCCTGCCCCTCCTGCCCTCAGCCCTGCAGCCCCCTGGGTGCAGGGGAAGAGCCCTAAGCACCTTCATCGTGTCCTGCTGAGCCGCTCCCCATTTGCCCAACAGGGGTCCTCTGGGAGAGCCTCCAAACAATTCTGGGGCACACACAGCGTTTCTAGTTCTCTGTAACTATCTCATCCTCTCTGAGGTCCATGAGCATATATTTGTGGATGTCTGTGTGTGTCTCTGTGTGGAAGATAAAAACAAACAGCATGAAAGTGATTTCTCTTTCAGCCCTGGCAACATATTCTATGACACAGAGTAGAGTAGAGTAGAGTAGTAGAGGAGAAAAATTTTAAATCATAATATCCGATATCTCAAGAAATCAGTAAAAACCAGTCCCTCCTTCCTTCCTCCAACAAATACAATGCCCAGTTGCAAACTGAGAGTTGACAGGAAGAAACTGTGGATAAGTAGCGCTTATGCTAGTCTATGTATGCTGTGCGATTCTATTGTAATTGAATTTGAAAGTCAAAGAAAAACAAACATGAATGCTGTTACAGAGCAAAGATGTTATAGTGTTTGTGTCAATTTCTGCCATGACATACAGGCAAACGTTGAAGTGTGGGGAGGAGAGCTGACTATTCTGATTACTCTGTAGATGTCAGAGTTGAGGGGAGGAGGGAAGAAAGGGGGGCATATTGAGAAAAAAGACATTTCAACATCATCACCCATTGGTGGCTAAGTGAAAAACACCCACCCCCATGGCTGTGCCCTCTTTTTTATGGTAATAGTTCTGTGTGATCATGAATCAAATTTAATCTTTAAAAAATGTTTCAAAATGGAGGGCGAGGAGGAGATAATCTAGTAGGGAAATGATGTCAGAGTAGGTGTGGAGGAATGGGGTAAAGTATCTTACAAGAAAAGGTTTTTTGGGTTTTTTTTACCTTTTATGCAAATTTTAGATGTTAGAGTCTTAGGTCGTCTGTCTGTTAGCCGACTTCACTCTTACTTGTGATTCAGTTGCCAAAGCCAAAAGTCCCCAGGGCATATTATCAAGATGTGACCTTTGAAAGAACTTCTCTTTCCAGACAGGACTGTGTGTTGCCATGGGGTTATATTACTTAATGCATACCTTTCTACCCACTGAACCACTTTTTAAAGACACAGATGTTAAGCAATTATAAAAGCCTCAGAAATGTTTGCTTGTTAGATTTTTCTGTGAATCCAAAAAGTCAGAGTATAGCCTTGAGGAGCCCAGTAGTCATAGAAACTAGAGGTTAGGGATGCTGAAAAGGGCCAAAGGATATCTCAAAAGCAATGTCTTTGCCAACTGTGTGCTAAGGGACAATTACACCTTTTTTTACATTTTGGAAGATAATGGGTGTTTTCAACCCTAAAAGTTCTTGAGAGCTCGTCTCTCTTCTGTGAACATGTAGAAAACATATCTCAACATAGGGTGATTTTTTGTTTATTCCAGAGAGAGTTTCATCTGGATCTATGAGTGGAACAGTGCTATGAGTACAGCCCAGTGCATCTTAACTTGGTCTTAGTTTTCAGTGGCTGTATATTTTTATCGTCAGTGTTTGGGGCACATAATTTTCCTATAAACAGGAAATGCCTAGAAAGGCATTGTTGTTCAAATATGAATCATCTATTCTTCTATACTAAAGAAGGTGTAATTATAATCCCCCCCTAAGAATCACTTGCACAATGACATTTAATTATTCATGTTAAGTTTCTTTCCCCTTTAAAGCATGAAAGGGGCAACTTAGCAATAACTTAGCAATAAGTACCAAAATAGAAAGTACATTTTAGTTTGAGCCAGCAATTCCACTTCTAGGAATTTCTGCAGATATGTGGACACAGACAGAAACCAGTGTGTAGACATGGTTATTCATTGAAGCATTATTTGTAATGACAAAAGACTGGAAATCAAAAAGTGTCTACAAAAAAGGGTCTGGTTGAAGAAATATGTTATATGCACACGATGGAATACCAGACAGCTAAAAGGGGGGAAAAAAAAAGCTATGAGGGAGCTCTGTAAGTACTGATATAGAATGATCTCCAGTAGATGTTGTTAAGTTCACAAAAACAAGGGGTAGAACACCACATAGCTTTCCTTTTGTGAAGCGGGTGAAAAGAGATATGTTCATATTTGCCTATACTTGCATAACAAAGCACTGGAAAACATACATAAGAAATTAACCACAGAGGTTTGCTGTAGGGGGAAGAGAAATGGGTGGAGAGGGCTGGGAAGGAGAGTAAGACTTCTTAATGGCTTTGATCTTTTTTTTTAAACTATGTGAATTAATTACCTATTCAAAACAGTACCTGAAGTAAATATGGGGAAAATATTAAGATTTGATAAGTTTTGGTAATGAGTACACATGAGTGTTTTTTATATTCACTTGAGTGCATTTATGTATGTTTGAAGTATTTCATAACTTTTTAAAAGATGAGGAAAAATAGGAAACAAAATAACAGTGATACACAAAAGAACCTTAAGAAACGTGTTTTATCCCCTGCTAAGCACAAAGTGTTCAGTAATTATATCATGAAGACTCTCAACCCAAATCCATGATATGTTAATTCTGATAGACCTAATTTACAGAATACATTGATACTAGTGTTTTTTCTTTCTTTTTTGGGGGGAGTGGGTAAGACTAGAATCTTGTTATGATGGACTTTGTTGTCTATTATAGCATTGTGTACTAAACAAATGATGGCAGATGGGAGTTAGTAAGTGGATTAAGAAACATGATGTTTTATTTGGTAGTGCTGGCATTGAGTGTATTTGGTATTTTTACGTGTTCAACTCATGTTCAGTTGATAACTAGCATGGTTTATAAAGTTAGTGCACCCAGAAGAGCCCAAGCAAAGTCTCAATCATAACCGTTCATCAAAGAACAGCATCAACAAAAAAATTAACTCCAACTCTTAGAATTTCTTATTATCCAAGTTGTGGTTGTCACCTTCTCCATTTATCCAAAGCATACCAATGCTTCAAGGTCATCCAAAGTCCCACTCTACTACCAGGCCTTTGGGCCAACTTCAGACCCCATTCTTGATCACTGGCAGCAAGGGAGCTTTTTGGTGCTTAAACCAAAATCCTCAGGAGCTAGCATGGCCCAGTATGATCTCGTGACTTTCCTACCATCTGCTCTTCATTCCCAAGGCTCTGGCTACAGTCTGTTCTGCTTCTTGAAATCCGCAAATTTAGTCCTGCCTCAAGGCCTTTGTGTTTCTGTGTTGTTTCTGCGCGAAATGCTCTCTGCCCCCAGCTCTTTGCAAGGTTGATTCCTTCTCATCATTTAGATCTGGTTCGGATGTTACTCTCAAAGAGGCTGTCCCTGATCCAAAGCAAGATCCTCCGTCACACTCTCACATTACCCAGTTCTATTTCCTTCAGAGCCCATATAACTACATGACAATTCCCTGTTTATTTGCTTACGTGTTAATTGTCTGTCTCTCTACTCTGCCCACCTCACCTCTTTTATACTGCTCATTGCTCAGAAGTTAAGAACACAGGCTCCGGGGACAGATGCCTGAGTTTAAATATCAGCTCTGCTCCTCACAACCCTTGTGACTGTGGATGGGTTGCTTAGTCTCTCTTGATTACCTCATTTTCTCATTAATGGTCCTATATCCTAAAGATACAGTATAAAGGTTAAGTGAGAAACTGTGTGTCAAGTGCCTGGAATGATGCTTGGCACTCAGTAGGCACTCAGATATTTTTCGAGTGAATGAGTAATACTCTGATACTCTTTAATACTTTTTCTTGCATCTGAGGCTCCCCAACAAGATTATAAACTCCTTGAGGGCATCTGTGACCTCCCAGAGCTCCAGTTGGGTAGAAGGCACATAGTAGGTGATCAGTGAATACTGCTCGAAAGACGTGAACTGCTTTATTGTAGATTTCTCCGAAATATGCTTTCATTCCCGAATCTCTCTGTGTGTTAGGGCAAAATCATCTAAGAAGGACATCGTGTCACTTGCTAGTTCCAGTTTCATCAGCCTACCCGTCCCACGCAATTAAGCTTCCTTGTTTGTGGTTGGGAATGCAACAAAAGGGCTTTGTTTGAATCACATGCACACACAAAACTTAGCTGGCTCAATTTTAAAACTAAATCGTCTTCTGGCTCTTATTGATATGCTCATGATGTAATATGCTTTAGGAAAATATTTCCTTATCTTCTTTAAGATCAGAGTGATCCTCAGATGTAAAAGCATGCTGTGCTCTTTAGGAATGCTTATTAAATTATTTGCATCACTGAAAAAGTCAATAAACAGCTGTTTGACTTTTTTGGTTCTCTCCAGGTACAGTGAATTATATTTTCAAAAGGAGAGGCTATTTTTAAAATACTTGGCTTTTTAATAGGTAACACATGTACATAGTACATAATTCAAAAGTTAGAAAAGGAAATACAGTGAAAAATAAGTTTTCCTCCCCAGAGGCAGTCATTGGTTCTAGTTTCTCAAGTATTCTTCCAGAAATACTCTTTACATTAATAAACGTAAGTGATTATGTATGTTTTTCCCCACGTACAGCAGTATATTGTACGCACAGTTCTGTATCTTACAATTGTCCTTTAACCATATATTTTGGAGATATGTCCATATCCAGATGTATAGAACTACTCAGTTCTTTTAATGGCCACATACATACTCCATTGTGTGGAGGTACCACACTGACTTAACTGGTCTGCTACTGATGAGTATTTAGGTTGTGTTTCAATCTTTTGACAGATATGTTATTTTTAAATTATTTTGCTGAATGTTGCCAAACTACTCTTTATTCAGGCTGCGCTGATTTACACACACACACCCACCCTGCTCCAGCAAGGTCTGAGAGTCGGTGGGCTATATTTTGGTCATCTTTTTCATTGTTCTTTTTCCTCATTTCATCACTTAATTGTACATATTGGAAGAATCTTATAAAACAAAGATTTATCTCTGAAACCTCCCAACATACGTTCTGCATCCAAAAGAAAGGGGTATGTTTTTCAGAGCCTACTGATATGCTTGTTTCGCAGGCACCCTGTTCTTAATGTATCAATATTACACCTGGGATGAAATCTACCCCCTACCCCAGGACAAAGAGTTAACCTCTGCAATCTACTCCAGAGAAGCAGCTCCTCAAGTTGGGTGTCCTGTCTTGGCATTGCAAGTCTTGGGCACTTACTTTATCTTTACTGTAAGAATTATTTCTTTATGATTTATTATTTATTAGAGGAATACTTCATCTGGTCTCCCCACCAGAATGTAAGCTCCTTAAGGGCAGAGACCATATCTTAGTTAGTAAATCTTTTAAGTATCTATAATCAGTTTCAACTCTTCAGTCCCCATCTGTCATGCCCCTTGAGCCCCATCCACCACATCAAGCCCCTCACTTTTCCCTCTTTGGGCTTCCTAATGAAGACGGAGGACAGTGGGTGTGAAGTCCCTCCAGCTGTCCTCCTACCCACTCCCTTTCATACGAGGATCAACATCTTACCTCCTCCTTTCTTCTCATTTACTTCAGTGGACCTGCCTTTACTCCTACATAAGGTCGTGCCCTCCACATGTGCTCTAGAATCCCATCCTTGCCTACTTCCTCATGAGTCTTAAGGAGCATCAGCCTCTCCTCGTCCTGTGTCTTGGGCTGTGTGCACTCCCTGTGTCCTACAGATTTGCTCATACTTCTCATTATTTAACACAAAACAGCAAGAACAAATCCTTTTCACTCCCTGGCCCCCTCTAGCCTCCTAGCTACCACCTTCTTTCTCCCCTTTACAGCCAAGGTCTTGAAAGAATGATCTGCCCTTGCTGTCTCCATTTTATCTCTCATTCACCTCTTACCCCATCCTAATCAGGCCTCTGCCCCTGTCATTCCATTGCAAAGACTCATCAGTCATCAAATCCAGTGGACATGCATCTACCCACATCACACTAACCTCTCGGTAGCAGTTGGAATGATTGACAGTTCCTCCTCCTTGTTCTCCCCGCTAGGATGCTGTGAAACTCCCATACTCTCCTAGTTTTCCTCCTACTTCTCTGAAAGCCTCTTGTTGGACTCTCCCCAACCCCGTTCCACCCCCAAACTGTGAAAGTTCTCAGAGGCCCATCCTTAAAGTACTTCCTCTCAGTCTCCTATGCACTGTCCCCAAGCAGCTTATCTTTTCTCAAAGGACATGTGTTTTGTGACTCCTCAGTGTGTATGTGCAGCCCAGACTCCAGTCCTGTGGGCCCCACTGCTTCCTGTGCGCCACTGCAGTGCCACAGGTCCCTCACACTGCACGCCCCAAGTGAGCCATCAGCCTCCCTGCTCTGTTTCCCTCCTTCCTCCCTCCGCTCCCGCCCCTCCATCTCATAGTTCTTACCATTCTATGAAGACCGTCCTTCCTCCTTGACTATAGTCTCTTCTACACCAGCCACATCCAAGTGCTCACCAGACTGGGAATTTCGCCTCCTCAGTGGTTCTTAGATCTGTCATCTCTTTAAGTTCACTGCCCCTGCCTTAGTGCCAGCTCTTTATTATCTCTTACGCTGGCCAATACGATAGCCTCCGATCTTGTCTCTCTCAAATGTATTCTCATTATTGGCAATATCTTCCTGAAACTCAAATTTGAACATGGCCCTCCTTGGATAAGGTTCTTCGGTGGCCTCCAAACCCATAGGATACTGTTCACACCCTTCAGAGAGACCTGGACCCTCCTAGCTCTTCACCTTCATCTGCTGCCTTCCTCTCACTCGTCATCTCCTCTCCACCTACTTAAGTTGCTTGTACCGTGTTCTTCTGCATTTCCATGCATTTGTCATGCTGTTTCTTCTACCTGGATGTCCTTCCCTTCCTTTTCCCGCCTCCTGCCATCTGGAGAAATCTTTCATGGTTTCATGTTTTCGGTGACTGCCTCTTCTGAGTTCACTGAGCACCTTGAACAGGTCTCGATTACGGAACCCATCTCAGTGTCTTATAGCGGTTTACTTGGCTGTCTCTTCTACTGTACTGTGAATTATTGGGGTCTAGTGATACTTTGTTCTCCTTTGGATCCCCAGTGCCAGCATAGTGGCTGCCATGTAGAAAGTCTCTATGGATGCCCTTGAATGAATGGGAAGGAAATTGAAGAAAGGTCTGGATGGCTTACATTTAAAAGGGAGCCTTGCTATTGTCTTTAAAGCACAAAGGGAAAGTTTTTTTCACTTAACCTAGATGAAACAGCGTATCTCCATTGTCCTCCGCACAGCCCCCTTTTATACTTCAGAGTCTGATTCAGAACTTTCAGCAAGGTGTCTGATCCTTCATGAAGGAGGTGTACCAACTGATATTAAGCCTAGGTAGCTACATTCTGTCAATACTTCAGGGCACCTCCTCTCTTCACTCCATTGAGATTTCAGTCTAGAAATCCCTGAAGTTGTTGGTAAACATTATCTCACTTTTCTGCCAAAAATAAAGTTCAGCCACTCTCTCTTGACTCTGACCTTCTATAGTAGTATAATCCTCCTTACCAAATTCATCCTTCAGTATTGCAGTCTGAAGAACACCCACTTTTCCCCTTTGGCTTTGTCAGTTCTTTGTGTTATAAGGGCAGGATGTTTAAAGGTGAAGTCATTGACTTGCAAAATGAGAAACTGTTTTGGAGAGCATCTTGTTGTTTGTACTCCGCAGATCAGAGTGTGTTAACACCAAGGTAGCTGGTAGTTTTTATGTAGTTCTTACCAAGATATTAAAATAATAGCATTTATCCAGCATCAGGATATCACAGAGAACTTCAAAATCCCCAGAAAGTCCCTTGGGAGGTGGGCAGGAATTATTGCTCCCATATTTATATATGGATAAGTAGTGCAAAGAAAGACCAAGGCAACTCCATGTGCCTTAAATTTATAAAGCATAAAATGTTAACATGTAGGAAAGCTAGGTGAAGGTTATGTGGGATTTTTTTTCCAGCTTTATTGAGATATAATTGATACATAACACTGCAAGTTTAAGGTGTAGAAGATCTTGATTTGATACATTTATAAATTGCAAAATGATTACCACCACTGTATTAGGTGCCAGCTCTATCCAGTCACATAGTGACCATTTCTGTCTTAGTTGGTGAGAACATTTAAAATCTGTTCCTTTAGCAACATTCAAGTATGTATATGATACGAAATTAGCTATAATCACCATGCTGTACATTAGATCCCCGGAACTTGTTAATCTTTATAACTTGAAGTTTGTACCCTTTGACTGAAATCTCCCCATTTCCTCCACCCCCTCAACCCCTGATAACCACCACTCTATTCTGTTTTTCTGAGTTTGTCCTTTTTAGATGCTACATAGAAGTGAAAGCATTCAGTATTTGTCTTTCTCTGTCTGGCTTATTTCACTTAGCATAATGCATCCAAGTTGTTGCAAATGGCACGATTTCCTTCTTTCCCATGGCTGAATAATATTCCATTGTATGTATATATGGCATCTTCTTTATCCATTCATCCACTGACACTTAGGTTGTTTCTATATCTTGGCTATTGTGAGTAATGCTGCAGTGAACCTGGGAGTGCAGATATATCTTTAAGATCCTGATTTCAGTTTTCTTTGGATATATGCCCAGAAGTAGGATTGCTGGATCGTACTGGTAGTTCTATTTTTAATTTTTTTAAGGAAACTCCATACTGTTTTCCATAGTGGCTGTACCAGTTTGCACTCTCACCAACAGTGCACTAGGGTTTATTCAGAAACTCTTTAAACTAAGTTTGCAATATTTTTATGTAACTGAAATCATGTCAAAATGAAAAGGCAAATAAACGTATTAATAAAGCAGGAAAAAAAAACAATGGTTCCTAAGAGAAGTGAGCAGTAAGCTCCATTTTCCAGTATTTACTTGATTGTTTTCCGTCTCTGAGGATACAGCGGTCTCTGCTTCCAAGTCCGTAAACCTCATTGGTGAAGAGATCAGCTGAGATTGCTCCTAACGCTGGGGGTCCCTCTCCTGTGTCTCCCCAGGCGCAGTGAACCTGCGGGCCGACCTCATTCTTGGCATTCAACCAGATTTGGGGAGCACCAACCCGATGCCGGCATGATGCAGATATCTCAGGGCACGATTGGCACTCCTTGGCCCCAGAGCTACCATTCCAGGTAAGTGGCCACAGCTGAGACCCAGGGGCTTCTTACTTTCAAATGTCCTGTTCCCAGAAAAGATTGTTTTCTTATACTTACCTTGAGTATTAAGTCTCTCTACCCACTATCCTCATCCTCTTAAAACCCCTAACGTGTGTACGAGTCATCTTCATATCCTGGGCTAGACTGGCATGAAGGGAGGACAGGATTATTTCGAACACTGACTGGTCATTTGAGATATTTATGGGGCCTATCGATCCTCAGTCAGATATTTCTCAATTACACGTTATGGCACTATTCTAGAAAACCTGACAACTCCCTCCGTCAGTGCTTAACGTCCTTTCTTCAAATATGTATCTGGTTTTTTAAATTAATTTTTATTGGAGTATAGTTGCTTTATAATGTTGTGTTAGTTTCTACCGTACAGCAAAGTGAATCAGCTCTACGTATATACATATCCCCTCTTTTTTGGATTTCCTTCCCATTTAGGTCACCACAGAGCAGTGAGTAGAGTTCCCTGTGCTATTCAGTAGGTTCTCATTAGTTATCTATTTTATACATAGCAGTGTATATATGTCAATCCCAATCTTGTCAGAGGTACAGTGAAACCTAGTATTGGACTAGGTTAATGGCATAAACCGGCACACACTTATAAAATGCAGGAGTGTATTAACGGGGTACCCCTAAACAGTGGGGCCCTTTGGAGCCTCCTAACGGCTAGCCTTAGGAGGCCCTAAATCTGAAGTCATACTGTGACCTAAAATACAAGCTTGTCCAAAGGCAGAAATAAGACGACTGCAATCAGTGCTTAGAATAACTGCTCACAGTAACTGTGGTGAGCTCCAAGAGGCCTCAGGAGAATGATGGCGCTGGCATCAGAAGTGCAATATTCTGAAGGTTCTGCTTCTCTACCTGCTGTTTCCTCCTCATCCCAACCTCCAGAGGCAGGTGGATCTTGTACTGTACCGACCAGTCTGCCCTCTAATTCAAGCTTCAGAACAGCCTCCCGCTGACACAATGACTGTCAGCACAAAAGCTCTGTGACGGAAGAGAGGGAGAAAGGGAAGCTCGGGTTACCCAGCTCCTACTGCAGCCCAAAGCATCCTGTGGTCTGTTCATTCCATGCCTCGGGCTTGCAGCTCCGAGGGTCAGCCCTTGGCAGCTGTAGACGGAGAAGTTCTCCTGGCACGTTTCTGAGGAACACAGTGGCATCTAGTGGTCTGGTGGTTGACATCCCTCTGACAGCCTTCTGACAGTTCCAGAAACCAGGAATATTACGTAGTCTCAGTCCTAAATGTGTGGATCTGCTTCTCGTTAAGAAGCAGGAGAAGGAGGGAGCTCTGGGGGTGGGGAAGGGCAGGAGTGAGGAGAGAGGGAGAGAGAAGTTCAGAGAGGCTGGAGACATGTAATTTTCACTGCCTGCAAGCTGGCTTGGATCTGGAATTCCACTGAAATTGTATTTCAGCCTCTTTCTGTCAGATCCTTGTCACTGCCTTTTTGCTGTCATACAGAAATCTCACAATGGTCCTAAAGTATTAGGACTTCTAAAGTTCTATGTACTTCAGAAGAAACCTTGAAAAGTCGTGTAGCCTGGTCCCCTCCTAAGAGGCTGAAATAACAGTATCAAAATACTAAAGAACCAGTATGTGTTCGTTGATTCACTCCTTCAGCAAATATGTGTGGAATACCCACTACGTCTCAGATGATTTCTGATTATTGAGGGTACAAGACTGAACAAGACATAAAAAGCCCCCAACCTGCTGTATTTATTGTTTCCCCAGGTGTGTTCCATGGAATAATAATCCATTAGATACTCCTTGGGAAAAAGTTTCTAGGGTCACATAAGTTTAGAAAACATTGCTTAGTATATTTTCCTTTAAGAACATCACATGAGCAAGTTTATTAAGGACTCAGGAGTCTTAAAGTAATTACAATTATTCAAATCATCTAGCCCAGTATTTTCCAAACATATTTGGTCACCTAAGCAATTAATATTCTGGGAGTACACTTTAGGAAATGTTTGCATACACTTGTGCTTTTTGCTGTGGTTTAAGTATTTAGAAAATATTAATACTTTCAAACAGAGGTGATGTGATGTCAAGTAGTGGTAAGTGCCATGAAGAAAGTAAAGCAGAGTAACAGGGAGTAAGGACAGAAGAGGTTCTTTTTAGTGAGTAGCAGGAAGTCTTCTCTGATGCAGAGACTTGAATAAGGGGAAGGGATTGCGCCAGGTGAAGAGCATTCCTTTTTTGTGGGAACAGCGAGTACAAAGGCCCTGAGACCCTGACGTGGGAATCTATTTCATGGGTTATTTATGTATTTATCTATTTATCTATCTATTTATTTATTTATGGCTGTGTTGGGTCTTTGTTGCTGCGCGCGGGCTTTCTCTAGTTGCGGCGAGCGGGGGCTACTCTTCCTTGCGGTGCACGGGCTTCTCATTGCCGTGGCTTCTCTTGTTGCAGAGCACAGGCTCTAGGCGCACGGGCTTCAGTAGTTGTGGTTCGCGGGCTCTAGAGCACAGGCTCAGTAGTTGTGGCGCACGGGCTTAGTTGCTCTGCGGCACGTGGGATCTTCCCAGACCAGGGCTCAAACCCGTGTACCCTGCATTGGCAGGCAGATTCTTAACCACTGCGCCACCAGGGAAGTCCTATTTCATGGGTTTGAGGCGCTGTAAGTTGGCCATTATGCTGGAGTGCGGTGAGCAAGAAGGAGAGCAGTGGAAAATGAGGTAGGAGAAGTTGTCAGACGACAGTAAGAACTCTGACACACTTGATGCACTCATCTTAAGAGTAAGTCTGTCTCTGTGTGGGCTGCAACTCTTGCAGGGCTTGACGACCTTCATGCCAAGTTCTTCTCAACCATCATTAAGAGTACCCCATCTTGGAAGCAGGAATGGCAAGGGTAGTCAAAATGACTGCTTCCAGAACATGGTAGAAGAAATTGTTCCTAGAGGGTGATGTCAGGGCACTCCATGGCATGGCATGGCATAGGTAACTTGGTCTTAGTTCCCAGTCAGCTTGGGAATGGGAATTGGGCGGGGACACAGCCCTCCCTGAGTAGCAGGGAAGAGCACTCCTGGTCCTCATGTGATGCATTCCATCTGAGGAACGGTGGGTTAAGTTTCCCTTGGCTACAGGATGGAACCCACTCTACCCTAGCTCTGCCTGGCTAGAGATTTACCAGTGATTTCATATTTCTAGATACCATCTGTATTTTGAGATATGTTGGTGGTGGCATTTCCTCCCACTCAACAGTGTTACCGTTAACCCATCAGTTTATTCACTTTGATTTTTTTTGCATGCTCCTAAATTAGATTTGAAGTAGCCTTTTAGTGAAAGACTGCTAAAATTCTTAGCAGTTGGGAGGAGGATTAAGTAGTGTCTACCACCTGCATGGAATTGATGAGCAAAACAGCCCTTGTGGGGTCTACTGCTTCCATGTGCCCTCAAAGTATTAGCTCTGCATCTTCTATTAGAGGAGATAAAGGGAAGCACAAGCGGGTCATATGGGATTATCCTCAACTGAGCCATGTCATGTGCATTTTCAACACAGCCTCTTCATTTAGAGGGGAGTGGGAGTAAAAACTGGCAGTGACATATGCCATGCCACTGGGTGCCAGGACTGACTTCCCTAATCTGGTTGGCTCAGAAGCTGTTCCCTTCCTTTCTCCCTTGAATTTATACCTGTCCCTCCCAAAGCAGGATGCTCCATTCAGTAAGTTCACTTCCCTTGATAGAGAAAATTATTCTTAGGGTGAGTTGCTGAAAATGTAGTCTTCTTTTCCTTGAATTCCAGCACCAGTTTTGACTCAGCAGGTGACTCCTTCTATTCTCTTCCCATATACTGTGGAGACAGTCCAGCCACAAAGCATTATCGCGTACTCGGCCATTAAGGCACCATATTTACTTACATGAGATCTAGACATATAATAATAGCTCCATGAATTTTAATAGCGTTTAAATGCCTATTCATTTAAAAATGGAAAACCTCAGGCAAGAACTCTTAGTTCTCCTTTCCTCTTCTTTAGAGAATAGTGAGTCACAAATGTTTGAACTGTTGAGACTGCTGTTTGATTTTTGAGCTACTTACTCCTTCCTATGTCTATGTCCTCTCTCCCCCAACATTGCTGGGGTGAAGTATATTTTGATTTTATAATTAAAGCTAATTATAAGTAATTCTGTCTTATGGCAGCTTTCTGGGGTGTATGATGCCGGAGTGAGAGTCACTCCCCCTCCCCCAGGCAGGCTCTGAAAATCACCTGGACGAGCTCGTGAAGGAGGTCTTATCCTCCAGTGTATGAGGCTTTGCCCAGACTCTGGGAAGTTGTCCGTGTCTGATTGGCTCCCAGCACCCAAAAGCCTCCTATGATTAAGGCTTCTTATCCAGCCTGCCTCTCCTTCTCTCTCATCCGCTTTTTCTAACTCTGTACTATTCTCTCAGTATTTCTCTCTTTCAGTTTTGTGTTTGGCCTTCTCCCCACAAACAAACTGTCTCTTGTACAGTTGAGAGTCCAGGAAGATTGCCAGGGAGTAACCCTTCAATTCCATAAAAAGGAAAGATATTAACTAAAACCATGGACACGTACAGAGTCTCCCTCAGCCATTCACGTGCCTGGTCTCTTACTAAGCTTTCCCCTTCTCCCCACAGATGCCCCAAGAGGCATAAAATGTCAGTCTCCATCACTCTTCCTCCTCTTTCCTCGCCCACCTCTCTCATTTCTTGCCATGTGCAGAATGTCACTTCCGGCATGGAGCACATCACATCAGTGTGCCGCCCGTGTCCAAAGGCCGCGTGGCTTCCTCGCGCTCCCCGCTTCTCCCTTGGCGAGCCTGGGTGATTAACTAGCGGCACACAGGTTGCGGCGTTGGGCAGTTACTCCTAGTGACGACACGTAGGGAGGCTGAGCAAGGCCCAGATATGGCCCTTTCCCCCCACCCTTCCAGAAACCAAACATCTTTCCCAAGAGTACGTTTACAGGCTGGGTCCCGTGCCTGTAAGCCTGCTGAATGATACGGACTCCCTGCTGACTGCTTTGCCTCCCTTTCTTCCAGCTCCTCTACCAGTGACCTCTCCGGCTATGACCATGCTTATCTGAGGCGGAGCCCTGACCAGTGCAGCTCCCAGGGGAGCATGGACAGCCTGGAGCCCAGCGGGGGATGCCCGCCCTGCCACCTTCTCTCCCCGGCCAAGTCTACCAGCAGCATGGACCAGCTCAGCCACCTCCATAACAAGAGAGACTCGGCTTACAGCTCCTTCTCCACCAGTTCCAGCATCCTCGAGTATCCGCCCCCCGGCATCTCTGGCCAGGAGCGTTCGGGCTCCGTGGACACCACTTCTGCTCGAGGTGGCCTCCTAGAAGGGATGAGGCAGGCAGATATTCGCTATGTTAAGACAGTCTATGATCCCCGGAGGGGGGTCTCAGCAGAGTATGAGGTGAACTCTTCAGGCCTGCTTCTGCAAGGTAAGGAGGCCCGAGCATTGGCAGATGGTCAGGGCTATGAGAAATGGCATAGTGCTCCTCGGGGCAAGGAAGCGCCACCCCCCTCCTGGAGCCAGCACTGCCCCAGCTCCTTGGAGACCACCGCGGACAACTTGCCTCCTAAAGTGGGTGCGCCTCTGCCCCCGGCTCGGAGTGACAGTTATGCGGCCTTTCGGCAGCGAGAGCGGCCTGGCTCCTGGTCTAGCCTTGATCAGAAACGGTTCTGCCGGCCTCAGGCAAACTCTGCAGGCACCCTGAAATCTCCCTTCATAGAGGAACAGCTGCATACCGTGCTGGAGAAGAGTCCAGAAAACAGTCCCCCAGTGAAGCCCAAGCATAATTACACCCAGAAGGCCCAACCTGGCCAACCTCTGCTGCCGACTGGCATCTACCCGGTACCTTCCCTGGAGCCACACTTTGCCCAGGTGCCCCGGCCTTCCGTGAGTGGTAACGGCACCCTCTACCCCGCGCTGGCCAAGGAGGGCGGGTATCCAGCTCCGCAGGGAGCTTGCGACAAGACGGCCACCCTTGATGAGAATGGGAACCAAAATGGATCTAGCAGGCCTGGCTTTGCCTTCTGCCAGCCCCTAGAACATGACTCAGTGTACCCAGGAGAGAGGAAACCTGAAGTTTCAGCCAAATGTGTCCCCTACAAAGTCCATTTCCCCTCAGTGCCTGAAAACGAGGAGGAGACCTCCCTGAAGAGACTTCTCACACCTCTCCAAGGCAACAGCCCACATCCCAGTGAGAGAAAGAGCACCCAGGGCAACAAATATTCTAATTACCACGGCCTCCAATCCCCTCAGGCTCAGGCCTGGCAAGTGGGTGAAGACAAGAGATCTTTCCTGCCCTCAGAGCTTTGGGAGGGTGATTTCCATGAAGACCACAATGCCAACCTCCGGCGGAGGCTCGAGAGAGGCAGCCTGGGCCAGAGCATGCCAAGCAACTTTGGCAAGACCACATCTGCCTTCTCCTCCCTCCAGAACATTCCTGAGAGTCTAAGAAGGCAAAGCAGCCTGGATCTAGGAGGGGGAGCCCAGGAGATCTACCTGGAAGGCACATCCACCTGTGCAGTCAGCACCAAGGCAGAGGACTCTGGAAGGACTATTGTTCCTGATCACAGGAGCCAGCTGGACAGGTCAGTTTCCTATCCCAGGCCTGAGGGGAGAACCAGTGCCTCGGCTTCGTTCCACAGTTCAGACCCGAGGTATGAAGAGCTGCCCTCCCCGCCCCCGCAGGAGACATCCAGTCTGGGCCGAAGGAGGCTCAGCTCCAGCAGCGCCTCGGCTCTACAGGGCTTTCAGTACGGGAAGCCCCACTGCTCGGTGCTGGAGAAGGTTTCCAAGATCGAGCAGCGAGAGCAAGGGAGCCAGAGGCCCCCGAGTGCGGGCAGCTCTAGTTACGGTTATAACCACAGGCCCAGCAGGACACTCCCAACTTCTCATACTTTGGGGAATGACTTGGAGGAGACAAAGGCCCATATCCGTTTTTCCGAATCCACGGAACCCCTAGGCAATGGGGAGCCGCACTGCAAAAACGGGGAGCCGAAGTCGGAAGAGGTTTCCTGGCAGCCGTGTGGTCAGCAGCCGAGGCGGGACGCTCGCCTGCTCCGCAGCCAGAGCACCTTCCAGCTCTTCAGCGAGGCCGAGAAGGAGGCCGTGTGGCCCGACGACCGGCCCCGCACGCCAGAGTCGCCCGTGCAGGATGCCCCCTTCAGCCGCGCCTACCGGAACAGCATCAAGGACGCGCAGTCCCGCGTCCTGGGCGCCACCTCCTTTCGACGCCGGGACCTCGAGCCGGGGACGCCCACAGCTGCCGGGCCCTGGCGGCTGCGACCCGCCTCGGCCCACGTGGGGCTGCGGAGCCCGGAGGCGCCGGCTTCCGCCTCCCCGCACACCCCGCGCGAGCGGCACAGCGTGACCCCGGCCGAGGGCGACCCAGCCCGGCCCGCGCCCCCCGCCGCCCGGAGGGGGCCGCGCCGGCACCTGACCCCCGAGCAGAAGAAGCGCTCGTACTCGGAGCCCGAGAAGATGCACGAGGTGGGGGTCTCGGAGGAGGCCGAGCCGGCGCCCCCGTGCCCGCCAAGGAAGGGGCCGCAGTTCGCAGAGAGCTCGGTGGCTGACCGGCGCCGCATCTTCGAGCGAGACGGCAGGGCCTGCTCGACCCTCAGCCTGTCGGGGCCCGAGCTGAAGCAGTTCCAGCAGAGCGCGCTGGCCGACTACATTCAGCGCAAGACCGGCAAGCGGCCCGCTGCCGCCGGCTGCGGCCTCCAGGAGCCTGGGCCGCTGCGGGAGCGCGCCCAGAGCGCCTACCTCCAGGCCGCGCCCGAGGGCCCCGGCCTCGCTGCGGCCTGCAGTCTCTCCTCTCTGCGGGAGCCCAGCCTGCCGCCCCGCAGGGAGGCCGCCCTCCAGCCGGCCACCGCGGAAGGGGGTGGCGGGGAGCCGCCACGGGCCCCCCGAGATCGCAGCAGCTCTTTTGCCGGCGGCCGCCACCTCGGGGAACGGCGCCGCGGAGACCAAGCCCCGAGAGAACTGCTCGGTGGAGCTAACGGCGGTCCAAAGGGCCCCCAGAGGCTGGACAGGACCCCTGGGGAGCCCTCCCCGTGGGGGTCCGCGGCCGGGAGGGCCGGGAAGTCCATGTCGGCCGAGGACCTGCTGGAGCGCTCAGACGTCCACGCCGTCCCTGTCCACATGAGGTCACGGTCATCTCCCACTGCAGACAAGCGCCAGGTATGTGCAGCCAGCGGGTCCTAGCACTGCCCCTTGCATCCTGGAAGCCGTAGTGCGGCTTCTCTAACCCCCTCCTCTCCCCTTCGTTTTCCTTTTACACGCAAGAGAGTAGCATTTGTTTTCGTAAGGTGATGTCTTTCTCAGTGCCCCTGTCTGATGAGATCATTACAGAGATACAGATATATAATACATAGATATCGATACAGTTGTGTGGATATCTTATGTAGTTACATGTATTGTATATCGATATAGATATCTATACATATATATGTGTGTGTATCAATGGATATAGATGTATATGTGTACACACACGCACACAGTAGGCCTCGTATTCCTGGTTCTGCACTGGAATGGAAAATATTGGGAAAATTCCAGAAAGTTCCAAAAAGCAAAATTTGAATTTGCCAGCACACCAGCAACTATTTACATAATATTTAGATTGTAAGTAGAGCTGATTTAAAGTATACAGGAGGATGTGTGTAGGTTATGTGCAAATACTATGCCATTTTATCAATATAGAGCATCAGGTGGATTTTGGTATCCGTCCCTGGGGGGTCCTGGAGCCAATTCCCTGGGGATACTGGGAGACAAGTGTATATAATATATATACACACATACATATATAGTATGTATGTATTATATAGTATATACATATATATATAATAACTTCATTTTAGTGTCACCCACTTCTCAGTGTGAGAATTAGATTAGGAAAATTTAGGGGTTATCTTTTTTCTTTGTTTCGGTGGTTTTTTTGTGTTTTGTTTTTTTGTTTGTTTTGCTGCTTTTCTCTTTTTTTAAGTTCATGCAATAGAGGCTGTGTCTCAGTATTTTAAAGATGCTAGCTTCATACCTTCTTTGTTTCTATTGGACTTTTGCATTGACAAAATAAGTATAGTTATTGACTTTGATAGTTGTTGGTTGTTGAGCTCCAGGCCCTCAACTAAGTATGCTTTTATGTTTATTATCTCATTAATCCTCAAAATAATCCTATATGGTAGAGTATATTTTCCATATCAAATCCATGTCTCTCTGTCTCTGTGTACTATCGTGGCGAGGTAGGAGAATGTCAGACTTTCAAATTCTCTCATAAAGTCTCCGAACTATGCAAAGATCATGAGGAGCTTTCCGCTGGAAATTTTAGGCAGAGCTAGGAATAAAATCCGAGCAGTCTGACTCCCAGGAGTCTATTAATTCCCCTAATTCTTAGCCCGTCCTCAAGCTCTGCGTGCACTGCAGGTCGATGTCCCGCCTCATGGTTCCCTTCCCAGGTAAGAAGATACGAGGAATTCACATATATGTTACCACAGGGGAGAATACCCCTCCATTGTCCCTTCTCAGATTCTGTTTTCCCCAGCAGAGAATGCGATCATTCAGCAAGCGTTTGTAGAGCGTATGTTTTACGAAAAGGACTGCTTATAGGTTTAAAGGAAACGTAAAGGAAAATAAGGGTCCTGCCTTTCTGGGGTTCACAATTGAGCAAGGACTATGAACTTATATATAAATAACTAACACGAATAGTGAATGCTTTGGGAGTGGTCATAAATAAGATGCTGTGGGAGGGATAGTAATTCTGAGAGGATCTAAGAGAGCATCTCTTGAAGGAGAAGGGTTTTGAACCAGGCTATAAAGGATGGGCAGGATGTTGACAAAGAGTTGGAGGTTGTGTGTGGGAGGCATTGAGTTGGAGGAAGCAGCTTCGGACAAAGAAGAGTTAGCCATTACTGCCTGAGACATCTGTCTGCTGCACTGCTTTTGCAACACACATACGCACAGCATTGTGAGAAAATACTGCTCCCTCCCAGATATTTTCTCTTCAGAAATATTTTCTCCCCAATATAACCCACACACACCACACAAACACACACAATCTATAGAGGCAATCCTCCGTAAGCCTCCAGTAGCTGTTTTTCACCCCTTAGCGTGAAGAACAGAGCTAATTTCCAGTCCTTATCCTACCCCTAAGACGCTTTTAAAATCCACATGTGTAATATGCCATTTCAGCTAGTTTGATGGGCTTCGGAAGCTCACCGCGTAGCAGAACAAACATTTTCTTCATTTCTCTCCCCATGTTCTAAAGAAAATAGAAATGTTTAGGTGAAAACTAAATCATCTTCTAATAGATGTCATTTTTCTCTCTTGGGGAATTTGTTGGATGGTTATGAATGTTATTTTGCCTTCCCTTCCAAATATTTCTCAAGCCTGGTAAACTGGGAAGTAGAGCTAAAACATAGGCAGTATAGAGAAATGATCCCAATTAAATCCCAATTATTTGGTATTATTTGAAAAACTTTCTAGAAAGACAGCTAAATACAGAACATTATTTATGTTCTCTTTCATAAAGCGAGTACCATATTTAGAAATTATTTAACGTGGGGAATATGATGCCAGAGGGGGGAGATATTTCAACGTGAAATACTTTATCTGCGCTGCTTTGCTCCTACAAATTCTGAAAATAGGTTATCATCCCCCAGATTGCAACTGCACCAAGACTGTGTTCTTAGGCTTCCTCCTTCATTCCCTGGCTCAGCAGCTGCACCGTGCCTGCCCTGAGACTGGTCCATGGCAAGGTCTGCCCCTCGCATCTTCTTCGTACACCCATTATCTACCTTAGTTGTAGAACTAGTGAAAAACAAAATAAAACTAGTCTCCACATAATTATTGTGGTTAATATTTTAAGATATTATTATTTATTTGAATAAATTCCAGGAACTTTTACCATTATCATTAAGCTTTGGTGAACGTGTTAAATAACATTTTTTCTCATCCCAGCTTTAGAGGACTCTGAGAAATTAAGTGACCCTGTAGCAACTAAATCATCTGGCTGAGTTAAACCCAAAATATGGAGTCTGTTTCTGGTGCTGGCTCAGTCCGAGGCATCCCGAACAAATGCTGCTTGCTCCTGCCAGGCAGATGCTAATAGAGCAGGATTTTACAAGCTTTGGGCAAGGATTCAGCTCCTTTTCAAAAGTCCATTAGTGAGGATAGTTTTTGCTTCCAAAACAAGGTCAGCATGGAAATCAGTTTCTCTGTTTATAAAACTTGATCATTCTTGGGCCTGAAACGATGACTGTAGAAGGCTGCCACCTTTTGTAGCCTGAGACCTGCTCAGACACTCAGCAAGCCCTGGGCCTCTCCTTAGCCAGCTGTGGTCGTCTCTGAACAAACAGCCTCCCATTCCCTCTCCTTTAATTCCTCTTAATTTTAAAGGTGTAATTGCAGAACAAATGGATATTAGTGATGGAGCTGAAGGGCACATCAAATTCTTGGCTATTTCCTACTTTCTGTGAGACATTAGAAAACTTAACTGTTTTAAAGTAGGTAGGCCCTGCAAAGCTGCAGGAAAAAATCCAAACATTTCTGCCTTGGAGATGGAAATTTACACCTGTTCGTTGGCATAGATCTAAAATATAGCAGAGGCTATTAAAAGAAACCTTTTGGAGAAATAAGATTCCTGGTGGGGTATTTTTTTTTTTTTTTTCCAGATGCTGAGTTAGAGTCTTCCCTGGTTCTCACTGTATTTTCAGAGATCTTCATTTCTTATATGTAGCACATTCACCATGTGATGATGTGACAAACATTTGATTGCTGAGGAAATTGCTCAATGCATGGAACCCCACAATGTTGGATGTAGTCTTGATTCTGTAGGATGCAACTTGTATAACATTTTTAGTACCTCTCAACAAGCTTGGGGATAAATAACAGAATCAACTTTCCACAAAATGTAAAGTTACAAATAGCTACTAATAATCAAATGTTTACTATGTGCCAGTCACTGTACTGTGTTTTGTAAGCTTAAAATTAATCCTACATCTATGCAAAGGAGGAGATACCGTTGTTATCGCCATATTACAGGTGAGGGAACTGAGGCACAGAAAGGCTGAGAAATTTGCCCAACATAGTGGGACCAAGGTTTTGACCCCATACTGTCTGACTCCAGAGGTTTTAAGTCACTATACCATGCTGCCTCCCGGTATCAAAAAAGACTGGGCAACTAGAGGGAGGTGAGAGTTAAACATCTTGTATCTGAAAACTCCAGCCAGTGAATTGATTTCATTTTAACATTTATAAACTACTGTTGTACACTTAAATAACATTTAAAATTTTTAAAAATGAATTTCTAATTCATTTTAGCAGATACTCGAAGCTGATATTACAAAGTAGATGAATATTGTCTTCATATTTCATTGGTCATAGAGATATTAGGATATTTAATTAAGAATCCAAAGGAAGAGTGCGAATCGGAATTGGATGGGATTCAGGTTTATAGTTCTAACTGTACTGTGCCTAATGAAGAATAAGAACTGGTATACTTTTAAGTCGGTCAGAAGAAGTTAGAGACGATTAACAAAAACAGACACTTAACAAATAAATGTTGGCATAACTCTATACCTGGTATTTCTCCCATTGCCACTGCTTTTTCCTAAATTGTCATAATAGTTTATACTTCTTACCAGTTTATAGAAAATCAAGTCTTCTTTGAAAGTGCATACGTGCCCAATCTAAGCAAATAAATGCAACAGGAATGTATCCTCCTTGGGCTTTCTACTAGGTTGGGAAGGCATTTTCCTTCTGTCCAAATGGTATTTCCATTGACAGGAGATGTAGAGAGTTCTCTCAATGGCCTATTACTGGGTCTGAGTTCTTTTATTTTATATACACCCACAGAAATATCAAGCTCGTACTGTAATTCAAAGGAAATAATAGAGTAGAAATATATATTTGAACGTTACTAGGTTAGGAGCTTTAAGGGGACCTAGATAGGCTTTTCCAGTTAATTATTGGCGAAGCTGAACATTCATGTCAACAGAGGGGGTGGAGTGGGGAAAGACTTTTTAACTTTTTATTTTATATTGGAGTATAGTTGATTAACAATGTTGTGTTAATTTCAGGTGTACAGCAAAGTGATTCAGTTATACATGTATCTGTTCTTTTTCAAGTTCTTTTCCCACTTAGGTTATTACAGAATATGGAGCAGAGTTCCCTGTGCTATATATACAGTAGGTCCTTGTTGGTTATAAAGGGACCATAGGGTTTTGCGGAGAGTAGGAATTCCCATTCCCTCTAGTGATATTTGAGCAAATCAGAGACACATGGAATTCCTTTTTCTCAAAGCATTGACATCTGATTGTATCCAGCTCAGCCACCATTCAACTTAAGATTCCAAAGATCGACCTTAGGCTTTGAGGAAATCATGGTTTGAATCCTAGCTGCTTACTTAATCGTGGGTAAGATACTTATCCTCTCTGAGCTGCAGTTACCTCCCCTCTCCTCATTGTTATAGATTAAATTACGGCGGAAATGTCAGGTGCCTAACACAGCTCCAGGCACATCATTTGAGGATTATAAGGAGCTTGGCTGAGTGGCCAGCACACAGTAAATGCCGAGGAGGGGGAAGCTGCAGTTATTAATAATATTCAGGGTTGTTTCTTCTTTGGACCTTCTCCCACCCACCTTTGGCTCTTTTCATTGCTTCTTAGTACCTCCACCAATGATTGGGGGGAAAAAAAGAAAAAGAGAGAGAGAGTGGAGTGGGGTGATGAAAAGCATTTGGCCCTTTGGACAGAATAAATGGTGAAATAAATTGTTGAAATTAAGTTTAGGGCTTACATGTGGATTTAATTTTCCTGTTTTCTACCTGTCTCCTATTATCATAAATAACTGAGAGTTTTATCAATAGCAACATCATTGTCTTCATCAGGGACCTGTACATATGAACTGATTTTACACTAACAAAAACTGACCTACAACCCTTTCAGGAAACTAATATATACCCTTATTTAAAACAAAAACAAATAATGACTACCCTTGAAATGTCCCCAGTGTTATTGACATTACATGGGGGTGAGATGTTTTTCCCAGAGAGAATGTATTTCAACCTGATTACAAGCCAGATTCGTATCTAATTCTTGAGATTTTGCTGAATTCAGTAAATTCTCCTTTTCCTGTCATCTCCCATATTTCCCTATTGCTGTTTTGAAAGCTTGGCCCTTTGAATTAATTTTCATCATTATATTTCAAGTATAGGAGTTGTTTGAAGTCTGGAGATGATTGTTATCAGACTTCTCTTGTTTAGAAAATGTCTTTGTTAGGAGAGGCACCCAGTGAGGTAGACTGAGATTCTGCCACTTGTGACCTTGGGAAAGTTAACCTCTTGGGGCCTGTGTCCTCATCAATGCAGTGGGATTAACAGTACTTCCTGGGCTTTGAGGATGAAATGGGTTAGTATGTAAGAGTGCCACCATGATGCCTGATAATAAATAGTGGACCTCCAATAAATGTTCCTTCTCCTTTATACCTCCACCCCCTTGGTAAATTTAAATACCCGTTTGTTGGTAATAATGCTGTGCCTCTTGTGTTTTAAGGATGTGCTTTTGGGGGAAAACGATGGCTTTGGTCTTGTGAAGGATCCATGTTATTTGGCTGGCCCAGGATCCAGGTATGTATCTGTATTTATGATGCCCTCTACCTTATGAATGCTGCTGGAGTTAAATGCTTCTGTTCCTCTCTACCAGAAATCGAAGTGTGATATTATGATGTTTCATAGTGTCATGTGCCACCTCTTCAGTTTGTCTAGGCCATGGGGAGCTTTATTTTTCATTTATAGATGACTTTCTCTAAGAATGATACTATTCAAAATAGGTTTTGAATGTGTGCTATTGAGGCAATGGTTGACTTCCAGTAAGTTTGGCATCAGAATAGTTGATGGATATGCTCTTCTCAAGTATATCCTCTGGCTCTCACACGTGGGGCCTCTCTTAAACGTGGCTGATCTCTTCTGGCTCTGTCCCAGAGGATCAGGTCTGCTGAATAAAGCAGTAGGGGAAGAATGAGCGTCATGAACAGCCTTCACAGAACAAGACAAACTTGCAGGAATCACCTGAAGTAAAAAATAAAGCTCTAAAGTCATTATTTTAGGCACTTAGAGATAGAAAATAGCAGGAAATTCATGTTTTAAAAATTGCCATCAAAATCATTTCTCCTTGGTAGAAAAAATATAATGGGCAATTTTTCAGAATTAGAATCTTTAAACTATTCACTTGGAGCTTAAGAGGTAGAAATTTCCAAAGAGAGTTTCCTCTGAACCACATGCCTGTATGTAGTTTTAATGCAGCATTATAGGACTATCTACTGTCATCTGTTATTACTAATGGTAATACATTTAAACCCTCCCTACTACCGCCCATGATTTTTCAAGCCAGTTCCTTAATTTTTACTATGTTTCATTCAATCATTGTTTCTCTCTTTTTCTGGCATTCACCTTCTCGATAGCTCAACCTAATACTGCCAGCATGGTCAGGAAGTGGGTATTAGGTGACCTCCTTCACTGCCAAGAGCAGCCTTCTGTAGTTGGTCTTGCTCCTGGAGCTGTGCCTTAAAGTGAAGCAGTCAAGGTGAGGCTGAGGACTTTAGTTTGGCTGCATTAATTCAAAGCTAGAGACAAGGGAAGACTAACAGTGAACTAGAGCTCTGCCAAAAGAGAGCTGGTCTGAAGTCTAAGGTGAAACTAAAGTCAACCACAAAAAATCCAATTGCTGGATTCCAAAAAGGACTTGAATAGACATTTCTCCACATGGCCAACAGGCCCATGAAAAGATACTGCACATCACTAATCATCAGAGAAATGCAAATCAAAACCACGCTCATTAGAATGGCTACGATTGAAAAAACATAAAAGAACAAGTGCTGGTGAGGATGTGGAGAAATTGGAACCCCTGTGCACTGTTGGTGGGGTTACAAAATGGTATAACTGCTACGGAAACAGTATGGAGGTTCCTCAAGAAATTAAAAATCTATCATACGACCCAGCAATCCCACTTCTGAGTATAAATCCAAAGAATTGAAAGCAGTGTCTTGAAGAGAGATTTTCATACCCATGTTCGAGGCAGCACTATTCACAATAGCAAAGAGGTGGAAGCAACCCAGATGTCCACAGATGGATGAGTGGATAAACAAAATGTGGTGTATGCATACAGTGGAATATTATTCAGCCTTTACAAGGAAGGAAATGCTGTCACATGCTACACCCTGGATGAACCTCGAGGACATTATGCTAAGTGAAATAAGCCAGTCATAAATACTTTATGATTCCCCTTGTATGAGGTATCTAAAGTAGTCGAATTTATAGAAAAGTAGAATGGTGGTTACAAGGGCCGGGGGAGTGGCAAAAGAAGAGTTGTTGCTTAATAGGTTTATAGTTTCAGCTTTGCAAGATGAAAATGTTCTGGAGATCTGTTTTGCAACAATATGTGTGTACTTAACACTACTGAACTGAACTTTTTTTTTTTTTTTTAATTTATTTATTTACTTTTGGCAGTGTTGGGTCTTCGTTTCTGTGCGAGGGCTTTCTCTAGTTGTGGCAAGCGGGGGCCACTCTTCATCGCGGTGCGCGGGCCTCTCACTGTCGTGGCCTCTTGTTGCGGAGCACAGGCTCCAGACGCGCAGGCTCAGTAATCGTGGCTCACGGGCCCAGTTGCTCCGCGGCATGTGGGATCTTCCCAGACCAGGGCTCGAACCCATGTCCCCTGCACTGGCAGGCAGATTCTCAACCACTGCGCCACCAGGGAAGCCCCGAACTGAACATTTTTAAATGAATTTAAAGTTAAAATGAATTTAAATTTAAAGTAGTAAATTTTATGTTATGTGGGTTTTTTTTTTAACCACATTAAAAAAAAATGCTATGAAGGAAAAAAATGAGACTAATCAAACTTAATTCCTGAATATTAAGATTCCTAGATACATGTCAATAGACGCTTGTCTCTCACACTCTATTATAAAAGAGACTGAAATAAAATCTTTATGATACTAGTCTTTATTCTTGGAAAACAATCACCAGGAAAAAGTATTCTCAACGAAACTAAGCATTTAACTCAACTATTAGCTTCAGAAATACAGTTTTTTTACAGTATGGTTCCTATAAACTAAGAAGATTAAACATAAACTAAAAATATTATATCAAGGTTTATTTGGGCTACATCTTTAAAAGATAAATATTATTTTATTGTGTGTTTTAGTGATGTCTCCCCTTTTTAAAAAGCAAAATGAAGGTACCTGAGTTGGTCCTTAAAACATCAGATTCCAGTTACTCCGTGTCCTATTAGAGGCTGCTAAGTTTAAAAATAGTTCATGGCCTGCAGCCTAAACAGCAGTTGGGCAGAAGAGACGTCGTTTGTTCAACAGACATTTACTGAGAGGGTACTTTGTGCCAGGGTCTGGGGATAGCAAAATGAATGAGACATGGGGGTAAAGAGCACCTCCAGTGAATCTCCTGCCCCTGGGTTTCTGGTGTACCCATTTGGGAACCCACCAAGAAGGACAGAATAGCCACTCTTGAATATTGACAGGTTTCTGGTAAAGAAACTGCTTCTAGATGAAAAGGATCTGTGATGGGAGGGGAGGGTATGCATCTGAGTGGAAGATGGGCCTCTTACTCAACCATCGGCATTTATAGTAAAGAAAAAATAATGGCAGGAGAAGAGCTGATTTGGTTCTTTGTGGTCTTTTCCTTCTTTATGCTGCTTTGCCCTCAGCTGGCTCTTAGATGATTTCGTGGCAGGCCTGTGCTGGGGCTCTGACTTGGGACTGAGCCACAGCTCTCTCAGGACACGGGTCTGTAAAATGAAAAATGCCATCTGCTCTCCAGATTCACTTGCACACTAGTCAGGGAGCTACAAATGTGGGATTTACAAATTAAGGTTGTTTTGCTGGACATATTTTTATCCTCACATTAACTCTTGCATGGCAGGCAGGCGGGCAGTGCTGCAGACGTGTTTTCTTTGTTTTTGTTCTCCTTTTTTTCCTTTCAAACACGTTAACAAACGTAATGGAAATTGTTGGGTTTTTCCTTAGAGCCTAGAGGACAGCTGTTTAAACGACCATGCGCCCTATTTGCTCGTTATGGTCAGTCTCTCTCTCCAGAGGTGACTGCTTATTAGCTCCTTAGGTGAGACTCTCCCTTTCCTTCTTACTTTCCATTTTAAGAAATGAAAACACTGGGAGACTAAGAGAAAGTTGTAAATAAACCCTTCAGATTCTGCGGCCCACGCAAATACTTTCCAAACAGACCTCCCCCGTGGGGCTCACACCTGTGGAGAATGAGGCAGCATTCTTTTCCCCAGAGTCAGGAGCTGGTTCCCAAACTAGTCCTAAAAGGAGCAGAAGAAACATACCTGCTCCTGCCTTTTATATCCTGAAGCCTGTCCTCAAAAGCTGCCTTGCATGGGGGGAGGTGGATGGGGTGATGAGAGAGGGTTAATAAAAAGAAATGCCGGGCTTCCCTGGTGGCGCAGTGGTTGGGAATCTGCCTGTCAATGCAGGGGACACGGGTTCGAGCCCTGGTCCGGGAAGATCCCGCATGCCGCAGAGCAGCTGGGCCCGTGAGCCACGGTTGCTGAGCCTGCGCGTCTGGAGCCTGTGCTCCGCGGCAAGAGAGGCCACGATAGTGAGAGGCCCGCGCACTGCGATGAAGAGTGGCCCCCGCTTGCCACAACTGGAGAAGGCCCTCGCACAGAAACGAAGACCCAACACAGCCATAAATAAATAAATAAATAAAATTTAAAAGAATAAGGCTTTAAAAAAAAAAAAGAGTAAAAAAAAAAAAGTAAATACCTTGTCACTTTAAAAAAAAAAAGAAATGCCTTTTGACCCCAGGCTTGCCCTGTGACATTTTCCTGCAGGAGTTTATGCCTACCCGGCATCTCATTTAAACTTGGTTCTTTGTACGAGCAGCCAAGGGAAGACAGTGTGCAGCTTCTCCGGGGTTCCTTCTCCCCACCAAATGCTTTTCCCGTCCATGTAGGGCACCTTGGGCTCAGCGTTTGCCCCTTCTCTTCAGAGCTAACCTACGTGTCTGTATCCCGCTCCAGGCCATTCAGCTGTTCCAGCCGTGAAGAGATGTCGTTGCTCCAACACCATCCCAGCCCTCGTTGCGGGGTTTCGGGCTGCAAAGCAGGTGGCGGTGCCTCCATTCCCGGCAGGGGTCCGGGACCGCTGGACCCTCCAAGGCAGGCCAGCAGAACGCCTGGCCCCCGGCCCCTGTCCTCAGGAGCGCAAGGGCATCTCCCGGACACCAGGGCTGCACCGCCGAGCTCAGCCCTGCCTGCCCCTGTCCCCTCGAGCTACTGCTCACAGGCCGCCGCCGCCGCCCAGCCCTGCACCCCAGCCGGGACCCCCAGAAGTGTCGGCCACCGGCCGGCCCAGCCTCCCAGCCCCGAACGCAGTAAGGAGGAGGGAGCAGGGACGCGGCGCTCCCCGCCCTGGGTGACGCGGGCCCACGCGGTCAGAGAGGACAGCCTCCCAGAGGACACCGCATCGCCTGGGTGCCCGAGCCCGAAGCACTACCCGAAGCCGCAGGCCCTCCCCAGCCCCGGCAGCACTTCCGACCCAGACACGCCCCTCGGGGCCCCAGACACGCCCCTCGGGGCCCCGGGCACTCTGGGCAGAATCTCCCTCCGGATCTCTGAGTCCGCCCTGCTGGCCTCCCTGCCGCCTCGGGAGGACAACGACGACGAGGTGTTCGTGAGGGACCTGCGCTCCACCGCCACTTCCGGCCCCAGCTGCGAAGCAGCGCCGCCGCCGCCCAGCCGGGAAGCCCCGGCCCAGAACCTGGACCTCTTCCCTCCGCCTCCCCCTGAAGCTGTGTGCGCGGAGCAGTGGGACAGCGAGGGCTACCGGGAGCCCCACGCCAGGTGAGAGCAGCCCTCCGCCAAGGTTAAGGTCTCCCTCCCCAGTAAGAGATTTCCACGCTCCACGCTTCCCAGAGCCGCCACTGGAGAGCCCTGTGGAGGTTTGTTAACAGGAGCCCAGCTCACGAAACTGGCACAGCTGTTCCATTTGTTGACCTTGGTGGTCGTCATTTTAGTAGTCCTTGGGCGCCGAGGTGAGGTTCATTTCTGTGGACGTGGCAGGTTCAAAGGGTCCAAATAAACAGCATCCCTCTTCCCTGCCCAGAGTTCTGAACCCGTTAAGAAATAAGGCAAAAGAAAAAGGCATTCTGAAGACAAAAAAAAAATCACTTTTATTACTGAGAGAGCTGATCCTGGAGAATATGGCTCCTATCTGAGTAGAAGTGGGCCTCCTGATACTGAGCCCCAAATTAAACAGGGGTGCCCGCCTAGTCACAGGCTGTGCTAGACACACACCCAGCAAGCACACGTGTGAGCACGCAAGAGCAAGCCTGGAGGTACCCTTACTCTCTAAAGAGGCTGGACTAGGAATGGGCTATGGTCAGCTTCTCTTTGCAGAGTCACTCTCTGTCCATAGGAAGGAATAAAGAGTAAGGCTGAAGGTCATTAACGTTTAGGGAAGACCTCTGCTTGGAAGCCAGGAGAATGAGGAAGAGGCGTTTCCCAACACATACTCCCTAGGACAGCACTGAAATACATTGTCTGATAGCACCTTTGTCGTAACTTCCTCTAAACACCACCTGTTCCCTTTCACTACCCTCTGTTCACTTTCATAAAGCTCTGGAATCCGAGAGCAACATTCACCAAAACTGAAGTCCTGCTAGATCTGTCCGCCTTAAAAAGTCACACAACCTCCCTGTGACCAACTAGTGGACTTAGTTGAAGGCCCTTATGAACCCTGCAGTTTGTGGGGAATAACAACCCCAGAAACTCCTGATGTGTGTGGGAAGCTACAGCCCTCGTGTGCAAACGTCTCCCTGCCTTCCTTCACCCTTCTGCTGACTCTTCTCTTACCACTCTCTTTTAATATCCCTAGCAGCTCCAGCAAACTTGCCAAGGTGACAATTGCCAAGGAAAGGCCCATCCCTGGTGCAGCCCATTTGGTTGATAGTCAGATACTGGCTTCCAGATCCCAGACTTCTATCAAGAGTTCAGAGGCCAACGAGACTGACCCACCCTCCACCACCGGTGCTCTGCCCCAGCCTGCCGGGCCTCTTAGCAAGCAGCCAAGCCCAGGGCAGCCACCCTCCATCCAGACCCAAAGCCTCAGCCACGACCCAGTCAGTGGGACTCAAAGTTTAGAAAAGAATGTCAGTTCTGGTCCTCAGAAGACCTCAGAAGACATGAGAACAGAGGCTCTGGCCAAGGAAATTGTCCACCAAGACAAATCTCTGGCAGACATTTTGGATCCAGACTCCAGAATGAAGACAACTATGGACCTGATGGAAGGTTTGTTTCCACGAGATGCTAATCTGCTGAAGGAAAACGGCATAAAGAGGAAGGCCACGCAGAGAACCGTCAGCTTCCCAGGATGTGACGCTAAGAGGTAAGTCCCTGGTCATGTCCCCAAAGAGACTTAAAATTGAACTCCTTCCATGGGGGTGATGGTGAGTCTAGAACTGCTTATCTGAGGTTTTCCTGCTTCCAAAGATCCTGACCCCAGACTGGCATTCCATCTCAGCCTTAGGGGAATGGCTCTGACCTACCTTGAGTTGTTTGCCCAGCAACAAGTAGTAATAGTAATTACTGTTTATACCTATCGTTCACGTTCTCTGCGTCAAGCATTATATTCTTTATGTAAACATTATCTCATTTAATCTTCACGAGAACCTTCTGAGATAGCTACCGATTTTATCTCCATTTTACAAATGAGGAAACTGAAGCAGAGAGGAATGAGAACCGTGCCCAACTGAAGTCAAAGATCATGTGAGTGATGGCATCCGCGCGCTCTCAGCGCTTATACGGCGCCGCTAAAAACTCAGCACACATGCAGCTGCCCGTTCTGCCAGAGTTGCCCTTACAGAGCCCCACATGGGTCAGTGGTGAGGGAGGGGCAGGTGGAAGTGGTGAGCACACAGGGGTCTCCCCTCGGCCGAGGTGAACACGGTCTTGTAAAAAGCGTGACAGCCTAGAGAAACAGATTGACTTAGTCCGCTGACATTCACCTTTGAAGAGGTAAGGTGGGCGTCTGCTCACATCCTGAACATCACGAAGGGGCTGAACAGGAGTGCACCCGTGGCCTTGTTCAGCCGTGGGCCTGCACCTGAAGCTCCCTGAGCAGCGCGTTCCCCGCCCTGTAACGTGCGTCCCGGCGCCTGCCCACAGCCGGTGAGAGGAATGTGAACAGTCGCTGTGTTTTTCCTCCTTTTGACTTCTCCCGGGTTATTGCAATATTTTCTTGCATGTTTGATTTCCTTAAGGGACGACTATGGGAGAGATTTAGAATGGTTTTTAATTTTCTTTTAAATTTTCAATGAAAACTATATGGATCAACAGTCCGGAGCTCCAGTTAGTGGCTTCCAGACTAAATAAAAGCAGAGAGCATTCCATCTAAATTTGGGCTTGCATTTTAGAGATTTCCAACTGATCCTAACTAAATTACTAACAGGAACACTGTGTTTTGAGTTGCAGGGGAGGGGAGAAAGGAAAGAACTGTGCGGTACTTACAGGCTATCTGATAGGTTATCGGAGGCTCTCCTGATACAAGCCCTCGGCAGTCACCTTGTCCAGCCCCTCCTTTTTCAGATGTGGCAAACAGAGACTAATTGAGGAGAAGTGACTTATCCAGGGTCATGTGTTTAGCAAACACTTCTTAAGCACCTACAATGTGCAAGGCGATCCACTGGGTACACGAGGGACCCACAGTTGAGTTTCTGTGGATGTGACAGTCGGTTCACCACAGGTGGTTGTCCTCCAATCACTCGCTATAGGAAGACCAAAGTAATTTACAAGTACGTGCTTAGAAAAGCATTTCCTGGCATTATCCATGAGAACATAAGTTTAGAAGTGAAATGGTCATGTAGCTTTTTTTTTTTTTTTTTTTTTTTTTTGGTTTGGACAACTTTTAATTTTTAATTTGAAAACCTTTCTAAACTTTATAAGTTAGAATTGGTATTTCTCTAAGTTAGCAACACTGTCAACCACAAAACACTGTACAAAAACATTCAGCTAAGCACTGCATAAGTTCAGGAATTTTTTTTTTTTTTATAGCAATATTTCACATTTATTTATTTATTTATTTATTTTTTAACATCTTTATTGAAGTATAATTGCCTTACAATGGTGTGTTAGCTTCTGCTTTATAACAAAGTGAATCAGTAATACATATACAATATGTTCCCATTTCTCTTCCCTCTTGCATCTCCCTCCCTCCCACCCTCCCCATCCCATCCCTCTAGGTGGTCACAAAGCACCGAGCTGATCTCCCTGTGCTATGCGGCTGCTTCCCACTAGTTATCTATTTTACATTTGGTAGTGTATATATGTCCATGACACTCTCTTACCCTGTCACATCTCACCCCACCCCCTCCCCATATCCTCAAGTCCATTCTCTAGTAGGTCTGTGTCTTTATTCCCGTCTTGCCACTAGGTTCTTCATGGCCTTTTTTTTTTTTTTTTTTTTTTTCCCTTAGATTCCGTATATATGTGTTAGCATACTGTATTTGTTTTTCTCTTTCTGACTTACTTCACTCTGTATGACAGCTTTTGCAGCACCGAGAGCTTCCTAAGGAAGTGCAAAAGGATGGCATCGCCACCTTCTGGTAAAAATGAGCATTGTCCTTGTTGTACATGAGACTGCACAGATGGCCACTGTGAGGTTTAATCAGATAGATGTCCAAGAAGCCCATTTGTAAGGCAGTGAATATATGTTGGGGGGGGACTACATCAGAAGACCTTTTCCCCATCTTTTCAATTAACTGGATTAATATGACTGTACTGTTTAGAGGAATAACCCCAGCAAGCGGGAAACTAGTAAAAACACCTTTTTGGTGGTTCTTTATTCCATAGTAAAATGATGGTCTAGATGTTAAACAATGTCACAAGATTACCTCTCCTAGAGAACCTAATTACGTCCATAGAGTCATTTATTCAGTGAGTAGGGCTTTACCTATAGAGTATGAAAGGCAGCTTGATTATAGTAAAACAAAGAACATAGTTATCAGGTTCCCAACTTCCAGTTTGTTCTCCAGCCTTGAAATCCCCCTGCTGTGTAATCAGTGAGTAGATTTTACATCTTGTATTCGTTCACTGTTGACCAGCAAGCTCCAAATTCCAGGCTTACATAGAGCCTCAGGCTTACATGAAAAGGAAAATTGGTAGGTGTCCAAGCAACAATTATAGTAGGCATCAGAAACATTACGGGTAACATGGAGGAGAAGGAAATAATTAACCTAAAACCTGAGATTAGTGCAGCACCTTGAGAATACTTTCACAGTGACTAAGTCGTGGTTCCCTGTTGTCTTTCTGTGAAACAGGGAGTCAGTATCATTCTATTTATCAAAAAAGGAGAAACATGCAGAGAGGTTAAATGTCCGTAGTCCTGACTCCCACTCCCCTTCCCAATATTGCCCTTGGTGGTTTTCCATCCCGAGTATGCTGGCTTCAAGAGCCCCACACGTTACTAGGCAGTCACCAGTAAATACTTATTAGTTCATCCTAACTTCTGGGAAGATACTGAATATAATTTTTTTACACATTCCCGAATGGACAAACATATGGTGAAATTAAGCTGCGTGTGGCTGTACTTTTTGTTCTTTCTGACCCAGGAATGAAGACAAGGAAGCAGTGGGCATGTTGGTCAACTGTCCTGTCTACTACAGCGTGTCTGCTCCCAAGGCTGAGCTCCTGAACAAAATCAAAGCTATGCCAGAGGAAGTGAATGAGGAAGAGGAGCCGGCAGACATCAACGAAAAGAAGGTAAGGAAAGAAATGGGGGCCTTTGTTCTGCTCCCCCCAGAAAGATAGTCGAGGTCCTCGCAGGGTTGTTGGCCCCTTTCAGCAGGAGGGGAGAAGGCCTGTCACATCACCAACCTCGCCAAACCATCACGAGGTTCTCGACTTGCAGGGCACTTGGAGCAGTTGCCTCACAGCTCTCCTGTTATTTTTGTTTTTACAAATGACAAAAGTGAAGGTTAGAGGGATTAAGGTATTTCCTACAAGTCACATAGCTGCTTCCTGGTCTAACACAGGGACCCCAACACCGTTCTCAGCAGCTGACCAGCCAATGCCAGTGGTCTGCATAATTTTCATTTCATGTTTCACGGTCAAAAGGAAAACTAGAAAACCTAGAAACTTTAAGGAAAGAGAGACCGATTGTCAAAAGACACTTCCAAGAAAAGGAAATGTTCCTCTTTAGATTGTCCAACTCTCTTTGCCATACCTCAATAAACAGCTTGAAAGCACAGTATTGGAATTTAGTTGTTAGCATGTGCTGCTCCTGCAGAAATTTTAAATTATTTATTTATTTATGTATTTATTTATTTATGGCTGTGTTGGGTCTTCGTTTCTGTGCGAGGGCTTTCTCTAGTTTTGGCAAGCAGGGGCCACTCTTCATCGCGGTGCGCGGGCCTCTCACTATCACGCCCTCTCTTGTTGCGGAGCACAGGCTCCAGACGCGCAGGCTCAGTAGTTGTGGCTCACGGGCCCAGTTGCTCCGCGGCATGTGGGATCTTCCCAGACCAGGGCTCGAACCCGTGTCCCCTGCGTTGGCAGGCAGATTCTCAACCACTGCGCCACCAGGGAAGCCCTAGAAATTTTAAATGTAAAGCATTTTAAGAATGACCGTGATGCTGCTGTCTTCCCATCTGCCATGGCGAGCTAAGCCCGGCTGTGCCCACAGGGGAGAAAGTTCTTGCCCGGCTGCTTTCCCTGCAGCCCCAGATGGGCTGCCTGCCACTGTGCTCACAGCTCTTCATACAACTCAGGCCTGCATGCTGAAAAGGAAAGGACTCTGTTAAAGCTTGCCTGATGCTGAGCCGGGAACGTAAGGGCTTCTCAGGGGTGCCAATTCCGGGAGAAACTTTCTTCTGTGATTCTGTTTCGTTTATTCTATAATATGTGTCCTAAGCTCTCTTGTTTGTGTGTTGGAATGAGACCACAGGATAGAGACCGTGGGAGCAGGGAGCAATGGGGAGGGAGGATTTAAGGATTTTAGAAGCACCTCCGTCAGTGGTGTTCTTCTCCCTTCTACAGTCCCAGCCTCGCTGGGCTCACAGTGCATGGCTGACCTGCTGATACGATGCCGCTGCTGTTAGTAACGCATGCTCTCCCAGCCCAATTTCCCCATGTACACGCCTGCTTCATAGCACGCCTCCTGGCTCCCGTTTAATGGGATTGGGGGGAAAAACCACATTGCTATAGTCTGTCTATATTTATCCCAAAGAGGGAGCTATATAAACACCATTGTAAGTACCAAATTGCCAGGACATCTGTAACTGAACATTTTACGGTTTCTTGTTGTTCTGTTTTTTGCACGTAGACATACCCTGCTCTGCAGTAGCAGTGTGACAAACTACTTGTTGCTTTTTCCTCCCCATCTTTATTTTACTTTTTAACTGCTTTTTCATCATTTTATTATCACCCTCTCACTCTGAGGATTATGTGGCAAGAAGTATTTTTAGCCTGAGAACACGAAGGAATAAGAGGATTAGTCCTCACGGGAAATGACAGTAGGTACCATTTGTCAAGCATTTCTTAATCCCGGATGTGGGCTATGGTTTTTTTTACTTAGTGCCTTATTACCTTCTTTACACAAAACTGCTCTGACGCCAATATTGTCACATTTTACACTGAAGTAATCAGAGTGAGCCAGGACAAGAAGAGAAGGAGGGGGCATTCAAGACAAAGGGAACAGCGTGGGAGAAGAGGTAGTTGTGTGAAAAAACAGGGGGAGCGCGTATGTATTGAAGAAAGATACTTCCAGGAGGTCTGATATTTGGGAATGTATTATAAAATAAAGTCTCATGGTTAAATTAGAAATTACCAAATTTAGAGAATAACAAAGAAAGGCCATGAATGGCAGGAGACAAGGCTGGGAGGACCCACGTGGGCAGGTCATGGAGGTCACATGGGGCTTTGTCTGAAATGCCAAAGAGTTTGGATTTTACCGTGTGGCAGTGGAGAACCCTATGAGATTTTTTTGTTCCAGTGAACTACAGGTTTATGAACGTGTAATAGAATTTGTGTGTCACTTGCATTTACATATCTGATCTGGAAACAGAGAAAATAGGCAGGCTTTAATTGATGTTGTTGAAGGCATCTATTAATATATTCAGCATGAAGTTGAAAATGCAGTTCTCTTCCCAATATATAGCAAGCTTTTTTTTCCCCTAAGGATGGTTTTAAAACATGATGCTTGGTCAAGACGGTTCTAAGGCAGAGTGTAGCCTTCCACCAACTTCTGCAAAGTAATAATTTGTTGCCTAATGTTTAAAGTTGGTAAACCTAAGATGTATTTCTACGCGTGAAACTCACTAAGAGTCAATGGAAATTAGAATCCTGATTTATTAATATTTTGAAACTAGCATTTCCAATCAGTTCTACTTTAATATACTTTTTATTTATATATCCTAGATGATGAATTGTAATATTCCAAGTAAATGTAAGTATTACTTAAAATATAAAACAATCAATCACTGTCTGAACTTCTGACATACATAAAATCTAAAGACAGTTTAATACTTAGGGCTTTCAATTCTTTGGCTAAACCCTGCCATATCTATTAGGCAAAAATCTGCTTAACCAGATCTCATGATTCTCTATTCTGAAGGCCAAAAGGCTTTGGCTTAGAGACTTAGTGGAATATTTCAAAAGGCAAAAAAAATCTATTATTCCTGAGAACTGGCTTTCCCCAAGAGATCATTAGTGACCCAGATGGTTCTCAGCTGTCTATTTCTGTTGCTCTTGCTTCATAAAGTTTCAAGTTTTCCTCTGGTCTGTCTTCTTTTCAGCCTGAAAAACTTCCTTTAGCATTTCTTTTTTTAAGCATTTGTCTGCTGGTGACAAATTCTTTTAGTTTTCCTTCATCTAAGAATGTCTATATTCTGTTGTCATTTCTAAAGAATTTTTACTAGATATGGAATTCTGGGGGGTTGACTATTCTTTTTCTTTTAGCACTTTAAAAATGTCCCATTTCTTCTTGCTTCCATGGTTTCTGATGAGAAACGCACAGCCGTTGAATACTTGTTCCTCCTATATGCAATGTGTTGCTTATCTCTGGCTGCTTTCAAATTTTTTATCTTTGATTTTCAGCAGTTTGGTTATGATATGTATGGGCATAACTTTCTTTGATTTATCCTGTTGGGGTTTACTAAGCTTCTTGATTCTGTAAACTTATGTCTTTCACTAAATTCAGGATGTTTTTAGCCAGTATGTCTTCCAATATTTTTTTATGTGCTAATCTCTTTCTCTTCTTTTGGGACTCCAGTGACACAAATGTTAGACCTTTTGATATTGTCCTGCAAATCTCTGAAACTTTGTTCATTTTTTTTTTTAAGGCTTTTAAATTTTTGATTATTTATTTATTTATTTTGGCTGCTTTGGGTCTTTGTTGTTGCACACGGGCTTTCTCTAGTTGCGGGGAGCGGGGGCTACTCTTCGTTGCAGTGCGCGGGCTTCTCATTGCGGTGGCTCCCCTTGTTGTGGAGCATGGCCTCTAGGTGCACGGGCTTCAGCAGCTGCGGTACGCAGGCCCTAGAGCGCGCAGTCTTCAGTAGTTGTGGCATGTGGGCTCTAGGGCGCGCGGGCTCAGTAGTTGTGGCTCACAAGCTCTAGAGCTCAGGCTCTGTAGTTGTGGCGCACAGGCTTAGTTGCTCCGTGGCATGTGGGATCTTTCCGGACAAGGGATGGAACCCGTGTCCCCTGCATTGGCAGGTGGATTCTTAACCACTGTGCCACCAGGGAAGTCCTGTTCATGTTTTTAATGTTTTCTGTCAGTTCATTCAGATTGGATAATTTCTATTGATCTATCTTCAGTTTCACTGACTTTCCTGCCTCTATTCTGCCAGTGATTTTTTTAAAATTTTCAAATATTATAGTTTCCGGTTCTAAAATTTCCATTCAGTTCACTTTTTGTAGTGTCTGTCTGTTCATTTCAAGAGTGTTTACTTCTACCATGGAGCATAGCTACAAAAGCTATTTTAAAGGCTTTGATCATCCCGTTTGGGTTATCTCAGGGTTAGCACCTGTTGGTTGTCTTCCCCTGAGAGTTGCTCACATTTTACTGGTTCTTTTCATGCTGGGTAATATTGTACCTGAACATTTTGAGTGTTATGGTGTAAGTCATGGGTTCTGTGAAAATCCTCTGAAGAATGCTGATTTTTCGTTTTGCTTTAGCAGGCAGCCTAGTTAGGTTCAGGCTACAAGTTCTATCCCACCTCTGGCTGTTGGTTCCAGTGTCAATTCAGTTTTCAGAGCCTCTGCTGTCTTATATGTGTCTGTCCTACACAGGCACCTTTCAGGGCTGAGCCTGGGACTTGGGTGAGTTGTTCTGTCACAGTTCAGTTCTCAAAGCCTTCGCCGTGCTGCTTTGGGTCTGTCCCACACACGTGCAGCTTGAGGGTGAGCCAGGACCTAAGGCAGTTCAGACACCAAATTAGGGGGTCTCCTTTTCCTGCTCTCTCCTCTCCAGTATTCCCACCTGACCCCCCCACCCCCAGCTCCCAGCAGCCCCTTTACCTGGGCCTCTGGCTAGAAATAGGACAACGAGTTCTTGTGGTGTCACAGCAGCCTGCATGGCCATGCCATTCCGCATGGCTGGGACTATCCTCGGGAAGAGAAAAATAGTGGGGATTTGCCTCACAGTCTTTGGTCCGTGGGGTCATTGTCCCAGTTCCTCTGGACAGAAAGAAGGGTTTTCTCTTGGGATTTTAAGTGCCTGTGCCACCACTGCACCGTGCACTCTGCAAGGAGAGTCACTTCGGGGGGCAGGGCTGGGAGAGGGGGGAAAAAAAGAGAGAAGAGGAAGAAACAGGATTCCCCCACCTGCTTTATCTCACAGAAAGCAGCATTTTTGCTGCCACACCCTCTATGCAGTTCAGCATTGAGGCTATTTCCAGGGAAGAACCAGAACATGAAAGGGGGAGAAGCAGGAAACTCACCCCTGTTCTGGGTCATACTTCAGGCGTAGCTCCCCTCCCCGGCGCACTGCCGCAGCTAACCTTGCAGAGCCCTCTTCAGGGTCCAGGGGTGTTCGCTGTAGGAAGGAGGGGAGAGAGGCTGGCGTGGGCTCCCGCCATCTGGCCACCGTCAGTCCCTCTCCCAGGGTTTATCAGCGGGGAGGGAGATGCGGTGGATTTACATTTAGGGAAGCTGTGCATGCAGCGAGACGGGAGGAAGAGAGGGTAGTTGGGAGGGAGTTACAGCCGCCTGGGCCAGGAAGTGATGAGGCGGGCCTAAGGGAGGTGCGGTAGGCACAGTGAGAAGCAGATGGATTTAATTTTTTTTTAAAGGAAGCAAAAGGGACAGAATCCGGTAGCAGATTGGACACGGAGCATGGAAGAGAGGGAGGAGGAGGGCTGGCTCCCGAGTTCCTGGCCTAGGTGACTGTGGTAACAGACACAGGAAAAACAAGGAGGTCATCCGGGAAGGGCGGAGGATGCTTTGTTGAATTTAAAGAAATATAATAACGTTTCTTGTGTGTCAGAGATTCCTGTCACCCAGAACCAAGAGGCTGAACAACTTTCTGGTGACAAGCCTTCCCGAGAGGAAATGAGAACCACTCCTGACAGAGAATGTGCTAGAGAATATCTGAAGGGGCACTCAGGCCCCCGCAGCCTTTCTGCTTTGATCAGGTCACACAGCGTGGGATGCAGGTTTTCCCGGGACAGAAACTGCCCCTGACTTCTCTATGGGGTGAAATGCAGCTAAAGAAAACAGTCACATGCTGCTGCCTGGCTCGTCGCGCTGAATGTCTTTATCTAGTCCCAGTTTTTACCAGCTGGAGCCTGAACTCCTCTCTGTCCCCAAACCCCAGCCGTGCGGCTGAGGGTCCTGAATTACTCTGTTTAGATCAAGACAGGCCATCCGTCGAGGCCAGCTGTGTGTGTAAGGATGTTATTGGCAACCCTGTTGGCACAAGTCCTCCAAGCAGAAAGCAATCAGTGGGGGGGGAGTTGGGTATGTTCCCCTAGGGGCGTCTACCCAAATGGCTGGTGTGTTCTTCCAGGTGTTGCCTAATCGTAACGACAGCGCGACACAATAACAACTGGAATGTGTATAATACTTGTATATTTTCCAGAGTGCTTGCACACGCTTTATCGTAGCCGAGCCTCACAACATTCCTCTGAGCTGTTTTAACATAGCGATCAGAAGCCTGAACCCTGCAGCCGGAGGACCTGGATTTAAAGCCTGGTGCTGCCGCTTTCTAGCTGCCTGGGCTTGCGCAAGTGACAGAACCTCTATCCGCTTCCCTTTCCTCATCTGTAAAAGGGGGATAATAACGGTACCCGTCTCTTCGGGTTGTTGTGAGTAGTAACCGAATAGGAAAACACCTAAGGAGTGCCTGGCACAGACGGAGAGCTCTGTAACTAAACATTACTGTTAGTTATAGGCAGGCATTCGGACGCCCTTGCAGTGGATGGGAAAACAGACGCAAAAGGTCAGGTGACTGGCCTGACTGTGAGTTTTCTGTCAGAGCTGGGTCTCCTGACTCCTGGTCCAGTGTTTGAGCTGGTGCTGGAGCAGGGAGGAGGTGGGACAGGACCCAGCAAGATTTCCGCATGCAGATGGTGAGGTGCGAGGGAGGACCTGTTAAGCCACGTTTACAGAGAGACCCTTATAAGTAGCAGCTCACGCAGGGTGAGTTAACACTTTCTGCCAGATGAGAGGTGGGTACATGTCGTCAATGAGTTTGCAAATCAATTAGCGGCTGAGAGACTAATAAGTTATTTTTTTAAATTGAAACACCTCTTCTCTCTCCCCCTTGAATTCTGTGGGTGTAAGTTGGTAGTTTTTTTTGTGTGTTTTTTTTGAGGAGATCTGCCTGGCATAGAAATGGCTATTTAATACAGCAAACTTTCCCTTGCTGCCTTCAGTTACTCAAATCCCTCTTAACTACATTTTAAAATCCAAATCTCCATATTTTAAGGGCTTGGTCAATTTGAAAGATTCAAATACCATCCAAATGTACAACCTTTGAGCCAGGAGTGACTGGTGTGACTGCTCAGTGATACTGGTATAAGCAGATATGCCGAGCTGTGATGTATGACATTTACAGCCCAGCCAACAGCTTTTGGAAGTCAGAATGCCACAAAAATGTATATTGGTTCTTCCCACAGAAACCTCCCTGTATCACCTCTAGATGTTTTCATCTTATTCTGTCCTTCCTTGTCCCCTGAAGCCCAGAGTACACATCAGCTCCTGTACAGACAGGCTTCTGGTTCTTCTGCCACTGTTGATGTCTTTGAAAACCCAAAACAGAGCAGGCGCCAAGCGCTGACCCCACTGTCCTGGGAGCGCACAGGGACCATTGCACCTGCACACCTCGTATGAAGGGGATAACGGCCAGCACATGCTGAGGAAAGAGACAGTAAGCATCCAAACTAAAAGTGACTCCTCATTTCTGAAAAAGGTGGCAGAGTAGAAGGATGAGCTCACCTCCTCTCATGAAAACACCAAAATCACAGCTAACTGCTGAACAGCCATCGACGAAGAAGACTGGAACCTACAAAAAAAGATATTTTACATTCAAAGACAAAGAAGAAGCCACTACAAGATGGTAGGAGGGGCGCTTTTGTGACATAATCAAATCGTATACCCACCAGGTGGGGGACCCACAAACTGGAAAATAATTATATCGCAGAGGTTCTCCCATAAGAGTGAGAGTCCTGAGCCCCACGTCAGGCTCCCCAGCCTGAGGGTCTGGCCTCAGGAGGAGGAACCCCCAGAGCATTTGGCTTTGAAGGCCAGCAGGGCTCATGTGCAGGAGCTCCACAAGACTGGGGGAAACAGAGACTCCACACTTGGAGGGTGCACATAAGGTTTCACGTACACTGGGACACAAAACAAAGCGGTAACTCCATAGGAGCCTGGGCTGGACCTACCTACGAGTCTTAGAGGGTCTCCTGGGTGGCAGGGGTCAGCTGTGGCTCACTGGGGGCAGCAAGGACACTGTTGGCAGAGGTCCCAGAGAACATTGATCAGCCTGAGCTCTCTGGGAGGTTGCCATTTTGGCATCAAGACCTGGTGCTACCCAACAGTCTACAGCCTCCAGTGCTGGAACGCCTCAGGCCAAACAAGCAGCAGGATAGGAACACAGCCCCATCCACCAGCAGACAGGCTGCCTAACGGTGTACTGAGCTCACAGCCACCTCTAAACACCCCTTGACACGGCCCTGACCACCAGGGGAATAAGACCCAGCTCCACCCACCAGTGGGCAGGCACCAGTCCCTCCCACCAGGAAGCCTGCACAAGCCCCAGGACCAACCTCACCCACTAGAGAGCAGACACCAGAAGCTAGAGGAGTTATGATCCTGCAGCCAGCGGGAAGGAGACCACAAATACAGAAAATTAGACAAAATGAGATGGCAGAGAAATGTTCCAGACAAGGGAACAAGATAAAAACCCACAAGAACAACTAAATAAAGTGGTGATAGGCAACCTACCTGAAAAAGAATTTAGAGTAATGATATCAAAGATGATTCAAGATTTCAGAAAAGGAATGGAGGCACAGATCAAGACGATACAAGAGATGTTTAACAAAGAGCTAGAAGATTTAAAGAACAAAGAAACAGAGATGAACAATACAATAACTGGAATGAACAATACACCAAATAGAATCAATAGCGGAATAATTGAGGCAGAAGAATGAATAAGTGTGCTGAAAAGCAGAATGGTGGAAATCACTGCAGCTGAAGAGAATAAAGAAAAAAGAATGAAAAGAAATGAGGACAGCCTCAGAGACGTCTGGGACAACATTAAACAAACCAACATTTGTATTATTTGGGTCCCAGAAGGAGAAGAGAGAAAGGGCCTGAGAAAATATTTGAAGAGATTATAGCTGAAAACTTCCCTAACATGAGAAAGGAAACACTCAAGTCCAGGAAGAGCAGAGAGTCCCATACAAGATAAATGCAAAGAGGAACATGCTGAGACACATATTAATCAAACTGACAAAAATTAAAGACAAAGGAAAAAATATTAAAAGCAACAAATAACATACAGGGGAATCCCCATAACATTATCAGCTGATTTTTCAGCAGAAACTGCAGGCCAGAAGGGAGTGGCATGATATATTTAAAGTGATGAAAGGGAATAACCGACAACCAAAAATACTCTACCCAGCAAGGCTCTCATTCAGATTTGATGGAGAAATCAAAAGCTTTACAGACAAGCAAAAGCTAAGAGAATTCAGTACCACCAAACCAGCTTTACAACAAATCCTAAAGGAACTTCTCTAGGCAGTAAAGAAAAGGCCACAACTAGAATCAAGAAAATTATGAATGGGAAAGCTCACTGTATGTAAAAGCAAACATAAAGGTAGGAAATCATCCACACACAAATATGATATCAAAACCAGCAGTCGAAAAAAAAAAACCAAAAAACCAGCAGTCATAAGGAGAGTACAAATGCAGGATATCGGAAATGCATTTCAAATTAAAAGACCAGCAACTTAAAACAATCTTGCACATATATAGACTGCTATATCAAAACCTCATGGGAACCACAAACCAAAAATCTACAGTAGATACACACACAGAAAAGAAAAGCAATCCAAACACAACACTAAAGATAGATATCAAATCACAAGAGAGAACAAAAGAGGAAGGAAAGAAAAAAGATCTTCAAAAACAAATCCAAAACAATTAACAAAATGGCAATAAGAACATACATGTTGATAATTACCTTAAATGTAAATGGATTAGATGCTCCAACCAAAAGACGTAGACTGGAACGAAATAATGCCATTTGCAGCAACATGGATGGATCTAGAGATTATCAAACTAAGTGAAGTAAGTCAGACAGAGAAAGACAAATATCATATGATATCACTCATATGTGAAATCTAATTTTTTAAAAATGAGACAAATGAACTTATTTACAGAACAGAAACAAACTGACATATTGAGAACAAACTTATGGTGACCAAAGGGGAAAAGGAGTGGGGGGGAAGGGATAAATCAGGAACTTGGGATTAACATATACACAGTACTATATATAAAATAGATAAGCAACAAGGACCTACTGGTACACAGGGAAATCTCAATATTCTGTGATAAACTATATGAGAAAAGAATCTAAAAAAGAATGAATATATGTATAACTGAAATACTTTGCTGTATACCTGAAACTAACACACCACTGTAAATCCACTATACTCCAATAAAATTAAAACAAAAAAAAACCAAAAACAGGGTCTGCAGAGGAAGGACTGAATGGGCTAGACTCTGAACCTGATGGCTGTTCAGCTGTGTCAAATTCTTTGACCCGTCCTTACCCATCAAACCCTGCTCGCTTGGTGGTTGCCCTTCCAGCACTGCTGACCCGTAACCTTTAATTAAAGCCAGGACTTGGACACGTCAAGGACATTATGAACCCTACTTAGATTGAAGGAGCCTGAGAAAGTTAGTGCACCGAGTTCAGTGGAAACTCAGAGGAAGCGTTCTCCCCTCTCTTCACCACTCACCCCATGTGAGGACAGACTTATCCTCACTGGTTTATGCTCACTTGCAAATTAAAAATCATCACATCGATTCCTTAAAATGCCAGCTACTGAGAGGCATAATGAGGATTTTTAGAATGGAATTTCTTCCAGAAATGAGACAATATTAGTTTCAAAAGAAGTCATATTTATAGGAATAATGGAAAACATGAAGCTGTTCCCTTCTTTTCTTTCTACTCTTTGGTTTTTTTTAAAAGCCTTTTGTAGAAAGTATACTTCTCAAGATGTGAGGTTGAAATGAATCCCAAAACGTTGGAATAAGCAGAAGGCCTTTTCCTGAGGTTGAAGTGATAAGAATGTTGTTGCTTAGTTAACTAGCTCTTGGATTTGGCATAACCTGGTTTTCTATAAGAAAGTACCCTCCGGTAACATTCAGAGTGGCAAGCCTAGGAAATGCAAGCTACGAGGCTTAAAAACTCCTGGGCTGACTTCATGTAGATGTCAGTCTCTCTCATCGGCTATCTGAAAGACAGGAATGGTGACATTTGACTTGTGGAACCCTGTCCAGCAGGGATACTGGGAGATGTAACAGCAGGTAGTATTTATTTTCCCTCCTTCTCTCCATTCCAGTATCCCTGCCATTCTCTTCATAGGAACAGAGAGCACAGTGCAAGATCGTCACCCCCGCTGGGCATTTTCCTGGAGGTATCTAGCAGGTTATCTTGCAGGCAAATACCATAGCTGCCAGCCAGAATTGTTTTTTAGAAAATGATGAGTTTTCCAGGGGAGTGTAAGGAAAATTAAACAATATTCTCTCCCACCTGCATTCTTCTGAGCTCAGACTCTTCAGTTAAGGAATAATATATACTGTACATTGGTTTTTTTCCACTACTAAAATTGTCTTTTGTATCCACTTTGTCTTAACTGCTTGTAGAAAGCCAAAGATTATAACCCATAATGAGTTGGTGCAGCAGATGGGAATGTTTTAAGCCCTCTTCAGTCTCTGGGATTAGGCGAGTTGAGAACACAGTAAGATGTCACCATTAAAGCCAGAACTTGAACATTTCAAGGACATTGTGAACCTTACTTAGTTGAAGTACCTCTGGTAGTCCAGCTCCAAGATGGGCAGATGGTGGAGAAATAAATATTTTCCTTATCATTGTGATTATTGTATTCTCTGGTGCTCATGTTGAAGAAACAGTACACAAAGTTGTCAGTACCCTTCAATTTGGTTATTCAAAAATATTTTTTTCCCTTTTTTTCTTCCTTTAAAATGAAGATTTACTCTAACGTAGAAATTGTGATCCTTTGTTTTCTTCCAACTGAATTCACACAGCTTGGGTTTATGTACACACACACACACACACACACATATATACATACATGTAAATTTTGAGCTGGAACCTTGTTAGTGGTAAAGAAGTAGGTTTTAACCAAAAAAAGAAGATGTTCTTTTTCCATATGGCTACCTCAGGCGAAGAGAAAAATGACTAAAGAGCCATGGAGTCTAATTTCTCTTGCAACAAAGTAAGAGTAGACACTTCATATAAATGAAGTCAAAGTTGAAACCATCAAGACCTTTACTTCATTCCTTCAGTTAAGCATACTGGGTATTTGTGTAATCCTGTTTCATAGTATGGAAATTTGTAAGTAAGGTGGCAGATTACATAGCCCTGCTCACTGGAGACAGTGGGTGCAGGACAGAACAAGGGACTGAATTCTGAATAAAGGTCTCATGAATATTTACAATGGTTGTACAAGGGTGGTCCCGAAGTCAGGCTGCCTTGAGTTCACAGCAGCCCCACCCGCCAGTGTAGGTGTCTTAGCCTCGCTTCACCTCCCTAAGTTGAAGTTGCCTCAGCTAGCGCACTATGCAGCTAAAGTAGTATCTCTACTACAAGACAGTTGGGAAGACCAGGTGAGATAATCCATGGACTTTATCGCAGTGTTTGGCTCATGGTAATTCCTCCACGAATGGTATCTGTGATTAATACTCAACTCAGCTCTGTGATCTTAGGCAATTCCCTAATTCCTTTGACCCTCGGCTGCTCCACTTGTTAAACAAGAATATTTACCCTGCCTGCCTATGGTATTGTTGTGAGGATCAAATGAGAACACGTATTGAAAAGACTTTTAAAAGTGAGTAGTTAACAAACCAGTTGGGAAGAGAGCGCTGTACACAGCACGACACAACTGGAAAACATTCTGAGGCAATGTGTAATCACGCATTGGCCTGTGAGGACTGAACAGATTCAGAGAAGGCAGTTGTAGACATTCAGGGAAAGGAAGGAAGATTGTGGCCTTACGTTGGGGGCAGTCCGTGCAGAGTGGAGGGGGGCCTCCAGCTGAGCCTCGAAGACAAGACAGGAAGGATGCAGCTGGGAGAAGTGGATCCTGCCCCCACTGACCACTCAGCTGGCTAAGTTTTGCTGTGCGTCTCCTCTCTCGTTCCAGGCGGAGTTGATTGGAAGCCTCACCCACAAGCTTGAGACCCTCCAGGAAGCCAAGGGGAGCCTGCTGATGGACATCAAGCTCAATAATGCCCTGGGGGAAGAGGTAGAGGCCTGGATCAGTGAGCTCTGCAAGCCCAATGAGATCGACAAGTACAAGATGTTCATCGGGGACTTGGACAAGGTGGTGAACCTGCTGCTGTCCCTCTCGGGACGCCTGGCCCGCGTGGAGAACGTCCTCAGCGGCCTTGGTGAAGACGCCAGTAACGAGGAAAGGGTAGGCCGCCTAGCAATTCCGCTCAACAATTTTCCTGCCTCAGCCCATGTACCCAGAGAAGTATGATTAGACAGGAGCCTTTCTAGAGACGATCACCATGTCTCCGGGGCAGGGAGAGACTCCAGCGTACAGGGAACAGAGGAGAAGGATCTTCCACGCCAAGATGTCATGCTGACCCCTCAGCCTCAGGGATACTTAGGAAAGTTAAAAATGTGGGTGCCAGAGTTTCTTTCCTTCCTTTTTATCCCAGAAAAAGGAAAGGTAAAAGCATGATGGGGGTGGACATTAAAAAAAGGGAGAGGGATGACCAAACTGTTGGGGATGAGGAGAGGGCACAGGAACGTGAGCTCGGGCTCCCGGGAATCTGCAGGCGAGGGGCCACGGGCACTTGGTGAGGACGCACCCGCTGTGTCCATGGCACCCCTTACTGGAATAACTGGTAGTGACAGCGGTGGCGATACCAGATAGACTCTAAGTCCTCCCTCTGGGTCAGGCGCTGTGGGCTGACACACTGTAGGTGCAGTCTCACAGAATCCTCACGACAGGCCAGTAGGCAACAGAGCCAGGACAGGGGGAGCCCTGCTGCAGCCCCCAAGTGTTATTCACCTCCCTGAACTTAACTCCAGAGCTACAGAGCATTCTTCATCTGCTCATCTGTACAGCAAATACTTACTGAGTATCCAGTACCTGATCTAGGCACTTAGGATACTCTGTGAACAAAGCAGTCAGATCCCCACCCTCATGGAACAAACTTACCAAGGGAGGTCAGGTGATAAACGCAGCTATTTTTCATATGTATGCCGAGGTGATGAGTGCTCCAGCCATCCAGGGGTTCCTTTGCTTTCTGGCTCCTTCTATCTACAGCTCTCTCTTTCAGTGCTGTCAGGGATTTCCCAATTATTTCTCCGAATGCACTGCATTAAAAGGAAAGATGTCTCTTGTCAAATAGATTTTTAAAGGATTGAAAGAAGTCTAGGCGGTAAGCATTTAGGAATGTGACTCAGCATGCAGGAACTTTCTGCAGCCCCTCTCCCGGCGAGTGCCCTCCTCGTGGAAATGTTCTGGGCCTTCACTTCCTCACCTAGAAACCGTCTGACTGTGTTTGCCTCAAAAGTGTTGTCCTTTCCACCTTCCTTTCATCCAGCAAGCAGCTAACAAGAACCTGTCCAATGCCAGGTGCCCCGCATGCTAGGGCTGAACACTGCCTCAAAACAGGCCCGCCTTCAAGGAACTCAGCAGTTAGTGAGGAAAACCAGTGTAAACAGCGTAGAAGCGGCGATTGTATTTAGTGTGCTGCAGCACGGCGATAAACTCAGAGCCGTGAGAGCACCTCCCATGCGGTGTGGTGTGGTGTGGTGTGTGGTGTGGTGTGGTGTGGTGTGGTGTGGTGTGGTGTGTGTGGTCAGGAAGGGCTTCACACAAGTGCCGCTTGAATGGAGTGTAGGGGACTTTCTTAATTCCAGGTGGACTAAGAGGAAAAGGGCTTTACCATTTAGAAGGAATGTCATGGACAAAGTCCAGACAGACCATGGCGTGTTTAAGAATTGATTTACATGTGGTTGGTATGTCTAGAGCAGAGTGCTTCCTTGATTCACTTGTTTTTAAGGGAGACCAACAAGGGATAATGAAGCCACTGTCCCCGCAGGGCTAGCGTCAGTGGGGAAGCCATCACTGCCTCTGGACCTGGAGCAGCAGGAGGAAGGGGCCCTTATCGGAACTCTAGCTGTAGCTGACCTGCAGCACTGAGGCCTGGGTGACAGGTGGTAGACACCACCCCCTGGCAAGGAGGGAGCCAGGGATAAAGGCCTCAATTTCTTCTCCCTCCCGGCTTCCAGTCTCCTGCCCGTGACTGCCACTGGCCAAAACCAGCAGCCAGCAGGGTGCAGCTTCCCTGGACATAGAGCAGGGCAGAGGAGAGTGGATCTGAAGGGGTAAACAGTATCCGGTGCAGAAAATAATCACAAAGACCTACGGGTCGTACTTTAGCCTTTAGCCTGTAGGCCTGGAGAGCCATGAACTAATTTCATGACATAATCAGCCTGGGGAGGGGTGAGAATGATGTTACAGTTGGGAGGCTTATTGTAATGGTCTAGCAAGATGGGTTTAGGCTGTTAATTTGGGCCATTGTCATGGAGATAGAGAATAGGGAGTGACTTAGAGAATGAGTTTGAATTAGCAGGGTGTGTTAGATGAGGGGAAGGATAGAACAGAAGGTAATTCCAAGTTTCCTGTTCAGTTGCTTGGGTGGATGCCACAGGTATCTGAGATAAGCAATACTGCAGCAATTCTTACCGGAAGAGAAGTTGAATTCAATTCTGGAACAACGCAACACTTAAATGCACGTACAGACTCTCAAGTACAGATAAGTGCTTGCTCACCTGCAAGATACATCTGTATTAGTTTTTATAATTATTAGTCTTTGTTAAATGAAAGTGTAAATAGGAATAAGGAAAGGAAGAATAAATGGTTCAATAAATGCCAGATTCAGGATTGTAGTTACCAGTGAGGGGAGGAGGGGGAAGATGGGGATCGGGAGAACTATATATAACGCTTCAACTGAATATTTTGTTTTTAAACTGAAGCAAATATGAAAAATGTTCAAGCTAAGATTTGGCACTGTTAATGATGGGTACACAGATATTATACCATTCTCTATACAATACTGATGTTTAAAATATTTCATAATTTTTTAAAGGTGAGGAAGAGGTTCTCACTTTTAAACTTATTTCCCTACAGTATTTTGAAATATGTCTTCATTGCAACTTCAGTCCCTAAGGGTTTCTTTTTTAGGTGTGTTTTTCTGATTAGGGGAAGGAAGCCTATGAAAATGGAGATATTTGTAAGATTAACCTATTAACTTTGCACCTTTCCTCTAGGCGTTATTAGGTAAGATCTGACAGGCCGGTTCAAGGGGAGTTTAGGGCAGAGACACATGAGCCTTTCATAACCCTACATAAGCTAATCTGTGTTGAGATATATATTTAAATATTCTTATTTCTTGATTAATTTCCACTTTAAAGTTTCTCAGTCACTTTAGCCTGAAGAGTCTGGTTAAATATAAAATTTAAAAAAAATTTTAATGACATTATATGTCAGCATGTTGAGTAAAAGGCCACATTAAAGACTTTTATAAAGTCTAAAGATAATATGCTGTCTTACCGTTGGGTCTGTATAAAAAACTCTCAGAATATGAAATTGCCATCATTGTCAAATAGAATTTCTCTCATGTTAGATTCAGAGGCCTGAAAAATGGAAACTGATTTTTTCGTAGATGGTAAATACGATGTCCCATTGTTGATTGTGGATTGGAGCAGAGGTTCTCAAACTTTAACTGCAAAGAATCGCCCGAAAGGCTCCTTCAACCACAGACCTCTGAGCCCCACACCTCCAGAGCTTTTGACTCAGTAGGTGGAAGGGGGCCTGAAATTTTGCATTTCTAACAAATTCCCGGGAGATGCTGTTGGTGCCCACTTTGAGAACCACTATAAAATGGAAACACTTGTAAACACTCAGGGTACCTTGATGACTGGCTTTTTTCCCCTTCAATTTTTTAACTGTGGTAAACTACATATAAAATTTGCCATTGTAACCATTTTTAGCTGTACAGTTCAGTAGTATTAACTATATTAACATTGTTGTGCAACAGATCTCCAGAACTTTCTCATCTTGCGAAACTGAAGCTCTATACCCACTGAAACAACTCCCCCTCCTCTCTCCCCTCCCCCAGGGCCTAGCAACCACCATTCTACTTCGTGTCTCTATGACTGTAGACTTCTAAGGACATCATATAAGTGGAATCCTGATTGTTCTTTTAAGTCTCGAAGCCTTAAAGTAAAGCCATTACCCCAGCCAATTTTAATATAATCTCTCAAATTAAAGCTGCCACATGACTCTATAAGTTAGAGAACCATATATCTGCAACATAAGGGTAATAAACTGACTTTCAAACAACTGAGTCTCCTTACTTTAGAGCGACAATCAGAATAGAAACTTAGACACCGCACCGTCCTGAAAAAGGTCTCTCTGCGGGCAGGTCGGTTCTCTTCCCCGTTCCGCTGGCCCTTTGCTGATCTGCTTGTTTCGCCCTGGCAGAGCTCTCTCAACGAGAAGAGGAAGGTCCTGGCTGCGCAGCACGAGGACGCCCGGGAGCTCAAGGAGAATGTGGACCGGAGGCAGCGCGTGGTGCTGGACATCCTGGCCCATTACCTTTCCGAGGAGCAACTGCAGGATTACCAGCATTTTGTGAAAATGAAGTCGACACTCCTCATCGAACAGCGGGAGCTGGACGACAAGATCAAGCTGGGCCAGGAGCAGGTCAAGTGTCTGCTGGAGAGCCTTCCCTCGGACTTCGTGCCCAAGGCAGGGGCCCTGGCTCTGCCCCCAGGCCTCGCCGGCGACCTGACTGCTGTGGGAGGGTGGACCGTCGGTGGTATCTTTCCGACAGTAACCTTTCCACTTTAACCTCTTCAGGACCCAACGAAAAGACCACCCCTTCTCTCAACACTATGTAATCTGAAAAATGTTTCAGTACAAGCCAGCCTTTAAACTCTATGGGTTATGGGGGGTTTTTCTGGATAAAAGGAAAAAAATTCCATCCAGGAAAAAGCCTGTCTTTTCCTTCTCGCCCTTCATGATTGATCTTCTGAGAGCTTGAATGCTGCTGGGAACTTACTTACCCCTTTCTGTTGTTACTTCGTAGTAGAAAGAAAATTAATGAAACTGTGCGAACTGATCGGAGGGTGTCTGATCGTTTAGTTTTCCACAGGCTGAGGCAGCATGGATAAGTGCGTGTCACCCTCAGGAATGTACCCACGGTGGCCTTCCCTGCTTGTGGGCGGTGCATCCTGAAGACAGGTACGCGTACTTAAGGGTCTGCAACATAAAGCCTTAAAGAGAAACACACACACACACAGGAGAAAACTGTCAAACCTTGAACGTTGTTATTTATATTTTTAAAAATGAAAAAGATCATTGTTTGTGTGCTAACCACTTACTTGATTCTGTTTTGTGGTGGACGTAGACGGTTACATTTGAGCTTTGTATTTTGTGAGAACCTTAATGAAACGAAGAATTCCAAAGACAGTCACATTGAGTGTGGAGACTTTTTTCTTAAACTCTCAACAGTGAGTAGACCTTCAGTGCTTGTTTTAAACTGAGTATGGGGGAGCCCCGGCTGCCGGTTTTCATCACTGTACTCCTGCAACACTCAGGAGCGCACACACCTTCCCAGGAAGAAGGCTTTGTGCAGCATGGCGGTCGTGTCCTTCCGCAGTGCTTCCTACCATTATCACTGGGGCGGAGAGAAAGCTAAATTTTACTAACAAGGACAACTCTCCAACCTGTTGACAAGGAGGCCGGAACCCAAGTCAATTCAAAACTGAATTCATGCTGTCCTCCTATGCGAGATTTGAGCTAAATACAACTTATTTGGTGAGATATATTAGCAGGCTGTTTTAATGATGCTTTTCAAAAAAGTTTCTTTTCCTAAAATGTCAAACTTACCAACTACATGTTCACTGAAAACTCCCTCCTTAACCTCTGAAGACTGATTTTGCACTATTCTGCTTCAATAATAACAAACATCTGAGAGGGTACTCGAGAGCCCAAGCTGTAAATTTATTAAAATATATAGACTGGAAGATGGAAGGAGGTGATGGGCCAGCGACCAGGCTATGTTGTCAGCTGCCGGAGATGGCAACAAGCCTATACTTTAAGCAGGCGGTGCATCCCAGGCTGTGCTTTAGTTCTGTTGTTGTTTTTACATGTGTTGAATCCTCGGCGGGGGTGGGGGGCGGGTGGCGGGGGTGGCCACCTGTGCTGATTTGGGCTACAAGTACTATAGCAGCCAGTCCTAGAGAACTGGGAGAGTAAAATTCTTAGGAGGGTATCAAATGCTCGTTTTTCTTAGTACATTTTAATTAATGAAAATTTTCTGGTTAAGAACTTCAAAAACGTAGTTTTGATCCCCAGTACAGATGTATTTTGATGAACTTAGAATCAATAGGCCACCCACAGATTTCTCGTGAGCCATCAACAAAAGCCATTGCTTCATTCTTTGGAGGTTTTAGGCTGTCAGACTGCATTATAAGACCGCACCTTGGTTTCCCAGGAATGTTTTCAAAAGCTTATCTCTTACATGCAGAGGTTCCATCTCCCAGGGAATCAGTAGAACCACGGACAGCATTCAAAAGGCACACTGCATGGTCATTTTGAAGGAAAGAAAAACAGTACCTCCAACTGACTTTTCATCAGACTCAGGCCAACGCAGGAGCCTGAGATCAACTCCAATCGGTGTGTCTTGCTGATACTGAGTGGTTCCCTGAGGTCAGAGCAGGTTGAAGCTAGCCAGCAAACGTCTGCAGCAGTTCTTAGTGAAGTTCCTCAGGGGATTCTGGGGCTCCCAGTTCCCAACACTCTTCTAAATCATCCTTAAGGATCTGACTGGGAACGCTTTTCACATTCAGTCTCTTTCATCACTTTTCTAACTTATACATGTCAAAGTAAGTGACCCCCCCAGAGAAGAGCAGGTGATACTGCGAGGCACCACACGCACCTGAAAGCTGTGATGCTCTGAGGATAGTTACCCCTTCTTTTGCTCCACTGAAATGTTGTTCTGTTATGTGAGATGAGTGAGGTACCGAGCATGACTGTGAAATCTAATTCTCAGGCGGATGTGATATTTACAGCAGGACTTGACCTCTGTGCTCTGATGACAAGAAATCACTAACCCAATTTTCACTGTTCACTTTAACTAGATAATAAGCCTATTCTTTACCCCTTTCCTATTTTGCATTCTTTCCCTACTATTAAAAAAAATTATTTAAAAAAAAATCATCCGCAGCGGAAGCCACCTTTTCCCTCCGAATAGCATCCTCGGCCAAAATCATGGGCACAGCAGCCATGAGCAAGTTGTTGGTCAGGATTTCAGGACACACACATTACATCACCAGGAATGTCTGTTCAGTCGATAATTGTCCCCGTGGATAGGATCCTTTCAGAGATACCATGTCCTGTGAGAAGTCAGGTGGGAGTGGGGTGGCCTTGCTGCTGATACTCGAGAAACCTTCAAAGTTCCAAGAAAGGACAATGTCCTACGATATACCTGGGAGGCTTCCAACTTCCTGGGCCCCTGGAGAAGTTCCTGGGCTTGTTGCTACATGTTGTCTGACTCAGCCTTTTCTCGTGCTGTTTTGCTTCTTGTGGCTGCTTAACCCCAAAGAATGCAGGGAGGGTCCAGAGTCAAAGTGTCCTGAGTTTCTCCCAGAGGCACTGTCAAAACCAAACGTTCTTTTCCTTTGCTCCAGGGAATCATTTTATGATGATGAAAACCATCAACTGGTTTTCAGACTTGAAGATTAGCAAGTTTGGGTCAGCTCCCCAGAGTCTGTTGAAATGAGGAGTGAGGGCTTAACTGAGGTTCTTTGGGGCGTATAAAGCAGAAACCAGGGACTTCCCTGGAGGTCCAGTGGTTAAAACTCTGTGCTTCCACAGCAGGGGGCACACGTTCGATCCCTGGTCTGGGAATTAAGATCCTCATGCTGCAGGGCATGGCAAAAAAAAAAAAACAAACAAAAGATATTAAAGCAGAAACCAGCCTGCGAAATCCCAGTTTTCTTATTACTCCATTGTTAATATCTGATCCAAAGTCACTTCTGAGTTTGATAGATCACAGTCATTCCTAATATGAGTTCTACCGTGAAGTTTGTATTTTATTCAAGCATCTTTTATTAAGATATTGGGCTTTTTTTCTGGATAACTTGAAAAATGTTGGCTTTTTATTCTTACGTGATTCCAAATTTTTCTCTTTAATTTTCTATGATATTATTGGCTTTATTCTGTTACGTTGGAATTATTTTTCCTTTCTTAGAACAAAATGAGTTTTATTCACCTTACTGCTGGGAGGAAAAGGAAGAACTTCAGCGAGAAATAACTTCTCCATCTCCAGCAAGACGTGGCCAGGTGGATGTGAAGGGGCCTTTCTACACAGAAATAGATTATTGGGGACAAGGTATTCATTGCTGCCTGAACTCTCTGGGACGAAGCATGGAATAAAATGATAAAGGGCATTTTGGTATCAGGGACACATGAACGGTGTTCTAGTTTATCCTTATTTCTAAATGAAACCTTTTCCTAAGGGAGCTCATTCAGACACTAACTCAATCGTGGTTTCTCAAAATACAGTCAAGGTAGCATCTGCATCAGAGTAACGGGTACTTGTTATAAAAAGGCCAGTTGCTGGGACACAAACAAGTAGGCTGGGAATCTGCATCTTAACAAGTTCCCCAGTTTCTTCTGATGTACTCTAACATCCAAGAGCCTCTTACCCCTGTCGTTTGTACAGTTTTTATTGTTAGGATCACAGTTAGACTGGCATGAATGTATATCATAATAATCCCAGAAATGCAAAGCCCTGTCACATTTACTCTCATGAACTACATTATTATGAGTTAATACTGTCCCCACGATTAAATCATCCCCAAGGTTGTGATACGGGTTCCCGCCCCCCCACCCCCGCTCGCTCCCTCCTAGATCTGTTTTAAATTTAAACAAACTAAGTACTTATTCAGGCTAAGTGCACTAGTTATTTCTCCCCCAAAGGAATCAGCTTATCAAACAATGTCAGTAATCTGAAGTGCTGCCATGATACCTGTACTCACCTGAAATCACGACTGGCCTTTTCAGTGGGGACCGTACTCAGATTTCTGTGGCTTCATCACTAGTCTCGTGCTACCTATGGGTTAGAATTTCTCTTGGCTTGGATCTGGCAGTCTAGGTAATGAAACAAAAACGTGTCCCTTTCCTTTGAGAAGTGAAAAGAGCCATCACCCGATTTTAAAAGCCTAAAATCAAAATTAGGCAGGAAAAAAGTTGTGGAGAAACTGGTTCCCTTAGTCCTGCCTCATTCTATAAATTCCTCTCAGATCTTCTGTAAATGGAAAAGCAGCTGCATTTCTTGCTAAGACATCAGTATTGCCATTGCTTTACACAGTGGAAGTTAAGTATGAGAAATTATTGTATTCTGATAAACAAGTATCTATAGAACATAAGGAAATTCTGTATGATACCCTTGAGCTAAGGAAGAGTGCCCAAGAAAAGATAAACTTGGAAAGGGCCCCCCTCACAAAGGCTGGGGTTCAGAGCTTCTTGGAGAACTCAGTCCACTGACAGCAGAGAAGTTCTTTGCCCAGGCCAGAAGCTGGTCTGCAGTCCCTGGGCAAGCAGGAGGCAACCCACAGCAAAGACGTGCACAGGTAGTGGAGGCCTGCAGAGGGGCTGGCCACTCAGTGAAAACCCTCTGAGTCAGGTTATCTGCTAGGGGCCTGAGGGAAGAGGGTATTGGCAGAATGCCTTTGGGGCACAGATGCAAGCAGGAATCCTTCCAGGTGTGTCGTTTCAAGTCCACAGAGCTGGGAGAAGGTTATCCCTGCCAAGGCTGCAAGGTCACTGAGGTGACCCATGGTTGGGTCAGAACTCCATTAGATATCCTCACACCACACCACTCCTGCACCAGGCAGCAGCCCAAACAGCAGGGTAGCCCTTTCCTTCCCTCCTGCCCTCCAGCGCCCTCTACTGAGAAAGCTTAACGTCACGCTCACTGTGAAGGAGATTAAAGTGACTGTCCACTGTCACAGAGCATATACTGAAGGGTGAATGTGGAGCTAAGAGGCAATAAATTGGTAACTGGCACAGATTTATTCTTCTAGATCATTACCCTAGCATTATCTTCTGGTATCATATAGAATTTTGTAGTTGTTGATTCTGTAAGAACTGTTTCTCTGATAATAAAGAAAAAAACATATCAAATGGACAATTTCTATCTCTTGAAAGAGAAGGTGTCAAAAGGAAAGCAGTTTCTCATTTGTTTTCTTTAAATGTGCTTCACACACTCATATTCCTCAAAGTACCTAAAGCAATAGATTTAGAATGAGGCCTATTTAAGAGCACGTGCAAGTTCTGTACCTGGCGATCTCTGTCTGGCTCTGCCTCTGTACACCTCTGCGAGTCTCTCTGTCTCTTGATGTGTCTCCACACGCATACCTTTCTGTCTCTGTGTGTTTTTGTCTACCTCACTCTAGGGTTGTCATCTTTCTGTTCCTTCATTTCCCAAATAATTCCAGTTATATTTTTTCTTTTTTTTGGGGGGGGGTGATGGGGTGACTTAGAAAGGATAATGGGAATAAGTAAAGAGCTAGAAGGGAAGATGAGCTGAGTGTAAAGTCAAGAATGCGCTTCTTTTTTTTGTTTTTCCAATTTAGGGAAATGTTTTCACCTCACTCAAGCTCATTCAAAAAAGAGAGAGACAGGTAAAGGAAGACTTTGCAAACTTTGCAATGTGTATAAATATGTATAAGAGTGAATGAGAGCTACTTCCCTTCTCTAATTAGAACAGAGTATAGGAATTGGCTTTATTTTTCAGTAATAGGAATTGAGGGGATAAGAAGGAACAACCCAACAAAGAGGACTCAGGCACTGGACTGAGAACTTAAGAACGCTAATCTTCCTTCCTGACAATTAAAAGAAAAAAAAAACAGAATATAGATCTACCTGGTATGAAATGATTTGGAAGCAGATTTGTTAAAAGGCAGGAAGATAGTCTGACATCCCTTTCAGGGCTAGGGTTCTGTGCAGGTAGGTGGGCAGAAAGAGAATTGCAGCTTAGGATATAAACAGACATTTTTCCAAGTTTACTCAGAAAGTTTAATAATGAGTTTAATAATAAACTCAGTTTAAGAACACATCACTAGGTGTGTTTTGATATTATTATTTAATACTCTGAGGAAACTTCCCCCAAATCAAGGAATAATTACTTTAATCCATGTTTGAAACCCTGAATAGACATGTATTCTTTACAGTGAGAATGCAAATCCTTTTCCTCCTCCATTTTTTCCTGACCTTTTCTACAAATCTTACCGAAGACTTCTTGGTTTTGAACAATAAATTTTGAAGGTGATATAACAGGGTTGAAGAACAAACTGTAATAAGGCCTTCTTGCAAATGTCAGTTAAAAGCTAACTAAGGAATAATGTGCTTAGGAATAAGTAACTAAGGAAATAATTTCAAGTTGTGGTTAAATAATGTGCCTCCACAGGTAGATAAGAGAAAAGCATCTTTGGGAAGTACAGCAGGAAATGTGCATGGTCATCATTACTCTGGGAACTTCAATATGTGCATTGGCATGGCTAATTGAGAAGGTGTATCATAGGCCTGCTAACAAAAGTAGAACCACAGCTCTTCAGATCGAATTGATCAGGAATCAGTGGGAGGTGGCTAACAAAAGCACTTCTGTCCATCATGCACAAATACAAATATACGTAATACATGAATACAAATCAGCAATAAAAAGACAACCCAATTTAAAAAGCTTGGCAAAAGAATCAATGACACATTTCACAAAGGAAGATCTATGAATGGCCGATAAGCACACAGAAAGGCGATGGACACCTTAGAATTCTCAGAGAAAAAGAAATTTAAACCACAATGAGATTCTGTTACCCACTCACTAGAATGACTAAACTCAAGTGTTGGTGAGTATGCGGGGCCAGTGGAGTTCCTATGCATTCTGCTAAACGAGTAACCCACTTCAGAGAACTGTTTGGTAGTTCTTTACAAAACAAAATATATATATTTACCCTATGATCTAGCACTTCCACTTTTAGGTAGTTACTCTAAAGAAATTAAAATATGTCTCCACAAAAAAGACTTGTACAAGATGTTTATAGCAGCTTGAATCACAATAGTCAAAAAAACTAAAAGCAACTCAAATCTCCATCAACAGGTAAACAGATAACCAAACTGCAGTACATTAGTACAATGGAATACTATCAATGCATTTTTTAAAAAAAGAATAAACTATTGATACATGTAACCACATGGATGAAAAACACTGTTAAGCAAAAGAAATTACACACAAAAAAAGTATATATTGTATGATTCCATTCATATCAAGTTCTAGAAGAGGCAAAACTAACCTGTGATGGTAGAAATGATAAAGTGGTTGCCTCGGGATGCAGGGGAGCTGATTGATTCAAACTGAACAAAAGAGAACTTTCTGGGATGACAGATACATTCTATATCTTGCTTTGAGTTGTGGTTACACAGGTGTATGAAATCATCAAAATTCATCCAACTTAACATTTAAGATCTGTGCATAATACTGATTGTTAATTATACCTCAGTTTAAAAAACAGTGATGAGGAAAAGTGAGAAACTAGGGCAAATTAGATATTTGATACTGACTAAATAGGTAACTGGTTTTTATCCTTCATACAATTATTGGAGATCATGATGATAGAAACTCCCAGGGATTTTTTAATCATGGTTAGGGTGTAGCCCAAGTTGCTGTAACAACTAGATTTTTTAAAAAACAGAGTCCAGTTCAAAATGGCAACATAGGAGGCTCCTGAACTCACCTCCTCCCACTGAATCTACAGCTACACATAGAACAATTCCCTCTGAAAAAAAAATCCAGAAACTAGCCAAGCAACTCCTATACATTGAACAAGAAAAAAACAGGCTGGAGAGGCTGAAACACAATCCCACCAAACCCCACCCTGGGTGTAGTTGACAACAACTGGGGGAGGAACTCGTAACTCCCAGCTTCTCCTTGAGGAGTAAAGGGTTTGGATTACACATCTGGTGCTCCAACTTTTAAGACTTCCACCTGAGAGATGGCGCCTCAAAACATCTACCTCTGAAAGCCAACAGGGCTTCTGTCCCCAGGACTCATAAGGCTATAGTGAACCAAGAAACAGTTCTTAAGGGACTTGCACAGACTCACTGTAGCTATCCTCACCAGGGCACCGTGCAGAGGCAGCAGACAGAAAAGCCCAGTCTTTCTGTGAAAGAGGCCTATCTGCAGATCTTAAAAGCTGTGGCCTGAGGGTCAGGCGTCTAATTTACCACATATGTGGGGGGCTACTGCAATCCTCTCCAGAGACCAAGGAGGCCAGTGGGTACCATTTCCATGCTCTCCCTCTGCCCTGCCCCATGTTGCCAGTGTTTCCATAAAAAGGATCTTGTACACACACCTGGCATCCTGGCTTTCATGGCTGCTGCCCAGAGGACACATCCTATGATAGCCTGGCTCTGGTGGCCAGCAAGGCTTCTGTTCATGAGTTCAACAGGATGGTAGCAAACAAGAAACAGTTCTTAACAGCTATTACCCCAGGGCTCAGTGCAGAGGGAAGAGACAGAAATGTCCGTCTCCTAGTCTTCCCCTGAAAGAGGTACTTCTGCGTACTTTAAAAGCTACTGCCTGAGGGTCTGGCTCCAGTCAGCCTGCATCTAGGTGCTGACTGAGATCCACCCTTTGGGTCACTGACGGGGTTTGGCACACCGTCAACTACTGGTGGCTATTAAGCACAAAGAAAGCAGCTTGAACAATCACAAACATTTGAGAGACAACCAAGAACTAGGGCATGGTTGAATGATATAAAGGCCAACCCTTTAAAACTGGGAGAGGAGGCTGTTTTTTCTAATGCACAGAAACCAATACAGTCGAGGAAAATTAAGAAAGGGAGGAACATGTTTTAAACAAAAGATAAAACTCCAGAAAAAGACCTTCATGAGGTGGAGATAAATGATTTACTTGATAAAGAGTTTAAAATGGCCATAAAGATGCTCACCAAGGTCAAGAGAACAATGTGTGAACAAAGTGAGAATTTGTAAAAGGAGAGAGATATACAAGAAAATATCAAACAAAAATCACATAGCTAAGGATGACATGATACTATATATAGAAAACCCTAAAAGCTCCACACAAAAACTACTAGAACCGATAAATGATTTCAGCAAGGTAGCAGGATACAAAATTAACATACAGAAATCAGTTGCATTTCTTAATGCTAACAATGAAATAGCAGAAAGAGAATGTAAAAAAAACAATTACCTTTTAAAATCACACCAAATAAATAAATAAATAAATAAATGGGAATAAACCTGACCAAGGTGAAACACTTATATGCTGAGAACTATAAAACATTAATAAAGGAAATTAAATATGATTCAAAGAAATGGAAAGATATCCCATGCTCTTGCATCGGAAGAATTAATATTGTTAAAATGGCAATACTACCCAAAGCAATCTACAGATTTAATGCAATCCCTATCAAATTACCCGTGACATTTTTTAACAGAACTAGAACAAATAATCCTGAAACTTATACGGAACCATAAAAGACCTGGAATTGCCAAAGTTATCCTAAGGAAAGAAAACAAAGCAGGACTTTGTCCCAGACTTTAGACAATACTACAAAGCTACAGTAATCAAAACAGTGTGGTATTGGCACAAAAACAGACATACAGGGCTTCCCTGGTGGCGCAGTGGTTAAGAACATGTCTTCCAATGCAGGGGACACGGGTTCGAGCCCTGGTCCGGGAAGATCCCACATGCTGCGGAGCAACTAAGCCCATGCGCCACAACTACTGAGCCTGCGCTCTAGAGCCCGCAAGCCACAACTACTGAGCCCGTGTGCCACAGCTACTGAAGCCTGTGCGCCTAGAGCCCATGCTCCGCAACAAGAGAAGCCACTGCGATGAGAAGCTCACTCACTGCAACCAAGAGTAGCCCCCGCTCACCGCAACTAGAGAAAGCCCGCGTGCAGCAACAAAGACCCAACACAGCCAAAAATAAATAAATTTATAAAAAAAAAACATACATACACATCAATGGAACAGAATAGAGAGCCCAGAAATAAACCCACACACCTATGGTCAATTAATCTTCAACAAAGGAGACAAGAATGTCAAATGGGAAAAAGACAGTCTCTTCAGCAAGTGGTGCTGGGAAAGTTGGACAGCTGAATAAAATCAATGAAGTTAGAACACACCCTCACACCATGCAAAAACAACTAAACTGAAAATGGCTTAAAGACAAATATAAGACAAGACACTATAAAACGCCTAGAAGAGGGAGGAACCAAGATGGCAGAGTAGAAGGATGTGCTCTCCCTCCCTCTTGTGAGAACACCAGAATCACAACTAGCTGCTGGACAATCATCGACAGGAAGAGACTGGAACTCACCATAAAAGATACGCCACATCCAAAGACAAAGGAGAAGCCACAATGAGACGGTAGGAGGGGCGCAATCAGACTAAAATCAAATCCCATAACTGCTGGGTGGGTGACTCACAGACTGGTGAACACTTATACCACAGAAGTCCACCCACAGGAGTGAAGGTTCTGAGCCCCACGTCAGGCTTCCCAACCTGGGGGTCCGGCAACAGGAGGAGGGATTCCTAGAGAATCAGCCTTTGAAGCCTAGTGGGAATTGATTGTAGGACTTCGACAGGACTTCGGGAAACAGAGACCTCACTCTTGGAGGGCACACACAAAATAGTGTGCACATCGGGACTCAGGGGAAGGAGCAGTGACCCTGGGGGAGACTGAACCAGACCTACCTGCTGGTGTTGGGGGGTCTTCTGCAGAGGCGGGGGGTGGCTCTGTTTCACCATGGGGACAAGGACACTGGCAGCAGCAGTTCTGGGAAGTACTCCTTGGTGTGAGCCCTCAGAGAGTCTGTCATTAGCCGCACCAAAGAGCCCAGGTAGGCTCCAGTGTTGGGTTGCCTCAGGCAAAACAACCAACAGGGAGGGAACCCAGCTAAACCCATCAACAGTCAAGTGGATTAAAGTTTTACTGAGCTCTGACTGCCACAGCAACAGTCAGCTCTACCCACCACCAGAGCCTCCCATCAAGCCTCTTAGATAGCCTCAACCACCAGAGGGCAGACAGCAGAAGCAAGAAAAACTACAATCCTGCAGCCTGTGGAACAAAAACCACACTCACAGAAAGATAGACAAGATGAAAAGGCAGAGGGCTATATACCAGATGAAGGAACAAGAAAAAACCCCAGAAAAACAACTAAATGAAGTGGAGATAGGCAACCTTCCAGAAAAAGAATTCAGAATAATGATAGTGAAGATGATCCAGGACCTCGGAATAAGAATGGAGGCAAATATCGAGAAGATGCAAGAAATGATTAACAAATACCTAGAAGAATTAAAGAACAAACAAACAGAGATGACCAATACAATAGCTGCAATGAAAACTACACTAGAAGGAATCAATAGCAGAATAACTGAGGCAGAAGAACGGATAAGTGACCTGGAAGACAGAATGGTGGAATTCACTGCTGCGGAACAGACTAAACAAAAAAGAATGAAAATAAATGAAGACAGCCTAAGAAACCACTGGGACAACATTAAATGAAAAAAATTCGCATTATAGGGGTCACAGAAGGAGGAGAGAGAGAGAAAGGACCAGAGAAAATATTTGAAGAGATTATAGTGGAAAACTTCCCTAACATGGGAAAGGAAATAGCCACCCAAGTCCAGGAAGGGCAGAGAGTCCCATACAGGATAAACCCAAGGAGAAACATGCTGAGACACACAGTAATCAAATTGGCAAAAATTAAAGACAAAGAAAAATTATTGAAAGCAGCAAGGGAAAAATGACAAATAACATACAAGGGAACTCCCATAAGGTTAACAGCTGATTTCTCAGCAGAAACTCTACAAGCCAGAAGGGAGTGGCATGATATACTTAAAGTGATGAAAGGAAAGAACCTACAACCAAGATTACTCTACCCGGCAAGGATCTCATTCAGCGTTGATGGAGAAATCAAAAGCATTACAGACAAGCAAAAGCTAAGAGAATTCAGCACCACCAAACCAGCTCTACAACAAATGCTAAAGGAACTTCTCTAAGTGGGAAACACAAGAGAAGAAAAGGACCTACAAAAGCAAACCCAAAACAATTAAGAAAATGGTCATAGGAACATACATATCGATAATTGCCTTAAACGTGAATGGATTAAATGCTCCAACCAAAGGACACAGGCTTGCTGAATGGATACAAAAACAAGACCCATATATATGCTGTCTACAAGAGACCCACTTTAGACCTAGGGACACATACAAACTGAAAGTGAGGGGATGGAAAAAGATATTCCATGCAAATGGAAATCAAAAGAAAACTGGAGTAGCTATACTCATATCAGATAAAATAGACTTTAAAATAAAGAATGTTACAAGAGACAAGGAAGGGCACTACATAATGATCAAGGGATCAATCCAAGAAGAAGATATAACAATTATAAATATATATGCACCCAACATAGGAGCACCTCAATACATAAGGCAACTGCTAACAGCTATAAAAGAGGAAATCGACAGTAACACAATAATAGTGGGGGACTTTAACACCTCACTTACACCAATGGACAGATCATCCAAAATGAAAATAAATAAGGAAACAGAAGCTTTAAATGACACAATAGACCAGATAGATTTAATTGATATTTATAGGACATTCCATCCAAAAACAGCAGATTACACTTTCTTCTCAAGTGCGCATGGAACATTCTCCAGGATAGATCACATCTTGGGTCACAAATCAAGCCTCAGTAAATTTAAGAAAATTGAAATCATATCAAGCATCTTTTCTGACCACAACGCTATGAGATTACAAATGAATTACAGGGAAAAAAACGTGAAAAGCCCAAACACATGGATGCTAAACAATACGTTACTAAATAACCAAGAGATCACTGAAGAAATCAAAGAGGAAATCAAAAAATACCTAGAGACAAATGACAATGAAAACACGACGACCCAAAACCTATGGGATGCAGCAAAAGCAGGTCTAAGAGGGAAGTTTATAGCTATACAAGCCTATCTCAAGAAACAAGAAAAATCTCAAGTAAACAAGCTAACCTTACACCTAAAGGAACTAGAGAAAGAAGAACAAACAAAACCCAAAGTTAGCAGAAAGAAAGAAATCATAAAGATCAGAGCGTAAATAAATGAAATAGAAACAAAGAAAACAATAGCAAAGATCAATAAAACTAAAAGCTGGTTCTTCGAGAAGATAAACAAAATTGATAAGCCATTAGCCGGACTCATCAAGAAAAAGAGGGAGAGGACTCAAATCAATAAAATCAGAAATGAAAACGGAGAAGTTACAACAGACACTGCAGAAATACAAAGCATCCTAAGCGACTACTACAAGCAACTCTATGCCAATAAAATGGACAACCTGGAAGAAATGGACAAATTCTTAGAAAGGTATAACCTTCCAAAACTGAACCAGGAAGAAACAGAAAATAGGAACAGACCAATCACAAGTAATGAAATTGAAACTGTGATTAAAAATCTTCCAACAAACAAAAGTCCAGGACCAGATGGCTTCACAGGTGAATTCTATCAAACATTTAGAGAAGAGCTAACACCCATCCTTCTCAAACTCTTCCAAAAAATTGCAGAGGAAGGAACACTCCCAAACTCATTCTATGAGGCCACCATCACCCTGATACCAAAACCAGACAAAGACACTACAAAAAAAGAAAATTACAGACCAATATCACTGATGAATATAGATGCAAAAATCCTCAACAAAATACTAGCAAACAGAATCCAACAACACATTAAAAGGATCATACACCACGATCAAGTGGGATTTATCCCAGGGATGCAAGGATTCTTCAATATACGCAAATCAATCAATGTGATACAGCATATTAACAAACTGAAGAATAAAAACCATATGATCATCTCAATAGATGCAGAAAAAGCTTTTGACAAAATTCAACACCCATTTATGATAAAAACTCTCCAGAAAGTGGGCATAGAGGGAACCTACCTCAACATAATAAAGGCCATATATGACAAACCCACAGCAAACATCATTCTCAATGGTGAAAAACTGAAATCATTTCCTCTAAGATCAGGAACGAGACAAGGATGTCCACTCTCACCACTATTATTCAACATAGTTTTGGAAGTCCTAGCCATGGCAATCAGAGAAGAAAAACAAATAAAAGGAATACAAATTGGAAAAGAAGAAGTAAAACTGTCACTGTTTCCAGATGACATGATACTATACATAGAGAATCCTAAAGATGCCACCAGAAAACTCCTAGAGCTAATTAATGAATTTGGTAAAGTTGCAGGATACAAAATTAATGCACAGAAATCTCTATATACTAATATACTCCTATATACTAATGATGAAAAATCTGAAAGAGAAATTATGGAAACATAATGGAAACACTCCCACTTACCATTGCAACAAAAAGAATAAAACACCTAGGAATAAACTTACCTAGCGAGACAAAAGACCTGTATGCAGAAAACTATAAGACACTGATAAAAGAAATTAAAGATGATACCAACAGATGGAGAGATATACCATGTTCTTGGATTGGAAGAATCAACATTGTGAAAATGACTATACTACCCAAAGCAATATACAGATTCGATGCAATCCCTATCAAATTACCAATGGCATTTTTATGGAACTAGAACAAATCATCTTAAAATTTGTATGGAGACACAAAAGACCCCGAATAGCCAAAGCAGTCTTGAGGGGAAAAAACGGAGCTGGAGGAATCAGACTCCCTGACTTCAGACTATACTACAAAGCTACAGTAATCAAGACAATATGGTACTGGCACAAAAACAGAAACATAGATCAATGGAACAAGATAGAAAGCCCAGAGATAAACCCACGCATCTATGGTCAACTGATCTATGACAAAGGAGGCAAAGATATACAATGGAGAAAAGACAGTCTCTTCAATAAGTGGTGCTGGGAAAACTAGACAGCTACATGTAAAAGAACGAAATTAGAATACTCCCTAACACCATACACAAAAATAAACTCAAAATGGATTAGAGACCTAAATGTAAGACCGGACACTATAAAACTCTTAGCGGAAAACATAGAAAGAACACTCTTTGACATAAATCACAGCAAGATCCTTTTTTGATCCACCTCCTAGAGTAATGGAAATAAAAACAAAAATAAACAAATGGGACCTAATGAAACTTCAAAGCTTTTGCACAGCAAAGGAAACCATAAACAAGACGAAAAGACAACCCTCAGAATGGGAGAAAATATTTGCAAATGAATCAACGGACAAAGGATTAATCTCCAAAATATATAAACAGCTCATTCAGCTCAATATTAAAGAAGCAAACAACCCAATCCAAAAATGGGCAGAAGACTTAAATAGATATTTCTCCAAAGAAGACATACAGATGGCCACGAAGCACATGAAAAGATGCTCAACATCACTAATTATTAGAGAAATGCAAATCAAAACTACAATGAGGTTATCACCTCACACCAGTTAGAATGGGCAGCATCAGAAAATCTACAAACAACAAATGCTGGAGAGGGTGTGGAGAAAAGGGAACCCTCTTGCACTGTTTGTGGGAATGTAAATTGATACAGCCACTATGGAGAACAGTATGGAGGTTCCTTAAAAAACTAAAAATAGAATTACCATATGACCCAGCAATCCCACTACTGGGCATATACCGAGAGAAAACCATAATTCAAAAAGACACATGCACCCCAACGTTCACTGCAGCACTATTTACAATAGCCAGGTCATGGAAGCAACCTAAATGCCCATCGACAGATGAATGGATAAAGAAGTGTGGTACATATATACAATGGAATATTACTCAGCCATAAAAAGGAACGAAATTGGAGGATTAACCAAGATGGCGGAGTAGAAGGACGTGCTCTCACTCCCTCTTGTGGGAGCACCAGAATCACAACTGGCTGCTGGACAATCATCGACAGGAAGACACTGGACTTCACCAAGGAGGATAACCCACGTCCAAGGACAGAGGAGAAGCCACAGTGAGACGGTAGGAGGGGCGCAATCAGAGTAAAATCAAATCCCATAACTGCTGGGTGGGTGACTCACAGACTGGCGAACACTTATACCACAGAAGTCCACCCACTGGAGTGAAGGTTCTGAGCCTCACGTCAGGCTTCCCAACCTGGGGGTCCGGCAACGGGAGGAGGAATTCCTAGAGAATCAAACTTTGAAGCCTAGTGGGAATTGATTGCAGGACTTTAACAGGACTGGGGGAAACAGAGACCCCACTCTTGGAGGTCACACACAAAGTAGTGTGTGCATCAGGACCCAGGGGAAGGAGCAGTGACCCTGGGGGAGACTGAACCAGATCTACCTGCTGGTGTTGGGGGGTCTCCTGCAGAGGCGGGGGGTGGCTCTGTTTCACCATGGGGACAAGGACACTGGCAGCAGCAGTTCTGGGAAGTGCTCCTTGGCATGAGCCCTCCCAGAGTCTGCCATTAACCCCACCAAAGAGCCCAGGTAGGCTCCAGTGTTGGGTTGCCTCAGGCAAAACAACCAACAGGGAGGGAACCCAGCCCCACCCATCAACAGTCAAGTGGACTAAAGTTTTACTGAGCTCTGACTGCCACAGCAACAGTCAGCTCTACCCACCACCAGAGCCTCCCATCAAGCCTCTTAGATAGCCTCAACCACCAGAGGGCAGACAGCAGAAGCAAGAAAAACTACAATCCTGCAGCCTGTGGAACAAAAACCACACTCACAGAAAGATAGACAAGATGAAAAGGCAGAGGGCTATATACCAGATGAAGGAACAAGAAAAAACCCCAGAAAAACAACTAAATGAAGTGGAGATAGGCAACCTTCCAGAAAAAGAATTCAGAATAATGATAGTGAAGATGATCCAGGACCTCGGAATAAGAATGGAGGCAAATATCGAGAAGATGCAAGAAATGATTAACAAATACCTAGAAGAATTAAAGAACAAACAAACAGAGATGACCAATACAATAGCTGCAATGAAAACTACACTAGAAGGAATCAATAGCAGAATAACTGAGGCAGAAGAACGGATAAGTGACCTGGAAGACAGAATGGTGGAATTCACTGCTGCGGAACAGACTAAACAAAAAAGAATGAAAAGCAATGAAGACAGCCTAAGAGACCTCTGGGACAACATTAAACGCAACAACATTTGCATTATAGGGGTCCCAGAAGGAGAAGAGAGAGAGAAAGGACCAGAGAAAATATTTGAAGAGATTATAGTGGAAAACTTCCCTAACATGGGAAAGGAAATAGCCACCCAAGTCCAGGAAGGGCAGAGAGTCCCATACAGGATAAACCCAAGGAGAAACATGCTGAGACACACAGTAATCAAATTGGCAAAAATTAAAGACAAAGAAAAATTATTGAAAGCAGCAAGGGAAAAATGACAAATAACATACAAGGGAACTCCCATAAGGTTAACAGCTGATTTCTCAGCAGAAATTCTACAAGCCAGAAGGGAGTGGCATGATATACTTAAAGTGATGAAAGGAAAGAACCTACAACCAAGATTACTCTACCCGGCAAGGATCTCATTCAGCGTTGATGGAGAAATCAAAAGCATTACAGACAAGCAAAAGCTAAGAGAATTCAGCACCACCAAACCAGCTCTACAACAAATGCTAAAGGAACTTCTCTAAGTGGGAAACACAAGAGAAGAAAAGGACCTACAAAAGCAAACCCAAAACAATTAAGAAAATGGTCACAGGAACATACATATCGATAATTACCTTAAACGTGAATGGATTAAATGCTCCAACCAAAGGACACAGGCTTGCTGAATGGATACAAAAACAAGACCCATATATATGCTGTCTACAAGAGACCCACTTTAGACCTAGGGACACATACAGACTGAAAGTGAGGGGATGGAAAAAGATATTCCATGTAAATGGAAATCAAAAGAAAGCTGGAGTAGCTATACTCATATCAGATAAAATAGACTTTAAAATAAAGAATGTTACAAGAGACAAGGAAGGGCACTACATAATGATCAAGGGATCAATCCAAGAAGAAGATATAACAATTATAAATATATATGCACCCAACATAGGAGCACCTCAATACATAAGGCAACTGCTAACAGCTATAAAAGAGGAAATCAACAGTAACACAATAATAGTGGGGGACTTTAACACCTCACTTACACCAATGGACAGATCATCCAAAATGAAAATAAATAAGGAAACAGAAGCTTTAAATGACACAATAGACCAGATAGATTTAGTTGATATTTATAGGACATTCCATCCAAAAACAGCAGATTACACTTTCTTCTCAAGTGCGCACGAAACATTCTCTAGGATAGATCACATCTTGGGTCACAAATCAAGCCTCAGTAAATTTAAGAAAATTGAAATCATATCAAGCATCTTTTCTGACCACAACGCTATGAGATAAGAAATGAATTACAGGGAAAAAAACGTAAAAAAGACAAACACATGGAGGCTAAACAATACGTTACTAAATAACCAAGAGATCACTGAAGAAATCAAAGAGGAAATCAAAAAATACCTAGAGACAAATGACAATGAAAACACGACGACCCAAAACCTATGGGATGCAGCAAAAGCAGTTCTAAGAGGGAAGTTTATAGCGATACAAGCCTATCTCAAGAAACAAGAAAAATCTCAAGTAAACAATCTAACCTTACACCTAAAGAAACTAGAGAAAGAAGAACAAACAAAACCCAAAGTTAGCAGAAGGAAAGAAATCATAAAGATCAGAGCAGAAATAAATGAAATAGAAACAAAGAAAAAAATAGCAAAGATCAATAAAACTAAAAGCTGGTTCTTTGAGAAGATAAACAAAATTGATAAGCCATTAGCCGGACTCATCAAGAAAAAGAGGGAGAGGACTCAAATCAATAAAATCAGAAATGAAAAAGGAGAAGTTACAACAGATACCGCAGAAATACAAAGCATCCTAAGAGACTACTACAAGCAACTCTATGCCAATAAAATGGACAACCTGGAAGAAATGGACAAATTTTTAGAAAGGTATAACCTTCCAAGACTGAACCAGGAAGAAACAGAAAATAGGAACAGACCAATCACAAGTAATGAAATTGAAACTGTGATTAAAAATCTTCCAACAAACAAAAGTCCAGGACCAGATGGCTTCACAGGTGAATTCTATCAAACATTTAGAGAAGAGCTAACACCTATCCTTCTCAAACTCTTCCAAAAAATTGTAGAGGAAGGAACACTCCCAAACTCATTCTATGAGGCCACCATCACCCTGATACCAAAACCAGACAAAGACACTACAAAAAAAGAAAATTACAGACCAATATCACTGATGAATATAGATGCAAAAATCCTCAACAAAATACTAGCAAACAGAATCCAACAACACATTAAAAGGATCATACACCGCGATCAAGTGGGATTTATCCCAGGGATGCAAGGATTCTTCAATATACGCAAATCAATCAATGTGATACACCATATTAACAAATTGAAGAATAAAAACCATATGATCATCTCAATAGATGCAGAAAAAGCTTTTGACAAAATTCAACACCCATTTATGATAAAAACTCTCCAGAAAGTGGGCATAGAGGGAACTTTCCTCAACATAATAAAGGCCATATATGACAAACCCACAGCAAACATCATTCTCAATGGTGAAAAACTGAAAGCATTTCCTCTAAGATCAGGAACGAGACAAGGATGTCCACTCTCACCACTATTATTCAACATAGTTTTGGAAGTCCTAGCCACGGCAATCAGAGAAGAAAAACAAATAAAAGGAATACAAATTGGAAAAGAAGAAGTAAAACTGTCACTGTTTGCGGATGACATGATACTATACATAGAGAATCCTAAAGATGCCATCAGAAAACTCCTAGAGCTAATTAATGAATATGGTAAAGTTGCAGGATACAAAATGAATGCACAGAAATCTCTTGCATTCCTATACACTAATGATGAAAAATCTGAAAGAGAAATTATGGAAACACTCCCATTTACCATTGCAACAAAAAGAATAAAATACCTAGGAATAAACCTACCTAGGGAGACAAAAGACCTGTATGCAGAAAACTATAAGACACTGATGAAAGAAATTAAAGATGATACCAACAGATGGAGAGACATACCATGTTCTTGGATTGGAAGAATCAACATTGTGAAAATGACTCTACTACCCAAAGCAATATACAGATTCAACGCAATCCCTATCAAATTACCAATGGCATTTTTTACGGAGCTAGAACAAATCATCTTAAAATTTGTATGGAGTCACAAAAGACCCCGAATAGCCAAAGCAGTCTTGAGGGAAAGAAACGGAGCTGGAGGACTCAGACTCCCTGACTTCAGACTATACTACAAAGCTACAGTAATCAAGACAATATGGTACTGGCACAAAAACAGAAACATAGATCAATGGAACAAGATAGAAAGCCCAGAGATAAACCCACGCATCTATGGTCAACTGATCTATGACAAAGGAGGCAAAGATATACAATGGAGAAAAGACAGTCTCTTCAATAAGTGGTGCTGGGAAAACTAGACAGCTACATGTAAAAGAACGAAATTAGAATACTCCCTAACACCATACACAAAAATAAACTCAAAATGGATTAGAGACCTAAATGTAAGACCGGACACTATAAAACTCTTAGCGGAAAACATAGAAAGAACACTCTTTGACATAAATCACAGCAAGATCCTTTTTTGATCCACCTCCTAGAGTAATGGAAATAAAAACAAAAATAAACAAATGGGACCTAATGAAACTTCAAAGCTTTTGCACAGCAAAGGAAACCATAAACAAGACGAAAAGACAACCCTCAGAATGGGAGAAAATATTTGCAAATGAATCAACGGACAAAGGATTAATCTCCAAAATATATAAACAGCTCATTCAGCTCAATATTAAAGAAGCAAACAACCCAATCCAAAAATGGGCAGAAGACTTAAATAGACATTTCTCCAAAGAAGACATACAGATGGCCACGAAGCACATGAAAAGATGCTCAACATCACTAATTATTAGAGAAATGCAAATCAAAACTACAATGAGGTTATCACCTCACACCAGTTAGAATGGGCAGCATCAGAAAATCTACAAACAACAAATGCTGGAGAGGGTGTGGAGAAAAGGGAACCCTCTTGCACTGTTGGTGGGAATGTAAATTGATACAGCCACTATGGAGAACAATATGGAGGTTCCTTAAAAAACTAAAAATAGAATTACCATATGACCCAGCAATCCCACTACTGGGCATATACCCAGAGAAAACCGTAATTCAAAAAGACACATGCACCCGAATGTTCACTGCAGCACTATTTACAATAGCCAGGTCATGGAAGCAACCTAAATGCCCATCAACAGACGAATGGATAGAGAAGTTGTGGCACATATATACAATGGAATATTACTCAGCCATAAAAAGGAACGAAATTGAGTCATTTGTTGAGAAGTGGATGGATCTAGAGACTGTCATACAGAGTGAAGTAAGTCAGAAAGAGAAAAACAAATATCGTATATTAATGCATGTATGTGGAACCTAGAAAAATGGTACAGATGAGCTGGTTTGCAGGGCAGAAGTTGAGACACAGATGTAGAGAATGGACATATGGACACCAAGGGCGGGAAACTGCAGTGGGGTGGGGATGGTGGTGTGCTGAATTGGGCCATTGGGATTGACATGTATACATTGATGTGTATAAAATTGATGCCTAATAAGAACCTGCAGTATAAAAAAACAAACAAACAAAACAACTAATACTAAACTTTCATTGGGTTATTTGTATGGAAATATGTTAATATAAATGTTTCAGACATTATATGAAATATCTAAAAATCTTATATTTGTATTTGTATGGAAATATGTATGGAAATATGTTAATATAAATGTTTCAGACATTACATGAAATTTCTAAAAATCTTATATGTTCTGGTATAATGTTATAAGTAATAATCCTAGTTATTACTTTAAAATGTATATCTCAGAAATAACTAATTTTCTTGTCAACTGCATTATTATGAACTTTCATCAAATCTTTAACTGTGGTCATTTTTAAATCTTTTGTCATTTACAGACAGTTCTGGGTGTACTCTGATGCTTTTGCAAATATGTTCCTATAAAAGGGTTTCATCTTCAAGAAATTCATGGAAAAGACTCTGACAAGTACAGGTTTCTGGTAACTGACTGTACTGCTGAACTGAATGAATAAGCATTTTCAGAACTCTAATGAAAAACTGATGAACTCAAAAAAGTGCTAACAAAAGATCAAGATGAAAAAAAAAATTTAATTACATGGGACTGAGTGAACTGATGAGGATGAGTATAATTTTTGTGACTTTCTGTCTGAATTAAAAAAAAAAAAATCCCACAAGGACTCAGGGGCAAAGAATATACAAATCAATTTTCACTGCAAAGTAAAGGAGCTGTTACAGTGGAGGATTACTGGACTGAATGTCAATATTATGACATAGTATGAGTGTGTTTCAGGTTTGGTAATTGCAATCATTGTTGCTTTTGTTGTGGTCATCCATGTACAATGCTTGCTGTCAGTCTATTTATCTCTTGTAAAAATAAAATACAGTGTGTGTGTGTGAAAAAAAAATTAATGCACAGAAATCTCTTGCATTCCTATACACTAATGATGAAAAATCTGAAAGAGAAATTATGGAAACACTCCCATTTACCATTGCAACAAAAAGAATAAAATACCTAGGAACAAACCTACCTAGGGAGACAAAAGACCTGTATGCAGAAAACTATAAGACACTGATGAAAGAAATTAAAGATGATACCAACAGATGGAGAGACATACCATGTTCTTGGATTGGAAGAATCAACATTGTGAAAATGACTATACTACCTAAAGCAATCTACAGATTCAATGCAATCCCTATCAAATTACCAATGGCATTTTTTACAGAGCTAGAACAAATCATCTTAAAATTTGTATGGAGACACAAAAGACCCCGAATAGCCAAAGCAGTCTTGAGGGGAAAAAACGGAGCTGGAGGAATCAGACTCCCTGACTTCAGACTATACTACAAAGCTACAGTAATCAAGACAATATGGTACTGGCACAAAAACAGAAACATAGATCAATGGAACAAGATAGAAAGCCCAGAGACACACCCACGCACCTATGGTCAACTAATCTATGACAAAGGAGGCAAAGATATACAATGGAGAAAAGACAGTCTCTTCAATAAGTGGTGCTGGGAAAACTGGACAGCTACACGTAAAAGAATGAAATTAGAATACTCCCTAACACCACACACAACAATAAACTCAAAATGGATTCGAGACCTAAATGTAAGACCGGACACTATAAAACTCTTAGAGGAAAACATAGGAAGAACACTCTTTGACATAAATCACAGCAAGATCTTTTTTGATCCACCTCCTAGAGTAATGGGAATAAAAACAAAAAATAAACAAATGGGACCTAATGAAACTTCAAAGCTTTTGCACAGCAAAGGAAACCATAAACAAGACGAAAAGACAACCCTCAGAATGGGAGAAAATATTTGCAAATGAATCAACGGACAAAGGATTAATCTCCAAAATATATAAACAGCTCATTCAGCTCAATATTAAAGAAACAAACAACCCAATCCAAAAATGGGCAGAAGACCTAAATAGACATTTCTCCAAAGAAGATATACAGATGGCCAAGAAGCACATGAAAAGATGCTCAACATCACTAATTATTAGAGAAATGCAAATCAAAACTACAATGAGGTATCACCTCACACTAGTTAGAATGGGCATCATCAGAAAATCTACAACAACAAATGCTGGAGAGGGTGTGGAGAAAAGGGAACCCTCTTGCACTGTTGGTGAGAATGTAAATTGATACAGCCACTATGGAGAACAATATGGAGGTTCCTTAAAAAACTAAAAATAGAATTACCATATGACCCAGCAATCCCACTACTGGGCATATACCCAGAGAAAACCGTAATTCAAAAAGACACATGCACCCGAATATTCATTGCAGCACTATTTACAATAGCCAGGTCATGGAAGCAACCTAACTGCCCATCAACAGACGAATGGATAAAGAACTTGTGGTACATATATACAATGGACTATTACTCAGCCATAAAAAGGAACGAAATTGAGTCATTTGTTGAGACGTGGATGGATCTAGAGACTGTCATACAGAGTGAAGTAAGTCAGAAAGAGAAAAACAAATATCGTATATTAACGCATGTATGTGGAACCTAGAAAAATGGTACAGATGAGCCGGTTTGCAGGGCAGAAGTTGAGACACAGATGTAGAAAACGGACATATGGACACCAAGGGGGGAAAACTGCGGTGGGGTGGGGATGGTGGTGTGCTGAATTGGGCGATTGGGATTGACATGTATAAAGTGATGTGTATAAAATTGATGACTGATTAAAAAAAAAAACTCCTAGAAGAGATCATACGTAAAACATTCTCTGACATAAACTGCACCAATGTTTTCTTAACTCAGTCTCCCAAGACAAGAGAAATAAAAACAAAAATAAACAAATGGGACCTAATCAAACTTACAAGCTTTTGCACAGAAAAGGAAACCATAAACAAAACAAAAAGACAACCTATGGAATGGGAGAAAATATTTGCAAATGATGTGACTGACAAGGGCTTGATTTCCAAAATACACAAAGAGCTCAGACAACTTGACAACAAAAAAACAACCCAATCAAAAAATGGGCAAAAGACCTAAATAGACACTTCTCCAAAGAAGACATACAGATGGCCAAGAGGCACATGAAAAGATGTTCAACATCACTAATTATTAGAGAAATGCAAATCAATACAATGAGGTACCACCTCACGCCGGTCAGAATGGCTATCATCAAAAAATCCACACACAATAAATGCTGGAGAGGATACGGAGAGAAGGGAACCCTCCTACACTGTTGGGAATGTAAATTGGTGCAGCCACTATGGAGAACAGTATAGAGGTTCCTTAAGAAACTAAAAATAGAGCTACCATATGATCCTGCAATCCCACTCCTGGGCATATACCCGGAGAAAAACATGGTCCGAAAGGACACATGCACCCCAATGTTCATTGCAGCGCTGTTTACAATAGCCAAGACATGGAAGCAACCTAAATGCCCATCGACAGAAGAATGGATAAAGAAGATGTGGTACATATATACAATGGAATATTACTCAGCCATTAAAAATAATGAAATAATGCCATTTGCAGCAACATGGATGGACCTAGAGATCGTCATACTGAGTGAAGTAAGTCAGACAAAGAGTATCATATGATATTGCCTATATGTGGAATCTGAAAAAAGTGATACAAATGAACTTATTTACAAAACAGAAACAGACTCACAGACTTAGAGAATGAACTTAGAGAATGAACAGACTCACAGACTTAGAGAATGAACTTAGAGAATGAATGGTTACCAGGGAGGAAGGGTGGGGGGTTGGGACAGTTAGGGAGTTTGGGATTGACATGTACACACTGCTATATTTGAAATGGATAACTAACAAGGACCTACTGTATAGCACAGGGAACTCTGCTCAATATTCTGTAACAACCTAATTGGGAAAAGAATTTTAAAAAGAATAGATACATGTATATGAAAAAAAAATTCCAATGTCATTTTTCACAGAAATAGAATAAACAACCCTAAAATTTATATGGAACCACCTAGACCCCAAATAGCTAAAGCAATTTTGAGAAAGAACACAACTGGAAGCATCAGACTTCTTGATTTAAAACTATATTACAAAGAGATAGTAATCAAGACAATATGCTACTGGCATAAAAACACACACATAGATCAGTGGAACAGAACAGAGAGCTCAGAAATCAACCCATGAGGGCTTCCCTGGTGGCGCAGTGGTTAAGAATCTGCCTGCCAATGTAGGGGACAGGGGTTCAAGCCCTGGTCTGGGAAGATCCCACATGCCACAGAGCAACTAAGCCCGTGCGCCACAACTACTGAGCCTGCGCTCTAGAGCCCACGTGCCACAACTATTGAGCCCACGCAACACAACTACTGAAGCCCACACACCTAGAGCCCATGCTCTGCGACAAGAGAAGCCACTGCAATGGGAAGCCCACATGCAGCAACGAAGACCCAACACAGCCAAAAATAAATAAATAAAATTAAAAAGAAAAAAAGAAATCAACCCATGCATATATGGTGAATTAATTTATGACAAAGGAGCCAAGAATATACAATGGGGAAAAGACTGTCTCTTCAATAAATGGTACTGGGAAAACTGGACAACGACATGAAAAAGAATGAAACTGGACCACTATCTCACACCACACAGAAAAATCAACTCAAAAGGGATTAAAGACTTGAAGGTAAGACCTGAAACCATACAACTCCTGGAAGAAAACATAAAGGTAAGTTCCTTGACATTGATCACGACAATGATTTTTTGGATTTGACACCAAAAAGCAGAAATAAACAAGTGGAACTACATCAAACTAAAAATCTTCTGTACATCAAAGGAAACATCAACAAAATGAAAAGGCAACCTACAGAATGAGAGAGAATATTTGCAAAACACTTATCTGATAAGGGGTTAACACCCAAAATTACAAAGAACTCATACAAATCAACATCAAAAAAAATAAGCAACCTAATTTAAAAATGGGCAGAGGACCTAAATAGACATTTTTCCAACAAAGACATAGTGATACCTAACAGACACATGAAAAGATGTTCAACATCACTAATCATCAGAGAAATGTAAATCAAAACCACGAGCTATCACCTCACAACTGTTAGAATGGCTATTACCAAAAAGATAAGAAATAACAGGTGCTGTCAAAAATGTAGAGAAATGGGAACACTTATGTACTGTTGGTGGGAATGTAAATTGGTACAGCCACTATGGAAAATAGTATAAAGTTTCCTCAAAAAATTAAAAATAGAACCACCATATGATCCAGCAATCCCACTTCTGGGTATTTAACTGAAGGAAAAGAAATCAGAATCTTAAATATCAGCAGGTCCATGTTCACTGCAACATTATTTACAATACTCAAGATATGGAAACAACTTAAGGGTCCATCAATAGATCGATGGATGAATGGGATGAGCAAAATGTGTGAAGGTGGTCAAAAGGCACAAACTTGCAGTTATAAAATAAATAAGTCCTGGGGGTGGAATGTACACAGTTACTATAGTTAATACAACTATATTATAAGGACGCCCTGGTGGTGCAGTGGTTAAGAATCCACCTGCCAATGCAAGGGACACAGGTTCAAGCCCTGGTCCAGGAAGACCCCACATGCTGTGGAGCAACTAAGCCTGTGCACCACAACTACTGAGCCTGTGCTCTAGAGCCAGTGAGCCACAACTACTGAGCCCACGTGCCACAACTACTGAAGCCCACGCTCTCTGGGGCCCACGTGCCACAACTACTGAGCCCGTGTGCTGCAACTACTGAAGCCTGTGTGCCTAGAGCCCGTGCTCCACAAGAGAAGCCACTGCAATGAGAAGCCCGCACACCGCAACGAAGAGTAGCCCCCACTCACTGCAACTAGAGAAAGCCCATGCGCAGCAACAAAGACCCAAAGCAGCCAAAAATAAATAAATAAAAATAAGTAATATGATTCCAACCACATTAGTTGCTTGTCAAAACAAAAATATCAACACTCTTTGGAGGAATCTATAACAGAATGCAGAGTTTTCAGGATATAATATTCACATCATCCAAGTTATAATGTAAAATTGCTTGACACAGGAAGAAGCAGGAATTTGTGACTCAATCTCGAGAGAAGAGACAATCAGCAAAGACCAGTCCTGAAATGATCCAGAAGTTGGAATCAGCACACACAAAAAAGTTATGCCAGCTACTATAACTATGCTCAGTGAGATAAAGGAAATGTTCATTAATGAAAGCGCATAATGAACAAAAAGATAGGAAATCTCATCAGATAAATAAAAACTATAAAAAGGAAACAAATGGAAATGATAAAACTAAAATACACAGTACCTGAAATTTAAAAATACACTGAAAGAATTTAAAAGCAAAATAGAGATGATGGAGTCACTAAACTTGAAAATACATCAGTAGAAACGATCCAATTTGAACGACAGGAAAAAAAAAAAAGGATTTTAATAAATTACTGAGCATCAGGATCTGTAATTGTAATCCCTAGACTATCAATTTTTTAAAAAGCTATAACTATATAGCCAGTTCATAAGTTAAAGTGGAATTTTTAAAATATTCAAACAACCCAAAAGAAGTCAGGAAAGAAAGAACAAAGAAACAAAAAACAGAAGAGACAAAGAGAAAACAAATAACATCGTAGTCCTGTATGTTATTTAGGAATAATTATATTACATTTTAGTGGCCTAAACACTACAATTTAAAGGCAGAAATTGTCCAAATAAATTATAAAAATCAAGATCCAACATTATGTTTTCTGCAAAACACATTTAAGTATATGAAGTTTGAAAGTAATAGATGAAAAGAGACAAAACATGTAAAGACTAATCATAAAACCAGAGTGGCTATATTAATATCAGATAAAATAGACTTCAAGATTTAAAGTATTACCACAGATAAAGAGGGACATTTCATAATAATAAAAGTATCAATTCGTCAGAAAGATATAATAATCATAAATACATATGCACCTATTAGAACATCAAAATGCACAAAGCAAAACCAGACATAATTAATGAAAGAATACAAATTCATAATCATAACATCCCTCCCTCATCAACTGACAGAAAAACTAGACAAAAAACTCAGTAAGAACATAGATAATTTGAGTACTATCAACCACCTTGACCTAATTGCTATTTACAGAACATTACACCTAACAGTAGAGGAATACAATTCTTTTCAATTACATGTAGTATATACACCAAGACAGTCTATGTATATATGGCCACGAAGCAAGTTTCAATAAAATTAGAAGGATTAAAACCATACAGATTATGTTCTTTGACAATGGAATTAAATTAGAAATTAATAAGATACTTATGAAAACCCCATGTATTTGTAAATTAAACAACATACTTCTATATCACAGCTGGGTCAAAAAAGAAATCATAAGAAAAATTTTTAAATATTTTAAACTAAATTATAATGAAATATATTTTAAAAATCGTGTGACATATTGAAAGAAGTGAACAGGGGAAATGTAGTTTTAAATGCTTATGTTAGAAAAGAAGAATGGTCTAAAATACCTAAGTTTCCACTTTAAGAAGCTAAAGAAAGAGCAACTGTATAATAAAAGTAAGGAGAAGGAAATAAAAAGGCAAAAGTAGAAATCAACAAAAAAAGAAAACAGACAAACAATTGAGAAAACTAACAAAGGAAAAGGCAACAAAATTGGTAACCTCTCAGTAATCCAATCCAGGAAAAAAAAGTGAGAATACCATTACCTATATCAAGAAAGATCTACAGATCCTATAAATATTAAAAGAATAATAAGAGAATATTATGAACAACTTTATGCCAAAATATTCGATATAGATGAAATGAACATTTCCTTAAAAAATACAACTCACGCAAACATCTATAATTAACATTATACATAATGGTAAAATATTGAATGTTCCCTCCTAAAACTGGAATTGAGGCAAGGATATCCACTGTAATCACCTCTATTTTAGATTGTACTGGAGGTCCTAGTCTTTGCCACAAAGCAAAAAGAATAAAAGCCAAAAGTTTGCAAAGAAATAAGATTATCTCTATTTGCATTTAACAAAATTGTTTACACAAAAAATCCCAAGCACTCGACAAACAACTGTTAGAACCAATAAGTGAATTTAACAATGTTTCAGGATACATGGTAAATATACAAAAACAATTGTATTCTTATAAACTAGCAGCAAACAATTGAAAATTGAACTAGAACTAGTGGATAAATGTCTTGGAGATCTAACGCACAGTCTAGTGATTATAAACAACAATACAGTATTATAAACATCAAACTTGTTGATCTTAATTGTTTCCTCCACAGTAAAGATATGGTAATTATGTGATATGATAGAGATGTTAGCTAATGCTACAACAGCAA